>NC_141687.1:1614964256-1616397293 GCF_964263255.1 Lissotriton vulgaris | reverse complement strand
AAACGTACTTAACACCAGCTAAGATTAACCAGTATTTTTCTGCAGCTGCCCGAGTTGTCGTTTGGAGGGGGCCATCTTCCAACATATGATCCCGGATGGTAGCTGTTTGGGGACGTATTGGGTGGAAGTCCTGCATTTGCTGTGCGCAATAACTCATCGTAACATAGACCCGGATCAGGGTGTTTGCTTATTGTATTGGTTCCCTCACACCTCTAAAACTAAGGTGACGAGCAAATTTATAGACTTGGGCCTCATATTAGCCAAGAGAGAGATCACAATCACTGGAAATCGGCGGGGAGGGCCCAGTGTGGGGAGATGGAGGGCGGCATTTCTCAAATCGGCACTGAGCGAAGGTACCCTTAGGTTATAACTGGCTATGTGCACTGCTAATGAAAAAGCACTGGAGGCGGCGAGGGCGTGGGAGACATTAGTTGCACTGCTATAGGCACCTGAGATGGATTCAGAGGAGGGTTCGATCCGGGAAGGTCTAGAGGGTGCCACTGACCCCATAGCACTGGGAATTTAAACCTGGGCATGCACTGTGGAACGCTTGTTTAACTCACATGGAAGTCTGTTACCTGTACTGCATTACTGTGTTGCAATTCCTGCATCCAGGAGACTTAGATACTCCTTTACTGTTTCTGCTGCGGGCGATTACGGCACACCGGTGGCGAGGGGGAAGGTGGATGAGGGGATATGCAGCTTGAGATTTCTTATATTATCGCTGATTGATTTTACACGACTGCTTTATTTTACTGTGTTTTCTTTGTTTTTCTGGGGAAAAACCAAACATAATATTTTTTTTTTATAAATGAAGTCATTGGATTAGAATGGAATGGGAGTTGGTTAGTTTGACCTTTTTGACCACCAGGTCTGATGGCGATGCCTCCTTAGATATTATTGTGTCCTGGGAGGACAATCCTGTCACACTAGGGAATCTACCTTCACCTGCAAGAAAAACTCCTCCACAAATCAGCGGCATCTCTGGCGGGGATCGCTGTTGGGCTTTTCTATGGGAGCCCAACAGCGATCCTCGCCAACGATGCCGCGTCCTGCGATTCTGCAACAGGCACAACTCGAGCCGTGATCTCGACTGTCTAATTGACTCAAAAGCAGGATATCCTGAAATCCACGCTATCATTGGTCCTAATTGAACCACTCTTCTCGACCTGTACTATCTCCCCGCCTAAGGATCTGCTTGGCATGAAAGGCAATTGTTTATAATTCCAAGACAAACATGATTTATATATTTGTCCTGAAGATAATGCCATTTATCTTGTTTTTCGGCATCGAAACGTCGTCTACACAATAGGATCATATGTACTGAAAATGCTTGTGAATGCTATGTACAATGGTCACTCAAACTACAATCAAGTCTGTTCACTGATTATAAGTATACAGACCCATTTGCTCGCTCTTGCCTATACTGTTGTTTTGTCTTGTTCACTGTAGGTCACGGGCTGTGCCCCCTTGACATGATTGTGTGCATCGCCAAATAAATTCCTGTCCGGCTGACAAAGGACATAAATACTATTCCAGTTTGTGTCTATTCTTACCCTGATCCCCCAAACTACTAGGGTCCACTGTTTTTGTAATAAGTTAAACGCCCAAGGTCCCTAGTGTACTACCTTCGGGTTCCCTTGTTTCCTATAACGGTCATAGCATTACCAGCATAGGAGCAGCGTCTAGATTGGCCATGAGGTGCCTGGGATCCTGTGCATTGGCTGCTGGAAGTCAACAGGAGAAGATGAGCTGGCATGAAAAGCAATTGTTTATAATTCCAAGACAAACATGATTTATATATTTGTCCTGAAGATAATGCCATTTATCTTGCTTTTCGGCATCGAAACGTCGTCGATACAATAGGATCATATGTACTGAATATGCTTGTGAATGCTATGTACAATGGTCACTCAAACTACAATCAAGTATGTTCACTGATTATAAGTACACAGACCGATTTGCTCGCTCTTGCCTATACTTGTTGTTTTGTCTTGTTCACTGTAGGTCACGGGCTGTGCCCCCTTGACATGATTGTGTGCATCGCCAAATAAATTCCTGTCCAGCTGGACAAAGGACATGAATACTATTCCAGTTTGTGTCTATTCTTACCCTGATCTCCCAAACTACTAGGGTCCACTGTTTTTTGTAATAAGTTAAATGCCAAAGGTCCCTAGTGTACTACCTTCGGGTTCCCTTGTTTCCTATAACGGTCATAGCATTACCAGCATAGGAGCAGCATCTAGATTGGCCATGAGGTGCCTGGGATCCTGTGCATTGGCTGCTGCAAGTCGACAGGAGAAGATGAGCAGAAGACCACCGAGGCAGTGGGCAGAAGTTAAGGGTTGTATGATGGAACCACACATGCAATTAAATTGCATGCCTTAACGACGTGGTTTTTACTATGACCTTGTCTTTACCACACATGCCTTTACAAAAAATGTTGTTGTAAAGGTATGACTGGTAAAGGCATATGCATGGTAAAGATTACACCCTAGACCCCACCCCCACACCCCCAACTCTGGGCCCTAAAACCTGGCCCCAGTCCTAAAAGTTACCTCGACATGTGGGATGAACTTGTTCATCCCTTTTACATTCATTGCTGGTCATAAGGCCCCTGATGCTTTCTTCACCAGAAAGAAGATCGAATAAACATCTTCCTTCTCTGTGAAGATGGCAGTAAAATTATTGCTTTTTTAAGAAGCAGCTTTTCAACACTCTCCAGTAAGGCCTGCCTTCTCACAGAATTCCTGGGAAGAGTGAATGGCAAAAAAAAACTTTGGGGGTTTCTCAGAAAGATGTTTGATACTATGTTGCACAATGTCCAGCACCTACTGGTCTGAAATTGAAGTCTTCCTCTTGTCCTAGAATTATTCCGGTCTGCCCCCTCTGGTAGCTGGAGTGCCCAGCGTAGTCATGCTTTAGGTGCTGGTGGATTTTACATCAAAGATCATCCTGCCTAAGCCTGGGATTCTTCGGAAGTAGGGACTCAGCCATGTTCCCTTCTGTGAAAGGGCTGATTCATTCTCACCTAAATGGCTGCTCCAAAAGCTCACTCCGAAGCAAAGAATTTCCCTTTTCCTAGGGGGTTTGCCAGAGCCATGAACTTCCTTACTTCTGACTTCTTCACCTTTCTCTAGTTCAGTACCAAAGAGTTTGGTAACTAGGAAGGTAATATGTATGACAATGTTTTTTTGTGTGAAACCCACATACCACGACACCCTCCATATGTGCTATCGATGACTCCGCAGTTGCTGCAGCAACAAATCAAATGACATATTTGAAAGGAAGCGTACTTGTTGCACCATCATTGAGGTGGTTGCAGAATCGCGGGACCCCTGCTCCCTCAGGTTTGCCAGTTCCTTCAATAAGGATTGATCAGCACAACTGGGAAAAGCGGAGGCTCTTACAGTGAAATTTGAGGCTGAATACCCTATCTTGACTTCTATGTTGTTATGTTATATTAAGTTATATTAGGTTATGCTATTGTTTTTTTATTGCATGCTAAACACCTATCCAGTTATATAGGTGCTTTGTAATGAGTGTGCAAGGCCAGTCTGGAGGGTTTATTTGAAGAGCCAGGTCATCAGCTTCTTGTGAAAGTCAAGAAGAGGGAAGGAGGCTCTGAAGTGCCGTGGGCAGTCATTCCAGGATGTATGAGCCAGGTATGCGAAGGCGCATCCCCCATTTCTGTGTTTGTGCATGCTTGAACAGTGAGCTAATGTGAGACCGACAAAGGGTAAGTGTTTGGAAGGTTGGCAGAAATTAATGAGGCTATTCAGGTAGGCAGGCCTGTGTTGTCTTGTGCTTTGCAGTTGTGGGTGAGGAGTTTGAAGTGTGAACGCTTGTGTATCGGGAGCCAGTGCAGTTCCCTAAGGTGTGGTGTGATGTGGGCTTGGCGTGGGAGGTTTAGGACTAGTCTGGCTGTTGTGTTTCAATATTCTGCAGTGTTTTTGTGAGCTGGTTGGTTATTCCTGCGTACAGGGTGTTCCCATAGTCTGCTGGTGATGAGGGTTCTGTTAATCGCTTTCCTGGTGTTGTCTTGTAGCCTCTTGAAGACTTTCTTCAGCATCCTAAAGGTGTTGAAGCAGGACAAGGCTACTGGGTTGACTTGGACAGCTATGTCCAGCTAGTTGTCTATGATGGATCTGAGGTTTCTTGCTTGTGAGCAAGACTTGGGGGTAGGTTCGAGATCTGTGGGCCACCAAGTGAAGCCCCACGGTGAGGCGTCTTTCACAAAGACTACCACTCCGGTCTTGTGTGAGTTCAGTTTGACATAGTTGGATTTCATACAGGTGGCCACTTCGATCATGCATGTGGTGAACTTGTTCTCGATTTTGCGTATTTGGTTAGATAGAGACAGTATCAGTTGTGTGTCATCAGCAGCTGTGAGGATGTTTACGTTGTGAGTCCATATGACATCAACTGGTGGAGTCATGTAGATGTTGAATAGTGTTTGGCTGAAAAATCAGCTCAGCATGACTCTGCAGATGAGTTCTTATGCTTCAGAGGAGTAGGTGGACATATTAACGATTTGAGTTCTTGCGGTGAGAAAGGTGTCTTTGGATGTCTGCTTCATGAAGTCATTGGATTATTTGCGTGTGGGGAAATGGGAAGTGGACCTAGGCAGGGAAATCCCCGAGAAGATGTGGACCCAGCTGGTTAGAAGGGCCTGGAAAAGCACGAGGAACGCCAAATTTCAATTGGTGTAATTTTATATATTGCATAGAACGTACTTAACACCAGCTAAGATTAACCAGTATTTTTCTGCAGCTGCCCGAGATGTCGTTTGGAGGGGGCCATCTTCCAACATATGATCCCGGATGGTATCTGTTTGGGGACGTATTGGGTGGAAGTCCTGCATTTGCTGTGCGCAATAACTGATCGTAACATAGACCCGGATCAGGGTGTTTGCTTATTGCATTGGTTCCCTCACACCTCTAAAACTAAGGTGACGAGCAAATTTATAGACTTGGGCCTCGTATTAGCCACGAGAGAGATCACACTTCACTGGAAATCGGCGGGAGGGCCCAGTGTGGGGAGATGGAGGGCGGCATTTCTCAAATCGGCACTGAGCGAAGGTACCCTTAGGTTATAACTGGCTATGTGCACTGCTAATGAAAAAGCACTGGAGGCGGCGAGGGCGTGGGAGACATTAGTTGCACTGCTATAGGCACCTGAGATGGATTCAGAGGAGGGTTCGATCCGGGAAGGTCTAGAGGGTGCCACTGACCCCATAGCACTGGGAATATAAACCTGGGCATGCACTGTGGAACACTTGTTTCACTCACATGGAAGTCTGTTACCTGTACTGCATTACTGTTGTTGCAATTCCTGCATCAGGAGACTTAGATACTCCTTTACTGTTTCTGCTACTGGCGATTACGGCACACCGGTGGCGAGGGGGAAGGTGGATGAGGGGATATGCAGCTTGAGATTTCTTATATTATCGCTGATTGATTTTACACGACTGCTTTCTTTTACTGTGTTTTTTTTGTTTTTCTGGGGAAAAACCAAACATAATATTTTTTTTTATAAATGAAGTCATTGGATTAGAATGGAATGGGAGTTGGTTAGTTTGACCTTTTTGACCACCAGGTCTGATGGCGATGCCTCCTTAGATATTATTGTGTCCTGGGAGGACAATCCTGTCACACTAGGGAATCTACCTTCACCTGCAAGAAAAACTCCTCCACAAATCAGCGGCATCTCTGGCGGGGATCGCTGTTGGGCTTTTCTATGGGAGCCCAACAGCGATCCTCGCCAGCGATGCCGCGTCCTGCGATTCTGCAACAGGCACAACTCGAGCCGTGATCTCGACTGTCTAATTGACTCAAAAGCAGGATATCCTGAAATCCACGCTATCATTGGTCCTAATTGAACCACTCTTCTCGACCTGTACTATCTCCCCGCCTAAGGATCTGCTTGGCATGAAAGGCAATTGTTTATAATTCCAAGACAAACATGATTTATATATTTGTCCTGAAGATAATGCCATTTATCTTGTTTTTCGGCATCGAAACGTCGTCTACACAATAGGATCATATGTACTGAAAATGCTTGTGAATGCTATGTACAATGGTCACTCAAACTACAATCAAGTCTGTTCACTGATTATAAGTATACAGACCGATTTGCTCGCTCTTGCCTATACTTGTTGTTTTGTCTTGTTCACTGTAGGTCACGGGCTGTGCCCCCTTGACATGATTGTGTGCATCGCCAAATAAATTCCTGTCCGGCTGGACAAAGGACATAAATACTATTCCAGTTTGTGTCTATTCTTACCCTGATCCCCCAAACTACTAGGGTCCACTGTTTTTTGTAATAAGTTAAACGCCCAAGGTCCCTAGTGTACTACCTTCGGGTTCCCTTGTTTCCTATAACAGTCATAGCATTACCAGCATAGGAGCAGCGTCTAGATTGGCCATGAGGTGCCTGGGATCCTGTGCATTGGCTGCTGGAAGTCAACAGGAGAAGATGAGCTGGCATGAAAAGCAATTGTTTATAATTCCAAGACAAACATGATTTATATATTTGTCCTGAAGATAATGCCATTTATCTTGCTTTTCGGCATCGAAACGTCGTCGACACAATAGGATCATATGTACTGAATATGCTTGTGAATGCTATGTACAATGGTCACTCAAACTACAATCAAGTCTGTTCACTGATTATAAGTACACAGACCGATTTGCTCGCTCTTGCCTATACTTGTTGTTTTGTCTTGTTCACTGTAGGTCACGGGCTGTGCCCCTTTGACATGATTGTGTGCATCGCCAAATAAATTCCTGTCCAGCTGGACAAAGGACATGAATACTATTCCAGTTTGTGTCTATTCTTACCCTGATCTCCCAAACTACTAGGGTCCACTGTTTTTTGTAATAAGTTAAATGCCAAAGGTCCCTAGTGTACTACCTTCGGGTTCCATTGTTTCCTATAACGGTCATAGCATTACCAGCATAGGAGCAGCATCTAGATTGGCCATGAGGTGCCTGGGATCCTGTGCATTGGCTGCTGCAAGTCGACAGGAGAAGATGAGCAGAAGACCACCGAGGCAGTGGGCAGAAGTTAAGGGTTGTATGATGGAACCACACATGCAATTAAATTGCATGCCTTAACGACGTGGTTTTTACTATGACCTTGTCTTTACCACACATGCCTTTACAAAAAATGTTGTTGTAAAGGTATGACTGGTAAAGGCATATGCATGGTAAAGATTACACCCTAGACCGCACCCCCACACCCCCAACTCTGGGCCCTAAAACCTGGACCCAGTCCTAAAAGTTACCTCGACATGTGGGATGAACTTGTTCATCCCTTTTACATTCATTGCTGGTCATAAGGCCCCTGATGCTTTCTTCACCAGAAAGAAGATCGAATAAACATCTTCCTTCTCTGTGAAGATGGCAGTAAAATTATTGCTTTTTTAAGAAGCAGCTTTTCAACACTCTCCAGTAAGGCCTGCCTTCTCACAGAATTCCTGGGAAGAGTGAATGGCAAAAAAAAACTTTGGGGGTTTCTCAGAAAGATGTTTGATACTATGTTGCACAATGTCCAGCACCTACTGGTCTGAAATTGAAGTCTTCCTCTTGTCCTAGAATTATTCCGGTCTGCCCCCTCTGGTAGCTGGAGTGCCCAGCGTAGTCATGCTTTAGGTGCTGGTGGATTTTACATCAAAGATCATCCTGCCTAAGCCTGGGATTCTTCGGAAGTAGGGACTCAGCCATGTTCCCTTCTGTGAAAGGGCTGATTCATTCTCACCTAAATGGCTGCTCCAAAAGCTCACTCCGAAGCAAAGAATTTCCCTTTTCCTAGGGGGTTTGCCAGAGCCATGAACTTCCTTACTTCTGACTTCTTCACCTTTCTCTAGTTCAGTACCAAAGAGTTTGGTAACTAGGAAGGTAATATGTATGACAATGTTTTTTTGTGTGAAACCCACATACCACGACACCCTCCATATGTGCTATCGATGACTCCGCAGTTGCTGCAGCAACAAATCAAATGACATATTTGAAAGGAAGCGTACTTGTTGCACCATCATTGAGGTGGTTGCAGAATCGCCGGACTCCTGCTCCCTCAGGTTTGCCAGTTCCTTCAATAAGGATTGATCAGCATAACTGGGAAAAGCGGAGGCTCTTACAGTGAAATTTGAGGCTGAATACCCTATCTTGACTTCTATGTTGTTATGTTATATTAAGTTATATTAGGTTATGCTATTGTTTTTTTATTGCATGCTAAACACCTATCCAGTTATATAGGTGCTTTGTAATGAGTGTGCAAGGCCAGTCTGGAGGGTTTATTTGAAGAGCCAGGTCATCAGCTTCTTGTGAAAGTCAAGAAGAGGGAAGGAGGCTCTGAAGTGCCGTGGGCAGTCATTCCAGGATGTATGAGCCAGGTATGCGAAGGCGCATCCCCCATTTCTGTGTTTGTGCATGCTTGAACAGTGAGCTAATGTGAGACCGACAAAGGGTAAGTGTTTGGAAGGTTGGCAGAAATTAATGAGGCTATTCAGGTAGGCAGGCCTGTGTTGTCTTGTGCTTTGCAGTTGTGGGTGAGGAGTTTGAAGTGTGCACGCTTGTGTATCGGGAGCCAGTGCAGTTCCCTAAGGTGTGGTGTGATGTGGGCTTGGCGTGGGAGGTTTAGGACTAGTCTGGCTGTTGTGTTTCAATATTCTGCAGTGTTTTTGTGAGCTGGTTGGTTATTCCTGCGTACAGGGTGTTCCCATAGTCTGCTGGTGATGAGGGTTCTGTTAATCGCTTTCCTGGTGTTGTCTTGTAGCCTCTTGAAGACTTTCTTCAGCATCCTAAAGGTGTTGAAGCAGGACAAGGCTACTGGGTTGACTTGGACAGCTATGTCCAGCTAGTTGTCTATGATGGATCTGAGGTTTCTTGCTTGTGAGCAAGACTTGGGGGTAGGTTCGAGATCTGTGGGCCACCAAGTGAAGCCCCACGGTGAGGCGTCTTTCACAAAGACTACCACTCCGGTCTTGTGTGAGTTCAGTTTGACATAGTTGGATTTCATACAGGTGGCCACTTCGATCATGCATGTGGTGAACTTGTTCTCGATTTTGCGTATTTGGTTAGATAGAGACAGTATCAGTTGTGTGTCATCAGCGGCTGTGAGGATGTTTACGTTGTGAGTCCATATGACATCAACTGGTGGAGTCATGTAGATGTTGAATAGTGTTTGGCTGAAAAATCAGCTCAGCATGACTCTGCAGATGAGTTCTTATGCTTCAGAGGAGTAGGTGGACATATTAACGATTTGAGTTCTTGCGGTGAGAAAGGTGTCTTTGGATGTCTGCTTCATGAAGTCATTGGATTATTTGCGTGTGGGGAAATGGGAAGTGGACCTAGGCAGGGAAATCCCCGAGAAGACGTGGACCCAGCTGGTTAGAAGGGCCTGGAAAAGCACGAGGAACGCCAAATTTCAATTGGTGCAATTTTATATATTGCATAGAACGTACTTAACACCAGCTAAGATTAACCAGTATTTTTCTGCAGCTGCCCGAGATGTCGTTTGGAGGGGGCCATCTTCCAACATATGATCCCGGATGGTATCTGTTTGGGGACGTATTGGGTGGAAGTCCTGCATTTGCTGTGCGCAATAACTGATCGTAACATAGACCCGGATCAGGGTGTTTGCTTATTGCATTGGTTCCCTCACACCTCTAAAACTAAGGTGACAAGCACATTTATAGACTTGGGCCTCGTATTAGCCACGAGAGAGATCACACTTCACTGGAAATCGGCGGGAGGGCCCAGTGTGGGGAGATGGAGGGCGGCATTTCTCAAATCGGCACTGAGCGAAGGTACCCTTAGGTTATAACTGGCTATGTGCACTGCTAATGAAAAAGCACTGGAGGCGGCGAGGGCGTGGGAGACATTAGTTGCACTGCTATAGGCACCTGAGATGGATTCAGAGGAGGGTTTGATCCGGGAAGGTCTAGAGGGTGCCACTGACCCCATAGCACTGGGAATATAAACCTGGGCATGCACTGTGGAACGCTTGTTTAACTCACATGGAAGTCTGTTACCTGTACTGCATTACTGTTGTTGCAATTCCTGCATCAGGAGACTTAGATACTCCTTTACTGTTTCTGCTACGGGCGATTACGGCACACCGGTGGCGAGGGGGAAGGTGGATGAGGGGATATGCAGCTTGAGATTTCTTATATTATCGCTGATTGATTTTACACGACTGCTTTCTTTTACTGTGTTTTTTTTGTTTTTCTGGGGAAAAACCAAACATAATATTTTTTTTTATAAATGAAGTCATTGGATTAGAATGGAATGGGAGTTGGTTAGTTTGACCTTTTTGACCACCAGGTCTGATGGCGATGCCTCCTTAGATATTATTGTGTCCTGGGAGGACAATCCTGTCACACTAGGGAATCTACCTTCACCTGCAATAAAAACTCCTCCACAAATCAACGGCATCTCTGGCGGGGATCGCTGTTGGGCTTTTCTATGGGAGCCCAACAGCGATCCTCGCCAGCGATGCCGCGTCCTGCGATTCTGCAACAGGCACAACTCGAGCCGTGATCTCGACTGTCTAATTGACTCAAAAGCAGGATATCCTGAAATCCACGCTATCATTGGTCCTAATTGAACCACTCTTCTCGACCTGTACTATCTCCCCGCCTAAGGATCTGCTTGGCATGAAAGGCAATTGTTTATAATTCCAAGACAAACATGATTTATATATTTGTCCTGAAGATAATGCCATTTATCTTGTTTTTCGGCATCGAAACGTCGTCTACACAATAGGATCATATGTACTGAAAATGCTTGTGAATGCTATGTACAATGGTCACTCAAACTACAATCAAGTCTGTTCACTGATTATAAGTATACAGACCGATTTGCTCGCTCTTGCCTATACTTGTTGTTTTGTCTTGTTCACTGTAGGTCACGGGCTGTGCCCCCTTGACATGATTGTGTGCATCGCCAAATAAATTCCTGTCCGGCTGGACAAAGGACATAAATACTATTCCAGTTTGTGTCTATTCTTACCCTGATCCCCCAAACTACTAGGGTCCACTGTTTTTTGTAATAAGTTAAACGCCCAAGGTCCCTAGTGTACTACCTTCGGGTTCCCTTGTTTCCTATAACGGTCATAGCATTACCAGCATAGGAGCAGCGTCTAGATTGGCCATGAGGTGCCTGGGATCCTGTGCATTGGCTGCTGGAAGTCGACAGGAGAAGATGAGCTGGCATGAAAGGCGTTTGTTTATAATTCCAAGACAAACATGATTTATATATTTGTCCTGAAGATAATGCCATTTATCTTGCTTTTCGGCATCGAAACGTCGTCAACACAATAGGATCATATGTACTGAATATGCTTGTGAATGCTATGTACAATGGTCACTCAAACTACAATCAAGTCTGTTCACTGATTATAAGTACACAGACCGATTTGCTCGCTCTTGCCTATACTTGTTGTTTTGTCTTGTTCACTGTAGGTCACGGGCTGTGCCCCCTTGACATGATTGTGTGCATCGCCAAATAAATTCCTGTCCAGCTGGACAAAGGACATAAATACTATTCCAGTTTGTGTCTATTCTTACCCTGATCTCCCAAACTACTAGGGTCCACTGTTTTTTGTAATAAGTTAAATGCCAAAGGTCCCTAGTGTACTACCTTCGGGTTCCCTTGTTTCCTATAACGGTCATAGCATTACCAGCATAGGAGCAGCATCTAGATTGGCCATGAGGTGCCTGGGATCCTGTGCATTGGCTGCTGCAAGTCGACAGGAGAAGATGAGCAGAAGACCACCGAGGCAGTGGGCAGAAGTTAAGGGTTGTATGATGGAACCACACATGCAATTAAATTGCATGCCTTAACGACGTGGTTTTTACTATGACCTTGTCTTTACCACACATGCCTTTACAAAAAATGTTGTTGTAAAGGTATGACTGGTAAAGGCATATGCATGGTAAAGATTACACCCTAGACCCCACCCCCACACCCCCAACTCTGGGCCCTAAAACCTGGCCCCAGTCCTAAAAGTTACCTCGACCCAAGACCCCGCCCTGAGCCTTAAACCCAACCTCAACTCTAAAAACTGCCCGACACCCTGAGCCTTCAAACCCAGCCCCTAGCCATAAAAACTGCTGCAACCCCTACCCTGAGCCCTAAAACAGTCCCCCTGCCCTAAACACTTCCCTGACCCCCACCCTGAGCCCTAAAACTCAGCCCCCAGCCCTACTTAACAAGCCGCATTCTGATCCTTCCTGTTCCTCCTTCCATTCTACCCGCCCATCCACTCGGAATCTAGAGCTCTGAAGGTCTTTACCACGCATATGTGTGGTAAAGGCATATGCATGGTAAAGGCAAACGTGGTAAGTAGTAGCGTAGTAAATGCCATTTCCCACAGGTAAGTAATATATTATTTTCCCTATTTTTCTCCCCCACGCTGCCCCCTGAGCTGTTCCCCAGCTTGCGTTCACAGTAGCCACCACTGAATGTGATGACAAAGTAAGTTAGAAAGAAGTAGAGAGTGATCTAAAAAAACAAAGATATAGAAAGAAAGCACTGGCTAAGGGTAGAAATTACGGTGCGTTGAAAGACCAATGAGTGGAGTGAGTGAGCGAATACCAGGAGAGACAAACTGAGCAGAGATGGTAGTTATGGCGAGAGAGTAGCTCAGACAAGGAGAACTTTTAAACATTTGAAGAACCTTGTTGTTTCTCAACAAGTAGAATCAGGAACTGTTTTTTCCATGGAAAGCGAACCTCGGCAGTTAGTTTGGATGTAGTGAGGCAGAAGTTGGACTTTCTCCTACTGTATTGCACAATATGCAAAGCTGATAAGGCTGGGGAAAGGGGGGGAGTGAATGCAAAGAGGCTCCTGCCTTGGCACACACAGGTGGTGCTGCAGCTTGGATTAAGAGTTAAAAATGCATCTGCTGGGCATAGTCTGCTGGCTGTATTCCTTGTACATTTCCACAATCCACTCTGATTTCTCTCTCACGCAAAACACAGCTACTACAGGAGCGCAGCTATTAGGGGTGCAGCAGGTGCAGGGACACAAGGGCCCAAAGCTGTGAAGGGCCTTTTGCACCTCAATTATACATATTGTCCTATCCTACAGTGAGTAAGGGGTGTCATTTTCCATGCTTGCATTAGGGCCTATAGCACACTTGCTACACGCCAAGCTACTACATAGACCACGAACTGTGCCACATAAGTAGTGTGCAGTCCTGTGGACATCACTCAGTGAAATGCATCTCTATATGCTGCAGCTGTCAGTGCCTCAGAAGGATACCAAATTGTACTCTGTCACATTAACACCATCAATCCAGAGCCATTTTAAGCCAGGACCAATTGCCCTGGCCCCCCAATTGCCAAGGGGCCCCTTGCAGAGTGAGGAGGTAAAAAGTCCTGCAGGTGTGCATAACAAACATTCCTTTTTTCAATTGACAGCTGGGCACTCTGAATCCCTCTCTCTCATGTCTCTTTCCTTACTTCACCACATCTCTTCTACGTCACCCCTTTCTCTTTACCCTCTATCTACATACATTCTACATCTTTCTCTACTCAACTTCATCTAGACAACCTATGTTTACCTCACGTCTCTCAATTTGCCTCTTTCTACCCAGGCCTGCTTCTAGGAATTTCCATCTGGATGGGCCAAGGGTTTGTTCGGGTGGGCCAATGCGGGCCCAATTTTTGTCAATTCTATGGCTAGCCTACACACCCATGTTTTCCCAGACAGGCATACAGTGCGTCATGAGAGTTATTTGAGAGTAAGAACTGACTAGTGAGTTATTTGAGAGTAAGAACTGACATCTATAGTCAACAGTCCAACTCTTATATTTTCCAGCAGGCTGGGATTTAGCACCAGCACCAGAATTCCAAGCGGAGTGTAATAGTAGTTCAAGGCTAAGGAGGTCCGTTTTACCACACCGAAGCCTTGACATTTTGCACTAGGAAGACTGGCACTGAAAGCTTGATCCGGGCTTGAGCCTGAAAACTTGCTCTGGTTCAGCTTTAGGTCCTATTGGAACTTCAAACCCATATTGAGCCGAGCTTTAATGTACCTTCTGCCTGCCACCCACAATCTACACAGGATGTGGCATTACGGCAAGAGCTTTCAATTGGAACAGAACAAGCTAGGTTTGAGTCTCAGCGTTGGCTCAACATCCTGTGATTCTGGGCAAAACCTCCTGTGCCTAAATGAAATTGAATTTAACCTTGTATAATGTAACTGGTTTTCATGTAAAGCACTTCAATATCTCCAGGTCGAGTTCACACTATATAAAAGCAGCAGAAAACTGCACAAAGTAGTAAACACAAACCATTAACATAAAAAGGAGAGACAAATAGATAGCTATTAAGTGGCTTGTTGGAAATGGCCCTTTTTGTAGCGTTATCCCCATACGTTTTGCTTCTTCCTCCTTTGTTTTTCCTGACCTGTGGTTGTTGGCTATAGGACTCTAGGCCCTTTACCACTGCTTATCAGTGCTAAAGTGCATATGTTCTCTGTGTAAATTGTAATTGTGATTGGTTATCCATGATTGGCATATTTGTTTTACCAGTAGGTCCCTAGTAAAGAGCACTGAGTTTGCCAGGACTGGTAATTCAAATGCTACTAGTGAGTGTGCTTGCAGCACTGATTGGGCCACCCACATGAGTAGCACTGAAAAGAGGTCTCAGGCCTGCCACCGCAGTGCCTGTGTGCAGTTTGTTAACTGCCATGTTGTCCTGACCAGTGTACACACTTGCCAGGCCTGACCCTTCCCATTTCTTACACAGTAGACACCCCTATGGTAGGCCCAAGGTACCCCCCTGGGCAGGGTGCAGTGTATGTGAAAGGTAGGACATGTTCTAGTGTGGGTAACATGTCCTGATGGTGTAATACTGCCAATTTCGTTTTTCACCATTGAAAGGCTATCTTGCCCTTAGGATAACATGGGGAATGCTATGTAACATGTTTACCTGCATATCTTCCCTTAGCAGCACGATGGACAGTTGGAATCTGGTATCCCTGAACTCAGAATTTAATAACACATCTTTTAGTGAAGATGGTTTTTAAATTCTAAGGGCCCCATTAGGATGGCGGGTGGATTGCCTCAGCCAGGCCGGCGGTTGCCACCGCCGGCCTGGCGGGGGCGATCCACCCGCCATCCGTGCCGGAATGACCCCCGCCATATTATTATGGCTGGGGGGTCCACGGCAGGCAGAAAGACCGTCCGCCGCTTTACCGCCCGGTCGTAAAAGGGTTCTATATGGTGGCAGTGTCTTTAAGACACCGCCAGCCATATTAGTATGTGCTAATGTGAATGCCTTTCCGTGGCGGCATTGCCGCCACAGAAAGGCAGGCAGAGACTGCTTTGGGGTCCCCCTGCGGGCCCCCATGGACTCCGGGGGGGGCACCTACCTTTCAAAGAACAACGTGGCAGGCACCGCGTGGTGCCTGTCACGTTGTGCTTTAAAATGCACAATATGTATTTTTAGCATTGCGGCAGGCAGTGCTTTCAGCACCGCCCACCGCAATGTTAAAAATACAGGATGTGGCGGGCACATTCTAATTGCCCCCACGGAACCCCCGTCCTTATGGCGGGCGGTCCCTTTCACCGTGAGGATGGCGGGCGGACTTTCCTAATGGGGCCCTAAGTTTGGAAATAGCACTTTTAAAAAGTGGCTATTTTCTTGTTCAGCCTTTCTGTGTGACTCTGCCTGTTTGTGAATTGACTGACTTGTATGTGAGTGACAGGGGCGGGGGTGGCTCCAGGAGGCTTGGTGAATCAGCACTAGGCTGAATAGACCTATCTGCATTTGGAATGGTGGGAGGAGTAGCGGCTGTGTCTGAATAGGGCTGTGCCTGCCTCCACAATGCTGGCTCAACCTCCTGCTGTGCGTCTGATGGCCCTGGCCCACACTCACAAAGGAAGAAGATGAGCACTGGCACAGTGCACCCAGAACTGGTTTGGACTGGGTCCAGGACCTCTCACACATGAAGAACAAAGTCTTTTGGGGTATAAATATCTGAGCTGAAACCCCTAGAATTTAGATTAGGAAAAACTTTATGATCAAGAAGGAATCCCTGCCAAAGAAGAACAGCTAGGAAGACTGAGGAAAAGTGCTATCATTGCTGAGTGTCTGGGAGCTGACCTGCAGTTGCTGTTATTGCTGAGGAAGAGGACAAAGGGATTGTCTGCTGTGTGCTGTGTCCCCCTTGCTTGAAGAGGAGCTGTGCTGTGTGCTGTGTGCTTTGCCCACTCTGAAGTATACCTGTCTCCAAGGGCCTGGGGAGAGCTGGCCTCCTGTTGTAAACTCAGGGACACAAAAGTTTACAGAAGAAGATCTGCTCCTCGATCGGGATGTGTTTCTTGCTGCAAGAAGCGTGTCGTTAGTTGGTGCCATCTGCCTGCTCTCCCCTGCTTGTGGCCGTGAAGAGGCTGGGAGTATTGTGCCCATTTCACCTCTGCCGGCCCGTGAGCCGCAAGTGCCTTGTGACAATTGCACCGCCGCTGGCCCGTTAGCCAGCCAGTCCTGCACGTCAATTTCACCACCGCACGCTTTGTGTGCTGGCCGGAGACTCTGTGTCGATTTCCCTGCGCACCCCGAGCCGGGAGGCAGCACTGAAGGAAGAGAAACTCCGGAGCGTTGCCTAGCAAAGGGGAGGCTCGTCTGCAAGGAGCCGCGCTGAGGGAAAAGAACCTCCGGAACATCGCCTAGAAACAGGGAGGCTCGTCTGCAAGGAGGCGCGCTGGAATCCCTGAGCGTGACAAAGCCTCACAGCAGACCGAAGAATCGCCAGAAAACCGCCGACAACGTAGGAGAGGAAACAACCCCCCCCCAGGTAACGCTCGGGCTGCTGTTCCGAGTGCAGCATGCGTTTCAGCCTGGGGCAGGTTGTAGGCCTGCGAGGAGCTGGTGGCTCGGGGTTATAGGGGCAGAGTGAGCAACCCCTTGCAAAGGAGTCAGTTTACAAGCTAACAGCAAAGTCTTTCTCCCTGCCCTGAGTCAGAAGGGCATAGCACCCGCAATTAAACGCGCTAAGAAGGAGAGAGCGCGACATTCACGACCGGAAGTACAGTCTGGGCAATTTTGAACTGCTCTGACTGATCTCACCTATTTCCATAAAGAAATTCTGAAATTACCAGGGACAGGGCTAGTGCGATCGAATTCCCTTACCTGAACTGAACAATGAATCCACATTATTATTTTTTATTTTTTTATTTTTGAAAACCTTTATTGTGCATGAATAAAAGAACAAATACGGGCCTACAACCATCAGGCCGGCCACGATACTTCGTCAGCACAGGTGCAAACAGTACAGTTCCCCAGCAGCAGTAGTTAAAAGTTAGCAATCAATGAGCGTTACACTGGAAAGAATCATGTCGCCGGGGGAGAGGAGAATTGAAGGTTAATTTTTTTAAGTTTTTTTGCGTTTTCATCATAAGGAAGTCAGTGAAGAATAAGTACTAAGAAGATTCGAGTCCGTATAATGGCTTCACAATATGGGTAAGCGGCGTTGTATCTGAAAACAACAGTGGAAGTTAACATCAAATGTAGTGTGGCGGTGCAAAACAGCGGCAAGTCATCATCCATCATTTATGCACCCCAAACATCGCCGCCCCCTCCCTGGCAACCCTAGCCCAGACCCAGAATCGAACCAGATTAAGAAAGCGCAGAGAATAGAAAAAAGAAGGCCCATAGAACTAAGAATATACCAAATTACCCCGCCCACCCTGCAACATTGTGGAGGCTACGGCCTGCCCCCCCCCCCCACAGAGTGCCTGTCGCCCTGTAAAACCCGAAATATAGACAAGAAAGAAGAAGGAAGAGAATGAAGAAAGAAAAAGAACATTAACACCTGTAATATAGGGAGTGAGAAAGAATAAATCAACCTAAACTCCCAAAAAGAAGAAGGCGGGGAGGAGCCCACTCGATACCAAATCACCCGGAGATCCCGGCCCTCAACAGATTCCCACATCATAAATATCGTCCATTACTGAAGCGTCGGTACAAAATCAATCAGCTATGCAATGCAGTTGGAGAAAGTCATTGTGCGATGCGTGCCCATGAAACATGCTAATCAGTTCCAACCCCATCCCCTTCAGCCAGCAAAAACAGTTAGTGACGAAAAACAGGCTAGCCCTGACCCGATCGTGGATGTAACCTCGAGCATACTTCCCCAGGAGAGCCCTCCCCCCCGTGCACAACAGGACAATATGGCCGCTTGAAAGAAGAAGACAAAGCAGGATCCCAAAATGGCCACCGACTACCGTTAAAAGGTCCTTTGTCCACCATACTTAGGTCCATAAGGGCATCTGGAGAATAGAGATTCCACGGGGGGAAGGGTGAAGGCCACCAGTGAAAAGTCAACAAGCAGGACAAAAGTTGCGCAGCTGGATCCGCAGGTAAACTCGATGGTACAGGCAGCAATAAGTCAAGCCCGGAGGGAAGGGGAGACAATGTATCAGTCACGGGACTGGAGGGCTGCCAGCCGTCGGCTCCGGTAGAGGCAGCAGCAAGTACAGAAGCAGCACAGGCACAGGGAAACATTGTATCAGCATGGATCGGCGGAGGCAGACTCACACTTAGCTGGGGGCAGACGTTGCGTTCGCGAGCCTCATCAGACATCATGTTGTCCAATCGCTCACCCAGTGCTTGGAGGCCATCACACATCTCTGAGCGGAAATCACGCAGGGCGGCCAGGATAGATCCATAAGATGGTGGAGGCTGCAATTCCCTTGAGTCAAATTCCAGAGCCGGTGTTCGCAAGTCGGTGTACCACGCAGGCAGGGCAAGGCAGTCCACGGGCAGGAATGCGTGAGCTCCCCCCATCCGCGGGTGGTCAAGCGGGGCCATGATTCCGGTCATACGATAGTGGAGCTGGGGAGGGCTTAGCATAGGCAAGTACCTCTTCGAGACTCCGACACCACTAGAGTCGAAAGCAGAACGGGCACACCTCCCATAAACCGTCTCGCACCAGGCTGGGCAGCGGATGAGAAAGTCGATAGCCTGCGCTGAGCCGGCCCGCTGGGCACCATACGCCGCTCACCTCCCACTCGGAGCATAAAATCCGCCACCTCTGGGCTTCCTCACTCAGCCGTATCGTTCCAGGCGCAGCCTGCAATGGACACCGGTATCAGTGCGGTGGCGATTGCCTCACATGGAAAGGCGCCGCATCTAAGTCCTCTGCGCTACGCAACTGTTCAGGCCATGTCCGAGCCTCCAGGAGCCGATGACGAGCGGCTTTGCAGGCGAGGGTCCGGGGCGGAGGACATTACTTCGAGTATCTCCGGCATCCGGGCATGTTGAAACGTCGGGAAAAGACCGATGTGTTCAGCTCGTCCTCACACACGTTCCGCCGTCGGGGTCGATCAGGAAGGAGAACAGAATTTCGTTGTGGAGCTCAAGGGCCGGTGGAGCCGGGCGACTACACGTCCGCTCCGGTCGCCATCTTGGCGAATCCACATTATTGAACTAAGAGAAATAGCAAACTTCACTTATTTTCTTATTCTTGCTAAAGCATTCCTGTGAATGTGATTTTTATGCTATTTTGATCTTGCCTAATCTATATAAAGATAACTTTCTTTTTATAAGCAACCTGAGTAGTGTCCATTTGTGGTGTGTCACTATATCACTGTGAGTGTTGGTACAAATACCTTAACCATTGCCTGTTGATAAGCCTGTCTGCTCTTGCCAAGCTACCAAGGGGGTGAGCAGGGGTTATCAACAGTGTGTATACCCTTACCCTGACTAGAAGCAAGGGTCCCTATTTGGATAAAGGTACTTACCTCTGCCAACTACAGACCCCCACTTAAATTGTGTGAGCTTGGGCAAATATTTTATTTTACCAAAACTTGTTTTTCTTCATATTTGCGCAGGAAAGCACATTCAAATACATGAATCAGAAAACCAACTATAGAAAAACTTATTGTGTTTGATTGAATAGACTAATGTTGCTCTATAATAATCTGGGTCACATACAAGGTCCACAACTGTCTTGCCTCTTGGTTCACTAATGCCACTGTCACCAGTGTGTTGAATAAAAAAATGTAAATTCGTATTTGTAAGGCGAGAACTACTCACCCTTACGGGTCTCAAGGCGCTGGGAGTCGTCATGGAAATTAAGTGAGCCATTGCCCAGAGTCACATGGTGCTGAGCTACATACACATACAACAATAATATAAATAAAAATATCAAAACTATAACAAATAAAAAAAAATAATTTAAATAAATTATACACTACATTAGCTTAAACAGTAAATATTGGATCGCGTAGGGGTAAACATTACTATTCCCACTCCAGAGAGTGCAACAGTAGGGAAAGTGTTGGATAGCATAGGGGTTAAAATTACTATTCTAACTCCAGAGAATACAGCAATAGGGAAAGTGTTGGATAGCGTATGGGAAAAAATTAGTATTGCAACTCTAGAGGGTGCAACAGTAGGGAAAGTGTTGGATAGCTTAGGGGTTAAAATAACTTACTAATAATTAAAACATTTTTTTTAAATAAATAAGAATATAATTATTAAATACCAATAAGTTAATTAACAATACCAAATAAATGAAATAATTACTTAAAATAGTTACCAATTAATAATTAATTACCAATTACATTGATGAAAATTACAATTAAGTAATAATTATTAAACATTCATTACCAAATAATAATGAAATTAAATAAAAAGTAATTAATTTTCAAAACCAAAAAACAATAATTATAAAAACATAGTCAGCAATTAATAATTAATTAACAATAAATTATTTATAAATACCAATAAATTATATTTAGTCACATTTAATGACCAATTATCAATTAATGAACACAATTAATTTCCCCCAAAATGTATCAATTATTAAAAAATTACCAATTAATAATTATCAATACTCAACAATAAAATAAATAATTACTTAATTACAATTACATTATTTTGTACCTTATTGCCCTATAACCTCACAACACACTTCAATAATAAATGAATACACTTTATATAATTAACAATAAATCAATTAATAAAAAATAATTACTAATTAATACAAATGAATTACCAATGCATTCATATTTAACATAAAATTAATCAATACCAATAAATAAAAATAAATAATTCTTTAATTACTATTAAATTACTTCCCACCCTATTCCCCTATAAACCCACAACCCGCTACAGAACTAAAACACAAAAGTTATTTAAAAAAAATACTAATTCCTATTTTTTTAAATTAATTTACAATGAGTAAATTATTTCCCACCCTATTGCCCTATAAACCCACTACCCGCTACGGTACTAAAATGCATAATTTACTTAAAAAACAATATTACTAACTTCCCAAAATTTCATACATATATTCTGAAACTAGTACAATAATTAACAAAAAATACAAACACAAACATAAAATACATAACACTAATATTAATGTCGATATTAGTAACATCAATATTTTTGCTATTGATAATACTAACTTCAATATTAACAAAAAATATATTTCTTACCTTCAGGTCGATATTCTGGTCGTCGATATTCTTGATTTCGATATTCTGTCCCTACGATATTTTCAACTCAATATTCTTGTAGGTTGAAATAAAAAACTCGATATTCAGACTGTTTACCGTCGTAACGCGGAATAGTGCGTCCATGTGTTAAAAACAGGCACTATGGTAAGGATACTGACATAAGGATAATTGAGATGTCTAGTGTTATCATGGTGGCAAGGACCACTCGACGGTCGGTGGACTATCTCTTGCTACCTTTCTACCTCACTCTAAAAGATTCCCTCTCTCTCTCTCTACCTACCTCTTCCTCTTTTTACCTTTCATTATCTTTCTTTCAGGCTATCTCACCTTTTTCTCTTTTCTCTTTACCGTACATCTCTCCCTACCTCACTTGTCTCTCTATCTCATCTCTACCTTCCTTCTTCTTGAACTTCGTCCCTCTTGCTATATATAATTCTTTTTTCCTCTGCCCTCCTGTCTCCCACCTCCTTCCATTTATCTTAATCAGCAAAGTTGGAAGTCGTGTTCTAGCCAGAGAAGTCTCCAAAAAGAAAGAGGTGAGGAGGTACAAGGCAGGAGAAGAAAATTAAGGAAACCATTTTCAGATATTACGTGATGAAATAGTGATAATCCTCAGAGCTTTGCTTTGACTTTCACTATTGCAGTGAGAAAGCTAGCTGTGAAGTGGCGTTGTTTGTGATTACGAATATCTGGCAATTGGAGCTGCAGTTTCCAGATCTATGTGCATATGTTTTATTGTAACATTTATGCACTAGTCCACTGAGTATGTAGGAAGAGGCTGGTTAAAAACTCAATTTAACTTCAAGTGTTATAGTTGCAAAGATGGTGCCTAAAGGCTAAGGCAGACGACCTGGAAGTTGGGGAACCGGGTTAGAGTCTCGGCAGCGACGCTCAACATCCTGTGATTCTCGTTAAATCACTTAATCTCCCTGTGCCCAACAAAATTAATATGCCCGTCTGTAATGCACCTGTTGCTCATGTAATAGCGCTCTGATACCTTCGGATCAAGATCACCCTATATAAAAGTCCGGAAAAACAGAAATAGCAGCAAACCTACTGTTCCTCTATCCTTAGTAAGAGTAAAATAAGAATTCTCTTCTACAATTTGGGGCCGATTCCAATCCGGAAAAAAAATCCGCCGTCCGATTCGTATTCGTAGCCGAATCCGTACAAATGGGAAACTACTGTCCGACCTGCGTAGTACGATTCATTTCCGTCGATTACCGTACAAAAATCATTGAACCGTACGAACCAAAGTCGAAGACCCGCATGAATTAGCGTCAGAAATCCTCCCGTACGATTTGTAAACATGCCGTACAACCACACTAGTACGATCCGGTTCGGAAAGCCTGTACGCGATTCGTACGGGCCAAAGTAGTCGCGCATGAAGAATGATTCGTACGGAAATTATCTCCTCACAGCAAGCGGCATCGACACATACCAACCGTGTACCCCTCAATGAAGCGTTGAGGGGTACACACCCCAACGGCCTGTACAAGTCACCCGCACACACAAATACCACACGCACACCCCCCCTGAAGCGACCGCAAACCCCCCACACCCCCGACGGCCCGTACAAGTCACCCGCACGCACAAGTCCGACATGCACACACCCCGATCAAGCGACCGCAAACCCCCCACACCCCCAACGGCCCATACAAGTCACCCGCACGCACAAGTCCGACACGCACACACCCCGATCAAGCGACCGCCAACCCCCCCACACCCCCAGCGGCCCGTACAAGTCACCCGCATGCACAAGTCCGAAACGCACACACCCCGATCAAGCGACCGCCAATCCCCCCACACCCCCAACGGCCCGTACAAGTCACCCGCACGCACAAATACCACATGCACCCTCCATCAAGCGACCGCCAATCCCCCCACACCCCCAACGGCCTGTACAAGTCACCCGCACACACAAATACCACACGCACACCCCCCCTGAAGCGACCGCAAACCCCCCATACCCCCGACGGCCCGTACAAGTCACCCGCACGCACAAGTCCGACATGCACACACCCCGATCAAGCGACCGCAAACCCCCCACACCCCCAACGGCCCATACAAGTCACCCGCACGCACAAGTCCGACACGCACACACCCCGATCAGGCGACCGCCAACCCCCCCACACCCCCAGCGGCCCGTACAAGTCACCCGCACGCACAAGTCCGAAACGCACACACCCCGATCAAGCGACCGCCAATCCCCCCACACCCCAACGGCCCGTACGAGTCACCCGCACGCACAAATACCACATGCACCCTCCCTCAAGCGACCGTGAACCCCCCACACCCCCAACGGCCCGTACAAGTCACCCGCACGCACAAGTCCGACATGCATACACCCGATCAAGCGACCGCGAACCCCCCACACCCCCAACGGCCCGTACAAGTCACCCGCATGCACAAGTCCGACAGGCACACACCCCGATCAAGCGACCGCCAACCCCACCACACTCCCAACGGCCCGTACAAGTCACCCGCACGCACAGGTCCGACACGCACACACCCCGATCAAGCGACCGCCAACCCCCCACACCCACAACGGCCCGTACAAGTCACCCGCACGCACAAATACCACACGCACACACCCCTGAAGCGACCGTGAACCCCCATACCCCCAACGGCCCATACAAGTCACCTGCACGCACAAGTCCGACACGCACACACCCAGATCAAGCAACCGCAAACCCCCATACCCCCAATGGCCCGTACAAGTCACCTGCACGCACAAGTCCGACACGCACACACCCTGATCAAGCGACCGCCAACCCCCCCACACTCCCAACGGCCCGTACAAGTCACCCGCACGTACATGTCTGACACGCACACACCCCGATCAAGCGACAGCCAACCCCCTACACCCCCAACGGCCCGTACAAGTCACCCGCACGCACAAATACCACACGCACCCCCCCTGAAGCGACCGCGAACCCCCCACACCCCCAACGGCCCATACAAGTCACCCGCACGCACAAGTCCAACACGCACACACCCCGATCAAGCAACCGCGAACCCCCCACACCCCTAATGGCCCGTACAAGTCACCCGCATGCACAAGTCTGGCACGCACACAGCCCGATCAAGCGACCGCCAACCCCCCCACACCCACAACGGCCCGTACAAGTCACCCACACGCACAAGTCTGACATGCAAACACCCCGATCAAGCGGCCGCCAACCCCCCCATACCCCCAACGGCCTGTACAAGTCACCCGCATGCACAAATACCACACGCACAACCCCCCTCAAGCGACCGCGAACCCCCCACACCCCCAACGACCCGTACAAGTCACCCGCACACACAATTCCGACACGCACACACCCCGATCAAGCGACCGTGAACCCCCCACACCCCCAACGGCCTGTACAAGTCACCCGCACGCACAAGTCCGACACGCACACACCCCGATCAAGCGACCGCCAACCCCCCCACACCCCCAACGGCCCGTACAAGTCACCCACACGCACAAGTCTGACATGCACACACCCCGATCAAGCGACCGTGAACCCCCCACACCCCCAACGGCCCGTACAAGTCACCCACACACACAATTCCGACACGCACACACCCCGATCAAGCGACTGTGAACCCCCCACACCCCCAACGGCCCGTACAAGTCACCCGCACGCACAAGTCCGACACGCACACACCCCGATCAAGCGACCGCCAACCCCCCCACACCCCCAACGGCCCGTACAAGTCACCCGCACGCACAAATACCACACGCACCCCCCCTCAAGCGACCGTGAACCCCCCACACCCCGAACGGCCCATACAAGTCACCCCCACGCACAAGTGCGACACGCATACACCCCGATCAAGCGACCGCGAACCCCCCACACCCCCAACGGCCCGTACAAGTCACCCGCACGCACAAGTCCGACACGCACACACCCCGATCAAGCGACCGCCAACCCCCCCCACACTCCCAACGGCCCGTTTAAGTCACCCGCACGCACAAGTCTGACACGCACACACCCCGATCAAGTGACCGCCAACCCCCCCACACCCCCAACGGGCCGTACAAGTCACCCGCACGCACAAATACCACACGCACACCCCCCTGAAGCGACCGCGAACCCCCCACACCCCCAACAGCCCATACAAGTCACCCGCACGCACAAGTCCGACATGCACACACCCCGATCAAGCAACTGCGAACCCCTAACACCCCAATGGCCCGTACAAGTCACCCGCATGCACAAGTCCGACACGCACACACCCCGATCAAGCGACCACCAACCCCCCCACACCCAGAACGGCCCGTACAAGTCACCCCCACGCACAAGTCTGACACGCACACACCCCGATCAAGCGACCGCCAACCCCCCCACACCCCCAACGGCCCGTACAAGTCACCCGCACACACAAATACCACACGCACACCCCCCCTCAAGCGACCGCGAACCCCCAACACCCCCAACGGTCCGTACAAGTCACCCGCACGCACAAGTCCGACACGCACACACCCAGATCAAGCGACCGCCAACCCCCCACACCCCCAACGGCCCGTAAAAGTCACCCGCCACGCACAAGTCTGACACGCACACACCCCAATCAAGCGACCGCCAACCCCCTCACACCTCAACGGCCCGTACAAGTTACCCACATGCACAAGTCTGACACGCACACACCCCGATCAAGCAACCGCCACCCCCCCACACCCCCAATGGCCTGTACAGGTCACCCGCGCGCACAAATACCACATGCACACCCCCTCAAGCGACTGCGAACAACCCACACCCCCAACGGCCCATACAAGTCACCCGCACGCACAAGTCCGACACGCACACACCCCGATCAAGCGACCGCCAACCCCCCACACCCCTAACGGCCCGTACAAGTCACCCACATGCACAAGTCCGAAACGCACACACCCCGATCAAGCGACCGCGAACCCCCCACACCCCCAACAGCCGGTACAAGTCACCCACACGCACAAGTCCGACACGCACACACCCCGATCAAGCGACCGCCAACCCCTCCACACCCCCAATGGCCCGTACAAGTCACCCGCACGCACAAATACCACACACACACCCCTCAAGCGACCGCGAACCCCCCACACCCCCAACGGCCCGTATAAGTCACCTGCACGCACAAATACCACACGCACACCCCCTTCAAGTGACCGCCACCTCCCACACCCCCAACAGCCAGTACAAGTCACCTGCACGCACAAATACCACACGCACACCCCCCTCAAGTGACCACGAACCCCCCACACCCCCAACGGCCAGTACAAGTCACCTGCACGCACAAATACCACATGCACACCCCCCCTCAAGTGACCACGAACCCCCCCACACCCCCAACGGCCCGTACAAGTCACCCGCACGCACAAGTCCGACACGCAAACACCCCGATCAAGCAACCGCCAACCCCCCCACATCCCCAACGGCCCGTACAAGTCACCCGCACGCACAAGTCCGACATGCACACACCCAGATCAAGCGACCGCGAACCCCCCACACCCCCAACGGCCCATACAAGTCACCCCCACGCACAAGTCCAACACGCACACACCCCAATCAAGCGACCGCCAACCCCCCCACACTCCCAACGGCCCGTACAAGTCACCCGAAAGCACAGGTCCGACACGCACACACCCCGATCAAGCGACCGCCAACCC
This sequence comes from Lissotriton vulgaris, assembly GCF_964263255.1. Taxonomy (NCBI): domain Eukaryota; kingdom Metazoa; phylum Chordata; class Amphibia; order Caudata; family Salamandridae; genus Lissotriton; species Lissotriton vulgaris. The sequence goes on along the minus strand of NC_141687.1, from coordinate 1,616,370,175 downwards.
CCCCACACCCCCAACGGCCTGTACAAGTCACCCGCATGCACAAATACCACACGCACAGCCCCCTGAAGCGACCGTGAACCCCCCATACCCCCAATGGCCCATACAAGTCACCTGCACGCACAAATCCGACACGCACACACCCCGATCAAGCAACCGCAAACCCCCCACACCCCCAATGGCCCGTACAAGTCACCTGCATGCACAAGTCCGACACGTACACACCCTGATCAAGTAACCGCCAACCCCCCCACACTCCCAACGGCCCGTACAAGTCACCCGCACGCACAAATACCACACGCACATCCCCCTGAAGCGACCGCAAACCCCCCACACCCCCAACGGCCCATACAAGTCACCCGCACGCACAAGTCCAACACGCACACACCCGATCAAGCAACCGCGAACCCCCCACACCTCCAATGTCCCGTACAAGTCACCCGCATGCACAAGTGCGACACGCATACAGCCCGATCAAGCGACCGCCAATCCCCCCACCCCCACAACGGCCCGTACAAGTCACCCGCGCGCACAAGTCTGACACGCACACACCCCGATCAAGCGACCCCCAACCCCCCCACACCCCCAACGGCCTGTACAAGTCACCCGCACGCACAAATACCACACGCACACCCCCCTTAAGCGACCGCGAATCCCCTACACCCCCAATGACCCGTACAAGTCACCCGCACGCACAATTCCGACATGCACACACCCCGATCAAGCGACTGTGAACCCCCCACACCCCTAACGGCCCGTACGAGTCACCCGCACGCACAAGTCCGACACGCACACACCCCGATCAAGCGACCGCCAACCCCCCCAGACCCCCAACAGACCATACAAGTCACCCGCACGCACAAGTCTGACACGCACACATCCCGATCAAGCGACCGCCAACCTGCCCACACCCTCAACGGCCCGTACAAGTCAACCGCACGCACAAATACCACACGCACCCCCCCTCAAGCGACCGTGAACCCCCCACACCTCCAACGGCCCTTACAAGTCACCCACACGCACAAGTCCGACACACATACACCCCGATCAAGCGACCGCGAACCCCCCACACTCCCAACGGCCCGTTTAAGTCACCCGCACGCACAAGTCCGACACGCACACACCCCGATCAAGCAACCGCCAACCCCCCACACCCCAACGGCCCATACAAGTCACCCGCACGCACAAATACCACACGCACACCCCCCTGAAGCGACCGCGAACCCCCCACACCCCCAACGGCCCATACAAGTCACCCGCACGCACAAGTCCGACACGCACACACTCCGATCAAGCGACCGCGAACCCCCCACACCCTAATGGCCCATAAAAGTCACCCGCATGCACAAGTCCGACACGCATACACCCCGATCAAGCGACTGCCAACCCCCCCACTCCCCCAACGGCCCGTACAAGTCACCTGCACGCACAAGTCTGACATGCACACACCTTGATCAAGCGACCCCCAACCCCCCCACACCCCCAACGGCCCGTACAAGTCACCCACATGCACAAATACCACACGCACACCCCCCCTAAAGCGACCGCAAACCCCCCACACCCACAACGGCCCGTACAAGTCACCCGCACGCAAAAGTCCGACACGCACAGACCCCGATCAGGTGACCGCCAACCCCTCCACACCCCCAACGGCCGGTACAATTCACCTGCACGCACAAATACCACACGCACACACACAAGCACCATGCTGAATGCACAGGGAGTGTGAAAGTACAGACAAGATAGTATACCACAGCTATCAAATCTTTTCATGTTGTTGACACATGTTATGGAGATGCATCATTTGGTGACACAGTAAGGCAGTGTAGCAAGCAAGCGAGGCCAAACCACCTGTCTCCATCCCTCTGTTGCCCTCCTCCCTCTGACAGTCTCCCTGTGTCTGTCAACCTCTGTCTCCGTCCCTCTGTCTCCGTCCCCCTCTATCTCTGTCCCCCCCAGTCTCCCTCTGTCTGTCTCCCTACCTAGGTCTGGCTCCCACCCCCTGTCACCCTCCTCCCTCTTTATTCCACCTTCAGTTTTCCTCCCACTGTCAACTCACCCCAACTCCCTGGGCAAACACACAGCCACACCCGAGCACCTCACAGATCTATTAAAGACCATAGACCAGAGTGTCTAGGGATGTTTCTTAATTACCAGCAGTAATGTGCTAAGTGCCTGCGACACACCCAGCATTTGCAGGTGACACAGTACTGTCTCAGGACACACAGTTTGTAAAGCTCTGTAGTAGACTATGGGCCCTGGTGTAGGCAGAACAAGGCCCTCCTGTGATCTTTGCAAACACAAACACCAGGACAAGGTCAGACATCCTGTGCAGGTACCCACAACCACGATCAAGGCAGCATGTCTCATGAGGGCACAGCCAAACCACAAAGGATGTAAGCTTGCAAATCACATTCAAACTACTACACACACCCCTTACAGAAACTAATCCCATGGGGACAGGCAATGGAGTGCTACACTGTCACAATGGTCATGTACCACAACTAAACTCTCTCTCATATGAATACACATACAACTATAACATGCACAGTGCAGATGCTCCAGTCCATTGTGCCTCTCACACAATGCACTTGCCCCATCATATGAACATTGTGGATGCACTTAAGTACCAACATGGACATGGGTATTGCTAAGGTGATGCGTCTAGGACAAGTGCCACGTCCTAAAGCCATGATCTCGAAGTGGGTGTACAGGTCCAGGGGGGTTGGCATGGCTTGCCCATCACGGAACCGCAACATCTATCCAAAGTAGAGGAATTTATCCTTAACATTCCACTCTACTCTGTCTCTTACATGAACATGCTGCATCTAAACTCTGTGCATGCTTGACGCAGGCATAAGGATTGACACTGTATCCTGAATGTTGCGTGAAACAGAGCATTGCTGTAAATGTGTTGTGCTGGCAAGACAAGACACAGCAATGGCTGTGTCACTCATTGTCAAGAGAATGGAAGAAGGAAAAAATCCCTGAGTACATGTCAATTTGCTAGCACTACATACAGAACTGAACAATGACAACAATGTCAAGCTCGTGGAACTGTGATGCTGATAATGGATAAAAAATCAATATGTTTCTTGATAGTGCATTAACTGTGTCTGTCTCTCACACACACACAGGGCAACATGTTGAAACCACCCCCAACCAGGGGGGGAGAAGGATCCCAGTCCCAGGCTCAGCAGGACCCTGACCCCACCGACAGCGACGCCACTCAACGCACTGTGGATGACCCCAACCAACCTGGCCCCTCTGGATCCCAAACCCCTGCAGCAACTGTACCAGCTACATCTGTGCCAACCACTGGATCCATTCCCACCACATCCCAGCAGACAGGTCAGAGCCCTGACCATGATCTACCAGAGAGCCAGTCTGAAAATGAGGGACAGCCTTTGACGGGCACCCTTGAGGGGGCAGACGACATCCACCCTGCCAGCACTTGGGGGTCCCGTCGATCGGATGTGCCCACAAGCGCAGGCCGTGCTTGTGTGGGTCAGGGTGGTGGAAGTGGCGCAAGGCGGAGGCGAGATTCTGGCCAGTCAGCTGCAGGGCCCGGTATGACTGAGTACCATCCTGGAGGCATACCGGCGGGACACCAGGGAGGTAAGCCAGGTAGTGGAGGCCCTCACCGAGCTCAAACAACAGCAGGCTGAGCAACATGCCAGGCAACAACGACATTATGGACGGGTGGAGGCAACACTGGCTGAGCTCTTGACGGTGCATCGGGATATGAGCCAATCACTACGTCAGATTGCTGGCAACATGCAGCACCCTCCCTGTGTCACCATGCCACAAACATCAAGACAAAGTGCAACACCAGCCACAGGGAGGGAGGAGGAGGAGGAGGAACTGTCTGACGTAGCATCCCATGCATCGTCCATGAATGGGACGCTACGACGTGAGGGTCCCCCAAGGAAGAAGGGTCGTCCACGGCTAAGACATTGAGAGGCAGTGGGTCATTCACAACTCTCAGGACACCTGACCTGGCATATTGCCCTTGGGTGCAACAGCATCACCCATCAGACTCTCCCACATGGACATGCTGGTTATATTCTGCCCAATGATGCCAAGAACTGTGGGCTGGACTCTGTTGACTCAAACTGTAAGGCATCTCATCTCCTGCAGTGAACTTTGGATTCCCCCCTTCCTGTACAGCACCTACTCACATTTCCTGCACAAGATCACCTAATAAATATTTTAAAAACATACACATTTGTGTAGTCATCCTGTACCCACAGTATAAAAATATATGTGTGTGCAAATGTATGGAATGCAAGAGTACGTAACAAACTGCAGCCATCCACACACTTGGATCTGAGTCTGGATGAGGACACACATAGGTAACAATATTCTAGCAACTAGATACATGGATGGAAATACACACCTGTGATGGTTAGTAAATGCTGGAGGGGGGTTTGGCTCACAAAACTGCAATTACTGACAGGCACAGGAGAGTCACTTGGAGGTGTATAGATCAGGGTCATAAAGCTAGGTGGGAGTACCTACAATTGTGTCCTCAGGTATGTGAACTATCATGAGCATGCTGCTGTACTGTGGATGTGATGAATGGTGCACAGGCAAAGGGTGGCAGGACAGACTGTGGGCAATGGGCTGTAGCACTCTACACAAGCTCACCAGATTACGGGACCTCCCCCTATGGAGCGACAAGTACACAACTGATGTGATATGTGCAACGCCTACAGAACACCTAGCCGCGTGTGACATTTATCTTCACCAGAACGGCCACATCACACCACACCCAAGAGACGTGGTTATGTTGTGTGTACCCGGTGGCTACTTCACTGGCTGTGATGGAAATGTTGAATAGGTGTGCCAAGGTAGTGTACTGCCACGTTACTGTAAGGAAGGCGAGGTGTGCTGCTGTGGTGCTGACAAGGTAACACTGTCCAAAATTTTGCATAAGGAAGGTGTGTGTGTGCTGTACGAGGCACATGACCTGGTTGTACGTAGACACACTGTCATGTGTCTCAGCATAGTCTTGCCAGTATGTGTTGCACACACAGACAGAGAAGCTGTTATGGGTGAGATTGAGGTATTGAGATACCAGGTGGATGATTGTCTGGTGTTCTCTGTGTTTAGGGTGGCTGGAGCATGCTCTACTAATTGCTGGAAGGAGGGGTAATCTGGAGGTGTGTGGTCCTGGATCTGGGTAGTGTGCGCGGCATTGTGGCTGTGTATGCAGCAGCAGGAATGAGTGAAGACATTACGGCAGAAGGGGCGTGACAACTTGCAAAACAAGCACATACCACAAGGGCATTGGCAAGCCACAAACTTACATGTGTATGTGAGTGCAGGAGTGTCTGCTTCACTCAGGGTCACTGCAAAATAAATGACACAGTAATCACCAAAGATCACAGTCACAGGATCAGGCCCCTTAGGGACAAGTGGGGCACAGGACACACAGCATCAGCAAGTGTAATCTACATGTACTGTGTTCAAAGCAAAACAGCAGCTACACAGCCATCTACCTCACACACAATACCGTACTTTAGCCTTAACCAACACCATCCATGTTGTCACAGTACACGTAAACACCTATCATCAATGATCCTACATTAGGTCATATATCATACATGCACATTAGAAGGACATGTGTGTTGACATCAAGGAGGCACAATATTCTTTTGGAATGACACGTCATGCACAACATGATGATTTACGACGGGAGGCCATGGAGCATAATCAAACATACATGGTCAGTGCCATTGACCAGAAGACAAAAAAAGTCATTGAATGATGTCACCTATAATGCAGCAGAAACATTCGCCACTAGACTGCCAGGGACTGCCCGTACCTTTCTCCATCAGAGTGGTGTGATGCTCAAAGCGTTCCACCTCCAAATATCCCCTTGGTCTGAGTACAAATGACAGACACAAAAGGGTTATCAGGCGAGGGAAGGACAGGATGGGAACTGCAGGGAGGGAGACCTGAAACAGAGGCAAACAAGCATTAGGAGTACTATCTCATGTCACAGACACTACAAATAACTCATGATATTCACTGTACCAGTCACACCTGTGAAGTGTAACTACTGTAGCCAATTAGAGATCACTGATCATGCTATCACATTGGAGCAGATGCTGAACACGGACACATAAAACCTAGGACAGTCTGTCACCTATTTGAGTCTTGTGTAAAGGTCACCAGTCTGCTACGATGCAATGAGATCTATGTAGACAAAAACTAATTCCCAGTGTATGATGATGTGTCCCCTACAAACACATGTAAACATATGAAAGTGCAACTTACGCAAAGTGTAATATCTGTATTTGTTTATGTGTACCCGTAAGGGCCATTAAGGCAAATTTAACATCACCCACAACAGCTGTAAGCATCACATATGATGAGGAAGATAATTACCTAATTGCAATAAAGGCACTCTGTAGCCAGTATTTTGCTCTAGCAACTGTGCATCACCATGCTAAACATGACAGGCAGGTGGAATAATAGTCAACAGCAATCAATGAGGAGCCTAGCCACATAAAGAACCCTACCGTCGCACAGAAATGCTGCACGGGACAAGAGAATCATGTGAATGACCGCACTCCACTGGTGCCACAGAATATTTAACATGTGCTTCAGCATACCATTGTGATGTCATCAGCCCAACATACATGGCATCATGTCAATGAAAACAGAACTTCTACTCACTGTGAAGGATGGCGTAGCAGTATTCTCAACCTGCACTGAGGTAACGACACAACAGCGGCATGACATACTGCAACAAGGGGCAATGCATCCATGGGAACAGAATCACAGGACAGTTGTCTTAACATGTGGAACATACACTGGGCCACACCTACACAACATGGTTTCTATGAACCAAACTGGACTGGCCCACAAGGTAGAGGTGATGTTCCAGACACATTGTAATGCACACAGTGAGGCTGCAATCCCCCACAGAGTCTGTGGTTGTGACCTCCCACATAATGTCAAACCATGGTATTTGCAATGTTTCAGTGTCAATGTAAACCCACATTGATGCTTCCATCAGAGTCTAAAACAACTACAGATGACTGTCAGATGGGGTGACTATCCTGTCATGGGAGTGGGCCTACATTTAATAGGAAACATAATGTTGTTACATGTATGCATGGTCAAACAACATGCGCAAGAACATGTACCACACAATTGAAACCATACCAACGCTAAACAGCCTCATATGAGTCCTTACCCAAATCGACTTTTCCACATGTCCATGCATGCTCCGTTGATTCGGCTGACGTTGCAATCATGATGAGCAATAGCAGGCTGACCAAGATGACACCAGCGGACAACAGGCAGGGCGAGCTGGGGATGAGAGGCACACAAGGGGTCAAGTCCTGTTGAATGTCATTCTGACATAGTCATGTTGAATAGCCTGATGTTGTAGTACACTTCTACATTCCAAGTACACACATTGCACAAATGTGTGTTGCATTACATCTGCACCTGTGTGACACTGCACAACAAACATCAAAGTTACATTGCATACAGTCAGCTGCATACACAGCATGCTACCCATGCAACTCTATAGTTGAGGTTTGGACAAAATGCACCTATGACTCACCATCATGAAAAGAAGTTGCGGATGAGGTGACTCCGGATATCATCTTCAACCTCCTCGTCACTCGCATCCTGGGCAAGGCCTTCAAACTCAACGGGCGGATGTTCCAGCTCATCAGGATCTAGGATGAGTGGCACAGCCTTCTCCACTGCCATGTTGTGTAGCATGCAGCACACCATGAAGATGTTACACACCTTGAGTGGGGTGTATTGGAGTGCTCCACCTGTCTTGTCCAGGCACCTGAACCTGCTCTTCAGGAGTCCAAATGTTCACTCGATCACCCGCCTGGTCTTCCCATGAGCATTGTTGTACCGCTGATCTGCAGCTGTCCTGGGATTGCGTAGGGGAGTCATTAGCCACGGCATGTTTGGATATCCTGCGTCTCCTGCAAATTGACATCATGGAAATGAGTGTGTAATATGATGCAGTTCATGAAGTAATGACATACTGACGTACATGGCTAACAGAGTATACCCACTAACTAGACATGCCCGATGGTTGTGCAGCTGCAGCATCATCTGTGGTACCCTGCTACGCCTCATGATGAATGCATCGTGGCACGAACCTGGAAATCGAGCACAAACATGTGAGATAAGCATATTGGCAAGACACACCACCAGGACATTTATCGAGTGGTAATGTTTCCTGTTGCGGTACGCTTGCTCCTGAGCATGTGGTGGCACCAGAGTAACATGTGTACCATCAATTGCACCAATTACATGTGGCATGCGTCCCAGGGCATAGAATTCCCCCTTGACATCTGTCAACTTTTCTGGAGTAGGGAATGTGATAAATTCATCAATGTGCAGCAACATTGCATCCAATACATCACCTAATACCCGGCTAAACATGGTTTGTGACATCCCTCCCACATCAGCTATGGTAACTTGGAATGTACCTGTGGCAAAGAAATGTAGTGCCGCCATCACCTTTACCTTGGGTGTCAGTGCAGTTGGATACCTGTGTCGTGGTTGCAGATGTGGTTCCAGTCTGTCCGTCAGGTCCTGAATCAACTGTCCCGGGAAGCGGTATTGCCGTATGCAATCACGTCCCTCATGGCATCCAAGTCTGGCAACGGCCTTGGCAGAGGGGGTGCCCTGCAAAACATATTCAGGAGAAAAAGTGTGTACAACTGTCAGACAAAGAAAATTACAATGTACATTGCACAAGCAACACTGCTCAACAAATCAATACAATTTTGAGTGTGGCGTGGGCTACACACACAGGAAACATGTGCCAGCTGGCAGCCACTCCTCCATGAAGAGTACAAGACATGTGGTTTGTGGAATGGATATGACATGCATACAAATGATCTGATGGGAAGGTCTGAGTGAGCAGGACAATATATCACGTCAGTGACACACGTCACATGAATTGCATTAGGAGGTTGTCTGCACATCCAGACAGCTGACAGCAATGCACACACCCACATCACATGTGCCATCATTTGCACTGATCAGACATATACTTATTACGGTGTGACATTTCCAAAAGTAAAACATGGACATCATCAGACAGCAGAAATGTTTGATTTGTGACAAATTGTCTATGATGCCATCACACATATGAGCAGATCATTAGCACAAGTGGCATGGTGTGCGTACATGTGAAACCCTCTCATCACAGCAAGGACACATCATCTATGCTCCTACAGCAGATATACTTCACAGTATGAACAAGTTACTTACCTTTTGTAACGAGATATCTGTAAGAAACAGTAGTCAGTATCAGATTCCTACCTTGAAATACATACCCCAGCAAGACCAATACCTGTGGTGGGTCTCGAAACCAATAATCACACAAGAAAATCCAGGACGGAACGGCCAAAGAAGACATCCCTCCGGACTTGGCTGTCCAGGCAGTAGTGTTTTCCAAACGTGTGCATCGAGGCCCACGTAGCTGCCTGACAAATGTCCTGCAAGGGGATTCCCCGACCCAGGGCAGTAGTAGCCACCGTGGCCCGAGTGGAATGGGCCCTCGGCCCAACAGGAGGCTACGTCTTTGGCAAGGGGTACCAAGCCTTCATACACCAGACAACCCACAGAGAGATGGTCTGCTTGTGTACCGGCCTTCACTTTTCAGCACCCACGTGACAGACTAAAAGTTGTTCATCCACCAGGAACTGGCGTGTGCGATCCAGATAGTATGAGAGCACACATTTGGGTCCAGACGGTGTAGCTGCTCTGTCTCCTTTGGGGGATGCGTAGGCGGAAATAAGGTGGACAAGGTGAAAGAGTGCCCAATGTGGAAGTCGGTGTCAAACTAGTGCCGGAAATAGGGTGTTTTCCCAAACGCAAACTTGTCCGGATGGACTGAAAGGTTAGGAGGTTATGTAGAAAGAGCCTGGAGCTCACTCACTCTCCTGGCAGAGGTGATGGCAAAGAGAAAAGCAGTCTTCTGAGTGAGAACATTACAAAGAAGGGGGGTTGAACCCATGCAGTCGCGGGGACCTGGGCGTTATGTGGTAAATGTAAAAGAGGGGTCCCCGCTCGGAGAACGTGTTGGGTGAAACACACACACTAATACAATTATGAAGCAATTGATCAAAAATAATCAAAAGTTACTCATAAACAAATGTTGTCATTTATTCAACAACACTGCGTATAAATCAGAGAGGCATTACATTCAATTTAAAAGTAAATAGCCCCAAAACGGGAGAGGGAAAAGGGGAGGAGGGTTGTGCTCAAAAGCGGTGAGAAAGTCAAGAAAAGTACACAGACTCAAAGGAAGTAAGTATTTACAGTCTTCAAATCGTAATTGGAATTGTTCCCAAAAACAAAAGGCCAACACAAATTATGGCACGCATTGTGAACACAAATAACATGGGGACATTCTACGGTCACATATAGAGTTCAATATAATCCAGGGAATGTGCCGGAAGTCCCAAAGGAGAGAAGTCGTCGACGTTTCGACCCCTACACGTAGGCTAAATTAAGTCCTTTACCGGGGTCTTCATCAGGACAGGTGCAGTGGGGGAAGGGACGAAGTGGGGCCGTCCTATCTGTGAAATTAAAAACCAGTGTCAAAAAATTGAATTCATTGGACACAACAGTCATCGTCATGTTACCCATAGTATTTGGATAGTCCAGACAAAATAAACCATGGAGTCCGGGCCACAACGGACCTCAGGACATGGACAACGAGAACAGAGTACGCAATTAATCATGCTCTGGCTCAATGGTATGAGTCATGTTTACAGAGGGAAAGTTTAACCAACATGGAATTTAAAACGACATAGTGAAAGGCACTCTACAAAGTGGAAACTCACTTCAGTTTAGAACAATCAGACCGCTGAAGTAGGAAATCCAATTAATTTACTGTTCCAGGTAAAACTAGCTGCTCCAAGAAAACACCAACTATAGGTTGAATAACAGTAACATTGATGTTAGTCTATTACTGAGAGTAAATAGAACGCATACATAGTGGTATACAATACGATTGCTAACTCACATTGGCTACACAGGCATGATGACACTGGTAGTCTATGGAATTCAAGTATGGTGCCAGGTGTGGAACATCCGCACGGATTGATGCTGTAGGAAAATATATAAACCCTAATTAAAGATGGGCCCATATGGTCAAATGAATAAGGAGCCGCAGCAGTAAAACTCAAGCATCATACCTTTAAAATTGCCGATATGGCCCCTTGTATATATCTAGGCGAGGCTACGGGGGAATTCAGTTGTGGTATTGTTATGTATTCAGTTGCTGTAACAAAATGAGAACAAAACCTATTGGTACCGTGATCAATTAAAGAGTGCAAACAACTCCAAATCAAAAGGCCGTGACATACCTTTACTTAAATTAGTCCACGCTAAACTAAGCGGAACAGCCTGTTCGAGTACTTGCGGAATTCGCCATATTTCAGAGGTACCGAGTGCGTGTTGTAATGAATGAATCCTAGGAAGGAAACAAATCGCAAATCAGGGAAACTCCTTGGGTGATTACTCCCGTTTGTCACAAAGCTGTACTATTGAGAGGCAGCGCAGGGGATAATTACTTACAGACAACTCAGGAGAGGCGAAGTCGCGGTAGTCTGACTCGTCTCTGCAAACTCCGCCCGCAGCTACGCGGAGTTAGAGGCGGAGCCACTATTAGACCAAAGTCATAGATATGGAAGAGTTACTTGAATGAGAGTCGCTATAATAGAAACGGCTCAGGACATTTAACGCTATTCAATATCAAAGAATAAATAACCATGATTTTTCAAGGGAAAATAAGGTGGCGCAATTAGAATGCGGTTGGGAGTAGGGCCAACGGAGGATTTTAAAGCTATGCGATGGTCACCACTGACGTGTATCGGCGATATCCATTCAAAGTCGGGTACAAAAATTAACATGCAGGAGGTACAGTTGATTACTCTGCTAAGGCTTGTGCACTTCTCAAACATGAGAGTGTAGACGAGCACACACATTGTGAACAGTGATGGTTACATATGAGAAAGTTCATTTGAGTTAAATGCACATGAAAGGACTCGTGCACCTATCAAACATGAGGGTGTAGACGAGTACAGATAGGAAGGGCATAATACCAAAGTTAAAATACATCATCTTAAAGCTGCCAATTGTGCCAGACTACTGTCTTGTTTATTTAGCCCATTTTTAATCGAGTCCAAGAGAGACATCCATTTGCATTCACGTAAATTCAGGACAGTTGCTAAGTTACCACCTCGCCTTCCCAGGGACACCTTTTCAATAACCAACCATTTTAAATCAGACACCGCGTGTCCGGCGCTTTGCCAATGGTCTACCAAAGGGGCACCCAACACCTTGCATCGTAGTCTGCTACAGTGGGAAGAGATGCGGGACTTGATTTTTTGTTGCGTTTGTCCAACATAAACTTGATTACATGGGCATACTATAATGTAAATTACACTGCTTGTGTTGCAGTTGGTATGGTGTTTTAAGGTATAAACCCTATCGCCATGTGAAAAAGTCTTTGTCTGGATGGTGGTCTCACAAGCTGTGCATGTGCCGCATCTGAAGTGTCCGATTACTGGAGGTAAGTTCCATAAGCTTGTAACCGTAGGGGGACACTCAGGTTCCAAATACGAGTGCACCACCATGTCTCGAATATTCTTCGCCCTTTTGAAAGAATGAAGAGGGAGATGTGGTTGATCAATCTCTTCCGCTATCAGAGGCCAGTTCCTGTTAATGATTTGTTTCACTTCGTTGCTTCTTGTTGTGAAAGTGGTGACACAAATCATTCGATTCTGTTCAGTTGGATCACGAGTTTCTGGATTCAGCAGGCTCTCTCGTGGGTTATACCACGCTCGTTTCCTAGCACGTCTTACCATGCGGGCAGGATAGCCACGTGATATGAGGCGCTCATTAAGGATCTCAGATTCCTTGATGTAGTTGGCACGTGTCGAACAATTTCTCCTAATTCTGAGGAATTGGCCAATGGGTAAATTATCTTTAAGACCTCTAGGATGATGACTCCCATACTGTAGCAGGGAGTTCCGCTCGGTCGGTTTCCTGAAGAGTGTAGTCTGCAGGTGATCGTTGTCCACATAAATGGAAATATCCAGGAAAGGTATGGCTATATTGCTTGATTCCAAAGTGAATTGGATGTGAGGATTCCGTTGGTTGAGCCATTCATGAAACTCTTTAAGTTGGTCATTATTGCCTTGCCAAATGCATAGAACATCGTCAATATATCTGACCCATAGGGTCAGCATTGTTGAAAAAGGATTGTTGGGTGAGAAGACATGTTCTTTTTCGAAATGGTCCATAAAGATGATGGCCAGATTGGGAGCAAAAGTAGCTCCCATGGCCACGCCCTTGGTCTGCACATAGAACTTTTCTTGGAAGATGAAAAAATTTTGTTTCATTGCGATACTTAATAGGTCAATTATGAAGTCCGTTGGAACTTGGACAGGCGCCGGTCTGCTGTTTAGGGCGTCTCTCATTACATCCAAAGCATCCTGTTGGGGGATGCTGGTGTAAAGTGATATGATATCACATGTCACCAGAAGTGTTGTTCTGGGATCAAATGGTCTTTCATCTATCAGTTGGATGACTTGGGTGGTATCACAAAGATAGGCTCTGGTGTTAAGGGCAATGGGCTTTAGAAAAAAGTCAATGTATTTGCATAACGGTTCTAGCATGGATCCACAGCCGGACACAATAGGACGTCCTGGGGGGGTTTCCAGATTCTTATGGACCTTGGGTAAGGTGTAAATTGTGGCCAATCTCGGGAATTTTTGGTTTAAGAATTTAAACTCTTGTTCACTTAAGAAACCATCTTCCAAACCCTTCTGTGTGGTTGCCAAAATGGTAAGGGCTAGCTCTCTTGATGGGTCATTGGATAGTTCTTGGTAGCTGACCCCATCTGCCAGTTGTCTGTAGATTTCCTCCTTGTACTTAGACAGGTCCTGTACGACAATCGCCCCGCCCTTATCGGCGGGTTTGATGACCACTTCTTTGTTGGTGCACAAATCCGTCAATGCTCGTTTTTCATTCTTACTAAGGTTTAGTCTGACAAACTTTCTTTTGTCCAACGCTTGATCCACTGATTTGGTCACGATGTCCTCAAACGCCAGAATTCTGGGGCTCATTGCATACGTGGGTGGAAAGAAAGTGGATGGTTCTCTCAGGCCTGTGATGGATCCTTGTTGCCTGGTGGTTTGGTTACGAAAGAAGTACCTCAATCGGATTTTTCTGAAGAATCTGTATAGTTCCGTCTTCAGCAGAAATGTATTGGCTGGAGCAGTGGGCACATAAGAAAGGCCTTTACTTAAAACCTTGATCTCATCATCCTGTAGTTGATAAGTAGAAATATTAATCACAGGATTAGCGGTGGGACTGCTGATGGAGAGTGCATTGGAGTCCATAGTGGCTATTTCATTCACCATCTGTAGGTGTTTCTCCGGGTCGAGATTTCTCCGTGTGGTTCGGGGCGGAAGGTCACTTGTTTCTGTTGTTTGCCCCTGTTGCCATCCCATCCGGAATTTTGTTGCTGACCTCTCCTCTGTCCTCTGGTCCAATTGGTTCCACGTCCACGTGGGGGCCGCCATTGTCCCCGGCCCTGATCTAAAAAATGGGGTTGGAATTGAGGAGGGTACTGTTGGTAGTTAGTATCTCCAGGTGGGTAATTGTAAGAAGTGCTGGGGCCTGCTTCACTGTCGCTGCCTGAGCTATAGGACGAGTCTGAAAAGGTTGAGAAGTTACGTCTTCCTCTGTAACCACCGCGGCCGCGGTTGGAGAAACGTCCTTGGGTATCCTGCTTAAAGTAATCTGGTTGCAGATAGGGGTAAACAGATTTCTTATCAAATGTTCTCAGGTCTCTCGCCAGTTTCTCCAATTTTTTGGTTTGCGCTGTTATATCGAAGTCTTTGATCGATGGCTCCAAACTTTCTAGAGCTTCCTTACTTTTGGTCAAAGTGCTGTCCCCCAAGATTTCAGCTTTAAGGTCCGCGATTTCCTTGCTGAGCGACACCACTTGTTCAGCAGCCGTCTCAACTCCCAGCACCATCCAGTGCCGGGAGCAGTTATTCGCAACGTAGCTGAACCCTTCCTTAAACTTTGGGACGTCCACAAATATAGCTGGCTCGATTTTGATCTGTAATCCCACCGGGATTATGTTTTCCTGGAGGTATCTGGTAAACAAATGTCCATGTAATCTGGTTCTAATGAGTTTCTTCTCTAATCTCTCTAAACGAGATATTTTGTCATTCAAAGTGATGTCGATTATAGGTGCAGTCGTTAACAGAAAAGTCGTAGATAAATCCTTAGTCAGTTGGTTAATGTATTCCTCTGTATAGGATAGTAACTCAGATTCCACCATGGTTAATTAGAGATAAATCTAAAGAACTGGAAACCTCGCAAGTCAGCACCTGCTCAGAGGACATTACAAAGAAGGGGGGTTGAACCCATGCAGTCGCGGGGACCTGGGCGTTATGTGGTAAATGTAAAGAGGGGTCCCCGCTAGGAGAACGTGTTGGGTGAAACACACACACTAATACAATTATGAAGCAATTGATCAAAAATAATCAAAAGTTACTCATAAACAAATGTTGTCATTTATTCAACAACACTGCGTATAAATCAGAGAGGCATTACATTCAATTTAAAAGTAAGTAGCCCCAAAACGGGAGAGGGAAAAGGGGAGGAGGGTTGTGCTCAAAAGCGGTGAGAAAGTCAAGAAAAGTACACAGACTCAAAGGAAGTAAGTATTTACAGTCTTCAAATCGTAATTGGAATTGTTCCCAAAAACAAAAGGCCAACACAAATTATGGCACGCATTGTGAACACAAATAACATGGGGACATTCTACGGTCACATATACAGTTCAATATAATCCAGGGAATGTGCCGGAAGTCCCAAAGGAGAGAAGTCGTCAACGTTTCGACCCCTACACGTAGGCTAAATTAAGTCCTTTACCGGGGTCTTCATCAGGACAGGTGCAGTGGGGGAAGGGACGAAGTGGGGCCGTCCTATCTGTGAAATTAAAAACCAGTGTCAAAAAATTTAATTCATTGGACACAACAGTCATCGTCATGTTACCCATAGTATTTGGATAGTCGAGACAAAATAAACCATGGAGTCCGAGCCACAACGGACCTCAGGACATGGACAACGAGAACAGAGTACGCAATTAATCATGCTCTGGCTCAATGGTATGAGTCATGTTTACAGAGGGAAAGTTTAACCAACATGGAATTTAAAACGACATAGTGAAAGGCACTCTACAAAGTGGAAACTCACTTCAGTTTAGAACAATCAGACCGCTGAAGTAGGAAATCCAATTAATTTACTGTTCCAGGTAAAACTAGCTGCTCCAAGAAAACACCAACTATAGGTTGAATAACAGTAACATTGATGTTAGTCTATTACTGAGAGTAAATAGAACGCATACATAGTGGTATACAATACGATTGCTAACTCACATTGGCTACACAGGCATGATGACACTGGTAGTCTATGGAATTCAAGTATGGTGCCAGGTGTGGAACATCCGCACGGATTGATGCTGTAGGAAAATATATAAACCCTAATTAAAGATGGGCCCATATGGTCAAATGAATAAGGAGCCGCAGCAGTAAAACTCAAGCATCATACCTTTAAAATTGCCGATATGGCCCCTTGTATATATCTAGGCGAGGCTACGGGGGAATTCAGTTGTGGTATTGTTACGTATTCAGTTGCTGTAACAAAATGAGAACAAAACCTATTGGTACCGTGATCAATTAAAGAGTGCAAACAACTCCAAATCAAAAGGCCGTGACATACCTTTACTTAAATTAGTCCACGCTAAACTAAGCGGAACAGCCTGTTCGAGTACTTGCGGAATTCGCCATATTTCAGAGGTACCGAGTGCGTGTTGTAATGAATGAATTCTAGGAAGGAAACAAATCGCAAATCAGGGAAACTCCTCGGGTGATTACTCCCGTTTGTCACAAAGCCGTACTATTGAGAGGCAGCGCAGGGGATAATTACTTACAGACAACTCAGGAGAGGCAAAGTCGCGGTAGTCTGACTCGTCTCTGCAAACTCCGCCGGCAGCTACGCGGAGTTAGAGGCGGAGCCACTATTAGACCAAAGTCATAGATATGGAAGAGTTACTTGAATGAGAGTCGCTATAATAGAAACGGCTCAGGACATTTAACGCTATTCAATATCAAAGATTAAATAACCATGATCTTTCAAGGGAAAATAAGGTGGCGCAATTAGAATGCGGTTGGGAGTAGGGCCAACGGAGGATTTTAAAGCTATGCGATGGTCACCACTGACGTGTATCGGAGATATCCATTCAAAGTCGGGTACAAAAATTAACATGCAGGAGATACAGTTGATTACTCTGGTAAGGCTTGTGCACTTCTCAAGCATGAGAGTGTAGACGAGCACACACATTGTGAACAGCGAAGGTTACATATGAGAAAGTTCATTTGAGTTAAATGCACATGAAAGGACTTGTGCACCTATCAAACATGAGGGTGTAGACGAGTACAGATAGGAAGGGCATAATAACAAAGTTAAAATACATCATCTTAAAGCTGCCAATTGTGCCAGACTACTGTCTTGTTCATTTAGCCCATTTTTAATCGAGTCCAAGAGAGACATCCATTTGCATTCACGTAAATTCAGGACAGTTGCTAAGTTACCACCTCGCCTTCCCAGGGACACCTTTTCAATAACCAACCATTTTAAATCAGACACCGCGTGTCCGGCGCTTTGCCAATGGTCTACCAAAGGGGCACCCAACACCTTGCATCGTAGTCTGCTACAGTGGGAAGAGATGCGGGACTTGATTTTTTGTTGCGTTTGTCCAACATAAACTTGATTACATGGGCATACTATAATGTAAATTACACTGCTTGTGTTGCAGTTGGTATGGTGTTTTAAGGTATAAACCCTATCGCCATGTGAAAAAGTCTTTGTCTGGATGGTGGTCTCACAAGCTGTGCATGTGCCGCATCTGAAGTGTCCGATTACTGGAGGTAAGTTCCATAAGCTTGTAAGCGTAGGGGGACACTCAGGTTCCAAATACGAGTGCACCACCATGTCTCGAATATTCTTCGCCCTTTTGAAAGAATGAAGAGGGAGATGTGGTTGATCAATCTCTTCCGCTATCAGAGGCCAGTTCCTGTTAATGATTTGTTTCACTTCGTTGCTTCTTGTTGTGAAAGTGGTGACACAAATCATTCGATTCTGTTCAGTTGGATCACGAGTTTCTGGATTCAGCAGGCTCTCCCGTGGGTTATACCACGCTCGTTTCCTAGCACGTCTTACCATGCAGGCAGGATAGCCACGTGATATGAGGCGCTCATTAAGGATCTCAGATTCCTTGATGTAGTTGGCACGTGTCGAACAATTTCTCCTAATTCTGAGGAATTGGCCAATGGGTAAATTATCTTTAAGACCTCTAGGATGATGACTCCCATACTGTAGCAGGGAGTTCCGCTCGGTCGGTTTCCTGAAGAGTGTAGTCTGCAGGTGATCGTGGTCCACATAAATGGAAATATCCAGGAAAGGTATGGCTATATTGCTTGATTCCAAAGTGAATTGGATGTGAGGATTCCGTTGGTTGAGCCATTCATGAAACTCTTTAAGTTGGTCATTATTGCCTTGCCAAATGCATAGAACATCGTCAATATATCTGACCCATAGGGTCAGCATTGTTGAAAAAGGATTGTTGGGTGAGAAGACATGTTCTTTTTCGAAATGGTCCATAAAGATGATGGCCAGATTGGGAGCAAAAGGGCGAAGAATATTCGAGACATGGTGGTGCACTCGTATTTGGAACCTGAGTGTCCCCCTACGCTTACAAGCTTATGGAACTTACCTCCAGTAATCGGACACTTCAGATGCGGCACATGCACAGCTTGTGAGACCACCATCCAGACAAAGACTTTTTCACATGGCGATAGGGTTTATACCTTAAAACACCATACCAACTGCAACACAAGCAGTGTAATTTACATTATAGTATGCCCATGTAATCAAGTTTATGTTGGACAAACGCAACAAAAAATCAAGTCCCGCATCTCTTCCCACTGTAGCAGACTACGATGCAAGGTGTTGGGTGCCCCTTTGGTAGACCATTGGCAAAGCGCCGGACACGCGGTGTCTGATTTAAAATGGTTGGTTATTGAAAAGGTGTCCCTGGGAAGGCGAGGTGGTAACTTAGCAACTGTCCTGAATTTACGTGAATGCAAATGGATGTCTCTCTTGGACTCGATTAAAAATGGGCTAAATGAACAAGACAGTAGTATGGCACAATTGGCAGCTTTAAGATGATGTATTTTAACTTTGTTATTATGCCCTTCCTATCTGTACTCGTCTACACCCTCATGTTTGATAGGTGCACGAGTCCTTTCATGTGCATTTAACTCAAATGAACTTTCTCATATGTAACCTTCGCTGTTCACAATGTGTGTGCTCGTCTACACTCTCATGCTTGAGAAGTGCACAAGCCTTACCAGAGTAATCAACTGTATCTCCTGCATGTTAATTTTTGTACCCGACTTTGAATGGATATCTCCGATACACGTCAGTGGTGACCATCGCATAGCTTTAAAATCCTCTGTTGGCCCTACTCCCAACCGCATTCTAATTGCGCCACCTTATTTTCCCTTGAAAGATCATGGTTATTTAATCTTTGATATTGAATAGCGTTAAATGTCCTGAGCCGTTTCTTTTATAGCGACTCTCATTCAAGTAACTCTTCCATATCTATGACTTTGGTCTAATAGTGGCTCCGCCTCTAACTCCGCGTAGCTGCCGGCGGAGTTTGCAGAGACGAGTCAGACTACCGCGACTTCGCCTCTCCTGAGTTGTCTGTAAGTAATTATCCCCTGCGCTGCCTCTCAATAGTACGGCTTTGTGACAAACGGGAGTAATCACCCGAGAAGTTTCCCTGATTTGCGATTTGTTTCCTTCCTAGGATTCATTCATTACAACACGCACTCGGTACCTCTGAAATATGGCGAATTCCGCAAGTACTCGAACAGGCTGTTCCGCTTAGTTTAGCGTGGACTAATTTAAGTAAAGGTATGTCACGGCCTTTTGATTTGGAGTTGTTTGCACTCTTTAATTGATCACGGTACCAATAGGTTTTGTTCTCATTTTGTTACAGCAACTGAATACGTAACAATACCACAACTGAATTCCCCCGTAGCCTCGCCTAGGTATATACAAGGGGCCATATCGGCAATTTTAAAGGTATGATGCTTGAGTTTTACTGCTGCAGCTCCTTATTCATTTGACCATATGGGCCCATCTTTAATTAGGGTTTATATATTTTCCTACAGCATCAATCCGTGCGGATCTTCCACACCTGGCACCATACTTGAATTCCATAGACTACCAGTGTCATCATGCCTGTGTAGCCAATGTGAGTTAGCAATCGTATTGTATACCACTATGTATCCGTTCTATTTACTCTCAGTAATAGACTAACATCAATGTTACTGTTATTCAACCTATAGTTGGTGTTTTCTTGGAGCAGCTAGTTTTACCTGGAACAGTGAATTAATTGGATTTCCTACTTCAGCGGTCTGATTGTTCTAAACTGAAGTGAGTTTCCACTTTGTAGAGTGCCTTTCACTATGTCGTTTTTAAATTTCATGTTGGTTAAACTTTCCCTCTGTAAACATGACTCATACCATTGAGCCAGAGCATGATTAATTGCGTACTCTGTTCTCGTTGTCCATATCCTGAGGTCCGTTGTGGCCCGGACTCCATGGTTTATTTTGTCTCGACTATCCAAATACTATGGGTAACATGACGATGACTGTTGTGTCCAATGAATTCAATTTTTTGACACTGGTTTTTAATTTCACAGATAGGACGGCCCCACTTCGTCCCTTCCCCCACTGCACCTGTCCTGATGAAGACCCCGGTAAAGGACTTAATTTAGCCTACGTGTAGGTGTCGAAACGTCGACGACTTCTCTCCTTTGGGACTTCCGGCACATTCCCTGGATTATATTGAACTCTATATGTGACCGTAGAATGTCCCCATGTTATTTGTGTTCACAATGCGTGCCATAATTTGTGTTGGCCTTCTGTTTTTGGGAACAATTCCAATTACGATTTGAAGACTGTAAATACTTACTTCCTTTGAGTCTGTGTACTTTTCTTGACTTTCTCACCGCTTTTGAGCACAACCCTCCTCCCCTTTTCCCTCTCCCGTTTTGGGGCTACTTACTTTTAACTTGAATGTAATGCCTCTCTGATTTATACGCAGTGTTGTTGAATAAATGACAACATTTGTTTATGAGTAACTTTTGATTATTTTTGATCAATTGCTTCATAATTGTATTAGTGTGTGTGTTTCACCCAACACGTTCTCCTAGCGGGGACCCCTCTTTTACATTTTCCACATAACGCCCAGGTCCCCGCGACTGCATGGGTTCAACCCCCCTTCTTTGTAATGTCCTCTGAGCAGGTGCTGACCTGCCAGGTTTCCAGTTCTTTAGATTTATCTCTAATTAACCATGGTGGGATCTGAGTTACTATCCTATACAGAGGAATACATTAACCAACTGACTAAGGATTTATCTACGACTTTTCTGTCAACGACTGCACCTATAATCGACATCACTTTGAATGACAAAATATCTCGTTTAGAGAGATTAGAGAAGAAACTCATTAGAACCAGATTACATGGACATTTGTTTACCAGATACCTCCAGGAAAACATAATCCCGGTGGGATTACAGATCAAAATCGAGCCAGCAATATTTGTGGACGTCCCAAAGTTTAAGGAAGGGTTCAGCTACGTAGCGAATAACTGCTCCCGGCACTGGATGGTGCTGGGAGTTGAGACGGTTGCTGAACAAGTGGTGTCGCTCAGCAAGGAAATCGTGGACCTTAAAGCTGAAATCTTGGGGGACAGCACTTTGACCAAAAGTAAGGAAGCTCTAGAAAATTTGGAGGCATCGATCAAAGACTTCGATATAACAGCGCAAACCAAGAAATTGGAGAAACTGGCGAGAGACCTGAGAACATTTGATAAGAAATCTGTTTACCCCTATCTGCAACCAGATTACTATAAGCAGGATACCCAAGGACGTTTCTCCAACCGCGGCCGCGGTGGTTACAGAGGAAGACATAACTTCTCAACCTTTTCAGACTCGTCCTATAGCTCAGGCAGCGACAGTGAAGCAGGCCCCAGCACTTCTTACAATTACCCACCTGGAGATACTAACTACCAACAGTACCCTCCTCAATTCCAACCCCATTTTTTAGATCAGGGGTTGGACAATGGCGGCCCCCACGTGGACGTGGAACCAATTGGACCAGAGGACAGAGGAGAGGTCAGCAACAAAATTCCGGATGGGATGGCAACAGGGGCAAACAACAGAAACAAGTGACCTTCCGCCCCGAACCACACGGAGAAATCTCGACCCGGAGAAACACCTACAGATGGTGAATGAAATAGCCACTATGGACTCCAATGCACTCTCCATCAGCAGTCCCACCGCTAATCCTGTGATTAATATTTCTACTTATCAACTACAGGATGATGAGATCAAGGTTTTAAGTAAAGGCCTTTCTTATGTGCCCACTGCTCCAGCCAATACATTTCTGCTGAAGACGGAACTATACAGATTCTTCAGAAAAATCCGATTGAGGTACTTCTTTCGTAACCAAACCACCAGGCAACAAGGATCCATCACAGGCCTGAGAGAACCATCCACTTTCTTTCCACCCACGTATGCAATGAGCCCCAGAATTCTGGCGTTTGAGGACATCGTGACCAAATCAGTGGATCAAGCGTTGGACAAAAGAAAGTTTGTCAGACTAAACCTTAGTAAGAATGAAAAACGAGCATTGACGGATTTGTGCACCAACAAAGAAGTGGTCATCAAACCCGCCGATAAGGGCGGGGCGATTGTCGTACAGGACCTGTCTAAGTACAAGGAGGAAATCTACAGACAACTGGCAGATGGGGTCAGCTACCAAGAACTATCCAATGACCCATCAAGAGAGCTAGCCCTTACCATTTTGGCAACCACACAGAAGGGTTTGGAAGATGGTTTCTTAAGTGAACAAGAGTTTAAATTCTTAAACCAAAAATTCCCGAGATTGGCCACAATTTACACCTTACCCAAGGTCCATAAGAATCTGGAAACCCCCCCAGGACGTCCTATTGTGTCCGGCTGTGGATCCATGCTAGAACCGTTATGCAAATACATTGACTTTTTTCTAAAGCCCATTGCCCTTAACACCAGAGCCTATCTTTGTGATACCACCCAAGTCATCCAACTGATAGATGAAAGACCATTTGATCCCAGAACAACACTTCTGGTGACATGTGATATCATATCACTTTACACCAGCATCCCCCAACAGGATGCTTTGGATGTAATGAGAGACGCACTAAACAGCAGACCGGCGCCTGTCCAAGTTCCAACGGACTTCATAATTGACCTATTAAGTATCGCAATGAAACAAAAAATTTTCATCTTCCAAGAAAAGTTCTATGTGCAGACCAAGGGCGTGGCCATGGGAGCTACTTTTGCTCCCAATCTGGCCATCATCTTTATGGACCATTTCGAAAAAGAACATGTCTTCTCACCCAACAATCCTTTTTCAACAATGCTGACCCTATGGGTCAGATATATTGACGATGTTCTATGCATTTGGCAAGGCAATAATGACCAACTTAAAGAGTTTCATGAATGGCTCAACCAACGGAATCCTCACATCCAATTCACTTTGGAATCAAGCAATATAGCCATACCTTTCCTGGATATTTCCATTTATGTGGACAACGATCACCTGCAGACTACACTCTTCAGGAAACCGACCGAGCGGAACTCCCTGCTACAGTATGGGAGTCATCATCCTAGAGGTCTTAAAGATAATTTACCCATTGGCCAATTCCTCAGAATTAGGAGAAATTGTTCGACACGTGCCAACTACATCAACAATCTGAGATCCTTAATGAGCTCCTCATATCACGTGGCTATCCTGCCCGCATGGTAAGACGTGCTAGGAAACGAGCGTGGTATAACCCACGGGAGAGCCTGCTGAATCCAGAAACTCGTGATCCAACTGAACAGAATCGAATGATTTGTGTCACCACTTTCACAACAAGAAGCAACGAAGTGAAACAAATCATTAACAGGAACTGGCCTCTGATAGCAGAAGAGATTGATCAACAACATCTCCCTCTTCATTCTTTCAAAAGGGCGAAGAATATTCGAGACATGGTGGTGCACTCGTATTTGGAACCTGAGTGTCCCCCTACGCTTACAAGCTTATGGAACTTACCTCCAGTAATCGGACACTTCAGATGCGGCACATGCACAGCTTGTGAGACCACCATCCAGACAAAGACTTTTTCACATGGCGATAGGGTTTATACCTTAAAACACCATACCAACTGCAACACAAGCAGTGTAATTTACATTATAGTATGCCCATGTAATCAAGTTTATGTTGGACAAACGCAACAAAAAATCAAGTCCCGCATCTCTTCCCACTGTAGCAGACTACGATGCAAGGTGTTGGGTGCCCCTTTGGTAGACCATTGGCAAAGCGCCGGACACGCGGTGTCTGATTTAAAATGGTTGGTTATTGAAAAGGTGTCCCTGGGAAGGCGAGGTGGTAACTTAGCAACTGTCCTGAATTTACGTAAATGCAAATGGATGTCTCTCTTGGACTCGATTAAAAATGGGCTAAATGAACAAGACAGTAGTCTGGCACAATTGGCAGCTTTAAGATGATGTATTTTAACTTTGTTATTATGCCCTTCCTATCTGTACTCGTCGACACCCTCATGTTTGATAGGTGCACGAGTCCTTTCATGTGCATTTAACTCAAATGAACTTTCTCATATGTAACCTTCGCTGTTCACAATGTGTGTGCTCGTCTACACTCTCATGCTTGAGAAGTGCACGAGCCTTACCAGAGTAATCAACTGTATCTCCTGCATGTTAATTTTTGTACCCGACTTTGAATGGATATCTCCGATACACGTCAGTGGTGACCATCGCATAGCTTTAAAATCCTCCGTTGGCCCTACTCCCAACCTCATTCTAATTGCGCCACCTTATTTTCCCTTGAAAGATCATGGTTATTTAATCTTTGATATTGAATAGCGTTAAATGTCCTGAGCCGTTTCTATTATAGCGACTCTCATTCAAGTAACTCTTCCATATCTATGACTTTGGTCTAATAGTGGCTCCGCCTCTAACTCCGCGTAGCTGCCGGTGGAGTTTGCAGAGACGAGTCAGACTACCGCGACTTCGCCTCTCCTGAGTTGTCTGTAAGTAATTATCCCCTGCGCTGCCTCTCAATAGTACGGCTTTGTGACAAACGGGAGTAATCACCCGAGGAGTTTCCCTGATTTGCGATTTGTTTCCTTCCTAGGATTCATTCATTACAACACGCACTCGGTACCTCTGAAATATGGCGAATTCCGCAAGTACTCGAACAGGCTGTTCCGCTTAGTTTAGCGTGGACTAATTTAAGTAAAGGTATGTCACGGTCTTTTGATTTGGAGTTGCTTGCACTCTTTAATTGATCACGGTACCAATAGGTTTTGTTCTCAGTTTGTTACAGCAACTGAATACGTAACAATACCACAACTGAATTCCCCCGTAGCCTCGCCTAGATATATACAAGGGGCCATATCGGCAATTTTAAAGGTATGATGCTTGAGTTTTACTGCTGCGGCTCCTTATTCATTTGACCATATGGGCCCATCTTTAATTAGGGTTTATATATTTTCCTACAGCATCAATCCGTGCGGATGTTCCACACCTGGCACCATACTTGAATTCCATAGACTACCAGTGTCATCATGCCTGTGTAGCCAATGTGAGTTAGCAATCGTATTGTATACCACTATGTATGCGTTCTATTTACTCTCAGTAATAGACTAACATCAATGTTACTGTTATTCAACCTATAGTTGGTGTTTTCTTGGAGCAGCTAGTTTTACCTGGAACAGTAAATTAATTGGATTTCCTACTTCAGCGGTCTGATTGTTCTAAACTGAAGTGAGTTTCCACTTTGTAGAGTGCCTTTCACTATGTCGTTTTAAATTCCATGTTGGTTAAACTTTCCCTCTGTAAACATGACTCATACCATTGAGCCAGAGCATGATTAATTGCGTACTCTGTTCTCGTTGTCCATGTCCTGAGGTCCGTTGTGGCCCGGACTCCATGGTTTATTTTGTCTCGACTATCCAAATACTATGGGTAACATGACGATGACTGTTGTGTCCAATGAATTCAATTTTTTGACACTGGTTTTTAATTTCACAGATAGGACGGCCCCACTTCGTCCCTTCCCCCACTGCACCTGTCCTGATGAAGACCCTGGTAAAGGACTTAATTTAGCCTACGTGTAGGGGTCGAAACGTCGACGACTGCTCTCCTTTGGGACTTCCGGCACATTCCCTGGATTTTTTTGAACTCTATATGTGACCGTAGAATGTCCCCATGTTATTTGTGTTCACAATGCGTGCCATAATTTGTGTTGGCCTTTTGTTTTTGGGAACAATTCCAATTACGATTTGAAGACTGTAAATACTTACTTCCTTTGAGTCTGTGTACTTTTCTTGACTTTCTCACCGCTTTTGAGCACAACCCTCCTCCCCTTTTCCCCCTCCCGTTTTGGGGCTACTTACTTTTAAATTGAATGTAATGCCTCTCTGATTTATACGCAGTGTTGTTGAATAAATGACAACATTTGTTTATGAGTAACTTTTGATTATTCTGAGTAAGAAGGCGGAGAGGAAAATTGTGAAGTTGCTCAAAGGGAGCACACATCAGATATGTAAGAACCAGGTTGAAGTCCCACTGAGTAATCACATACGGAACATGATGAAACGTGTGTCTGATGCCTTTCAGAAAACGAGTCACAATAGGGGACTAGTACAAAGAAGGTTGGTCAGGCAGCCTTAGTAAGGCTGAAAGGGCAGGAACGTAGCCCTTGATAGTGCCCAGAGCAGAGCCCTGCTGAGCATGAGGAAGAAGGAAGAGATGAAATTCATGAAGAGGTGCAGAAAGAGGGTCCACAGCCTTTAGTGTGCACCATGCCACAAATCTGATCCACCTGCAGGCGTCTACCGACTTTGTGGAGGGACGCCTGGCAGCATGGATGATATTACAGACTTGAGGATGAAAGGCAAATGGCCTCTACTGTCGCCGCTCAATCTCCAAGCATGGAGGAGGAGACTGTACAGGTACGGGTGGCGGACCTTCCTCTGCTGCTGCGACATAAGTTCCTCCAGAAGAGGCAGACGAACCGTGGGATCAACTGACATAATGAGGAACTCGGGATACCATTACCTACATGTACATCCGTGGTGCGCTGGCAAGGCCAAAGGGGAGCAGGGAAACTGAAAGTGCTTGTGGCCTGACGTGAACCGCAGGTAGGGCCGTTGGGCCGGCAGGACGGGGATGCTGAAATAAACATCCTGCAAGTTCAACGCTACCATCCAGTCTCCTTCGTCCAGGGCAGGTAGGACCTGAGCCACTGTCAGCATTTTGAGCTTCTCCTTCCGGAGGAAGCCATTGACGTTCCATGTGTCTAAGATAGGGGGTAGGCCTCCATTGGCATTCTTGGGTAGCAGTAAGTAGTGGGAGTAGTAACCACACCCTATTTCTGGCCCAGGAACGGGCATGATGTCCCCCTTGGCCAAGAGGGCTGTAACTTCTGCAAGCTGAAGTTGCAAATGATCCCCCGATACGCGTTTGTATTGCGGTGGCGTGGCTTCAGTGGTTGCATCAAGGGTGAGGGAATAGCCGCTTGGGATGATTTTCAGCACCCACCTGTCCAATGTCACATGGCCCTGAAAGTACAGAGTAGGAGGGTTTGTAGGCAGATGTTGCGGGTGAATGTGGGGACTGACCTCCCCGTTGTCCCCGACCGCCACCACAGCGGTTACCACCACCGCCACCGCGTTGGATAATAGTCAGCGTTGCGTGGCTGCCAGCACATGTGTGTGTGCCACTTCCTTGGCCACAAAATGAGCTAAAGGTACCAGTTTGCTGGTGCAGGGCCGACAGGCCCATGGACCTGCCCGTATCCCTGGAGTCCTTAATGTGCTCCAGCGCATGGTCTGCCTTGTTGCCAAAAAGGCAACAAACATCAAATGGCATGTCCATGAGTGTACTCTGGACATTGGGTACAAATTGGGTGGACTTCAACAAGGCTTTGCAACAAATTGCCTCTGTGGTTGCCATCGCTCTGCCCAGTGAGTCGATGCGATCCAGCCAACACCGGATCGAATACCTTGCCGCAGCTTGACCTTCCACAAGGGCTTGGCCAAGTTTTGCCCGTACCTACAACGGGCAGCAGTTCCGCAACCGTGTCCCGCAAAGAGTGGGTGTAGCGGACAAAGAGGCATGTGATGTTGGAAGACCGTAGTCCCAGACTCAGGGAGGATGATACCATCTTGCCGTACTGCTCATACCTCTTGGATACCCTGTCCGGCGGAGCCTACGGGAATGCGGTCTGTGAATTGGAGGCCTGGATACCCAGGCTCTCTGGGGTGGGGTGGGAGGACAGGACACATGATTCGTCTGGGGACGGGTGTTGGCGTCTGCCCTTGTGCCTATCTACAGCCAAACCTGCAGCAGGCCAGGACCTAGAGCCCAAAATAGCATCAGTCAATGCCTCATGAAACGGCTGCAGAGGCTCAGCTGAGCTTGACTGAACTTTAAGGACCTCAGTGAGGAGGTTGGTCCTCACGTCCACGACAGGGAGATGAAGGGGCAAGGCTTTGCCCGCCCGCATCAACACCACACTGTAGGTTGCCCCTCCTCCGAAGCCACGGTTGGATTTGGGACAATACCATTGTCTGACGAGGTGTGCAGACCACTCGCATCCCCAGTCCACCTGTCCATTCGTCTTGGCACTGTCACTCACGTGTCAGTGGGTCTTCAGACCAATCCCAATACTCCTTATCACCCATTCCATGATTATCAGGGTTGTCAAAAGATGTGCCCGTCTCATTGAATTTATACTCCCCATGCGGCATCAAAAGCGGCGTTCAGCAGCGCCGTTCCCACATCAGAGCCATATGAAGTGTGGTATTGGGGACAGCACCACCCGAGGACGGCGCCGAGGGTGAAACCTGGGGGACTGTAGCCGGTGAGGTCGTGAGGTCAAACAGCGAGGACCAGGATCAAGAATTTGATCCAGTGTGGCCCAGCGGCGCAGGGCCGAAGGCGCCGGCACCGTCTGAGCCAAAGCACCAGACGGCGTCGGGGCAGAAGCAACAGACCCGCTAGGGCCCCCAGACGTGCCCGCTGGGCCCAAAGCTGCGGCGTAGCCCGTCGGAGGAGTGAGGGACATCATGGCCAGGAGGAGACGCTCAAAATCATCCTGCGTTGCATGCTGCCCAGGGACCGGAGGTTGTGGGGCAGGCTACGACGCCCGCGACACTGACGGAGCCGCGTGGGCGGTGTCACCCAAATCCCCTGCCGCATTGCACGTGCATCGTGGGGATTTGGAAGAGCGTTGACGTCTCTTTGACTTCTTGTGGTTTGCTGACGACTTTGCCCCGGATGAGTGATGTTGACTCCGGGAGCTTTGATGGCTCAAACCCCGCGCCCGGTCCCTTGACCTCTGTCCAGACCATGACCTCTTGCAGTGCAGGCCAACTGCTGTAGGTTGGAGCCGCTTGCGGGACCACTCCCGCCTAGCTTCCAAAGTCAGGGCCCGGCAGTCGGAGCAGCTCTTGTTGTCGTGGTTGACGTCGAGACAGTGGAGTCACCGACGGTGAGGGTCAGTCACCAACATCAGTCGGTCGCAATCCTCACAGGCTTGACACCGGACATCCCTATTGGCACCGTCCAGAGTCGAAGACTCAAGTAAAATCAGCAAAAGTGATTGTACGATGTTTTGAATTTAAATAACTAAGGTAACACTTATACGAGAAATGCGCTGCTGGCGTGAAAAAATAGGACCTGATGTCAGCACGCGTAAGCGCAGTCTGAGTACTCAGACAACATCATAATGGCGCACACGACGCCGACGACACACGCGGAGCCGCTGACGTCACCTACCGACGCACAAGGGTACTGCTAAGCACAAATTTGCCGATCCAGTCTGACGCTTGGGGATATTGTAAGGGGAGGAATATAATACTGACCTGTTTCTTTCATATGCAAACAGCATGCACAATGTCGCACATGGCACACATATGACGTGGTCACAAAGGGTTATGCTGTGCGTCAATTTCACATCTGTGACAGTGGTCATGTTACTGTCATCATGTGACAGTTCCATGTACTGAATGGTGTGCCATTCCAGTGTTGATGTGCATCACAATAGGTTGAAGTCGTTACTCGGGTGATAAGTGTTTAATGTATGTGAAACACATGTGCACCATGATAAATTACATGTCTCAACAGCTCTTCACACATCAAATGAGCCACAAGATGACATTTCCTGTGCTTCATCACGGTCTGCCACACCTACGGCCTGCTGATGGAAGGATGCCATGCTGATATACATCCAGTACAAAAGGGGGTGGTGATGGACGGAGCATCTGAATCAATCAAACACTCACACCCAGTCAAAAGATCTGGGTTTAATCCATCACCGTTCCACGGGCAGTGGGTGAGATTTTAAAGTGGTGGGGCGCAAACTAATTAGCATACAGCACCATAGCGAGCGAGCGCAGCGAGCGAGCCTGAACCCCAAAAGGGGGGTTTGAAGCGGTTACCCCTCCCAAGAAAATTTTGAAGAAAAATCGTGCATTTTCAAGCAAATTTGAGAAAGCAGGAAGGTTAATAAAGCAATTGTGAAAGTGCAGTTATTACATTAATAGATGGCATAACATAGGTAGCTGCTTATTCAGTATAATCACAGAGCTTCATACATTCCGTCCTATTATGCTCAGGTGCTGAATTCAGACTATAAGACTTTCATGGAAATCTCAGCTCTAAGAGTAGAAGAAGTTGCACAGCAGTGTAATGGTTGCCAGGCTCGTTCCGCAAGAGCGTCAGGAACTTGAAGAAAAGTCCACAGTCTTCCCCTATGGCCTTCCGACTCTATTAGACTCTAGAGTAACGAATGGCACGCAAGGGGAAAACAGGGAAACAAAACAAGGAAGGCGGGGGAAGAAAACAGTCTTACAATATACTGAATATAAAAGAGGCAGCGCAATGCGCTGTTACCGTGATTCTGGTTGAGCTGAGCTTTGTACACACACTTCACATAGGTCCACGCAAGTACCCCAAACATAAATGGTATAAAGGTTTTTGCAATTTGCCAAGGGGAAAGGTTTGATAGGCAACACAAGCAACGAATCGTTCACCCTGCGGGAGACAGGTCCGGCCAGTGAACAAAGGTGAGCAAATCTGTGTAGTCTCAAAATAGAACAAACACTACAAAACTTTTAAAAACAGAGATAACAATGCATTTCTTACCTCAATCAGAATTTTTTGTATTCAACAAACATGTAGCAGCATTCACTTTTTGTAAATGAAATCAGCACATCTGTCTTTCAGTGTAGCAAACTTGTCAATTACTTTCATGTTGAAGTACGGTATCTTTTGGACTAGCTTGCTCTCTGCAGATAGCATCGCCAAAGCATTTAGTCTTTCCTCTAGCATGGTGTTCCTGAGGAATGTCTTTATGCGCTTTAAGGCTGAAAAACATCGTTCAGCTTCTACTGTTGTCATTGGAGTCGTAGTCACAATTTTTAGTAAAGTCACTGTCTCTGTAAGTGAGTTTTCCATATGCAGTTTATGAATTAAACTCAGCAAAGTCAAGGAGCTTGTGGCCTTCCGGTACACAGGCATTCTGTAGAGT
Organism: Lissotriton vulgaris; assembly: GCF_964263255.1. Classification (NCBI taxonomy): domain Eukaryota; kingdom Metazoa; phylum Chordata; class Amphibia; order Caudata; family Salamandridae; genus Lissotriton; species Lissotriton vulgaris. Next base: position 1,616,338,364 of record NC_141687.1, on the reverse strand, counting down.
ACAGTTAACTCAGTTCTCAGCTGCTCTTTTTTGAGCATAGGATATGCTTCCACAGCCTGATTCAGAGCACGCTCAGGGAAGGATTCATCATATTGTGCAAACTCTTTACTTTGCAATAAAGTTGCACTCACCAAATGTTTTGTGAATGAAAAACGTTCTTGTGCCTGCACAATTACAATGTCACATATCTCCTTTCCAATTCGAACCAGAGAGGTGATGTTTTGTCTGCGGTTTGCAAAAATAGAATGCTCCGGCAGTTTGCTCTCTAAATCGTCAACCCCATCTCTCACTTTCATAATCTTTTGTACAAATGCAGATGTATTGGCTTTCACAGAGACAGTGTCTAGGTCTTTTCTTTGCAACTGATCGTATAACACATCAACAGGACTCATTATGTAATGAAATAAAAACATTAAGAACTGAAACTCTTTGTCTTGTAGTGTTCTAATAAAGCCATGGGCTTCATTCTGACTTGTGTGATCAAAGTCTTCTCTGGATGCTATGGCGACAAAACATTTCTCAAGGCCCTCCCTCTGTTCAAAGATTAAGTTGGCTGTACGAATGTGAAAGTTCCAATGAGTTGAGGATCCCCTTGGTACGCTTTTGTCCACAATCTCATTAAGGGCTTCTGTTCTTTTGGGGGAACGTGTGAAGAATGCTGCTATGCCTCCGATATCCTGAAAGAAAACTCGTGTCTCTCTGATCTTTGATCCCGCCTGTTGCATAATAAGATTGAGTTGGTGGGCGTAACAGTGCACAAAATGAGCATTAGGGTACACATCTCTAATTCGTTTCTATACTCCACTAAGGCTTCCACTCATTACGGACGCACCATCATAGCTGTGTGCGATAAGATTTTGTTTTTGAGGCAGGTCCGGGAAAATTAAGTCCAGTTGACACAGTATTGCTTCAGTGATGGTTGCTGCACTAGAGTCTCTTGAATGCATGAAGCCATAAAACCTCTCCACAACGTTTCTGTCACTGTCAAGGTACCGAAACACTAACACGGACTGTGTTTTAGTGGACACATCAGTGGTGTCATCAGCCTGAATAGCCACAAAGTCTGTGTTTCGCAACTCTTGCACAATATGGCTTCTTATAATTTCGAGCATACAGTCAAGGGGTTCATTTTGAATTGTATTAGAGGTGCCCTTAAAGACTGTAGCACGTGCTAAATGTCTTTCCAAATCCTGGTCTATGGTTGACATTAAATCCACTAGGCCTCGGAAGATCCCAGGTTTTGAGGAAGTTTCTGATTCGTCATGGCCCCGCAATGCCAGTTCGAAAGCACCACAGAAACGAATGCAATCAATGATCTTGGATAGATTTTGTCTGTTCTTATCAACAGCTTCATTGTGTTTTTGAATGGATTTGCGATACGCATCATTTATCTGCTGCTCAATTGGTGCGTCTTCCCCCAACGTTCCCAGTCTTGTCCGGTTTTCCAGATGATTTCTTGTGAGCGCATGCTTCTTTATTTTTTCAGAGATGTGCTTCAGGTCTACCAATCCTTGCCGTGTCCAAGAAAAGTCACCACCAAACAGCAAGCAGGGGAAGCAGAACAGAGAATTTCTTATAGGGCACCCTGTAAGCCAATCAGCTTTTGTGTACCAGGCATTTGAGAATGTACGTTTTGACATTTTTCCTCTGTCCTGGGTAGTTTGCTGTAGGTTTATTTCAGGCTGATGAGGTCCTAATTGCTTTATCTGTAGTTTTTGTTCAAGTGGCCATGACTGGAATGACTTGCAATCAGCTCTTGTACTGTATTCATGATGGTGTGTTGCTGGCCTTACCAATGTATATATATTAAAGAAACCTGTCAATAATCAAAGTACAACGTATAAGGTGCAGTGCAATATTATCAAATTTCAGTATAAATACATTATACATATATCTTGTGCATTATCCTAATACATCTCAAATGACTGCTTAAAAATAGAGCCGTACTCGCTCCTGCCTCTCTGTGCCATAGGGGTTGCTGGAGGCACTGAAAGACACTGCTTGAGGGCCTTGAGAGTGACCGCATACATAGGTGGCCCTAACTCCCATGTAAAAAAATATAGCATCAGTTTGCTTACCTTTAACACTGGTATGAAGAGCAGCAAAGGAGGTTGGGGTCCTCTTGTTGTTTGCTGAGAAATGGCACCAAAATGCGGTAATGTTTCAGGTTGTCAGGTGCTGAAAATGAAAAGATAACAATTTATTTTTGAAACAGTAGGGTAATCAAACAGTCTGTGGGGAAAAAACATAATGCTCCAATTTTTTCGTTGCAGTTTGCATCCAGCTCTTAGATGACAGTTAATAGCTCGCTGTTGTATGTTAGGATTGTAACTTAGAAACTGCAAGTAACAAAAGGATCTCTCTGACAAAAGCAGTCACTCACTGACCTATTTACATCATTTGCTCCAAGCGGGGGTCAAAATAAATTCTCCCTGGGGATGTTTGGCAGCCAGGAAGCTGACTCCAGCAACAAAGCAATGTCCATGGCTTTATTAGAACAAAGCAACATTTAATAGTTCTTGTGCTGCCTTTGGTGTATCAGAAATAGATCACAGAAAGGGACCACAATGTAATTAATAGCAATAAAAAGTACTATATTACGTATACAGATGTGCGAGAGAAATCGTGCTATTTCTTACCATGGGTGTAGGGAAGGCCTTGGCTCATGGGAGGCTTTGGGTGGATCATGATACCCCTGTCATCTCTCAAAAATTGTAAAAAAAATTGAATATTACTCAAGTCCGATCTGTATATAAACTTATGCCAAGGCGTATTGTCATTTAAGAAAAAGGCTGATTAGTCAGAGCAGGAATTACATAATTACGTAATTTCTTCAGTCCAGTAATGCAATTGAGTCAAGGAGAGTATCTATAGCCATGTAATTTTATCATGCTCTGCAATCAAAGCCAGTTTGTTTTCATTCACAACTTGGGAGTTTACAGACTGACTATGTGACCCTCACCTCAGAATCACGTTCAGGCATCCACCTCACTTCCATAATTCATTTACAGACCAAAGCAACATTAAGTTTCTGATGGCATAGCAGGGATGGATCTACGATTGGGAAAAGCCTTGGACTGACACCAGAGAGAACGGTAGTACCTGGTAACTGCACTATTGACGTTCACCATGACAACAGTGGCAGGCCGGTCAACAAAAAACACAAAGTATCCTGGGCAAAGGGAGAGAAAACTCCCCATACATTTTGGACATTGGGGTCTGTTTAAAAAAAAATATATGTGCCAAGAGAACCTCAGTGCCAGTTGGCCAGTAGGTGTACAAGACCTCTTCACATTAAACAAGTACAACACAGGTAGCAGCAATACGGTCTCACTCACAAAGTATGCACAGAATAGGAATTCTCTGTGCAAAACTCTCTCACTAAACAGGTGACATGTTTTATCCTTCAGGAGGGAGCTCCCTAGCTAAAATCCCAGGACATGCTGCTAGATGTTTTGGCTCATAACAAATGCATTTGGAGGTAACACAAACCTTTGTTGAACATATGTAAACTGCACTCATACACCTCAACAAGATCACAGACAACCTAGGGGCTCGCATGCAAATGAATAATAAGCTCTGGCTCTCACAAGCAGTGAAGCCAACACGCCTCAAGCCTGACCTGCAGTCTTGGGAGCATTACCAGATGCTCCATGTCAACGGGGACAACCTGGTCCAGTTATGTACTATTATAGATACTGTTTTCCAGTGGGTCAGTCCAGTTGAAGTGGACCAGAGATACAGATTCTTGAATGTAGTAAATTGTTAAGTAAAAAGTCCGTGATTGCAATACATGGTCCCATTTGTCACTAAACGTACTATTGCAATAATTCAACCTTAACAAAAAGGTGTTCCAATGCACCTCCGTCTTTACCTGCAGCACCTATACTCTTGCAGAATCAGGGACATAAGCAAATCTGACAATGCTGCGTAAACCTAACCTGCAGCACCATCACCCAGCTTTTCAAAAACAAGGGCCTTTTGAGCAAATCTGCCAATGCAGGTCAACCCTAACGTACGACACCGTTAGTCCTACTGTCTCAAAATTAAAGCCCTTACAAGCAGCTCTACCAAAGCACCTGAATCCTAATCTACCACAACAGGTACGCCAATGCACGCAAGACCTGAATTACAGCACCACTGCACTGCTGTCCTAGAAACAGGGAACAGATGTACAAAGCTATGTAGCCGTGACAAAGCCTAGGATTTGCTAAATAACGATTTTAAAAATAATAATCCCATTTTCAATGAATATTGATGAGATAGAACAGGTTGTGATGCACCATTAGATGAAAATTTGAGAACCAAACTGTTAGTAGATAGATCGGTTCTCAAAATTCCCAACTTGTTGCAGGAATACTCGTCGCAATATGAGACTAGTTTTTTGCGACCAATGTTTTGCTACCAAAGTTTTGTACATCTGGCCCCCGGTTCTTTACAAGTACCTCTGTCAATGTTCCTCATTTCTGAGATGCAGCATCATCAACCTGCTATTCCTTGAACAGGGTACTTAAAAGCTGCTCTGCTGATGTACATACATAAAGAATCGCTGCTACATCAAGAGCTCTGCCAATATGATTTAATCCAGCTCAGGTAAAGGTGAGGTTGGAGCTGCTCTTGCATGTGTTCGGTAACCTCAAGTCTGTAAATCTGCAACCTTTCCTTACAAAGAATCGTCACACCATCTTACTCAAAGCACTAACTGTGCACTCGAACACCAGACTCACCTTCCCTGCACAATCCATCCTCTATTACTTTAATAACTCTTCTTCTCTTCATTCACTCCTTTTAACTAAATTTATGAACACAACAAAATGTTGATTCGTGGTACATGCTGGTTTTGTAGTTCTGTGGTTCATTAAAGCAGCACTTGATGCCTAAACTGCAAAACCTAGCATGCCATCACAGGCCTAATATACGTGGCCAAACCCAAACAAAAACCCTCCTCCAATGTTTTAAAACAGCAAAGGATTACAAAACAAACAATAATAGGAAAGCAAGCACAAAACAGTCTTGTCCTTGAAGCAATTTAAAGAGGATTCCTACTCACACTCCTCTCTTCTTTAGAAACTAATATTCTGAGCCACTGGCACAGAGAGAAAAAAGAAATGCACTGGAAAGAAATGGCTCTTCTTTCTGTGCATTCATAAATCTTTTTTTAAACGCATTTTATTTGTAATATTGTTTTGACAATTAAGAAAACTTGCAATGAAATACAATGCGGTAATCATACAACAAAGGTGCCATGCTTCCTAAGTTGCCCCTAAACCCCACCCCCCCCATATAAACATTGATTCCCATACACATTCAATGAAGAAAGTACCCGAAGCAATGTCTGGACCGTTACTAACCACCAGCTCGAGTGACGTGACGAGTGGCGGTCTGAGTCAGTGACGGACGGACAATAACCACGAGACTTACTAGACTAGAGAGTAGAGACTGAGTCCAAGTCCAGTGAAGAAGAGAGTCAGTGAGTGACGGTCTGCTGGCTGCTGCCTGGCCCTGCACGCACGAGGAGACAGAGAGGGAGCCCCCGCCCTAAAGAAACCTAAGTACAGCCGCTCAAATAGTAGGAAACGTCACGACGCGCACTGGCGTACGTCCCCGAATCATGGCCAATCAGTCCACCCACCCACGCGCCGGCATCCAATAATGGATTGCATGTATTTCGGCGGTGGACCAACCAATCCTGGCGCTGCATAAGCGCCAGGATTGGCTAGGGGGTCCCACAGTCTACTCGCCCTGGCGCCTTCTTAAAGGACGGGGCCCAGCCAAAGACACACCCCCTGGCCCCTTCGGTCCCTCTCAGTCAACTTGACGAAGTTGACGGCTAATTTAGGCTAAAGCGCATGCGCGGGCAAGTTTCCTCCTGATTTACTCATGCGCAGTCGAGTCAGACTGTGTGACATCACACTGATGTTGTTGCAACCCAGCCCCACCCCCTGCGCAATCCCTATTTGATCGGGTCTGTCCCGGTCGGAACACTCGAGTCGATTGAAGCGCCGCTGTATTTTATTTAAGTGCTCTACTGTCTAGACTCTCTCTGCTGCAGCCGCAGGTGCGTCCACCAGGCTTAGTGGGGCTACGCCCCTATGCCCCAATGGACGCACCGTGGCTGCACCATTCTTTAGCCCACTCTGCCACCCCAGTTCAGACATGGCTATATGCAAATCAGTCTGACCCTGTGCCTCATGGGAACAGTCCAGCCCGAACTGTCAAGCCATGTCTTCCCTGGACCGGAAACAAGCTTCCGAGGACTGGTTTCTGGCATTCCAGCCGTCTTCAGCCCGGCTTGCTTGAATCCAGTGGCAAAGTGAGCAAGGGACTCACGTCTGAGCATACCCTGCCACACTTATGGTGGCCAAAAGCAGCACAAAAGGGGGTGGTGATGGACGGAGCATCTGAATCAATCAAACACTCACACCCAGTCAAAAGATCTGGGTTTAATCCATCACCGTTCTTTAGCCCACTCTGCCACCCCAGTTCAGGCATGGCTATATGCAAATCAGTCTGACCCTGTGCCTCATGGGAACAGTCCAGCCCGAACTGTCAAGCCATGTCTTCCCTGGACCGGAAACAAGCTTCCGAGGACCGGTTTCTGGCATTCCAGCCGTCTTCAGCCCGGCTTGCTTGAATCCAGTGGCAAAGTGAGCAAGGGACTCACGTCTGAGCATACCCTGCCACACGTATGGCGGCCAAAAGCAGTACAAAAGGGGGTGGTGATGGACGGAGCATCTGAATCAATCAAACACTCACACCCAGTCAAAAGATCTGGGTTTAATCCATCACCGTTCTTTAGCCCACTCTGCCACCCCAGTTCAGACATGGCTATATGCAAATCAGTCTGACCCTGTGCCTCATGGGAACAGTCCAGCCCGAACTGTCAAGCCATGTCTTCCCTGGACCGGAAACAAGCTTCCGAGGACCGGTTTCTGGCATTCCAGCCGTCTTCAGCCTGGCTTGCTTGAATCCAGTGGCAAAGTGAGCAAGGGACTCACGTCTGAGCATACCCTGCCACACTTATGGTGGCCAAAAGTAGTACAAAAGGGGGTGGTGATGGACGGAGCATCTGAATCAATCAAACACTCACACCCAGTAAAAAGATCTGGGTTTAATCCATCACCGTTCTTTAGCCCACTCTGCCACCCCAGTTCAGACATGGCTATATGCAAATCAGTCTGACCCTGTGCCTCATGGGAACAGTCCAGCCCGAACTGTCAAGCAATGTCTTCCCTGGACCGGAAACAAGCTTCCGAGGACCGGTTTCTGGCATTCCAGCCGTCTTCAGCCCGGCTTGCTTGAATCCAGTGGCAAAGTGAGCAAGGGACTCACGTCTGAGCATACCCTGCCACACTTATGGCGGCCAAAAGCAGTACAAAAGGGGGTGGTGATGGACGGAGCATCTGAATCAATCAAACACTCACACCCAGTCAAAAGATCCGGGTTTAATCCATCACCGTTCTTTAGCCCACTCTGCCACCCCAGTTCAGACATGGCTATATGCAAATCAGTCTGACCCTGTACCTCATGGGAACAGTCCAGCTATACATCCACATCGTCAACTTGAGTGTACACTACATCCCTGCCATGTGATTTACTGGGGTCACTCTCCCAATGGTGACATGAATGAGGTCATGGACGCAGCCTACACAAGCATTCACTTGAGCATGTCTGACGCACTGTACCCCAAGTGAACGTGCGTGTGTACGCCTCGTTTCCCCAATGCATTGTAGCCATACGCGAGCAGACCATACCCCAAGTGAATGTGCGTGTGTAAGGCCTCGTTTCCCCATTGCATTGTAGCCATACGCAAGCAGAGCGTACCCCAATGGTACGTGCGTGTGTACGCATCCTTTCCCCATTGCATTGTAGCCATACGCGAGCAGAGGGTACCCCAAGTGAACGTGCGTGTGTACGCCTCGCTTCCCCATTGCATTGTAGCCATACACGAGCAGAGCGTACCCCAATGGTACGTGCGTGTGTACGCCTCATTTCCCCATTACATTGTAGACATACGCGAGCAGAGCGTACCCCAAGTGAACGTGCGTGTGTACGTCTCATTTCCCCATTGCATTGTAGCCATACGCGAGCAGAGAGTACCCCAATGGTACGTGCGTGTGTACGCCTCGTTTCCCCATTCCATTGTAGCCATACACGAGCAGAGCGTACCCCAATGGTACGTGCGTGTGTATGCCTTGTTTCCCCATTGCATTGTAGACATACGCGAGCAGAGCGTACACCAAGTGAACGTGCGTGTGTACGGGTCGTTTCAACATTGAATGAGTTGCCTTTTCTACGGCAATCGCACCGTACTTGTGTGTTGATTCAAAAAAATACATACAGAACATCTAGAGGAACAGTGGAAGGATTAGAATGCAGCCAGGTTGTCATGGTTACAGAGATTTGAGAGTGTCCTACAGGTGATCTGGAAAATTCAGTTGGGCAAAAGTATACAATGTTGCAAAAGTTGTTGTTCAGCTCTGGCTCACTTTTCAAACCATGCATATGTGTGTCGGATCACTGAAATATTATCGACGGCCACATTATCGACTTGCAAAAATATCGTTGAAAAATTATCGACGACAAAAATATCGACTTTCTATGCTTATTACACAAACTACAAAAATATCGAGTAAAATATATCGACTCTTTACAATATCGAGTACATAAATATCGACCTACTATATATCGAATACAATTATATCATTTTTCATAAAATTACACCTAACAGTACAAAAATATCGACACCAAAAATATAGAGTACAAAAATATCGTTTTCTTAAAAATATCGAGTTTTATTTATTACCCTTTCATGTCTAAAATACCATATTATTATTCTAAAAAATGCATGGCACTATACTAAATACATTTTACATATAATAGTAGTTACTTTTAAAACATTCCTCTTTATCTACATTTTCTATACATTCTATAAAATGCGTACTATTATTTTATAAATATTCATTACATTTAACTAACATTTTAATTCTTTATTTTCACTTAGACATCTATTTTCTGTAACAACTAACCTGCTTTAATGCAGAAATCACCACATATCACCATTCTTACATCAACAAACACACCAATTAACTAGCCTATACCATGCTTCTTTGCTTCCTACACCCAATCAAATCAAAGCACACAAAATACAGATACTATAAAAGGAATACATGCATGCTACCATTTGTTGCTGCTAACTCTATAGAAAGAAGATGCCAACACTCTGAGGATCTTGTTCCTGAACAAACATCTTAAAAGATCCAGCTTACTAGCAAATTATTCAAGTAAGTTACAATTATTTATTTAGAATGCTAAATTTGTAGTCTACTATTTTTCTTATATCTCCTAACTCTTCCACTTATTTTTTTTGTCTACTCCTACATTTCTGATAGAGACTACTCCTAAAAAATTCCTAATACATGCTCCTATTTCTTCAACTGGAATTTCAGATTGTAAGTATATATTGATGCTCTGTTATACACCAACTGCAGTTTTTCAACACTATTTTACAAGATTCATTCTTTATTTTCTATATTTTATTCACAGATAGTCTGAGATTTTCCTAATTCTACTCTACAAATGTCTAAAACTACACTAATTAAACATGTAAGTATATATGTATTTGCTATTAAACACCCAAAATTAAATGAGCTATTTTCTAAACACCATATCTTGCATATTACATCTTCCCTACAGATCCTATAAAAATATCCTACATCAACTATACCAAAAGACAAGACTACCCTTGTTAAAAATGTAAGTATACTTGTAATTTTTCTAAAAATCCCGAAAAAAACTAATACTATGTTCTAAACACCATGTTATATATTTTATATTTCTTCTACAGATAATCTGAATACATCATACATCTACTCTAACTACAGCAAACAAAACTACTTTTTTACAAGTAAGTATATTTTTCCCATTTTCCAACCGTTCATAATATTTTTACTAATAAATTACTTTTATTTATTCTATCTTCTCTACAGATCTCAACTTTACTACCTTGATGTACTCCACCAAATACTACAACTCAACTATTTAAACAAGTAAGTATATCTAATGTTTACATCAAATGTACTACTAAGCTAAATAGAAAACAGCTTTATCCTAGGAAAAACGTTTGTTATGTCTAAACATTTACTTAGCATTTCTATATTTTCATACCAACAGTAATTAAAGAAGAACATACAAGATTATATTTCAAAACACAGTTCAGCATTTTTGATTACAACTTTTAGTAACTGTAAGTATAAATGCATCAAAAATTATGTATGCACCACAAAGTGAAATATATATATTTAAAATATGTTTCTTTCTACTCTTTCCTAGAACAAATAAAACAAAATGACAGAAGGTGCTGAATTTGTTATGTCACAGAAAAATAAATTACTGTTATGTTATATGGGGTATGTTTATAATCAGGAAAGACAAAGTGGCAGAAAAGTATTCTGGAAATGTACCAAATATTACTCAAACAAATGTTATGGGAGGGCTACTACTGAAGAAACAAATGTGTTATTTACCAGGGAACACAATCATCCCCCCAATGTCACTGAAATAGAAATAAGAGATGCTTTGGAAAGTATAAAAACTGCTAGCACACAAAGTGATAAACCAACAACACAAATCCTTAAAGAAGAACTGTTAAAAGTTCCAGCCCATGCTTCAGGTCAACTACCCTCTATTGACTCCCTTAAACGCACAATTGCACGCACTAAAAGACTAACTACCACAACACAACCTAACCCTACTACATTTGAGGAAATTATTATTTCCCCTGAAATGAGCATAACACACAATAAAGACAAATTTATCCTTTTTGACAATGAAAGCAGTACAAACAGAATCATAATGTTTGCAACTGCAAGTAATTTAAGAAAAATCCAACAATGTGACCAATGGATGATGGATGGAACTTTTAAACCATGTCCAAAACCTTTTTATCAACTATATTCCATCCACGGTTTATACCATAACTATAACATCCCTTTCATTTACTGTTTGTTACCTAATAAACAGCAAAACACATATACAGAAATATTACATGTTATCAAAAATGAAATCAATAATTATTTTCCACAAAAAATAATTATTGATTTCGAGTTAGCTATGATTAATAGCATTTTGAAAACATTTCCCCACACAGCAATCCAGGGTTGCTACTATCATTTCAATCAGAGCATATGGAGACATCTCCAGAAATCAACCTTAAGTATTATATACTCAACAGATAGCACCTTTGCCTATCAAATTAAAAAATTGATAGCACTGGCTTATGTTCCTGTTACCGATGTAGCGGAACACTATAATTTATTAATTGACAGCACATATTACAAGAGGAATGAAGATAAACTAACCCCATTACTGGACTATTTTGAAGATACTTGGGTGGGAAGGTTACACAGATCTGGACATCGACGCCAACCCAAATTCCACATCCCTTGGTGGAATGTCTATCTCAGTACATTAAACCAAGAGGCAAAAATAAACAACAGTGTAGAAGGGTGGCATAATGCATTCCAAGCTACCACTAGCAGAGCCAACCCCACATTCCATAACCTACTAGAAGCTTTAAAAAAAGAACAAAGCTATCAAGAACTAAGAATCGAACAATCTGTGACCCAAATTGGTCCAAAACTAACTAAACAAACTAAACAAATGTTCAGACTCCTGCAAAGTCAAGTCACACTATATCCTACAACTAGAGGATTAGAATACCTGTCACTAATAGCTAAAAGCCTACTATAAATAAATAAACCAAAAATACTAATGTCTTCTTACAAGAATGGTATATATAAAATACTTAAACATTTCCAAACAATTATAAATAATACATATTTGTTTTACATATTAATAACATTTTGGGACATTATTTCTGAACAAATATGCTATATTTATAATAACATCACACATACACATTACATAAATACCGACTTTTCCCACCCAATGAAAAATAATTTAAATGACTTACAATTTATGTAGATGAGGAAGACGTAATCCAGCCAAATAAAACCCATACAATCCCTTCCAATGCAGGACAATTCCAATATCGGAAACCCTCAAAAACCCGAAAGTTATGTAAAAATGAAATAAACGCTCCAGGAAATCCCGAAAACACTAGTGTGGACACTTTAGCATTTAAAGTGATATACACACACCTTAAAAAAAACGGTCACGCATATTAGTGTATCAATCCAATATGAAACCCTCCAAAAACCCGAAAAATGTTAAAAAAAATTAAAATCCGCTCCAGGCAATCACGAAAAATAGGAGATACATGTAAAAATATAACCATAATAAGTCATACAGTAGTTTCTCCGCCAAAAAAAACGCTTCCTTCCGTGTACTTCTCATGCGAGGAACCGGAACCTGTAAAAAAGCATACATAAAGAAACCCACCCACAAATACCCCATAACATTTGTAAATACACTCACGATTAACATTAAACATGTAAGAAGACATTTCCTAACACTTAAAAGAACACTAGAACTGAAACATACACGACGCATCCATAACTACGACATTTCACCTAAAAGATACATAAACAATTCATACATACACACAAAAACACTACACAGTTCGAATATACCCTCAAACAGTACCACTCAGTTTAAAATTGTATGTAAAATTAACCTTACCTCTCTCCACGCGAAGCAACTCCCAACCGTGAGCTTCTCCAGTCCTGAATGAAGCTCAATAACATTACGCAGTAAAAAAGTAGTCCCCTTAAACCATATTTGAAAAGGAATCATAGTAAATACAATGTTATAGTAAAAAATATAATACATACCCATACTTTTTATATAAAAATAATAGACTAGACTCATTATAATTTAAAGTGTTTCAATAAATATATATTTTTAATATTAATAAATATATAGTAATTATAATATATTATTAATATTAAAAAACGTATGTAAAAATTGAAATAATATATGTAAATATTTTCTAATTGTCTACATTTATTGGAATAACTATTTGTTTCTTTTTAACGAAACATTATAATTTTTAATGGTAATTATTAATAATAATGAGTAATATAACTTATTTATTGTTATTAATATAATAAATATAACCATTTGATATATAAACAATGACCTAAAAAAATGTATTTTTCTTTTGCTGAATTTATGTGTTTCTGAAAAGAAGAGATAAATTATTATGTTTAGTAATTAATAATAATAATAATAAATATATATTTGTTATTATTTTTATTAATTATTACAAAATGTTTTGTAATAATTACTAAGTATTATAAAAGAATAAAATTGCCAAAATAATCTTTTTCCAATACCAGAAATTATTATTCAACATATTGGTCCCCTATACTGTTATAAAGTTTACAACATAATATATGTATATGTATTATTTAAAATGAACATTGTATTTAATATGTACCAAAAAATGTCTTAATTTGTATTTACATATCTTGAACAAATATAATACATTTTCTGTTACTTTATAAAAATGTATATAATATAAATATATATTTAATAATATTAATATATAAAATATTAACATTATTAAATATAAATGGAAGAAGCTGAAAAAAAAATGATTTATTATTTTATTAAATATAAATACTTGTTACTCAAACTTAATGATTAAAAAAATGATTTTGTTTTGTAAAAATATTGTTCAATATTTTATTGTGACAATTTACAACATGTATATAATTGATAATGTGTTATTCTGCTAATACTACATTGCAAAATAATGTTATGTTAATTTTGATTTTGAATGTATTGTACTATACATAAAAAAATAAAAAAATATGAATAAAGTTTTGTGTAAACATCCATGTTGCATTATTTTCTAAGATAATGATACAGTAATGTACAATTATATGCAAATGTGCTGGACACTGACCAATTATAACATAGTATTCCTATTCCAGTAAAGCTAATATCAAAAAAGATGCAAGACAATTATAAATTTCAATTCCAACTCCAGTGAATCAAAGATCAGAGCAGGTGATGGACACTGGCAAAGTATTATTTTATATTCCAACTCCAGTCAGCCAAATATGAGGGAAGGTGCTGTACACAGACCAAATAAAATTACTATTCCAACTCCAGACAAGCTAATATCAAGGAAGGTGCTGGACACAGACCAAATAAAAATTACTATTCCAACTCCAGTCTAGCTAATATCAGGGAAGGTGCTGGACACTGACCAATTAATAATTACTATTCCTACTCCAGTCAAGCTAATATCAGAGAAGGTGCTGGACACAGAAAAAATAAAAATAATATTCCAACTCCAGACAAGCTAATATCAGGGAAGGTGCTGGACACTGACCAATTATTAATTACTATTCCAACTCCAGTCTAGCTAATATCAGGGAAGGTGCTGGACACTGACCAATTAATAATTACTATTCCAACTCCAGTCTAGCTAATATCAGGGAAGGTGCTGGTCAAAGAAAAAATAAAATTAATATTCCAACTCCAGACAAGCTAATATCAGGGAAGGTGCTGGACACTGATCAATTATTAATTACAATTCCTACTCCATTCAAGCTAATATCAGGTAAGGTGCTGGACACTGACCAATTATTAATTACTATTCCAACTCCAGTCTAGCTAATATCAGGGAAGGTGCTGAACACTGACCAATTAATAATTACTATTCCTACTCCAGTCAAGCTAATATCAGAGAAGGTGCTGGACACTGACCAATTATTAATTACTATTCCTACTCCAGTCTAGGTAATATCAGGGAAGGTGCTGGACACTGACCAAATAAAAATTACTATTCCAACTCCAGTCTAGCTAATATCAGGGAAGGTGCTGGACACTGACCAATTAATAATTACTATTCCAACTCCAGTCTAGCTAATATCAGGGAAGGTGCTGGACACAGAAAAAATAAAATTATTATTCCAACTCCAGACAAGCTAATATCAGGGAAGGTGCTGGTCACTGATCAATTATTAATTACTATTCCTACTCCAGTCAAGCTAATATCAGGGAAGGTGCTGGACACTGACCAATTATTAATTACTATTCCAACTCCAGTCTAGCTAATATCAGGGAAGGTACTGAACACTGACCAATTAATAATTACTATTCCAACTCCAGTCTAGGTAATATTAGGGAAGGTGCTGGACACAGAAAAAATAAAATTAATATTCCAACTCCAGATAATCTAATATCAGGGAAGGTGCTGGACACTGACCAAATAAAAATTACTATTCCAACTCCAATCTAGCTAATATCAGGGAAGGTGCTGGACACAGAACAAAAAAAAATTACTATTCCTACTCCAGTCTAGCTAATATCAGAGAAGGTGTTGGACACTGATTTTTTTTTTTTAATTATGTAGGTCCAGTCATGCAAATATCAGGGAAAGTGCTGGACACTGACCATGTATACATTAGTATTGCTACTTTTGTGTAATATTATTTTATAAAACATTGTGCACTATTTATATTCCTTTAAGTAAATTAAATTAAATGTATATATTTGAATTTTTTGCAGACTAGTGCTAATTGTTTTAATTTTCAGACAAATTAGCAACTTTTTATAAATAATTTTGCTTCAATATTTTAAATATTGTTATTAATTAATTTGCACACATTATATTCATATGGCAAATATTATGTTTATTTTATTAATTTAAATTATTTGCATACTAGTGGTGAAAGATTTATTTTTCAGAAAATTTTGCTAAATATTTAGAAAATGTTTTTTCTTTTTTCAATTATTCGTTTTAAATTATTTAGCACTCATTATATTTCTTAAAAACATATTATATTGAAATATTTTTATTAAATTATTTGCAGACTAGTAAAAATTATTTTAATTTGCAGAAAATTTTGCAATATTTTTACTTGCAAATCTATTTTTTGCTATGTATTTTTTTTCCCCTTTACAATATTTGTTCTTATTAATGTTTTATAAAACTTTTATATATTTGATTTTTTTTTTTAAATTACTCCCCACCCTTATCCCCTATTAACCCTAGAACCCGCTCCTAAAAATTTACACTATATTTATAAGGTTTTTGTAAGTACTATTTTTACATATATTTTGTCTATTTGCTACTTTATATTTTTTGAAATTCTACCATATATTATTTTAGTTTATTAATTTTTTTAATTACTCCCCACCCTTATCCCCTATTAACCCAACATCCCGCTCCTAAAAATTAACAACAATTTATATTACTTTTATTAATATTTATTTTTTTAATGCCCTTTTTTCTAGATAATATCGATATTTTTTCCTTTTACTATTTATCGATATTTTGTCTAGTCGATATTTTTGTACTCAATATTTTTTTTACATTATTTGATTCAATATTTTGGCAAACAATATTTTTTTTATGATATTTTATTATTGTCGATATTATTGACTCAATATTTTATCCATTCGATATTTTGGTGTCGATATTATGTCTAGTTACCATGTGTGTCATGGCCTTATGTGTCATCGGATTGGATGGAACATAGGATGCAAACTATTGTGGCCTATCACACACTACTCCTTGCACTCACAGACCCTCAGCAGCACAGATATAAAGCAGCATGTGGCTGAGGGAGGGCACCTGCACAAAATTGGAGTGGAAAACACAGCTGCTGCCTCTGTATCCTCTGGACCCTGATTAGCTGAGCATGGAGAGGGCACCTGCATTCAGTGATGGTGAGAACAAGGCCCTGCTGGATGCCCTCCTGCCTAACTACAGCAAGCTGTATGGGAGACCAGAGGATCAGGTGAGTGATGTGTGCACTACCTTGTAGTGTGCACCTGTTGTGTGTGTGACACTACAGCCATTGTGTATATATATTTGAGAGATGCAATGTTGTTGGGAGTGAGTGCCGGTGTGCACAGTATTGTCTGAAGAGGGTTATTTGTTGTAGTGGGGTGTGTGACAGCATGTCACGTGCTGCAGTGCACCCTGATGTGGCATATATTGCTCAGTGAGTGCCATGCTGAATGAGTGGCTTGCACCCCTTATGTCATCTGTAACCTTTCAATGGCATGTAGTGCATTTCTGTTTGCTCACAGGCCACATACTCCTGGACAATGATGCAAGTGTGTTCATCATCCTATGCCCTGTTGTCCTCAAGTATTTTGTGCATATGTGTGTCTTTGGGACATGGACCAGGTGCACTGATGTTCTTTATCTTTACATTCGTGACAGTTATCTGCCTATGAGAAAGGTGACATCTGGCTGGACATCGCCAGGGCTGTCAGGAGAGAGGGGGGGCCTCGCAGGAGGCTCAGAAACATCAAGAAGAGGTGGCAGGACATCCGGTGCTGGACCCGCCACATCGCCAGAGTACAGCTGAAGCTGGAAGCTCCACGCCGGCATTGCGGCACCCGCCACCTCACCCCCCACATGCTCCGGGTCCTGCAAGTGGTGTTCCCAGACCTCCATAGGCAGTTGAAGGGGAGACAGCAGCAAGAAGGGGGTAGGTACATGTCTGTTTGTTGTCATGTGTGTCACATGCTACCTGCAGTGCTCCCAGGCATGCTAACACTCCCACAGTTGGAGTGTAGTTGTCAGACAGGCACTTAATGCATTGGCATGTGAATGGCCAAGTTTCAGCTGATGCTTGTTTACATGTCTTGCCCTACTCAACATTTGCACAGCGCTTAGAAAAAACATTTTCTTTCACAGGTACTCCTGAGGTGCAATGTGTTAGTATGCATATTCCTGAGCACATCATCATGTTGGAGGGAGGTCTGTCACACCTGTTGTTACCTTACATGTAGCAGCACATGTGCACTGTGTCTGCCCTTCTTCATATTTTAGCACTGATCTGGAGTCTCAACATGTATTTTCTGCACGAGTCAGCCTCAGTGGCCTTTGTCCATGGTGTACTTTCTAATTGTCATGCTACAGGAGCACACTGTACATGTATAATAAAGTTGGCTTGTGCATACTCACACTGTGCAGTACGTGTGTGCATATACTCTTAATATGTTGCATGTTGTTAGAAAATCTTATAGATGGTCAGCCAGACAATGTGACTTTGGGTTTAGACAGCTGTAATGCCAGTGTGAGGTGACGGTACACTTGGCTCCAGGTCCCAGGATGGCATCACATGGCAGTTCATGAAGGACTTTTAGCATGTGGCACAGGGTCACAGCAATTCTAACATGACCAGGTCTGGTTTTGTGTGTCAGGGTGGGCAAATGAACAGTGATTCATCATCAGTTATCCGGTTGTCAGGCAGTCGGTCATCAATGTGTCTCTCTCATACAAGTTGTTGCCTTGCCTGTTACTTCTATCCTACTATACATTGAACGTAGTTTCTCCTAAGATTGCCCAAGACTAGGCTTAGCACTGTGCATAGTTCAGTGGCTTGGGACTCATGATGCATGCCATGTTTTGAAATGTTGGCAACATTTTCAAGCTGATTTGTCAGATGTGTACCAGTGACTGATATGTTTTTCTTATTCTCCTTGCCAACAGCATCATCACCACAATCTGAAGAAGACACAGGCACAGACCACACAGAGGGACCCAGCGACAGTGCCACCTGCTTTGCAGAGTCGGAGGGAGCCAGTGGCACGGAGGGTGAGGAGAGTCTGTGGGCCGGACCCCATGTGACCGACACCTCCTACCATGTGGACGGCTCAGAATCAGACTCTCAGGAGGAGGGGGAATATGCAGAAATGGCCTCTTCTTCATCTTTGCCTGGCCTCTCCTCCTCCAATACCATCTCCACCCTCCCAGTTCTTAGGGTCCCTAGTGTCCGTGCTAGCCCCCGTGTCTCCTTTGGTCCCGGCACCGCAGCAACTGCCCCTGTGTCCCCTGCTGCCCTCAGTCCTGAGTCTGTGGACCTACTCCGGCAGATTATAGTAGGTCAGACATCCATGTTGACTGTCCTCCATGGACATACACAACTCATTACACAGTTGTTGTCGTTCATGGAGGGCATGTCATCTGGCATGTCTGATCTATGTCGGAGTGTGGCTGCCATTGAGTCAACACTGACGGCAGCTCTGTCCACCCAGTAGCATCTGCCCCCCCCATCCTTCTGACCCATCCACCTCAGCCTCTCCCATACCTTCCCAACGTACACACAGACGCCACAGGTCAGACACCCAAACAGACACACCCAGCACAGCCACACACCAGGCAAAGCGCAAATCACCACACACCCAATCTCAAGGGGATGTAGGCACACCCACAGGGAGAGGGGACAGACTTCACACACGCATCCACAGAGCCGCAACAACAGACTCACAACCCTCTACCTCCACCCCCAATGTGTCCCCGGGTTCAGGTGGTAGTTTTTCAGAACTGGTTGAAGTGTGCAGCCAAATTTATCTTTCAACTTTCTGCAATGCACCGGCCAGTGTGGATGAATCCACACCACCTGCACCCACTACACCTGTCCTTCCCTCTCCTGTCCCTGGGGTGCCGGAGGATTCCACAGATGATGCCCCCACTGTTTCCACTGCAGATTGAACTCCATGTGCAGGCAAGTTTGGGTGTGTCAACATCCATGAAAGCACAAACTGTTATTCTCACTTGTTTGGACTGGCCATTGGCCTTCTGTGAGCAAGGATTCTTATTTGCATTTTAATTTTAGATCCAGCTGAATAAAGCTATTTATCTTTGTTTCTGTACTTTAGTTTGTCTGATAATGGCTTTGACTGCTGTGTGCCTGGGAGCTGGTGTGATGTTCAAATTTGAGTATAGTAACATGTGTCTATTTCCTGGTGGTAATGAGGTTAACAATGGTATGTTTCTGCTTTTACTGCTGGGCACTGCTGGGAGTCTTAGCCACACACACACTGTTATACTGGGCAATGCTGAGCACTGGTGGGGGTCTTAGCCACACCCACTGTTATGCTGGGCAATGCTGGGCACTGCTGGGGGTCTTAGCCACACACACACTCTGATGCTGAGCACTGCTGGGCACTGCTGGGGGTCTTAGCCACACACACACTGTTATGCTGGGCACTGCCGGAGGTCTTAGCCACACACACACTCCAATGCTGGGCACTGCTGGGGGTCTTAGCCACACACCCTATGCTGCTGGGTACTGCTTGGCACTGCTGGGGGTCTTAGCCACACACACACTCTGATGCTGGGCACTGCTGGGGGGTCTTAGCCACACACACACTCTAATGCTGGGCACTGCTGGGGGTCTTAGCCACACACACTGTTATGCTGGGCAATGCTGGGCACTGCTGCAGGTCTTAGCCACACACACTGTTATGCTGGGCAATGTTGGGCACTGCTGGGGGTCTTAGCCACACACACACTCTGATGCTGGGCACTGCTGGGCACTGCAGGGGGTCTTAGCCATACACACACTGTTATGCTGGGCACTGCTGGGGGTCTTAGCCGCACACACACTCTGATGCTGGGCACTGCTGGGGGTCTTAGCCACACACACACTCTGATGCTGGGCACTGCTGGGCACTGCAGGGGGTCTTAGCCACACACACACTGTTATGCTGGGCACTGCTGGGGGTCTTAGCCACACACACACTGTTATGCTGGGCACTGCTGGGGGTCTTAGCCACACACACACTCTAATGCTGGGCACTGCTGGGGATCTTAGCCACACACCCTATGCTGCTGGGCACTGCTGGGGGTCTTAGACACACACACACTCTGATGATGGGCACTGCTGGGGGTCTTAGCCACACACACACTCTAATGCTGGGCACTGATGGGCGTCTTAGCCACACACACACTGTTATGCTGGGCAATGCTGGGCACTGGTGGGGGTCTTAGCCACACACACTGTTATGCTGGGAACTGCTGGGCACTGCTGGGGGTCTTAGCCACACACACACTGTTATTTTGGGCAATGCTGGGCACTGGTGGGGGTCTTAGACACACACACTCTTATGCTGGGCACTGCTGGGCACTGCTGGTGGTCTTAGCCACACACACACTGTTATGCTGGGCACTGCTTGGCACTGCTGGGGGTCTTAGCCACACACACACTCTGATGCTGGGCACTGCTGGGGGTCTTAGCCACACACACACTGGTATGCTGGGCACTGCGGGGCACTGCTGGGAGTCTTAGCCACACACACACTCTAATGCTGGGCACTGCTGGGGGTCTTAGCCACACACCCTATGCTGCTGGGCGCTGCTGGGCACTGCTGGGGGTCTTGCCACACACACACACTCTGATGATGGGCACTGCTGGGGGTCTTAGCCACACACACACACTCTAATGCTGGGCACTGCTGGAGGTCTTAGCCACACACACACTGTTATACTGGGCAATGCTGGGCACTGGTGGGAGGTCTTAGCCACACACACTGTTATGCTGGGCACTGCTGGGGGTCTTAGCCACACACACTGTTATGCTGGGCAATGCTGGGCACTGGTGGGGGTCTTAGCCACACACACTCTGATGCTGGGCACTGCTGGGGGTCTTGGCCACACACACCCTATGCTCATGGGCACTGCTGGGTACTGCTGGGGGTCTTAGCCACACACACACTGTAATGCTGGGCACTGCTGGGCACTGCTCGGGGTCTTAGCCACACACACTCTGATGCTGGGCACTGCTGGGGGTCTTGGCCACACACACCCTATGCTGATGGGCACTGCTGGGTACTGCTGGGGGTCTTAGCCACACACACACTGTAATGCTGGGCACTGCTGGGCACTGCTCGGGGTCTTAGCCACACACACTCTGATGCTGGGCACTTCTGGGGGTCTTAGCCACACATACACTCTGATGCTGGGCACCTCTGTGCACTGCTGGTGGTCTTAGCCACACACACACTGTTATGCTGGGCACTGCTGGGGGTCTTAGCCACACACACACTGGTATGCTGGGCAATGCTGGGCACTGGTGGGGGTCTTATCCACACACACTGTGATGCTGGGCACTGCTGGGCACTGCTGAGGGTCTTAGCCACACACACACTGTTATGCTGGGCACTGCTGGGGGTCTTAGCCACACACACACTCTGATGCTGGGCACTGCTGGGCACTGCTGGGGATCTTAGCCACACACACACTGTTATGCTGGGCACTGCTGGGGGTCTTAGCCACACACACACTCTAATGCTGGGCACTGCTGGGGTCTTAGCCACACACCCTATGCTGCTGGGCGCTGCTGGGCAATGCTGGGGGTCTTGCCACACACACACTCTGATGATCGGCACTGCTGGGGGTCTTAGCCACACACACACTCTAATGCTGGGCACTGCTGGGGGTCTTAGCCACACACACACACTGTTATGCTGGGCAATGCTCGGCACTGGTGGGGGTCTTAGCCACACACACTGTTATGCTGGGCACTGCTGGGGGTCTTAGCCACACACACACTGTTATGCTGGGCAATTCTGGGCACTGGTGGGGGTCTTAGCCACACACACTCTGATGCTGGGCACTGCTGGGCACTGCTGGGGGTCTTGGCCACACACACCCTATGCTGCTGGGCACTGCTGGGGGTCTTAGCCACACACACACTGTTATGCTGGGCAATGCTGGGCACTACTGGGGGTCTTAGCCACACACACACTCTGATGCTGGGCACTGCTGGGGGTCTTAGCCACACATACACTCTGATGCTTGGCACTGCTGGGCACTGCTGGGGGTCTTAGCCACACACACACTGTTATGCTGGGCACTGCTGGGGGTCTTAGCCACACACACTCACATGCTGGGCACTGCTGGGTATGTTTTATACACATCACTTTCACTTACACTGACACTGCAGACTTATGTCCCACACGTCTGACTATTACACTGGTGATATGCGCTAGCGTACCGTACCCCGAGATCGATGACGTAGGTGCGGCACGTCTCACTATTACACTGGTGATATGCGGTAGCGTACCACACCCCGAAATCGATGATGTAGGTGCGGCACGTCTGACTATTACACTGGTGATATACGCTAGTGTACCGTACCGCGAAATCGATGACGTAGGTGCGGCACGTCTGACTATTGCACTGGTGATATGCGGTAGCGTACCGCACCCCGAAATCGATGACGTAGGTGCGGCACGTCTGACTATTACACTGGTGATATGCGGTAGCTTACCGCACCCCGAAATCGATGACGTAGGTGCGGCACGTCTAACTATTACACTGGTGATATGCGGTAGCGTGCCATACCCCGAAATCGATGACGTAGGTGCGGCACGTCTGACTATTACACTGGTGATATGCTGTAGCGTGCCGCACCCCGAGATCGATGACGTAGGTGCGGCACGTCTGAGTATTACACTGGTGTTATGCAGTAGGGTGCGTCGCTACGTACCCCGCCATTACAGGCGTTTTATGGGTATGTGCGCATGTGGCACCACGTACAGGTATGTTTGACTTCGTTGTACTCACCGTCTGCGCCATCGTCGGTTTCTATGTACGAGGTGGTGGGCGTACAGGACTGGTATGACACGGACAATGGGGTTCATGTCTTGTTTGTCGCATACCGTGATGCGGGTCGGGCCGGACTCTGTTTTTACGGCAGTTTTTGACTCTCGTAGGAAAAGAGCCGTACGGAGTGTCTTCAACACGGATCGTACTTCCTGGTACGGATGACGCGGTCTATTTACGTTCGGGCGTAGCGTGAAGCGTCAGCCGAATGCCATTCGTATGGACTTTCGATTTGTATGGAGTTTTTTACGAGTCGTACGGAGTGACGCTTTGGATTGGGATCGTACTTGCAGATTCGTACGGAGACGTGTACGGGTACGATTTGTACGGTGAAAAACGCTTCGTACGGAAATTCGAAGCGTTTTTTTCCGGATCGGAATCGAGCCCTTTATGGCTGTAATATTGCATGCATTCTTCTGTGGTGCATTCAGTGCATAATTTGAGCCATGCTTTCCCGTGCTCAGCACCTGCACTTAATTGGATTTGGTGCTCAGCACTGGCACCTAATTGTCAACACCACACTTAGAACAGTCTACCACATGCTGGCGCTGCTCATCTAACTCAGAGATGAGTAGAACAAGGGTTGTTTAGGGGACCTGGAATAATCTGAACTGTCACATTTAAATGCGAGAGAGATGGTTAGTAGTTGTTTTGGCAGCGATGACAAGGGTGATTGATGGTGCAAGCTGAAGTGGCTGCCTGTTCAGAGCTCTGGCACTGAGGGGCAGGTTTACTACTTCTGGCGCATCTCTGCTAATCAGCAGGGATGCGCCAGGAGAGTTGCGATGCATCTGCCCACCCGTGCGCCACCACTGACGCACCGTGGCGCACTGATTTGCAGATGCATGTCGCATCCCCCGTCGGAAAGGCAGCGCATTGCTGGTGTTGCGTCCCAAGCACGTAAAGGTGGCCTTTAATTTACTTAATCTTGTCAGCATGGTAATTTATTCTTAACATAGAAGACTGTGTGTACCAGGAACTAAGATGTGCACGATAAGCATTTTACTAGAATACATGAGCTATTTTTTAAGTTTTCACCACAGTGTGAAAAGTGCAGCTAGCATATTCTTTAGCACCTTCAGATTGTGGGTATTTTTTAGCAAATAGTGTGTTTTTCGACAACTTGTGCAAAGAGTGTACACTGTTCTTAGTAGATTTTGTTTAACACTCAGTGTTGCATTTCTCATGAGAGTTTCACTGTCTTCAAACAATGTAACACAGAGTAAACTCTCTCCATAGAGAAAAAGCTGTTTAGCGTAGCTACTTTTTGGCTCATATCAACTTCATTTCTCAATGTAGTTTCAGTGAGTGTCAAGTGTTTATACAGATGAAAGTTGTCCATTGTAGGGTATTTGTTTTTGTACTGGCATTCACTATTTTGACTTTCTGTCAACAATTATATAGATATTGGACACTGGAGTCAATGAGCGTTTCTCGTATATTTGAGGTTGATTGTTAATTTGATCTATGCTACCTGTAAAGTGTATGCTTTAGGCTCAATGTTGCATATTATGTTTGTTTTCAACATCAAAGTGAGTTATTGTATGGTATACTAATTTATAGAGTAATATGTGTGAAAGTAAAGTTGGGAAGATGTCATCAGTGATTTAATTTGGAATGCCATCAGTGATGTTACAAATGATGTAATAGAACATTTCATGACTGATGTCATTTGTGAGGTAATAGGCAGCGCATGGCGTGGAGTACAAGTTATAGTTAGAGCTGCTAAGTATAACTGGTGGATTACTGTGTTTTTTCAAGTTCAAAGCGTTAAAGCTGTCACTGACAAATTCACCTACCTATAACATTCAGTGAATTTCTAAGGTTAAAAAAAAAACATATCTTTTTATCACACCTAACTATAACGTTACTTTAACCTTTGTTTTTTTTAGTGAATTTCTAGTTTTTTAAAAAGTAAAGTAATATTTAATAACCATATGTAAATTCAGCCCGCCCGTCCTGCAGCCAACCCCCCAGATGCTGACACCGCTCTCATGGATGGCAACAGTGGGTAGTAGGGTATGGTTGGAGACTTAAACCTCCGGTGAGACCTGTCTCTGTATGACAGAAGTGCGTAGTCAGTTGATGGGAGGGACTGGCCTCTCCTGTCAGTCCTCTCTCTTAGATGACGGATGTGCTTAGTAGGTTCTGGGGAGGGACTGCCCTTTCCCTTTATACATCTCTCTCAGATGACAAGTGTCGATGGTAGGGTATGTGGAGAGAGACTTGCCTCTCTGCTGAGACCTCTCTCTCAGACGACAGATGTGGGTAGTAGGGTGTGGGGAGAGACTGCCATCTCGTATCAGACCACTGCTTAGGTGATGGGTGTGCATAGCAGTGTGTGGAGAATAACAGGCAGGTCATTTCACACCTCTCTTAGATGACAGGTGTGTGTGGTAGGGAGTTTTGAGAGATAGAGACTGGCCTCTCTCTCCCTCGAGACCCCTATCTCAGATGACGGATGTGTGTAGTAGCATGTGTGCATAGACTGGCCTCTCCACTAAGACCTTTTCTCAGATGACTGGTGTGCATAGTAGGTTGTGGGAAGAGAAACTGGCCTCTCTGCTGAGACATCTCTCTCAGGTGATGGGTGTGCATAGTAGGGAATGGAGAAGGACTGCCCTTTCCTCTCAGACCTCTCTTTGACATGCTGAGTGTGTGTAGTAGTAAGTGGAGAGGGACAGCTCTCTCCTTCCAGACCTCTCTCTCAGATGATGGGTGTGCATTCTATGGTGTGTGGAGAAAGACTGGCCTCTCCACTGAGACCACTCTCTCAGATGTTGGGTATGCGTAGAAGGGTGGTGGATGGATTGGCCTTCCCTTTCTGAGTTCTGTCTCAGATGAATGGTGTGCATAGTAGTGTGTGAAGAATAAAAGGCCTGTCCTTTCACACCTCTCTCTCAGATGACAGGTGTGTGTAGTAGTGCATGGGGAGGGACTGGCCTCTCCTGTCAGATCTCTCTCTTGAATTACAGGTGTGTGTAATAGGGTGTGTGGATGGAAGGGCCTTTCCTTTCAGACCTCTGTCTCAGATGATGGGTGTGCATAATAGGGTGTGTTGAGAGAGACTGGTTACTCCGCTGACACCTCTCTCTCAGAGGACGGGTGTGTGTGCAATAGTGAGTGGAGAAGATTGTCCTCACTGCTAACACCCCTCTTTCTGATAATAGGTGTGCATAGCAGGGTGTGGGAAGAGACTGTACTCCCTCTACTTACACCTCTTACCAGGCTGGTGGGTGTAAATAGTAGACTGATAAACACCATCTCCACTAATACTCCTTCCTACAGTAGCAAGTCTGCATACTACAATGTATTCAAAGATCACCTACTCCTTTTTACTTTTCAAGATACCATGAGAGCCTAGCGAAATTGAAACATTTTTTGAAAATAAGAATGAACGATTTACTCATCACAGTACCTATCTGTTACCCGCTTCTACTAAATAAAAAAGGATCACGATGTGTATTGCTACTAATAGAGTGTATTGAGGACTCACCTATTCCTTTTTACTATTCATGATCCAACGAGATTCCTGCCGGATCGAAAAAATGAGTTAAAAACAATATACATTTATTTGCTTCACAGTAGTTATCCCATATAAACCTCCTCTTCAAATCTAGGGGGACATAATGCCTTTCTGCTGCTCCCTTATATAGTTTTTTAACTTCATTTCCACAACACCTCCAATAATTCACAGTAAACAGTAATGGCAGCCATTTCATTTCCAATATTCCACAAGTCAGTCAACCAGGAGCACTTGCCAAGTCTCCAACGAGAGCATGAAGCCTCACAACTGCCTCTCAACCAATCACAGATCACTATTGTTTATTTTGCAGTCTTACTGTAGGCTTGTGGGACACTTTCAAGACCAACTGACAAAATATAAAAATATTTTTCACTCTTAATTCCTCAAAACTATAACTTGCGCCCCCGCAATGCACTGCTTATGACCTCACCTATTACATCACTCATGACATGGTCAGTGACATCACTCATGACATCACTCATGACATATTAAATGACATCTCACATGATATCACTCATGACATCAGTGATGACATCATCCAGTGACTGTGAGTGTTTTAAAAAGTTTATGAGTGCTAAATATATATATACACCAAGGTGTATTGGTGAATCAATGGGTATATGAGTGACTGTATGGATGATACAGTAGGTGCATGACTGACTGTATAAATGAGTGATTAGGTTTCTCAGTGAATGTATGGATGAGTGACTGGTTGTGTGAATGTGTGGATCTGTCTGTCAGTTGATATATTAGTGGGTGTATGAGTATGTTAGTGGGTACGTGAATGGCTATATGGGTGATTGATTGGTTGTCTGACTACCTCTATGGTTGTCTGAGTGTCTGTGTGTGTGGGTGAGAAGGTGTGTGACTGCCTGTATGGATAAGTGAGTGGGTGAATCAGTGGCAGTATCGGGTAGTAAGTGCATGTGTGAGAAGTTGTATGGGTGAGTGAGTGTTTGTATGACTGTGTTGGTGATTAAGTGCATGTGTCAGTATGGATGAGTAAATGGGTATGTGAATGGCAGTATAGGTGAGTGATGGGGTACATGAGTGACTGTATGTGTGAGTTAGTGATTATGAGAGTGGCTATATGGATGAATGCATGCTTCTGTCAGTGATTGTATGGGTGAGGGAGTATATGTTTCTAGTTGTATGAATAATTACGTGGGTGTGTATGTAACTGTTTAGGTGAGCACATACCTGTGTGATTGACTGTATGGGTGAGTGTGTAGGTGTGTGAGTAGTTCTATGGGTGACTCACTCGGTGTGTGAGTCCCTGTATCGGTGTATGAGTGTATATGTCAATGCCTGTATTAATGAGTGAGCAGGTGTATGAATGGCAGTATGGGTGAGCAAGTAGATGTGTGTGTAGATCTATGAATCAGACAGTGGGTGTGTAAGAACTGGTGTGGGTCTGTGAATGGGTTTACAAATGGTTGTTTGGGAGTGGCAGTGGGTATATAAAAGATTCTACAGTGGTGTGAGTGGGTGCATCAGAGATGCTTGGGCTGATGTCATCAGTGATGTCAATGACCATGTCATGACTGATGTAATATGTTAGGTCATAAGCAGTGCATTGTAGGGGCGCAAGTTATAGTTAACCCAGCTAACTATAACAGATGATTTATATTGTTTTGTATGAGTAGTCATAGTCATAGTCAAGTTTATTTGTTTGATTAATTAAAATCTTACAAAAAGACATTTTTAAAAAATATCATTGGCAATAAAAAGCTTAAACACCATGCACATAATTATTCTAGTATTATATAATTTAAAAAGGAGAAACCTAAATAATGTTTTCCCTAATGTTTTTGCCAATCACAGATAAAAATTTTACAAATGCAGAACTCATTAATACATCATTCGGGTTTAGACATGCCATTAACGCTTGTCTACATGTTCTTACTCCTCGAGCATTAAATAATCTCTTAAGGCTAGCTTTCCTTTCCACCTCTATTGCAGGGCACAGACATAGCAGATGTAAAATTTCTTCTTGACCACTTTTACACAACCTACATATCGTATTGTCCCCAATAGTCTTCCATAGTGGCCGATGACACGAACCAGGCCAAACACCAAAACGTACTCTTATAAAAGTTCGTTTGCTTTGCTGTGACCAAGGAATTTCTAGGTAATTTTGGATTTGCTTTGTTTTGTATCCATTTATAATTGGCCATGAGTGCCTTCTTTTTACCAATAATTCCTTGTCTTTTATCAATGAGAGATGGATAGTCAATTTATTAATTGTTCTTTTAAAACTTTCCTGGGTAATTGTGTTTTCCCAAATTGGTATTATTCCAAATTCTTCTTTTGCTTCATTTAAATATGCCCAAGCTTGTAGCTTCCGGTTGTCTTTTACTTCTTGCCATAATGTTCGAGATAATTGATTGTCAAAGTCATTTTTTATACGATACCAGACTTTCAAAATTTGACCTTTCCGGGCATAATGCTGATTGTTTATCCCAAACTCCAACCTCACCTGTGCTTGCGAGGCATTACCCGGTAGGTTGAATAATATCTTGTAGGTTTTCGCCACTGCGTTGTTAATTGTCTGTGCATCTTTACCATTTAAGACTTCGGAGCCATATGCCAAGGTTGCTAGTAGTTTGGCAGATATGATCTTTAATAAGGGACCATATGATAGTGTAGTTAACTTCTTTTGTATGGTTCTAAATGCAGTCACCAAACTATTTGCTATCCTAGTGATATCATTCCTCTGTGGGAGGAAACTTCCACTATCATTAAATAATACGCCGAGGTACCGATAATTATCAACTTGCTCTAGCTGAGTTTGTTCCAACATTCATTTGTTTTTCTTTTTTCTGTTCTTTGTAACTACCATTATTTTGTCTTTGCCTCATTTATTACCATTTGATTGTCTTTTGCGTATCTCGATGTTCGATCAATTAGTCTTTGTAGCCCCACTTTGGTCTGACTCAGCAGCACAACATCATCCGCATACAGCAAATTTGACATATGTTTTCCTGCTAGCCTCGGTGGATGTAAGTCTGAAATAAGATTCCAGAGGAAATTAAAAGCACTCATGTTTCCCACTTTGTAAGCCCCCTTGGTTTGGTAAAATCTGCCCCCTGGAATTTTATCAGCAGTTAGCGCGGGGACACACTGTTCTCTGTGTAGCCAGGCGCTTTACAAATGATTTATTATTATTATTAAGTTATCTTCATTTAGTCCAATGGTGAGGTCGTCTATAAATAGGTTAAAAAGTAGTGGGGCAAGGACACAGCCCTGCTTTAATCCTCGTGTCACTGGTATTTTATTGGATAATGTTCGGCCATCACCAATTTTCACCCTGAACCAGTTTTCAGAATATAATAATTGGATAAGGTTTAGAAGCGAGTCCGGAATTCCATAGTCCTCAAGTTTTTTCCATAAAAGATTCCTATTTACAAGATCAAAAGCCGATTTGAAATCAATTAAACAAAAATAAAGGGACTGTTTTATAGAAGAGCTTTATCCATTAATACAGATAGGGTTAATATATTTATTGAAGTTCCTAATCCTTTGATGAACCCGGTTTGGGTTGGAAACTGTTTTTTTTCTATTTTGTAATTCTATTTGCTAACTATAACTTCCTTATAACCTTTGTTTTTTTCAGTACATTTCTACGTTTTTTTAAATGTTAATCCCTAACTATAACTTCCCTGTAACCTTTGTTTTTTTAGTGAATTTCTAAGGTTTTTTAGCTAGCAGTCATGTTTGTAGAGTGGTGGAGAAAGTGGGATGGGCCTCCAACCAGCTTTCAGGAAATCGGCTGTTTATGACTTATAGGAGGTACCAGGAGGGCTTCTTGGCCCCCAATGTCCCTCAGGAGTAAAGTGGACTTCATCCCTCAACCAGTAGTGCACCAGGTGACACGATTGCAGAGTGGTGGAGAAAGGGGGGCTTGGCCTCCACAGACCTCTTAGCAATCACACTGTGTTGGACTTACTGGGGGTAACAGATGGGGTAGTTGGCTCCTAGGTACATTTTGCCAGTTATCATTATTTACTTTTTCACTTTTTAAATGTAAGTCAATCGTTTGTGTTTAGTAAGTGAATCAACAGGAGTGTGGCTCAATGGTTAGAGCAGCAGACCCTGATGCAGAGGCCTAGCCTGGGATCAGGGGTCAATTCCCCGCCTTGGCGGGTCTTGGGCTCAAAATTCCACGGACCTGATAATTCTCGCCTCGGTGCCTATTCTAATCATAGAGTCCCACTCTGCAACTCTGGGCAATAGCTTGCTTAATCTCCACAACAGCCCCCACAACGCTAAGGATGCCTGGCCTCCACCCTGGGGGTGCCCAGGAGTGGACGCCTCACAGGGAAAGCCAGGACGGGTTCCACAGCGGTATTCGTACAAGCGCCTTGAGACCCTTGCGGGTGAGTAGTGTGCTATACAAGTATCAATTTACATTTACATTTACAACAACATATACAAACATACTCTGTTTTTTTAAACAACACTTTGTTACATTTTGTAATCTCTTCTTTAAAACTATCAACTATTATATATGTGTCTTGGTCTACAACATCTCCTCTTAACAACTCTATATTTTCTGTAGAATCCTGCTTAGGACTAAAGGAACAAAACTACACATCACCACACACCTTTTCTGCGTCTGTCACACTACCATGCAAAAGAGCTTTATTCATTCCTATTCATTCCTCCTAAACATAAAGCGAAAGTTTTCACATAAATCACATAAAGCAGCCTCCTACCTAAAGTTCGTATTGATGAGTGGTATAACTTATTTTGTGTTTAAAATTTCACCTTGGAAAGACACGTGGGGATTTTCTTAATATGTCATTAAATTGCTGTCTAATACTAGAAATACTACAACAATTCCATTTGTATACAGGACCCTGACTAGGCCTTCCTTGTACTTCTTCTGCAACAACTTCTACATTTCTAGGCACCATCACCTCTTTTGCTTTAGGACTACCATTCTTCATTTCATAACATCGTCCTCTTGAGTCAATATGTAACTAATCTGATATCCTGGAGATAGCTTTCTTTATTAAAGAAATATGTACAAGGGTTATATATCCATTCTCCACTAAAAACTGTTCAACTGTTACTTCTATTCACTTACCCTTTCTTCTGGTTTTGTCTCCTGATGCACAACACTATTTTGTCAAGAGTCTTCATTCTATTTAGAATCAAAATGAAAAGCATCCTCTTTAAAGCAAAGAAAGGCCTTATCAACTACATTCTCAACTTGCTTTTTCTGTTTCACTGCATCTCTCCTTCTTCTACACCGTTTTAAATGTATCACCTAATTTACAACCACTATACTACAAAACATCCTGGTCTGATTTTCTTAAACTGCTTCTGTCTACTGCTTATATTGTGTCAATCTTTTCTCTTCTTCCATTGTACAGTTTGCCAACTCTTGCTGTTTCTCATAGTCACAATTGTATTTTCTTTATTTTGTAATCTTTGCAAATGTCCACATATATTTTTAAGAAATGACTTTGTCCTCTTACCAGTAGCTCTTTTTCTTTCAGCACTTTTTCTGCATGTTGCCCCTTTTGTAACTCATTTCTGAAAAATACTGTTGTTGCTTTATTGTCTGAGCTTTTGTAGGGATTCTAATTGTGTGTACATATGTATATCTTGTTCTGTTAATAATAAAAAAGTATATTTTAATTTTTAACCTATCAAATGTGCAAACTACTTTAGTACTGACTTACACATAACACAAAAAGAGTTGTTATGGTATGTTACAGTTTTAAATCTACAGATGAACCTAGCTATATTACTACATGCACTTACTTCAGTACCCAAAGCAAAATACAAAACTTTATTTATTAGTTACCAAGTCTCAAATATGTAGGCAGCACCAAGCTCCAAGTTGTTAACCATATTTTACAACACTTGATAGCAGTGGTGAACTCAGACCCCATTTACCCCGTGGCTCGCCACTTTAAGCTAATCCATGACAATATATTGAAAGATTTCAAATACTTTGTCATTGGTGCAATTCCTGCATCACAGCGCGGTGGCAACCGTGAAAAACGCCTCAGGCAGTTAGAATCCCATTTTATCTTAGCACTCGACACCAAAATGCCTAACGTTTTATAGTAACTATTTTTGAATAATACTTTTTATAGCTATTTTTCAATGTCGTCATTGTTTTTATCAAGCTGTAGTTTTATAATCTCACTTTTATTCCCCTATTCTATGGTCTGGTTTATAAACTTCTTACACCTGTGGAGCTTGCACAATATTTATGAGTTGATTGCTTCCCTATGATTCACCATGATGAAATTTGTATATACGCTTTTGGGACGCTTCTTTCTCAATATGTTTACATTTTAGATTAATTTAGCACTCCACACTTTATGTACTTTATGGGTAGATTGTATTTGCACTTCATCTACTGTTCTAATATGGGATTTCCATTTGCTGCGTACACAATTTTGTGCAATAATGATGTCCTTTTCTGGTTTGCTATGTTTTAACATATTTATTTCTGAGTTTTTATAGATTTTTTTACTACAACATGCTTAACTACTTCGATTAGGGTCATTGTACCTTTCAAGTAGTGATTCTCTTTGCACTTGCACTTTAGAGAATTATGCACTAGCGCTTTATCTAATACATGTATTAGATGATGATAACATATTCATTTACCATCTTTGTGTGCATTTATGTAATGATTTTTTTATCTCTGAATTTTTCCTCGATTTATAATTATGATGCCATCTTATTTTGGGGACATTATGTTTGTATTGATTTGAACATTATTGCAATTGTTTGTGATGTTGGTATTAGTCTTTTTATTTGACACGATTCTATGCATTTACCCTGCAGTCTGTTTACTATGGGCCCGATTCACAGAATTAACTTAAGACAAAATCCTAAACTTACTACTTTTGGTATTCACAGAATGCACTTACTAATTTTGGTATTCACAGAATGGATTTACGACTACTCACTTTACGTCCGCACTCGGGCCGCAAATTTTGGCCCGGAGGCGGAGCTTCCGGCTTGGAGGCTGAACTTGTGGCTCAAAGGCGGAGCTTCTGGCTTGGAGGCGGAGCTTCTGGCTCGGAGGTGGAGATTTAGCCATGGCTGAAATCTCCACCTCTGGGCCGCAAGCTCTGCTTCCGGGCCGCAAGCTCCGCCTCCAAGCCAGAAGCTCCAACTCTGGGCCAGAAGCTCCGCCTCCAGGCCAGAATTTCCAGCCTGAGTGAGGTCGTAAAGTTAGTAGTCCTAAATCCATTCTCTGAATACCAAAAGTAGTAAGTGCATTCTGTGAATACCAAAAGTAAGTGAATACCAAAAGTAGTAAGTTTAGGATTTTGTCTTAAGTTAGTTCTGTGAATCAGGCCCTATGTCTATAAGCCTTAGTTCTGTTTTTTTTTGCACTTTGGGTGGTGTTAAATTGCACTATTTAACATTGGCATTTTGGCAGTGTGTCATGTGATAAAGACCGTGTGCCTTACGGTCGAAACACATCATGGCAGGCATTGGCCTGTGCAACAGGATGTGATGTGCCGTGAATCCAATAAATCACTTTTTTGAATATGAAACCGGAACGTCTGGTAATTTTCAAAGATATTATTCCACAGAAAAATGGCCCGCGTTTCGGCTACACGCCTTAGTCAATGTCGGGGAAGTAGTAAAAAAAAAATATATATATATACTAGCAGCCCGTCCCGACGTTGTCCGGGAGCAAAAGGCTGCTTCAGTGCCCCCGCCTGCCCCGCAGAAGAGTTGTCTGTGCAAGTCCTGGCCCTGTTCAACTGATTTGGCCCACTTGTGTTATTTTTTTAATTCATATGTATTGTTTTCCGCGTTTTATGTTGTCCGCAAGATGTGAGGAAAGTGTTGTGTCACCTGTTTAATGTTTTTTCTTTCGAAGGCTCTTTCCGTGTGTTCGTTTTTGTATCCCTTCAAAGAAGTTTCCCTTTCATTTTGTCAATTGTGTGGTGAAGTCCTGGCAGTGCTCGAGTGATTATGGGCAGTTGTGTTATTTTCGTTATTCCTATGTCTTATTGTAAGCGTTTTATCTTGTCCGCAAGATGTGAGGAAAGTCACGTAAATGCGCAGTCGGTTGCGTTTCTCCGTTAAGAAATGTCGGCTTTTTTTGTTTACCCCCCTGTGACGTCGTTGGTCAATGGCCAATGGTTAAAGACTTTTTTTTTGGTAAGCCGAAGTCCTGTGTGTTTCTTTAGTGTGTTGTGATTGGTGTAGTATGCGATTAATCCTGCCCCCTGTGTGGCGTCATTTGACACTCCTCGTCGATGGAAGGCCTGCCCGGTTTTTAATGCGAAGGCGTCAATGTTATCTGGGTAACAGCAACGAATGTGTGTATATTTCTTATAGCGCGCACCTCTGCTGTTTTTGTATATTGGTGTTACCGCGCTGTAAGTGTGAATTTAAATTCATTGAAAGCGCATTTCCGCTGTGTTTGTTGGATTTGCAAATGTTTGTTAGAAATTCATTGAAAGCGCATTTCCGCTCTGTCTGCATATTGTGCGTTCTAAATTCAGTGAAAGTGCATTTCCGCTCTGTGTGCATATGTAAGTGTGTTGTGAAGTCGCTTGGCCTATGTTTGTTATTTGCACTTGGCAGGGCCCTGTAAACGCCCACATTTGTTGTTTGAGATGCCCATGACCACGCCCCCAAGGGACTACTTTACCACTTTTGGCATTTTT
Source organism: Lissotriton vulgaris (assembly GCF_964263255.1). Classification (NCBI taxonomy): domain Eukaryota; kingdom Metazoa; phylum Chordata; class Amphibia; order Caudata; family Salamandridae; genus Lissotriton; species Lissotriton vulgaris. The sequence goes on along the minus strand of NC_141687.1, from coordinate 1,616,302,843 downwards.
GCTTTTTTAATGTATATGGTGTACATATCTATAGCCTATGTCCTTCTGCCACATTTCCCCTTTCAAATGGTGTATTGGGTGTAGTGATTGGTGCATTACTTATGTAGTTTACCTGGCTCAAAGGTTTGTGTTCTCTCTTTATAATAGTAGTATAGATATTTATATATATCCAAAAACACACGGTCCTCGCTCCCGGGACCGTTCCGCAATTAAGGGCACTCACAGCACTTTCACGTAGTTTCTCATTGCCATACTTTATTTTAAAAAACACAAAGGGCCTTGACTCAAAACTCAGCAAGGCTGAGCCGAACTTAAATGATCAAACGAAACAATTGCCAGTGCTGAGAACCTCACTCGAAGGCTAACAAACTGTAAGAAATGGTGGTTATGAATGTAACAATAACACCTGCTTTATGAATTGCAACGTATGAGTTTTTAATATCTCTTTTTTGAGTTTTAAATATTTTGAACACAAAATTCTTTAGTGCATGGGAATACAAAAACATTTATATATACAATAAATAGAACATGGTTACCACACCGGAAATTAACAATTAGAACAGTTCAGACACTCTTGGCCAATACATTCATACAAAACCCATTCAAACAAACAAACATACAAAGATTGGTCTCGGTGTCAATAGGACTTTTGTACATATGTTGAAGGAAAAAATAATGGTCGAATTCAATCAATGTCAAAGTTTTTTCGAATACAACTCAAGGGAGAGAAAATCTCTTGCTATTCAGCAAACATCCGTTTGCAAAGAAGATGTTTTAAATGACCCGAGACCGGGTTGGTCGACGCGTTTCAAACACCACCAACTGCCGGGGTTCTCATCAGGACCAATAATGAAACTGAAACAAATGGAAAAACATGACTTTAGGACTAAGATCTGAAATCGAAAACTCAACCCTGTGCTACACATTAGCAGACTCACCCTACCTTATTTTTTGATCACAGATCCAATCTAAGAAGAGTTGTGTCCCCAAAAGGGAAGTGCGCGCGGGGGCTGGGGAAAAGACAAAGAATACATGCACGCTGCATTTAGACATTGCACTCAGCCACTCTGTGCGTTTAACAAAATAAGCAGTCTGTGCGGGACAGCATACCCGCACCGGGAAAGGCGCCTCAGTCCCCGTGGAACTATCTGAGCCTCCCGTCAGAAGTGCCGAAAACTGGTGTCCACGGTATGTCCTGTTCGTAATTTCATAGACGGAGATAAGGAAGCCTAATTACACCGCAATTCCAGTTTGTAACATATCTCCCGTCTCTCTCCCGCAGCGGAGGCAACAGATTCAGCCGCCGGCTTCAGATAGTTGCACGGGGACTGAGGCGCCTTTCCCGGAGCGGGTAAGCTTTCCCGCACAGACTGTTTATTTTGTTAAACGCACAGAGTGGCTGAGTTTATTTTAGGCGCTGCACAATCGTATCAACAAACGCGTTACCTGGACTTAAGAGTGTATGTCCAGGAAGGGAGAATTGAGACATCCCTGTTGGGAAATTCAATCCTGCATGCAGGAAGCTGCCACCCAAGGAACGTGGTTAACAACATTCCCCTGGGGGAGTTCCTGCAAATTAAGTGGAACTGTTCCACTGAAGAAGAGTTTGTAAAAGCCAGAACAGAATCTAGGCAAAGATTTTCCAAAAGGGGATATTGCAAGGGGGTCCTGAATGAGGCAGAACGAAGGAGTAATGCTGTGACCAGAAATGAACTGCTAGTAGACAGGATAAAACCTAAAGATATGAAGGTAAGACTAATAACCAATTTTACAGAGAAGACTCCTGAACTGTTCCAGATCTTGAGAAGGAACTGGAACATATTACAGTCTGACAGCGTAGTAGGGAAACTGATATCTGATTACCCAGTAGTCACCTATAGGAGAGGACATTCCCTGAAAGATCTACTGGTCAACAGCCACTATGACCCCAAATGTAAGAAAAAGACCCCAATATTGGGATTCTATCCATGTATGAAATGCAAGGCCTGCAAAAATTCCAGCAAAGTGAAGGAATTCGAGGTACCAGGTAGAATGAATAAGATCATAATCTCCGAACTCTTGAATTGTTACTCAGAGTTCACTGTGTACTGTCTGGTGTGCCCTTGTGGTAAAAGATACGTGGGCAGCACGACTAAACAGACAAAACTGAGGGTGTTGGAGCATATGAGAGCAACTAACACCAAAGATCAGAGCTACCCGGTGGCTCGACACTATGAGAAAATGCACAAAAGTAACAGCAATTTGCTCTCATTCTTCATCCTAGATTAGTTAACAAGAACAGAATGTGGGGGAGACTGGGTAAAAAAACTAAGAACCCTCGTATCACGATATATAATAATGCTGCAGACAAAGAGCCCGGCAGGCCTTAACAATGAGGAAGAAATGTGGGTGCACATTGGATAAGATAGTTATTCGTTCAGTACAGAAAAAGAGAGCAAAGAAGCATGCTAACCTGCAAAGATCACTCCCTCTATGAGAACATGGTTTTTCACATTTGGCCCATTCAGGGCAATATGATAGATAAATGTGAAATTGTTGGCACAGACATAGGCCACCTAGTGAGAAAGAAGTTTCTAGAACATCCTGTGAAGAGAACAGGGTAAGCCCATTAAGGGCAAAATAAACTCGAAAATTGAAATGTAAATATGATTATATGCAGAATGAAATGCACATTGTATGATATTGTTGGAATTGAACAATGCAATGTTATTAATCTATTCCACACTATGTGAAAATAGGAATGACAACTGGATTAAGCGTCTTTCTGACACTATAAGATGGCCGCCACAGTAATGCAGTAAATTAACTGTGCCTTCTTTTATTTTGATTTTAATCACGTGTGTGAATATCACGCTGTAACTTTATTTAAACGGTTTGAAAGTTGGAATCTATCGACACTGACGAAGGTGGCAACGCCGAAACGCGTTTGTTGATACGATTGTGCAGCGCCTAAAATAAACTATGGCAATGAGAAACTACGTGAAAGTGCTGTGAGTAAAGGAATATAATGGTAAAGGCAATGCATGGTAAAGTCATTGTGTGGTAAAGGATGTGTGGTAAAGGCATTGCCTGGTATATGGTGTGTTGTAAAGGCTGTTTCCCATTTCCTCAATTTATGGAAGAATGTGATTTGCGGAACCTCTCCCAAATGTGGGGAATTAACACCAGCCCTAAATGATCAACATCATGGAATACAAAATAGTGACCTTTAGCTCAAACAAAACAGCTTTCTTCTCATTGCTCTGATCCGTACCTCTACCAGGCAGGTGTGGACTTTTTCCTATCTAATAAGACATTTCCTCAACTTATGGAAGAATGTGATCTGAGGAACCTCTCCCAAATGTGTGTAATTAACACCTGCTTTAAATGATCATCATCATGGTATACAAAATAGTGACCATAGCTCAAACAAAACAGCTTTCTTCTCATTGTGCTGATCCGTGCCCCCCACTAGGCAGGTGTGGACTCTTTCCTATTCATTTTTCACCTGGGGTTTTAATGGTACTAAAATTCCCAAATTATTGCACTCACGCCTCCGACATGCACAGTGTTCTTGTCAATTAGGTTATTTCAGATGTTGTGTTGACATTATCAATAATGTGATAAAAAATTAAATGAATGATGTTATATGTGAGGTCATGAGTAGTGCATGGTGAGGGCATGTGTTATAGTTGCTTAAAATAACTATAACAGGTAAACTTTAGTGTGTTTTTTAGTTTTTTCAGTGAATTTCTGAGGTTATGTAATGCAAAGTAAGATATTATTAAAATACCTAACTATAACGTCACTTTAACCTTTGTTTCTTTCAGGGAATTTATAGTTTTCTTTACATAAAGCATTATTTAATTACCATATTACCATATTGTAAGACCTGGGGTTTCTGGATCTCAGAGTATGCACCCTGCAGAAGCAGGAACCACTGCTCTAGTCAGGGTAAGATAGGTACACACTAAAAGACCGCCTGTGCTCACAATCTGGTAGAAGCAAATAGCATTTTGGGGTTACTTGAAGTCATGCTCGACTGGGGTAAATCTTAAGTTCAGGCCAACAGCGATGGACAACAGGCGGCCACAGGATTCACACAGGTCCAGCAGAAAAAGTGCCTCGGATGGAGCACCCTTCAACATCGAAGACTCAGTGCGTCGGTACTGATCTGTGTAGGTGATGAAGGCTTCGTTGATGAACCCCCTTATGATGCAGGCATTGTCGAGCAGTGCGGTCTGTCATCGAGCCGCGCAGTCCGTTGAAGCTATGTTGTCGAACAGCTCATACATCGGCGTTAAAGCGCAATGTGTTGGTTACAACTGATGCAAATTTGTCACTGCATCGATTTTGATTGTTCTGTATTGCAGAAGTCACCTTTAAAGGGCCCCTGACTAGTTTGGAACCACTTGGCATGGCAGGACTCACAGATGGCAGAGTCCAGGTGCTTTTGCAGGGTTGAAGGAAGTCTTTGTGGGCCCTTAACTTCAGAACAGGTGGCAAGCTAGTAAGTCCTTGAAGTCACTCTTGGCTCAAGAGAGATGGGTCCTGGCAGCAGAGCAGCACAGCAAAGCAGAAAAGCAGTTCTTCCAGAGTAGCAGTCATGCAGAGTGACAATCCTTGTAGCACAGCAGTCTTTACTCCTAGCAGAGTCCTTCACAGGTCCAGTAATTTACTGCCTTGGTAGGGTCAGAGCCCCAGTACTTATTCCCAGTTGTGGCTTTGAGGTGGGGGTGACTTCAAAGAAGGGTCTTTTGCATTTTTCTAAGTTTTCGCTATTTACAACGAGGTTTGACCTCGCAGTAAATAGCGGCCCAAAATTGCGAATTCGCAATTTTTAAATGTTTCAAGAATAGCATTTAAGGAATCTCTAATAGACATTCCTTAAATGCTATTCCTCGCAAATTTGCGAGTTCTTAAATAGCGATTTTTGCATTTGGGATGATGAATCCCAAATGCAAAAATTGCGCTCGCAAAGGGCCAGTTTCTCAGAATCTGGCCCTTTGCGAGCTCAATTTCACTTGATGAATCTGCCTGTTAGTCCGCCCACCATCCTATCGGAGTTTGGGACCACCCGCCATAGGCACGGGGGTCCCGTGGGGGGATTAGGATGCGCCAGTCACTGTGGCGGCCGCATACTGCATTTTTAGCATTGTGGCGGGCGTTGCTCTCAGCACCGCCCACCACAATGCCAAAAATGCATATATGCATTTGCATTAACAAAGTGGCAGGCACCGCGCGGTGCCTGCCGCTTTGTTAATGCAAATACAGGGGGTACCATAAGCACCTCCCCGTGTGCACCCCCCCCACCTGTGCTTCACTCCGGGGGCCCACAGGGGACCCCCGAAGTGAAGACTGCATGCCTTACCGCGGCGGCATCGCCGTCACAGAAAGGCATCTATTTTGGGCTATGCTAATATGGCTGGCGGTATCTAATAGACACCTCCGCCATATTAAACCTTTTCCGCCGCAAGGCAACCGGGGCGGAAAAGCGGCGGACGGTCTTTCCGTCCGTCGCGGTCTCCCCGCCATCCTAATATGGCGGGGGAATTTAGGTTCCAATGGCGGGCGGATTACCCCCACCAGGCTGGCGGTGGCTACCGCCAGCCTGGCGGGGGCAATCCGCCCGCCATGCTAATGGGCCCCTAAGAGTCACATAGGAATGGTAGATAGTACAACGGTCTACTGTATATACTAGTGATTAGAGTTATCTCAATATACATAGGGAAGGGATACGAATGGATATACTCTAAGAGTCACATAGGAATGGTAGAGAGTACAAAGGTCTACTGCATATACTAGTGATTAGAGTTATCTTTATATACATAGTGAAGGGATACGAATGGATATACTCTAAGAGTCACATAGGAATGGCAGATAGTACAAAGGTCTATTGCATATACTAGTGATTAGAGTTATCTCTATATACATAGGGAAGGGATACAAATGTATATACTCTAAGAGTCCCATAGGAATGGTAGATAGTACACAGGTCTACTGCATCTACTAGTGATTAGAGTTATCTCTATATACATAGGGAAGGGATACAAATAGATATACTCTAAGAGTCACATAGGAATGGTAGAGAGTACAAAGGTTTACTGCATATACTAGTTATCTCTATATACAAAGATATGCAAATAGTAGATTTTCTCAGGTCAAGACCCAAAAAACCAGGATAGCAGAGTTCCATTAAGTGGGGTCGGAGGGGGGACGCACTCACAACACAAAGGGAGGGTGGGAGGGATACAAGGGTATGGAGAAAAGGCAAATCAGAAAAAGGAAGAAACATTTAAGGATCGTCAAGGGGGAAACAAGGGAAAAGGGGAAAGGGGAAAGGACGAGGGAATGGACAAGATGGTGGGTCAGGGTCCAGAGAAAAGCGGCCGTGAACAGCAACAAAATGGCGGACAGGACAAAAGAAAAAACGTAAGGAAGTCCATGAGGGTGGCCCAGTGAATATGGATTAGAGTCAAGTGCCAGGAGAAGTCCGGCGGGTACATAGTTCAGAAATCAAAGTCAGGAAGCACTCTCCTGAGTACAGGCTCATGGCCTGCATGTTGCAGTGGTGGCTCCCTGTGCTGGAGCTGCTGTTCTGGCTGCATGGCGAGCTGTAGAGGGAGCCCTTTCCGGGCGAGTAGTTGAGGGACAGGGAGGGAGGGATTCCAGTCCTGGGTGCGGCGAGGAGATCGCTCCCCGCCCCTTGCGGGGAGCCCCGCAGCGAGGTAAATATGCTATCCACGATGAAGCCCTGGCCGTGGTGCTGCGGGTGCTGCTGCTGCTGGTGGGGGTCGGGCCCTCCAGGCTGAGGGAGCGGCCCGAGGGGCTGCCGCTTGACATGCTGCTGCTACTGTCCGGGCTCTCGATCTTTGGCATGGGGTGCAGCACCGGGGAGGCAGCCTGTGGGGGCGACAGGGTGACATTAACTGTCTTGATGTCCTGGAGGCACTAAGGATGCCTTAAGGCAGAGTTCTTCAATCTGTGGGGCGCGCCCCCCTAGGGGGCGCAACACCATCTCGGGGGAGGCGCACACTCCACTGTAATCTGACCTTCATTCCCTTGGAGAACTCTGGTATGGCTGGAAGGAGGAGAAAGAAGATATCGACGGGCCACAAAGTGCCCATGCTTTTGTTATGTTAACCCTCCCAGGAGGGGGTTAATTCATAGAGCTGAAATGCTTCAGCTGCAGTGGGAGGCAGGATGACTCCTCTGCTAAAACTGAACATAAACCAACAGACACGCTTTCGGTTTTAGCAGAGAAGACCCCTTGCCTCCCACTGCAGCTGAAGCATTTCTGCTCTTATAAAGTAACCCCCTCCTGGGAGAGTTAGCTCTTCCCAAAGTTTCCAGGGACGTTTCAAGGCATGGGCTCTTGCCCAGGGCCACAGCCTTTCAAAGGGGGCGGGGTGGGAGTGTTTCTGTACCCATGCTTGTATTGTTTCACGTTTCTGTCAGTAGTACTGTTGTAGGGCATCCCTTCTTTATGCATTTACCTCTTGCCTTCCTCTGCTTTTTGAGCCGATGGCCCTCACATGAGTTCATGTCACCTCTTTAAACTTTCTAAGATCTTCAACCATCATATCAGCCTTATCAGCCTGTGGATGATCACTCTCTCACAAGTATCTGCTTCAGTTTCCTTACTCAAGTAACACCATAATGGTGGATTTTTGGCTGAAAGAGCCAGCTCTGTTCTACAGAGTCTTGCCCTCATGACCTTGACATTTTTTTTAAACACAATGTTGTAAATAGCGTTTTTCTATCATAAATTTTTAATGAGTAAGTCTATTACACACATTTTGCAGACAAAATGTGTTTATGCATCATGCAACATCCATATAAAAAGTTTATTTTAGATCAATACAGGACCTCACATATGAGAAATGGGAGGGTGTGACAGAGAATATTTGCAGTAATATTAGTGAACTGCTGTTGTGTTACATACTGAAAACCCACATCACTAACCCTGAATATCAGATGTACACACATTTAGTATTTGACCAAAGAAGGCATGAAAGAGCTGAGATTGGATCATAAAATCAAAGCTGGTCCAAACTGGGGCCCCCAAAATACATTTGGCCCAGGGCCCCCAAAATCCTTAAAACCTCCCTGAAAGTTTCTTTTAAAATTACACAGGCAGGCTAGCAAAATGCCAACCAGCCATGTGTTGTTTAAACAGCCTGCAAATTGCCTGTCTTGACACTAAATAGAATGTATTCATGGCCGGCTTTAGCGCTGGTGGCGCCTGGTGCGAGAATCATTTTTTGTACCCCCATACCACATGACTGCCTCCTCGGATTCTCTCACTACCACCAGGCATATGTGCCATTCATAAGATATTGCTAAACACAGCGCCTCCCCATGAGGTCGGCACCCCCTCCATAGGTCAGCGCCTAGTGCGGTCGTAACTGTTGCACTGCCCTAAAGCCGGCCCTGTACGTATTCATTTGTAATGTGACTTTTCTGTCTTTGTTCCCTTTTATTATCAATCATGGATCATTCAGGCAGCTCTAGAAAACAATTAAAAGCTCTTTCTATTTATATTTGCTGTTCAAAGTATGCACAGACAAGTGCTGAAAATTTAGCTTTAGGGGACTTCTTATTTTTATACCATCTGTGACATCAAAATAATAAGCTGGCAACCTTAATCATAAGATTGGAAGTTTGTTGAGGGATGAACACATTATTTTCTTCCACCACCCTGATCCTTGGTTACTGCCCTAATAGCAAAAATGTAACACATTTGAAACCCTACACTGCCGTCAAGTACATGCTGAGTTATTTCAAGTGTCTGGGATTGCACCTTGCATTCACACAACTCGCTCCTCATTCTCGCCCTTCACTTTCACCCTCATCCTGCACTCATACTGATCCTGATATACTCACACCATTCACCCACTTACTCTACATTCACAGTGATCACTCTGCACTCACAGCGGTCACAATGCGCGCACACTGATCACAATGCACTTACACCATTCACCCGCTCACCCTGCCCTCACACTGATCACCATGCACTCACACCATTCACCCCTTACCCTCCACTCACTCTGATCACTCTGCACTCACAATGCACTTGCACTGTTCACCCTGTACCTCACCCTGCAGTCACACAAGCACTCTACTCAACCTGCACTCGTGACACTTCACTCACCTGTCCCCCTCACTACTCAATCTGCAATCTCACTCAAATAAGCCCACCGCTAACCATACATTAATTAGTTCCACACTGCACTAACATGCGCACCCAAATTCATATAATCACCTCACTCACCCCTGTACACAAGTTTGGGAATGTCCTGCCCATCAAGGTTTTCGTCCCAAATTACAAAAGGTGACATCTAAATGCACTTCAATCCAGCCTTCCAGGGGCCTCTTGATAGAGACAGTTCTGTTTTTGCCCTGATGGCCTGGAATAATTCCTAAACAGATTCTTGCAAATACTGTTTTGTTTAATTTCTTTCTAATGTGATTGGTGTAAGGTAGTCTATTACTATTTGCAGAAAAATGTTTGTTTCATGCAACAACCATAAAAAGTTAGATCCAAGCGGGTCCTCACATTTGGGGAATTGGAGGATATAACAGATATTATTCACTGTAAAATTAGTGCGCTGCTGCTTTGTTACAACAGTGAAAACACATCACTATCTCTGAATAATAGATGTAAACGCTTTTAGAATTTCGACTAAAGGGCCTGTGCACCGTTAGTAGCCTGGCTAAATAGGGTATGGCAGAGCTGAAAGTAAATCATTTAAACTCAAATCTGTACTGAACAGGGGCTCCCAAAATAGTTTTTGCCCAGGGCGCCCAAAATTCCTAACATGTCCATGCCATCACAAAGTCTGTCAGACAATATTGCTCTGAAGTAAAATAGACAACATCAATAATTTATTATTAGTTTTATTTTGTTTAAACCTAAGCCTGATGTGTCCTAAACCCCGATTGCTTCAGGCAAGCAACTTATCATACCACTAAGGAATTCTCAATTAGGTGTTCGTTCAGCGCCCTCTCTGCAGACTTTCAACTGTCTTCGGATCCATAACTGGCTGGTGGGCAATTATCCCATTATAATGCAGCCTAAGACGTTTGTTAATAATTTCTAGAGAAGATTTGTTTCTCGTGTATCAGCTCTGAGCTAGGGAGTGCTTGAAAAATCTGACAACACTGTCTCCCTTACAGTCCCTGTCTTGGCTGAAAATGTCTGCAGAATATTGAGCTTTGGGAGAAACTGCTATTAAAACTCTCTTGCCTTTCAACTCGTCCTATTTATGTGAGATTGGGTTCTCAGCACTTGCAATATTAAAGGTTAAGTACGGTTCAAGACTGGATGTGGAGCACAGCCTGAGGATGGCAGTAGCAAAAATCCATCCACAGATTGCCCATCTCTGAAAAACAGGCACACCTTTCACATTTATGTTGGTGGTGTTATTATCAATCTATGTCCTGTGTAAAACAAAGCATTCTCGTAAAAACAATTTGCGCACATTTTATCTTGGAAAGTGGTGTTTTGAGCTGTGTAATAAGCCTCTGTCATTTCACCACACCCACTCACAGACCTGCAGCTTACTAAACACTCTTATTGTATTAAACATTATTTGCTGGATATGCCCAGAATATGCGCGTGGGGGTCGATTCCAGACATTTCCGTCAGGTGGTGGGGGGGGGGCAACATCTAGAAAATTTCAGCTGGGGGGCTCAGCCTACAAAAGTTTGAAGACCTCTGCCTTAAGGTTACAGGCACTGGGTATATGGTATACCACTTTACAAGGGACTTATAAGTAAACTAAATATGTCAATTGGGGATACACCAATGTCACCATGTTTAGGTGAGAAGCACATGCACTTTAGCACTAGTCAGCTGTGGTAGAGTGCTCAGAGTTCAAAGACCAACAAAAAGATACAGCAAAAAAAAGAAGGTAAGCAGGTAAAAGGTTTGGGAAGACCACCCTAAGGATCACAGGTCTAACACGTGTGTCTCCAGCTGAAAGTGGGGATATCTACCCAAACTCTAGGGAATTCTCATTGATAAGGCGAAAGAACCTGGATAGAACATCAGCATTGGAGTGGTCTACCCCTGGGCTGTGTTCCACCATGAAGTCGATACCCTGTAGAGAAATGGACCACCTCAACAGTTTTGGATTTTATACCCTCATCTGCATGAGCCACGGGAGGGGCCTGTGGACGGTCTGAATCAGGAAGTGAGCGCCAAACAGCTGTGGCTTCAACTTCTTTAGTGCCCAAATCACAGCAAAAGCTTCTATTTCACAGGGAGAAACCTTCTGTAGATGAAGGCAACAGGTTATTTTAGGCCCTCTTCATTGGGCTGTGATAAAACTGCCCCTATGCCATGTTTTGAGGCATCTGTTTAAACAATAAACTCCTGGGAGAAGTTAGGGGCCCTGAGCACAGGGGCCAGGCACATGGCCTGCTTAAGGGAGTTTTTTTTTTTAAGACCTTTATTGTGTAAAGAATAAGAAAATACAGTTGTACATGTCACATCGCCTGCAATTCGCAGTAACAGCAGTTGAAAAGAAGAATAAAGGATATTCAAGAAAGCCATTTATTAGTTAACACAGCCTTTCTACCGGCAACCCTGGGGTCCGGCGGCGCAGTCCAAGAGAGGAAAGAAAAACATGGATGTGACATTAAGCATGCTGTATAATGGCTATCTGGCCTGTGGTTTTTGTGTGTTTATTTTTGGTTCTCAGCTTAAACATATCATCGCATTATTAGCATCTGCATCATATGAGCTGCAAGTTAAGTCCACATTATAATTCAAGCAAAAGGTGGCAACAGCTCCCAGGTAGGGTGTGGGCTCAGAGTAGAGACCCTAAAGTGTTTGTGTGTGCGATGCCATCTTGTCCTGAGCAGGTGTTCAATAGTATAGCTCACTAATGCAAGGTAGTAGGCATTTGTGGTCGACGACATCAGGTTGCGACCGTTACAGCGGGGTCCCAGGCAATTGTTGGCTCAGTGTGGGTTGAGCCCTCTAGTGTTCACGGTCCATATATGGATGCTAGAGGTGGGGGTTCGTATGAGTATAAATTCACTCGGCGCCGGGTGTCAGTCATTCCGAGCATGGTCCGCATCCTACGCGTGTGGTGCGCTGTGGCCTGCCGTGGCAACTAAGGTATAATGTGCCTACAGGTATATAGCATTCTGCGACTTGTCACAGCATGTAGGCCAGTTCCGTTAATAACAATATCGGACTTGGTCAGAAAACGTGACCGGTTATTAAACAATAACAAGCATCAACGCGATAATGAAAGAAGTAGGGAAGGGAGGGGAAAGAGTGCGTATGTCTAGTGGCATGGTAGGAAAGGGGGTGGTAGCAGTTCTTGCGAAGGGTCATCGACCCTGGGGCAGGGCATGGCGGAGCAATTTCTGGAGCTTGGGGGAGGTCCGGGTGGAGGCGTATGTGTTATATCCCCAGATTATAGCTATCTGAGGGATTTTTCACTAAAAAAAAAGACACATGGTATGGAACTGTCATGTGGGAGATATAATGCGGTGTGTCAGGCATGTCAATCTGTCGACTGCAGTGGGTCGTGTACCGTGAACGGGTGGGAACGTATGCATGAAAGCAGTGTGGTGTTGTGTAGTGTTGCTCAAGTTATTCCCTGCTCCTGACAGGCTTGTTGGAAGAATGCAAGGAGATCGCCCCAGAGCTGCGCGATGGGGAATTTTCGAAGTCCAGCTGTTTCCTCCCGGAGGAGCACTGTGCCCTCCGCCCGTTCCCAATTTATGAAGGATGTGTGCCAATGTTGGGTGTGGGGGTGGCGCTGGCCTTCCAGTGTTTGGTGAGTAAGCGTTTAGCTGTGATGAGGCCCATGTCCCAGAATCTTGTTTGTACTTTGTTGAGCTTCGTGCGCTTGTAAAGCCCCAGAATACAGGCTTCCCACGTCTTCGGTATTTGTTCATCAGTGCACTGCGTGAGTAGTGTCGTGACTTCATCCCAGTATGTCTGTATGACAGGGCAGTGCCAGAGCATGTGCAGGAGATCCGACCCTATAAAAGAGCATCTTTGGCAGGCAGCGTCAGTGACTGAGAAGTATCTGTTTATTTTGTCAGGGGTGAGGTAGGCCAGGTGTAAGATGTAGAATTGGATACGTTTGAAACGGTGGTTGCGTGGGACATTAATCGGCCCAGCTAGTATCATCGCCCACTCTTTGTCAGTCCAATCCCTCCCTCTGTCGGTCGCCCATTTCTCTCTGAGCAGCTGTGTGGAGGGCTGCGTGTGCAATAGTAGGCCCTGCGCTAGCCAATGTATAATGTGCGAGCCGTTGCCCATTACATGTAAGTACTGCACAAAATGGTGCATCGGCAATTCCTCCGACACATCGCCCCAGGAGGCAGTCAGTGCGTGGGTAAGGGATGCGTGTAATAGAAACTGCCCAGCAGGGAGATCCGTGCTGGCGGCGAGATCCGCAAAAGAGAGCAATGCGCCATCTGCATAGAGATCGCCCAGCGTTTCCACCCCTGCACATGCCAAGCTAGTCAATTGGGCCTCTGTCAGCGTCTCTGCCGTTCCAGGAGTGCCTAAGAGCGGGAGTATCGGGGCATAGAGCCTCGTGGGGTGAGTGAGCCGTAGGCAGCGCAAAAAACATTGTCGCGCCACCGCCAGATGTAATTGCGAAGGACAGGGGGTGCGAGTCATGGGGTGAAAGAGTGTGTACATTTGCGTCTGGGTGCAGATAGTTGTGTCCGATGCAGTGTCCCCCAGATTCTTGCCACAGAGCCATCCCGATACCCATTGCAGTTGCGCTGCTAAGTAGTATAGTTCCATGTTGGGGACCGCCAGGCCTCCCGATTCAGTAGTCATGTACAATTTGGTCAGCGCCACACGGGGTCGGCCTGCATTCCAGATTAGGCCACGGATCAGGACCTCCAGCTCCGGAAATATTTTGGTAGGCACATATGTCGGGATGTTGGCGAAGTAATATAGGAGTCTTGGCAGGACAAACATTTTGTTCAGCGCCACCCGGCTAGGCACATTCAGGGGTAGGGTCTTCCAGAAACCAATTTGGGCATGGATGGAGGCAATCGCCCGTAGCAAGTTACCCTCTTGGATGTCTGCCGGGGCCCGGTAAATATGAATTCCCAGATACCGAAACGTGGTGGGGTACCACTGTAGCTTCTCCCCGCCGATGTGGATGTCACTTTCAGGCATGTCTGGACTAAAAGAATAGGCCCCCGATTTGGACCAATTGACCCGCAGTCCCGACATGCTTTCGAAGGTTTGGAAAATGTCCGTATGGGTTTCCGGTACTGCAGTCAGGTCTTTGACATATAACAGCAGGTCGTCTGCATACAGCGAGACTACATGCAGTCCATCGGCCATCGGGATTCCCCATTCCTGTCCCCGGTCCCTAAGGATCGTGGCCAGTGGTTCCATGGCTAACGAAAACAGCAGGGGTGACAGGGGGCAACCCTGTCTGGTACCCCTCCGCACACAGATGGCGTCAGATAGTAATTGACCGAGGTGGACTCGGACCGTGGGTCCGCAGTATAGCAGGTTGACCATAGTCTCGTAGCCATCACCCAGGCGGTACTTCTCCATCACAGCCGTCAGGTATGGCCACTCAACCGAGTCGAATGCCTTCTCAAGGTCTAAAACCAGGCACCCCGCTCGTGGCCAACGCTGGACCGCGTATTCCTGCATCCGGAACAGTCGGCGGATGTTGTATGAGGTGTGGCGCGCTGGCACAAAGCCATTCTGGTCATGGTGCACCAGGTGGGGAACCAGAGGGGCCAGCCTTCGTGCTGGAGCGGAGGCCAGTATTTTATAATCTGTATTCAGAAGGGCTAGGGGGCGATAAGAGCCCACTCGTGTGGCGTCCCTGCCGGGTTTAGGGATGGAGATCAGATTGGCTTCGTTTAGAGTAGGGGGGAGGGAGGAGTCTTCCGTAGCCGCGGTGTACATTTTTAGAAGTTCCGGAATGAGGATGTCCGAGCCAGCCATATAAAATTCGGCCGGTAGTCCATCCGGGCCAGGGGATTTACCATTAGATAGGTTGAATATGGCATCACGTAGCTCCTCCGGCGTGAGCAAGGCTTCCAGATCGTCCTGCTGTGCAACAGTGAGTTGCGGCATCTGGAGGGGGGCTAGGTATTCCAGTACGTCGGGGCGGGGGTCGCGTAGTCTGGAGCGATAGAGGGCATCATAGTGGGATGTGAACGCCTCATGGATTTGGCATTGTGAGTATACCAGTCCCTTCCCGTCAACATGCAACGCCGCCACTGGAGCCGCTCGGTCTTCTTGTGTAATCAACCAAGCCAACAGTTTGCTGGGCCTGTCGCTTAGGTGATGCGTTCGCGCCGAGTGTGCAGCGTAGTTGAGGTTGTGTAGCCTCTCTAGGAGGCGCATATGTTCCGCATGTGCCTCCGTTAGCAGGTCGTCAGTGCCACCTACCGCTTCCCGTTCTTGATTAAGCAGGTCAGTCTCTAGTCGCGTTAAGTCGCCCTCCAGTTGACGCCTCATATGTCCCTGTGTTCCTAAGCAATGGCCCCGTATCACAACCTTAAAGGCATCCCATTCAACCTGGGGGGAGGATGCCGTGCCAGAGTTCTCTTCAAAGTATTGGGCAGTTTGTGTGAGAAGGGAGTCTCGAAAAGCCGCGTCCAGTAGCAGCGCCGGTTGGAGTCGCCATGTGGGGATGGGTGGGTGTGGGTGCTCCCAGGCTATGGTTAAGAAGTGCGGGTTGTGGTCCGAGTGCGTGCGCCCCATGTACCTTGTGTCTGTAACAATTGGGAGAAGTTCTGCAGACACCATAAATCTGTCCAAGCGCACGTGTAGGTTATGTGCACCCGAGTAATAAGAATACACTCGTGTTGCAGGGTTGTGTGATCGCCACGCGTCATGTAGGTCCCATTGTGCAGCCCATCCAGTCAGTGCCTTCATGGCGACGTGTGTTGGCGCACCCGGTGGTGGTGGGAAAGAGCGGTCTAGTGACGTGTCCAACACACAATTATAGTCGCCCCCTAGTATCCAAGGGACTGCATGCCAGGTCGCCATTGTCAACGAGAGGCGCACCAAGAAAACTCCCTGGCCAGTGTTGGGTGAGTAAATGGAGGTCAATACCACTTGTTGCCCATCCAATCTGCCCTTCGCCGCCACAAATCTACCCTCGGGGTCTATATGCGTATCTGTGGCTTTCCAAGGGGTCCCAGGGCGAATCCACACCAGTGTGCCGCGCGCGTATGAAGAATAATCTGTGGCATAAAGCTGCCCTCGCAATCTGCGATGTAGTGCTCGTGCCTCTGTTCTGTTCAGGTGTGTCTCTTGAAGCAGTGCTACATTTATTTTATGGCGTTTTAAATATGAGTATATCTGGTACCGCCTAGTCGGTGTGTGCATGCCTCTAACATTCCAGGTACATATCCGAATGTCAGCCATAATCTTTGTCCATGAGTGTCCTGCCCATGTTCTCCGGGGCCCGTCCCCCAGCCCCAGTTCCCCGCCAGTTTTTCAATTGCATCCCCACCTTCAGGTTATTCATAGCTGCTAATACATTATGCAATAATTCCCCTTGGGATAAAATGGTGGGAAAAGAGGGGAATTGAATAAACCAAATAAGAGTAACACAGTGAATAATACCAAAAGTTCGGCTGCACAACATGTCGCCGTCCAAACACTCAAGTGAGCTATAGTAAACTATACAGTTCTATGGGGAGATAAGTGGCTTATGCAACAAAAGTCTGTGTGCCAGTCTTATTGATGAAAAGAGATATCACCTCTCCCGGGCCGGCAAGGAGCAGCCGTGTGTGACTGGCAGGCCCGCCAGTCCGCCCGCCCTGTGCAGTCTAGGTGCTGCCCTCCAGTGCCAGTGAATGTGGAGAAGAGTTCTTACAGGGTCCCCGCCGCTGGCAAGTCCATCACAGTGGGCTCTGGTAGGTCTATGGTGGCAGCCTAGGGGTCGAATCCATCAGTGTGGCAGACAGGTTCGTGTGTATATAAGAAAATGCTACTCACTGCGTCCTGATAGGTCTCGCCTCCTCAGGGCAGGGGGACTCCCGCATTACATATTCTGTAAGTCGTTCACCTGAGGGAAGTCTGGGGATAGTTGCGTAGGCATATCTGCCCCGTAGCACGAGGGAGCAAGCTTTTTCTGGGCTCCATCAACCAAGAAGGTCCACTGTTTGCGGTGTAACATCAGGGATGCCTGCAGAGTGCTGGGAGTCCGGCAGGCCGTAGATTGCCTCATTGTCGCTTGGAAGAGCGGTCGGGCTGGTATCCGGAGCGGCGGACGGGGCCGGAGAGCTGCTGATCTCAGTAACCCTGCGGAGTGCATCTTGCTGTTCCTGCAGAATCAGATCTGCGGGCGGGGAGCGGTGTGGCGTGTCCTGGGCATGGGTGGGCGTGGGTGTTCTGCGCCTGCGGCGTCGTCTCTGTCCACGCATGCGCGAGGACATCGCGGTTCCATGTGCTTTTCTAGGTGTCTCAGACACTCCTCCATCCAGCCAGGCCTCCACCTCTTCAGGGCTGGTGAAAAAATGCGTTTTGTCCTGTGCCACCACCCTCAGTCTTGCAGGGAAGAGTAATGAGTATTTAAGATTCGCCTGCCGCAGCCTTCTCTTCACTGCCAGGAAGGAATGGCGCTGTCTCTGCACTTGTATAGTGTAATCCGGGAAAAACATCATGGTGGCGTTGTCTATTTGAATGTTACCGAGCTTCCTGGCTTCCCGCAGGATCATGTTGCGGTCTCTGTAGTTCAGGACACGGAAGATGAGAGGTCTGGGGTTAGAGCCAGGGGGAAGGGGCCTTGTGGGCACCCGGTGAGCACGTTCTACCAAAAAGTGAGGCGACAGTGTGTCTTCAGGCAGCAGTTCACGCAACCACTCTTCCACTCTCTGAGTAGGGTCCGTCCCTTCCCATTTCTCCGGGATGCCCACAAGTCGAATGTTGTTTCTCCGTGCCCTCCCTTCCGCATCCTCCGCGCGTTCTTCTAAAAATTCCACTCTGTTAAGCAGATCTCGCATGTGCTTGTCCGCTTCGGTCACTGTGGGTTCCAGCGTCGCCACCGCCCCCTCCAATGTCGTAGTGCGATCTTGAAGTTTCTTGCGGTCGGCTTTGAGATGCGTCAGGTCGATCGCCACGCTGTCTATCTTTGTCTCAAGGGAGGTGCGTGTCTGCTGCATTGATTCCTCCAGTCGTTCCATAACAGCTAGCACATGATCGAGCTTGGAGGTCACCAGTTACGCATCTATCTTGGACGCCGTTTTGGAGAGCTTCCCTTCGGTATCGTGCCTCCGGTTACGGTCTGTGTCTTCACCCCTCCAGACATGGGCCAGGTGTGGCAATTGTGCTCGGCCTGCACGCCAGCGGGATTGTCCCGGGTTACTCTTCGTCAGGTAATTGTGCAGTGTACCTGGAAGCCAACAGTTCTCAACAGTCTCGGCCGGGAGGGGGACAGCTGTAATCACTACCAAGCTTGTGTAGTGGCACGGTAGTGTAGTTCTCCCAGGCCGCAGCAGGCACCCGTAGATGGGCTGGTGAGTGGGGCTGGCGATGTGGGTGTCACGGCGTAGCCACAAGAGGGTTCAAGCAGCAGGTCCAACAGCAGCTGATAGCAATAGGGCGCCGAGCCAGGCAGGGCAATCGTTGATAGGCACCCCCCTGACACGGGCAGTGGTGGGCGGGTGATCCAGCGTGTGGCAGCCGAATCGCCGCATCAACTCGCAGGGCTGCATGCAGCGCTAGGGTCCCAGATCGCAGAGTTGTGCCTACCCTCTAGGGGGGGTCCATACGTCGCCTCTTGCTGCTTCCACTAGTCCGCCGCTACATCCGCTCCTTCGTGCGTCTCTCTGCGCAGTATCTTCGTAAGGGTGGGGGCAGCAAGGGCGCCAGTTCCTCACAGCGTCATCTCGTGATGGCGGAATTTGAGCAGGAAACTCCTGGATGGCCTCAGGTCCTCTCGTGTTTCAGGCCACCGTATCAAGTATTGTCTGCTTTGGCCTGGTTCTGGTGTTGAAGATGGGGGTACCCAGCAGCACCTCATATAGATTGCATGGTACTAGCAGTCCCCCGATGTCAGGGCACAACGGAAGTCACCTTTGCAGCCTTGTGGTGGTCATGGTCAAAGCCCAGCGCCCTCTCCGCGCCTCGGGAGGGAAGCACTGCAGCAGATGTAATTTAGCAGAGGTGGAGAGGGGGCGGGGGGGGGGGTTGTATCTCACAGCCCCGGTCCCCAGGTTGCATGGGCCCTGTCAGGATGTGCCCGGCCGAGTCTCTAGGCGCCGCGAGCAGTCGTTCCTAGGCGAAAGTAGCTGTGTGGGGGAGGGGGGCATCTGTTCACGTGTAGATCTCGCCCCCTCTCCGTCACTCACCGGCAGTGTCTTAATATCGCCCCAGTGTAGCCAGGCACCATCCCCAGGGGGGCCGCCGATCCGGCCGCGTCGCTCTTCGCCTGATGCGGCGCCTCCGCGCTAAGTTCCTCCGGTGACGGCCTCGCCCGGGGCCTTCAGTCTTCCCCGGCTCCCCACCTCAGCCGCCGGCGGGGGCGTAGGCAGGGGGGCTCAGCAGTGTGATGGTGCCCAGGCAGCGGTACTGGTGTTCCCACTGCCTCCGCTCGCGGTTTCCGCCAGGTCCGGTCTGGCCGCTGCGGACCCCGGCATCCGATCCGCTTCACAGCCGGTCCGTGGGAGGGTGAGGGTCCCGTGCAGGTCCACCAGTAGTCTAAAGTCAATGGGGATAATTATTCCGGAGAAGTGGCCTGATAGAGGGGAGCTCAGGCAGGAGCTCTATCCGTGCACGTCTTCTCTCATCGTGCTTCAAGCCACGCCCCCATGGCCTGCTTAAGGGAGTTAAATGTTTTTTGGCATGCCTCTGTCCAAATCACTTTTCAGGGCCGCTTATTAGAAGTCTGTCCATTATTGCTTGGGGTAAGGTCATTGTATTGTGACTATCTTAAATATTCTACATGGAGAGCTGCACCAGCATAAGGTATTAACTAAACAAATATAAAATGCATGTATTTGGGACGTGGGGCCTCCAGTAAATGACCATTTGTCTAAAAGTAGAGTTCAACTATACCACTCGCAGTGTAAAGCGCAGCAGGGGTTTGGTTCATCAGCAGACGGGCTGCCCATGCTGCACGTGTTCTTGTCATGGACTGAGACCCCCAGCGTGGCCACGACCCCCAGTATGGAGACCACTACAGCAGAGACTCACAGGGATCTCTCAGGGTGAGCACAGAGAGGAATCTAACGACGAGGACCCCCGACTTTTAGTATGGGTGAAAACAGTAAGTGGGCAATTCACCTTTTCATAAAATATTAGGCACCGGCAAGGACTGAAGAACACTCGAGTGACTCTCCTGTATGCGATGGTCAAGGGGTGTGGTCTGGATTTGACTGTCCTCATACTCCAGACCTTTGTGCTTCAGGCTGCACTCGAATGAACTGAATTACACGTTTGCCAGGCCAGTAATGTCGATGGTAATCTGCTAACTTCACAAAGCATTGCAGTTGTTCGCGTGGTAACTTCAAATATCTCTCCCAATATACGGAGCTCATCAGAGTGTTAGTGTGTTATCCGAATACTTCAGTACCTGTGCTGCGAGGTGCTGTCTCCCCTGCAGGCTACCCGAAGCAGAGACTGCAATCCGTGTGTGTTGTGACTGCACTTCAGAAAATAAGGTGGCCTTCTGTGCTGCACCAGGTAGCGGGCAGCAGGGGAGCATGGGAACAGTAGCAGAGCCCCGCAGCCGTCCTCTCTGCCAGACCCCGATGCCAGGCCCTGTAATCAGATTGTGGTAAGCGCCAGTCGTCAGTTCAGCTAAAACGAAAAACAAAACGAGTACTTAAAGGGAAACGTGTGGAAAGGGCAGGGCCAGGCTTCAGCATGGGCAGCTCTGGAAACAAGCATTGGCGGTGGCGAAATGAAATAAAAACAAGCACCTACGGGCACACGGACAGCGGGAGGGGGGACGGACAGCGGGAGGGGGGCGGACACGGACAGCGGGAGGGGGGGCGGACACGGACAGGGGGGGCAGGAACAGCGAGTACTTAAAGGGAAACGTGTGGGAAGGGCAGGGCCGGGCTTCAGCGTGGGCAGCTCTGGAAACAAGCATTGGCGGTGGCGAAATGAAATAAAAACAAGCACCTACGGGCACACGGACAGCAGGAGGGGGGACGGACAGCAGGAGGGGGGGGCGGACACGGACAGCGGGAGGGGGGGCGGACACGGACAGGGGGGGCGGGAACAGCGAGTACTTAAAGGGAAACGTGTGGGAAGGGCAGGGCCGGGCTTCAGCGTGGGCAGCTCTGGAAACAAGCATTGGCGTGGCGAAATGAAATAAAAACAAGCACCTACGGGCACACGGACAGCGGGAGGGGGGACGGACAGCGGGAGGGGGGGCGGACACGGACAGGGGGGGGCAGGAACAGCACATGGTCAGCGGGAGGGGGGGCGGGAACGGGCACTCACCTGGACTTCTTCCGGCGGCCGTGGTCGGCATGGAATGACGAAAACAAACACCTAAAAAAAAACGAAACTCCGCCCACCGCCCGATGACGATGCAAAAAGGGTGGAGAGGGAAAAAATCGCGGTAACGCCCCCGAATCTGGTCCGGCCTTGACGGACAGATCCGGCTTCCAATGGCTAGCCTCTATTTATGGAGCTAGCCAATGGAAGCAGAGGCGGGACTAAGCCCCACACTGTAGGAACATAAGATTTCTCCTGGGCGGAGCTAGTGCTCCGGCCCAGGCGAAACCTAAAGCCCAGGCGAAACCTAAAAAAACAGAGTTTACCAGGCAGGGATTAGGGAAGACTGCGAAGCAAGCAGAATACCGCTAGTTACCATGTCTCCAAGGACCCAGTGAGCGAGACCAGTGCAGAAGGACAACTAGATGCTCTTTCGTGATCGTGAGAACCCCATTCTGTATCCCTCATACCTATTTAGCCACCTGTGCCTCTTATCCTGCGCAGACGTTGCAACCACTCCGCCTATTATATCCCCTCCTCTACATCTCTTATAAACCATCTGCCTCTTTGTTACCACAACTTTAATGTGGACAGCTTGTAGGCCCCTAAGAGTAGCTTGGTGCTGCCATCAATGTTACTCACTGAAGTTGTAGGGACTGTGAAAAATCCAAGCTCCGGAGTCAGTATGTAATACATTTGTAATCTAATGTACTTGTTATGAATGTGCAGCCTCTCAGTCTCCTGAGGCTTGCCCGGTGCTGCAGCCACACTCCGACATCCTGTTGTGACTAGTAATTGTCATAATTTATTAGCAGGCTGAGGCAGCTGAGATCCTGGGAAGCCTCTCTCACATCCCAAATCTCAGCTGGTTCAGCCAGCTAATAAATTATGATTATTTCTAGTCATGACAGGCTGTCAGGCTGACTCGGACTCTGGACAGTCAGGTCCCATGTGGAGTGCCTGGATAAACTGTGTCATATTGACCAGTGCCCTTCCATTTCTGGTGCTCTGTAGCAGTTTTAAGATATTCTGAAAGATTCTTCTTGCTCAAATGGGTGTCATTTCTGATTTTTTTTTATCTTTCCTTCGTCTTCATTGATTGTTTTTTTCTCGCAATTGATTCGTTTTTGCTCACAAGAAAGTGTCACTCATACTTCTTTGTATGAGTTGTTGTAGCCAGCAAATGCACGCAATGACAGATTGAAAAGATTTGGTGTTTTCAATCGTAGCAGTCGCTTTCAGGTTAATTATCTGCAAGTTAAAGCTCGAACAAAAAAATATGCGTCTTCGTCATCTGCTGTCAATGGATACAATGTTTCATACGTTGTGACTCAGTCGTGCTTCTCGAGCGACCATCAACCACTCTTCCAGGTCACCGTCTGCCTTACGGAACACTGTCAATTCGGCTGCATTCAATTATGCTAAGAAGGACTTCCTGTTCCTTATCCATAATCGGGGCAGCAATTGAGCAAAGAATGCTGGATCTTGTAGTCTTTTAATGGAACTCCTTGACACTATCTCTTTCTTGGCAGCTCCTCATAGTTCTTTGTTACACCGTCTCCACAAGGGAGTGTGTTGGGCCTAAAATGATAGTTGAAATTATTCCTCCTTTCTATATATTACGCCCTTGATAATTCAGACATTTCATTCAAGCCAGTTATGGCACTATTGAACTTAAGGATGAGGTAGGCATCTTTTTTTAGTAAAGTTCTTTCTGGGTCTCCACCTCTTGGCGACTGTTTAACCATACAGAGGACTGTCCATTTGATATCATTTTCACTATGGTTGGCTTGTATGAAATGGCTAACCATCGGAGCATTTGTCACTTTCATGCGGGTTCTGGATTGAGGTTGGACAATTCGTAATCGGATCTCTTGGTTTGTTTTACCGATATACAGTTTACCACATGGGCAAGTGATCCCATAGTCGACATTCTTCATTTTACAATTTGAAAAGGACTTATGGATCCGTTTGATGGTGTTATGCTCAAATAGTGGAATAAACAAAATGGAGAGCAAGGGTTTTATTAGGGGCGAGTCCTTACCCCTGAGGTATAATCAAGTAAACAACGAGGACTGGCCCACTGTGTTGGGGTGTTGGAATCTAGTTAGTATTCCATGTCACCTGTAAGCGTAGCTGTATCAGCTGGGCACAAGCAGTCTTTGTTAAAAAAAAACTCACACACCAACCTGGTTGGTGTCATGCTTCATCATCGGGGTCCAGCCAGGCAGCCGAGTGCCACCTGGCTGTGCTTCAACGCCTGTCTACAGCGGAGCGGGTGTCGTGCAATAGTGTGAAGTGAATGAGAAGTGAATGTTAAAATACACCTCTGGGAATCCTTGCCTGGTAATTTTATTTGTGGCGGCCCAGGGTGTTAGTTAAGAACTATGTGTTGCAACTAGTAGTAAAAATTTTTATGTTTACTCAGTTGACTTAGTTACGGTCTACATGTTTCAGTCCCTGTAGAGTCTGGGCGGGACTTTCTTCAGGACCAAGGTGAGTGAGTGGCAAAAAGGAAGACCACGTGTTTAGATATCCTACACACGCGCTAAGGTGTGTGGAAAAGAGGTAGTGGAAGGTGCGGCTGTGAATTACAGGCACCTTCAAGGAAGCGAAAAAATCATCGCTACTTAGGAAGATCCAGAGAATCGGGGCACAGTGGGGGAGCCACTCCTGTCACTATTTGTGAATTTGAAGTGCTCTGCAGTAAACCTAGCTTTGGTCCTCCGTGGCCCGGGCCACTACCAAAGCCCGGGCCACGGAGGACCAAAGCTAGGTTTACTGCGGAGCACTTCAAATTCACAAATAGTGACAGGAGGGGCTCCCCCACTGTGCCCCGATTCTCTGGATCTTCCTAAGTAGCGATGATTTTTTCGCTTCCTTGAAGGTGCCTGTAATTCACAGCCGCACCTTCCACTACCTCTTTTCCACACACCTTAGTGCGTGTGTAGGATATCTAAACACGTGGCCTTCCTTTTTGCCACTCACTCACCTTGGTCCTGAAGAAAGTCCCGCCCAGACTCTACAGGGACTGAAACATGTAGACCGTAACTAAGTCAACTGAGTAAACATACATTTTTTTACTACTAGTTGCAACACACAGTTTTTAGCTAACACCCTGGGCCGCCACAAATAAAATTACCAGGCAAGGATTCCCAGAGGTGTATTTTAACATTCACTTCACACTATTGCACGACACCCGCTCCGCTGTAGTCAGGCATTGAAGCACAGCCAGGTGGCACTCGGCTGCCTGGCTGGACCCCGATGATGAAGCATGACGCCAACCAGGTTGGTGTGTGAGGGTTTTTTTAACAAAGACTGCTTGTGCCCAGCTGATACAGCTACGCTTACAGGTGACATGGAATACTAACTAGATTCCAACACCCCAACACAGTGGGCCAGTCCTCGTTGTTTACTTGGTTATGCTCAAATATAAACTCTTCACAGGTTGTTTTGCATGATACACAATTACCACACTTGGTGGCCCTCAAACCAGTCAACGCCCTGAGGAGAATTCCTCAAAATAAATTGGGATTCGAAATGCGTTGGCATAATTTACCATCAGGGGAAGAGTTTGAATAGAAATATGTATAGCGACTGAGAAAAAAATGTACTTAAAGTGTATATCCTCTGTTGCTTGAAATGTCTTTACCCCCGTGGTTGGTAACCCTTGTTTGTTTTTCCGAAACTGTTGTTGTAGGTTATTTATTGTTATTTGTTTTTGACTGGAATTATTTTTCAAATTATTGTTATTCGTTATTTGGTGTTTCAACTTTGTCTAGATGTTATGCAATTGTGAAGTGTATTGATATCTGTCTTGTGAATTTATAAAATGATGATTAATGAGCTAAATTAATAATTAAATGATGTAGTTCATCGTACTTGTGAGTTTGGTCTTAGTCTGCTTAAATAGTTGGCAGCCTAAAAAATAGTTAGCTAGATGTTTTTGATTACTTAGTATTTTCTAAAAGAGGTATTTTAAAAAAAGTAATGTTAAATCCAACTTTACAATTAAAGAGGATTTATCATTACCATTCCAAAGATATGAACCACGATGCAGCTACTCCTTACTGATCAAGAGATACAGCTTAAATATGTTTTAAGGAATTCCCAATACTAGCCTATGAAAGGAGTAGGCATCCCAGTAGTGAAAAAAGAATGTTGGTGTTTGTCACTTCTTGGACATGCAAAATCTACCATTACATGTTCTTCCTTTTATGTACAAAGCCCCCTACCCTTAAGGCTATCTAGGGACTATGTTAGAAGTGACTTATTTGTATTAAAAGAGGAGTTTAAGGCTTGGAAAGTGGTTTTAAATGCCAAGTCAAAGTGGCAGTCAATTGAACACACAGGCCTTGCAATGACAAGGCCTGTGTCAGGTTTGAAAGGCTACTTGTGTGGGTAGCACAATCAGTGCTGCAGGCCCACTTGTAGCATTTGGGTTAAAGGTTCTGGGTATATGGTATACCACTTTACAAGGGAATTACAAGTGAACTAAATATGTCAAATGGGCATACACCAATGTCACCATGCTTAGGGGAGAAGCACATGCACTATATAAAACTGTAAATGTATTGATTTATTTATGGATTTACATTTGTTCATATAGCACCCTGCACCAAACTATATTAGAGTGCTTTACATATTGATGGTGCGCTTTACTTTGTGCAAATTGTGCTGCAAATTCAGTCCCAAGAAGACCCATTTGATGAATCTTTATTTCCAACTTAGGCTTTATCATCAGAATTCAATACATTTCAGTAATGTGAAGCACATTAGGGTCCACAAGGAAAAAAGAGAGTGGTTACGTTTCAAACCCTAAAGATTTATTAAATGATAAGCAAAGTTACAAATCCAAATAATCAAATTAGCTATTAAACAGTACATGAATTCATTAGTGAATGTATAGTTGAAAGCAGGCTTCTCTAACCAGGAGCTCATGAGCTACTTGTAGCTATCCAGCTACCTGTAAGGAGCCCTCCTATGTGCAGCCCAGCCTACTAAATTAGAAGTGCTTTCTTGCTTAAATCAATATATGGATAACAAACTTGAAAATCGTGTTTTCAAGACGAAAATGTGTGTATTTTCAGGACTTCCGGGCTGCTGTTTTTAGGAAAACTGTTGAATTTCCATTGAATTGGGTAACAATAAATATTGCTATTTCAGCTCCAAGATACCTGTCAGGGTGGATGAGTTCTTTACAAATACACATATGTTATGTTGTATTTAAAGCTGATCTTTCATGCGGAGATGCAGAGATTTATTACAAACTTGGTACACTACAGCTATTGCTGTTTTGAACTACCCATGCAGAGGTATTCCAAATGGATAAAGCCTTTTTAGGTTTTGCCTGCACATTGCATGCGCTGTACTCTGGGCTGGCTTTAGGCATTGTTTTCTGTAACCCACTGGGCCGCCCTACTCCTGCTACACATTCTTTGTTCCCCACCCTCCTCCCTCTTTTTACTTTCCACCTGCAACCCCCTGCTGTTTTAAGACATACTGAACAGCAGTGCAGGCTTGCTTAATACACATAAACAATGAGCTATAGCGCGCTCAGCGCTGGCCGTGCCATAGCACTGTGTGTTTATTTACTTTAAGCCGTGTTGCACAGAAGCTCGTACTGCTTAACAACGTCTTTAAAAAACATTGACAATGCTAATAGTTCTCTCATAGGCAAAACTCATTTGGCTTTGCCAATGCTTGTTTACATTGCTGCTGTTAAACCTGCCCGATGCACTTGGGAGATCACTTCTGATAATATTGCATGCGTGGCCACTAATGTAATCTTGTATGATATGGTCACTGGTACAACACTGATATTAGTAGCTCACGATAATTTTCACTGACCATACGTAGCTCCAGAAGTCATGGCCAAAAAAGATTATTTTAAAGTTGTCTCAAAATGAAAGTTAAGTAAAATGACTTCTTCCTTAAAGAGAGCAACCTACTCCTCTAAGTTAGGGAAAGGTTCTGCTGATAAGTCGTGAAAGAGGGGTTCTGAATTCTCATCTACATTGTATAAGCTCAAATCACACAGTGTTAGCATTTGATACATCTACGCATGGTTCCCATATAATGAACGAATCAGGTTAAGGTACAAGTAGATAATTAAGGCCACTATTTTCTCAAGCGTTAGAAGATTCTAAAAGTATCATGTTAAAAACACATTTCACATGAAAACTGGAAACCAAGGGAACATCTAAATGGTACATGAAGGGGGTGATTTATTAAGATTTTATGCCATGTTTGCATCATAAAAGTGACGCAAATCGGCACAAAATAATTTTTTCCAATTTACTTTCCACCGCCAAACTTGTTTAGTGCTGGAAATACCGTGAAAGTAACACAAAGCAGCGCATAGCGCTGCTTTGCATTACTTAGCGCCAAGGGGGCGTACCATGGGTGGAGCATGGGCAATCCCATGAAACCACGCAAGGTTTCTGATGCTAAACCTTATTTGCTAAATAATGTAGAGTTTAGAGTCAGGAAACTGCGCCCTTTTGAAGTATGCGCAACAATGGAGACATGCTTACACCTTAAATGAAAGCATTTCTCCTTGCTTTTCTGACTTTGTACGTGAGCCGCACTTTACAGCACACATTCAAAGATGGAAAAGGTTAAAGTCAGTTAATGCATAGTATTGTCTACCGGAAGGGAACACTTCCAGTACAAAACCTATGCTAGATTCACAGAGGCACCATTGCACTATGGCGCACAGGGGTCTCTGTGGCGCAAGGCAGCTGATTTCAGCACCAGCGCCTGGGAAAGGGGAGGAGAGAACCATATTTCTGTAACTATGGCTCTCATATCCTCTCTCCTTTTCAGGCAGTGCAGCATTTGCAGCTACTGCCCTGCACTGCACTGCGTGAGTAAGTGGTAAATCTGGCCCGAAATGTCAGCTTAACCCCTTCACTGCGGCGGCTATTCCGCCGCAGTGCTAAGGGGGCGGGGCGGCCGCGCAGCGGCTGCATGCTGGTGACGGAACCGCTCCGTCACCAGCATCAGTGGCGCTGTGCTTATGACGGAGCGGTTCCGTCATGGCCCGCCCCGCTCAATAGAACGCTCCGCGCAGGCGCGGAATTTGCTCCGCGCATGAGCAGCGAGCGGGCCATGACGGAACCGCTCCGTCATCAGCACAATGCCACCGCAGCTGATGACGGAGCGGTTCCGTCATCAGCAGACAAGGGGTTAAAGAAAGGCACGTTATGAGAAGCAAGATGGCAACCAGACTTTAGCCATTTTAAAATACATTAACTATAGTCAGTCTAAATGTGAATAATGCACAATCAATATATTTGCGTGTCACAATCATGCGGTATGAATGCAAAACTCTTAATCTGAAAAATATCTTCATTGGTATAACAATTGATACATAGGACAACAATTCTGTAAGAAAACTACATCAACAAGGAAGTAAAGAAACACGGACATAGATTTTAAGGAAATAACAGAGAAAGGAGGTGGCGAGGTAAGGTAGATCATAGTCAGAAGGGAAAGAAGGAACTATTGGGTTAGAGAATGTAAGGTGCAACATTGTGTGGAAAACAAAAAGGTACAAAAAACTCAGGGGAAAATGTACAAGGAAGAAGCGGAGAGAGGCGTTTACCGGCATGGCTTAACGCCTTTCTTTGCCACTTCTGAAATGCAAGGCAGCACCATATTTACAAGAATGTGGTTCATCCTTGCGTTTCCCCTTGAGATGGCGCTAAGTTTAGCAACATAGCGCCAACGCAGGCACCCTGGTTTGTTAATGTACAGGAAGGGGGACCTTCCTACACATAAACATGGCATTTTGCTTTTTCCATGTGTGCTGCACAAGGCGGCACACATGGAAGAACAAAAACAAGGAGAAATAATGTATTTGGGCCTAGATGTAGGTAATTTTATTTACCACTTCTTAAATACCGAATTTTACCGATTCGGTATTTAAGAAGTGGTAAAATAGAGGGGGGGGGGTGTAGGTATTACAGAATCGGTAACTACCGAATCGTTAAGATTCGGTATTTACCAATTCTGTAAATACCGATTCGGTAATGCCCATTGATTCTTGTGGGCATTGAAGCCCATAGGAATCAATGGGCATTACCGAATCGGTATTTACCGATTCGGTAAATACCGATTCCAGCAAGGGTGCAGGGGGTGTCACTTTGACACCCTC
This sequence comes from Lissotriton vulgaris, assembly GCF_964263255.1. Lineage (NCBI taxonomy): Eukaryota > Metazoa > Chordata > Amphibia > Caudata > Salamandridae > Lissotriton > Lissotriton vulgaris. Next base: position 1,616,273,279 of record NC_141687.1, on the reverse strand, counting down.
TAGCACTCCAAATACAGGCATGTGTGCCATGTGGCACACAGACATGCCCTAAGGGCATGTCTGTCTGTCACATGGCATAGGTGTGCATGCACACATGTGCATGCACACCTGGATTCGGTATTTTACCACCCAATTGGATTGGGTGGTAAAATACCGAATCTGAAAGGCCTTTGGGACTCAGAAGAGTCCCACCTACATCTAGAAGTTACCGAATCGGTAAAAATACCAATTGGGTATTTTACCGAATCGGTTACCGATTCGGTAAAATTGGCCCCCTACATCCCAAACACCCATTTACCGGTCGGTAATGGCGAAAATCGGTAAATAGCCACCTACATCTGGCCCTTGATAATGTATTTAATAATGTATTTCTCCTCATTTCACCAACTTAAGACTAGGTTTTACCTGTTCTTTATTTTGCCGCTGCCTCCTATGTACGCCATCCTTATGGTGGTCATGGTCAAAGCCCAGCGCCCTCTCCGTGCCTCGGGAGGGAAGCACTGCAGCAGATGTAATTTAGCAGAGGTGGAGAGGGGGCGGGGGGGGGGGGTTGTATCTCACAGCCCCGGTCCCCAGGTTGCATGGGCCCTGTCAGGATGTGCCCGTCCGAGTCTCTAGGTGCTGCGAGCAGTCGTTCCTAGGCGAAAGTAGCTGTGTGGGGGAGGGGGGCATCTGTTCACGTGTAGATCTCGCCCCCTCTCCGTCACTCACCGGCAGTGTCTTAATATCGCCCCAGTGTAGCCAGGCACCATCCCCAGGGGGGCCGCCGATGCGGCCGCGTCGCTCTTTGCCTGATGCGGCGCCTCCGAGCTAAGTTCCTCCGGTGACAGCCTCGCCCGGGGCCTTCAGTCTTCCCCGGCTCCCCACCTCAGCCACCGGCGGGGGCGTAGGCAGGGGGGCTCAGCAGTGTGATGGTGCCCAGGCAGCGGTACTGGTGTTCCCACTGCCTCCGCTCGCGGTTTCCGCCAGGTCCGGTCTGGTCGCTCACAGGCCGCGAGGTCAGGCCCAGTTCCGGCGCCTGAGCCTCGGCCTTGCGTAGTGAGGGCTCCCAGGGAGGGCCGTGTCAGTGCCGGCTACCGCCGCTCGGTGTGTCCCGCTGCGGACCCCGGCATCCGATCCGCTTCACAGCCGGTCCGTGGGAGGGTGAGGGTCCCGTGCAGGTCCGCCAGTAGTCTAAAGTCAATGGGGATAATTATTCCGGAGAAGTGGCCTGATAGAGAGCTCAGGCAGGAGCTCTATCCGTGCACGTCTTCTCTCATCGTGCTTCAAGCCACGCCCCCATGGCCTGCTTAAGGGAGTTAAATGTTTTTTGGCATGCCTCTGTCCAAATTACTTTTCAGGGCCGCTTATTAGAAGTCTGTCCATTATTGCTTGGGGTAAGGTCATTGTATTGTGACTATCTTAAATATTCTACATGGAGAGCTGCACCAGCATAAGGTATTAACTAAACAAATATAAAATGCATGTATTTGGGACGTGGGGCCTCCAGTAAATGACCATTTGTCTAAAAGTAGAGTTCAACTATACCACTCGCAGTGTAAAGCGCAGCAGGGGTTTGGTTCATCAGCAGACGGGCTGCCCATGCTGCACGTGTTCTTGTCATGGACTGAGACCCCCAGCGTGGCCACGACCCCCAGTATGGAGACCACTACAGCAGAGACTCACAGGGATCTCTCAGGGTGAGCACAGAGAGGAATCTAACGACGAGGACCCCCGACTTTTAGTATGGGTGAAAACAGTAAGTGGGCAATTCACCTTTTCATAAAATATTAGGCACCGGCAAGGACTGAAGAACACTCGAGTGACTCTCCTGTATGCGATGGTCAAGGGGTGTGGTCTGGATTTGACTGTCCTCATACTCCAGACCTTTGTGCTTCAGGCTGCACTCGAATGAACTGAATTTTACGTTTGCCAGGCCAGTAATGTCGATGTTAATCTGCTAACTTCACAAAGCATTGCAGTTGTTCGCGTGGTAACTTCAAATATCTCTCCCAATATACGGAGCTCATCAGAGTGTTAGTGTGTTATCCGAATACTTCAGTACCTGTGCTGCGAGGTGCTGTCTCCCCTGCAGGCTACCCGAAGCAGAGACTGCAATCCGTGTGTGTTGTGACTGCACTTCAGAAAATAAGGTGGCCTTCTGTGCTGCACCAGGTAGCGGGCAGCAGGGGAGCATGGGAACAGTAGCAGAGCCCCGCAGCCGTCCTCTCTGCCAGACCCCGATGCCAGGCCCTGTAATCAGATTGTGGTAAGCGCCAGTCGTCAGTTCAGCTAAAACGAAAAACAAAACGAGTACTTAAAGGGAAACGTGTGGAAAGGGCAGGGCCAGGCTTCAGCGTGGGCAGCTCTGGAAACAAGCATTGGCGGTGGCGAAATGAAATAAAAACAAGCACCTACGGGCACACGGACAGCGGGAGGGGGGACGGACAGCGGGAGGGGGGCGGACACGGACAGCGGGAGGGGGGGCGGACACGGACAGGGGGGGCAGGAACAGCGAGTACTTAAAGGGAAACGTGTGGGAAGGGCAGGGCCGGGCTTCAGCGTGGGCAGCTCTGGAAACAAGCATTGGCGGTGGCGAAATGAAATAAAAACAAGCACCTACGGGCACACGGACAGCAGGAGGGGGGACGGACAGCAGGAGGGGGGGGCGGACACGGACAGCGGGAGGGGGGCGGACACGGACAGGGGGGGCGGGAACAGCGAGTACTTAAAGGGAAACGTGTGGGAAGGGCAGGGCCGGGCTTCAGCGTGGGCAGCTCTGGAAACAAGCATTGGCGTGGCGAAATGAAATAAAAACAAGCACCTACGGGCACACGGACAGCGGGAGGGGGGACGGACAGCGGGAGGGGGGGCGGACACGGACAGGGGGGGGGGCAGGAACAGCACATGGTCAGCGGGAGGGGGGGCGGGAACGGGCACTCACCTGGACTTCTTCCGGCGGCCGTGGTCGGCATGGAATGACGAAAACAAACACCTAAAAAAAAAAGAAACTCCGCCCACCGCCCGATGACGATGCAAAAAGGGTGGAGAGGGAAAAAATCGCGGTAACGCCCCCGAATCTGGTCCGGCCTTGACGGACAGATCCGCTTCCAATGGCTAGCCTCCATTTATGGAGCTAGCCAATGGAAGCAGAGGCGGGACTAAGCCCCACACTGTAGGAACATAAGATTTCTCCTGGGCGGAGCTAGTGCTCCGGCCCAGGCGAAACCTAAAGCCCAGGCGAAACCTAAAAAAACAGAGTTTACCAGGCAGGGATTAGGGAAGACTGCGAAGCAAGCAGAATACCGCTAGTTACCATGTCTCCAAGGACCCAGTGAGCGAGACCAGTGCAGAAGGACAACTAGATGCTCTTTCGTGATCGTGAGAACCCCATTCTGTATCCCTCATATCTATTTAGCCACCTGTGCCTCTTATCCTGCGCAGACGTTGCAACCACTCCGCCTATTATATCCCCTCCTCTACATCTCTTATAAACCATCTGCCTCTTTGTTACCACAACTTTAATGTGGACAGCTTGTAGGCCCCTAAGAGTAGCTTGGTGCTGCCATCAATGTTACTCACTGAAGTTGTAGGAACTGTGAAAAATCCAAGCTCCGGAGTCAGTATGTAATACATTTGTAATCTAATGTACTTGTTATGAATGTGCAGCCTCTCAGTCTCCTGAGGCTTGCCCGGTGCTGCAGCCACACTCCGACATCCTGTTGTGACTAGTAATTATCATAATTTATTAGCAGGCTGAGGCAGCTGAGATCCTGGGAAGCCTCTCTCACATCCCAAATCTCAGCTGGTTCAGCCAGCTAATAAATTATGATTATTTCTAGTCATGACAGGCTGTCAGGCTGACTCGGACTCTGGACAGTCAGGTCCCATGTGGAGTGCCTGGATAAACTGTGTCATATTGACCAGTGCCCTTCCATTTCTGGTGCTCTGTAGCAGTTTTAAGATATTCTGAAAGATTCTTCTTGCTCAAATGGGTGTCATTTCTGATTTTTTTTTATCTTTCCTTCGTCTTCATTGATTGTTTTTTTCTCGCAATTGATTCGTTTTTGCTCACAAGAAAGTGTCACTCATACTTCTTTGTATGAGTTGTTGTAGCCAGCAAATGCACGCAATGACAGATTGAAAAGATTTGGTGTTTTCAATCGTAGCAGTCGCTTTCAGGTTAATTATCTGCAAGTTAAAGCTCGAACAAAAAAATATGCGTCTTCGTCATCTGCTGTCAATGGATACAATGTTTCATACGTTGTGACTCAGTCGTGCTTCTCGAGCGACCATCAACCACTCTTCCAGGTCACCGTCTGCCTTACGGAACACTGTCAATTCGGCTGCATTCAATTATGCTAAGAAGGACTTCCTGTTCCTTATCCATAATCGGGGCAGCAATTGAGCAAAGAATGCTGGATCTTGTAGTCTTTTAATGGAACTCCTTGACACTATCTCTTTCTTGGCAGCTCCTCATAGTTCTTTGTTACACCGTCTCCACAAGGGAGTGTGTTGGGCCTAAAATGATAGTTGAAATTATTCCTCCTTTCTATATATTACGCCCTTGATAATTCAGACATTTCATTCAAGCCAGTTATGGCACTATTGAACTTAAGGATGAGGTAGGCATCTTTTTTTAGTAAAGTTCTTTCTGGGTCTCCACCTCTTGGCGACTGTTTAACCATACAGAGGACTGTCCATTTGATATCATTTTCACTATGGTTGGCTTGTATGAAATGGCTAACCATCGGAGCATTTGTCACTTTCATGCGGGTTCTGGATTGAGGGTGGACAATTCGTAATCGGATCTCTTGGTTTGTTTTACCGATATACAGTTTACCACATGGGCAAGTGATCCCATAGTCGACATTCTTCATTTTACAATTTGAAAAGGACTTATGGATCCGTTTGATGGTGTTATGCTCAAATAGTGGAATAAACAAAATGGAGAGCAAGGGTTTTATTAGGGGCGAGTCCTTACCCCTGAGGTATAATCAAGTAAACAACGAGGACTGGCCCACTGTGTTGGGGTGTTGGAATCTAGTTAGTATTCCATGTCACCTGTAAGCGTAGCTGTATCAGCTGGGCACAAGCAGTCTTTGTTAAAAAAAAACTCACACACCAACCTGGTTGGTGTCATGCTTCATCATCGGGGTCCAGCCAGGCAGCCGAGTGCCACCTGGCTGTGCTTCAACGCCTGACTACAGCGGAGCGGGTGTCGTGCAATAGTGTGAAGTGAATGAGAAGTGAATGTTAAAATACACCTCTGGGAATCCTTGCCTGGTAATTTTATTTGTGGCGGCCCAGGGTGTTAGTTAAGAACTATGTGTTGCAACTAGTAGTAAAAAAATTTATGTTTACTCAGTTGACTTAGTTACGGTCTACATGTTTCAGTCCCTGTAGAGTCTGGGCGGGACTTTCTTCAGGACCAAGGTGAGTGAGTGGCAAAAAGGAAGACCACGTGTTTAGATATCCTACACACGCGCTAAGGTGTGTGGAAAAGAGGTAGTGGAAGGTGCGGCTGTGAATTACAGGCACCTTCAAGGAAGCGAAAAAATCATCGCTACTTAGGAAGATCCAGAGAATCGGGGCACAGTGGGGGAGCCACTCCTGTCACTATTTGTGAATTTGAAGTGCTCTGCAGTAAACCTAGCTTTGGTCCTCCGTGGCCCGGGCCACTACTAAAGCCCGGGCCACGGAGGACCAAAGCTAGGTTTACTGCGGAGCACTTCAAATTCACAAATAGTGACAGGAGGGGCTCCCCCACTGTGCCCCAATTCTCTGGATCTTCCTAAGTAGCGATGATTTTTTCGCTTCCTTGAAGGTGCCTGTAATTCACAGCCGCACCTTCCACTACCTCTTTTCCACACACCTTAGTGCGTGTGTAGGATATCTAAACACGTGGCCTTCCTTTTTGCCACTCACTCACCTTGGTCCTGAAGAAAGTCCCGCCCAGACTCTACAGGGACTGAAACATGTAGACCGTAACTAAGTCAACTGAGTAAACATACATTTTTTTACTACTAGTTGCAACACACAGTTTTTAGCTAACACCCTGGGCCGCCACGAATAAAATTACCAGGCAAGGATTCCCAGAGGTGTATTTTAACATTCACTTCACACTATTGCACGACACCCGCTCCGCTGTAGTCAGGCGTTGAAGCACAGCCAGGTGGCACTCGGCTGCCTGGCTGGACCCCGATGATGAAGCATGACGCCAACCAGGTTGGTGTGTGAGGGTTTTTTTAACAAAGACTGCTTGTGCCCAGCTGATACAGCTACGCTTACAGGTGACATGGAATACTAACTAGATTCCAACACCCCAACACAGTGGGCCAGTCCTCGTTGTTTACTTGGTTATGCTCAAATATAAACTCTTCACAGGTTGTTTTGCATGATACACAATTACCACACTTGGTGGCCCTCAAACCAGTCAACGCCCTGAGGAGAATTCCTCAAAATAAATTGGGATTCGAAATGCGTTGGCATAATTTACCATCAGGGGAAGAGTTTGAATAGAAATATGTATAGCGACTGAGAAAAAAATGTACTTAAAGTGTATATCCTCTGTTGCTTGAAATGTCTTTACCCCCGTGGTTGGTAACCCTTGTTTGTTTTTCCGAAACTGTTGTTGTAGGTTATTTATTGTTATTTGTTTTTGACTGGAATTATTTTTCAAATTATTGTTATTCGTTATTTGGTGTTTCAACTTTGTCTAGATGTTATGCAATTGTGAAGTGTATTGATATCTGTCTTGTGAATTTATAAAATGATGATTAATGAGCTAAATAAATAATTAAATGATGTAGTTCATCGTACTTGTGAGTTTGGTCTTAGTCTGCTTAAATAGTTGGCAGCCTAAAAAATAGTTAGCTAGATGTTTTTGATTACTTAGTATTTTCTAAAAGAGGTATTTTTAAAAAAGTAATGTTAAATCCAACTTTACAATTAAAGAGGATTTATCATTACCATTCCAAAGATATGAACCACGATGCATCTACTCCTTACTGATCAAGAGATACAGCTTAAATATGTTTTAAGGAATTCCCAATACTAGCCTATGAAAGGAGTAGGCATCCCAGTAGTGAAAAAAGAATGTTGGTGTTTGTCACTTCTTGGACATGCAAAACCTACCATTACATGTTCTTCCTTTTATGTACAAAGCCCCCTACCCTTAAGGCTATCTAGGGACTATGTTAGAAGTGACTTATTTGTATTAAAAGAGGAGTTTAAGGCTTGGAAAGTGGTTTTAAATGCCAAGTCAAAGTGGCAGTCAATTGAACACACAGGCCTTGCAATGACAAGGCCTGTGTCAGGTTTGAAAGGCTACTTGTGTGGGTAGCACAATCAGTGCTGCAGGCCCACTTGTAGCATTTGGGTTAAAGGTTCTGGGTATATGGTATACCACTTTACAAGGGAATTACAAGTGAACTAAATATGTCAAATGGGCATACACCAATGTCACCATGCTTAGGGGAGAAGCACATGCACTATATAAAACTGTAAATGTATTGATTTATTTATGGATTTACATTTGTTCATATAGCACCCTGCACCAAACTATATTAGAGTGCTTTACATATTGATGGTGCACTTTACTTTGTGCAAATTGTGCTGCAAATTCAGTCCCAAGAAGACCCATTTGATGAATCTTTATTTCCAACTTAGGCTTTATCATCAGAATTCAATACATTTCAGTAATGTGAAGCACATTAGGGTCCACAAGGAAAAAAGAGAGTGGTTACGTTTCAAACCCTAAAGATTTATTAAATGATAAGCAAAGTTACAAATCCAAATAATCAAATTAGCTATTAAACAGTACATGAATTCATTAGTGAATGTATAGTTGAAAGCAGGCTTCTCTAACCAGGAGCTCATGAGCTACTTGTAGCTATCCAGCTACCTGTAAGGAGCCCTCCTATGTGCAGCCCAGCCTACTAAATTAGAAGTGCTTTCTTGCTTAAATCAATATATGGATAACAAACTTGAAAATCGTGTTTTCAAGACGAAAATGTGTGTATTTTCAGGACTTCCGGGCTGCTGTTTTTAGGAAAACTGTTGAATTTCCATTGAATTGGGTAACAATAAATATTGCTATTTCAGCTCCAAGATACCTGTCAGGGTGGATGAGTTCTTTACAAATACACATATGTTATGTTGTATTTAAAGCTGATCTTTCATGCGGAGATGCAGAGATTTATTACAAACTTGGTACACTACAGCTATTGCTGTTTTGAACTACCCATGCAGAGGTATTCCAAATGGATAAAGCCTTTTTAGGTTTTGCCTGCACATTGCATGCGCTGTACTCTGGGCTGGCTTTAGGCATTGTTTTCTGTAACCCACTGGGCCGCCCTACTCCTGCTACACATTCTTTGTTCCCCACCCTCCTCCCTCTTTTTACTTTCCACCTGCAACCCCCTGCTGTTTTAAGACATACTGAACAGCAGTGCAGGCTTGCTTAATACACATAAACAATGAGCTATAGCGCGCTCAGCGCTGGCCGTGCCGTAGCACTGTGTGTTTATTTACTTTAAGCTGTGTTGCACAGAAGCTCGTACTGCTTAACAACATCTTTAAAAAACATTGACAATGCTAATAGTTCTCTCATAGGCAAAACTCATTTGGCTTTGCCAATGCTTGTTTACATTGCTGCTGTTAAACCTGCCCGATGCACTTGGGAGATCACTTCTGATAATATTGCATGCGTGGCCACTAATGTAATCTTGTATGATATGGTCACTGGTACAACACTGATATTAGTAGCTCACGATAATTTTCACTGACCATACGTAGCTCCAGAAGTCATGGCCAAAAAAGATTATTTTAAAGTTGTCCTATGGGCTTCAATGCCCACAAGAATCAATGGGCATTACCGAATCGGTATTTACAGAATTGGTAAATACCGAATCTTAACGATTCGGTATTTACCGATTCTGTAATACCTACATCCCCCCCCCTCTATTTTACCACTTCTTAAATACCGAATCGGTAAAATTCGGTATTTAAGAAGTGGTAAATAAAATTACCTACATCTAGGCCCAAATACATTATTTCCTCTTGTTTTTGTTCTTCCATGTGTGCCGCCTTGTGCAGCACACATGGAAAAAGCAAAATGCCATGTTTATGTGTAGGAAGGTCCCCCTTCCTGTACATTAACAAACCAGGGTGCCTGCGTTGGCGCTATGTTGCTAAACTTAGCGCCATCTCAAGGGGAAACGCAAGGATCTACCACATTCTTGTAAATATGGTGCTGCCTTGCATTTCAGAAGTGGCAAAGAAAGGCGTTAAGCCATGCCGGTAAACGCCTCACTCCGCTTCTTCCTTGTACATTTTCCCCTGAGTTTTTTGTACCTTTTTGTTTTCCACACAATGTTGCACCTTACATTCTCTAACCCAATAGTTCCTTCTTTCCCTTCTGACTATGATCTACCTTACCTCGCCACCTCCTTTCTCTGTTATTTCCTTAAAATCTATGTCCTTGTTTCTTTACTTCCTTGTTGATGTAGTTTTCTTACAGAATTGTTGTCCTATGTATCAATTGTTATACCAATGAAGATATTTTTCAGATTAAGAGTTTTGCATTCATACCGAATGATTGTGACACGCAAATATATTGATTGTGCATTATTCACATTTAGACTGACTATAGTTAATGTATTTTAAAATGGCTAAAGTCTGGTTGCCATCTTGCTTCTCATAACGTGCCTTTCTTTAACCCCTTGTCTGCTGATGACGGAACCGCTCCGTCATCAGCTGCGGTGGCGTTGTGCTGATGACGGAGCGGTTCCGTCATGGCCCGCTCGCTGCTCATGCGCGGAGCAAATTCCGCGCCTGCGCTGAGCGTTCTATTGAGCGGGGCGGGCCATGACGGAACCGCTCCGTCATAAGCACAGCGCCACCGATGCTGGTGACGGAGCGGTTCCGTCACCAGCATGCAGCCGCTGCGCGGCCGCCCCGCCCCCTTAGCACTGCGGCGGAATAGCCGCCGCAGTGAAGGGGTTAAGCTGACATTTCGGGCCAGATTTACCACTTACTCACGCAGTGCAGTGCAGGGCAGTAGCTGCAAATGCTGCACTGCCTGAAAAGGAGAGAGGATATGAGAGCCATAGTTACAGAAATATGTTTCTCTCCTCCCCTTTCCCAGGCGCTGGTGCTGAAATCAGCTGCCTTGCGCCACAGAGACCCCTGTGCGCCATAGTGCAATGGTGCCTCTGTGAATCTAGCATAGGTTTTGTACTGGAAGTGTTCCCTTCCGGTAGACAATACTATGCATTAACTGACTTTAACCTTTTCCATCTTTGAATGTGTGCTGTAAAGTGCGGCTCACGTACAAAGTCAGAAAAGCAAGGAGAAATGCTTTCATTTAAGGTGTAAGCATGTCTCCATTGTTGCGCATACTTCAAAAGGGCGCAGTTTCCTGACTCTAAACTCTACATTATTTAGCAAATAAGGTTTAGCATCAGAAACCTTGCGTGGTTTCATGGGATTGCCCATGCTCCACCCATGGTACGCCCCCTTGGCGCTAAGTAATGCAAAGCAGCGCTATGCGCTGCTTTGTGTTACTTTCACGGTATTTCCAGCACTAAACAAGTTTGGCGGTGGAAAGTAAATTGGAAAAAATTATTTTGTGCCGATTTGCGTCACTTTTATGATGCAAACATGGCATAAAATCTTAGTAAATCACCCCCTTCATGTACCATTTAGATGTTCCCTTGGTTTCCAGTTTTCATGTGAAATGTGTTTTTAACATGACACTTTTAGAATCTTCTAACGCTTGAGAAAATAGTGGCCTTAATTATCTACTTGTACCTTAACCTGATTCGTTCATTATATGGGAACCATGCGTAGATGTATCAAATGCTAACACTGTGTGATTTGAGCTTATACAATGTAGATGAGAATTCAGAACCCCTCTTTCACGACTTATCAGCAGAACCTTTCCCTAACTTAGAGGAGTAGGTTGCTCTCTTTAAGGAAGAAGTCATTTTACTTAACTTTCATTTTGAGACGATTCGGTAAATACCGATTCCAGCAAGGGTGCAGGGGGTGTCACTTTGACACCCTCTAGCACTCCAAATACAGGCATGTGTGCCATGTGGCACACAGACATGCCCTAAGGGCATGTCTGTCTGTCACATGGCATAGGTGTGCATGCACACATGTAATAATAATAATAATAATAATTCTTTATTCGGTTAATCACAAAGAAAACCATAAAAGAAACAATCAGCATAAAAAGTTCATACATACATAGATTAAAAGGAAGACCATTTCATAGAAAACATTTATGCAGTTAGGCAAAAGGGAACGGGTATTCTTTGTTTTAAAAAAAGAGAAAGTAGTTTTGTTTCAGGGAGTCTTCCATCATTAAATCATTATGTTTTTTTCCTTTTCTTTTTCCCTAGTGCAGTTTGCTAAAGGTTTTTTCTGTGGTTCAAAATGCATTTTAAAAAGTTTAAGACCAGGTAACAGACTTCTTCCGACTCTAAAGTTTGCAGTCTTAGGAAGGCCGGTCGACATTGTCTGAGGCCCCATCACCTGCATAGCGGAAGTATCCAATATTTTCTGTGGGGATGATAAAATTTACAGAATAAGATGACGTGGATATTGGATTGGGTTGATTTCGCGTCACAGGGACACGGAGGCAGGTTTGGGTCCCAGGCCTTGTTTAAGGGAAAGGCGACCAGTCTAAAAAAGAGGTTCAGTCTGAGCCTGGTAAGCAACATCCTCTCGTATGTTTTAGTATCGAGAGTAAGGTACGGTTGGATGCCAAACGTTTGCTGGACTGTGTTCGCATGAACCACTGAAGGTTTTGCTGACTCGGTTGACAGTCTGAGTGTTTCCAAGTGCCGTAGTGCAAGTTCCTTGAGTTCCTTTTTTGGGAGAGCTACCAATGATTCTGGATGGAGGTAGTATTTTTCAAGACCAAGGTTAGTGAAGAAGTTCCTAACGTAGCGAAGCCATTTTATTCTGTGAGCGTGGTCAAGTGACATTATGTCGGCCACTATCGACTGTGATAGTGTGTTAACTTCCGACGTCCAAATACGCCTCCACAAAAGCAGTGGCTGGATTTTAAGGAGATCCTGCAAGTAAGGAATTCCCAATTCCATGTGGGAGGCGTAGTTTGATGAGCCTTTTGGGGTAGCAAGAATAAATCTTACAAATCGGTTTTCGATTATTTGGAGGGCTCCAACGTCTGTGTGGCCCCAGACCCCTGCTCCATAGAGAGCTATCGCCTGGCACTTGGCATTGTAGATTCTTAGCAGTTCTACTGGGCGCCTCCTTCCCAGTTTCCGAGAAAAGGTCTGCAGGGCTGCTATTGAGCGCTTAAAAATGTGACATCTCGCTTCTACTGCTGGTTTCCATGTTAGGTTATCGTCGATCAAGATCCCGAGGTATGGATATTGTGTGGCGATCTCCAACGGTTGGCTATCAAGAAAGATGTTTTTTTTGCCTTTCTTCGCCCTCCCCGTGATCATGACAAAAGTTTTTTTACGTTAACCTTTAAGTCCAGGGAATTCATAAAGGTGGTATATCTATTTAGAGAGTGCTGGAGTTCGCGTGGGGTTCGGGCCAGGATGACGGCGTCATCCGCGTAGAGGAGTGCTGGAATCGGTCTCTGTTTCATTTTTGGGAGGTCCTGGGCCCCCCTCAGCATCGCCTCCTCCAAGCCGTTTGTGTAGAGCGAGAAGAGAAAGGGGGCTAAGACGCAGCCCTGCCTAACTCCTCGCTCCACTCCAAATGATGCCGTCAACTCGCCATTCTTTCCGAACCGGACTCTGGCCGAGGCCCCGGAATACAGCTCTCTAAGAAGGTCCAGCAATGAGGGGTCCACATTCATCTCTCTTAGGACTGTCCATAGTTTGGAATGTGCGACGCAGTCGAAAGCGGTAGACAGGTCTACGTAGACCATGTATACCGTCGATTTCTTTGCGTGCATGTATTTGGCCATTATGAGGCTGAGATTAAGTGCCTGCTCAACTGTCCCAAGGCCTTCTCTAAAGCCGAATTGTAAATCCGAGATAATGGACTTTTCCTCACTCCACAGTTGCAGTCTCTCTAGGATAACCCTTCCCACCACTTTACCGAGGGAGTCCAGAAGGGCTATGGGACGATAGCATTTTGGGTCCTGTCGGTCCCCTTTCTTGAAGATGGGGACCATGATTGATCTAGTCCAGGAGTCCAAGATGCCCTCACTAGCTGCTGCTATACATACTCTAGTTTCCTGACTCTAAACTCTACATTATTTAGCAAATAAGGTTTAGCATCAGAAACCTTGCGTGGTTTCATGGGATTGCCCATGCTCCACCCATGGTACGCCCCCTTGGCGCTAAGTAATGCAAAGCAGCGCTATGCGCTGCTTTGTGTTACTTTCACGGTATTTCCAGCACTAAACAAGTTTGGCGGTGGAAAGTAAATTGGAAAAAATTATTTTGTGCCGATTTGCGTCACTTTTATGATGCAAACATGGCATAAAATCTTAGTAAATCACCCCCTTCATGTACCATTTAGATGTTCCCTTGGTTTCCAGTTTTCATGTGAAATGTGTTTTTAACATGACACTTTTAGAATCTTCTAACGCTTGAGAAAATAGTGGCCTTAATTATCTACTTGTACCTTAACCTGATTCGTTCATTATATGGGAACCATGCGTAGATGTATCAAATGCTAACACTGTGTGATTTGAGCTTATACAATGTAGATGAGAATTCAGAACCCCTCTTTCACGACTTATCAGCAGAACCTTTCCCTAACTTAGAGGAGTAGGTTGCTCTCTTTAAGGAAGAAGTCATTTTACTTAACTTTCATTTTGAGACGATTCGGTAAATACCGATTCCAGCAAGGGTGCAGGGGGTGTCACTTTGACACCCTCTAGCACTCCAAATACAGGCATGTGTGCCATGTGGCACACAGACATGCCCTAAGGGCATGTCTGTCTGTCACATGGCATAGGTGTGCATGCACACATGTGCATGCACACCTGGATTCGGTATTTTACCACCCAATTGGATTGGGTGGTAAAATACCGAATCTGAAAGGCCTTTGGGACTCAGAAGAGTCCCACCTACATCTAGAAGTTACCGAATCGGTAAAAATACCGATTGGGTATTTTACCGATTCGGTTACCGATTCGGTAAAATTGGCCCACTACATCCCAAACACCCATTTACCGGTCGGTAATGGCGAAAATCGGTAAATAGCCACCTACATCTGGCCCTTGATAATGTATTTAATAATGTATTTCTCCTCATTTCACCAACTTAAGACTAGGTTTTACCTGTTCTTTATTTTGCCGCTGCCTCCTATGTACGCCATCCTTATACATAGGGGGCAACGGCCACCGCAACACCCACTGCCCACCCTTTTCACACTAACCATAGCGTGAAAGGGTGCCTGATTTACAAGGCAGCGTTAAGCCTTGTAAATAAGGTGCAGCCCCAATCGCCACCACAACGTCGGTAAAAGGGACGTCGTGGTGACGATAGTGGCTTGTACATTTGCTCCTCAGTGTCAAGCACTAGCCTACACAGTGTCACTTGTAAGCAACTCATATTAATGGCGAGGGTCAGTTTCAGGGCCATGGTCGCCAAGAAAGGCCTTAAAAAGTTGAGTATTTAGGACATTTCCGAATGAAAAAATGTTTGGGGCTAATCTTAGATGGCGGGGGGGGGAGGGGTGAGTTCCAATGCCAGTAGCAGAGCCATAAAGCAAGTTAGAGCTTGAAAAGATCTAAATTTTGGAATTTCCGATCCAAGTGACTCCTACAGCTGGAAAGCCCTGGGCTGCCAGAAATATTCAATCGATTGGGTAAGGACCTCAGTCTGCCAGGGTGAAAGGCACATTAATAAAAACTCAAAATTTGAAAATGGTGTAGAGGTAGGATTCCCAAATAGAATCAAACCAATACAATGGAAAAAGATGCTGTAAGTAATTAGAACAGCGTTGAAAACAACGAAGGGGCCAAAGACACAAGTCAGGTGGCCAAGAAAAAAAATCAGGCTCACTCACTGATGTGCTACATACCTTACAAGACTCTTCCACGGCTCTGGCCCTAGAAATAGAACCGTGGCAATTGACGTTAATGTCACAAGATGTGACATTCTCAAGTTTGAAATTAGAGGAAAGAATGATGAAAATAACTTTGAGGTCAGTGGCATATCCAGTGCTTAATTTGAGCTGGCGGTTGCAGGGGTGCTCCCTCCTCCCCCCAGTACTCATTTTTGGGGGTTGGCACTTATTTTTCCTCACAAGGCTTTGGTCCAGTGAAAGAGAGAGAAAACCACAAAAGAGGCATGGAAAGACAGAAAAGAGTGAAAAGGGAGAAAGCAGGGATGAAAAAGAACTCCAAGAGTGAGTTAAAGAAACAAGAACGTAGGGTAGTAGAAAAAAGAGGCATGAGGTGGGATCAACACTAGGCAGCCTCAGTTTTTGGAAACCTCACTCTTCAGTAGTGACAGCTGCGGGCTCTGAGTGAAACGTTAGGGTCCAACACTTACTCTTTTACAAATTAAACACTGGGACTGTCTACATGTCAGAGGCAAAGTGTAAGTGCTTCCTCATAAATTATTATTGAAAAGTGTTGTATAAATTCAGGTCAGGGAGTGGAGTATTTTATTTACCATCTGTTTAGTATGCAAATCTTTTGGCCTCTGCATTGCATATGGTATAAGATTGATGAAGAATATTGTGCTTTTAAAGTAATAAGCCTATTTCCATGTATTAAGCAGTGATTAGTGGTTCATGCTAGAAGTAAGCCACAGATAAAGATTCACAGGAAAGTACACACTACGGGCATATTTACAAAACAATGTTGGAGCATAGCATTACGCCAAATCTGGCAACACCGCGCTTTGACATTCTTAAAACGCAGGGAGGCGCCGTATCCACAAGAATACGGCACCCCCTGTGTTTCTCCTAGATCCGGCCAAAAAAAGCTGCCTAGCGCAGGCACAGGCACCCTGCCACCACGTGGCATGGGTGCCTGCGCTACAGGGGCGATTTTTTATGTGAAGGGACACCTTCCTACACATAAATAATGAATAATGGCAATTTGCTCTTTCTATGTGTGCTGCAGAATGCAGCATACATAGAAAGAGCAAAAAAGGAGGAGAAATTAATATTTCTCCATGTATTGCCATTCCAAGACCAGTTTCTGGCTATCCCCGAGTGGGATGGGTATGCTCAGACGTGAATCCCATGCCCTCCATGCCACTGGAATCAAGCTATCCTGGCTGATGACGGCTAATAGCCAGAAACTGGTCCTAGGATGCTTGATTCCGGTCCAGGGAAGACATGGCTTGGCAGTTCAGGCTGGACTGTTCCCATGAGGCACAGGGTCAAGACTGATTTGCATATGGCCATGTCTGAACTGGGGTGGTGTGTTGAGTAAAATAACGATGGATTAAACCCAGATCTGTGACTGGGGGTGAATGTTTTGCCATTGTGCAACATTCCGTCCATCAATTGTTGTTTTTGTATTTGTCTCTCCGAGTGGGATGGGTATGCTCAGATGTGAGACCCATGCTCTCCATGGCACTGGAATCAAGCTATCCAGGCTGCTGACGGCTGATAGCCTGAAACCGGTCCTAGGATGTTTGATTCCGGTCCAGGGAAGACATGGCTTGGGAGTTCGGGCTGGACTGTTCCCATGAGGCACAGGGTCAAGACTGATTTGCATATGGCCATGTCTGAACTGGGGTGGTGTGGTGAGTAAAATAACGATGGATTAAACCCAGATCTGTGACTGGGGGTGAATGTTTTGCCATTGTGCAACATTCCGTCCATCAATTGTTGTTTTTCCATTTGTCTCTCCGAGTGGGATGGGTATGCTCAGACGCGAGTCCCATGCTCTCCATGCCACTGGAATCAAGCTATCCTGGCTGATGACAGCCAGAAACCGGTCCTAGGCTGCTTGATTCCGGTCCAGGGAAGACATGGCTTGGCAGTTCGGGCTGGACTGTTCCCATGAGGCACAGGTTCAAGACTGATTTGCATATGGCCATGTCTGAACTGGGGTGGTGTGGTGAGCAAAATAACGATGGATTAAACTCAGATCTGTGACTGGGGTGAATGTTTTACCATTGAGCAACATTCCGTCCATCAATTGTTGTTTTTGCACATATTTACAAGGTGACTTTAAGTCAGGTTAAGTGGCTTAGCGCCACCTTGTAAATATGAGGAATGCTACTATGCCACCGAAGCATCATAAAACGTTATGCTGTGGTGGCGATACAGGCTTGTAAATATGCCCCTACGTTTCATATTCACCCGAATAAGTGAAGTCTTTTTCAAGTATTCTGGTCTTCTTTCAGCCTCAAAAATATGGCTTTGACGCCAGACAGCAAAGAGCTGTCCTTGTCGGATGGACTGGGGGACTCCTGCACTTTCACTTGCCAAAGGCGGTGGGGCCAAGAGGAATAGCTTAGAGACCAGGTCAAGACAGGACTGGTGGGCGCACAACAAATACTCCTCACCTACCTGGCTAAACCAGGGGACCAGAGGAGGCCAAACAACAAACAGTCCCCACCCCCACACACACACACCTTTAGTACCCCAAAAAATGATTTGGGCCTTGGGTCATATATAGAGGGCCACAGAACAGTGGGGCCCCTAACCCAGTCAAAGGAAAGGAAAAAAAAAAGGTAAAGCAGAGCCAAATAACCCAACCACCCAATTGTCAAATCTGTGAGAGAGAAAGCTCAATGAGATCTCCATTCTTGGGCTTCTAACATCAGCGAATCATAATGCTGCGTTGACAACAATCATCAAATCAGAATACTTCTTTTATACTTTAAAATGTTCCGACATTTGGGGGCGTGTAATGTTTAGATGCATAACAGAACGAGTGACAATATTTAGCTGGTATAGATTAAATTAATTTACAATAAAACAAATACAGAATGTAAAAAATAGTTTCAATCCAATAATAATTAATCACATACAAAATCAATACACAGGAAAATAAACGCCCAAACGTATTATGGTCGACACTTTGATTCCAAAATGTAGAACTAGTTAATGACAGCCACACAAAATGGTGATTTGATTGACCTACAACAATTTTAAAATCGGTTTAACAAAATTAAAAATACTGCCGATGGTTTTAAACTCAAAACGCGTGGCACATAAAGCCACCATGTCTTACTTGCTGGGGTGAATTCGTTCTAAACTGCTTTGAATTGTAAACCTGCTATATATAGCAGACGCAAACCTAAAAAGTTATGCTTAACTGTTGCTGTTACTGTAAATGAGCCCGACTTCCGGCAATATAGGGGTTCTGCAGATTACTGTTACTTTTAGTGTTGAGTTTATGTAGTAGATTGCATTAATAGGAGGCTTGTGTAATTACAGTGCAATGTACAATACAGTTTATGCTTCAAACAATATCCTGAAAGAGGGCTTCCCAAGGGGCTAAATGATACCTAACTTTAACAGATAATGGGGCATATTATCAAGACAGGCGATAAAATTATCGTCTATTTAGCGGCAGAAAACTGCAGCTAAAACGGCGATAATGGGCTTGATAATATGCTCAATGGAATTGCAATCGAAGCCCGTGTTAGATGTGAAGGACATCTAACATGGGCTTCAATTGGAATTCCATAGAGCATATTATCAAGCCCAAAGAACAGCGATGGCAGCGCTGGTCATGTCCAAGTTGGATTACTGTAACGGGCTATTGGTGGGCGCTTGCAAATCTGTGACTGCTAAGTTACAGGTTCTCCCAAATGCAGCGGCCCCCCTTTTGTTCGGACTTTCCCGTTTTTCTTCTGCAAAACATGCCTTAAATGAATTACATTGGCTGCCTATTATAAAGCGAATACGCTTTAAAGCCCTGTGCATCGACTTCAAGGCTTTACATGGTACTGGCCCGGTAGTCTTTGCAGAATCTTTTTCAATGGTATCTACCCTCTAGGACGCTTCGTTACTCATCGGCCAATAATGTCAAGATTCCCAACTACCGCCTACAGAGATGGGGAGGGAAAAGCTGTCATCTCATTACGGCCAGGTGGTAGAATGCACTTCCCACTCATCTGAAACCAGCTCAAGATCTTTTGCCTTTTAGAAAAGATTTAAAAACTTGGCTCTTTACCATCTAATCTTCTGTGCTCTTTTTTATGTGGCAGTTGTGATTTGTTTCCGCCAGGCTAACGCCTAGACGCCTTCGGGTCGTAGTGCGCTATATAAATAAATAAATACATAAATAAATACATAAATAAATTATCGCCGTTTTAGCGGCAGTTTTCTGCCGCTAAATCGGCGATAATGTTATTGCCTGTCTTGATAATATGCCCCAATGTGTTTGAAAAACCGGCGTAACTTTGAAGTTAGCACATACTATCTTGTGTGAATCGGGGTACTTTCCTACGGCTGATTTAGGTGGCTAAAATGGCCTACTCTGATGTCTATGTGAGAAGTGAAAAATACTGTTTTGGTACGCCGAATCCCTTATAACTGTGCCACCCCTAAATAAACATTTTGTGGTGTCTTTCTCCAGTGCTTGCTGTGCCTTAGTGGCGAGGAGCGCGCTGCTAAAGGTCTTAACAATGCAAAAACTGATGTTCCCGTGGAATATTGTATCCACCTTAGGTACAGAGGCACGAGTGTTGCATACGCTGTTTGGGGTCTCTTTCATGTTTGCTGCACTCTGCTGATGCTGACAGGAAGTAAGCGAAGACCCCGAGTCCAGATGAAAAGAAGCACATGTGAGTGTTTCAGCAACCTTGAATTGTTCTCTTGGATTTTGAGTCACAGGTCAGTTCCTTTAAAAAAAACCTTCGTTTTATTCATACTCACAGGCTCTGCACGGCAGCCGTGCAAGCAAGCCTTAAAGCGGAAGTGAAATCAGGAAGAACTAACACAGATGCCACATTTCGACACTCTAGTCATAAAAAACATTTCTGCGAAAAATGAATAAGGAACTCAATTTTGCTGCCATATCAATTCAGCACCTAAAATGTAAAGTCAGGGAATATATTTAGTGGCAGCCATGTTCATGTCAGAGAGCTTTACATTCATATAGAGAACGATATCGTAGATTTACACAGACAAAGTGGAACTTACATTTTGAAGCTCAATATAGTATAGATAACAATTTTCACAGGGGGCAATGTTAACTAGATATATACAGTTGAATTTATAGTTGAAAGTGAGTGAGATGTAGATAAAAACTATACAATTAGGACTCAACTCAGGAAGCAGCATGTAGTAGACATTAAATCGAGGTATAGGGGGAATTTGGCAGTTTGATAGGAGTTTATTCATTCCTTTCTAAAACACAGTATATTTAGTACAATATTTGGTCCCCACATCTCTATAACACTACAATTCACTTAGGGCCATGTAATTCATTTTGTAAGTTTGTCTAGAGAAGTATTTATGAGAAAGCATTGCTGGCTTGGGCTGCCGTACCATGTTCCAGAAATGGATGGCTGTTGTGACCAGTTCTGCTTTTTAGTGCGTGGTGTCTCTCAACTCTTCTCTGCAGGCAGTGGGGAGTTAGTTGCATTACAGGAGTATCCAGCCACCAGGATACTGCGATGTGCTGCCTGGTGGCTGTCTTTCCTGCACATCATGGGCACAGTGCTAGAGCAGGGCAACTTCGAATCACTGGGCACTGCCAGCGCTTGTTTTATCTCTTTTTTTGGTTTTAAAGATAGTGAGATTAAATTATGTCTGTCTACAGAATGCATTTGATGTCTGAAAGGCTTCAGGATACATCTACAACAATCTTGCACCCGGTTTTCGTCACAAAAGTTACACAAAATGGTGCAAAATGTTTATTTGAAATGTACTTTCCAGCATAAAACTGGTCTTGCACAGTAAAATTGCCTGCAAGTAACACAAAGCAGCAACTTGCTCTTCTTTGCCTTAAAATGCATCAGTGTGGCATTCCATGGGCATTACCATGCAACCACTCATGGGTTTTGACGCAAAGCCCTATCTACTAATAACAATAGACAAGGTTTTGCACCCCAAAAAATGTATTTTTGAGATTGGCGTTATCTTGGAAATGTTCTTTTATTTCTCTAAACGTTTCTGACTTTGCATTTGTGCTGCACTGTACAGCACATATCCAAAGTGGGAAAAGTTTCAAAGTATGTCTAGACATAATATTTTGTGGTAGAAGTGTACCATACCAGGGCAAACCCTATGCTGGGCATGACACAGACACCTTTGCACTATGGTGCAAAGGTTGCATGGCGCCGAACAGCCAGATTGTGTGCCAGCACTAGGAGGAGAGCACAGCAGTGCCATATCTTAATATATATGGCGCTATCCTGCTCTCTGCCTCTCACGCAATGCAGCAACTTTGGAATTGCACCGTGTTGTATGAGTTTTTAGTAAATCTACCCCGTCATATCATCAATTGGTCAAAAAAGTATAACAAGTATACTGAGAGAAAGAGGAGTATTGGTAAGCACCCTTAAGCTACAGGTTTTTTATTTGCTTTTAATTGTTTGCAATTGTTTGGATGGACTGTTCCTCAAGACCATGGTAGTTTGTGCAAAGTTACAGTATCCCATTTGTGTTCCCTGTAACTCTTGGTGATGAGGCTTCAGGTCGTCCTTTTGTTAGTCTGCATATGAAACATGCAGAGAGACATTGTATGTTGTTGGATGTATTTACTTTGCTGGAGTAATGTTTTTGTAATAGCTGTTTTATGATTTTTGTTTAGGAAGTGGGTGCTGTTAGGATACTTTAGCCCGACACAAAGAATATGTGTAATTAACATATATATTTTGCACATTCATTTTCTTTAGTTTGCTATCAGGATAACATTTTTGGAGTTGCATTCTTTTGCTCTCAAGATATGCACGCCCATGGGCGTTCCATTGCTGTTAGCATTTGTAAAGTAAAGACATGCACATGCATAGAAAGGCCTTCTTTAATACGAAACAATAGTATTTGCCTTTTGCCTATGTTCCACTGCTATTATGTTATATGCACTCCATGAGAATGTGCATAAATCATATCCCATGACAGCAGTGTTTTTCAAATATTTGAAATTGCCAAGTTAATAATTTGTCATATGCATTCCACGAGAATGTGCATACATTATTTTCCATGGAGCAGTGTCATTCAACTATTTGAAATTGTGAATATTAAATTATTTCATCAAAGAATGCTCTCAAAGTAAATGCGTTCATTGATATCTCTATTACCAGTTCTCTTAATAATGTACTAATATATGAATATTCATACATGTTCGCCTTATTGTATAACACGACTATACTAACCACCCTTTATTTCATAATGCATTCAGATTACGTTTGACAAACTTTTCCATTCTTTTTAAAATTGTTCTTTTACCAATGACACAAATACAAATTTATACCAAATTGCACAACATAAATTAGAACAACATGCTCCCTTTGCAACAACTCTACCGAAAGGGTGTTAACATTTGTTAAAAACAAAATAAATAGCGATTCAAACCTGTTACTTTTTAATTTAATTTTATGAAATAGCTTTGGTTACCTAACATATGGCGTTTCTGCCTGTGCCACTTTTAGTGGTGCCTATAGAAAAACAGCAACCCGGTTTATCTCTGTTTTACTCAAAGTATCTCGTATGTGACCTGCAATAATAACAAATGTATTTGTGAGGATTCCACTACACCAGCATTGTTATGGCAAGTTTGAGATAGTACCAAATTTCCTTTCATCATGTTTTTTCTAGAGGATGCCGAGTGGTGAAGGTGATGTTGACAGGCACCTTATCTATCCCCATTTTGCTCTCTCTTCTCTTTTTTTCTCTTTCTTTCTCTCTCTCTCTCTCTCTTTCTCTCTCTCTCTCTCTCTCTCCCTCTCTCCCTCCCTCACTCCCTCCCTCTTCACTCTCCCTCTCTCAGATATGATGCTTTTTCTTTCCCTTCTTAAATCCTTTTCCGTGGCCATGTCTGAGCCAATGGTCCATGGTAAGCTGATTAAGCAGCAGTACCATGTAGACCAAGGTGCGTTCCTCTCTGCGAGCCTACTGTCCGTAGTTTTAGTGCACGCATGATGTCAACATTCTGTCCCATCCAGTTCCTTACTATCTGTGTGTTAGAAGGTGGTTCTGACACTATGGGCCACCCGGACTTTTCACTTTTTGAGCACCTAATTTATGAGCTTTTACTGTGAGGGTGCCTCATAAGTTGGGACTCACCCACAGTG
This sequence comes from Lissotriton vulgaris, assembly GCF_964263255.1. Lineage (NCBI taxonomy): Eukaryota > Metazoa > Chordata > Amphibia > Caudata > Salamandridae > Lissotriton > Lissotriton vulgaris. Next base: position 1,616,250,135 of record NC_141687.1, on the reverse strand, counting down.
AACTCAGGATGTAAGAGACTGCATGGGGATTTTACTGGAGTCTCCCAAGATTGACCAGGCCACTGCGCAGCAGCTGGAGTAAGGGACACGGGAATGGTTACATGCAGACACATGTGTACCTGCGTGCGCACACAGGTAGGGGCTGCGTATGGGAGATTCCTAGTGTGCGCAGCCAAAGAACAGGTGCAGATAGACTGGTGTGGCAGGACATATGCAGAATTGGGTGGTGGCATGAAATAGGCTTTATACACTGTGAAGAAACAATTTTCACTTCATTAATCCCCTATGGGGATGTGGAGCCCATGGGTTAGAGTAACTTTCATAAGGCCTACAGATTCCAGACACGCACTAAAGTTCACGGTAGCGGATGTGAGAAAGAGCATTCTGCAGAGTCCAAAGTCATATTTGTACTGCTTTGGGTCCTCCAGAACTGTCATATTTGTCTGAGTCAGCCATAACCAGACCCAGGCAGAGGGCTGACCTCAGCTGGATGGATTGATAACCTTTCTTCCACAAGCTAAGGCCTCCTCTCCACATTGAGAAGATGGGTGGGGCTACAGGATCATCCATCAGCAGCTATCACTGGGTGCCAGGCACCAGGCTGCACCAAGAAGGGGAAGCAGCGAGGGGGTAAGGGGCTTTTTCAGAGACCATGTGACAAGAGACCCTGGACGCCACCATTTTGAACAAACTCAGAGGCTGGGCAGGAAGGAAGGAGCAGGGGCAGTGAAGTGATGTGTCGCTGTTTGATAGGACAAACAGAGACTTCCTGCCAGCCCCCTACTTAACGTTTTAAAAGTATTTGCACAGGAAGAGAAGCTCTGTCTGGGGTGTGGTCTGCTGAGACAGAATGTGCTGGAGCCTGGCCATGGGCAGTTGGAAGGAGGAACCCCCTGACTGCCCCCCAGGATCCTGAACAGCGCCAGGAGAAGAGTCCAGGACCAGTGAGCTGCAGCCTGGGCCTCTGCGCAAGCAGAAGAGAGGCGCAGGGGGAGAGACAGGCGAAAGGCTAGTGCAGGGAGCCAGTGATTACAGCTCCCTGCTGAATACCCCCTCTGAGAAGCCCAGAGGGCAAAGGAGAGTGCTCCAGTGACTGGGGGGCACCACCAGGAGCAAGAAGACGTGAAAATGCAGAAGATCGGACCCCCAGGGGCTGAGATATGGCCCCGTAAGGTAGACGACCTTTGACCTTTCATGGGACCGACAACGAAGCACGTGGGGCTCCACCGCCGGTCTGAAATGGTCTCCCGGGGTAGGTCAGGACCCGTGGGCTGCCCTCAAATGAAGTAAAGCCAGGGTGCACCGTGGCCCCAGCTAAAAACTAAGTAGGGGAACGCCGTTGCGCTCCCGTGAAAAGTTGCAGGGGGAGGGGCCCGGGATCCCAACTCCGGTCCCTGTGTGTGATGGAGGAGAGGGGAGTGCCTTTGCGGCCCCGCAAAATGGAGGAGGTGGGGAGCGCCATTGCGCCCCCCACGAAGAGGCCCCCAGGGGCTCTGGAACACATCCCCGGGCCAGAAGTAAAGTCGGGGGCACCGTCCTGCCCCCGGTGAAGTCTGACTCCTACGGGGTGCCAGGAGCCCACTCTGGCCCCCTGGTGAAGAAGAGATCCAACAGAGAGCGCCAGCGCACTCCCCCCTGAAGAGGAGGAGGGGCCCGGGACCCCATCCTCGGGCCCCAGAGCCAAGCCGGGGGGCGCCATCGCACCCCCGTGAAGATGGCCCTGGGGACCCAGGACCCAATTCCCGGGCCCCAAAAAGAATGAGGAGGCCGGGGTGTGCAGCCGCACACCCCCAAGCACTGGGTGGGCCAGCGCAAGTCTTTGGGTCTTCCCGCCGGAGCGGGCAGATCAGAAATGTGGTTCCGGCTCCCACGGCAGCACGCAAGGGTGCTGGCCGTGCGGGGAGCCAGCTGGAGCAGCTGTGGGTGGGCTCCCCAGGCTGCCCTCCAACACTGAGGCATGTGGGGTTCCCGGGTGGGGCCGGGACCCCGAACAGGACACGAAGACCCTTGACCCTTCCAGGTAGGTCGCTCCCCCTCCGCACAGCACCGCCTGTGCCCGTTCTCTCCCTCGATGCCCCTTGTCTCTCTGCCCGGTTTCCCTTCTGCTCCCCTTGCTGCCCTGTGTCTCTCTGCCTGGTTTTTCCTTCTGCTCCCCTCAGAGCCCGTGTCTCTCTGCCCGTTTTTGCCTTCTGTTGCTTAGCTGCCCCTGCATCTCTGTGACCTTTCTGTCTTCTGTGACACTCGTTACCTCCTGTTTTTTGTGACCTTTCTGCCGTTACTTGTGACCTTTTGCCCTCTTTGCCACTCGCTTCCCCCTCAATTATGTGCCCTTTTGCCTTCTGTTTCCTTCGTTGTCCCTCACCGCCCCTGCCGCTGCGTCCCCAGTGGCTTAGCCCACTGACTGTCCATTCGCTGCCCCCACCTCCTGCCTCCCAGCTGCTCCTCACTCCCACCTCTGGGGCGCGACAAGCCCGTCTGCGCCCGCCCGTGCCTGGACTGCACCCAGCGCAAGAACCCCTGGCCCCCACCACGACAACCGCCGCCACTACCACGCCAGCACTCTGCATGCTCTCAACCCCGGACGGACCCACAACTTCTTCAAGGCTGCCCCGAAACGCACACACAGTCCCTTCACCTGCCGGAACTGCAGCTACATCAGCCACAGAGCCGACGAACCACCCGCCAAGAAAGACCTCAACCACCTCCGATGCTTACTACTGAACACCCGCTCCGCACGCAAACACGCCGTCAAGCTCTGGGACCTGCTCAACACAACCTCCTCAGACGTCGCCTTCCTGACAGAGACCTGGCTGAACAACTCCTCCGCATCCGACATCGCCATAGCCATCCCAGACGGCTTCAAGATCACCCGCAGAGACCGCACCAACGCCGTCGGAGGAGGAATCGCCATCGTCCACAAGAACAGCATCAGGGTCTCGAGTAGCACCAACGACACGTTCAGCACCGCCGAACACATGCATTTCCAGATCCACACAGACCACCCTCAGAGGCACCCTCGTCTATCGACCCCCGGACCCCGCCCCCAGTTCAGCTACTCCTTCGCCGACTTCATCAGCACGCACGCCCTGACATCCACCGACTACATCCTCCCTGGAGACCTGAACGTTCACCTTGAGAACAACAACGACAACAACTCCACAACCCTGATCGATAACCTCGCCAACCTCGAACTGAGACAACTTGTCACAACGCCCACCCACTCTGCTGGCCATACGCTCAACCCCATCTTCTCCTCAAGCCTGCACGTCTCCGTCAGCCACACCACCGAACTCCTCTGAACCGACCACCGCTGCATCCACTTCACCTGCCAGAAACCCACCACACACCACCGCACCCAACAGATCCCCCCCGCTGCTGGAGCAAAATCACCGAAGACCAACTACAAGCAAACCTCGCTCTCAGCCCACCCATCGAACCCTCCGACGACGCTGCCCACAGCCTCAGACGCTGGATCGAGGACTACGCCAACACCCTCACCCCGCTGAAGAAACCCCCCCACAGAGACACCAGCAAGAGGGCCAGCTGGTTCACCCCAGAACTCCTAGATTCCAAGCAAGCCTGCCGGAAACTAGAGAAGAAATGCACAGTGAACAAACTCCGGACAGCCACGAAGCACACAAGGACGCTGCATGCAACCACCAGCACCTCATCAGGGCTGCCAAGAAGACCTCCTTCAAAGACCGCCTCGACAACAACGCACATGACAGCAAGGAGCTCTTTAACATCGTGAAGGAACTCTCCAACCCCAGCTCCAACACCAACAACATCCCGCAGTCGCAAGCCCTGTGCGACTCCCTCGCCACCTTCTTCCACCGCAAGATAGCAGGCATTCACGACAGCTTCAACACCCAGACAGCCCCAACAGACAGCAACACAACAGACCCTCCGCTAGCCTGGACCAGCATGAGCGTCAATGACACCATCAAGACCATGAGCACAATCCACTCCGGCTCTCCGTCAGACCCATTCCCGCACCACGTCTTCAACAAAGCAAGCAGCTCCATCGCACCCCACCTACGCAACATCATCAATCTCTCCCTTGAGATCACGACCTTCCCAGAGAGCTGGAAACATGCAGAGATCAACGCCCTACTCAAAAAACCTAAGGCAGACCCAACAGACCTCAAGAACGTCCGACCCATCTCTCTGCTCCCCTTCCTGGCCAAGGTCATCGAGAAAATCGTTAACAGACAGCTAACCTGATACATCGAAGAGAACAGAATCCTAGACCCTACCCAGTCAGGGTTCTGTAGCAACCACAGCACCGAGACCGCCCTCATCGCCGCCACCGACGACATCAGGTCCCTGCTAGACAATGGGGAGACTGCAGCACTCATCCTCCTAGACCTCCACGCCACCTTTGACACCGTCTGCCACCGCACACTACGCGCACGCCTCCACACCGCAGGGATCTGAGACAAGGCACTGGAATGGACCACCTGCTTCCTCTCCGGCAGAACCCAGAGCGTCCGCCTCCCCCGTTCCGTCCCGAAGCCTCCGAGATTATCTGCGGCGTACCCCAAGGATCCTCCCTCAGCCCAACACTGTTCAACATTTACATGGCCCCGCTCGCACACGTCGCCCGACAGCAAGACCTCAACTAATCTCCTACGCCGACGACACTCAACTGATCCTCTCCCTCACCAAGGACCCCATCACCACCAAAGCCAACCTCCATGAAGGAATGAAGGCCGTCGCCGACTGGATGAAGATCAGCCGCCTGAAGCTGAACTCGGACAAGATGGAGGTCCTCATCCTGGGCTCCAACCCGTCAGCCTGGGACGACTCTTGGTGCCAAACGCAACTGGGGGCAGCCCCGTCCCCCACCGACCACGCACGCAACCTGGGGATCATCCTCGACTCAACGCTCTCAATCAATGCCGTCTCCTCCTCCTGCTTCAACACCCTCCGCAAGATCTACAGAAGGATCCCGACAGATACAAGAAAGACAGTCACCCAGGCCCTCGTCAGCAGCAGACTCGACTACGGAAACGTCCTCTACGCGGGAGCCCCGACCAAGCTCATCAATCGACTACAACGCATCCAAAACCCCTCGGCACGACTGATCCTCGATGTACCTCGACACGGCCACATCACCCTAAACCTGAGAAACCTGCACTGGCTCCCCGTCAACAAGAGGATATCCTTCAAGCTCCTCATCCACGCACACAAGGCACTCCACAAGACCGGCCCAGCCTACCTCAACAGACGGCTCTCCTTCTACACCCCAACCGCCAGCTCCGCTCCACCAACCTCTCACTCGCCACCATCCCACGCAACCGTAGAACAACCACCAGGGGGAGATCCTTCTCCCACCTCGCGCCAAGACATGGAACACCCTCCCACTGAGCCTACGACAGACCCAAGACCTGCTGACATTCAGGAGGATAATAAAAACCGGGCTGTTCGATCAGTAGCGGCCCCCACCTCCCCCCCCTAGTTCCTTGAGACCCTCGCGAGTAATTAGTGCGCTTAACAAATGACTGATTGATTGATTGAAGAGCTGCACGGGGCTTGGGTGGGACCGGCCCCCAAAAACCGGCAGAGCGGCCAGGTGTGGGCTCCCCGATGTCGCATTCTCTTACCTGGGGGTCTGGGTAGGACTGGACCCCAACGAGGCCGGCAGAAGCAGTAGGAGGCCGCCGGCTGCAGCGCAGCTCTCCCCAGCAAAGCGAGAGAGCCAGTAATTTAATATTCAGAAAAGGGAGCACGATGTGCCCTAGAATACCTTGCTAGGCATTTGGGAATCTGCAGTTTTGGTGCATGGTGGTCCCCAGAGGAGGGGTCACCCTCATATGTGTTCAAAGGTGCTGGGGGAGCTGCTGGAGAAGCGAGGTCTCCCCCCTCAGCACAAAGAGAAGTCCCTCCCTAAGTCACATGGGGACGTTGAAAAGAATAACCCCTCAAGGGCTTAGCCAGCATTTAACACCTTCTAGGCTGGATCTTTTGTTCTACAGCTGAGGGTGTATTGAGAAGTGCATCACGGAGTGAAAGGCTTAGTTGGGGATTGTCTGGAGAAGGGCACCCCCTGGAGGTGAAAAGGTGTAATTGCACCAGAAATGCATTTACTGAGGTTATTTCTTTTAGAGAGACTGAAGGCCACATGGGTAATGTGAAGTACTTGTGTAAAGTGATGTCATAAGTAAAGTGGGGTTATGTTGCCAGACATTCCTGCTAGGGTGATTGGCTGTATATGCATAATTCTGTGATGTCTTTAGGGGCTGTAATTGCAAGGCATTCTAATGATCCACAAATGTGATGAGTACTGTCAATCTAAAGTGATGCTTAAACATGTATTCTTGCTGCTGCGCTTAGGTGAAGAACTCAGACTGCTATCCCTTAAGATGTAGAGGTGTATACTTCATGGTCAGTAGGAAATGCTCAGTTGGAGTTATGTGTCTCCAAGGCAGGGTTACCTATTTTAAATGCTTGTTGAGATAATGGGGTGGGTCGCCACTGGGATGGTGCCAGTGCGCAGGGCCCTCGCTCCAGGTTATGTTCAATTAAGTGCATTGGGGGCAAAATGATGTGCATACATGGGAGGGCTGGTAGTAGACCACACCCTTGGGAGGGGTGGAGATGTTCTGCAATGTCACAAAGTAATTCCAACAGCTTATGTATATTTGTAAATTGGTGAATAGTATTGAGTAGTGTGTGTGTGTTTAATAAATGTACTCTTACTTTTATAGAGCAAAGTACAGACTGGATAATCAATTATTGAGTGTTACTTCTGCACACATGCAAATGGCGATTACTAGCCCACACCACCTCCCTTGAGTAAGCCTCAGACTGCCCTGCAACGCTACCCTCTCATAGTCAGGCGCTACAATTGGGTGTATGTTTCCCAGTGAAGGACACATGTAGTCATGTTATTTGTGCAGTCCTCACAGATGCTGCCTGGTTTTCCAACATTGGTGCCTAGCGGCGGGAAACATACTATCACATTCTGGTGTGCATTTATAGCATTTGATGAGTCCAGTTTTGCCGCACATTACCTATGCAGTAATGAGCAAATGGAAGTGCGCAAGGCTCTGAGAAGTGTTCCAAGTTTTGGCTATATTAACTAAAAGTATGGGAAAGGAAAGCCTTGTGTACATATGTGTCATGTGAAGATATTATGGTTTAAATGTAAACTGTATTGATATGACTGCTTATGTTGATTGTCATGTGCTAGTGGGATAGTGCTTTCCAGGAAATGATTGCATGCAAATGTTTTAAGCCAGATAGTACACCTTTGAACCCTAACACTGCACGCACTACACCTGCATGAGGAGGGTGTCTCCTCAAGATTTAGGGACAGCAACTGATACCTACATCACAGGTGGGGGTGCAGGGGTGGATTGACCTTTATGGGGGACAGGAGAAAAAGGGGTCCTGGGAGGTTCCTGCGCTTTTTAAGGGCAGGGAGGGTTTCCACAGAAGGGGCCCCAGATATCATTCCCCCGCTGAAAGTTTTTTGCTATTGGCCCAGGCCAAAACTACTGGAAGGGTGGGGCAGGAGGTTTCTTTACCCCGGGTAGTAACACTCCAGGGGTTTCCATGGTGGGGACCCCAAGAAACTTTTCCCACGGTGGGAGGAGGGTGTGGTAGAGTTGAGTGTCTGGCATGCCTCCCAAGTTAACTGGTGGGGAAGTGAGCAACCTAGGGGTGGCCCCTGGTAGTGGGTGGTCCCAAATTAGGGTAGTTCTTGAGCAATGGTATGTAGTGATAGCCCCTAGGTACACTAGGTGGGCTAGGTAACTGACCCAGTGGAAATCTGAGTGGGGGTGATGTGCTCCCTAGTTTCCAGGTGAAGGGTTAGTGGTGGACCCTAAGGTGTCAGGGTCGGGTAGCCGGTGACCAGTCAAGTAGGTCCTGTGGGACTTGAACCCAAGGACCAGGAGCATGGAGGTGTTCTCCTAGCTTGAGGCAGGAGGTGGACTTCTGCAAGGTAGTACCACCTTGAACACAGGTTGGGTTCTATCTTAAGTGAAGGGACTCTGTGTTTCGCAAAGGAGTGGTGCAAGCCTAGCCGGGATCTTTAGGGTCCCTGGCTGAGAGTGGTAGTACTACCCTGAAGGCAGGTGGAGCCTATCTTAAGTGAAGGGACCCTGCTCTTCGCAAGTTCCCACACACCCGCACACAAACTCTCTCACACACACACTCCTAAACTGAAGATGCAGTTTCTGGAAAGGGGGGCAGCTCGGACCCCCCCGCACGTATGGCAGGGCGCCGGACCCCTCCTGTAGCCTTCTCGATGGTGGGGCGTGCCTCTGAGCCGCGTCATGATGACGTGGTGGGGCGCGCCCCGCCAGCGATTGGTGAAGTACACCGCCTTGACCCGGAAGCAGAGGGGGGGGGGTGGACCAGTGCAAATTGGTCGGCCTCCCCCTTTGCGGGGATTTAAAAGGGCTGGGGAGCGCGGGAGCCATCCTCTTTCTCCCGCGCTCCTCAGCAGGCTACACCGGTTCCGAGCCCCTCGCCTGCCGGTGAAGTTTTTTGGGGGACTGTTTGTGAGCGTTATAATCGATCTTTGTATCTTGCAGGTTCTTCGGCAAGGCTTTCGGTGGTGTTGCTTGTAGAGTTAGGGCCTCAGGCCCTCATGCTGGAAATGACTGGACACCGGACACACTGGAGGTATGGTGCAACTGGCCCAGAGCACGTGCGCTCGGCCTCTTTTATTGGTACTGTGTCACATGACCTGTGACATCAGTGGTGGGTGGGTGTTCAGTGTAGTTACAGGCTCAGCACTAGAATGCTGACTTGTGCTGGGCATTACATCCCTCCCCAAATTGGTTAAAAATTAAACCAAACGTGAAAAGTCCAAAAACCTGTGGGGGAAAGAAAACACAGAAAATAACATTGGACTTGCGCTTTCAAAATGAGTCTCTTTGGCTGCTTGCAAGCCGCAGGCAGTATAGTTCTTGTGTTCTGGATTAAACAGTTCTTGGTGGCACGATTCGCAGTTGTTCAGCGGGTTCATTCTTTGTCAGTGCTGTCTGTCCGCTGTTCTCAGCCCTGCATTTTGCTTTGCTCTCCTGGTGATGAATAGTTAAAGAGAGATGGATGACATGGTTGTTGTTTGTCTTCCAGCTTCTTTTCTCCATGCTGGGGCGCTCCACGAGCCTCACCGTCGTGTCCTAGTTCCACCTGAAGGTTGAGTTGTCGACTCTCTTTGTTGCTCTCGAGGCTTTCATCCTCTTGGGTCCTGCAGACGTGCTTCTGTAGATCTGTCTCCCGTGCGGGACTTGCTGCCACCAGAGTCCCTTGAGGCTTCTGATACTGGTTTGCCACGGGCTGGTGTGAGGTAGGTCAGGTCCTCCACTTCCGGAGTCCTGAGTAGTCTCGCATTCCAATCTTCCGCTCAAACCCCAGAGGTAGATGTCGCCAACAGTCTATCTTGCTCTCTTCTGCGTTCGCCATGTGGATGGATGGCTCGTAGGTGGTTGTCTCTGTTCTGCGCTGCCGGTGCTCTTGCCAGGCTTGTCTTCTATTGCACTCAGGTGTTCCAGTGCCTGTTCTTTTCCTTCTTTCCGCAGGGGTGGCTTCTTTCTTCTTTTCTTAGTGGCGGCGGCCACTCTGTTCTTTCTTCCTTCTTCTTAACCTAACAGTCGTGCCACTCTGATTACTTCTTCCTCCTTATCTTCTTAGTGGCGGTGGCCACTTAGATCTTTCTTCCTTCTCCTTCTTCTCGCGACGTACTCTGATCCAATCTTCTTCGTCTTCTCTGGCCAGGCTTCCCCATGCAGCGCGCGCATTCTGCACGTGTCTTCCTGGTCTTGTCCTAGTCCTAGGACACTGTCTTCTTGTCACTCACTTCCAGGGTTAGCGTCGCGACCTTCACACTTCTTTCTGTCGATTTCGTTAATTAGTGTGGTTGAAGTTCGTGGGTCCAGGTCCTCGGACCACGCTTTGTCTGAACTTCTTGGACCTCGTGCTGGTCCCTTCTGCCGAGGTCTGGCAGGTAGGCTTCGTGGTGCTGAGCTTCTTGGACCTCGTGCTGGTCCCTTCTGCCGATGTCCGGCAGGTAGGCTTCGTGGTGCTGAGCTTCTTGGACCTCGTGCTGGTCCCTTCTGCCGATGTCCGGCAGGTAGGCTTCGTGGTGCTGAGCTTCTTGGACCTCGTGCTGGTCCCTTCTGCCGCTGTCCAGCAGGTAGGCTTCGTGGTGCTTGGTGGCCATGCTGAGTGGTCATGTTGCTTCTGTGTTGGATCTTCACTGCTGCGGGTTGTCTGCGCAAACGTTCTCCTTTCATCGCAGTTGAGTTGCTTTGGTGCGCATCTGGGTGCGCGCTTCGTGTCTTCTTTGTGACTTGCTGTTTTGGGCTGGTGCTGTCTGCACTGCTGCGCATTTGCGTCATGCGCTTTCGCACTTCCTGGTGCTGGGTTCTAGAACCATCGTTGGTTCGTGTGGGGTGTTCTTACTTTCGCCATTCTGCTGCAGCGATGGCCTGTGGCCACCAGGCATCGCTGTCTTCTCTCCTGGCGTGGTGTAGATGCTTCTTGGGTGTTTGCTTCTGGAGGGTTGCCTCACCACTCCATTGACCTTCTGGTCTTGTTTCTTCTGTTTGGTGTTGGTTGCAATTCTTGTGGATTTTCTCTGGGCGCACTTGCTGCGTGCTTTGAGTGTCTTCTGAGGAGTTCTTGCACTCCTGTTGGCGGAGGTGCTCTTTGCGTTTCTGGCGCACTCCTGCGCTGTCGCCTTTTGCATCTGGGTAGTGTCTCGGTACTACTGTAGTCAGTGTTGTTGTGCATTTACCTTCATGCATGGTTGTGTTCTCAGTTGTGCTGTGGTCTTGTTCTGTTAGTACGGTGAGCTTGTTCGCTTTCTCCTTTCCTTGCCTGGAGGGAGCTGGTTACTTTTCCTCTAGAATGTCTTGCGTTGAGTTGCTGCACTCCTGACGCGCTTCTGGGGTCCCTGGCGCGTTCTCGGCGTTGTCACCCTTTTATCTCCTCGGGCTGTGTGATGATTTGGTGGCGTTCCGGTGTACCGGTGTTCTTGCGCTTGGTCAGTTTCTCCTGGCGTTGTTTCGCAGTCACCTGGTGCGGAGTTCCTTCACTCCTTGCGCCGTCTTGCGCAGTGCTATGTTGTCCTGGTGGCACTGGCGTGTCGCTGTGTAGCGTCTTTTGGGCTTCTGGCGCGCTGCTGCGCATTTACCTTTTCTCTTCCTTGGCGGTGTGACGCCTTGTAGACTTCTTAGGACTTGGCGGCGGGCAGGTTGCTGCTCTTCGTAGTCTTTTGCTGCAGACCTTCCTTGTGCTTTGTGGCGCGTTCCTCTCTTCTTGCGAGCAGCCACCTGCCAGCAGGTGGTTCTCTCTTAGTCTGTAGGCATCGCTTGTGTGCGCCCTGTAGTCTTGGCTGTGTTTGCTTGTCTTGTCGTAGGCTTGTTTCTTTTCGTGGAATTTAGCCTGGCTGCTAGTGTCCTATGCGGGGAGTCTGCTGTCCTGTGGCACACTTGGGGCTGCTAAGGCAAAGCTGCAGTGATCACTCGCCTTACTGTAGGCTTTCTCTGTAGGCTGTCTTTTCTCCTTTTCCTGCAGTGTTGCTGACAGGCCACTAGATGGCAGTGCTGCTTTCTGCATACACGGAGTTGTGTTCATACTCGGGGCCCTTCAGCCTTTCATGCTGGCTCCTCTTGCTCCCTGGCTGCACGGGGACACGAGCCTCACCTGACACGCTGCGATGCGGGGGAAGTCGCTTCTTTCACCCGTTCGAGACAGAGCGGGACATGCGGCCACCGCTGGACAGCTTCTCCTCTCCGGTGAGTTGTATTCATTTATTTACTTTCTCTCTGGTTTAGGTTGGCAGGAGGGGGCTTGCGCAGCTCTTACCGGCTGTGGTCCGGGTGCTACTCTTCTCGCTCTTTGCCCCTCCGCTGCAGCCACACGTCTCTCGGGGGTGAGGAGGTATTATTCTCCTAGTGCGGGTAGGCTCCGCTTTGACTCCTAAGTGCCCTTCAGATCCTCGTACACTGCGGGCGCTCCGCGAGCCTTGCTTAATTAACGGGGCAGTCGTGGCGTCGCTGCAGGAAGGCCGCAGGTGGGCTCCGCGAGCCTCGCTTAATTACGAGGGCATTTGCGGCCGATGCCGTGTCGCAGCAGGCAGGCCGCGGGTGGGCTCCGCGAGCTTTGCTTAATTACGGGGCCAATGTTCAGTGCCGCTCGCATTTCAGGGGGCACATTAAATGTTCATAGTCTATGGCGGGTGGGCTCCGCTTTTGGTGCTTCACAGTCTGGGGCTCACCTTCGGCCGACGGGCCTGTTCTTCCGCGGGTGGGCACCGCGATGGCTCCTTCGTCCTTCTCGGGGCACCGCCTCGGCAGGGCGGGCTACGGCAGGCTGCAGAGGTGCGGGGTGAGCTCCCGGTCACCTTCTCTTTTCCTTTCAGGCCCGGGGCTCGACACACGCCCCGTGGGCCTCTCGGCGGCTGGCACGCTTCAAAGGGGGGTGTGCTGTCGATGCAGGCAGCTCTCCTCTTCCCTTATCCATGATGATTTCTTTTAGCTGCGGCACGCGTGGCTAGCATCCGCCCTCGTCGCCATTGTAGAGTTAGGGCCTCAGGCCCTCATGCTGGAAATGACTGGACACCGGACACACTGGAGGTATGGTGCAACTGGCCCAGAGCACGTGCGCTCGGCCTCTTTTATTGGTACTGTGTCACATGACCTGTGACATCAGTGGTGGGTGGGTGTTCAGTGTAGTTACAGGCTCAGCACTAGAATGCTGACTTGTGCTGGGCATTACATTGCTGAGGCGAGATTGGCGATAGCGGCGGGAGGAAGGTGCTAGCGTGGCCGAGTCCCGGCTGAGAATCTTCCGTTTCGCCCCGACTTGGCAAGGAGGTGCGGGGGGAACGTCTCTGGTCTGGTGCTTACAGGAAAAGGTGGCCAAGAGCTGGCGTGTGGTAGTTGGGCGGCAACGGACTAAGGTATTGTAAGGAGCGCTGGGGGGCCCGGTGGACAAGCACCGGCAGTGAGCTGCACAAGAATTCTTAAGACTGACGTTTTTAAAAGATGAAGAGCTTATAGCTCGGTTTGGCGAGCATTAGTGTTTAGTGTGCTAGATGCTGGGTTCGATCCTCTCGCAGTGCTGTATTATTGTTGGAGGGCGTGTTCGGTCCCCCGAGGCAGTACTTTGGCACACAAAGCTGTGTAGCTGTGAATTGTTCCACAATTAGCGTTAAATTAGCACGCATCGAGTCTGGTGTTTTCGAGAGCCAGCAACTGTTGTATAAAATAAAGTGCATCAAGTCGGGTTGTTTCCAGGTGGCAGCAGTGACGCTCAATGTGAGTAGGCGAAGCAGGGTCGACCAGGGTAGGCTGAGGATGGGTGACCATTTGTGAAGGCCTCACAATTCTAAGCTCGTATTTGTGCTAGATTACACAAGATTGTTTGTGGGAGTGTAATTAAATTCTCAGGCCATAGATACTGTTCAGGTGGGCTCTCCTGGGACGGGGATTGCGAATATCATTGAGTATATGCAGGGTGCAGCGGAAAGCCTCTCAATCCTGCTTTCGTAAAGGAATGTTTAATTTTTTATTTTTCATTAAGTGGGGTAATTATACTCGTTGTGTGGTCCATTCGCAGAAGGGGTTTGCCTACATTTTAGGATTGGTTCTCGCCAGGTGGGGAGAAGCAGTACGTGCTTGTGAGGTGCAGACAGACTGTTTTTATGTGTCAAGATATGGTGTATTAATTTTCTTTTTTATCATAGATGCATATGCTGGGGGTATCCAGTGGCAGGCCAGTGTTCAAAGTTCAAAAAGACTTTATTCGAATTGAATTCACAATTCATAAAAGTATAGAGATAAAAATCACAATTAAAATTTCATTTTTCCATTCTAAGTTAAACATTACTAAGATTTAATTTTCTACAGTTAAAAGGAAGCTTAAAAAGGATAAAACAGTACAATCGATTAAAATACATAGTAATAAAAGCAATTAATTAATTCTTGTTATCCCATGACGATGCTCCTTCTCACTCTTAAAATTGTATTCAGAAAGAGGCTTACTGTACTGATAGTTAGACGGTCATCTAAGGACCTAAGTTTATTATAGGCATCTCTCGCTTTCCTTAGGCCCCAGGTTAACAAAAGAGGTTTTAAGATTCGTCGTCTGGAGTGGCTATATAAAGTGCAGAAAAGAGTACAGTGTATGTTTGATTGAAATGATTTGTCATCACAAGGACACCGCCTTTTTACTCTCGCCCAGTCATTGCAGGTCGGGAATGATACGAGTCTATAAAAGGATTCCAGGCGAAAGTATGTCAGGAGCCTACGATGCTGTAGGGGATGATCTATTACAAGATACAACTGGGGGGCCCTCCGAGATGTCACTTCATCATTGCTCATGACAGATTTTTTAGACCTTTCACCCTTCCACCTTTGCAGATCCAAATGTTCCAGCAGCATCTTTTTGAACATAGATCGCGAGAGCAGTTCCAGTAAGGCTGGGTCAGTAAAATATTCAGGATGACCAATCTCACTGACAAAGTTCTTAATGTAAGTAAGCCATTTGATATTTTTCAACCCATCACAGCATAAGCAGTCCTCTATGATAGATCTGTTCAATTCTGTGGCAGGGTTGGTCCAGACATTATGCCAAAGTAAAACTGGGGCAAGTTTTATAATGTCCGTGATGAAAGTAAGAGCAACTTCAGCATGTAATACATATATAGCAGTGCTCCTCGGTGTAGCAGTTATAAATCGAAGGAAACTATTCTCGATTCGCTGAATCGGCTCCACTTTCTGCCAGCCCCAGATGCCAGCCCCATAGGTCCCAATAGCCACACATTTCGATTTGAATATTTGAAGGAGCTCCTTGACTGGCCTGTTTCCTATTTTTTTAGCAAAGCTCATAAGAGCACCAACTGCTCTATTAAATGCCACAGCCCTTGCATTCACAGCAGACTTCCAGGTACCTTGCCTATCAAAGTGAACCCCCAAATAGCAAAAAATGTCGGCTAACTCCACCTTCCTTCCGTTTAACATGATTGGGCATGGTAATCTATGTTTGTTTGGGCCGCACGACATGGTGAACGTCTTCGAGACGTTTACACGTAGCCCTCTAGTGTTCATGAAGTTAGTGAAGGTCTGTACAGCTTTCTGGAGACCCACCTTGGTCTGCAGGAGGATAGCCGCATCGTCAGCATAAAGTAAAATGGGGATGGGTTTGCCATTGATTACAGGGTAATCATGATACTGTTGTGTTAAGCAAGAACCCACACCATTAATATATAGGTTAAATAGCAGGGGGGCCAAGATGCAGCCCTGCCTTACCCCTCTATTAATCTTAAAAAGCTCTGTGCATTCCCCCCTCTGACCGTATCTTACTCTTGCACCTGCCTCAACATAGAGTTCTCTGATGTAATCTATTATTTTATTGTCCAACCCAATATCCCTCAGAATCTGCCAGAGATTGTCGTGCAAAACGCAATCAAATGCAGAACTGAGGTCCACATATGTCACATACAGATTGCATTTCCTTGCGTGTATGTATTTCGAGACAATTAGGGAGAGGTTTAGCCCCTGCTCCATTGTCCCCCACCTGCCCCTGAACCCATACTGGAAAGGTGATAACACTTCCTGTCCCTCTAACCAGTCCTGAATGTGAGCAAGAATGACCCTGCCTGCCATCTTCATAAAGCCATCTAGCAAGGAGATCGGCCAATAGCAGGCAGGATCATTCCTGTCCCGCTTTTTGTATATCGGGACCAAACTTGCCTCTTTCCATATTGAGATAAAACCTCTTTTGGCCATGCAGTTCAGGACTCTAGTGAGTAGAGGAGCCCACAGGTCTGGACACGTTTTAAACACATCAATAGGGACAGAGTCTGGTCCTGGTGCTTTCGAGGATGAACTTTCCTTTAAGGCTTTGTAAACCTCCTCTAGTTTAAATTGAATCTCCAGAGGCAACGGGGAATCTACAGGTTCCGTAGTTGTTACTGTTTTGGGGGAAAGTACAGGCATAACCATAGTGCCATACAGGGCTTGGAAGTGGCATACCCACTCCTGAGCCGTGATGGCATTATCTAAACGAGGGCCTTGGTCGTCTTGATAAAAAGGAGCATTCACAGCCTTCCAAAAGGCAACAGTGTCCTTTTGTATTGCTGCTGCATGGAGGGCTTCCCAGGGTTTAGTTTTTAGATCTTTCTTTCTTCTAATCAAAGCCGCTCGGTAATTACGCCTTGCCCCTTGGACCTGTGCTCTATCTAATGGAGTAGCATGCAGTGCATGTTTGAGTTCCCGCAATGCCCTGGAGCAGTTTGGATCAAACCACCCTGGGGTTTTCTTTACTGTATTGCGCGGATTTCTAGTCAGGAGGTGTTTGATTGAACAACAGATTTTATTAAAGGAGACCAAGACTTGTTCTTCATCCTCTTCTGGAGTCAGGCACTTAATACTTTCCTTATAGGAGATGGTCACTACATTTTCCTGGAAACTCTCTGGTATTACCTTCTCCCATTTAATGCAAAATCCGTTACGCTGACCAAGAATAGGGTTAAAATCATAGTTACATTGAGTATAAAGAGGCCGCGTATCCAGATTTAGCTTAAAAGTAACTGTGATGGGATAATGGTCACCGATACCACTTGTGAGTGTCTCCCATTTATTAACTAATGGGACATAACGTGATGAGAGTAAGGTAAATTCAATAATTGACTTTGCCCCTCTTGCATTAAATGCAGGTGTAAATGTTTTAGGGACTGAACAAGCCTCATTAATGAATACCATAGAATAGTCCACAAGTAGATTATTAAGCAAGTCCCCTAGTTTTGTATGGGCAAAGTGACTTATTGCCCATATAGCTTCATCTTCCCAACCGCACACTCCCTGTAGACTCCTTGGACATAATGGACCATTAAAGTCCCCTACCCACATGAGAGCCAGGTCCCCCGGACAGCTATCTACAATCATCTTAAGGGTGCTTGACAATTTCTTAATTGTGGTTTCCACTTGTTCTATCGGGATGTTATTATAGAAGGGGGAACGTCACAAGTAGCGTAGAATGTCCGGCGGGCGTGGTGGGAAGCGGTCCCATATGGAAACTATGCTGCAGTGTATGATGAGAAAAATGACAGCTATGGGCAGGAGATTGGGGAATGTGGACCAAATGCGAAGGAATGTGGCTGAGTTGTGCCAGAGGTTGGGCGATCAGGCGGGGCCATCAGGGAGACCAAGGTGAACTATAGTGCCTCCGCAGCCCAGGACGGACTTGGATGCTTTATCTGGTAGGGGTAGGGGCAAGGGAGGAAAAGGACGGGCCGCCAAGCCTAGAGTTGTAGGGGGTTCCCCTGCGCCAGTGGCCACACCTCCAGTGACACAATTGACCGCACCTCAAGTTCAGGACGGTACACCGGCAATTCCGGTGCCGGTTATTTCAGCTTCCGACCAGAACGTACCTCCTGTGGTGGTCCCCTCTGTTGTCCCAGCATTACCAATGCCAACTGCAGCACCTGCTGCGGGACAAAGTGTAGGATTACCCATACCTGCAATTGTTACACCTCCTGGTGATGAGCAAATCTCTCCTGAGCTGGCAGCTCAGATAGCGGCAGTACTCCCCTGGTTAAAGATAGGTGAAATGTTACCTTCCTCTGCGGAAGACCCTGGGGCAGAAGCCCAGAGGATGGTGGCAAAGATCAGAATGGCCAGTGGCTTGGGGGGTGGGGTGGGCCCTCTTATTCTTCCCATGACAACAAGTGCGGCCGGCGATGGGGGAAAAGACAAGATAGTTGACCCTACACGTACCACTGAGAATGGTAAGGAGGTGGCATTGCCAGTTTTGGGGGAAGGTACAATACCGTCCAGGAGGGAACATTTGGCACAGTATGTGACTCAAAGTGTTAAAGAATTAATTTGGGCGGGCAAATATGTGAACATGTTTTCCTTGTTGGTTGATAACTGGGAGTTGGAATATGCTAAGACGCAGAAGGAGTGGATGTTGCCTAGTGAATGGCGGGCAAAAATGATTAGATTCAGGGTGGATGAGACGCTGATCAATTGGATTAGGGCTTTTTCAGTTTTTGTGGCAATTATTGCTGAGCGCTCTCCAAACTTGCAAGCAGAGTTGACATGTTATCAGAGTAGGATCACCAATTTCAGTGATAAATACGGTGGGGACGGGTGGAGAGAGTATGATGTCTCATTTAGGAAAGCCAAGGAGTTTGACTAAACATTGACTTGGGATAAGTTGGACTCAGTGTCCTGGCATGGGGAGTTCGGCACCGGACAGACAAGTAATGCAGGTTCTAGCACCGGCTGGTCCAAGGGTTACCCCACAAAGCCACAGCAGCCCTTTCGATCACCACAGAGTGAAGAGGTGTCGAGTAGACCATGTGGTGGCGGGGGCAAGAAGGGGGTCTGTTGGGACTTTAACAAATGATCTTGCACCAGACCGCTAGGTACCTGCAGATTCAGACATGCATGTGCCCTATGTGGCCATGCCTCCCACCCCGAAACTACCTGCCCCTCAAAGAGTAATGCTTCAGGAAACAGGGGAAGGAAAAAGCAGGACTAAAACGGAAGGGCGTTGGGTAGCCCAGTCCCCCATTGATATTATGGCTATGATCCCTTGGCTGAATAAATACCCTGACCATGTGTCCGCTCGATTGCTGCAGGAAAGTTTCTCTTGGGGTTTCAGGATTCCAGTGGGAGGTTTTGAAGGGTCATCAAAATGTAGAAATCAGTTGTCAGTGAAACATAATGCAAGTGTTGTGGCTACAAAGATCGCAAAAGAATTGCGTTTGGGAAGGATAGCTGGACCATTTCCTGAGGCACCGGTACATAACTTTGTGTGCTCCCCCCTGGGGGTGGTCCCAAAGAAGGGAGTGGGCGAATACAGACTGATACATAACCTGTCAGCACCAAGGGGCGCCTCAGTGAATGACTTAATAGATGAGAGCATTTGTAGTATGAGATATGCATCCTTTGACCAAGCTGTGGACATTTTGCGAACACTAGGATCGGGTGCGCTGCTAGCAAAATCTGACATTGAATCGGCATTTAGATTGCTGCCGGTGCACCCTTCTGATCACCACTTACTGGGTTTTGCATTCCAGGACAAATTGTATATGGATATGTGTATGCCTATGGGGTGCTCTATCTCTTGTGCCTACTTCAAGAAATTTAGCTCGTTTCTGGAATGGGTGTTCAGGCAGGTATCAGGGCACCGGCATGTCATGCATTTTCTTGACGACTTCCTTTCCCTTGGCGCAGCAGGGTCACAGGACTGTGAACGGGCATTGCCGGCATTTTGCGTGCTCATGCGGAGTTTTAGCGTCCCGCTAGTGCCTGGGAAGACAGTCGGGCCAGCAACATCCTTCGAATTTCTAGTAATAGAGTTGGATTCCACAGAAGGTTGTTTCAGATTGCCCAAGAATAAAATACTGAAATTTAAGACCACTTTACAGCAATGCCTTAGGAATGACAAAGTAACTCTCCATCAGCTTCAAAAGACAGTGGGTCAGCTGAACTTCGCCCTAAGGGTAATACCAATGGAACGCCCTTTCTCACGTCCATTGCCCTGGTGATGGTGGGTCTCAAGGAAGGGCACGACCGCACCAGGTTGTCAGCAGAGGTTCGCCAGGACATAAATATTTGGTTGGCATTCCTGGAGAATTTCAATAGGTATCAATATACAAGGGAACCCGTAATAATGGCCAAGGACCACGGGTAGTACTACTTATTTATATTTGACAAAGGTCCTAGGCTTTTGTAATACTTGGAGAAATGATTTTCACAGGCTTGAAATAAGGACTGTGTTTTCCTTCTTAAGTGTCCAGCCGGACCTAGAAGTATTTATTTTGAACACAATTTTTAGAGTATAAACAGGGTAAGGTGAGACAAGTCACACATTAGTAACTGGGCACAAGCCTGTACCAAGTCAAAGGAAGACAATACATGGGAGAAAGAAAAAGAATAAACAGGCAAACAGGGAGAGCAGGGTGGCTTATAATACAATGCAAAATTTAGATAAGCTCAAACCCACAGTAACTGCCATGGAAAATGCAAATCATAGAACAAGCAGTACTGCAAAACAGTCGACGAACGTTTCGATCCCTATCTCCAACAATATAGTGGGATCATCTTCAGGACTAAAATGAACTTTTGCCTGATTGGTCGAGTGAGCCACGAGCGATGCAAAGTGGGCCGGACGTGGCTGACACACTTCAGTTGGCATTCAAGCTTCAATTTGGCTGATGCGGATTGTGTCCGGATTCGCCTAGCAATTTTGCGTTGCGTCAGGAAAGTTACTGGCAACAAACCGGTTTGGTCGGTTCAATTTGACCGTTGGAGCCTAGCGTTTCTAGCGTAGGCTTGACGGGGAGCTTCAATGAAAGGGAGCCATGAATTGAGGCTTGTGATCTCCGCAGGGCGCTAAATAGCGTGGGCCTTTTCCGTGCGAGCCGCAATTTGCTCGTAGTGGGGCCGAAATAGGGTCCCGTCTGGAGGCACGATGGCCGGGGGCAGGCACTCGGCCATCGTGCCTCCAAACAGAGATCATAATTCAAAAGGCAGATAAAGGAGGAGGTCTTGTCATCATGGACACAGAATATTACAATAGAAAAGCCTTTGAACATGTGAATGATAAAAACACTTATGGAAATCTGGATTCAGATCCTACCAGTGAAATGGTTGTCAATCTCAATAAAATCCTTGATAGAGCCGAAGAATTAAACTGGATTCATGCAACGACTAAAAAATATTTAACAAACTCATTTCCAAAAAGACCAAGAATTTACTTCTTACCCAAAATACACAAAGCCAAATTGATCCTCCTTTTAGGGCTAATGTGGCAGGATGTGAATCTATTTCTGAAAATCTGGGAAGATGTATAGATCATTATTTACAGCCGTTCGTCCAGAAATGGACGAGATATATTGAGTATACAACTGATATTTTGAGATGTCTAGATAACATTAAAGGGCGCACAGACATAATTTCGACTCCAAAATATCGATTGGACATAATATTGAGTTTTAAATGTAGACTGGACAAAATATCGACAGGACAGAATATAGATAACCAATAGATTGTTTTGAAGGTAAGTGATGTAATATCGACTGTTAAAAATATAGAAAGTTAAAATATCGAAGTATATAATATAGATAGTTAAAAATATCGATTTTTGAATAATATCTAATTTTTTATAGTGTATTTTTATGTTATATTATGTGTGAAAATTGTGTATTTATGTTATAATTAATTTTAATTAATGAATTTTGTTTTTATAATTATTGCGTAATTTAATTCTGTAGCGGGTTGTGGGTTTATAGGGGAATAGGGTGGGAAGTAATTTAATTTTAATTAATAAAATATGTAAATTTATTTATTGATAGTAATTTTTAATTAATAGTTAATTAATTTAGATTTGTTAATTAATTAAATTGTAATTGATAATTAATTTTAATTGATTGATTAATTGGTAATTATATAAATTTTACTAATTTATTTTCTGTAGCGGGTTGTGGGTTTATAGGGGAATTGGGTGGGAAGTAATTTAATTATAATTAAATAAATATGTACATTTATTTATTGATAGTAATTTTTAATTAATAGTTAATTAATTTATATTTGTTAATTAATTAAATTGTAATTGGTAATTAATTTTAATTAATTGATTAATTGGTAATTATGTAAATGTTACTAATTTATTTTCTGTAGCGGGTTTTGGGTTTATAGGGGAATAGGGTGGGATGTAATTTATTAATAATAAATTAAATAATTAAATTGAATGAAATTTATTTAATTGGAAATAATTGTTTAATAATTTTTAATATTAAATAATTAATTGTACATTTTTAATTAATTGGTATTTATAGGTGATCAATTGAAATAAATTATTGTTAATTAGTAATTTTAATATATTAATGATTATATTATATAAGATTTTAAATTATTTTTAATTAATTATTAATAGATATTCATTTTAAAATTTTTAAATAATATATGAAGTATTTACTTTCCCTAATGTTGTATTCTCTGGAGTGGGAATAGTAATTTTAACCCCTACGCTATCCAACGCTTTCCCTACTGTTGCACTCTTTGGAGTGGGAATAGTAATTTTAACCCCTACGCTATCCAACCCTTTCCCTACTGTTGCACTCTTTGGAGTGGGAATAGTAATTTTAACCCCTACGCTATCCAACGCTTTCCCTACTGTTGCACCCACTGGAGTGGGAATAGTAATTTGTACCCCTACGCTATCCAACGCTTTCCCTACTGTTGCACTCTTTGGAGTGGGAATAGTAATTTTAACCCCTACGCTATCCAACGCTTTCCCTACTGTTGCACCCACTGGAGTGGGAATAGTAATTTTAACCCCTACGCTATCCAACGCTTTCCCTACTGTTGCACTCTTTGGAGTGGGAATAGTAATTTTAACCCCTACGCTATCCAACACTTTCCCTACTGTTGCACCCACTGGAGTGGGAATAGTAATTTTTACCCGTACGCTATCCAATGCTTTCCCTACTGTTGCACTCTTTGGAGTGGGAATAGTAATTTTTACTCTTGCGCTATCCAACGCTTTCCCTACTGTTGCACTCTTTGGAGTGGGAATAGTAATTTTTACCCTTACGCTATCCAACGCTTTCCCTACTGTTGCACCCACTGGAGTGGGAACACTAATTTTTACACCTACGCTATCCAACGCTTTCCCTACTGTTGCACCCACTGGAGTGGGAATAGTAAATTTTACCTCTACGCTATCCAACGCTTTCCCTACTGTTGCACTCACTGGAGTGGGAATAGTAATTTTAACCCCTACGCTATCCAACGCTTTCCCTACTGTTGCACTCTTTGGAGTGGGACTAGTAATTTTTACCCTTACGCTATCCAACGCTTTCCCTACTGTTGCATTCTTTGGAGTGGGAATAGTAATTTTTACCCTTACGCTATCCAACGCTTTCCCTACTGTTGCATCCACTGGAGTGGGAATAGTAATTTTAACCCCTACGCTATCCAACGCTTTCCCTACGCTTGCACTCTTTGGAGTGGGAATAGTAATTTTTACACTTTTGTTATTGTACGTTAATAATATTGGCTATTATTTAATTATACTTTGTTACTATATATATATGTTTTAACAAATATGAATTAAAACAAAAATCACTTTCATTAATTATTTAATTATTGTAAGTTAATTTAAGTATTTTTAAGTATATTTTAGTAATTAATTTTTAATATTAATTTAATTTAACATTGATTTTAGTAAAGTCGATATTTTAAAAAACTATTTTAGTACACAATATTTTTAACTCGATATTTTTGTACTTATCTGTTTGTAGATAGAAACTCGATATTTTGTCTGTCGATATTTTGTCAACGATATTCTTGATGGTCGATATTCTGTCCCTCGATATTATGTCAGCGATCCACATTAAAGACCAGGTAACAGATGAGTGGATTCTATGTACAATAGATGAAGTTGCATTATATACTTCTATTCCACATGCCAGTGGAATAGACTAAGCATGGGCGTAAAATCCGTTCTGCTCGTGGATTTTGCGGATTTTCGGTAAATTCGCAATCCGCGAGATTCGCGAATTTCCCGCAAAATCCGCAAATTCGCACGCAGCGGATTTTTTTTTTCTTGGTGATACAATTTTGCGGCGCGCGGCGTTTACTTCCCATCATTCATCGTTTGCCAAGTTATTTTTCTTGATATTTTGCGAGTGCTGCGCCATTTTGGATCTTGCTGCGGGATCCCGCGGGAATTTGGCAAGCGCGATTACGTAATCGCGGCTTGCCAACTTTTACAGCGAGAGTTTGTCAACGCGAGTACGCCGTGATCACGTATCGCGGTACTTCGCAATTGCGAGCTTGGAGATGCGGCGAGCAGCAACAATCTCGCACTCGCGAAAATATAAAATTTGCAATTCTGCACAAGAAATCCACCAGCAAGCAGCATAAACCTTCTGGAAATGATGATTTTTATCTGAATAACTCCTCAGGTTGACATTTGCCTGCACTTTTTTTGCGAGGAGTCCATTTTGGGGAGGGGGGGGGGTGGGAGGAAGGAAGTGCCCCACAGTCTTCAACTTCCTGTTCCTGTCCAGCAGGCTCCTCCCAGTGCTTTGTCCATCTCCTGGTCACTTTTCATTTGGATCTGGAGCTGGAAGGATTACTTTTTGTGGATGCTGCTGGATATTTGGATTTGAGGCCTTTTTAACTTTCTTTGGATCACTTTTGGATTAGAAATTTCACAAGTAAGTTTGTTTGGGGCATTACAGTTGCTGCAACTACAATTTTGGAATTTTCGATTTTTGGGCTGTTTTGGGGCCTTTTGCCCAAGGGTACTCAGTGGTGGGTGCACTGAGTCTTTCTGTGGGGTGTTTTGAATTTAAACATCATGGAGGGGCTGGATGGCTTTGGATTGTGCTCATTTTTCTGTGATTTTCGTTTTTTAGGCCTGTTGTGGCCTTTTCACCCGGGGTAGTGAGTGGTGCATGGGCCTAGTCTTTCTGTGGGTTGTCTTGAATTTAAACATCATGGAGTGGCTGGATGGCTTGGGATTGTGCTGATTTTTCTGTGATTTTCGTTTTTTTGGCCTGTTGTGGACAGGCCATGTGGTTGGGGGGCATTTTGAGTGCTGCTACAGGCCCTGGCCATGTGCTGTGATGGAGGGGGCCATTTTGAATGCAGGCAGTGTTCTCTGGCCTACACCCATTTTGCCTAGCTTTCATCCATTATGCCCAGGGGTAGTGAGTGGTGCATGTGCCTAGTCTTTCTGTGGGTTGTCTTGAATTTAAACATCATGGAGGGGCTGGATAGCTTGGGATTGTGCTGATTTTTCTGTGATTTTCGTTTTTTTGGCCTGTTGTGGACAGGCCATGTGGTTGGGGGCCATTTTGAGTGCTGCTACAGGCCCTGGCCATGTGCTGTGATGGAGGGGGCCATTTTGAATGCAGGCAGTGTTCTCAGGCCTGCACCCATTTTGCCTAGCTTTCATCCATTATGCCCAGGGGTAGTGAGTGGTGCATGTGCCTAATCTTTCTGTGGGTTGTCTTGAATTTAAACATCATGGAGGGGCTGGATGGCTTGGGATTGTGCTGATTTTTCTGCGATTTTCGTTTTTTTGGCCTGTTGTGGACAGGCAATGTGGTTGGGGGCCATTTTGAGTGCTGCTACTGGCCCTGGCCATGTGCTGTGATGGAGGGGGCCATTTTGAATGCAGGCAGTGTTCTCAGGCCTGCACCCATTTTTCCTAGCTTTCATCCATTATGCCCAGGGGTAGTGAGTGGTGCATGTGCCTAGTCTTTCTGTGGGTTGTCTTGAATTTAAACATCATGGAGGGGCTGGATGGCATGGGATTGTGCTGATTTTTCTGTGATTTTCGTTTTTTTGGCCTGTTGTGGACAGGCCATGTGGTTGGGGGCCATTTTGAGTGCTGCTACAGGCCCTGGCCATGTGCTGTGATGGAGGGGGACATTTCGAATGCAGGCAGTGTTCTCAGGCCTGCACCCATTTTGCCTAGCTTTCATCCATTATGCCCAGGGGTAGTGAGTGGTGCATGTGCCTAGTCTTTCTGTGGGTTGTCTTGAATTTTAAACATCATGGAGGGGCTGGATGGCTTGGGATTGTGCTGATTTTTCTGCGATTTCCGTTTTTTTGGCCTGTTGTGGCCTTTTCACCTGGGGGTAGTGAGTGGTGCATGTGCCTAGTCTTTCTGTGGGTTGTCGTGAATTTAAACATCATGGAGGGGCTGGATGGCTTGGGATTGTGCTGATTTTTCTGTGATTTTCGTTTTTTTTGGCCTGTTGTGGACAGGCCATGTGGTTGGGGGCCATTTTGAGTGCTGCTACAGGCCCTGGCCATGTGCTGTGATGGAGGGGGCCATTTTGAATGCAGGCAGTGTTCTCAGGCCTGCACCCATTTTGCCTAGCTTTCATCCATTATGCCCAGGGGTAGTGAGTGGTGTATGTGCCTAGTCTTTCTGTGGGTTGTCTTGAATTTAAACATCATGGAGGGGCTGGATGGCTTGGGATTGTGCTGATTTTTCTGTGATTTTCATTTTTTTGGCCTGTTGTGGACAGGCCATGTGGTTGGGGGCCATTTTGAATGCTGCTACAGGCCCTGGCCATGTGCTGTGATGGAGGGGGCCATTTTGAATGCAGGCAGTGTTCTCAGGACTGCACCCATTTTGCCTAGCTTTCATCCATTATGCCCAGGGGTAGTGAGTGGTACATGTGCCTAGTCTTTCTGTGGGTTGTCTTGAATTTAAACATCATGGAGGGGCTGGATGGCTTGGGATTGTGCTGATTTTTCTGTGACTTTCGTTTTTTGGCCTGTTGTGGACAGGCCATGTGGTTGGGGGCCATTTTGAGTGCTGCTACAGGCCCTGGCCATGTGCTGTGATGGAGGGGGCCATTTTGAATGCAGGCAGTGTTCCCAGGCCTGCACCCATTTTGCCTAGCTTTCATCCATTATGCCCAGGGGTAGTGAGTGGTGCTTGTGCCTAGTCTTTCTGTGGGTTGTCTTGAATTTTAAACATCATGGAGGGACTGAATGGCTTGGGATTGTGCTGATTTTTCTGCGATTTTCGTTTTTTTGGCCTGTTGTGGCCTTTTCACCAGGGGGTAGTGAGTGGTGCATGTGCCTAGTCTTTCTGTGGGTTGTCGTGAATTTAAACATCATGGAGGGGCCGGATGGCTTGGGATTGTGCTGTTTTTTCTGTGATTTTCGTTTTTTTGGCCTGTTGTGGACAGGCCATGTGGTTGGGGGCCATTTTGAGTGCTGCTACAGGCCCTGGCCATGTGCTGTGATGGAGGGGGCCATTTTGAATGCAGGCAGTGTTCTCAGGCCTGCACCCATTTTGCCTAGCTTTCATCCATTATGCCCAGGGGTAGTGAGTGGTGTATGTGCCTAGTCTTTCTGTGGGTTGTCTTGAATTTAAACATCATGGAGGTGCTGGATGGCTTGGGATTGTGCCGATTTTTCTGCGATTTTTGTTTTTTTGGCCTGTTGTGGACAGGCCATGTGGTTGGGGGCCATTTTGAGTGCTGCTACAGGCCCTGGCCATGTGCTGTGATGGAGGGGGCCATTTTGAATGCAGGCAGTGTTCTCAGGCCTGCACCCATTTTGCCTAGCTTTCATCCATTATGCCCAGGGGTAGTGAGTGGTGTATGTGCCTAGTCTTTCTGTGGGTTGTCTTGAATTTAAACATCATGGAGGGGCTGGATGGCTTGGGATTGTGCCGATTTTTCTGCGATTTTTGTTTTTTTGGCCTGTTGTGGACAGGCCATGTGGTTGGGGGCCATTTTGAGTGCTGCTACAGGCCCTGGCCATGTGCTGTGATGGAGGGGGCCATTTTGAATGCAGGCAGTGTTCTCAGGCCTGCACCCATTTTGCCTAGCTTTCATCTATTATGCTCAGGGGTAGTGAGTGGTGCATGTGCCTAGTCTTTCTGTGGGTTGTCTTGAATTTAAACATCATGGAGGGGCTGGATGGCTTGGGATTGTGCTGATTTTTCTGCGATTTTCGTTTTATTGGCCTGTTGTGGCCTTTTCACCAGGGGGTAGTGAGTGGTGCATGTGCCTAGTCTTTCTGTGGGTTGTCGTGAATTTAAACATCATGGAGGGGCTGGATGGCTTGGGATTGTGCTGATTTTTCTGTGATTTTCATTTTTTTGGCCTGTTGTGGACAGGCCATGTGGTTGGGGGCCATTTTGAGTGCTGCTACTGGCCCTGGCCATGTGCTGTGATGGAGGGGGCCATTTTGAATGCAGGCAGTGTTCTCAGGCATGCACCCATTTTGCCTAGCTTTCATCCATTATGCCCAGGGGTAGTGAGTGGTGCATGTGCCTAGTCTTTCTGTGGGTTGTCTTGAATTTAAACATCATGGAGGGGCTGGATGGCTTGGGATTGTGCTGATTTCTCTGTGATTTTCGTTTTTTTGGCCTGTTGTTGTGGCCTTTTCACCAGGGGTAGTGACTAGTGAGTGTTGCATGTGCCTAGTCTTTCTGTGGGGTGTCTTGAATTTAAGCATCATGGAGGGCATGGGATTGTGCTGATTTTTCTGGGTTTTTTTCCGATTTTTTTGGGGTGTATAACTGAACTGATGTTCTTCTGTCTTCCATTGCTTTTAGGTGCACAAGACTCAAGAGAACCACCAGTGCGAGGAAGAAGTCCTGCAGCGGTGTGTGTGTGCAGCATAACGTCACGCGACGTCACGTCTGGCCTCAGACAACTCTGCAATTCGTGCAACTGCGGCCTGCTGTCTGACCTGCTCTGAAGAAGATGGCCCCAAAAAAAGGTCTCCGTAGCTCCTCTAGCAAGAAAGTTGCTAGTAAGGAGCAGAAGAAGCAAGTTACCAAGGAGGCTGGTGTGCCGGCCGCCGCATTTTTTGGGAGCAAAAAAAAAGTACGCCTGCAGCAGCAGCGGGATCTGCTGGGGTCCAAGCTGGGAGCAGCACCCCCGCTCCATTGGGTTCAGTGCCTCCACCACCACGCCAACTTAAGTCAAAGCCCTTGAGTGCTTCAGAGGCAGTCAGTGTACTTCTTCAATCACCATCAACCAGTGATGTTGGCTCATCGCAAGAAAGTAGCAGCAATGTCCCTGAATCAACACAGGTTGTTGTAACTCATCTGACAAGTGTTGAACAACCACAGCCGCAACAACAACACCATGTGCAAGTACAAGCCCAAGTACATGTGGAAGGAGAGGCAGCGCAAGGAGATGCGCAAGAAGAGGTGCATGGAGGGTCACAAGTGCCCACAATAGTTGTTCCTCCCGAAGTAGGGGCACATCAGGAAATTGACAATCAAACTGAGGTATCATCTGAGGAAGCCACTCCTCCTGATGATCATTCATTGTCTTCCACATCCCTAGCAAGGAAAAGATCAAGGGGGGTGTCTACATCTTCTTCAAGCCCACCTCCTTCTGATGATCTTAATCTGGATGAGGATTGGGAACCATCATCACGGCAGTCTGAGAGTGAGGCACACCATGATCTGACAAAGATACCTAAGCGTAAAAGGAAGGTCGCCGAAAAACTCATAGCTATGGAGTGTGATGAGGCTCAACAAGAAGTGACGGATACTGCTGCTGATGAAGCCTCTCACGACGACGAGCCAGTCATCATAAAGGTCACTGCAGCCCCAGCGGGCATGCAGCAAAGAGACATTTTGACCCTATCCCAGAAGCTGCTGAGCGTGATGATGATGTCGACGAGGAGGCAATGGAAACACAACAATCATTGGATTTGGAGTTAACTAGTACACCAACACCTACCGCTTCCATATTTCTTCCTCGCAAGAAGGGACCTCCATCCACCTCGACCTCAATTAGTGGTGGTGAAAGTGCAAAACGTACTGAAGTTCGGCAATCCACATCCTCCACTTCATCTGGCATTTGCAGCAGGACCCCCACCACTACCAGTATCGCCGCCTCCTCCGGCCCCCAAAGACATTTCAAGTCTGCAGTTTGGGACTTCTTTAGTGTTTACCCAAAAAAGGAAAACGTAGCCATTTGTAGCATTTGTAAGCTTCGAGTTAGTCGTGGTAAGTTTGGTACCAACTATGGTACCGGAGGCCAGAGAGGTCATCTTAGGAGAACGCACACTGTCCAATGGTTTGCGCACCTAGAGGCGATCAAGGAAGCCCGAATTGCACGTAATGAAAACGTTGATGTTTCATCTGATGATGACGAGGAGGAAGAAGACGTGTCAAACACTTCACTTACACCCAGTACCCCTGTCAGCAGCACACCCCATGTGAGCCACACTAAGAGTGTGGGAGAGAGTGAGACACCAATGCGAAAAAGTTCATCAGCGAGCGTAACTGGGTCGAAGATATCATCATCATCATCCCGTAAATCCTTGGTCCAGGGCAACATTAAAAAGATGTTGTTTACAGAAGCGCAATATGAACGCAACCACCCACTGACGCGTCTGTATAACACTAAGCTGGCTAAAATGCTAGCTCTGGACCTTCTCCCTTTTTCTTTTGTAGAAGGGGTTGGTTTTCTAGAATTAGTGGCAGCGCTCTGCCCTAAATGGAAGGTTCCTAGCCGGTTCTATTTTGCCCGAGTTGCGGTTCCAGCACTACATGAAGATGTTCTGGAGGTGATTTGGGCAACTTTGCAGAAGAGTGCTGTTCACACTATACATCTGACAACAGACATGTGGACCAGTGGCGCAGGCGCTGATTACATGTGCATCACTGCACACTGGGTCTCTTTTTCAGGGGTTAAAGCAAAGCTAAACGCAGGTGTTGACCCGGACCAAGTTTTTAAAGCTGCTCGGAAACATGCAACACTAGCCATGTTTGGTTTGGAGAAACGTCACACAGCACAAAACATTTTGGATGTGTTTAACACAAAGGTTCTTGACTGGCTGTCCCCCAAAAAACGCCAGGTTGGTTATGTTTCCACGGATAATGGCGCCAATATAGTTAAGGCCATGCAGCTGGGTGACTATTTCAGAGTGCCGTGTTTGGCGCACTGTATAAACCTGGTTGTCAAAAAATTCTTGAGTGATAAAGACAGTGCAGCGTACAGGGTAGTGGACACCTGTCGAAAAATGTGCACACATTTCAGCCATTCTTTTAAGGCCCGGAAGCATCTGAGGAGCCTGCTATATGAACGTCACATGCCAGTGAAAGCACTCATCCAGGAGGTGGCAACACGTTGGAACTCAACCTTCTACATGCTTGAGCGTCTGTATGAGCAGTATACGGTACTCGATCACTATTTCTTAACACAGGGTACAGCTCAGAAGGAGGACCTGAGGATGGGTGCGGTGCAATGGGACATAGTTAAAAGCCTGACAAGCATGCTTCGTCCTTTTGAGTTCTTCACGCGTGCAGTCAGCAAGGAGGACTGTAATTTGGGAAAAGCTATCCCATTGTTGTACATGCTGGAGCACCAACTGAAGGAGGTGTGTTCTGTGTTTGAAAAAGATGAAGAAAACCAAGACCCTTTTGTTCTGGCAGAGAAATTATTAGAGCACCTACAAGGTGATGAACGTCTTAAAATGATCCACAAACCAGCATTACATTTGTGTTACTATTCTGGATCCACGCTACAAAAAGGCGCTGGCAGGCCAAGCATTCTTTCCTTTTGCTGATGAAGATGTTACAAAGTACAAACTGTGGCTAGCCTCCTCAGCCAAGAGGTTTGAAAGAGAACGGCAGCAAATTGAAGGAAAAGGCAGTACATCAGCATCAGCAGGCCATCCCCAGTCACAACAATCCACTTCTGCACCTGTGGCTGCGGCACAAGTGACCTCTCAGCCGTTAAAGAGACCGGCAACCGGATCATCTGCACCACCAGACACAACAGTAACATTGGAGGCTGAAGAGGATTGGTTAGCTCGGCTTGGGTTTGGTTCTCAAAAGGTCACAGCAACAGCTAAGCAAAGTGGAGGAACCTTGGAGGAGAACCTTGAGTCGATGGTGAAGGACTATCTGAATGACTCAACAGAGGTCTATGTTAATGCTGACCCATTGGCGTATTGGCATGGGAAAAAAAAATTGTGGCCACAGCTCTCCAACCTGGCTTTAAACTACTTGTCTTGCCCACTCGCAAGCGTGTTTTCTGAACGTGTTTTCAGTGCTGCTGGTGGCATTGTAACTTCCAAACGGAGCCGCCTCTCGCCCAAAAATGTGGAGAGGTTAACAATGATCAAGATGAATCAGCACCTCATACCACCAGATTACAGAGTACGAGAAAGCGCGCCGGATGAAGACGAGGTGGACAGCAACATAGATGAGGGAATTTCTTCTCTGTCAGGTGACACTGAGCTCACCCTGCCTGAATTCGCAGAGTATGATGATGAAGCCTTATTCTTATTCGTGGACCGTGATACCGAGCCCTGAAAAAGAGACAATGAATCAATAACTTTCTTTTTCGTCCTTATTCACTTTTATTCCTGTGTGTCTGTCTTTCTTTGTTGTGCACAGTTAATATAATTCAAACTTTAATCACCTAATCACAAAAACAAGCCCATCAGCAGAACTGTCTTCACTTGTTTGCTTATTGATTTGAAGGTGCCGCAGTCTGCATTCCTCAGGTTCACAAGTTCAGAAGAACATGCTCCTCTATCCTCCTCCTCCAGACTCCTATTTCCATCAAAGCAGAGGGCTGGTTTACGCCCAATGAAGAAAGACTCAGCACTTGTGGGGGTGTTGTTCTACCTCTTTGCGGGTGAGTTGACGGCTCTGGGGCCATTGCTGGGAAGCTCTAATACCGGATAAAAGTGGTTTGGACCAAATCCGAGGCGGACATTTTTTGGTGTTTTTGCTGACTTGCTTGCCTTTGAGGTGCTCTTTGGGGGGGTTCCGGCTGTTTGTGGGTGAGTTTCGGGGTCTGGGAGCACTGCTGGGACACTCTAATCTTGATTGCATTTGCTTTTAAGGAAATCCGTGGTGGTAAACCGGACTTATGGCCTAGCTACACAGCGCATTTGGATCGAAGGCCAAGAAATATTGTAAGTAGGAGATTTTGCTTTTGGCCTGTTTGGGGGTGTTATGCTTTTTGGCGGGTGGGTTGGCGGGTCTTGGGGCATTCCTGGGAAGGTCTAATACCGGGTAGAAGTGGTTGGGACAAAATCCACGCGGAAAAGCCTTTTGGCACTTTTTGTAACTTAGGGTTCGTTAGGGTTAGCCCTAGCAGGAGGATTGCATGTGTTTCGGGGTGTTCTAGATTTTTGCAACTGAGTTCTGGGGTCTTAGAGCACTCGTGAGAATGTGTAATTTTGGTTGCAAGTCATTTGAAGAAAATCCATGGTGGGAAAGGGGGGATTTGGCATAGTTAAAGAAAGCCTTTGCCACACTTCTTAACTTAGGGTTCGTTAGGGTTAGCAGTATTTCTATTGCATGTGTTTGGGTGGGGGGGTTTTCGTGTCTTGGAGCGATGCTGGCTATGGATACTTTTGCTTGGTTGCTTGCAAGTGGTTTGAATACAATCCACGGTGGGTAAGGGGGTATTTGGGCCTACTTTTACTTTCAAAGTACGTTTTGTCACCAGTTTTCTGCTAGGCCTCGTTTTTTGAGATTTGATTGGGGTCTTCTACATTTTTGCGACTGGCTTTAGTAAGGGTCTGGGTGGGAGCACTGCTGGGAAGATCTAATTTTGTTCTAAAACACAGTTTACAGTACACCTAGCTTGAGGGGAAAGATCCGCTACATTAATTTGCCCATACTTATTTATCCTTCAAAAGGTGACTCAGACAGAGTACGCACTTTCAAAAATATTGTACTGTCTACTAGGAAAATCAAAGTGTGACTTTTTGCACTCCACAGCCTACATACCTTATATTTATTTATCAGTGGTGTTGTAATATTATATCACTTCCTGTTTTTCGTTGAATAATAACAGCCCGGGTTTCAGTCTGTGCAATGGGGAAAAAAGGATGGAGTCAGGCTTCACATTAGCGAGCCGCAGTTCAGTATCCGCCAGGCAGGCAGTGGACAGGGTGTCTTCTGGTCACCAACATTGATGGACGAAGCGTCAGCTGCAATGGAGGAGTGCCGCTAATAAGAGGAATTTTTTTCTGCATGCAACTTACTTACCAATTTCAACAGGACAACTACAACAACATACAGATACAGTATCCATTGTTTCTTTCTATGACTGTGACTGCATTTCTTGGATCTCTCTCTGCTTCTAAATTGATCCCTTAACACATCACTTAGTCCACTCCACTATCACATCTGCACCACACATAGTCATTTGTAAGTGCTCCTACGTAATTCGCAAGTCGCAGCACGCCCCAGCCCGTAGAGGACTGGGATGGCCCCAATGATGAAGCATGTCACCAAGGGGCAACCCTGGTGAGTGAGGGGACACCTAGAAAAAGAGCAATTTCTCCTTTTCTGTCTACTATACCTTCCAGACCAACCCCATTGAGTGTTGTGAATGGATTTATAGTGACCAGCAAGGCTCTCAGGTATCTGGCAACAGAGACCTTATGTTGAATATAGTTATCAATATTTCCACACACGCCCTGTACTGTCGCATTCTTTCTTCCACAGTTGTCGAAAGTACTACTTACTTTTCACTGACATGCATGCAGTAGTGCATGCACTTTCAAAGATTGATGGATAGGTTTGTACCCAAAGATTTGTTTATGTTCAATTGTTTGTCCATGCTGTGCTTTTTTTACAGGGTGTCTTCTGGTGACCAACATTGATGGACAAAGCGTCAGCTTCAATGGAGGAGTGCCGCTAATAAGAGGATTTTTTTCTGCATGCAACTTACTTACCAATTTCAACAGGACAACTACAACAACATACAGATACAGTATCCATTGTTTCTTTCTATGACTGTGACTGCATTTCTTGGATCTCTCTCTGCTTCTAAATTGATCCCTTAACACATCACTTAGTCCACTCCACTATCACATCTGCACCACACATAGTCATTTGTAAGTGCTCCTACATAATTCGCAAGTCGCAGCACGCCCCAGCCCGTAGAGGACTGGGATGGCCCCAATGATGAAGCATGTCACCAAGGGGCAACCCTGGTGAGTGAGGGGACACCTAGAAAAAGAGCAATTTCTCCTTTTCTATCTACTATACCTTCCAGACCAACCCCATTGAGTGTTGTGAATGGATTTATAGTGACCAGCAAGGCTCTCAGGTATCTGGCAACAGAGACCTTATGTTGAATATAGTTATCAATATTTCCACACACGCCCTGTACTGTCGCATTCTTTCTTCCACAGTTGTCGAAAGTACTACTTACTTTTCACTGACATGCATGCAGTAGTGCATGAACTTTCAAAGATTGATGGATAGGTTTGTACCCAAAGATTTGTTTATGTTCACAATTGTTTGTCCATGCTGTGCTATTTTTTCTTGTCTCCCAAAACCTTTCCCAAAAACCCCCGTACCCATCCATTTTTCAAACCCTAACCCTCTTCCCCCGGGCTGTGTGGTTTTGATTGATGTGTGACTAAATTACAGCAATAAATCCACACACTTGCTGGGGAGGATAAGGTGATAGCAACAGGCTGGTGAAGAAATCCGAGGATATATTCTTACTCTGCTTGACAAAGACCCATGGCTAATGTCAAAGAACTTCAACCGAATTAGTAGTTATACTTAACCATTTGTTAGGCTACAATGTGGCACTGTTCTAGTGTACTGTCACCTGCTATATTCTCTATTGTACCGTTGTATTGCTCAGGAGGACAAACCAGATTTAATTTTCTTTTTTTTCATAGGCATGCAACTGCCACTGTGTCACACCACTAGTACCACCGCTATGAGGAAATTTTATCCGCCCAGGATTGCCAACCTTATTCGCTGTTTCCCGTGGAGCCAGCCCTGGGTCTAGCCCTACTTTCAAAGACAAATTACAGGTAAGATAAGCGTTTGGTGGGAGGGAGTATAATGGAGTATTAGGAGAGACGAGAGACTGACGGTAGTACTACTAAAGTCCTAGGACTCTTGAATTCACTTCACTTACTCTGTGAGAGGCACTTAGTGTTGAAAACATTTGGGCATTTACACTTACAGGAAGAAAATGGAACTAAACTTTCAGGAAAACAAAGTTACTGTTAAACCCCCACCCACCAGGCAAGCAGTAAAAAACAGGTATGCTCAGATAAAGTTTGAAAAAGTATGTTTATATCCCTAACAAAATAATCTCCCGCAAGACCCTCCCTAACCCCAACAATTGTCCTTCAAAAGTCCCCATAAACCCAACTCCCAATTCCCACCCCCCAAAAGTCTCTAAAAAAGGGGCAAGGGGGGCGTGGCCAAGATGGCGGGCTGAGCGGTCGCACTTGCCGAGAGCTCCCGGACCCCTGAATTCCTGCACCGCTTGGAACCGCTGATTCCCCCCCGGATCAAGCGGCAACTGAGCCTGGTGCTCACGGTGGAGGTGTAGAGAGCCTGCTGAGCCTGGTTTGCGCCGTCGGGGATGAGATTTTGGCCGGTGAAGCCCAGGTCGGAGCCCGCTGAACGGCCCGAGTGAGAGCTGGAAGCCGCGAGTCTCCCAACCCTCGGAGCGCGACGAAGCGACCGGCCTCCGAGGTGTGAAGCCCGCAGCGGTGCATGAGCTGTTGGAGTGGGAGTCGGCGACGGCTCCGCGAGCGGCTCGGAGCTGTCCGACAGCGGCTGTACGGAGCGGAACGGAGCGGAGGTGCAGAGCGGAGGCGGAGTCGGCATCACCTCACTACGCCAGCCCGTGGCTTGACGAGGCCCGCTGGAGGAGATCGCCTCGGCTAGTTATCTGTGCGGGACTGTGGAACGAGTCTCCCGGGGAAGATCTTTCCCTGAAGCAGTGGACCCCGGCGAACGTTGCCTTGTGACTTAGCCCACTGGCCGGATTTCTGGATCTCAGATCGGAGGAGGAGAGAGGGTCTCCATCTTGGGCGTTGTCCCCTCGACACTACTGAACGGCCATTTTGTGAAGTTCGGCCGGGCAGCTCGGCCCTCCTGGTGCTCTTTGTGTGGGCTGCTCCCGGCTGGCATATAGCTGCTTTCTTTGCTGTTCAGTGAGCCTCAGTGTCCGTTATTAATCTACAATGTCGAATGCCAGGGGGCAGCGACGGGGCGACCGGACCTTGCCGGAAATGCTGGGACGGGGCGCCCTACGCAGCGGAGGTGCCCAGCCTGCCGCGACCTCCCCGGCACCAACCAGGGGGGCAGACGGTGGAGAGCCCCCGGTGACGAGGTCATTTCTCGAGTCCCTGTTTAGCTCCCTTCGGGAAGACTTCCAAACACTCAAGCGTGAGGTGGCCGGGGAGGTCCGCGAAGTGAGGAGAGAGATGGACTCCCTGGGGGACCGTGTGAACACAGTGGAGGAGGCGGGTCACTCCAGGGATGAGGAGATCACCCATCTGCAGCAGGAGGTCCTGCGGCTACGGGAGCAACAGATTGAGCTACAGGCCCACGCCGAGGACCTTGAAAATCGGTCCAGGCGGAACAACATACGGGTCCGCGGCGTGCCGTCTGGTGAGGAGGGTGGAGACGTGACTGCATATCTGGTGGCCCTCTTCCGTGCGATCCTGGGAGAGTCGGAGGACTTTCGGATTCGCATTGACCGGGCACATCGGGTGGGTCGCCCCCGCAGAGCCACGGCGCCCGCTCCGGACATTTTGGCCTTCCTCCCGAACTTCCCCTTGAAGGAGCGGATCCTCCGAGAGGCACGAGGGCAGCAACCTTTCCGATTCCGGGACCACCCTGTGACCCTGTTTCAGGACTTATCCACAGTCACGCTACAGAAGAGGAAATCCTTCAAGATCGCCACGGACTTCCTTCGAGAGCATGAGACACAGTACTCCTGGGGGCACCCTTTCCGTCTGATCTTCAGGTGGAACGGTGTCTTGCATCAGCTTCGGTCCCTTCAAGATGTCTGCGCGGTGTTGGGCCTCACTGCATCGGACACAGATACCCCGGCCCCACGGCGGAGGCGCAGCACTCGTAATGGATGGCAACAAGCTGGGGGGGGGCCTCTCCTCCGGCGGAGCGCCCGGGCTCGCCTGCAATCCGGGCAGAAATGGCGGCTGCCATCCAGGAGGCCTCCAGAGTGGCGGCGAACGGCGAAGTGGCCTTGACGGCCTGAACTCACTCCGGGGGGAGTCTACTTTAGCTCATTCTTATTGCAGGTGCGGGGATCCGGGGGGTGGGCTGGGAGGAAGGGCGAGTGCTGGAGGTGGTGGCTGGACGTCCACTAGGTTGACTTACCACGGCCTTGCCCGTTTCGGGCCGGACTGGGACAATGTCTTTTTTGAAAAGTTTGAGAAGCCGGGAAAGGGGTTGGGGCGAGCGGGCAGATGTTTTGATTTTGGGACCTAGAGGGGGGGCCAGTAGCGGGGGGTGGTGTGGACTTGGTGGTGTGGGGGCAGGGGGGGGGGGGGGTTTGGTTGTGGGGTGTTGGGGTTCGGGGACTGTACAGTGCCAGTGGTTGATTCAATGTTGCTCTGTTTTGAGGCCTCGAAGGGTGCCTTCTGTGTTTGCTGGCGGGGCTTTGCTTCTTGATATGTGCTCCTTGAACTCCCTCTTTGATGGCTCTTAAGGTGCTTACTCTCAATGTGAAAGGGCTGAATAATCCGGTTAAGCGGCGGGCAGTGTTATCCCTGTTGGAAAACTCACAAGCGGATATCTGCCTGTTGCAGGAGACCCATTTGCTGGCTAAGGATTGCTCGCGGATGCGTACCCCCAAGTTCCCCACACAGCTCTTCTCCTCTAGCACCTCCAAGACGGCAGGGGTGGCCATTTTGTTTTCTAGAGGGTTCAGGGGTGAGGTCGTGAGCAAGGTAGCAGAACAGAAAGGGAGACTTCTAGTATATAGGATTAAGGTGGGGGGCTTAGCACTGACTGTAGGCTCCGTTTATTGCCCCAATGATCATCAGGACCAATTCTTACACAGGGCCTTGGACGACGTTGCATCCACCTCTGATAGGCACATAGTGTTGGGGGGTGATTTGAACCTGGTTTTCGACGCGGCGCTGGATAGGTCTGTGCAGCGGCGCCATCAGTTGGGTGAGCTTTCGGGCTCGATTCGAACTCGACTTGAGGAGCTGGACCTGCATGACATGTGGCGCCGCCTCCACCCCACCACCCGCGCATACTCTTACTTCTCACACGCCCATAGATCTTATGCGCGCTTAGACCATCTCCTAGTGTCGGGCCCACTGCTTCTTTTGGCTTCGAATGCGGACATGGGGGTCCTCTCTCTTTCTGACCACGCTCCGGTGGAGGGCGTTTTCACTCTTCCGCCGGTGGCTCGGCCGAGGGGGGTCTGGAGGCTCCGAGACACGCTTTTGCATAGGCGGTCGGTGGTGGATCAGATCAGGGCGGCCATTTTGGCTTTTCAGACCGTGAACGATAATGGGGATACTTCCCGCGCGACACAGTGGGCAGCCCTAAAGGCCGTGCTCAGAGGCGAATGTATCGCGATTTCCGCTGCCGAGAATAGGGACCGACAACTCAAGAGAGATGAGCTTACCCGGCAGGTGAGGGAGCTGGAGCAGGTTCATCACAGGACAGGGGCCCCCAGGGTGTGGAGGCAGCTGAAGGCGGCGCGGAAGCTCCTGGCGGCCCTTGACACAGATCGGGCGGAGTACGCGGTGCTCCGCCTGAAGCACAAATATTACACAGGGGGCGATCGGTGTGGGCGGCTCCTGGCTAACAAACTCAGGGTGCAGCACCAGCAGCACCGAGTGAAGGAACTGCTGGACCCGGCCGGAGGCAGAGTCACGACCGATGAGCACATAGCGGACGTCTTCCGCGGCTTTTATGCGGACCTCTACTCCGGGGAGCCCCCTTCGGCCCAGGCTGAGGGGGACTATCTGGACTCGGTCCCGCTCCCGTCGCTGACACAGGATCAGGCTCAGTATCTGGAGCGTGACATACGTATCGAGGAGGTGGTCACGGCGATATCCCGGCTCAAACTGGGCAAGGCCCCGGGACCGGATGGCTTCATCCCGCTGTTTTACAAAACCTTCTGTCAGGAACTGGCGCCTCTGCTGACTCGCCTCTTTAACTCCTTTGCAGAACCGGGAGCCATCCCCTCCGAATTTCTCCAGGCCACGGTCTCAGTGATCCCTAAGCCGGGCAAGGACAGGACCGCCTGCGGGTCCTATCGTCCCATTTCGCTGCTGAACACTGATTTGAAGGTGTTCACCAGTATCTTAGCTGCACGCCTGGCGTTGCACCTCCCCGGCATGGTTGACTCGGACCAAGCGGGCTTCGTGCCCGGTAGGCAAACGGTAGATAATACGAAAAGGG
Source organism: Lissotriton vulgaris (assembly GCF_964263255.1). Taxonomy (NCBI): domain Eukaryota; kingdom Metazoa; phylum Chordata; class Amphibia; order Caudata; family Salamandridae; genus Lissotriton; species Lissotriton vulgaris. The sequence goes on along the minus strand of NC_141687.1, from coordinate 1,616,210,457 downwards.
TGACACACATTCTCGAGAAGGCTTCCAGGATCCCTGGAGAGAGGATGCTCCTGTCCATAGACGCGGAGAAGGCTTTTGACAGGGTGCACTGGCCCTACCTTGAGAAAGTTCTGAGCAAATTTGGGATAGGGGAGAAGTTCCGTCATCTGATCTTCAATTGCTACCGGTTCCCATCTGCGGTGGTCCGGGTGAACGGCGGCAGCTCTCGACCCTTCCCCATTGAGCGGGGCACGAGACAGGGGTGCCCGCTCTCCCCTTTGCTCTTTGCCTTGTACATGGAGCCATTTGCCCAGAGGGTTAGGCAGAACCCTGACATTATCGGCGTCCAGATGGGTGGGTTTCGTCATGCGATTAGCTTGTACGCGGACGATGTCATTCTGACGCTGGATGACCCGCGGAGATCGCTGCCGGCCTGTGTGGAGGAACTGAACTTATTCGCTGACGTGGCGGGCTTCAAGGTGAACCTGGGTAAGTCGGCCGCCCTAGACATCTCGCTTACTGCTGCCACTAGAGTGGAACTGCAGAGGCTTTACCCTCTGAGCTGGTCCAAGGACCGGATCCCGTACTTGGGGATCCTGCTGGCGCCCTCCCTCCCGGAGATGGTCACGGCCAATTACGCAGCTCTAGGCACGAAAATCAGGGAGGAGCTGGGCCGGTGGGATAAGGGCACGCTGTCGCTACTGGGTAGAGTGGCCGCGGTGAAGATGACCCTCCTGCCTCAGGTGCTTTACCTCTTCAGAGCGTTACCGCTCCATCCCCCTGCGGGGTGGCTTGCGGAGACTCAGACTGCCATTGCACGGTTCGTGTGGCAGGGCCGCAGGCCAAGGATCAAGAGGGGCATCGCTATGCTATCACCGGAATCCGGAGGGCTGGGGATACCGGACTTGCGGAAATATTTTCAGGCCGCTCAGCTCCGATATCTCGTGGAATGGAGCCGGTGGGAGTCTGACAAACACTGGTTGTTCCAGGATCAGGCGGTGGCGGGTAGGACGCTGCAGGAAGTACCATTCTTGAGGCGAGCCCATCGGCCCCCCAATCTTTACGCGTCTTTGGTAACGCGGGTCCCGCTCCAGACGTGGGACTCGGTGGCTGCCAGATGCGAGCTTACCACCTTCCCCTCTCCCTTTACGCCGCTCATTGGCAACCCGGACTTCGGCCCGGGGATGGAACAGGGTACCTATGAGCGCTGGCGGGTGGCCCGCTGCTGCACTCTGTACCACTTGTACTCCCCTGAGGGAGTTGTCTCCTTCCAGGACTTGAGGAGGGATTATGGCCTCCCCGAAACGGAGCGCATGCGATACATGCAGGCGCGCCACTGGGCATTACAACCCCAAGTGCGCGACGCGGCACACCGGGAAATCACGGAGTATGAGCGTTGGTTAATTACTCGCACGTCGGACGCCAAACTGATCTCAGACCTGTATAAAATGCTGCAGCCCCCCTCATTTCACATTCACAACCCCGGTCGGGAACGATGGGAGCGAGAGCTCGGGTGCGAGTTGAGTCATAAAGAATGGGACCACATCTCCTACCGCGCGCGCCACTCGGCCTACCACACGGGTCTTACAGAGACCTTTACTAAAATCTCGACCTACTGGTACCGCACTCCGGAGAAACTGCACGAGATGGATAGGGCGATACCAGGGACGTGCTGGCGCAACTGTGGCAACACTGGTACACTAACACACATACTATGGGATTGCCCCCTGCTGGCTCCTTACTGGGAAGAGGTCCTGAGCGAGGTGGACAAATGCTTTGGGATAGAACTGCCTAGATTCCCGGCCTATGTCCTGTTGGGGTTGCCGAATGGGTTGATGTATCCCCTTAGGTCTAAGAGGGGTAGACAGATCGCAATTGCGCTGGGATCAGCGGTGCAGAATATTCTCATACACTGGCGCACTACAACACTTCCCTCTGTAGTTGGTTGGCTGCACAGATTATGGCACGTTCTTGGAATGGAGAAGATGTCCTTAGTAGCCCTGGGGGATACTGATACCTTTGAGGAATTGTGGGAGCCCTTTCACAGCCTGTTATGTTCCGAGTTTCGAGAGATCACCTGCCCTAGATATCTTCGGTTGTTGAGGCTGACGCCGCCGCTGAACCCGCCTGCTTGATTGGGTGGGGTCGGTAATGTATAGTAGAGATTCCTGGAGACTTCACAGTAGTGGAGGATGTAGATGCTGGCACAGTACAGGGGGTGGGTTGGGGTATGGTAGTTGGGGGTTCAGTTTGGTTAGGTAGGTTTTTGGAGCGGGGTTGCTTCTCCTCCCTTCACCCCCCCCCCCTTTTTTTTCTCTTCCTCTCTTCCCTTCCCTTCCCCCCCCCCCCTTTTTTTTTTATTTAATTGTTTTTTTTTTTTTTTTTCATTCGTTCTCTCTCTTGTCCCCTCCCTCCTGATTTTCTCTCCTCCCCCCATCCCGCCCCTCCCCTCCCTTTCTCCCCCCCCCCTCCCCTCGTTGTCTGTCCGTGCCCACAGGTGCGAAAGCTATGCTCCCGAGTCGGATGGAGCCTCTTGCAAAATTGTAACTGCATTGTTGTATTGGCTGTAGGATGCGCATTGGTGCGCGGATCTTGTGGTTCACCTGTTCCCTGCCCCTTTGTGTCCTACCCCACCCTGCTTCAATAAAATACTTTAAACCTAAAAAAGGGGCAAGGGACACTATGGGTGGATGCTGTTTACTTTTTGGGCCAGGGCATCATACTCCTGGCGGAGCAAGGCATGCTCTACGCGGAGCCCCTCCAACACGTTTGTAAAGTGGTGGAGCTCCTGCTGAAGGCGGGACACCCTCAGGGTACTGCGGCGCAGGCGTGCCTTGCAGGTGCAATGGCTGTGAGAGGCAGCTGTTGTCCTTGCTGCTCGGCGTTGGCGTTTGGCTTTGCCAGCCCGGCTCAGTCTGGCTGGAGCACTGTGCTGGGTGGCAGCCCGTGGGGGCACGGAGGCCGATGCAGACGACGTTGTTGTCGTGGTCGACTGCACACTTTTCGTCGTCCTCCAGGGCCACCAGCCGCCGATATTCTGCAACAGTGTCATCGATCCTCCGTTGCCGGGCCGCTCTAGCCAGCTCCTTCCTCCTTGTTGGTTTGGAAGGAGCATCTATATGAAGAAAGAAAGACATAGTCTGTAACCAATGCTCTTTAAGATTAACTCAATCATTCAGCAGAAATTTGAGTTGCAGTACAACTAGCAACTTGCAAGCGCATTACATAACTATTGAGGCCAGTATCTATCTAACCTCCCACTTCTTCATCCTTGCTCTAACATTAGTGGGAGTTTAAGGAACAAATTCTACGAGCACTATGGACTTCCATTGGAGTCGACTATGAAAGTACACCAGTCTTATTCTTCTTCTTGTCTCTTGTTTAGGAAAATTGGTACGTTATATTCTGCAAGCAGGCATAATGCCAGCGCAGTGAACTTGCACCCGAGAAAAAGAGACGCACGCCATGATGAGTGACCTAGACTTGCGTTACTGTACCGGTCCAGTACATGCAGGTGGTGAAGCTCTTACTTTTCTATTACGGGTGGCACTGAGAATACTCTGTTACAAGGGCTACTGCTTAATTAATTTAACTTTCACCCTACAGTGCAAATGAGTACTAGAAATGGAAAAATGAAGAAGATAAATAATCTGATTATCTATCACTTCACATGGGATGTTTTTGCTTACATATGGGATGACTTTAGGTGCTTTGCTTTTTATTTAGTGACCAGTGATACATCCACACATGAATGACTGAGTACTACTAAACTTATTAAGAGAGGTAGGGAGTGGCCACCGTAATAACCGGATCTATGCTGTGCTTGCAATACAAACTACTGCTACTATTGATGGTAGTATTTGGACAAAATTACAACTTCTTTTCCTTGCCTTTCCTACACTGGAACGGACGTGCGGGTGCAGTGTTACATGCTCTTCAAAGTTACACTTAGTTCATCCACTGACCGTCTACTCTCTCTAGATCATGGGTACTCACAAACTTTCTCTCAGGGGCTAAATTTACAGTGTAGTTTGTGGCCGAGGGCCGCACTGGTGGGGGCGGAGTCAGAGGGGGCGGGGCGAAAGCAAAACGAAAACTTGTGACCATGAGGTTGCACACAGGTCCCTGCAGCAGATGCCTTTATCCACTGAGCCACCAGACCCAGCATTTACATACATCTCTCTCCCTCCTGCTCTCCCTCCTGCCCTCCCTCTCCATCTCTCTCTCCCTCCTGCCCTCCCTCTTCCTCCCCCTCTGTCATCTCACTGTGTGTGTGTCTGTCTGTGTCAGCCTTCAGCCCGGGCTGAGACAGCTTCCTCAACGCGCACACACAGACAGCCACACCAAAGTACTTAACAGGTCTTTAAAAGACCATTAACATATTATTGAGGCTTTGTTTGTTGTAGCGCCCCTGCATCTCCACCCTGACAATCACTGCTTGCCCGGCCCCACAGAGCAGAGGCTTTGTTCTATTTCACCTCTTTGTGGCCCTGCATCTCCACTCTGCTCTGTGGGGGCCGGGGGAGCAGTGATTGTCTGCAAGGTCTGCGCACCGCCAAGGAAGGCTTGCCGGGCCGCCACCGGCCCGCGGGCCGTACTACGAGTACCCCTGCTCTAGATACACATATGCTATCTAAGAGTCAGATAGTAGCATGATCCAGGTATATGGACACATACAGTTTCTGTGTCACCCACCCAGGCTTTTGTCCTTCCACCAATCATTGCTTCATCATTCACCCAGCCATGCATCTCATATTCTTTCCTTCCCAGCCACGTCTTCAATCTCAATAAGTAAGGAATATATAAGAGCTTACCTCTGCCCGCCACCACCACCGTCTCAACTCTCACAGCCGGCACTGCAGCCGCCGCCTCCTCCCCTGAAGAATTGCCCTCCGCCTCCGTGTCGAGCACCACCACTACGCGTTGGCCCCGCCACCAGATGTTCCACCTACAAAGTACATTTAAGAATGTTAGAATAAACCACTCACTAGTATTTGGTCTAGGAATGAAGACATGTGAAAACAATGTAATTTGTGACTCTGTACTCTAAAGTTAAAAAAAATGTCCCTTTTTCCAGGGAAGGGTGTTGTCTTGCTGCACTTTTTGGCACAACTGATGAAGGCTGGCTTTTTAACACGCACCATTTTTCTCCACACAGACAGAAGATGGACTTCTAACAACAAGATCAAGTTGAAACAAGGTGAGAGCTCTGCTCGACCACAAGAAATGTCTTCAATTAATCGTCAGCACTAACCGCTTTTCCATTCTCAGTTAAACGTTTAGTTTTTTTATTATGACTTCATTTTAATAAATGTGTTTACTTTTAATAAAGCTTTTAAACTTAAATAGACTCTGTGTTTTTTGGTCCAGACTAGAGTGACTGAGCGAAAGGTTTTGCAATTTTTGCAGCTTGAGTCCGTGCCTCTGACACTTCTTGACTCTGACTCCGTACTCTTGAGCTACGTTGGATAATCATCATTGGGGATCAATCATCGATGAATTCGGGAGGTAAATGACTGTGCCACACTATGTAGTCAGTCAGTAAGGACATTGGGGGTTCAAAGTCTGTTATCACAGAGGTATGTGGAAACTCTAACAGCGCCTATTATAATTGATAAGCAATGCACTATTTATTGTCCATAGTTGTTTCTGCAGAAGAATTGTCCCCGCAACAGTAGTGGTATGGATTGTCCTCCTATCCAAACCAAAAGGTAGTGTCTTATTCTTTCTTGGTTTTCATTCACATTTTATAGTTGGGAATTTCCAAAGCAGATAGAACACTTCAAAAGACATTATGGACAATCCCAGAGGACTGCACTAAGTTGATAGACCTATTGCTGACTAGAATGGGAGTTTCGCCAACCATGCAATCTTAGTTACCTACACAGACTAATAAGAATAATCTAGTAATACCACAGGGAGTCATAGTAGAGGCAGGATAAGAATTTAGATACAGTCTACAAGAAGATCAAAGACGATTTTGAAAAAATCAAATCAGGAACGCTAGGAAAAATAGGTACTAGTCTAAAATGAAAACTTACTGGGGCCAGCAAAGGAGCCCTCGCCTGCCCGATCCTGGCCCTGTTCAACAGCATCCGCCGCCGCCTGCTGCTCCTGTGTCCCCTGGCCCCTGGGGGGAGCTGACATACAACATCAAAGAAAGAACAGAAAACATGGATGATTGTTGCTTGTCAATGTCAACCAAATCAAACATTTCAAAACAACAATAACAAAATATTTCAGTGAAATTATATTGATTAGGGTTAGTTTTCATTGATTTGCGGACCTGCGACTTCGAAAGTCACGTAACTCACTAAACAAAGTACTGAAAGGTTCACCTAGGACTGGCAGGCAACAGTCCGCAGGCTAGACGCAAAGTGACAGACAAAGTCCATTGTGATTTCAGTCAGATCAGTGACAACACTAACAGTTGCCTGCTACATAACCAGTCATTTAAATAGTCAAACTATCAATCCACCGCCACTATTTTTCTTATTGTCAGGGGTACAAAGGAAGGGGCAGATTTAAGCCCCTTGCGGCTCTTTTGCTCCGTTCTTGCGTGACTTTTGTGACGCAGCAGCTAAACAAAAGAGGCGCCATGGTGCGGCGTATAATATTATAACAACGTGACACATTTGGGAGATGCATCCCGTTATAAAGCCCTGCGCCATCAGGGGGCGTTCCGGCGCAAGGGAGGGCATTCCTGCGCTGGAACACATCCTAAAAGTGGCTGAGGGAAATCTACAAAATTTCAATCAGTCACCTTTAGGACAATGATGCGTCACACAAACCCTGCATCTGCTTGAAGCAGACATACGGCTTGACCCAGCATTGGGGAGATAGGGTACCCCAGAGCATTGCTGGAGCTGCGCCATTGTTGCGATGCAACTCCAGCAGTAAAGCTTCGGTGACGTTTTGGGCCCATGGTGCGCCGCATTGCAAATACGGCGCACCATGTTTGGTGGTGGTAGCGGGCCGCACAATTACTGGCGCATCCCTGCTACTTTGCAGGGATGCGATGGTAATTGCAATTCTGCTCCTTAGGGGCATACGTACTTACGCGTTCTGGCGCATCTCCAGAGATGCGCCAGATCAAATGCGTCACGCAAAACTACCCTTGCGACACGGCAGATGCGCCTCATTTACAAAGCGGCGCGCCCTGGCGCAAGGGTAGGCACTTGCGTGACGCATCTCATCACGTAAGAGCGGCGCATCGCTGGAGTCACGTCGCCAACGCAATGCAACTCCAGTAATGCTCAGGGCCACCCAATACTTAACATGCTGTGTCAGTCCTTACGCCTGCTTCAAGCAGGCATAAGGAATTGAATTGACGTAGCAGCGTCGCAGAAGTGCCTGCGTTAAATCTTGTAGATTTCACGCAGGCACTTTTGCGAGGCGCACAGCCGCCGGACCGCCCACCCTCCGTACTAGGAACGCACCCATTGTGGCGCAGGCCCATGGCTTTATAACGTGACGCATCTCCCTAGATGCGTCACGCTGTAAATGACTCGCAGGGATGCGCCACGTTTACGCCGCTGTTGCGTCACGCAAGGCAACGTAAACGTGACGCAAGGGGCTTGTAAATGTAATCTGCCCCCTAGTGTCTAGCATTACGCAGTTCTGTAAAGTACACTCATACATAATAGTTACTCAGGCCAATGAGACCACAAAATAGAAAACAAATAAGCATAGTAGCAACGCCACTGAGAAGGAGAGCAGTGCACCTGAAATGCACAGAAGATTTTGAAATATAATTTAACTACAATGTAATCGTCAGCAGCATTATTGGCTTGCTCCATGTAAAAAACAAATATTTGCAATACAACAACACAGAGCAGGAGAAACATAGCAGTGAGTGATGAAATAGCTACTACTACTCACCAAGCCCGGGGATCTCCAAGCCGAGCTGGTCCAGCAGGTCGCGCTCCCGGTCCAGGAGGTCCGTCCAGCGGTGGGTGACCTGGCTGTAGGTGCGCTGGACCCCGGAGAGTTGGGACATGGCCCAGCACACCTTCTGCCACCGCTTCCGGCGCTCCCGGATGTTGTAGCCGCCGGCCGCGATCCTGCCGCCTCCCGCGATGGTCCTGGGCAGGCGGCGCTGGACGAAGTAGACCAGCGCGCCCACTTCCTCCGGGCTGAAGATCTCCCGTCGCGTCACCTGCTCCCCCCTCAATCGCCTGCATGCTGTCCTGGCACGGGGTTCAGGACTCCTCCTCCCCGCCTCCGCTGCGGCCCTCAAGTGCCTGGGCAGCTTCACGGCGCTTGGCTTCACCATGGTCTGGGCAGGTAAGGTAGGAAGTAGAAAATTAAGAAAGAATAGGATAGGGAAGAAGAAAAGAAAAGAGTTTAAAAAAGTAGTTTAAAAGTAATCAAAAATAGCAGAAAAGACAAAAATATACAGCTAGGAAAAGAGAGGGATAGATAAGAAGCAAAGGATGGCAAAGATAGCAAGAGGATGAACACCATGCCCAGACACAGGAAATGAATGAAAAACAAGATGGCCGCCCGTTCACGAGCACGAAAGTAAGTTCGCACGCGATTTTCCTCGCGATCTCGTGCGAACTTGTACTCGCAATGCGCTTACTTCGCAAGATTATACATAGCGGCCGGAAACGGAAATACGTCACGCAAACAAAATGGCCGCGCCCATACTCGACCTTGGGGTAAATTCGCGTGTTGCGCTGCAAGCGGCTCGCGAATACTGCAAAAAAACTCACGAAATAACACGCCGCAAAAAAAAATAAAGCTCATTCGCACGAATTGGCAGCTTCCGCGGTCGGTTTCGCACGACGCCGAGTCTCGCAAATAGCGCGAAATTACCAAAAAACGATTTTTGCAAAAGCAAAACAAATGAGCAGGTGCAAAAGATCAATCTCATGATTTGTAACGATTCCCTGTTGTGCTTCCTGAGGGGGCCCTCCAGAATTCGGTTGCCTGCTTGCAACTATTGTGTGACCCTGCTCTGACCTTAACTGTATGCCACAAAGGTCCTGATTTACAGCTAAGGGAGCAGACAAGCAGGTGCCAGGCTGGAACTTCAAATTCAGTGACACATTAATTAGCCCCTAATTCATTATTGTCAGTTGGGGCAGGGCAGGTGTTGTTAATAAACTAACCCCAAATTAATTCATGTCAGTTGAAGCAGGGCAGGTGTGCCTGCTTTTCCCCCACATCTTCTACAGTGATGATGAACCAGAGGGTGGCATTGATGTAACAGAGGGTGGCATGGGTCAAAGAGAGGGTGGCAGTGGTGAAACAGAGGGTGCTGGGAGGCTGTGATGATGAACCAGACGTAGAAACAACATAGTCGTGACCGTTGCGAGCCGACAAGTAAGTTCACAATTGCGAACTAGTAACAAATCCTCGCGAACTGGCAGAAACACTTGCGAAAACAAAACAAAAACAAAAAAACGCAAATTCGCGGGAATTCGCGGATTTTGCGGATTGCGAGTTCGCAAATTCGCTAAATTCGCGAACGCCAGATTCGCAAAATTCGCCCATGCTTAGAATAGACGCTGCAGAATGGGCACTACTAAGTCAAGAAAACCTTGAGGCACCCAAAAGTTTCATTCTTCAAATTCTTGAATTTTGTTTACAAACCAGCTACTTCACTTGGCATGACACATTTTTTATTCAGCTGAACGGAATATGCATGGGTTTTCCTGGAGGGCCGGCGTATGCAAATACCTTCATGGCGAGGTTTGAAAATGATTTCATTTTAAGTGATGGAACGTGGAAAGAAGGTTTGATTTGTTTTCAAAGGTTTATTGATGATATATTTTTAATCTCGAAGGGTCTAGAAGAAAAACTACTCAACAATATAAACACATTGAATCTGATTGACCCAAGAATTCAGTTCACATACCTGATTGACAAGAAGACAGTGTCTTTTTTAGAAGTTCAAGTCGAATTGAGAGATGAAGCAATACACACAAGCGTGTACAGAAAACCCACAGATAAAAACAATGCTTTATTATACAGCCGATTTCATCCTCCATCACTGGTGAATAATCTACAGTTTTCACAATTTTTACGCACTTGTCGTATTTCATCAGAAAATAAATCTTGCAAGGATACCTGTTTACAACAAAAGCAAAACTATCTGGACAGAGGATATCCGAAGACTTTAATAGATAACCAAGTGCAGAAAGCATGTTCGATACCCAGACAAAAATTATTGAAAAAGACAGAAAGATCACCTACTGAAAGAACTGTGTTTGTTTCGAAATATTCTACGGCATCGAGAGATATAAAACAAATCATAATGAAACCTTGGGAACTATTAGAAATGGAAGAGGATTTTCATCAATTATTCAAAAACAAACCACTGTTTGCCTATACTAGGGCGAAGAATCTGAAAGAAATGCTGTCTCATAAGACGTCTACCAAAATGTCACAGAAACCAGGAACATTTAAATGCTGGAATTGCATACACTGTAATAATGCAATACTAGGGGAGACTCTTTTGCATCTGCAATCAGGAGAAAAAATTGTGTTACAAAACCTCACAACCTGTGACTCTGAATATATAGTATACATAATAAAATGCCCATGCAGGCTTTTATATGTGGGAAAGACAGAAAGGAAAATGAAAACACGTCTTTCAGAACCCAAAAGTAGAATAAGAACGGGAAATTTGACTTCCCCATTAGCTACACATTGGAAGGATTACAGGCATACCATTGCAGAGCTAAAATTTCTAATCATTGAACAGGTTCCAAAACAACCTGGGGCAAACAACGCAAACAAACTTCTCCAACGAGAAGTGTTTTGGATAAAAAAAATTGAGAACCTTACATCCAGCAGGTTTAAATGACAAATTGGATATGTTGTGTTTTCTCTAAGTATGCCTTTTTTAAATCCACTCATTCTGACCATAAACGTACACTTCACATTGAACACAGCACCATAAGGTTTGCATATGCAAAATTTAGTATTATACACTGGATCTTGTACTTTTTCGTTAGGTAAATTATGTTTTTAAAAAAAATGTGATGCTGAATAATATAGGGACTGTTCATATTCAAAACAAGTGTCATCAATTTATATTTTTACTTATGTTGTAGACTGTGTCAACATGTATTATTTAGCCTGAATTCATTGATTAAAAATTCTGCTGTCTGAGGGAGTTAGAGAACAGATTTAGTATGTGGATAGCGGTTGCAATTACATCTGGAAGAAGAGAGTTCGAGTCTGTAGTATCATTAGTCCTTTGTTGATTTTCAGTTGTTAAATTCATTTATTTCATTTTTTGTCCGGTTTTCGTCTGACTACAATAGTTGTTAGTATTTTTTCTCCTGATTGATTTTGTAGTTGTTTGTATATGATGCATGCGTATTATGGGGGCGTGGCTTGGGCGCCGATGGCGATGGTCGCCTGAGAGCTCGGCTCCGGGACTAAGCCCGGGATTATCCTGAACATCGGAGGCTGCGGGGCACCCCAGACCCCGCATTCTGCTAAGCGTGCTGACGATGACCTGCCGGGACCCCTAGTGGAGCTCGGACGAGGATTGCCCCGGAGTAAAACCGAAGTTTGCGGAGTTGCGGAGTGAGACCCAACATGGCGCCCGGACCCCTTTGTCCCCCGGGTCGAACCCATTGACTTGGAGAGGTGGCGCGGGCAGTGACTAGCGCCCGACTTCGCCATCCCCGGCTGTCCCGAGCATTGGACAATTACTGGATTGGACTTTTAGCAACGGATTTGCACTCGGTTGGATGGCCGGGCGGATGCCCACGCTATAGAGGGCACCGGGAGCGGACGCCCTGTGATTCAAGCGGTGGCCCGCCTCGCGACTCCGCAACCAGCTTCGCCTTCCTGGCCAGTGCACTTCCATGGGAGGCACGACACTCTGGCGCCACAGATCATCCGAGGGAGTTGATGGCCCTCACCCCGGGGCCATAGTGGGTGAGCGGGCCTGCCCGACCCGACGACGGTTGTCTCCGCCCCCTCATCGGTGTCCCCGGACGCCATGGCGTTGGCGTGAGCCGAAGCGGCGGAGTCTCCTCAGGCCCTGGAGAAGGAGGTCGCCCGCACCCGAATTGAGGACAAGTACCCGGGAAGGTCGTGGTCGACACCTGCACGTGGAGACGCCTACTCCGGGACCCTCGCAGAGTGCCCCTGGAGGCATGGGGAAACCTAGAGGAGCCAAGGGATCCACCCAGACCGCCTCGGACTCTGAAGCCCAGGACAAAGAGGAGCATGGGGACCCCAAAAGTTCTGGTGGCGCGCCGATGCAACACCAGTTCGACCGGGTCCTAGAGGCGATAGAGACCACGAGATCGGCCCTCCAACAGGACATTGCTCAGGTGGCGACGAGCTTGGGCCTCCTCAGAGCAGACCATGGAAAACTTTCAGACCGGGTCAAGGAGGTGGAGAGCACGGTGAAAACTTTGGAACCGGCTCAGCGAACCTTGGCTGCGACGATGAAGGACGCCCTATCCCGAATTGCGACCCTGGAACAAAGGGCGGAGGATGCAGAAGGCCGCAACAGAAGGAATAACATCCGAGTGGTGGGTCTGCCGGAAAAGATCGAGGATGGTGACATGGTCACGTACTTGGAGACCTGGCTCCGGGACACGGTGGTCCCGGAAGGACTGTCCTCCTTCTACACTTTGGAGCGTGCCCACAGAGTCCCAGCACGGCCCCTACAACAGGGACGCACCCCGAGACCGGTGGTAGCGCGGCTGCTGCACTTTCGAGACAGGGACTTAATCCTCAATGCAGCCAGACACAATGGCCCGTTCAAGGTAGCGAACAGTCAGGTGAACATCTTCCCAGATTACACCTACGAGACTCAACGCAAGCGGTTCTCCTTCCTAGCGGTTAAGCGCGAGCTCAGGAGCGAGGGCATTCAGTATTCACTCCTCTACCCTGCAAGGCTCCGCATCATTGTCGATGACAAAACCCAGTTCTTCGACACCCCGGAGGATGTCTGTGTCTGGCTCGAGCTCTACAGGACAGGAAAAGATGGCTTTGGCTCCTCGTACCAACAAGCAGACGAGCCGGAACAAAGGCGGCGATCCAAGAGGGTCAGAAATCGCCGCGGCCGCACGGGAGGGCCCTCCACGACGGAGACGTCATCGGAGCGGAGGGGAGTGCTGGAGGTACTGTCGGAGTTGTCGGGGGCACGGGATGAAGCCATCGAGGAGGAAGAAAACCCGGGTGCAGAGGGAGCACCATCGGACTCGGAGGACTCAGTGGCCGATAGCACCCATACACCGGTGATCACTCCGAAATCGGTGGAGGACCTTTTGGATGGACATGGGTAACGGGGTATGATGACTTGTTTTGGGTGGGGGCCCGGCGGGGGGGGAGGCGGTTGCCGTCCTTTAAGGCTGACAAAAAAAAAGGGAATGGGGTTGGGGGGCCTCTGCTCATGCCCCGAGAAGTTTTTGGCACTGTTTGGGGCTTGTTATAGTCCTGGTGGCCTGAGCGACGAGGGCCCACTGCCTCCGCCCAGCCCGCACCGGGCCCATAAGGCCTTTCTACGGTGGCGACCGTAGGATTAATGGGGGTTTTTGGGTTGCTGAAAGACGAGGTTTGGATGGGATCTAGGTGGTGCAGTTTGGGTCCTGTCCTGGGGTGGGTGGGTGGGGGTTTGGCTTGTTTTTGGGTCGGTTGGTTTTGGTTGGGGAAAATGGCCGCCATCAGCGCTGGGAGGATTGATGTCTTTTCTTTGTGGGGACCTGGATGGGGGGGCTGTGCAAGAACAATTTGGGACAATGGCTGATGTTGCAAACTTGAAATGTGTTACTTGGAACGTGAGGGGGCTCCACACTATGTCCAGGCGCCACAAGGTCCACGCTTATTTAGTGCGTAGGGGGGTGCAAATGGCGCTGCTGCAGGAAACTCATCTGAACAAGGCGGAAGGGGCGGCGCTTCAGCGTAGATGGAGGGGGCAGGTCTTTTCCACGTCGTACTCCGCTTATGCCAGGGGGGCGCTAATATGGATCAGGGCAGGGGTCCCCTTCCAAGTCACGAGGACAGTGTTAGATCCAGAGGGGCGTTTCGTGGCCATCTCGGGCACTCTAGGGGGGAGGGACCTGAACGTTTGCTGTGTATACGCTCCTAATGTGGACCAGACTGCCTTCCTTTCCAGGTTATCGGGCTCGTTGGCCCACTTCTTCTCCGGGCCCCTCCTGCTTGGGGGGGACTTTAACTCCGTGGTGGATGTGGACATAGACCGCTCGCATCCCCCGCTTCCCGATTCCCGGTCCGTCGTACGGCTAAGGGTCGTCAGGATTGGCAAACCCGTTGGGGTTTGACGGACATTTGGAGGGCGCATCACCCCGCGTCCAGGGATTATTCATATTTCTCGAGACTCCATGAGTTACATGTCAGACTGGATGGCTTTCTTGGATCGCCCGAACTGGTTTCGGCAGCGGTCCGATCAGAGTACTTAGCTAGGACCATCTCGGACCATAACCCCCTCCTGCTGGACCTTCGCTGGTTTCCCGGGGCACCGGCGGTGCCCACCTGGAAATTGCGACCCGAGATCCTCGAGGACAGTGTCTTCAAAGCGGATCTGGGGGAGAGAATATCGGATTATTTTGCATCCAACGGCGGCTCCGCGAGTACTAGGGCGTTAGAATGGGATGCTTTTAAGGTGGTGGTGAGGGGGTACTGTATCGCTAAGAAGGTGGGCATGAGGCGTGTCATCCTGGCTGAATTGGACACAGCGGACCGGGATCTCCGCGAGCTTGAAATTCGCCGCCCCGGACACCCGGAATTGCAAGCACAAACGGCGGAGGCGAGAGAAAAAGTAGCGGCAGAGGTCGAACGGCTCCGCTGTTTTGATTACAAGGCCTATACGGTTCGCTCCATCGCGGAGGGTGACAGGTCGAGTGCGTTGTTGGCGTGGTTGGCCAACCCTACGCGCCAGTCCCAAACGACGACAAGTATGCGTGGGACGGACGGAACCGAGGTATGCACCCAACCGGAGATTCTTAGTTGCTTCCGGCATTACTATGAATGTTTATACCGCAGCCGCTCCGCGCGCGACCCTGTCCGACTTGATGATTATCTTCGCCCACTAGAGCTCCGCACAGTAGAGCAGGACGTGGCGAAAACCCTGGGATCCGACATTGAATTAGGGGAGATCCGCGGGGCCATTAAACGGATGGCGAGAAACAAGACCCCGGGCCTGGATGGCTTACCAGTGGAGTTCTATGCAGCTTACGCTGACCTCCTGGCCCCTCGATTATTGGTGGTCTACAAGGAGGCGAAGAGGCTGGGGCGACTCCCGAGCTCGATGTGTGAGGCGTTGGTGGTTCCTCTCCTCAAGCCGGGCCGGGACTCATCAGACCCGGGATCCTACCGTCCCCTGTCGATGCTGACAGTGGACTACAAAATTCTGAGCAGCATCTTGGCATCGAGATTGCTGGGACACATGAGTTCCCTGGTGCATGAGGATCAGGCCGGTTTCATCCCACGGCGGAACACGACTATGAATATTCGTAGGTTGTTCCGATTGCTAGGGGAACCATTTGTGGATGCCCCGTCCCCGGTTGTCTTGTCGGTGGACCTAGAGAAGGCATTTGATAGCCTGGAGTGGGACTACCTCTGCACGGTGTTACGGAGATTCGGCCTCGGAGAGGGATTTGTTGGATGGACCGCGGTTCTTTATGCCTCTGCTTCGGCCAGGGTCCGAGCGGGCCCATTGATTTCATCGCGGTATCAGGTAGAACGAGGCACGCGGCAAGGGTGCTCATTGTCCCCCCTTCTTTTTGCGCTGGCGGTCGAGCCGCTGGCACTGCACCTTCGATCGGGAGCCCACTATACGGGCTTGTGGTCGTCTACGGGCCCGCATTACGTCTCGCTATATGCGGACGACCTGTTGCTCTTCCTAGAGGACCCGATCGACGCTTTACGCGGAGCGGAGTTGGCGCTCACGGAGTTCGGAGAGGTTTCGGGCCTCCGAGTGAATTGGTCCAAGACCTGTCTTTTTCCGGTACGCAGGGGTACCCCCGCCCCTACGTTAAGTAGGGAGATTAGATGGGAGCCCGACTGCTTTAAGTACCTTGGGGTATTTGTTTACCAGGACCAACCCGACCTCCTAGATGGGAACATTGCCCGCTGCATTCGAGCACTTCGAGGATGCATGGACTTTTGGGCCACGCTGCCGCTTTCGGTGGCGGGACGTATCGCCCTGCTCAAAATGGTGGCGCTTCCCCGGTTATTATACTACTTCCGGACTCTACCGATCTGGGTCCCGCCGGCCACGTTTCGTCAGTTGCGCTCTATGGTGGTCGGATTCCTCTGGGGATCGGGCCGACGGCGGGTAGCCCTCAACACCTTGATGAGGCCGAAAGACGAGGGGGGGCTCGCTGTGCCGGACTTTGAAAAGTATTATCTGGCGGCGCAGCTCCAGACCTTCACCCAGGAGATCGCCAGGGAATTCCGAGGCCCGGAAGACAGAAGGGGGACGGGTATGGCTAGGCATGTTCTCTCCTTTATAGCGCTGCGACAACGTTTAGTCCTGCGGGACCTGTCGATGGAGGAGCGAACTGTCCGCCTGTGTTGGAATCGGGCTCACGCCCGAGGCCAACTGAGAACACCATATGCACCTGAAATACCGTTGGGGATGTTGACGGCCCTCCCCCACGGAGGGGATTGGTCACGTTTGGCGGCCTGGGAGGATTCCGGTTTACAGCTCGTTGGTGATCTGTACGAAGACGGGGCGCTCTTGTCCTTTCAAGATCTCATTGACCGCTTCGGGATCCCCCGGGGTGACTTTCTGCTGCACTCAGCCATTGTGCGGGCGACCCAGGCACACTGGAAGAGCGGGCAGGAGGAACCCCACTTATCTCAGGTGTGCCAGTACGTAATGATGTCGGCGGGTACGGTGAAGGCGGTCACTTGCCTCTACGGCAGGTTGGTCAGCGAGGGATTGGCTCCTCTCACCACTTTGAGGAACCTCTGGGAGGAGGACATTGGTAGGGAGATCCCCGAGACGACCTGGTCCCAGTTGGTGAGACGAGCCTGGAAGGGCACACGTAACGCCGGTTTCCAGCTGGTCCACTATTATGTTCTTCATAGAGCGTACCTGACCCCGGTGAAAATTAGGCGATATTTTGCCACGGCTTCGGCGGAATGCCCTAGATGTCCGGCTCAGGAGGCGGACCTCCATCACATGTTATGGGCCTGTCCAGGGCTCACGTCCTACTGGCAGGAGGTAGCGACGACCTTGGAGGGGGTGACAGGGAGACTCCTATCATTAGATGCGGCGGTGGGGCTCCTTCACTGGTTCCCCCATACCCCCAGGAATAAAATTTCTAGTAAATTTATCGACCTAGGGCTCCTACTTGCTAAACGAGAGGTGACCAGGAACTGGAAGGCACGAGCTGGTCCGGCGGGCAGCAGATGGCACAGTGAGCTTTTGAAGTGGGCGGCGGGAGAGAGCGCGCTGCGTTATCAACTGGCTTGGAGGCAGGGTAATGAGAAGGCGCAGGAGGCCGCGTTGGAGTGGGAGATGTTGGTGCAGGCCCTCAGGGATTATTGTGCCCCCAGTGACTCTGAAAGTGAAACAGCGACTCGCCCCGAGTCCCGGTGAACGTTAGAACTGATAGTCCTATTGCTTTCCCCGTGGGTCCAATAGCAGATCCTATGCTGATAGCTCCCTGGCGCTGGTGGTGGGGAGGGGGGGGGGTTTCTCTTAGTTAGTAGACGTATAAGGGGAGGGGGGGGTTCCTTTGGAGGTTTTTAGGTTTGTTTGGAAAAGCAGATGACGGACAGTGCATTATCCGGACCAGCTCCAGCATCCTACTGACCCCCCATCACATTTCGCCGCCCGACCCCAGGGTTGTGGGCTGGATGGCTGTGTATGGACTGTACGGGGGGGGGCAGAGGGCTTTATTCTGTTAATATTGCTTATGATACAATGCTGGTCGCAATTGTATTGATCTTCTAATTCCTGCAATAAAAATATATTTAAAAAAAAAAAAAAAAAAATGATGCATGCGTATTATTTTTTAGTTTCGAGCATGAAATATGTAAGTTTGAAGTGGCCGCGTATAGTCTGTTGTCACTGTTTAGCGTGACGCGATCACGTGATGGACGGAAGATGGGCGGAAGTCTTACTGGGAGTTTAAACGCCGCGTTTTTTGTACGGAGTGAGAATAGGAATGTTGTTTGCACTTTAAAGACGTTGGAATGGACAGAAAATAATTCGGTAAGCGAGATGGGACAGCTCGTAAGCGGAGTAGCATTATATGTATTTTTTAGATGTGGGATGTTTTGACAGAGAGTCACAGACTATTTTTTTCGTGACATTGCAGATCGAACAGCATTTCATTGCATTTTCGAATTACAGACGAAACTGCAATGGACCAGAGAGAGTAGCTTTGTACTGATCACCTAGAAAGCTATTTAAGATGAGAATTTATGCCCCGGTTACTTACCGGTAATCTTCATTACTCCGAGTATAGTCTTCCTCGCCACATGAGTTACATAGTGAGCTTTAGCTCCACAACAGAACCCTCCAAAGCAAAAAGAAACCACCTCCCACCCCCTCCCAACATGGCCGACCAGTCCCACCTGACCTCTATAAGAGGCGGGCCGGCCCAACCAATCAGCCTGATCTACCAAGCAAACAATGAAGCCGATAGCCAGACAGGGAGGGGGGGAGGGAACTCATGTGGCGAGGAAGACTATACTCGGAGTAATGAAGATTACCGGTAAGTAACCGGGGCATTACCTCCTCGTTAGTCTTCCTCGCCCCCTGAGTTACATAGTGAGCAAATACCCAAGCCAACCAGGCTTCATTGACCACCATAACAACAACACCACACGGTGCCGCAGAGAAACCAACCCAAGGTTGATGTAGAACAACTGAAAAGAAAACAGGGATCACAGGAAACCTGAAATCAAGACCTCCAGGAAAAGAAGGCCAACCAGGAGTCGCAGCTCCAGTAATCAGAACGGCCCCAGCGAAGTCCCCCCCGGGACTGCTAGAGACCCACGAACAAGGCGGGGGACGACCACGCCGAAGCCCGATAAAACTCCACAGAGGAGACACCCATGAAGGGGGGCCCAGGGAACAGAGCCACACCCCGCGGACCGACCCTGGACCCCCGCCGGGCCCACCGAACCCAGCGAAGCCCAGGAAAGGGGGACAGCCCGAGTAAGCCAGCGAACCAAGCTGGGAAGAGAGTGTCCGCGGCCCGAATGAACCGGACCCAAAAGACATCAACAGGTCGACCCACCGGGAAAGGGAAGACGGGCGGCTAAGAGAAACCAACAACCGCTCACCGGACAACCAGCACGGACAAGAGAGGAACCTCGTCGGCAGGGAAAAGGCGGTGAAGACACCCCCCGAGCCCGGGACACCAGGGAAGGAACCCCGGGAAGAAAAAAAGGGGGACATGCCGGAGGAACAACGGTCCGGCAACACCCGCAAGAAGGGAGGGGAGGCACGACCCCCGCCTGCCCCTCCGCCCAGCAGCCACCACTGCCACCAGGCATAAAACCACCGAAAAGGTGAAGAACCGCAAAGCCACCGAGGCCAGGGGCACACAGGGCGGACCCTGAAGAGCTCGTAGAACGAGAAAGAGAACTCAAATGGAACGCATCACGAATTTGCGTGTCACCCCTGCGCAGGGGCCCTGCAAATCATCTCCGTAACGTCCCAAAATCAGTATAAGTGCTGTCGAAGCGAGCACCCAAGGGGGAGACCGGCAGAGCGTCCGAGGGTGAAGGATAAACAGCATCGGAGCCAATCGAGCCACCCGGGAAACCAGGTCGTCGAAAACCGGACTGCGGAAGGCCCGCAAGGCCGCCCACCGGGCCCACCGGGAAGAAGGGGCCATGCCCCAGGAAAACCCTCAGACCGGAAACCAAGACCCGCCAGGGGACCACGGATGCGGGGACAGCACCAAGCTGACCGCGCCAACGCGAGAAGGACGCCCAGCGCCGGGCACAGGCAGAGAACGTGGACGACCTGCGGGAACCCAGCAGCAAAAGCCACAACCCCTGAGCACGCCGCGTCCTCCGCACCAGAACCGGGCCCGCAGAAGGAGGCCGGCCAGCCGACATGTAGCCGGCTCAACACCGACGCCGAGAGCGGGGGACCCAACCACGGTACGGGAGGATCCGGGATCGGCCAGGAGGCTCGAACCCTCCGCTCGCCATAGGAGAAGGTACCCGGGGCGGTGGACCCCGCCGGGACCAAAAACAGGAACGTACCACGACAAGCGTGGTAACCACGCGCGGGTGCCCGGCACCTTCCACTGTAACGTCACCAAGGCCATGCGCTGCCGAGTCGTGCACCCCGGCCCTGCCCAAGCGAAGCCCGCCGAGGACCCGCGAACTCACAGGGCACGGGGGAAACGCGTACATCAGACCGAAAGGCCACGCGAAAGACAGGCAATAAGGACCCGGAAGGAGGAGTAGAACCCGGGCAGGAGGGCCGAGTCCCCCTCCGTGAATCGAGACACCGGAGGCAGACCGAGCCGAGGCCCCAGGCGCCGAAGCACCACCGGGGCAGGGCGAGACCAGGCAACGAAGGCTAGATCCGACTCCGTCACACCGCCTCCACCCAGTCGGACCCCGGGTCCACCAGGGCGCCCGCCCAGACCAAGATCTGGGCACCCCGGAGCACCGGCAATTGATCGTGTGTGCAGGGGCCAAGCCATTCTCCTCATCCAATTCTAGTAAACGTGCAGCCGAAGCGAGCACAGCAAAACGACGGCCGGCCAGGAGGACATTCAGCAACCCCCGACGCCCCCCCCCTGCAAGAGCAAGAGGGAAGTACCGGGACCCGGCACACGCCCCCCCCAAGGAGGGCAAGCCCGAGACGAGGACCGAAGGGACCACCGTACATAGGTCAGGAAGTCGACGGATGAGAGACACCGCCAGACGTGAAGCCACCCCCACGGGGGGGAACAAAAACGAGGTCGCGAGGGGGCACCCGGCCAGACAGGGAACCCCAAGACCCACACCCGGCGAAGAAGATCCACCAGGCGGGACATTGGGCCAGAAGGCAAGTCCCACGGAAGCACCCGCAACCGAGCACGGGGACCCCCACACGCAGGCCGGCCCCACAGGCCAATCCACGGTCCCAGAAACAACCTACAGGTGAGACAAGGGAAGGAGCAGGGACCCCAACCCGTTGAGACGGAGGGATCCCGCGGAAAGTCCGCAAGACCGGACCGCAAGCCCGAAGAGCCCAAGAACCGGGACAGCCACGTCCCAGGACGGTATGCAACGGAGGCAACCGCCCCCCCCTCCCCCCCCAGGGGACCCCCTGGAGTGAGAGGGCCGAAAGTCAGTCACTAGGGGCGAGACAGGGAGTGGCAGAACCAGCACGAGACCGGTCACCGCCGAAACTCGGGCCCGGACCCGCCGAAGGACCCCACCCCTGCAAGGGCGGGACGTCCACACCTGAACTGCGCAGGGGCCAAGCCGGACATCACAGTAGCGCAACACGATGCCCCCCCGCAAGGGCACAAGGCGTAAGCACGAAGGCCGCTGTTGCATAACATAACATATGTACTTGTAAGACGCCCATTCCCCCTTACGGGAATCCTGGCGCTGAATAACAGTTGTCAGTAGTCACCCAACGCAATGGAAAAATCTCATCGACCATAGAAGGATGAAAGGCCGAGTGGACCAGCCGGTATTTGAACCTGTGAACACGAGGTCAAACACCAGCCCCTGCAGTAGACGCAATAATCCACTGTGCCACTAGCCCCGGTAGCCCCAACCCGGCAAACACCCCGAGGCGTCCCCAAGACCCGCCGAGGCGGGGAACCGAACCCAGAGCCTGGGCCAGACCCCTGCCCCAGGGCCTGCTTCGCAAACCATGTGTCTCCACAGCAGCAGAAAGGGACACCACGAGTGAAACCCTCGAGACCGGCGCAACCAGACGGCCCAGGGCGAGACCCCCAGGGCGCCAGAACAGGCACACGGACAAAAGGGATCCGACCCCCTGCCGCACCGCGCCCCCTCAGAGCGCGCCAGATAAGCACAGTTAACCTGTGTATGAGACCAAGTCACAGGTCGTATGGCTGCCCGTAGAAGGAATAATTCACAACCCCTTCACAGTGTGTCGCATGTTCACAGCCAGGAATTACAGGGTCGACACAAAAAACTATATGAAAATTCTTTCCTTGGGACACCCCTACCGCATTGGCAGGATTCGAACCCCGGCCTGTGAGGGCTGTCCGCACCAAAGGTCCAAGACTAACCATCGAGCAATAGCTCCATATTACACAGGGCGCCAAAAAAAGAACCCAGACACAAGGGACCTCACCCCACGTTGTACCGCGCCCCAATAGAGCGCGCCAGCGTAGAACAGTAAATCTGGCAATTAGTCAACGCCAGGTCACCTGTATAAGTACTAAAGCACCGCAAACAACACTCTCACACCTAGTGTTGCCTGCCATAGTCAGGACCCACAGTCTACAAACAAAAAGCAGAATTGCAATGGGACATGAAGAAAAAAACATGAAAACGCCCTCACCGAGGAGCGAACACCGGACCCTCCGATAAGGAGACAGACGCGTCCAAGACGCTGAGGAATCAGGATACCGCCGCTGCCCGACGAAGGACATCATTGGTAGCACCTGGCGTACACCAAACCCCGCCCTCGAGAGGCGGGAGGAGGGAGGCGCACGTAGCCAACCCCAGCGCGGCAAACCGC
Organism: Lissotriton vulgaris; assembly: GCF_964263255.1. Lineage (NCBI taxonomy): Eukaryota > Metazoa > Chordata > Amphibia > Caudata > Salamandridae > Lissotriton > Lissotriton vulgaris. Next base: position 1,616,187,839 of record NC_141687.1, on the reverse strand, counting down.
CGCGGCCCGTAGGGGCCAAAATGCATGAAGGAAGGCGGCGGCGCACAGCGCCGCGAAAAGCTGCGGGGGGGCCCGGAATCCCGGAATCCCGGAACCCGGAACCCGGACAGCAGAGCCCCGAGGACCCGCAGACCAAAGAGGTAGGACCGCGCGTAGGGAACATAGAGCCGTCCCGTTCCTGATGCAGCGGAAAGCTCCAGGCCGAATGTCCGCATAACTGTGACAGACATAGACTCACAGATCAGGCACAGGAATCCGAAGTGATCGGACTCCGTGGGGCAGACACATGTCAAGTAAACACTCACCAGATGGCCCTGCGAGGGATCGACCCGGCGTCACACAGCCGAGAGCCGGGATAACGCCCTCTGTACACGCGGAGCGCCTGCAGACCCACCGCTTTGCCGAAGCGCCGCCGCTTGTGGCAAGGCTTCAGCACGTCGCGCCCACTGACATTCCAGAGCCGGCAAATGCAGCCAGCGCACACGTCCACAACTCGCGGGACGAAGCCAGTATCGCCAGGCATGAGGCATGTGCCTCCAGTGGCTTGAGGTGAAAAAGGAGCACGGAGAGTCCCAAAACAGGGGAGCAGCATGAGTTTAGGAGTACAAGAAACTCATACACACGATGGCAGTAACTACCTCCAGTCAGCAACATCATGCTGGGCCCAAAAGCCCACAACGTGGCCAGGGCCCCTCAGTAACGACCTGGGGATACAAGGGAATGCCAAACACCCCACATCCCCGGCCGCCCCCCCCCCCCTGTAGACCCTTGGCACGCTATAGCAGCACCTAACCGGCCCCACAGGACCGGGGGAAGGAAGAGGGGGGGGGGGATTAGTAGGCCTAAGGCACTAGGGACCGCTAGAGCAGGTCCTCCACCCTAAACCCCAAGGGCCAGCTCACGCCGGCCCATCTTACCTGAACAGCGCCTCTGGAGAGTATCGCGCAGAACAAAAAAAACAGGCTGATTGGTTGGGCCGGCCCGCCTCTTATAGAGGTCAGGTGGGACTGGTCGGCCATGTTGGGAGGGGGTGGGAGGTGGTTTCTTTTTGCTTTGGAGGGTTCTGTTGTGGAGCTAAAGCTCACTATGTAACTCATGTGGCGAGGAAGACTAACGAGGAGGTAATGTGTATGTATCATGTAGTTTGCGAGCAATATCGGATTGTATTTCTCAACTGGATTATTTATATTCCAGCTTTGCATTCGTTCCACGGACGGTACTGATTTATACAGCAGCATTGTAGTTGACATTGAAGCAATTTTTGGATTTGACTTTTTTAAGGTATGAATAGGAGAGGATTGATATGGTCAAACAGGTTTTAATATTTTCTTAAACAATTTGACTTATGATTCAATTTTTGGTTACAGTTGCTTGTTTCGTTGGCATCGTGGATTCCGTGTAAGTTTGCTGTTCGGTGGGTTTACACATTGGTGTTGGTGATTGGGTCACATGAGTGTAGGTCTGAGGAGGTTGTACTAATACTAACTTTGTGCTTCGCATCAAATGAGCTGGTTACATTTTGACCTTTTTGTTTTCCACAGATATACCCCTGAAGAAGAGACACACGTCTCGAAATGCATAGGGTTGGAATCTAAAATTGCATTAATTATGTATTTAAAATCATGAAAAAGAATGTTTCAAAAATGTATTGTATATGAGTATGATGATTTGATTTTGTGTTGTTGTAAAGATTACAAATAATGTGATAAACAGATTGGTTTTGTTGAATTAAATTTCAGAAGATCATACAAGAATTGCATTTACGTTGTTGCATGTTGGAGTCCTAGTCGCCTAATTAGGGGCTGGGCAACATCATTTCATAGTTCACATATGCTCAGTAGGCATAATTCCAACATTGCACACATATCTAGATATAAGAGTTAAAAGTTTAATCGGAGTGCGCTGCGTACCAACTTTCATTGATCTTGTTGGTGGATGAACATGGAGAGTAAATTGCATGAGAATAACTTGCAGTCTCCTTATTCAAATGAATATTGGCTGATACCGGGGCAAAAGTCTTAAAACGAGCATTTGCTGTGCAATTGGTCTCGCATTTGTTAAAGGTGGAGCTAATGGTTTTGTAAATGACAATGTCTTTTACTTATGTATATGGAGTGGATGTATGTGGTGTGGAGTTTGAATTATGTGGGTTTGATTGAAATTGATTTGTTGTGGAATTGTGTGGCGTAGAATAATGTGTGTGGAGCGGATTTGTGTAGTGGAATTATGTGACATGTGTGCAGTGGAATTAGGTGGATAGTAATGTGGCATTGAGTACTGGAATTATGTACAGTGGGATTGAGTGTGATGGTGTGTAAATATGTGGATTTGTATTTTGTGGTGTGGTATGTAATGGAGTTTAATTATGTGGTGTGCTGTTGAATTGTGTGGCATGATGTGGAATTTTGTGGTGTGGATTAGATGCATGTGTTGTGGAATTGTGTTTATTTAAATTATGTGGTTTGTTGTCAAATTATGGGGTGCGGATTGAACATTTTTGGAGCTGAATTGTGTGGCGTGGAAGTGTGTGGAGTTATTTATTTTAAAGGTTTTATATAGCGCTAGCTTGACCCGTGGGTATCGGAGTGCTTTACATACATAAAGGAAAGAAAATTGCATTACATAGCAGGACATAGGGAAGCATAAAGATATACAGAAAACATAATAATTAGGCATACAGTGAAGGGGGAGAACACGCAGGTGGTTGAAACATTCAAATAACCACCTATCCTTAATGGTCAGGTGAGAGGGGAGTCAACTAGGTTAGTTGTGAGTGAAATGATGCTGATGGGCATGATGTAGTGTGGAGTGTATTTATATGGATTGTTGCTATGTGGCATAGTGGTTTTATGAGGGGTGCATTTATATTGCATTGAGCAGAGTGTAATCGGTGCCATTGATGAATGTGTATGTAGGTGTAGAGGCTATCTTGAATGTATTTTATCATTCTTTAAGAATAGAAGTTAAAACAAGCATTTGCAATGCAATAGGTCTCCCATTTACACGAGTTTTAGCTATTGGCATTGTAAATGACAATGCCTTTTATTTATGTTTTGGTTTTTAATACATAATAATACATAAATATAAGGCATTGTCATTTACAATGCCAATCGCTCAAACCCGCTTAAATGCGAGACCTATTGCATTGCAAATGCTTGTTTGAAATAGGGGTGTAGGTAGTCTCACACACACTATTTTGTCTGTGCAAGATTTCTGGTTTACTTCCAGTAATTAATCTCTGTTATTGTTCCTTGCCCGTTTTTGAGCTTTTCGTACAGTCTTCCTTGGATAGTTGCATGCAACCTGTTTCTCTTCTAGAATCGCTGCCTGTGTAACAAAGGTATCAAGTCTAGAGCAGTTCCATCTCACTCTGAGGGACTGATGTAACCGTAGATTCTCACGGAGTGCCTTCAGTTGAAAGCTTTCAAACTGTAATAAACAGTTTTTGTCAGCGACCTTGTTTTGCACCTCGGTTTCTATGCATGTGCTATGAATGCTAATAGCCAAATCCAGGAAGATCGCTTCATTCCTATTAATCACCAATGTGGAATTGAGATACCTATCTCTAGGGGCAACCCACTGGACAAATTTGTTAGCCTGCTCTTCATTGCCATGCCATTTAATCAAGAGGTCATCTATGCAACAGACCCAAATTTTAATGTATGGGCGGTTAGTGGCAAAAATGTGGTCAGTTCCGAATCAATGCACATGGAGACAGGCCGCGCTCGAGGCGAAGGTATACTGCCCATTGAGGTGCCCTGTAGCTGTTGGTAGATGACATCCTCAAATTCTTAGAAGATCTCCATAAAGGGTAATTTAGCACACTAACCATCTTTTCAATTCAACCACAGTAAAAATAAATCAGGATAGTTCATCAAATTAACAACACTGGATCACACTATCATGTAATTGTTCAACATTTATATATATATCCCTTGGCACAGTTTCTAGACCAACACTATGTGAACTTCCATGCAATAGGCAATTCCATTATAGACTGGACTTCCACCAACCCTGCTCACATTACTCTGTGCTTGAACCATGTCCTCTGAAGAGCTTTTTCTGCTTGATGGGAACCAAAACTGAAACGCTAGGCATGCTTGCCTCACTAACCTTTGAATGTCCCCAGTACTTGGAACACCCCATTATCATCCTCTATGAAAGTAAGCACTCTGAGGATACTCTTTGATGCAGCACTTTCCATTGTACCTATGTTCATGTAACAGTGGGAAGCACTGATCTCAAGTTCTCCCTAGTCTGCAATATCCTACCTCTACTCAGCAGCGGCTGGAGACTTTTAAAAGTGGAGAGGCACATGCAGCACATAAAAGTGAAAACATTTCCTAAAGTACAGACATGCTCAAATTTGCATTGCAGAGTTGATCGGGGCACATTCTATTTATAGGCATGTTTTATTTATATATAATTTGCTCCACTCACCTTTGTTATGCAAATATAACTTTATTTAAAATAAATAAACATAAAGAAAAATAACCATACATGACAGCACTGCCAGGATTGCCTGGGTCAGGGAACCATAATGTTCAGTCAGAGACTGATGGGGCTGTGTAGAAACTCTTTCAGCTCCCATGAAGTACTGATTATAGAAGTCAGAACTACGCATGTTCGGCTGGCCATGGGCAAAAACACGGCCAGTCTGGCATGCGCAGTCCTTTAATAAAGCCTTAGTCAATCACCACATTGCTCCATAGTTCTCCCCTACAGGAAGTTAGTGCTTCTGGATATGGAGCCTGTGGTGTAGAGGTTTGCAAAAGGTGGGTCAACGCCCACATGCTCGTATGGATGAGTCACGCTGCCTCTACTCCAAACTGAGCACTGGATGGAAATGACAAAAGCATGGTTTTCATTCATCTAAATGACTGTATCATCATCTATATTGGTCTCGAGAACTTCATCACAGGCAAAATGTCTACAGAGCCAGACAGTCGGACACTGCCTAAACATCCTCAAGCTTGACCACATCAAACCTCTATTGAAAGCTCTACACTGCCTCCCAGCCAAAGCCAGGATTACATTCAAGGGCCTTTGTACTCTCCACCATATGAATATTGGACAACAGCCTAAGATACATAAAGACACTGGTGCAGCACTGTGCATCTTCCAGAAACCGTTGCTCAGTGCATGCTCAAATGATTAGGTAATGAACCAACGTATAAAGCATGCAGGTAGATATTTTTAGGTTTAAGAACCAAAATGAGGAATGTGCTTTACTGCAACCTGAGATCTGCACCCAATAATATAGGGTTCAGGAAGCTCTTGAAAACATATCTTTTCAGACTTGCCTGCAATTTAACAACTACAAATAGAGATGCCACCATTTGATGGTAAACATCGCTCCTTACTTCATATTTTTCTGTAAAGCAATACAGAAGGGAAGAGAGAAAAACAATCTACATATAGTATTAAAATGGGACACTGAATAATACTGAATTTAAATTGTTGAATAAAAAAAGACACTTATTCTGTCCAGCCTCTCATTTCAATATTTATGAATTTAAAATAAATGGGTTAAGTTCATAAGAAATCTTAAACATTTTAAAACTTCATTGATCTCACAACCCCTTGAGACCTGAAATGGCTCCTCAGCAACATCTTAAAACTGCAAGAACTAGTTGGTGTACACTGTTTAATAATGCTGTCGACGTTACACAGTAAGTGTCAGAACGGAATATTAATGTACATGATGTACATGATGCCGCCGATTAATACCTAATTTATTCTGCAAAGTCAACATTGATATTTTTCTACAATTTTTCAACAATGTGCTACGCAAAATATATTAAAAAAAGAGACTGGGTAATGCTAATACCTAAGGCAGAATGTAAGGCATTAAGTACTAAGTAGAATGATAAACAAACCATTATTGGAAAGGCAGATAAAGGAGGACATGTGGGGGTTCTTAAATTTAAGGATTACTATAGTGAAGTCCTCAGGCAACTCAATGACAGAGAGTGTTATGAAGAAATTGATAGATATAGATATTTGACAGCTAGAATGAAGTTGTCAGAAATGTTGCAGAAGTGGTATGATTAAGAAATGGTATCAGAAGATGAAGTTAAAAACCTTAAGATAGATTCCCCTAATCTACCGCTAATTGTTTTTCTACCAAAGATACTTCAAACATTGTTCCACCTCCTAGTAGACTCTTCATTTCAGGTATACTGTCATGTGGTCACATTTGGGTCGAGCGAGAACAGCACCATTTTAGATCTTCAGATATAAACTTGACATCTTTCCTTGAACATTGCAGATTGACATTTGACACACATTTCATTGCATGCCTATGAAGGATAATATTCTCTGAAAAGGCTTTTGCTTACATTTCCACTTTGTAAGTATATTACAACGTACCTTGAACATTCTGCACAAGGGCTAAGTTCATTACGCAAAATGTTGCTGTTTGTTTTGTTCGCTCACTGGTAGAACTATCACAACAGAATTAACTATAGCAGCCTAACTGGGATATTGGCATGGCAACTTGGGTGATTTTTTGTATATAAACAATATGACTTCCTTGTTTAGTTAGAGAAGCATGTTGCTGGCACTAAGAGGTCACCACATGCCGGAATCCCAGCCCAGCTGATTCCAGTTTACCTCTGATAGGGATGCTGCCCAGCTCTCCATCAAGACGGACATCCTGATAATGCATACCCACAGGTAATAGGGAGTTAGATCACCCTAAATGTATTTTGGCAGATTCACCCACCCTAGGCACACTAGGATAGGTAGAGCTAGGTAGCAGAACAACATAATACAGTACTTATATGCTGGCATATATTCTCTGTTACAGCACGAAGGTCAAATTTAATTATCATCTTCACCATGCTCGTCATGCTGATCACATTATTCTGTTTCCTTCAATTGATTATTGCAGCACATGTCTTTTGTACAAGAATCACAATGCTTCAATAAATATTGAAAAGCCTTGCTGAGTATTTCTTGTGCATCTCTTTGGGTATGCATGAGTGGCCAAACTAAAGGGTTCTACATCTAGTACCATGATTTCTTTGGGGAGTCAGGGTTTTCATGATTGGAGGTTGCACAATCTATTTGTTATCTGGTCAGGTTTGGGGGTACAGATGGTGCATTGTGAACTAGCAGGACTAAGGACAACATATCCTGATGGTGTGCGTGGAATCAGTCTTGCACCGTCCTGAAGTTTATGTTGTCCAACATAAGCATTGTTTTTACTGAGAAAGTATAGGCCATACGACATGGTTCTGCCAAAGTTCTTGCTTGGGTTCCTATTTAATGGATCACCCTAGTAGTTTTCTGTTGTGTACTCAACGTCCCCTACTCACCTCTTAACCGGAGACATTGTGATGTTAGGGAAAAATCCTCATGAGCTGAGTAGGGAGCCCCTATGAATTGGCTGTAGGTTGTTCAAGCTTGAACCTTTCAAAGGATCACCCCTTTGAAAGGATTAGCCTCTTTGAATTCCACAAATTCATATGACTGATGACAAAGCAGCAATAAATATAACAGTAAGCTGCAGACATGCAGTTACCCAGATGCTGCAACAACGTGGACTGCCCCTTGCGGGTGGAGAGGTTACCTTTGTGGTTGAACCCACAAAACATTTAGGCAGACAAATATTCCACAACAGGCAAAATTCTGTCATGGTCTGGATGGTCCCAGGGAAATACAGTAGAATTGCCATTGAAATGTAGTATACGCTGCAATAACATAAAACGATCTCTGTTCATGTATGGTGCAAAGATGGGTGTTACCCAAATTGTGCAAGTAGATCAGTAGGACTGCAAGCTTGGTTTGTGTACTAACCCTATTTTGAGCGTAAAGCCCAAAAAACACATTTAGCTCCTCAGGTGAAGTGGGAGTCCACCGATGTGCCCTAGGATAAGGCCCCTCCCCCAGAAATTGTTTGGCACGTAAATTTGTTTGCTGCACATTTTGCTCAAGGAAGTCAACATCCAAAAAGAGATGGACATAGCCAATCAGCAAACAATTGGCTGTATCGACTTTACATCTAGCATCACCAGTGGACGGTGGAATATGGGGCTGAACTAAATTGGAGGACTGTCAATAAAGCACTCAGTCTGTGCTTGCTGGAGCATGTGCTTGCTCTCTGGGTTGGTGTAATCTGCTACAGTTGCTCGGCTGCACAGACTGTGCTTTCGAAGGGCTAGCACTACTGTCATCAACATGTCCCTCAGAATCGCTGGAAGATGAGTTATCAAATGGAACTCCACAGACTGAAAAATCACTTCCAGATTCTACTCCATTTTCCTCACCTTCAGATCCTGCCTCAGAGCAGTCCTCCATAGCCTGAGTTAGGGCCAAGGCAGCAGTCATCCACTGAGACGCCATCTCTGCTGACTTCCTAAAGACTTCCTTCTAAAACACTGTCACACGTAGAAGCAGAAGTATTGTTCTAAATCAGTTGTTGAGTGTGTGCATTTGTGAGATGTGTGCAACAGTATATAAACAAAATAAGACTTATCTTTTATGGTGAATCATCAGGTTCTCCAAAGACATTAAAAAAGTCAAAAATAGACAGTATTACTTTACAGTGCAACATACCCAATACCACAGCATAATTATATCAATACTTATGCAAACCTTTATTGTTGGGGGAGCTGCTGGGCCCTTGCCAATATAGAAGTAATCTTCCAAAGCTACAAATCTACCTTTGATCTCAAGAAGCAAACATTCATACAGCAGCCCCTGCAACGTTTGGCACTGGCGTGCTCCTTGTGAAAACCGATTGTGTTATCACCAGGGTCAGGGGAATTATGCAGTAGGATAGCACCAAATTATGAGACTAAGACATAGATGCATCAAGGTAAAATCCGCTCGCAAAGGGGCAGATTCTCAGAATCTGCATCTTTGCGACCGGTATTTTTGCATTTGGGATGCATCATCCCAAATGCAAAAATCACAAATTAAGAAATCGCAAAATTGCGATTACTTGCATTTAAGGAATCTCAAATTGAGATTCCTTAAATGCAATTCATTAAAGTTTAAAAAATAGTGATTTCGCTAATAGGACTCGCAAATTACCATGAAGTTGAACTTCAAGGCAATTTGCAAAAACTTTGAAAAATGCACTACAGTGCATTTTTCAAAGTTTCATGTTGCGCACACAAATGCCCTAAGGGCATGTGTGTGCGCAACATATGTGCACAGATCAATTTCAGGGGTGCAACAGGCTGTCCTTTGGACAGCCCCGCACCCTTGAAATCGCATTCTCAATTTGCGATTCGCTAATTGCGATTCGCAAATTGAGAATTTCTTCCCATTCATTCCTATGGGCCTCTAGGCCAATTAAGGAATTTTAAGAAATCACTATTTTTTTAGTAATTTCTTCATGCATTGCATTTTGCTATTCCTTAATAGTGAATCGTTATTTTTCGCTACTAAGGAATAGCAAAATGGGTTCTTGATGCATCTGGGGGAGGGTTGCCTAAATTATGCAGCAAGAGAAGGCAAGTTATGCAGCATATTGCACCACTTTTTTTGGTAGTATGACTTAATTATTTCAGGATTTGCAAACATGATAATACTGTCTGGGCAAACATTTTATCTCATTAGTGCCAGTTTATCAACCAAATGCAGAAATATGCAACTGAAAGAAGACCATTCATCTTTGTGCATGCCTTTCCACACCGTTCAAACCCAGAGATGCCATTGCGTTACAATATACTGCATATGTTACATAAACCTATCATCTGCTTCATAATCTGCAGATGGTAGATGTATGTGGCATATGCAGTATACTTTTTTTTACAATGTGTGTTTTCCCCTGGAAAAAACACATTTAAAAAAATATATATATGGCCCCAAAGGGGCTCAAAAGGGATCGTCCCATTCGCATGGATGGCCGACTCCTTGACAATTTCACCTCAAATCTTTTTTCTTTTCATTTTACATTCACCTCGGATGTGATTGTGCCCCCCCCCCCCCCGGGCAAAACACCTTGTAAAAAAACGAGGGTCAAGCCTTTAACATATATCCCTGGTGGCCTAGTGGGTTTCTTGCCTACAGATCACGGCACAACTGTGATCCCCAGCCAGGAAACAGTTTCAGAGAGACCTCACTTGAAAAGGGAGACTCTCCTCTTTCCAATGAGGCCTCCCTTAAACACGGGGAAGCCTTTTTCATAATTGTTTTCCCCACCAGAGCAACAGAAAGCACTCACCTCCTTCTGCTCGCCGCTCCAGTGAGGAATGCTGACTCAAAAACTAGTCTTCATCCACCCGGCTCTTTGTTTTAAAAAAAGGAATCCTCCAGTGTAAGCACTGAAGGATCCTTTCCAGCCCTTCCCAGTTCCAGTAAACGGCTGACAGGCGCACTGAGAAATTAGTGTGGCAGACGGCCACTGGCCGACAGCCGCACTTAAGGGGTTAACAGAGATCGTCCTTCCAGAACTAAGTACAGAAAAGATGAACCAACTTTATCTTCCCATATTTGAAGATGAGTTTAAAGTGGCATTTTCACCAGTGGCAAATAATAAGTCTTCAATTTCCTGTCAATTTTGTATCGGTCATTTAGAACAGTTTGGCAGGCCCTCTGGCAACACTGGTCAGTTCCATCTTTTGTACCTAGAAAGTTACACCCTAGATGATGGACTCTACCTGTTGTTATAAAAGCCAAATAAAACCCTCAGCTGTTTGAGTCATTAAACTATTAAACTACTAAACACTAAAATCCATGTGAATGTACAGATATTACAATAGGAAGACGTTCTGCCTAAATTAGTGCATCCTGACCAAACAGGGTTTATCAGACACTGAAAAGTGAAGAACAACATAAGAAAAGTCATACATTATATCGATTTTTCTGAATACATAGATGTGTCTTTGAAACCATTGATGACTACCTTATCGTCCTACATATGAAACCCCACTGATTTCTTAAATAAGATTCATGACATTACTTGAGAGGATGATTATATATTGTGAACTATGGATGTAAAGGCATTATATACTTGCATTGATCATAGAATTGAGCTGTAAGCAAAAAGTGAGGTCTTAGGAATAAGGTCCGCAAACTATTTACCACACAATGAGCTCTTGCTGCAACTAGCAGGATTTGCTTTGGAAAATAACTTTTTTATTTGCCAAGAATGTCTTTACAGACTAGTTAGATACACATCAATGGGGTTCAGATTTTCTCCCTCATGTGCAAATCTGTTTATGGGAAAATTTCAAAAAGACAAGATGGGCATACTGGACACAATTTGACCAAAATGTTATTCTATCGGGTCGCCTTATAGATTACATTGTTTTGATTTGGAAAGGGCCTGTAGAGAATCTCAAAATGTTTTTTGAAATCCTGGATAACAATGGAGAGGACATTGAGTTACATTTTGAATTTTGCACTGAGACAGTAGCATTTTTGGATTGTTCATCAACAATGGGAAGTTGAATAGTTATCTCTAAAGGGAAGAAACTATGACAAACAGTTTTTTTACATGCAGCTTCCCTGCATCCAAAACATCAGATCACAAAAAGGCCCCATGGGGAATTACCAAGCGTTAAGAGACTAAGCAACAGAAATTGGGATTACAGTAGGGATTCAAATGAATTAGGGAGAAGGTGTGAAGAGAGAGGATATAATGAAAATGCAATCAAGAAAGGGGAGGAAAAGACAAAGTTGAACTAGGTGAGTTATTGACATATAAACAGAATAAACAGAAGCCAGTCAGTTAGGAAGGAATTTGTTGAAATATGATGTGCATCTGAAAAAGTGTTTAACAAATAATCAACAAGTCATGCTAAGTCCTAGTGATACCACTAATATACAAATAAAAAAAATGCAACCTTGTGGCTAACAATGGAAAAAGGATTTTTCATAATTGGGCATTGCAATTGTTGTTGTTTACAAATGGTAGACAAACGGAACTTGTAGACAGTTTCAATAATAAGGTGTATGAGCTACTTCAATTTATTAACTGCAATTCACAATTTTTTCAATCCATGTGTGATCACCAGTGTGTGCAATACTTTGTATTTTGAATCAATCATTAGGAAGCTCAAAATAAGATGGTAGGAACATCTGAGAGCCTTACGGAATAGAGATGCAACATACTCTCTAGCTGTACATTTCTGGAATTAACATATAGAATCAGACATTCATGAGATCAGAATCACTGGTTTGATGACAGTACACCCATATAGGAGAAATGGAGATAGAATGTTAAAACTATGAGAACTTGAACACATCAGATTAATAAATTGTAGGCTGTACACAGGGGATTGAACACAGATGAAGAGCTACAGATTTAGTTTGAATAATAATTCAAATTAAATAGGTTTTTAGATTGAAAGTTAACATTTTATGTTATATGTCTAACAACAAGAATATGGTTGCAATGACATTTCTTCTGCTATGTTTTTCTTTTCTGAGTTGCCAAAATAAAGTGCCGGGACACTCCGTTGGAGTAGCCGTGTGCTATAAAAATAAAGTATAACATAACATAACATAACATAAGTCTCATTAGGTACATAAGATTACAGAAATGTAAGATATTAAGAGAGTAATTATGATCCACTAGTATATCAACAGTATAAATATATTTATGATCGCAAAATACCTTACAGTAACAAGTTGTGTATTCCGAACAAAAAGTTAAGATTATGAACTGCAAAGTAACGGTATGGTCATAAATGCAGTAAGAGATTAATTCAAATAAAGAGATAGAATGTAGCTGAGTGGATTTGACTACCAAAACAGGCTTGAATCAAATTAACTTGAAAAGTATTAAAGAGTGTGATTACTGCATACAATTGATATGTAAAATTACAAAGTGTTTAATGAAGGGCAGGGATAGGCAAATCTTTTGCAAACAATGGAATTTCTTTTTTTATTTACATGTAATAAATTATATCAAGAAGTGAGGGGTCTGATCGCTGAGTGCAAAACGAAGAGACATAGGAGTGTAAGCAGGGGGCAATGTATTCTATACAATTGTAGTGATAAAATAAGTTGAAGGGTTCAAATCTTACTGAAACTGTAGTATTATATTCTTCTAAGCTGCAAATGTAATTGTAATTAATTAGAGGTTGATATCTGAGGCTGTATGACTTAAAGCATGCATTTACAACGTATGCCTTTACCACGCACCCTTTATCACGCAATGCCTTTACCAAACATTGCCTTTACAACGCAAGCCTTTAACATGGATAGGCCTTTACCACACATGCCTTTACAACGCAAGGTAAGTATATATAAGGTAAGTGAAATACACATATAGTCCAATACCCCTACCCACCCTAAACCCTAAAAACACCCTTACCACCCAATAGCCTTTACCACCCCTTAACTATAAAAACAAACTTTCCACCCAATCCCTTACCCTCCCCTAAACCTTAAAAACACCCTTACCACCCAATACCCCTACCCAACTCTAAACCCTAATAAACACCCTTACCACCCCATACCCCTACCAACCCTTAAACCCTAAAACCACTCTTACCACCCAATGCCCCTCCCCCTAAAAGCACCCTTACCCACAAATACCTGTACTCATCCCATATATATATATATATATATATAAATATGAGGATCGCCACACCCCAGGGCCAGCTCTTGCAATGTCCCGGGGTGCCCACACTCGGGGCATTGCTGTTTGCTATGGCTTGTCAGCAGCACCGCTCCTGCCAAGACTTAGCAAACAGTGCTCCATCTTAGTAAATGAGAACAGAAAATGCTCTCACTTACTAGAAGCAGAGCCAAATTGCTTTTGGACAAAGGGAGCTACATGTTAGCAGCTCCCTCTCTCCAAAAGCAATGCTGGCTCCACCAGGATGTGGGGAGCTGACAGGGACCACGGGGTCCCTGGGGGCTGGGGGATGGTGTCACCGGGCCAAACTCGGCCCAGGAGGGCGGCTGCATGCCATTTCTCCATTTTTATATATATATATTAGACAAAAGGCCAGGCCCCGGGGATGGGGTGCCTAGGGCCAAAAAGACCCGGGAGGGGGGCACATCAGAGGGGGGGCCACATTGGAGGGGGGCCACATGGCCCCTCTCCCTTTTTTATTTAAAAAACATTTCAAAGGGGTTACCTCCAGGGAATGGGGCGCCCCGTGCCGAAATTGGCCCAGGAGGGGGCCGCGCAGCCCCCTTCATTTAAAAAAGAAAAAAAAAGAAATGAAAGGATAGGCCTTGGAGATGGATGGCCCCTCTCCCCATTTCATAAAGAACTGGCCCATGGGGATGGTGTCCCTGTGGCCGAAATCAGCCGGGGAGGGGGCTGCAAGGTCCCCTACCTTTTATTATATAAAAAAAGAGCAGGCCCTGGGGGATAGTTCCCTGGGGCTAAAAAAAATGAAATGAAAAGCCAGGCCCCAGGGGATGAGGTCCCCAGGGCGGTAATTGACATGGGATGGGGGGCCGCGCATCCTCTTTCCCCATTTCATAAAAGACTGGCCCGAGGGATGGGGTTCCTGGGGCCGTAATCGCCCCGGGATGGAGGCTGTGTGGCCACCCTACGCTTTGCATAAAAAACTGGCCCCAGGGGCTGGATCTTTGGGGCCAAAATCAGCCCAGGGCAAGGGGTCTATTCTGCCCCCACAAAAGAAAAAAAACCTCAGGCAAGACACTGGAGGCCATGTCCCCTTCACCACCACTCTGCACATGCACATCCTGACACAGAGGTGGTTGGGGAATGAAGTCCCCTTGAATGCTGAGGGTCTTCGAGGGCCAACAAGCCCTCTGTTACCTCCAGTAAGTCACAGACAGGTGGGATTGCTGAGAGGACTTGGAGTCCATGCCCCCTTTCTCCTCCACGCTTTAAACTCACCTCCTGGCACGCTGCTGGTTGAGAAATGAATTCCAATTTACTTCTGAGGCCCTCAAGACTGAAGTGGACTTCTTCTCCCAACCAGTAGTGCACCAAGAGGCGTGTTTGCAGAGTGGTGGAGAAAGGAGATGTGGCATCTGGTGACCTCTCAGCAATCCAGCTGTGTGAGCTCTACTGGAAGTAACAGGGTGGGTAGTTGACCACCAAGGACCCTCTGGAGCCAAGGAGACTTCATTCTCATACTAGCAGTGCAACAGGAGGTGTGTTTGCAGAGTGGTGGAGAAAGGGGACTTGGCCGCCAACAACCTCTCAGCAATTCTGCTGTGTGGGACTTACTGGGAGTAATAGGGGAGGTAGTTAGCAACTAAGGGCGTCCTTACTGGTTTCCTCACTGCTTTTACTTGCACCAGCCGCAACTGCTTTACAACTAACTTGCAAACTTCTTCCATGACAAGATCGCCAACATCTACAGAAACTTCAGACCCCAACCCAAGACCATTGACTTCTTCAAGCAACACAATGACTCCACTATCACTACAGACATCTGAATAGCCAAATTAAACTAGCTCAACTCCCAGGGCACTGCATCCATCATGAACTCGTCTACTCAAGAGCCCCAACCGACCCATGTCCTCACCACGTCTTCAATTTGGGCAAAGCCAGAATTAGCCTTGTGCCTACAAACTTGTTCAACACCAAAATTGCTACGGCCACCCCCCTGAGGACTGAAACCAGGCAGAAGTCAATGCCCTACTAAAGAAACCATCAGCAGAACTCAGCAAACTCAACAACTACCGACCAATCTCCCTGCTCCTATTCCTGGTTAAGTTATTAGAAAAAAACATCAACCAACAACTCCTTCAATCCTGGATGGAACCCCCTACTCAACTCCTTCCATTCCGGATTCTGAAACAACCACAGCACCGATACAGCCCTCATCGCAGCTACCAATGATATCCGAGCCCTATTTGGCTGCAGCTCTGATCCCCATAGACCTCTCGGCAGCCTTTGATACAGTCTCTCATCACAAGACTGCACAACCTGGGCATTAAAGGAGCTGATCTCAGATAGATCACCTCTTTGCTCACCGGAAGAAGGCAAAAAGTCTGCCTTCCCCCTTTACCTCTCAACCCAAGGAAATCATCTATGGAGTACTCCAAGTATCCTCACTCAGCCCACCCTCTTCAACATGTATGTGACACCACTGGGCAGCATCGCCAAAACCCATGGACTCACCATCATATCCTACGCTGACGACACACAACTCATCCTCTGCATCTCAGAAGACACTACCAAGACCAACTTCCACAACGGTACGATAGACATCGCCAACTGGATGTAGGACAACTACCTGAAGCTCAATACGGACAAGACAGAGGTACTGATTTTTAGACACAAAACCTCTCCATGGGACGCATCCAGGTGGCTCTCTGAACTTGTACCTACTCCTCCCCACACTGACTAGGCATCATTCTGGACAACAAGCTAAGATGAGGACTTAGCTAAACTCGGTCTTCCCCTCCTCCTCATTCATTCTATACATGCTTCATAAGATATTCAAATGGCTACCTCAATGCTCAAGACACACCATCACCCAGGCCCTCATCTCCAGCCGACTGGACGACGACAATCGCCTCCTCTGATGACTACAGACCATTGGAAATGCCGCAGCCAGACTGTTCCTGAATCTCCCATATCACCTCCTACCTCAGGGAACTCGGCAGGCTCCCTGAACAGATCAAGCTCCTGACCCATGCATACTAGGCCCGACACAACTGCAGACCCGCCTATTTGAACCACTGGCAGAACTTCTTTCAGCTCACCAAACATCTCCGCTCTGCGTCCCTTTCTCTTACCCTTACCCAGTTCATCCGACGTAGCAGATCGGGAGGTCGCTTCTTCTCCTACCTTGTAGTGAAGACATGGAATGAGCTACCCTTTCATCTAAGGACATCCCTGTCTCTTCCACAGTTCTAAAAGCCCCAGAAGACATGGCTATTCAGCTAATCAACTGGATGCTGCCAGCGCCTGGATGTCCTCACAGTATCAGGTCTTGCCCAACCAGTGTGCCTATCACACACTGGCCGAGGCGAGACTTGAAGTAGTTCTTCCAGCTGGTTGAGTGCATGCACGCGTGCATGAGGTTTTGTGTGTAAGCATCGGCAGCCAGCTCGGAGGCTACAATTACAAAAGCCACTTCCAAGTTTGCAACGGTGCTTGGCTTCACGCTGTTTTGGATGGCGTTTTGCCTAGCCCCGTTTTCTTAGACATTTGAGCCCCAGCTCTCTGCATGCATTCTGCCCTCATTACTGACCCGTTTGGGATATCCCTGTGTACTTTTGAGCCCCGGCCCATGCACGCATTCTGCCCTCATTATTGACCCGCTTGGGATATCCTCATGTACGTTTGAGCCCGGGCTTTGCATGCATTCTGCCCTCATTACTGACCCACTTGGGATATCCTTGTATACTATCAAGCCCAGGCTCCCTGAATGCATTTGTTTCCATGATTGCTCTTCCTCCGGGGTATTCCTTATTGCCCCGCTGAGCTCTTCTCCCTGCATTCTATGCTTGTCATCTTCTCAGCATTTGTGTGGAGGACGTATTCCTTTCTTGAGCCCACCACCATTTCCAGGATGTGGCTACTTACCTGCAACTTGTGGAGTTCTTATTGTGTGTAAAATGCTGGTTGCCATCCTCTCTTGCCTCCTGCCTTGAGGAGTCCATTTGTCATCAAGAAGACTCTATAGGATTTTTCAATTGACTAATTCAAAATCAGGTCAGTGCACTGAGCCTGCGGCTCCAACAAATGTTCTTGGCCTTTCAACGCAACTCTATAGAAGATTGGATAATATTGGAAATAACAAACAAATGCATCTTCTCATCTGTTCTCACGGATTCTCAGGATCATAATTCCCTGGGTATTATTACCTCTCTGCACAGTATTCCCTAGACCGGGGGCAGGGGGGTTTGAAGGAAATCAGGCTTTTGTTATTTATGTGAGGGGTGAGTTTGTAAGGGGTTTAGAAATTCTAGTTATTACATTTCTCAGACCCTCCAGCATTTCGCGATTTCGCGATTTGCAAAAAAATCGCGAAATTGGCAGTTTTGTAAAAATGCCGCGATTTTTACAAAACTGCCCGCGAAATTTAGAAAACGTGCCCAAAACACTGAAGGCATGCATATTTTACCCACCGTGGCAGTCTCAAAGGGCTTCAGCCCCCCTCCCTCCCCCGGAGTGTTTGTCAGCCAGGGCTGAGACAGCCCCGGGCTGGCGGCCGTCTTGTCTTAAGGCAGCTGCACCCGAGTACTTAGCAAGTGAATGGACTTTTAAAGACCTGTTAACTAGGCTTTGTTCTGATTTGTTTTCACCCCTTCAAGCCCCCTGCCCCTCCACTCTGCCTATGCTGTAGGAATTTGACACCCCCTCCTCCCCCCCCTGCAGATGCCTTAAGACAAGACGGCCGCCAGCCCGAGGCTGTCTCGTCCCGGGCTGACAAACACTCCGGGGGAGGGAGGGGGTCTGAAGCCCTTTGAGCCTGCCACTGTTTTCCACATGCCATAAATAGTGGCAAATGCACACACCAATTATTTATCTGACATGTGGAAAGGGGGTAATGGCAAATCAATAACCATGCCGGCTGCATCCTACGAGAATTACAGGGGCAGCTGCTGCCAAGTTTGTATTATTGTGCCAGCAGCCTTCACCTGCCGCAAAGGTTGATGAAAGCAAGAGATTCCCACCGTTGACAAATCATTTGATAAATGCCCGGATAGTTTTCTTGATAAGCTATTTGACTCATTATTTTTTTTATTGAGATTATAAAAGTCATTCCATTTAGAGAAAGTACTTTTAGGCAAAAGAAACGTTTGTATTTTGTTTCTAATTATTGACTTCACTGTAGTCAGTAATCTGCATGAAAGATCTGGATTAGACCTACAAGCCGTGTAGGTTGCCTTACGCTGCCATTATTGTGCTTTAAATATTGCCAACTGAGCCACTCTTTCTGTTATCAGCCTCAGAAGGTTGAAAGTCAGAGTCAACAATGTATTTTTTTTTTCAACAATGTATTTTAACTTCTTGACCCCTCTGGTTACTTAGAGATCTTGTTCTCAGGTACATTAACCCAATGAGATGATGCTTTGTCACACTCTGAACAATTTCATGTTTTTACTCTAAATGATCGTTGTAACACAAGTACAAAGACAGTGTAATATGCTGTCACTGTAATCCTGTTTCAGCAGGCATATCACTTTTGGAAGCATGAATGCAGTGTTGTGAGGACTAGCCTTGAAATCCAAAAATACAGTTCCATCACCCAGACGAATGGGCAGTACAACCTGAGAAGGGGTTCATTTTGTGTAGTAAAATGAAGTTTTGTTGCATAAAAGAGTTTGAAGGCGCTGCCAGCCTCCGGGGACAGGAGATGTACATGCATATGGTATGCACATCTCCTGTACACTCGTGCCTTCTCTTGTCTCCCTTCGGTACAGAAAGCAGCAGCAATAGAGTCTCATAGCTTCATGTTGCTAAATAACTCAAAAACAAAGATATCTGTGTTTGTTGTAGGAAAAATGGCCAAATAAATGCCGCAAAATTGCCGCTAAATTTCCATATTTGTGCCGCTAAATTTCCTTTTTTGTGCTGCTAAATTTGCTAATCCATGCCGCTATATCCTGGGGGGTCTGATTTCTGTGTATGTAACTATACTTTCCAAGATTGTGACAGATTATCTTTTTGGGAATATTTTAGGAATCACAAGCACCAGATTGGGAAAATACTAGCTCATTTTGTGGCGCTGCCGTGCTCCAGCAGAGAGCTGCAAAAAAGGTTGGTATGGTGATTGCTCACAGAGTAAGTATCGCCTCTGGTGTTATCAGTATTTACAACAAAAGTTTTGTTAGCAAGGGAATGGTCTTTTATAGACCTGTGAAGTACTCGGGTGCGGCTGGCAGCTCAAAAACTATGTGTGTGCCCGGGAACCTGTCTCAGCCCGGGCTGACACACACAACGTAGGGGGGTAAGTATTGTGAAACGGTCCAGCTGCGTCTATAACCTCAAGTTTATCCTTCGAGGCTACCTTAGCTTAGGCTCTGGAACTGTACGCCTGCCCAGTATGGCAAAGTTAAAGTGGAGAGAGTGAACTCTGTAAACGGTGTCAGCGTAACTCCTCTAGTTGTACAGTTCGCGCGGTTTGCACAAAGTGTGCCCTTCTGTTACCATTTCAGACCCTTATCTACACAGCAGGACATAAAACACAAAACGCACAAGGTAGAAACTAAACTGTGCAGAGGTGGGTGTTGTGGCGCTGCAACAAGGCCTCACACGTGGGTGAGTGAAACTGGGAATAACTACACACACACTGGTTATCGGGTTAGCCGGAAAGACCCTGAGCGGTCTTCCGCATGTTTATTTATACCCCCGGCACGAGCCCGCCCCGGGGTGTGCGTGCGTGCGTGCAGGCAAAGGGATACAATGTAGGAGAGAGCCCGAGTGGCTCTCTACATCCCTCCTTCAATTTAGTTCTGTTCGCGCTGCAGACGCCGGACCTCGTTTCATGGAGATGTCCAGGCAAAGTCTCTCAGACGTAGGTTAGGTCTCGGGTTGGGCCTCAGACTGTATCTTAGGTTTCGGGCACATGGTGGCTCGACAACCCCGGCCGGGGTTGCCCCAGTGCTTTCACCCACACCAGTCGCCCTTGGTCGACCTTGCTCTGCGACGAGGTTCTGTGGTGTCGGTCTGGGTGGACTCTCACCCCGTTGCTGTATCACTGTTGACCTTGGGGGGCTCCTGCCGAGGTCCAGATCTTCATATTCCCCAGCTTCCGTTCCTTCTTCGATTCTTTGTCCTCCAGTTATCTCGGTTACTTTCTTAAAGCATGACACATTCCGCGTCACTACTTGTCCATTCCGCTTCGCCGTTACCATTGTCCCTTGGATCTTGTCCACTCTCCACACTTCCGACTCGAACGTTGTTCGGAATTTCCATCCTGGATGGCGGTCTTTGACGACTACCAAGTCTCCTTCTTTTAGGTTGGGTTCTTTGGCATGACGATGCTCGCTCGCCTTTGTGTTGGTGTTCTGTCTCCTGGCTTGAATGGTCTCAGCATTTCTCTCTGCCGGCACCCAAGTGCTATCAGTCGGGATGCTGTCCCGGGGTGCCCGCTTGAACAGCACATGGGCAGGAGCACACTTTGTCGTTGAGTGGGGCGTTTGTCGGGATGCTCCTAGGAATTGGTCGAGGGCTATTTCCGGGTCCTCCCCGTTGTCCACCGCAATCCGGAGTGCTCTGTTCAACGTTTGCATTAGTCTTTCAACTACCCCGTTTGCCTGGGGCCACAGCGGGGTGATTTTTTTGTGCTTGATCCGAAGGTTCTCCAGGTATGACTGAAATTCTCTCCCTTGAAAGGGGGGTCCGTTGTCGGACTTGATTTCCTCCGGGAGCCCCATCGTTGCGAAGACGCGGCTCAGCACCCTCTTGACTTGCGGGAACGCAGTTGATGATATGACTTCAACTATTGGGAATTTTGAAAACGAGTCGACTAAGACTAGCATGTGTCTTCCGTCCGGAAAGCTGCCAAAATCTATGCTGAGGTGTGTCCAGGGTGTCTGAGGTGCTTCCTCCGTGATAACAGGTGCTGGGGCTGGATCTCCGCCTGTGATCGTGCAAGCGTGGCAGGACCGTATCATGGCGTCTACTTGGTTGTCCATGGCGGGAAACCACACTTTTCTCCTTAGACGTGCTTTTGTCTTGGCCATGCCTTGATGTCCCACGTGCGCTAGACTTAAGGCTCTCTGTTAGAGACTTTCCAGTAGGACGATGAGGTGTCCCCGCAAGATGATTCCTTCATCCCCCACGCTCAGTTAGTTGCGTATCTGCCACAGTTGCTGTCGTGCATGGCTCACCTCCGGCCGGAGGCTCGAGGCACCATCGAGGAAGTGGGCCCACCGGTTTTCATCCAGAGCCCGGCGAACTTTCACCAGTGTCTCGTCCACGGCGGTTGCTTCTCCAATTTCTTTGAGTGACATATTCTCCGGACACGCAGCCTGCGAGATCATGTGGACAAATTCTTCAGCTTCCCCACCTTCTTCTTTGGGCGGATACTGGTTGATGACGTCCGGGTGCCGGGACAGGTAGTCGGCCGGGTTGTGGGCCCCTGGGTGGAACACGATTTTGAAGTGGTATCCCTGCAGCTGGACTGCCCAGCGTTCAATGCGTGGGGGTGCTAGCCGGGATGACCCCGCAAAGAGGGGTAGCAGTGGCTTTTGGTCAGTTACCACCGGGAATTCCTGCCCGCAGAGGTAGAGGTGAAAGTGCTGGCACGCCCACTTGATGGCCAGGGCTTCTCTTTCTATTTGTGCATATCTGGTCTCGGTGTCCGACAGTGCTTTGCTGGCATATGCAACTGGCTTCCACTCTTGGGGTCCGTATTCTTGCAGGAGTACCGCTTCCAGGCCCACGGGACTGGCGTCGATGATTAGCTCGGTCCGGCGACGTGGCTGGAAGTAGGCCATGGTGGTGTCATCGAGAAGGCTGGCCTTGATTGCTTGAAACGCTTTGTTTGCGATTCCAGTCCAGTCCCACTTCTGGTCGGCTCTGGTGAGGGCTCTGAGAGGTTCTGCGATCGCGGTTAAGTTGGGTATGAACCGACCACAGTAAGTGGCCATGCCCAAGAAGCTGCGTACTTCAGTTGGGTTTCTGGGAGTGCTGGCTGCCTTGATTGCCTCCGCTTTCTTGGGGTCTACTTTCAGGCCCTCCCTAGTGAAGATGTATCCAAAAAAGTCTATTGACTCCTGTAGAAGGAGCATTTTGCTCGGTGTAGGGTCAGTCCACTGTCCGCAAGTCTTTGAAGGGCTGCCCTCAGGTTGATGTGATGTTCTTCTAGGGTCGCGGAGTACACCAAGATATCATCGCTGAGGTTGATCACCCCCCTCAATCCCGATAGTACTTCTCGAATGGCATTTTGGAAGACCTCCGCCTGAGGTTCGGTGAGAATCGGAACGACGTTTCGGGTTTGTTCGGATATGGATGAGTTTGGTATCTACAAACCGTAAATAATGAGATTAGTAGATGTACGTGTTTTCGCTACACTACTTGGAAGGGTTCGTCTTATTTACAGGTTTTTCATCTGAACCTTCGGGTTCCATTTTAGATATGGCATCCATTTTGTTTCTTGCCCTCACGTAGCCGGCGAACGGACAATGTCCGCTTGATGACCCTGGGATTCCCAAGCTCTTGCGGAAGATGCATATTCCTTTGAGTGTGCCTTTATGACTAGGGAAGTGACACGGCAAAAGCAGATGGCTCCGCTCGAGGCTCATATTGCCGTGCCGGTCTATTGTTTCAGCCTTGCATACGTTAGGCTCAAATCCTTTGATCCTGTGATCACGCTTCCGATATTGCCCCCACACTCTTTTCAATCTGTTGTCTGTCTTTGTTTTCCTGCACCTGTTTCTGTCCCTTCTCTTAGGTCGTTTACGACTAGAATGGAATGTGCCTAATGGTGGGATAGTGTGCTTTTACAGTTGGGAACCGACATGTTTCTGTAATTATGCTCCGGGCTTCTGAAAACATGAATGCAATCCTTTTGAAGTTTACTGTGGGAACTGAGTTGTAACCTTTTGTTCGGTATGTTGTGCAATGGCTAAAATGTGTATAAAAGGAGCGATCCACTTTTGCAATTTGAAACAGACTCTCTGAACATACACTATGTTGTACTTCTAGCGATTTCTGTGTCCCTGCAGTAAATAAACGCTGATCTTTGACGCCGAAGGAAGTGTCCCGTGTCTCTGTAATTTGTACGCCGGAACAGGTATCTCCACGAAGGTTTCAGGTGTTGTCCCCTGGCACCGCTGGGCTTTAAATTAGCCCAGTCCTTCAGTTGGCGCCCAATGTGGGGCGACATCATGTGGTACCGGTCCAAAGCCTGACGATCGTGAGGAACTTCGTGTGAAATCTCCGAGGGAAGGTGCACCCCTCTTCATCGATCCTGTTGTCGAAATAAGTGGTCCGAAGATTTTTCCCGCGAAGATTCCCGCTTCCCAACGGCTGCAACGGACTGATGCCCGTGACTGTCAACCTGTTTTGGCGCCTGGCGTAGTCCTTTGTACGGCGAGACGATAGACGGGCCTTCCTGGTGATGCCATTGTTCTTTCAGTTAAGTATTTGTGGGTCGCTCCCAGTTCTTAGGTTAGCTCTTTGGTTCCTTTTTTGGAACATTTGTTTCAAAATTGAAAACTTGGCATTTGCTTGACATTTGCTTCGTACTTTGAAACTTGGTTGTTGTTGTTGAAACTTGGTTGATTGCATGGTTCCATTGCATTTTTTGGTCCTTAGTTGTTGGTTTTTTTTTCTCTCTTTTGTTGTTTGGGTTCTTTGACAATTGCAATTGCCAAAAACCGAGGGTCTCGTATTTTTGCGAGGATATCGTAATTTGATAACCTTTGAAGTTTGAAACTCGGTTAGTGTGCATGATGCCTGGCCGTAGTATCTTGTTTGGTTTCCTTAGATGTTGCAACACGGATTCCCGGTTGGAGGACTCGTGTCTGATACCTCCAGTTGGAACTCCGATTTATGAGCTCTATAGTAGACATGGAGTGGGCTCCATTATATATAACGCATTTTGGATTCCTTATACGAGAAAAGATGGTGTCCTTAGTTGGCCACCCCATGGTAGCTTTGAAACTGAGATTTTAGATAATCTCGAAGCAAAATTGTTTAAAAAGAAAGCTAGGCCAGCGATGTTTGATTCCTTTAGGTTATGGCGCAAAGAGGCCAGACAGAAAGAAATCAAGCTGACTAAGAAAAATAAGAAAGAGAGTGTCCTTTCGATAATGCAAGGTGCAGAACAGCATCAGCGAGACACGGCAGAGAAGGAAAGGGAAGTTTCTATCAGACAGCATAGCATGGCGGTGGATAGATGTTATCCGGTTTTACCGTCGAGTTCTGAAAAGAAGGAAGAAGAATCGAAAGAGGATCCTTTGTTATCTTATTTACTAAAGTCACCACCTCCTTATGTACAGGGTGCTATAGCCCCTATAGTTCCTCCTGTTCTTCCGCCTGTCGTTCCGGTGGCTGCTGGTCAGCCTGTAGTTGGCCCTGTTCCTCCAAATCCCCTTGTTCTTCAAGTGGGCCCTGCTCCTTTACCACCTCTTCTTCCTACTGCTCCTCTGCCCGTAACCTCTCAGTCTACTGCTACTACTACTCCTGTTATCCTAGCTACTTCCACTGCTCCTACGTTTAGTCCTAATATTGTTGCTCCCGTTCTTCTTTCCTCTTCTCCTTCTGTTCGTAAACGTATACCTCATTCTATTGCTAATCTCTATTCTCCACTTTTCGGATCGTTATTTGAATCCGATGTCTCTGAAATCTCTCAGAGACGAAGTCAAATGCCTGGTGTAAAGGAAGGTGAGGTGTTAGAATCTATGGCGCGTAAGTGGATTAGACACCCTGCTAAGTACACTTCACGCATAGTTTTCGATACGTTCTTTCAGTTTAACGAGCCCACACAGAGATTCGTGTTCGAAGAGATGTGCAAATCAGTGAGAGAAGAGTGGGATAATGATGAGCTAGATATCGTACCGCCCGATATGACTGAACTTCAGTGTCAGTTTTCGAACGGTATGATTGTAGGTAGTGATGTACGGCGTGCATTAGAGCGTTTGTTAGCTTTTCGGTCCACAGTGCCTTCACGAGTGTCGTTTGATGACGACTCCGGTGGTCTGAAAATGAAATCTGGTCAGTATCCCATGTGAGAGGTCCCCCCAGTGTGGAGGCCAGGTGATGCTGCTGCCGTTCCTCCAGTTTTGCCACACTTCCAGAGAGTTTGGATACACCTCCCATGGAAGCGATCAGAAGTTTTACAGGTAAAACAATCCTTGACTGATCCACGGAAGAATCCGGCAGGTTATTACAAGGAGTTATCCCAATTTGTAGATGCTTCTATTATGAACCTTGCTGATATCGACATGTTGTTTGGTAATGTAGTACCGCAACAGATCTGGGCGAAGATTCGTAACGAGAATCATACAGTTGAGTTAGGTGGTGATTGTGCTGCAATTGTAGCGGCCGATGGACAGCAAGATGGTGGGGCCAAGCCTGATTAGTTAATTACGGATCTGCCCCAAAGAATCATTACGCTCATGAAAACACTCATGCCAGCGATGAAGGTGAACTGGGATAAATTGTCTGCTTGCAAACAAAAGAAAGACGAGAGTGTCTCCGATTTCTTTACTAGGTTTGAGGAGGCATTTATTGATCATAGTGGTCAGGATATGAGCACTGAGGGAGGTCAGCGATTGTTTGTCGATAAGTTCGTGTTCAATCTGTTGCCTGAGTTATGCAACAAATTGAAAAACTCTGAAAGTGCTTGGGCTGTTTCAACCACAGCTCAAATATTAGCAACGGCTCAATATTATGAGAATAGAGAAAAAGAGGAGAATGATCGTGCAGAAAAGAAAACGAAGGAGCTAAAAACTAAGGTCTTATTGCAGCAAGCGTATCCTCCGCGCTCGAATCAGAATGACTCGCAACAGCAGCATGTGCAGTATCGACCACAGGCGCAGTTTTCTAGGATGCAGTCGCGCTCTGAATACTCTGCATCCAGATCTATGCTTGGGAATAATCAGTGTGCATATTGTAAGGGTGAGGGCCATTATAAGTTTAATTATCCTGTTTTACGTGACCGAACGAATGGTGTCTCGGTTCGAGGAGGTCGTGGTGGTTATCAGCAAGTCTCTCGAGGTAGAGGTCGTGGCACCTCTCAAAATCAAAATGAGCGTTCTGCTCCTCCATCGAACGCGAGCAATTGTTTTGATCAGCGGAATGCGTTGTCTGGTAGATCTGCACAGTATCATGTGGATGACTATTATGTTGAGCATGAGATTGGTGCAGACAGCGATTATTAGGACAGCCATAGACAAAGAGAGGGAGTAGTATCAGTTCCGGTTGATCAGAGAGGGCCTTACGTCGCAGTTACTACATCGGACGTAGTTGAGCCTTTTCTGTTGGACACTGGTGCAGCAAAAAGTTCCATCATGCATTCGAAACTCCCTGGCGCACCTTTGTCTGGCTTAACAAATGTTTCTGTTGGATTCTCTGGCGCCCCGGTTAGCAATCCAGTTTCTAGCCCTTTGTCCCTTACGATCGGGACACGTGAGCTAGAGGCTCCTT
This sequence comes from Lissotriton vulgaris, assembly GCF_964263255.1. Lineage (NCBI taxonomy): Eukaryota > Metazoa > Chordata > Amphibia > Caudata > Salamandridae > Lissotriton > Lissotriton vulgaris. The sequence goes on along the minus strand of NC_141687.1, from coordinate 1,616,160,880 downwards.
TGATTTTAACTACTGGTTGTGGTGAGAATCTCTTGGGTCTGGATTTGTTGAAGCAGTTATATGCGACTCTGTATTGCTCTCCTACGGGAGTGGAGCTTACATTAGGTCAGAGAGTGATCTCTCCTATGTACTTGTCAACTGATAAGCTCCCACCGGAATTGAGTTCCCTTCCTGAGTCTTTATGGGCAACAGGTCCCAATGATGTGGGCCTACTGGACATACCACCTTATGTAGTCCAATTAAAATCACATGTGAGATTACCACGTATCCCCCAGTATCGTATCTCTCTTGATGGTGAGCGAGCGCTATTAGCGATCATTTATGACTTGATCGAAAAGGGTGTTATTGAAGAAACTCGGGGAAATGTGTGTAATAGTCCTGTGTTACCTATTTTGAAACAAACTGACCCATCCAAGCCTCCTGTGTACCGTTTTGTAATTGATTTGAGAGAAGTGAATAAAGTCGTGATTCCACAGTTTCCAGTGGTTCCTGACATTACAGCTTTGCTGACCCTGATTCCAGCCTCTGCCTCCTGGTTTTCGGTGATAGACCTAAAGAATGCTTTCTTTAGTATTCCGATTGCTGAGGAAAGCAGAGATCTATTCGGCTTCTCATTAGGTGGTCGCAGTTTTAGGTGTAAACGCGCACCACAGGGCTACTGTGAGAGTCCATCGATCTACAGTCAGGCCCTTAAGAGTCAACTTGATGCATTTGTGTTACCTGCTGGTGCGGCCTTGATTCAGTATGTCGATGATCTGTTAGTGGCTGCCGACACTGAGCAAATTTGTAAAACAGCTACAGTATCATTGTTACAGCATTTATGTGACTTACATCACAAGGTGTCACCTTCTAAGTTACAGTATTGTTGTCAAGAAGTAACCTATTTAGGTCACTTATTGTCAAAGGAGGGTAGAAGGTTGATCCCAGAAAGAATTGCAGCGATTGCTCGAATGACTGTGCCAACAACTCAGAGAGACGTACGCGCCTTTCTAGGTATCACGTCATACTGCAGACAATGGATTCCAAACTTCTCATTGTTAGCGAAGCCATTGTTAGCTCTCACGTGCAAGGATGTTCCGACTCCTTTGCCATGGACTGAAGATTGTCAGAAAAGTTTTTCTGAATTGCGTGATGCGTTGTGTTCGGCTCCTGTGTTAGGTACTCCTGATTACAGTAAGCCGTTTACACTATATGTTCACGAGAGAGAAGGTTGTGCGTTAAGTGTTTTGACGCAACAATTTGGCGGCAAACAGCGTCCATGTGCATATTTTTCTTCGACTTTAGACCCAGTAGCTAGAGCGTTGCCGAGTTGTCTAAGGGCGACAGCGGCAGCTGCGGTGTCCATTCGACAGTCCGCAGGTCTGGTCATGGATAATATGCTTACAGTGATGGTTCCGCATGCAGTTGACACTCTCTTGAATCGAACGAAGACTCAACACTTGACGAGTGCAAGGTTGTCCGGCTATGAGTTGACACTTTTGGCAAGTCATATACAGATAAAACAGTGTAGTGTGTTGAATCCAGCGACATTGTTGCCGATTCATATGGAATCAGGTGATGTAGCACCACATGACTGTTACTTAAGAACTGAAGAAGAGACGAAGGGTCGTATTGACCTGAAAAACACTCCATTAGTAGATCCTGATGGTACTTTGTATGTAGATGGTTCATGCTTCAAGTTGCCGAATGGTGATGTGACAACTGCGTATGCTGTAGTGACGTTGAGTACGGTTGTGGAAACTGCGAGATTGAGTCAGAATTCGGCACAAGCTGCAGAGTTGATTGCTTTAATGAGAGCGTGTGTTTTGTCTAAAGGAAAGCGAGTGAATGTGTTTACTGATAGTCAGTATGCGTTTGGCGTAGCACATAGTTTTGGTCGATTGTGGAGAGAGAGAGGATTCATGACGTCTCATGGCACGAAGATTCAACACGGACAGCTTGTGAACGATCTTTTAGATGCACTTACATTGCCAAAGCAAGTGGCAATCATTAAATGCAGCGCACATCGAAAGGTTACAGATGATGTTGGTCGTGGTAATGCGTTTGCAGATGAGATTGCTAAGGAAACGGCCAAGAATCTGACAAACCGAATGTATGTTACGAGTTCAGTGAGATGGCCGGCGGAGACTGGTATGTGTGAGGACACAGTTGAGAGTGTGAAAGCGATTCAGAATGAGGCCACCGAAACTGAAAAGGCGAAGTGGAAAGAAAGCACGGGGAAGTTAGACATGAATGGATGTTGGGTTGATTTGTCAGAGTATCAGAGATGGATGTTACCGGATGCGTATGTGCTTGCTGTTGTTACTATGGCCCATGGCATGTAACATATTAGCACGAAAGGTATATGTAAATTGTTGTCTCCCGTATGGAAGAATGATGGGATTGCTAAGTGTGCTGAGAGAGTGGTCAGGAACTGTATGGTATGTTTGATGCATAATCCTGGCAAGGGCACCCCCACTCCACCTGGTCATTTTGCTCCTCCTACATGCCCCTTTGAAGTTATCCAGTTGGACTTCATCCATATGGAGAGATGCAATAATTTAAAATATGTATTGGTTGTGGTTTGTGCGTTCTCCAGATGGATTGAGGCATACCCTCTTAAGGATAATACTGCCCTGTCCACAGCAAAAGTTCTACTCAAAGAGTATTTCCCAAGGTTTGGAATGCCACGGATCGTATGGTCGGATAATGGTAGTGAGTTTGTGGGAAAGGTGATGAAGAGTGTGTGTGCGGGTTTGGGTATTCGCCAAAAATTTCATAGTGCTAACCATCCTCAATCGGCGGGTTTGGTAGAAGGGTACAATGGTACTCTGAAACTGAAACTTGCCAAAATCCAAGCAACAAGTGGGTTATCATGGCCTGATGCATTGCCTCTAGCTCTCCTGTCGACCAGGGCGACTGTGCACTCTCGAGGAGGGCTTAGCCCATATGAGATTGTGTTCGGCCGTCCTGCGAACGTTTGGGGAGTTCCAAGGCCTAAGGAATTTAGCAGAATTGAATATCCAATGTTGATTGACTATCTTTACGATCTGACTGCTAAATTGAGTTTGATTCATCAACAGGTTTTTGAAGCTCTACCGGCACAAACAGAAGCACCTGGACATCGACTCCAACCTGGAGATTGGGTGCTGATTCGTAATTTAGGGAGAAAACGAAATCTCGAGCCCAGGTTCGTGGGACCCTACCAAGTCTTGTTGGCAACGAGGACTGCAGTTCGGTTGGACGGCAGGAAACATTGGGTGCACGCCACCCACACAAAGAGAGTACCGTTCCCATTGCCAACAAATAATTGGATAAGGAAAGGGTTTGCCCCGACTGAAACGGATGTAATCCCGAAGTTTGTGCCATTTAGTGATGCTCAACCTGTAGAGATCGATCCAGCTCAGCCAGATACGTTTGTTGAATCATCTGGAACTGTACCTTTGTCTTCAGCATTGGAGAATTCAAGTTCTGAACCGTTACCTGAACAATCGAACTTTGTCTTGCCACCTGAACCGTTGTTTGAAGAACAAACTCGACCTGGAAAATGTCGAAATTTCCTTCGATCGCGTGACTAAGGACAAATAAAAAATTCCCTTTTGTTTTTGAATCTACATTACCCCCTCCCTGTTGCTATGAACATTGTGGACATTTGCATTTTTCCTGATCTTGAGTTTTTTAATTTTGTTTTACATATCACGTGTGTCCCTTTTCTGTGCAGCTAGGAGACTTATATGAAATTGGATGCTTAATTGATTAAACCTACCATCTGGGTTGGCCGTAGGGCCGTACGGGTACCTACTTCTGTTTGGCAGGTCTCTGACACTAGGTTGTTTTTTTTTGTCGGTTTCTGGGAACTCCTGGGAATTGACAATTGCTACTCAGAATTAGGTGCGTCAAGAACGTTACGGACGGTCCTTAGAGGATGGAGTTCTCTAAGCTGTCAGAAATAGAGATGATGTCGGCGCAAAGATCTAAGTTGCATAAGATTTTACAAACAAAGTGTTTTTTGTTTCAGATTTTCATGTTGTTCCTAACTGTGTCTATGCTATTGGTGGGTGGAGTGTATTTTGGGATTCAGTTACTGTTGCCTTCCACTTCACCTACTTCCCCCTCTCATGATCTGAATTCTGTTCTCGTTCCCACTATCTCTCCACATTCTTTTCATCTTCTGCCCAACATGAACAGGTCAGACGTGCGGAATTTATGAACAATTCCTTTGTCCAACTTTTGCATCAGCATCAGTTAGTGATGAACACTACCAACTGTTGGGTGTGTGGGTTAATGCCACATACCATGGATAAGGGTATCCCGTATTTAGTTTTTCCCTACAGCTCCCAGGGGTCAGCTCGGGCATTCCAAACCATGTTCCGTAGTGCACTAGATTCCTACCCCCGTCGAGAGCCACGTTCCACAGACCTTGGTTCTGGCCCGTACCACAAGTCTTTGACGATAGCGATTGCTGATCTGGATAGAGATATTTTTGATACATCGCTTATTCCAGAGGAGGAGGTGCGAGCCTACAAGGATCTGAGTGAGGCCGAGTATAGTATTTCAGTAGGTGATAGACAGCTTAAGAGCTCGTCTCCAATCTGGATTGTACCCCACCTTGGCCATTTCTGTCTGCAAGGTCTTGGTCGAAATCCGAGAGCTCAGCTTGGGAAGAGTGCTTGTACTGAGACGTACGTTTTACCGATGCTCTCTTCCCCTGTATTTCTGACTGCCAAGGGTACCTATTTTGTGTGCTATGATCGCGCTTATACGTGGTTGCCCCGTGACTTCTCGGGCACATGTTATATCGCGAATCTTTTGCCACCGACTTTCACAGTTGCCTCAGACTACCACAAAACGAGAGTTGTGAGAGGCGTTATTAGTAAAGAGGACACTGCCGGTCAAGAAGCAGGAGACTTCTTTAAGGGTTTCCTACTGTTTTGGGGACCTATGGTTAATAGCAGGAACCCGAGACAGTTGACTCGTGTGGTAGAATCAACTGCTAACATAACTGCAAGTGCTCTTGGTAACCTGACAGCAGAGCTGCAAGCGGATAGACTGATGACATTACAGAACCGTATGGTTCTAGATGTTGTACTCGCAGATAGAGGTGGTGTGTGCAAAGTGATCCATTCAAGCTGCTGTATTTTCATACCTGACAATGCTCCAACTGTTTATCAAGCCATCTCGAAGTTGCATAAAATCTCCGAGTCCATACACGTGGACGAAGGTGATTGGACGCTTCTAGGATAGTTTTGGGGTCTGATGTCGACTTGGGGTTGGAAGATTCTGATGATTGTAGGGGTTGTTGTGACGTTTCTGTTCACGTGTTGTCTTTGTGTACAGTGTGGTCCAGCCTTATGTAGCCTTTGTGCTACAACGTGTATAAGAAGACCATCTGTTACCAGAGAGACATTGATGGATAGAATAATGCTCCAGCAACATCTAAACGATCTGATGAATATCGATATTGATTTTGATATCGACTAGTGCTTGCCTACATGAGGGCAAAAGGAGCGTCTGAGGTTCGGTGAGAATCGGAACGACGTTTCGGGTTTGTTCGGATATGGATGAGTTTGGTATCTACGAACCGTAAATGATGAGATTAGTAGATGTACGTGTTTTCGCTACACTACTTGGAAGGGTTTGTCTTATTTACGGGTTTTTCATCTGAACCTTCGGGTTCCATTTTAGATATGGCATCCATTTTGTTTCTTGCCCTCACGTAGCCGGCGAACGGACAATGTCCGCTTGATGACTCTGGGATTCCCAAGCTCTTGCGGAAGATGCATATTCCTTTGAGTGTGCCTTTATGACTAGGGAAGTGACACGGCAAAAGCAGATGGCTCCGCTCTAGGCTCATCTTGCCGTGCCGGTCTATTGTTTCAGCCTTGCATACGTTAGGCTCAAATCCTTTGATCCTGTTATCACGCTTCCGATATTTCCCCCACACTCTTTTCAATCTGTTGTCTGTCTTTGTTTTCCTGCACCTGTTTCTGTCCCTTCTCTTAGGTCTTTTACGACTAGAATGGAATGTGACTAATGGTGGGATAGTGTGCTTTTACAGTTGGGAACCGACATGTTTCTGTAATTATGTTCCAGGCTTCTGAAAACATGAATGCGATCCTTTTGAAGTTTACTGTGGGAACTGAGTTGTAACCTTTTGTTCGTTATGTTGTGCAATGGCTAAAATGTGTATAAAAGGAGCGATCCACTTTTGCAATTTGAAGCAGACTCTCTGAACATACACTATGTTGTACTTCTAGCGATTTCTGTGTCCCTGCAGTAAATAAACGCTGATCTTTGACGCCGAAGGAAGTGTCCTGTGTCTCTGTAATTTGTACGCCGGAACAGGTATCTCCACGAAGGTTTCAGGTGTTGTCCCCTGGCACCGCTGGGCTTTAAATTAGCCCAGTCCTTCACGCCGCGGAGGAGACACCAAAGCTGAGCCGGGTGTAGCGTTGCAACCCCACGTGGGTCGAAAAGGTGGTGATGTACCTGCTGGCTTGTTCCAACTCGAGCTGATGGTAACCTGAGTTAAGGTCTAACTTTGAAAACCATTTCGCACCGTTTAGGTCTGCTACTATATCATCCATGGTGGGGGTGATATGCCTTTCGCGCTTGACGGCCGTATTGGGTAGCCTCATGTCCACACATAGTCGGATTGCCCCTGGTTGCTTCGGCTTTGGTGCGACTACCAGCGGGGAAACCCAGGGTGTCGGGCCCGACACTTTCTCGATTACTCCTAGGTCTTCGAGCTTCCGGAGCTCCTCTTCAACCTGTGGCCTTAAGTTGAAGGGCACCCTTCGGTGTCGGAGTGCTACGGGCCTGACTGACGTGTCTATGTGTAGCTTCAATTTTCGCTCCCTCAGTTTTCCTAGGCCCTTGAACAGCTCCGAAAAATGCCTTCAGCATGAAATCCGCATGCGCCTGATGCACTTGATTGGCAAAGAATACCAGGCCGCGGTCCTCTGCCGTGTGGCAGCTCAGAAGCGTACCTTTCTTTCCTTCAGTGATGTGAAATTTGGTTTCAGTGGAATACTCGCCGTTGACTACCGTCGTTTGAATTACTCCTCTTAGTGGTAGTGGTTCTGTGCCGCCGTAGGTGTAGATCCTCGCTACAGAAGGGTGTCAGTATGGGCTTCGGAGACATCTTCTCGTATTGGTCCGAATCCATGACATTCACGGACGCCCCCGTATCTATCAGGGCTTTGACTTCGGTGCCATCTACTGCTATGGAGCACATGGGCGGCGGCCTCCTTCTTGTGGACGCTCTGCTTACGTAAGAGACAACGTATACTTCGTCGTCCTCATCGTCCTCATACCTTGGCCGTCTTTCCTGGGCCAGGGTGTCCGGAGGAGGCGGTTCGTGGTCGTGGGACAGCTGTCAGATGCGCTGCGTCACTGCCCTGGCTCGTGGACCGGCTGACCTGAACTTCCCTCCCCGACAGACGGTAGCAAAGTGGTTCATGCGCCCACACTTGAGGCATGTTTTTCCCTTCGCGCCACATGTGGCAGTGGCCGGGTGATCTTTTCCGCAATATCCGCATTGGTTCCCTCTCTGCGGGGTGTTTCGTTGTCGCGCTGGCGGGATTCTCCTTTGTATCGCGTCGACTCTTTCTTCCTTGATCGGCGTTGTTCTCACAGTAGGCGGGGCAATCACCGGCGTGCGTAACGCTGCTTCCATTTCCTCCGCCCTGGATTCAGACAATTCGTGCGACCTGGCTAGGATTAGTATCTCGTTGAGCGATATGCCCGGTTGTCTGAGGATTAGCTTTCTCAGCAGCTTTGACTTGCACCCCACTATGATCTGGTCCCTTATTTCTTCCCGTGGGTTGTTGAACGGGCATGTGCTTGCGAGCCGGCGGAGCCGGGCATAGTACATATCAACCGACTCGGAGTCAGTCTGCCAGGCATTTTTTAATTTAAACTTTTCAAAGTCATTATTGAGCTGGGGGTCAAAGTGCGAGTTTAAAGCCGCGACCGCAGCATCGTAGTCGTGCTCAGGCCCTGTGTTGGGGAGTGATTCAAACAGTTCGTAGATTTCAGGTCCCCCATATAATATGAGGAGTGACCTCTTCACCGTTCCATCCGTTTCCCTGGTGCCCTTAAAGTAGAGGTTGAGCCTCCCGACCCACGCTTTCCACCTAAGCGCCGCTGTTGCCGGATTCGCTGTCTCGCTGAAGGGTGGAATGGGCGCCGCGCCGGAGTGGAGGTGGGCAGGCGCCGCTGGCATGGGGGCTCCTGCTTCGGCTTGGGCCTGTGGTTGTGGTGCGGGTATCACTGGCGGCGGCTGGACTGCTGGAGGTGGGTTCTGACCCGCCCCGTCCTGGGCCGCTCCTGTCGCGACTACAGACATAGTGTGGCCTTATGTGTGTGGTCCTGGAACTTTCCGGTGTCGTGGTGTTCTGTGGTGACTCTGCTCTGTCACTGTAGTATGATGTTTTCCTTATGGTTCGTGTAAAGTCACTTGGTTTTGCCAATGCTTGTTTGCGGTATGAACCACCATGCGAGCTATGTGGCCTTTGTCCCTTCCGACTGTGTTTGTTGCAGGCCGGGTGCTCGGGAAGCCTGGTGAGGTTAGGAGGCGATTTGCCTTTGCCAGTGCTTGTTTTCGCTGGGAGCCTGCAGTGGTGAACGGTGCGCGCAGTAGCTCCGCGCGATGTCGCTGTGATCAGGGCTGGCGTGGTTAGAGGCGAGGCTTGGGAGTAACCGCAGTCTTCTGCGAGCAGTGCACGCGCTCGCTGCAGAGAAGGCGGGGGGCGCGATAGGCCTCGCCGGGCCACGTGGTGCAGCCGCGTGCGGAGATCTCGCCTCGCGGCGGTCGGAGGACCCGTCCCAGGGTGCACGCCTCCGCGCAGGCCAGGGGAAGAGACACGCAGGGGTGTCGCGCAGGCGGGGCAGATGGCAGACTCACCCGCACGATCTTCAGGCAGCACGCCAACACCCTTCGAGCCCCGCCAGCTGAAGGCGCTCGCTCGCAGGAGACGCGTGGGCGGGTCTCGGGAGTCGGGGACGGCACAGCAACGCGGGTGGGCACCGCAGCTGGAGGCAGGCGACACGGTGCCACGGGACACTGTAGGGCACGCGTGGCGGCAGACCGGCCTCGTCGCCAATGTGGCGCTGCAACAAGGCCTCACACGTGGTTGAGTGAAACTGGGAATAACTACACACACACTGGTTATCGGGTTAGCCGGAAAGACCCCGAGCGGTCTTCCGCATGTTTATTTATACCCCCGGCGCGAGCCTGCCCCGGGGTGTGCGTGCGTGCGTGCAGGCAAAGGGATACAATGTAGGAGAGAGCCCGAGTGGCTCTCTACAGGTGTGAGCCTACTGGGTACATTCTCTAATGGTGTGTTCCTTTTTCATAATAATTCATAAATTGGATTCGACCATCACTTTTATGTTGACTTTGGTAAAGCTCATCCATCTATCATGAAGCAGGTGTGTTCAAAAGCGTGAAGTTCATGAAAATTATCTTCGCTCTAACAATATCTTACCTGGCGCAGCAGTTCAACTGCCTGACTCTATATGCTGTTTACTGAAATACTGTGGGTTTGCATCAATTCCATAATTCATTTCAACAAAACTGACGGTTTTTCAAAGTCTGTTATGTTCAACTAAAATTATACCTTAGAAGGCACAAATCCATGAACGGTGCAAGGATTTATAAGGTCCCATGCAAATACGTATTATTCCGCACCCCAGACAAAAGGGTAATATTTACAGTCCCCAGCTGTGACATTGTTTCCTATGCTGCCTCCTGCTGGTGGCACCGTACCTTAACTCGCTTCAAGAAAGTGCCTGCACTTAAGTAATTTTTACGGGGTTTCAACTTTGTATCATATATGGTAAATTATTAAATGAAAAACACACTCCAAGAAAAATATTATTTCTGGATCATGCGCTAACCCTTCAATAATTAGGACAATCCACAAACACTTGTATTAAAGGGGTCTAAAATCTTTTGTAAAAAGTAAGAAAAAATAAATGGAGGGGCTTAAAGTTTTTGCTTAGAAGCTCACCCCTGGTGCCGATTTATACTCTACTGTGAACAGAGTTCAGTCAAACCTGTACTGTTAAAATGGGGTTTCTTTTTTCTCTTAATGCATCCCTTGCCCCTGTGTGTCTGGCCATAATTGCGGTCAGGATCTCAAGCTGACAATGGCAAAACGTAAAATATTAATAACCATGGAATTATAAGGAAACAGTAAAGTGCAAGCCACCCTCACTGTGCAATCTGTGTCAGTTAAGGTATGGAAAATCCAGATATTTTTCCCAATTCAAAAATGATAACATGCAGTTTAGAAAGCAGTGTTGGGCACGGTACACAGACAAAATATCGATTTTTAAATATCGATATACAAAAATATCGAAGTTTAAATATCGATGGGACAAAATATCGAAGGTAAGTAATATCGACAGTCTTAATATCGATATTGGTATGATATCAGTAATATCGAAGTTGTAAATATCGATGTCAATAATATCGAAATTAATAACTTTGATGTTACTAATATCAATTTTTACATAAATTTAGTGTATATTATATTGTATTTATTATGTTTTATTATTTATTTTTAATGTAATTTAATTAAATATTGTCTTTTACTACTGTAGCGGGTTGTGGGTTTATAGGGGAATAGGGTGGGAAGTAATTTAATTATGTTAATTTAATTATTAATTAGTAGGAATTATTAATTAATTAATTGAGAAATAATTTTTAATTATTTTTAATTAATTGATTAATTGATAAATATGGTCTGTAGCGGGTTATGGGTTTATAGGGGAATAGGGTGGGAAGTAATTTAATAATAATTAATTAATTGATATATGTTTGTACATATTTTAATTAATAATTAATTGGTAATTAATTTCTATTATTTAGTTAATTAATTAATATAATTTTTGACATATTTATAATTATTAATTAGTTGGTAATTAATTAATATTAATTATTTAATTACATTAATTATAGAATTGTTTTATATATAATTTATTGTTATTCTTAATTAATTAATTGGGAAAATAATATTAATTATTACATTAAATTAATTACAGCAAATGTGCTAATATATTTACTTTATTGTTATTGTTAATTAATAATTAATTGGTAATTAAATAATATTAAATAATTTTGGGTAAAGGAGTATTTTTAGGGTTCAGGGTCAGTTTTCAGTTTTTGGGTAAAGGGGTATTTTTAGGGTTCTGGGTCAGTTTTCAGTTTTTGGGTAAAGGGGTCTTTTTAGGGTTCAGGGTCAGTTTTCAGTTTTTGGGTAAAGGGGTATTTTTAGAGTTCAGGGTCAGTTTTCAGTTTTTGGGTAAAGGGGTATTTTTAGGGTTCTGGGTCAGTTTTCAGTTCATGGGTAAAGGGGTATTTTTAGGGTTCAGGGTCAGTTTTCAGTTTTTGGGTAAAGGGGTATTTTTAGTGTTTAGGGTCAGTTTTCAGTTTTGGGGTAAAGGGGTATTTTTAGGGTTCAGGGTCAGTTTTCAGTTTTTGGGTAAAGCGGTATTTGTAGGGATAAGGGTCAGTTTTCAGTTTTTGGGTAAAGGGGTATTTTTAGGTTTCAGGGTCAGTTTTGGGTTTTTGGGGTACAGGGATATTTTTAGGGTTCAGGGTCAGTTTTGGGTTTTTGGGATACAGGTGTTCAGGGTAAAAACTAAAAAAAATTACATTAAATCAAATAAATTACATGAAAAAAAATTAAAATTACTTTCAATTATTAAGTGTTTTATTTATTTTAAATGTATATGTATTAGTTTTAATTTTGTTTTAATATTTTTATTTAATAGTTGTAAAATTATATGTATTTTTAATTTATTTTTACATTATTATTAATACATTTAAAAAAACGATATTTTTGATTCCGATATTTTTGTACTTCGATATTATTTTTTCGATATTTTTGTACTTACCTTAATGAAGATAGGATTCCGATATTTTTGCTGTCGATATTTTTGCTCCGATGTTTTTGCATGTCGATATTCTGTCTGTCGATATTATGTCAGACATTCGTTGGGCACAGCCAGGAATGCTTTTTCAGACAGCATATTACTCTTGTCTAGTCCATAATTTGAATTGAGTTGCTTCAAGGTGTTTATAGTGGGGCACAATTGGGTTGTAACTGAAGGCAGTGCCAGGTTTTCTCAGTGGAACAGTATGGTGTTCAGTGTGGGAGAGGATGCAGCACTCTGTGCTGATGGCAGAAACTGCAAGGCTCAGAGACAAATGGCGTTTGAAAGCACGTTTAGTCGTATTTGGGACATTCTGCAAATGGCAAAGTTTTCAGATGATTTTATTGTGTTGACTAATAACAAACGAGTGCATGTGTGCATTGTCAATTTAAATAAATGTAGAAAAATACCAGTTTCAGCGTCGTCTTTTACTTGCGGGAAAAATAAATGTGGATAAATACAAATAAAATGCTCACAAAAATAAATATGGATAAATACAGACGGAAATGGCAAAAAAATAAATACCATAAAACCGGGAGCCCTAATCATGATACATTATATTTAAATTATGTCAATGAAAACAGCGTAGAGAAAGTTTGATGCTCACAATTTAACATTGAAATGTGTACTCATGTCTTTATTTGTCTTTGTCTGTTTTTGTGGTTTAGTAATTGTCTCAGGAATATGTTTGGTCCAGAAGAAACAATCAAACTGTAAAACTTGTTTTGGACACTTAATATTATACAAGATATTAGCTGACTCTGAGAACTGTGCTCTCAACTTATTATTTTGAATAATAAACCTGTACAATGGATGTGAGTACTCTTATGTAATGGCTATAGCATGTGCTCTGCAAAACTTCCACATAAATAATTACATTTTCTTTTGTGATTTAAATATTGTTTCATTTGAAGACGGCTTTTGGCCAGTTAAATGTGCCTTTTTTGTACTTTGGGGCAGCTTTGATAACTAGACTTACTTTGGGATATCCTGAAACCTTTTTTTTCTCAGAAGAGTATCAGGTTAAGTGCCTCTGCAGTAGTGGATACATCCTAAACCGTCTAGCAAGATGGCCCTCGCTTTATATATGTGTTTTCTAAAATGGCTGCTGCCACGTCTAATTAGTGTTCTTGATCTCAATGATCTTGCATATTCAACTAAGAAGACAACAAAAAACAATGGCCACGTTGCATGTACCTGTGTCTCAACACAAGCCAAACTGTCATTTCGCTGACAGCATTGGTGAGTGCATGAGCTGTGATGTCAAAGCCACTCGGGAGGTGTTTCCAAACATCGTGCAGCTTTTGAGATGGAGTTGCATGTGTTGTGCTCTGAAGGCTGGGAAACTGTAGTCAGTGGTTTCATTCCTCATTAGGTGGTGGTTTATGATGTGTCTAGTAGGAGCCTTCATGTGCAGGCGGAAGCCATTTTAGGATGTTGGACAGTTAGAGGAAAGTCCATCGACTTAAAGATTGATCCATTTTGAAGGATTGAGAACTTAAAGTAACACCATTTTTGTGATTGAAATTTTTTCCCACAGAGGTTTTTTACTGTTTGTGTTTAACAAGCATTTAATTGGATTAAATTATACATTTAAGTTTGAAGTGCGATAGTATGTGGAGAGAAATGGTACAGGACTGTGGGAAATATGGCTAGAGACTGGAAAAGTTGTTTCCCCATTATAAGACCAAGTCAGTGTGGCAAAGCGTTGTTTAAAGTTTTAGAAAGTACAGCTGAAGAGACATTTTGATCTACAGGAAAGTGAAGATTGTTTAAAAATCTGTGGTCATTGACTGCAGTAAAGGTTACACATAGGATGAAACGTGGATGTTGCTGATTTGAGTGCTATGTTTAACAGAATTGCCCATGAGTAAGCTAGGTTAAGAGGACCCTCACAGTAAGGTTTGGCTGTAGAGTGCTGAGAGCTCGTATTATGAATGGCTTTGATAGAATTAATAATTGTAAAAAGTCTTGTATGGGGAAGCAATATTTGTGTCTTGTGATGAAAAGTCAGGTTAATGTTAACATTTTCGACTGTGTTGGGAAATGTTGAAGAGGGGCAGTTGGGGAGCTGGTGAGCACTACTTCCGCTTTTGTTAGAAGGGGCCGATATTGCAGCACTGCTGCAAAACAGGCCCCCACGAGTACAAACCTGGCACGAACCCACCGAGGAAACGCTTGGTGCCCGCTACAGCCAGTCCGGCCCTGGGTGCCTGCCATGCTCACTCTGCTTCAACACTCAAGCTGCACCTCACTGATGAGGCCCAACAAGGTGGAAACCGGTCTTTCATTGCTCGTGTGTCGGGTTGGGCATTACTGGTCTTGGCGGTATGGGCTGGATTGTTCCTATTGTAGCAGATGTGATACGATGTGCATATGGCTTGTCTCCGATATGAGCACAAAACAATGAACTGTAACAGAGCTGAGTAATTACCAATTGCTGAGATTCATTAAAGCATTCAACCAACGTTTTCTAGGCAAAATACCCTGTCAGGAGTGTGCACTTACAGCGTCTTTAAAAACAGTGCAGACAAATTTGAACTTTATTCTGTGCGCCACATGGAGGCCAGTGAAGAGCTTAGAGAGCCAGGGAGGTGTGCTTCGCTTTCTTTACGTTCAAACCTAGTCTACCTGCCTTGCTTTGTAGTTTCTTTGTGGTTCCAGCACTTCCTGTACTGGATTTAGCCATAATCTAGTCTCTACTTCAGCAAGGGGGCTGAACAAGTAGCTATGATGTCTTATTATATGTTCTTAATGTCCGCACTGGTTGAAGTTTTCAGGGACAGCTGTGCCATATGCAGATTGATGCTCTTGGATGACTTTGGAGACCATGACATTGGTATCGCATCAGCACAGGGTGAGGCAAAGAACAAGGTCTTTGGTGAGAGATCCTCCAGGATCTATAAGAAGCCCTGGGTCAGCTCTGCATTGCCATCCTCTCTCTAAGTCAGTGAAGCAATGCATGTGTGAGTTAATGTTCGAAAGGGGACATTTCAAAGCTTCTCGGCTGCTTTTTGAAATTTATGGATTACGTGTAGATTTGTTTTCAAAGTTCTACATGGAAATTGTTTCTTTTATACACCTAGCATGTGATTAACTGGTTTATTTGTTATTTTTTAACGAGCAATTGCAATGTTCTACAATTTAGTTTGCTTTCTTGCATTATTTTATTATTTGTGATGGTTTTAAATAACTATGACACAACACAAAATCTGCGGGTCTCATGACGAGCACGGACAGTGCACAAATCACAGCAACAGGGAAAAGAAACAAAGTAAGGAAGTCCTATTTAAGAGGGCGGAATCCCCCCACCCACCGAGGTGGCATGCTTCATCATCTGGGATCTCCTCTTGGCTGCAAGCCTGGTGCAGCCAAAGAGCTACAACTCCTCTTATTTTTTTATTGTTTGACCAGCGCACTCATAAATATTATCAGACTGCACTTACACTATTTTTTAACCCTTGACACATCTAGATTTCTAATAAACTTTTTCTCTCTTGGTAGCCAATTTTAACCTTTCACTTCAAACACTGCATAACGCATTTCCACTCCCACTGATTTCAGGCTCCATTGAGCTTAGGAAATCTAGCCACTAGATCACATTAAAACATCTGTGAGCTCCTCCTAACATGTGTAAGGAGTTGTAGCTCCTTGGCTGCACTAGGCTTGCAGCCAAGAGGAGATCCCAGATGATGAAGCATGCCACCTCGGTGGGTGATGGGATTCCGTCCTCTTTAAATAGGACTTCCTGACTTTGTTTCTTTTCCCTGTTGATGTGAATTGTGCACTGTCCGTGCTCTTCATGAGACCCGCAGATTTTGTGTTGTGTCATATATAGAGTGGGGATTTAACCGTACAGGTCTTAAAAACTTCCCTTAGACCCTTTTCTTATCCAGTTTTGTATTATTTTTTAAATACCTAAGCACATTATAGAACTTAATTGAGTAGACTTCTGAAGGTTTTTTTTTTAACTCTTCCAGCAGAGTTTGCAGTTTCACAATTACAGGATGGAGCCTGGGCACGCCACAGGGTGCAAGCTGATGGGATGTTCAGCTGGATAATTTAGACTCTGCTGGTGAGATAGTAGGACAAACCCCTTAAGGACAGTGTTATCAACACCCATTGATGACTATGTGGAGGAGAGATTGATAGATGACCATGTCAAATCCAGCACAGATACTGAGCAATATGAGGAAATGTAAATAAATATTGTCTGTGATGAGCAGCGTATCCTCAAGAGTCTGTATGGTCATTATCAATGTGCTTCATCGCAGGCCAAAAGCACACTGGTAGTCATGAAGTAGTGTGGATATTGATTTAGGTAAAAAGAGGGCCGCAGCATCATACCACGAGAGCATGCTTGACAATTTAAAAGCTTGTGGTTGGCCATCTGTGGCAGAGGGTTAATCTGTACAACTTTTGAAGACATCTAATAAAATGGGCACCAGGGCTATAGTTCACCACCAGCTTCAGGGCTGTATCGGAGATTGATTCCTTGATCAAGGAATAAATGAGGTCTCTTCAGAGTGACTCGAGATTTGTTGAGGGCCAAGAATATGTAGGGGAAAGTACAACTATTTGCCTTTGTAAGATAGTGAGCTAGATGGGGTGATGGTTGAAGTTTTGATTTCCTCTGATTTCCTCTGCATGTAACATGATTTTAACAATTTTCTTTTCGAAATATTTGTGGATGAAATTGCATTTTTTTATTGAATATTCTGTTGGGTGTCAGTGCAGGGGTGTCCTGATGTAAGATTAATCCAATGTGGGCATCCTTGAAGTCAGTACTGCTTATTTTGGTTACTTTATTGATGGTGAGTGTCCAAGAACAATGGGGAAAAAACCTACAGTCTTAGTTTGAGCTGCGATCAGTCTCTCATGAAGCCCAAAGAATCTCAATCCAAACGAGGAAATTTGGTTTCCGTGAGGAATCCCTGGCTTATCCTTGGTAGACGACTACAAGCAATAAAGCTTTCTTCCAAGAAAAGCACATGCAGATGCACCAAAACAATACAGCTTTTAAATAAATAGCAAAACACCATAACGAAGTTTAATTACCCAAAAAAACAAACATATAAGGAGTAAAATTCCTGAACACTCCAACCCCTCAGTTGGGAACAGATTGTGCTGATATATATATCTCTCTCGGAAGGCGAATAAAGAGAAGCTGCTTTGGTGTCTGCTCCGACCTGTTTGGATATATTTGCCAGGAGTGATTGCAGGGAGCGGGAGTGGGGGTGCATGTGTGTGTGTGCGTGCATATTTTTTTTACTGAAAAGAAGAATAAAGGTTTTTAAGTTTGAGTTTATTGAGAGTCAGAAGAAAAAGAACAGCCATATATAAATGGTATGCGGGCTGAAAGTCCACGGGATAAAAAATGCGGGATAATGGCTGCAAACCGTCCCATGCTTATTATATGGCTGTTCTTTTTCTTCTGACTCTCAATAAACTCAAACTTAAAAACCTTTATTCTTCTTTTCAGTAAAAAAAATATGCACGCACACACACACATGCACCCCCACTCCCGCTCCCTGCAATCACTCCTGGCAAATATATCCAAACAGGTCGGAGCAGACACCAAAGCAGCTTCTCTTTATTCGCCTTCCGAGAGGTTTGCAGCCATTATCCCGCATTTTTTATCCCGCGGACTTTCAGCCCGCATACCATTTACCCGCAAGGTCTTTGACCTTGCATACCATCATGACGCATTTTTTTCAAAACGCATGTGCATTTATCACGCATGCCTTTACAACGAATTACGTTGTAAAGGCATGTATGGTAAATGCATTTGCGTTTTGAAAACCACGATGACGAGAGAGGTAAGGGGGTTTGGGTTCATTTTTTAGGGGTGGGGGTCTTGCTGGGGTAGTTATTGTGTAGTGTAGTGTTGTGTTAGTGTAGAGTTGTGGTGGTTGTTTAGTGTAGGGTTGTGCTGGGGGAAGTGTTATTGGGTTTAGGGTAGTGTTGTAGTGTTTGTGCAGTGTAGGGTCAAGCTGGGGGTAGTGGTTTAGGGTTTAGGGTAGTGTTGTAGTGTTTGTGTAGTGTAGGGTCATGCTGTGGGTAGTGTTTCTAGGGTTTAGGGTAGTGTTGTAGTGTTTGTGTAGTGTAGGGTCATGCTGGGGGTAGTGTTTAAGGGTTTAGGGTAGTCTTGTAGTGTTTGTGTAGTGTAGGGTCATGCTGGGGGTAGTGTTTTAGGGTTTAGCGTAGTGTTGTAGTGTTTGTGTAGTGTAGGGTCTTGCTGGGGGTAGTGTTTTAGGGTTTAGCGTAGTGATGTAGTGTTTGTGTTGTGTAGTGTAGGGTCATGCAGGGGTATTGTTTTAGGGTTTAGGGTAGTGTTGTAGTGTTTGTGTAGTGTAGGGTCATGCTGGAGGTAGTGTTTTAGGGTTTAGGGAAGTGTAGTGTTTCTGTAGTGTAGGGTCATGTTGGGGTTAGTGTTTTAGGGTAGTGTTGTAGTGTTTGTGTAGTGTAGGGATATGCTGGGGGTAGTGTTTTAGGGTTTAGGGTAGTGTTGTGGTGTTTGTGTAGTGTAGGGTCATGCTGGGGGTAGTGTTTTAGGGTTTTGGGTAGTGTTGTAGTGTAGGGTCATGCTGGGGGAAGTGTTATAGGGTTTAGGGTAGTGTTGTAGTGTAGGGTCATGCAGGAGTAGTGTTTTAGGGTTTAGGGTAGTGTTGTAGTGTGTGTGTAGTGTAGGGTCATGCTGGGGTGTAGTGTTTTAGGGTTTAGGGTAGTGTTGTAGTGTTTGTGTAGTGTAGGGTCATGCTGGGGGTAGTGTTTTAGGGTTTAGGGTAGTGTTGTAGTTTTTGTGCAGTGTAGGGTCATGTAGGGGTAGTGTTGTAGAGTTTAGGGTAGTGTTGTAGTGTTTGTGTAGTGTAGGGTCATGCTGGGGTGTAGTGTTTTAGGGTTTAGGGTAGTGTTGTAGTGGTTGTGTAGTGTAGGGTCATGCTGGGGTGTAGTGGTTTAGGGTAGTATTGTAGTGTTTGTGTAGGGTCATGCTGGGGGTAGTGTATTAAGGTAGTTTTGTAGTGTATGTGTAGGGAAGTGAAGTGCTTTATGGTAGTGTTGGGGGGGTCGTGCTGGGTAGTGTAAATGTTGGAAAAGGACTGTGTCAAGGGTGGGTGGTGCAGGGGTACTACATTACAGTGTAGTGTAGGGTTGGGTAGGGTACTTTTACTTACCTTAACTACTTTATCAACGAGTATACCTTTAATATGCATGCCTTTTCGTTGTAAAGGCATGCGTGTTAAAGGCATATTCGTTTAAAAAGTATTCGTTCTCTTTATTTTGCGGCCTAATAGTACTTGTGGGATCAAATTTGCGGTATGATGGTATGCGGGATGTTTGTCTGCAGTCTGACATCATATATTCCATAATACATCTCAGTCAACATAGAGACTATAAAGGAATTAAAGAAATACAAAGGATACAGTAAACATGCTGTATACAGAAGGGGGATGATGGCTGAAGGAAGGAGGAAAAGGGGGAGAGGAATAATATACTATATCTCCATAGAAATTGTAGAGAAATGAGATATGAAAATAAACACTTTAGGCACATTAATACTTAGGAATTAAGGCCCACATGCATCAATCTCGGTTTTTGCGACTTCTAAATTGCGATAAAAAGCGATTCACAATTTAGAATTCGCAAAAGCCTATGCATGATTATTTTTTAAATATTTATGCAATTCGGTAGAAATCGCTATTTCTACCGAATCGCATAAAAAATGCGATTTTGAAATTGCGATTTCGCAATTCCCATTCATTCCTATGGGCCAAAAGGCCCATAGGAATGAATAGGATTTGCGAATTCGCAATTTCAAAATCGCAAATCCTGATTGCATTTCAAGGGTGGTGAGGGGGTTCAAATGAACCCCCCTGCACCCCTGAAATGTATTTTTCGCATCATGTTGCACACACACATGTCCTAAGGACATGTGTGTCTGTAACATGAATGCTTTTAAAATGCGTTTTCAGTGTTAATTACACTTTTTGCAAATTTACCGAGTAGTTCAACTACTCAGTAAATTTGTCCCTCTAATTGCGAATTCGCAATTTCAAAAGTATTCATGCATTGCTTTTAGGAAATCGCAAATTTGCGATTTCCTAAAAGCAATCGCATTTTTGGAAATCGCAAAAATGTTGCGATTTCAAAAAATGCTTGATGCATTCCAAAAAGCATTTTTGGAATCGCAAACGGCCGATTTTAAGGAATCGCACCGTTTGCGATTCCAAAAATGCTTGATGCATGTGGGCCTAAATGTTACAATATAAATACATAGGTATGAACAATAAATCTCAACATTTGAAGAAAAAGACAACATGGTGTATTTACGGCAGTTTCCGGACATCATCGGAGGTATTTACAACATTAACAATAGAAATAGTAGAAGAAGCGGACCAGGATAAATATGTAGTAAGTGGAAGCCATAAAAGATCTCTTTTAATTGCTAGAGAGATAGGGGTGACATAATTGGTATCGAGTCTGTGATGAAACACACAGAATTCCACCAGGCTCTAAAATTAACTTTATCCCCATGTTTCCAATTTGAGGTTATTAAATGTTAAGCTACAGCTAATGATAGATCTAACAATTTGAAGTTTGATGGTGATTGAGGCCATTGAGATGACAAGGAACCTAAGAAAATATTGGGTGAAGAAAAAGATACATTAACTTTAAAAATCTTTTTAATTTGGGACCAAACAGATTGCCAGAATTGAAAGATACTAGGGCAGTCGAATAGCATGTGTTTTAAATCATCAGTAGAACAGGGACAGGACCAGCAGGCAGATCGAGTATTAGGTGAGAAAGATGTTAGTGTTACAGGGGAAAATAATAGACGGTGAAAAACAAAAAAAAGGATTTGAGAAGTATTGGCATCTCTTGATGTCTTGTGAATCTTAAACCACAATTTATCCCAGATGGAGGCTGGCCAGCATTGTGATAAATCTTTCTCGCGTGCCAATTCAGTCCTTGATGTGTGTCTTTCTTAAGGTAATAATAAACACTTGTAAATAGAAGATGCAGAAGGGGAAGTATCTAATAAGGGAAAAAGTATAGAGCATGCTATAGGAGGATTAGAGGTAGTTGGGATTATGAGGAGATACTGATTAAGAGAGGGAAGTAGAAGATTATATTGTAAAATGAAAGAATTAGGTAGTGAAAATTTATAGATTGAAGATCAGTAAAGGATGGGGTAATTATTAGTCAGGAGTTGAGCAAAACAAAGCAAACCCTTGGATCTTCAAGATTTCCAGTAAATGGTATGATTTTCGATACGTAATAATTTATCGTGCCAAATAGGCTGTTAAGAGAGAGAAGTAATAGAAGGAAGGATAAGGAGATGGTAGAAGAGGAGCTAAAAGCTTACGAGTGTGAGAAATAACGGAAGAACACAAGGAGGAGATATTATTAGTGAATGTGAGGGTTTCCTGAAAATCAAAAGGGGAGGTGAAAATGTCTCAATAGATATCCATACTGGGGATGTGAAGAAGGCTCAGAGGAAAGCAAACGGGAAGCTTGTTTTAGGGAAAAGGCATAGTGATAAGATTTGAAGTCAGGGAATTTAAGGCCTCCATTAGGTTTGTCTTTTTTTAGAGGTCAAGGCTATTCGATGATTTATCCTTCCAAAGGAACTTCGTCAAAAGATAATCGATTTTCTTAAAATAGTATCTGGGAATGTGCACAGGGATCATTGAGAGAATGTATAGAATCAGAGGAGTAAGCATCATCTTAATCAAATCTATGTGTCCCCACCAAGAGAGAAATAGAGAATGCCAATGTGTAATGGTATAATTTAACATTTTGATAATATGGTCAAAATTTTATTTTAAAGTCTCCGAGATAGTCGAGGAGAACCATAGGCCTAAATATTTTAACTTAGAAGGTTGCCAGGAAAATCCAGCATGGATAAAAAATGTTTAGGGCATAAAACATTTAGAGGTAAGACTTCACATTTATCCGGATTAAGGTGGTAGCCCGATAACTGAGAAAAAATATCAGCCTGATGGAGAAAAGGAGGCAGAGAAATTTCCAGGTTAGAACAGCATAAAAGGATATCATCCGCGTAAACAGATATTTTAACTTGATGTGGGCCAAGCTGGAATCCAGAGATCTGAGAATCCTGTCTGATTTTAGTTAAAAAGGGTTCCAGTGCTACTACAAACAATAAAGGTGATAAGGGACCTCCCTGTCGTACCTCTCTAGAGAGAGAAAAATTATCCGAGATTTTACCATTAACGAAAATAGAAGCTCTAGTGCCCGAATATAATAAGGAAATTAAGGAGATCAGTTTTAGGAGGAAAACCTATATATTTTAAAGCCTGAAACATAAAATCCCATCAAATCCTGTCAAATGCTTTTTCAGCATCTAGAGCTACAGCAGCAATTAGATAATCTAGGGAAGAAGCCTTACTAAGGATGTTAAAAAAACCTATAGAATTGTCAGAGGATAACCAACCCTTTACGAAGCCGGATTGGTCAGGTCCAATAAGTTCAGGTAGGATGCGGTTGATGCGTAATGCCAAAATTTTAGCCAAAATCTTATAGTCTGTATTGACTAAAGAAATGGGGTGATAGTTTTTACAGAGGGAAGGGTCCCTATTATCTTTTGGGATCAAACATAACATGGCTTCTTGAAATGTGCCCTGAGATGAACCGTTTGTAATAAAGGAATTAAATAAAATTAAAAGATTTAGAAGAAGTTTAGCAAAGTGATCACAGAACTCGACAGTAAATCCATCGTGTCCAGGGGCCTTTCCTCATCGTAATACTGATACTGCATGGGTAATTTCTGCTAAAGTAATATCAATTTCCAACTAATCAAAATTAATATGTTGGGAAGGAGGAGAAGTAATGGATTGAAAATAAGAGGATAATCTGATTGAATTGGTTATGTCTCAGGAGTATACCAATTTTTATAAAAGGAAACAAATTCATTTAAAATATCATCAACTTTATAAAGTGAAGTCCTAGCAGAGCTCTGCAAAGATTGTATTTCAGTCCTTTCTCACCTTCTTTTTATGTAGTTAGCCAGTAATTTTCCCATTTTATTCTGACCTCCATAATAGCGAGTGCTGCTTTTCAAAAGATGGGAGGAGGTGGCTTCCGTGGACAATCTTTTAAAAGTAAGCTCAGCATCAATAGGATTTTTAAAGAAGATTCAGTGTTGGAGTGATAATAAGCGTATTCTAATTGTTTAATTTTAGTGAGTAGTTGAGCAGTTTGTATTTCAAATGTTTTCTTCTTTTGAAAGACAAAATTCAATATGAAACCTCTTGCTATGGCTTTAAAAGAATCCCGAAGAATCAGGAGTTTAATTAATAACAAAAAATTCAGAAGCAAAAGAACTGGATTGGCTAGAGAAATTGGGGTCTACAAGAAATGAATTATTAAAACGCCACCTACCAGTATGTGGGACAAACAGTAACAAACCAAAGTCAACAAAAAACGGGGCATGGTCTGGTATTAAAATAGATCCTATCTCGGATTGAAGGACATGTTGAGCTAAGGATTTGCTTAAAACGAGGTAATCAATATGGTATTGTGATTGGTGTGGGGGTGAACAGTAACTATATTCTAAGATCTGGATGACATAGCCTCCAGATATCGACTAGAGATATGGTGGAGGTAAATTGTGAATGCATTTTAGCATTTACAAATTTAACTGGAGAGTTTCTATCCAATATGGGGTCATGAATTTGATTGCAATCACCACCAAAAATAATATAATAATCATCAAACAAAAGTAGCTTATCAGAAAACTGCGTTCAAAATACTTTGTCAATGGAGACTGGGACATATACATTAAAAATAACTAACAGTATTTTATCTATAAGTAGTTTAAGAATATCCCAACGACCATCAGAGTCAGATTCTTGAAGTTTTTTGACAGAGGATCAGTACTCCATTTTTCTTACCTAAAGCTGGAGAAGAAAATACATTGCCTACCCAACACTTCTTTAACTTAGAAGCTTCAGTTTCAGATAGATGTGTGATTCCTGGAGTAGTGTGAAATCAGTTTTTTTAACTTAGCTAAATGGGTTAGCACCCGTTGTCTTTTAATGGGATTAAGTAATTCCGTGGTTCCCAAACTGTGCGCCGCGGCTCCCTGGTGTACCGTTAGGAGTAGCCAGGGGTGCAGCGCACGATCTGGGAAAGAGCTTGTGCTGAGGAAGCTTGAAATCATGTGAAACTGTAAACAATTAAAAAATGATGCGTCTTTTTACACCCTACCCTACCGTCAGCCTGAAGGCAGCAAACAAAGCTTATTTAAATTACACACAGGGGTGTTAAAAATGCCACCAGTATGATAATGAATCATGGTTTGACCAAGAGGGCACGGCTGCCATACGCGCGACTACATGCTTTCATGTAGCCTCTGCCTATATTTGCAGCAATGACTGTTGAAAGTTGTTGCTGCCTGTGTCTGTCATGCCTCTGGGGAACATCTTCTCAAGAGACAAGTAGGTTGTTTTCACACTCGTACTCTCTGCTTTAAGTTACTTGTTATTACTTTAATGTAAAGAAGGGGAACATGTCAACTCGTGACACCCAAG
The DNA here is from genome assembly GCF_964263255.1 of Lissotriton vulgaris. Taxonomy (NCBI): domain Eukaryota; kingdom Metazoa; phylum Chordata; class Amphibia; order Caudata; family Salamandridae; genus Lissotriton; species Lissotriton vulgaris. The sequence goes on along the minus strand of NC_141687.1, from coordinate 1,616,136,401 downwards.
CAGCCTGTGTATTTATATGCTGGCTGCTGTTCCTGAGGAAACACTGTGCCGGATTTTACAAGTCAAAAATTTCAGTGGGCAAACTCTCTGTGGAAATAGGCCGCATTACAGACAGGATTCGTTTCCCAGCCCCAATCTGACCCTTAGCCAAGGCCCGTCAGGATGCATGTAATAAACCGGTCACTGTAATAACCTGTTAACTTCTCAACCTCCGTGAAAGTTCCCCATTCTTCCCTCCGTATGTTTCTCCATGTTAGTGACAAGAAGAGTAAGGCCTCTCAAATTAAATGCACAAGTATTATAAAACCTTTAATAAGGTCTCTTGAATTGTATTGTAATTGCAAGGATAACGTGCTTACTACCTCGGACGAAACATCGCAGCTCAGGCTGCAGCAACCTGGGCATCAGAGAGGCTGTTAAATCACCCCAGACTGGGCTGCCCACGTCTTGGATGAGAGAAATACAGCAGGTGGAAGAAGGAATATACGGGGGTAGAACAAAGTGTGAAAGAATCAAAGGGGAAGAGAAGGAAAGCAGGACATAAAGGCAGAGAAAGGGAGAAAAAGAATGTCTGAAGAGGAAAGGCAGCAACAAGAGGTTGAGAAACGTAAAGGATGAGGGAATTGAAGACGCTTTAGCTTTTTCATTATTGAAAGTTTCCCAAAGCGTCATTAACTGACCATAAACAGATACAGCAGGGGTTTCAACAATGCAAGCTTCATTTAATGCACAGAACAGGCATGCATACGGCTGCTCTTTGGCTCTTTTTAGCGTTTAAGGCAGTGCATTCTGGGTCTTGTAGTTTGTCTTTTTTACATCATGATGAGTATTATCTCACAACTCATAGCAAGCGAGAGCTTTGGATCATTTCTCACTTAACAAATTATAGTTTTTATTAAACTTATATTTTAATTTTGTTACAATTGTAATTATAATATCTTCATCGACTTCACCACAATTCATTTCAGTGAGAAAAATGGAAGTACTCCAAAGGTCGGGCTTCCATCCCCAACCGGTAAAAAAAAGTGACGTGATGGGAAGCCACGGCCAGCTGCCAGTTAGTTCAAGGGAGCCATAGGTCGAAAAAGTTTGGGAACCACTGACCTAATCCCTTAATATTCCATGTAGTAACTCTGAATGTAACCAGAAGGTAATGACATGAACAATCATTAAGCGTACAGTGATATAACCAATATTAAAATTGAGAAAAAGTGAAAGGATGAGGGTATCAATATAAGAGTAGTGTTTGAGCAGGAGGTAAGTGAAAAGGGAAGCAATAGAATAAATACCAGGAAGGACGAAGGGAAATAGAGTTATGGAGTAAAGAAACTGGAAGAAAACTCCAGGTAGTATCCCGGAATTAAACTTATTGATGAAAGCATGAACAAACAATATCTGTTTACAACAGTAAGAATAAAGTTAGAATATGATAGATACGGGGAAGAAAAGTGAGAGAAATGAAACTTTTGGAGTAAGAAAAGTAGCAAATTGAAGGAAAGCATGGGGTAGGAAAATAGAAAAAAGAAGATGATGAGAAGAAACTATAGAAAAGAATATCAAATAAAGAAAAATAAGACAAAGAACAAAAAGACAGTACAAGTCATACAAATGACGACTGAGGGACATACCTACAGACACAAGACAAGATGGGGAATGTCAACACCAAAAGACAACGACAACAGTACTCGAACTCCACCGAACTTTAGGGGAATCACAAATAAGAATGTCGACATATATGGGAGACCATACTGGAAACGGATAGCGGGAGAAATACACCTGTGAAAAAACGAAAAAAAATGTTATGAACAAGGCGTTGTTTTAGAACAGAGAGATAAGAAAAAAAATAGATAAAAACGAGCATTACAAAAAATACAGCAGAACAACAATTAGGAAATTACATAAACAAGAAAACAGTCAACATTGCAATGAAAAATAATAAATAGGGCTCCCAGTTTTATGGTATTTATGTTTTTTGATATTTATCCATATTTATTTTTTGCTAATTTTATATGTATTCATCCATATTTATTTTGGGTTTTGTGGAAAAATGAAGCTGAAATTAGTATATTTCCACAATTATTTAACCAGTAAATATGCACCCATGCTTGAATGCCTACTGGGTTTCAATTTTGTAAACACCCACACAAGATAAATCAAGGTACTTAAAAAAGTATGCATATTTCAGTGTCAACCTTGTGCATATCTACTGCTGTCAAAGCGTCTTTACAAAAATTCCTTTCTTTTTTTAGCCCCCTTACCTATCAATCCACACAGCTATTGGCCTGGCAGTCATGGCAGACAGTATTTAGAATTACTCAAAAAGCAACCCAATTTGGTTTTTATCTACATTTAAAAATAAATACAGACAAGAACATAAATGTTTTCTGTCTGTATTTATCGGTAAAAATCAGTAAAAACAGAAAACAGGGAGCCTTAATAATAAATCAAGTAGATTTAGAGATAACCATGACATCAGCTCCGTGTTTACTAAGAAATTCCTGTAAAGCAGCTGGCTCTTCAAACGCAGTAGTCTTTTCCTTGTACGTGACTTTGAATATACAAGAATCTGGCATTAATAGATCGTAACTATGGTCGAAGATCAAAACATTTTTTCCAACGATCTGCGGTAGCTTTAGCCACATCCCGAGAGAAGAATAGATGATGACCCTCCCAGATAATTTGTTTTTTGTATTTGACCGCCGACAAAACTTGCAGGAGGTCAGTGTATTGCAGGAAAAACATACATGGTTTTGCAGATATTTTAGGACCAAGTCTGTGAGCCCTTTGAATATTAAGTGGAGAAGTAGCAGGTATGTGTAGGAGCTTAGGCAGAAATGTCTGAAAAAATACGGGCAGGTTGGAACCATCAATATTTTCAGGAAGACCATACATTTGGAGGTTATTCCTGCGATTTCTATTTTCTAAATCTTCTGTGTGCTTTTTGAGGAGAGATATTTCAGACTGAAGAGATGAAATGTGTGCACATGAGGATTGAATAAAATAAGTTTTTTGCTCCACAATAAGTACACGTGATTCCAGAGAGGACCACTTGTCATTCAGAAGCTGAAGCGTCATATTGGTTTCTTCCACGAAGGGGTTCAAGGCACGAATTTCCTCAAGAATCAAATCCATGAGGACTGAGCAAGAGTTCACTGAGATGGGGGGTCCTTTTTTGGCCTCTTGAGGGAAAGCACAGAACTTTTGCTTGGAAGCTGTGTTTGTGGAACGGTGCCTGGTGCATGGTCAGGCTTCTGAGGAGCAGTGTCCAACATTTCATTTAGACCAGAGTCTGAGTCTGAGTGTGCAATATGCTTGGATGGAGTAAATAGTTTAAGGTTCCTTAGTCTCCCCATAAAAAAGAAAAGGGGAGTCTGATAAGCAGTGCATAATTGAACCTTCAAGAGCAGAGACAGCAAAATCAGGCACACTGTGAAAGGGAGAAGGTTTTCAACTCTGAAAGACAAGAATGCGCCGTAGTATGTCAAGAAATCGCATGGTCTGCCTCCTCAACCAGTTAAGACACAGTGTATGTAGATAATGAAGAACAAAGTACACATAATGAAGGTGATTACGCTTCCCAGATTATATGAAGTAATTTCTCCTCAAAAATGATGAATTCTCAGAAACAAGGGCACATATAAAAAGAAATAATTAAACATGTTTGTTCTTCCTGAAATCAATAAGCAAACTGCATACAGGCAAAAAGGCTATAAAAACTCCTAAATAAAGAAGCCTTTAATTATAGAAGTGCACAAATTCAGGAAGGGCAGTTTTCCTGTGAGGAAAAGACGATTTCTGCGTTCAAAATGGCGGCCGCCTCAGGAAATAGAGAAATTCCTTAATGCCATTATAACGCTGAAAATGCTGCAGCGTGTAAATAAAAGTAGCTCCAGCGACTCACCACACCATAAGGGAGAGATGCCTCAATTCTCACCGCTCGGCGAGTGCCTGAGACGGTCAATCAATGCGTGAAAGCTCCCCGGACCACCGGAGCTCTGCGCCGTCACTCCATCTTTGCCCGGCGCTGAAACCACGCCCCCAAAGAAGAATAAAAGTTAAAGTGACATAATTCAAAAAAACTTTGAAATTCACCAGTTATAGTTATTTCAAGTTACTGTAACTCATGCCCCCACCCGGCACAGTGCTGTTATCACGGATGTCATTTCAGATGTTATCAGTGATGGTCACAGAACGTCATGAGTGATGTAATATGTGAAGTCAAAAGCAGTGCATGGCGAGGGCACAAGTTATAGTTACTTGAAAAACTATAACTGGCTAATTTCTACGTTATGTTTAGTTTAAAATGTTACATTTAAATAGGCATTTTCGCCTACCTACAATGTCACATTGACCTTTATTTTTTTCATTGAATTTCTAAGTGTTTTTTATGCAAAGATAGATATTATTACCATACCAAACTATAACCTCACTTTAATCTTTCGTTTTTTCAGTGAAAGTCTTTTTTAACATAAATTAATATTTCATAACCATACGCAATTATGCCAACCTCAGGCTGTTTGCGGTGTGTTGTTGGCTGCAGGGCCTGGCCTGCGTATAATCCACCTATGGACTGCCACACTCTGCTGTGTACGGACTTTGGCTGTGTGTGGTGTGGCTTAGCCACGAGGCCAACAACCTGTATGCGGCAAGCAAGCCACAGCCACACACGTCTCCCCTCCTAAAAATAAAAAAGGTTTTTCAATCCCCCAATACTCTTGCAGGAGCCAGCATAGCCCCTGTACTCCAGTGAGACTCTCAGAGAAGCAAAAAAATGTTTTTAAATGTGACTCCTAGTGGTACCCTCCCAAAAGGCCAGGGTACGCCTACTCTGCCACTTATTTGTTTGTTTTGTTTTTCAATTAGTTTCAGGCTACGGTAACCAAGTCCCTGTGTCTTGAAATGGAGGCTGCAACATTTCTCCTCATGTTGTGGCCAACTAACCAAAGTGGGGGCTCCCACCGAATGACAGGAAAAAAGCCCCCCACAGTCAATTAGATTGCTCTAGTATTTAAAGTTGCATGCACATGGGACTCCATTGAGAGTTCTGCGAACTCAGCAATCCAGATATCCATACATTTAGAAACATAATTTCTCAAAACCTACTAACCTGTTTGCTCCAAATCACCCCCAAAAAATGTTTTCAGGCTAAAAATCTAGCTTTCGCCAAATTTGGCCTAAATCTGTTCAGCCTTTTGGGCTGTATAGCTGTTCAAAAACCCCTTTTTAAATTGTGTGGGGAAATTGCATTTTGGGGACCCCCTATTTTCTTGGCCCACACTTGATGGGTCAACGCAAATATTTCAAGGAAGGAGCTGAGGATAAACTTTTTGGGGGAAAGCTTTGTGAAGATTCGTCAAACAGCCCCAAAATTATCAGCTAACAAGAAAACGCTCTTCCTACGGTAACTATAACTAAGTTCTAACTATAGCTTTACAGTGGCGACTGCCAAAGCATTCAGGTTAAAAAGCTTTTCCATATTTCTATCAAATAAGCACCATCCAGACTGTTTCGGGAAAGCAATTTATCCCTTCGTCAGGATTTTACAGGAGCATAATCTCAGGGATTATTTTTGTACCACAAATTAAAAAGAAGATAATGTATTTTTCTAAACTAGAAAGCAGTGCTATTACTTTTGAATATATTGCATATTGGGATATATGGTATTTGGCATATGCATATTGGTCATTTTCTTTTCCCAGCGGTAAAAAACCTCTAACTTTGGACTTAAAAAGCTCTGTCGATTTTATTTATTTTTAGCAAAATGAATGATAGATGAAGTTAACAGGGAAAATGATATGTGCCGGGACACCACCATGGGTGATAGCTGCACGCTCTACAAATGAAATGAAATGAAATGGAATATGTGATTAGTGACACTAGAAGTCACCCGTCTTTACACATGTATTAAATGTGATTGAATTTGTCCACCTCCACAATTCTTTCCCCTTTGATGGAAAGTTCCTTTTACAAAAAATGGAACAGCGATGGGCTGCAAATTGGCATTATCATACTCCAGTATTATGATGGAATGGTGGGAAGAAGAGGATGTGTGGCAAACAACGGGACATGACTTCTTGCAATATATCTGTCTCAGACTGAGATTCATAGACAACATAAGTATACATGGAAAGATGTTTGGGATACTTTTTTTAACTATCTTAATTTTTTTAATGAGAATCAGTATAATATAATGTTGACGATGAATCTCAGCCACAATTTGCTTATTGTTTTCACTTGCCCTTTGTGTCCTCTCCCCCCTGCACCAGCGCGCGGATTTAGCGCGACGCTGTGGTGTCTCAGCCGATTTTGGGTAGAGACATTATTTTAAATCACTGACCATCTTAATATATTGGTTGCACTCCTCCTGCATAGCGCTGCCTCCCCCAGAGGGTCCAGCTGATTTCAGGGCTGTTCGACCTGCTGGCAAGGGTGGAACTATTGCGGCGGCCATCTTGGGTAGGGCCATCCTTCCTTAGGGGCGAGAGTCACCGTTATAAAAATAGACAGCCATGACTCCGCGCAGCGGACGCGATCAGCGGACGCGCCGGACTCGCGCCGGAGTCAAGCCAGAGTCCTGCCCGTCTGCGCCCGTCCGCGCATGGGCCGGGCACAGGGCTAAGGACTATGCTGGGACCACTAAAGGAAATTATAGCAGGCAAGAACTACTAGCCATAAAACCTGACTATGCTTGTGTGCTGCACAATTTAGACCCTTCGGACTGGACAGGTCCGGTGAGTTTCCATAAATGTCACAGCACATTCTCATGGTCTCAGGTATCCGCCCTTACAACACCTACCGCCCCCACCCATACTCTAAAGGCGGGCTTAATTAATGCTAGATCTCTACCAAAACATGCCCAGCACATGCATGACCTCCTAATAGATGACAACCTAGATTGTCTCTTTATCACAGAGACTTGGCTCAAACCCTGGTGCACTCCGGATCTGGTACATGCCCTACCTTTAGGGTATGGTATCCAAAGGGTTGACAGAGGTAATGAGCAATGGGGGGGGGAGTGGCCATTATACATAGAGATATTTTTGGGTGCCTAATGACAGAACTCCATGATCTAAAGGATGCGGAAGGGATGGGCTTTAGTCTTAAAATCCATGACAACTTCTCTTTCTCCTGGGCATTAATCTATCGCCCTCCCGGCACTAGTACCGACTTTCTAGGAAGCATGGGAGACGCACTAAGCTCACTGATACTTAGATACTCAAACTTTACCCTGCTGGGGGATGTGAACATCCACCTTGAGTCTACCACTGAAGCATCCACTGCCTCCTTTAGAGAAACCATGGATGTACTGGGTCTCAAAATATGTGATACCCCTGCCACCCACGAGGCGGGACACACGATTGATTGCATTGCTACCAACTTAGATATTTTAACAATAGATCAGTTGAAACCCCAAATATGGACAGACCATGCACTAATACCTTTTACGATCACACCAGAGACTAATGCCAATAATAAGCACACCTGCAAAAGCAACCAGGCCAGACAAGAGGACTGGAAAGCCACTATGAAGCACCCAGAATTCATTTCAATAGCTAGAGATTGTAGACCTAAATCAGCAGGATCCCCAAACCTAAACACCTTTAGGGAATGGATGACTGTACTAAATAGTATGACCGGACAGGGAAGACGCAAGCTCAAACCCGGGAAAAAGAAGAGATCCGCCCCTTGGTTTGACCTAGAGCTCAAAAACAAACAGGGGGAACTAAGACGGGCTGAACGTAGCTGGCGGAAAAACTACCTCAGCACAGAACGCAGCAAATATAAAATGACCAAGAAAGCGTATCACGCACTAATCAAACAGGCTAAAACAAAGTACTTCACGTCAGCCATAGCTACAGCCAATAGCAAACAGAAAGCGATCTTTAATATCATGAAGGACTTTAGTAAACCCAAATGTTTAATGCAGGACATCCCTCCCTCACAAATGCTTTGTGATTCGATCGCAGACTTTTTTGAAGGAAAGGTTAGGGGTCTGATGAAAGACTTTGAGGCTCCCATTTTCGATCCAATATATGAGGACGAAAACTCAAGGCAGGAAGTCACCCAGCTCACAGCTTTTCGTACAATCAGCCTAGAAGAGACAAAACGTGCCATTTTGGCAACCAAGTCAGGATCACCATTTGATCCATGTCCTATAGGACTCCTACACCTCATTGCTGATATTGTTAACTCAGATATAAATGCTATTGTTAACAACTCACTGTCTACGGCCCACGTCCCCCTTGAGTGGAAACTGGCAGCAGTAAAACCTCAACAAAAAAACAACTCCCCGACCCCACCACACTCTCAAATCTACGTCCGATCTCATTACTTCCGGAATTGTGTAAAATCACTGAGTCAACAGTGAACAAACAGCTGACACACTTCCTGGAAGAGAATGAGGCATGGCACCCCAATCAAGCTGGCTTTAGGACTCAACACTCCACCGAATCGGCTCTCCTGTTTACTACTGAAACTATCCTCTCAGCTTTAGATCAAGGCAAGAAGGCCGTCCTGATACTATTAGACCTGTCGGCGGCCTTCGACACGGTCTCACATGCTATCTTAATAGACCGGCTAATAACATCTGGCATTAAAGGCATTGCCTTAGAGTGGATAAAAAACTTTCTTAGTGACAGGCGACAAGTGGTGACCTTGGGGGAATTCCGTTCAAGTGAGAAGTCGCTGTCAACGGGAGTACCTCGAGGGTCCAGTTTGAGTCCGACATTATTCAATGTCTATACCGCACCCTTGATACAGCTGATATCGTCCTACGGCATAGATGTAATAGCATATGCCGACGATACTCAACTGATCCTGGTCATGGACAAAGATAACCAGGTCTGGGAGGAAAAACTTAAGTGCTGCTTAACGGCCACCTTTGAGTGGATGCGGAAAACCACTTAAAATGTAACACAGGCAAGACCGAGATCATGCCTATAGGCCCAAAAAATGAATTTATCCCCAGACTGTGGTGGCCCGAGAAGGCAGAAATACCACCCCACACTACCTCCTCGGCTCGTAACCTTGGGGTACAGTTTGACGCCGATTTATCTTTTAAACATCAGGCGTCAAAAGTGGCAGGCACTTGCTTCGGGGTAATACAACTGCTCAGGAAGTTCTTTGACTTGCTGCCCCTCGAAGCAAGGAAAACAGTCACGATTGCATTAGTTACTTCTCGTATTGACTATTGCAACAGCCTGTATGCTGGCACCAATGAGGTGGTTACCCATAAACTTCAGATGGTACAGCATGCGGCGGCAAGGCTGGTTTTGAAATGGCCCAGAAAATCCTCAGCAACCAAAGCCCTCAATGTACTACACTGGCTTCCTATAACTAAAAGAGTCCTCCACAAAGTATTGACAATCACCTTTCGTGCTGTACATAATTTAGACCCCATATACCTAAGGAAAAAATTTGTAAAATACTGCCCAACTCGCACACTACGGTCCTCAAATGCCAATCTTTTGACCATTCCAGGGTTCAGACTCAAGACCCGCGGGGGCAAATCCCTAGCGGTATTGGGTGCCAAAGCATGGAATGCCCTACCCCCACCATTAAGAGCACTGGACAAGGAATCTGAATTCCGTAAACAACTGAAAACCTGGATTTACAATCTTCCAGACTCAACTGCCAGAGCACTAGTGTGACTCCGGTCTTGGTCTCACTAAGCAGTAAGGCAACCTTTACATCTGGTTGTCCTTTTTATTGGCGTCGAGATGCTCCTTGGAGCGATTGTTAGCGCGGTATAAATGAGCCTTACATCTACATCTACAGAGAATAATAGTGTTTCTTGATATCTTGGTTACTCTAAGTAAAAATTGTTTAACAACAGCCATCCATTAAAAATCAACTGCTGCAAATGCCCTAGTGAATGCAAGGTCCTGCCAGGAACTTCATTACTGAAAAGCATACGGTATGGAGAGTATCTTTGCGTGAGGCGAAACTGTGGTGCAACTGAGTACTTTGTGGCAGAAACTGAAAAAATACCAGAGACAGTTTATGAGATGTGGAACATGCTTGACCTTCTTATGCAAGCGCAATGGAAGACCTCTTCTGTCAGTAGAGACTCTCTTATGTTTAATATAATACGAAGCAAAATGATGCTAAAAAATACAGGTGGTCAAAGAACCACATGAACTAAATGCTGCTCTATGAATCATCGATGGTGAAGGAAAATTATTGCAAAACACTAACCCCTTCTGGCACAAGATAATTTAGAAATACTGAAATCACCACAAATAACCGTTAGCAAACTGTACAACCTTAAATATTTATTTTCTCTATAGTTACAAACGGCGGCACTGAAGGGATGTGGTTAACACCACTAATGCATGGTTTCTCTACTTGTGGACACTGTAAATAGTGTAAATGTTGTTTCCCCTAAGAGGTGCAGAAAAAAAAGAACTCATCATTTATTTATTTTTATTTTTTTATAACTCTTTTTATTGAAACTTTTCCATGAATAGCAAGACACATCAATTTCACATTTACTACAAATATGGTCAATAGGCACCACGCATTTCTCCTACAGTGAATGCTTCTTTCTTGTCGGCTCAAAATGATACCACTAATGAACACGGCATTGGATTACTGCTAGGATCTATTCCCCTCCCGTCTCGGTGCGACTGTTCGCCGGGGCCTCTCCTCTCCAAGGGCATTGCTATGTTGTTTGCCTTCCCCTGTTTGTCCTGAAGATCAAGCCCGTAATATCGGAGCCAGGGGCGCCAAATCTTGAAGAATTTCCGCTGACACCCTCTCATTCTGTAAGTCACCTGCTCCACACCCATATACATGCCCATCCCAGTTTTCTACTCACTGTGGGTCGGGATCTCTGACGCTCCCCATTTCTTGGCTATGTCCCTTTTGGCCACTATCATGCCTAGATTACACAGGCTAAGACTTTGCCTGGGTAGGTCTATGTCGGAGGGTATTCCCAGCAACGCATATTTAGCATCCATCGGCAGCTGAGCCCCTAAGACTTCACTTAGTTCCTTCACTATTAGAGACCAGTGTTGTTGTATTTGTGTGCATTCCCATAGTGTGTGTATAAACGTGCCACTCGCCGTCAGACAGCGGAGACACACTTGAGATTCTACCCTTCCCATTTTGTGGAGTCTGGACCTGGTTAGGTACGTTCTGTGCAGTATTTTGAGTTTAACTAACCGCAGTCCCAGCTTAATTACCACTTCACAAGGGTGCATCAAGACCACCTCCCAGTCTATCCTCCATCTTTCCCAGGCCCTCTTCCCAAACTCATCATTGGAGCGCAAGTTCCTTTTATGTGTTGCCCATGACACCACTTCATGATCCTGTTCATGTAATCAATAGGCCTCATTCACTCGGGGGCGTAATGCAGGCCACTGCACCCCCTGTGGCCTAGGAGGGACCACAATCCTCCAGAGGGCCCCGCTAAAGCCTTCAAGGGGGTTTCATTCAGTGCAACTTCAATGAATAGCTGTGAGATATGGGAGTCTCAAGGGCCCCTAAACTCCTTCTACTTGGGGACCCCATAATTATGCGTTAAGCCAATGCACCCACTGCCAGTGACTAAAAAATTCTTTAAAAATTCTACATCCAGGCTGATTCTTGCTTTTATGATTTGCTTTAGGAAACATCAGCAGCGAATAACTTTTGGAAACAGGATTGTACATAACGAAAGTAGAGACCTCAAACCTCAGAAGCTTAATGAAAAAAAACATCTTAGAATGGATTGCTTGAAATGCTATTTCAGAACCATATGTTTATTTTAGCCGGAGAGGTCACATAGATCTTCGAGGCATATTTACAAGCCCCTATCGCCACCACAATGTCACTTTTCAGGAAGTTGTAGTGGTGATAGGGGCTTCGCTTAATTTACAAGGCAGTGTTAAGCAACTTAACGTAACTTAATGCTACCTTGTAAATAAGGACCCCTTTCACACTACACTTAGCGTGAAAGGGGTGGGCAATGGGTGTTGAGGAGGGCGTTCCACTGCAACACCCATTGACTTTGAATCTGCCCACTATTTACAAGGGAGGCGTAAATAGGAGGCAGCACCAAAATTGCGCTGTGCAGCACACACAGAAACAGCAAAATGCCATTGATTGTTTATGTGCAGGAAGGTGTCCCTTTTAAATAAACAATCATTTTTTTTAAATGATGTTTTGCAATTTCTATGTGTGCTGCAATAAGCAGGACACAAAGAAGTTACAAAAATCGATTTAAAGATTGTTTATGTGCAGGAAGGGAGCCCTTCCTGCACATAAACTATTTTCCCCTCAAGGCAGACACCCTTGCACTACGGTTCAAGGGTGTCTCCATCGGTGCTAGGCTGCTAAATTTAGCGCCAGCGCAGGAGGAAATACAGGGCTGCACCATATTGTTGTCAATATGGGGCAGCCCTGCGTTTCAGGAGTGGCGAAGTGCGGTGTTAAGCCAAGAAGGCTAACGCCACACTCCATTACTTCTTAGTAAATATGCCCCTTCATTTCATTTGCATTGTTAACCCCTTCCATGCTCATGACGGAATTGTTCCGTCATGAGTACAAGTTCTTGTGTGCTCATGACAGAACCATTCCGTCATGAGCAGGTGTTCAGGAAATCTTTCTGCTGCAGACAGCAGAGGGATTTCCCTTTTATTTTTTTGCCTGGGGGGTTGGGTAAAAAAAAATTGCTATTTGAGAATCGCAAAATGTAAATTACATACATATGCCCCTTAGTACATGGGCTCACTGTGTGCCTATGTCCTTCTGAAACACACACTAGAATGGTTGTGCTTGTGTCCCAAAGTGTGACTCGGAATATAACACTATACTTGTGTCTCTAAATGTGTGTCGGAATAAGCGGCATCCTGCGAATGTGTGACATTGCATGTGCCCCTGAATTTTTATCTATGCTTACATGCGGCAGTGCAAATGGATTTTGGATTTAAGTTTAGAATTGATTGTTGTGTTTTCCTGATGGAAATATTCACATGCTTTTGAATTTTTTAAAGATGCAGTTGTGCCATCTGTGTCATTGGTGATATCCTAATGATGTCAACAGTGATGTCATCAGTCATATCACTAGTAACATCATTGATGATGTAATATGTAATGTCTTATGGATCACAAGGAGGTGGCCACAAACCATAACTGGCAAAACTTAGTGGATATGACACTCTTACATAACCGTATGACACATCATGACTAAATATCTTTTTCTTTTTAAACTTTTTAATATATTCAAACTGCATGGTAAAAATTTGATTTTTAACAGCACTGATCTACAGTTGACAGATTTCATAAAGTCTTATTGCACTTAATCTGTCCATGGCAGCTTAAGTGTCCTATTTACACCTTTGTGGATTAACCCACAATTCAATTTGTGCAAACCAATCCACAAAGTGCAACGTGCCTAACATGGATCCCAATACTAAATAATAGACATGGATGAAACACACATAATGAGTACATACACACATTTTTAAAAAATCATTATAAAACACAAATCTATGATTTTTGCAAATCATCAGCCTGGTTATCCAACATAACATAACAGAACATAACTGAAGCACTACCCCAACCTCCCCGGGCCTACTTTTGAATTTCATTGTGATGACAATAGCGCGCATTACAACTAAATCTAAACTAAAACTTAGTTTAAGTTTCTCTGTTTTGGTGCTTGTGGGTCTATCTCAGCCCTCCGAGCACCAAAAAAGATGGGAGAGGTATTGTTGGAAAGGGAGGAATCTCCCCTTTCCAATGGTACCCTTCCCTAGTAAATTTCTGCTTGGGGATCCCCCCAGGAGGGCAATCCCCAAGCAGAGATCCACCCACTAGCACCAGGGAGGGGGGAGCGGCCCCTTGGGTAGGGGCCTTTGCTCCCCCCATTTTCTTTTGGGGACAACAGTCTTTCTATCCCCCCCCCGGGGGATGTTAGAAAGCCCACTAAAAAACAGGGATTTCTTTTTTTATTGACTTTGGGGTGGGGGCTGTCCAAGAAGGGAATTGCAATGCCCCCCACAGAAATGTCAGGCTTTCTGCCCCCCCCCCGGGGGGCAGGAAACCCACTGAAAATAAGAATTTTTTTATTGATATTTGGGTGGGGCCTGCCCAAAAATGGCATGACAATGCCCCCCTCCAGAGAAATGTCGGTCTTTATTGCCCCCAGGGGGCAGACGGGGACAGTAGCTCCCATCTACCCCCTGGGGGGCAGAAAGCCCAGTAGAAACCAGTTTTTTATTTTTATAATGTAGCGGTGGGGGCTGCCCAGAATGGACAGGATAACAATTACCACAGTCTTTCTGCCCCTCCCCAGAGACATATTGGGGCAATAGCCCCTTTTCTGCCCAGCCTAAGCTCACTAGGCCTCAGGATTTATTTATTTTTTAATTCAGGGGTGAGGTCAGCCCAGAATGGGCTTGCCAATGCCCACATCTCCCCCAAAAAAATGCCAGTCTTTCTGCCCCCCTGGGGGCGGATGGGGGCAGTGGCCCCTGATCTGCCCCCGGGGGGGGGGGGGGGGGCAGAAAGCCCAATAGGTGCCAGCGATTAATCTGCCTTTTTTATGTGTGGGGGTGGGGGCTGCCCAGAATGGGCATACCAATGCCCCCACTGCCCCAAAAATAGCCACACGCTTTCTGCCCCCCTTGGGGGCATATCAGGGCAACCCCCACCCCCCAATTGCCTCCCAGGGTGGCAGAAAGCCCACTAGGTACAGACTTGTTTTTAGAAATATGCCTACCTGTGGATTTTGGGCCCTAGCCTGGCCGGCACATAGGGAAACCTAGCGAACCTGTACATTTTTTTTTAAATAGACACCACGGGGAATCCAGGATGGGGTGACTTGTGTGCCTCTCACCAGGTTCTGTAACCCAGAATCCCTTACAAACCTCAAACTTAGTTTAAAAAAACACTTTTTCCCCACAATTCTGTGATGAAAAGTTTTGGGATCTGCGTGGATCCACAAAAATCCACCCAACCCGCATTCCCCAAAGTCTTCCAAGAAAATGGTACCTCACATGTGTGGGTAGACCTAATGCCCACAACAGGAAACGGCCAAAAACGCAACATGGACACACCACATTTTCATAGTGAAAACGGACTATTTTTTTGCAAATTGCCTAGCTGTCGATTTTGAACCCCACCTCGACTGGCACCCATTTTTTAAATCTAGACACCCAGGGGACTCAAGGATGGGGTAACTTGTCTGGCTCTCACCAGGTTCTGTTACCCAGAATCACTTGCAAATCTCAAAATGTGTCCAAAAAAATCAATTTTCCTCACATGTCTGTGGTGCAATGATCTGGAATCTGCGTGGATCCACAAAATTCCACCCACCCGCATTCCCCAAAGTTTCTCGAGAAAAATGGTACCTCACTTGTGTGGGTAGGCCTAGTGCCAGTGACACGAAACGGCCCAAAACGCAACTTGGACACAACACATTTTGACAGTGAAAACTGACCCTTTTTTTGCAAAGTACCTAGGTGTAGATTTTGAACCCTAGCTCTGCCGGCACCTAGGGAAACATAGCAAACCTATACATTTTTGAAAACTTGACTCCCAGGGAATCCAGGATGGGGTGACTTGTCTGGCTCTCACCAGGTTCTGTTACCCAGAATCCCTTGCAAACCTCAAAATTTGCACCCAAAAAGCATATTTTTCTCACATTTCTGTGGTGGAAAGTTCTGGAATCTGTGTGGATCGACAAAATTCTAGCAAGCCCGCATTCTCCAAAGTCTTCCGAGAAAAATGTGTGGGTGGGTCAAGTACCCACGACAGGCAAAGGCCCAAAACCTATTGAGGTGACTTCAAAATGCCCTATCACAAAACAACCTAGTTTTGCAAGGGGGGTCCCATGTGTTTTTGGCCCCGGGGATCGGCTGCAATTTTGGGAAACCTACCAAACCCACACATTTCTGAAAACTAGACACCTTGGGGAGTTCCCTACCGACCAACCTCAAATTAAAATTAAAAAATCACTTTTTTCTCAAACTTCTGTGTGGGAAAGTTTTGGAATCTGCTTGGATCCACAAATTTCCTTCTACCCAGCATTCCCACAGGTCTCCTGATAAAAATGGTACCTCACTTGCGTGGGTGGGTCACATCCCTGTGACAGGCAAGGGCCGAAAAACCTATTGAGGCGACATCAAAATTATCTATCACAAAACAACCTGGTTTTGCAAGGGGGGTCCAATGAGTTTTTAGCCCCAGACTCGGTGGCCACCCGGGGAAACCTACCAAACACACACATATCTGAAAACTAGACACCTAGGGGAGTCTAGCTAGCTAGGTATGGCTTGTGTTGGTCCCCCAACATTTCGCTACCCAGAATCCCCAGCAAACCTCAAATTTTGTTGAAAAAATCCATTTTTCTCACATTTCTGTTTGGGAAAGTTGTAGGTTTACCGGGCTGACACAAATTTCCAACCACCCAGCATTCCCACAGGTCTCCCCATAAAATTGGTACCTCACTTTTGTGGGTAGGCATAGTGGCTTCAACAGAAAATGGCCCAAATCGTACTGTGGAGATTTCAAAATTACCTATAACAAAACTACTTGGTTTTGAGGAGAGGGCACCTGGAGTGTTGGACCCAGGCTCGCCGCCATCTAGGGAAGCCTACCAAAACCCACATACCCACATATTACTGAAAACTAGATACCGTGGGGAGACCAATGAGGTATGGCTTGCATGGATCCCCCAACTTTTTATTTTCCTACCCAGAATCTCCGGCAAACCTCGAATTTAGAAAGAAAAAATACATTTTCCGCATATTTTTGTGTGGAATCACCGTGGCGGCACAAATGTCCAACCGCACAGCGTTCTCCTTAGTGTCCCGAGCAAAATGATACCTCATTTGTGTGGGTGTCAACTGCAGAATTGGCTAAAAACGTATTTTAAAAAAAACCTACTGCTTAGAATTCTCGGTGCTATATCATTATTCCTTATGTTTTGGGCTCTTCCCAGTCACAGGTCTTTGCCCCACCCACGCAAGTGAGGTAACATTTTACGTGGGAGACTGGGGGGCAAGGCTGTGTCGTAGGACATTTGTGCCGGCACGGTGATTCCACCCAATAATATATGGAAAACTTGTTTTTTCAACTAAATTTTAGGTCTTCCTTGCCTGTCACTGGTACTTGACCCACCCACGCTAGTGAGGTATCATTTTTATCAGGAGACCTAGGGAACACTGGGTGATAGGAAATTTGTGAATCCACGTAGATTCCAGGACTTTCCCAAACGGAAATTTGAGTAAAAAAGTGATTTTTCCAGCTAAATTTGAGTTTTGCAAGGCATTCTGGACAATGTTCCCTCTAATTTTTTCCTCTGTGTGCGGCAGTGGAGGGTCTCTGTGCGCTAAACCATGGCTATGTGCGCCAGGAACCAAACCGTGCGTGCGGCGCCAAATGGCACTCAAAACGTTTACTTTAAAAAGTGAAAAGATGGTGCATTTTCACACATACAGAGCCAAAATAAGGGTCTTAAAGGCAGTTTGCAAATTTATTGTATTGCCTGTATTTTCATTGTTGTGTCTCTGACTGCTATTGTCTGTCTTCCCCGCTGCCTGTACGTGGTCCGTGCCCCTTTTTCTTTCCTCTGTTCCCCTCGCTGTCCCTGTGCTCTCTCTGCTCGGTCTTTCCTTCTGTACCCCTTGCTGCCCGTGTCTCTGCCCAGTTTTCCCTTCTGTTCCCCTCGCTGCCCCTTGCCTCGCTGCCCCGTGCCTCTCTGCCCATTCTGCCTTCTGTTCTTAGCTGCCCCTATATTTCTGTATTCTGTATTTTATCTCTGTGCCATTAGTTTTTTGTGCCCATCTGCCCTCTGTCCCACTCGTTTTTGTGCCCTTCTGCCCTCTGTCCCACTCGTTTTTGTGCCTTTATGCCCTGCCCTCTGTCCCACTCGTTTGTTGTGTCTTTATGCCCTCTGTCCCACTCGTTTTTGTGCCCTTCTGCCATCTGTCCCACTCGATTTTGTGCCCTTCTGCCATATGTCCCACTCGTTTTTGTGCCCTTCTGCTCTCTGTCCCACTCGTTTTTTTCCTTGATTTATGCCCCTCTTGCCTTCTGTTCCGCTCGCTTACCCAGCCACTGTGCCCCCTGCGGCCCGCCCTCCTGACTGCCCACTGTGGCCTTTTGTTTAAATATTGCTGTTAATCGGAGCCCCCTCAGGAGCTCCGATTAACGTCAATACTTAAACAAAAAGCCACAGTCTGCCCCGCGCTTTACTAACAAAAGTGAAGACACTTTTCAAACACATGGTGTACATTAGCACACGCTGTGTTTGGAAACTGTCTCTACGCTTTTGTTATTAAAGCGCGGGGCAGACTGTGGCTTTTTGTTTAAGTATTGATATTAATCGGAGCCTGTGAAGGGGCTCCGATTAACAGCAATATTTAAACAAAATCTGAATCACAGTCTGCCCTGCGCTTCCAAATAGCCACCAGCCCCCCCGCCTCCTTACATACACTCGTCATGTTCCCGCTGCTCGCTTCTTCAAAGCTGCCGGCGGCGCAACGTCCTTTGTGCGCGCTCCTAGCGAGTCGGTGCACGGTGATGTAAGGGAAGGTGCGCGCTCGCCCTAGAGGGAACGGTGATTCTGGATAGGAAAACTTTGGGGGACCCACATAAGCCATACCACGCTGGACTTCCTTGGTGTCTAGTTTTCAGAAATGTGTGGGTTTGGTAGGTTTCCCAAGAAGGTCACCGAGCCCGGGCCAAAATCCCAGGTGACTCCCCTTGCAAACCAGGTAGTTTTGTGATAGGTCATTTTGATGTCTCCTCAATAAGTTTTGGGCCCTGGCCTGTTGCAGGTATTTCACCGACCCACGCGAAAGAGGTATCATTTTTATCAGGAGACCGGGGAAACACTGGGTGGTAGGAAATTTGTGCATCCACATAGAATCCAGACCTTTCCCACGCAGAAATTTGAGAAAAAAGGGATATTTTCAGCTAAATTTGAGGTTTGCAGGGCATTCTGGGTAGGAAAACGTTTGGGGATCCATGCAAGCCATACCTTGCTAGACTCCCCCAGGTATCTAGTTTTCAGAAATGTGTGGGCTAGGTAGTTTTTCAAGATGCCCACTGAGCCTCTGGCCAAAAACCAAGGTGACCCCCCCTTGCTAAACCAGGTTATTTTGTGATAGGTCATTTTGATATCTCCTCAATACGTGTGGGCCCTTGCCTGTTGCGGGTATTTGACCAACCCACGTGAGTGAGGTACCATTTTTATGGGGAGACCTGGGGGAACGCTGGGTGGTTGGAAATTTGTGTATCCACATAGATTCCAGAACCTACCTAGACAGAAATTTAAAAATAAAAGTGATTTTATCATCAAAATTTGAGGTTTGCAGGGGATTCTGGGTAGGAAAATGTTGGGGGACCCACGCAAGCCATACCTCGCTGGACTCTCCTGGGTCTCTAGTTTTCAGAAATATGTGGGTTTGGTAGGTTTCTCTAGATGGCCGCCGACTCGGGACCAAAAACTCAGATGCCCCTTATGTATCCAAAAATGACCTGGTTTTGCAAGGGGGGTCACCTGGGTTTTTGGCCCCGGGCTCGGCGGCCATCTTGGAAAACTACCAAACCCACACATTTCTCAAAACTAGACACCCAGGGGAGTCCAGTGAGGTATGGGTTGCGTGGATCCCCTAACGTTTTCCTACCCAGAATGCCCTGCAAACCTCAAATGTAGCAAAACAAAATCACTTTTTTCTCACATTTCTGTGTGGGAAAGTTCTGGAATCCCTGTGGATCCACAAATTTCCTACCATCCAGCATTTCCTCAGGTCTCCCGATAAAAGTGATACCTCACATGCGTGGGTGTGTCAGGTACCCGCGACAGGAAAGGGCCCAAAATGTATTGAGGAGACATCAAAATGACCTATCACAAAACAACATGGTTTTGCAAGGGGAGTCACCTGCGTTTTTGGCTCCGGGCTCGGTGGCCTTCTTTGGAAACCTACCAAACCTACATATTTCTAAAAACTATATACCCGGGGAAGTCCAGTGAGGTATGGCTTGTGTGGTTCCCCCAAAGTTTTCCTACCCAGAATGCCCTGCAAACCTCAAATATAGCTGAAATAAAATCACTTTTTTCTCAAATATTTGATCAAGTACCCTTGCCTGTCACGGGTACTTGATCCACCCACGTGAGTAAGGTATCATTTTTATCAGGAGACTTGAGGGAACGCTGGGTGGTAGGAAATTTGTGCACCCACGTAGATTACAGTACTTTCCCACACACAATTTTGAGAAAAACTTGATTTTTTCAGCTAAATCTGAGGTTTGCAGGGGATTCTGGTTAGGGAAATGTTGGGGGACCCAAGCAAGCCATACCTTGCTGGACTCCCACGGGTGTCTAGTTTTCAGGAATGTGTGGGTTTGGTAGGTTTCCCTAGATGGCCGCCGAGAGCAGTGCCAAAAATAATGGGACCCCCCTTCCAAAACCAGGTTGTTTTGTGAAAAGTAATTTTGAAGTTACCTCAATAGGTTTTGGGCCCTTGCCTCTCGTGGGTACTTGACCCACCCACAAAAGTGAGGTACCAATTTTCTCTGAAGACTTTGGGGAATGCAGGCTGAGTAGGATTTTGTGGATCCACACAGATTCTAGAACTTTCCACCACAGAAATGTGAGCAAAATGTGTTTTTTGGACAGATTTCGAGGTTTGCAAGGGATTCTGGGTAACAGAACCTGGTGAGAGCCAGTCAAGTCACCCCATCTTGGATTTCCCTGGGTGTTTAGGTTTAATAAATGTATAGGTTTGCTAGGTTACCTTGGTGCCGGCAGAGTTAGGGTTCAAAATCTACAGCTAGGCACTTTGCAACATAGTTTCAGTCTTCACTGTAAAATGTGCTGCGTCCACGTTGCGTTTTGGGTCATTTCCTATTGCGGGCACTATGCCTACCCACACAAGTGAGGTACCATTTTTCTCAGAAGATTTTGAGGAATGTGGGGTAGGTGAAGTTTTGTCGATCCACGCAGATTACAGAACTTTCCACCATAGAAATGTGAGGAAAACGTATAATTCTTTACAAATTTTGAGGTTTGCAAGGGATTCTGGGTAACAGATCCTGGTGAAAGAAGGCAGCCTGGGCGTCGCACAGGTATTGTGATGGTGGGATGTCGTTGGTGTTGGGGAGTTCTTTCACGATGCTGAAGAGCTCTTTAGTGTTGTGTGCGTTGTTGTCTAGGCGGTCCTTGAAGGTGGTCCTCTTGGCGGTCCTGATGAGCTGGTGGTGTTTGCGGGTGGCGCTCTTGTGGGCTGTGTGACTGTCTGGTGTTCGGTCATTTAGCCATTTCTTCTCCAGCTTCCGACAGGTGCGCTTAGAGATCCAGAGGTCTTTGGTGAACCAGGCAGCTTTCTTGTTAGTGTGGTTAGTTGTGAAGGTCTTGAGAGGGGCGAGGGTGTTGGTGCAGTCGTTGATCCACTGTTTGAGATTGGTCGCGGCGGTGTCGGGGTCGGTGGGTGGTCTCAGGGCGAGGGTGGTAGTCAGTTGGTCCTTGGTGACCTTGCCCCTGCAGCGGCGTCGCTGCTGTTGGGTGCGGTGGTGTGTGGTGGGTTTCCTGAAGGTGAAGTAGATGCATCTGTGGTCGGTCCAGTGGGGTTCGGTGGTGTGGTTGAAGGAGACGTGGGGGCTTGTGGAGAAGATGGGGTCCAGCGTGTGTCCAGCGGCGTGGGTGGGTGTCATCACGAGCTGTTTAAGTCCAGGATTGGCGAGGTTGTCGATCAGGGCGGTGGAGTTGGCGTCATCGTTGTTCTTGAGGTGGAAGTTCAGGTCCCCGAGGAGGATGTAGTCCGTGGAAGTGAGGGCGTGGATGCTGATGAGGTTGGAGATGGTGTCGCTGAACTGTGGTCTTGGTCCGGGTGGTCTGTAGACGAGTGTTCCTCGGAGGGTCGTGTTGGGGTCGGTGTGGATCTGGAAGTGCATGTGCTCGGCAGTGGTAAGGGTGTCTCCGGTGTTGGTCGAGACTCTGAGGGTGTCCTTGTGGATGATGGCGATTCCCCCTCCAGCTCCGTTGGTGCAGTCTCTGCGGGTGATCTTGTAGCCCTGTGGGATGGCTATGGCGATGTCTGGTGCCGAGGTGGCATTCAGCTAGGTCTCTGTCAGGAAGGCCACGGCGGCGGCGGTAGAGTCTAGGAGGTCCCAGAGTTCGATGGCCAGCTTGCGAGCGGAGCGGGTGTTGAGGAGGATGCAGCGGAGGTGGTTGGGTTCTCTGGTTGGCGGTTTGGTGGGCTGGATGCTGGTGAATCTGCAGTTCCGGCAGGCGAAGGGCCCTTGGGTGCGTTTCGGGGTGGCCTGGTAGCAGGGGTGGTCTCGTCCGGTGTTGAGTGCGTGGAGGGTGCTAGAGTCATAGTGCAGTCTGGCGTTGTGGGGCGCGGGGTCCAGGGGTCCTGGTGCTGGGCGCGGTACAGGCACAGATGGGCGCAGACGGGCTTGCCTTTAGTACGCCTTCGGCACGCCAGCAGCGCGCCTGCTGCACGCGTCCGCTGCGCGGCCTCCATATGAGGGTCAGAGGGAGAGAGGAGCAGCTGGGAGGTTGAAGCAGGGCGGCCAGTGGTGGACAGGGAGGCGGGGCCGCAGGGACCCAGCGGCGGGAAAAAAGGCGGTGACAGGGAGTACAGGGGAAAAAGGAGAGGGGGCATAGGGGCAAGGGGCACAGGGGTACAGAAAACAAAGGATGGGCACTTAACAAAACAAACCAAAAAAACAGCAGCAGGCGGGGGAAAAAGGAGAGGGGGCACAGGGGCAAAACGGGCACAGAGGTATAGAAAACAAAGGAAGGGCACTGAACAAAACAAACCAAAAAACAGCAGCAGAAACAGAACTCAGTCGCGATGTAGGCGGGCCAGCACGAGCGGATCACAGGTCACACAGGGGGCTGCAAGCAGTGAGAGGAGCGACCTGCCTGGTGACAGGGTCAAAGGACGCTCTCTCTGCCGCTGCACGGCCTCCATATGAGGGTCAGAGGGAGGGAGGAGCAGCTAGTAGGTGGGAGCGGGCGGCCAATGGTGGACAGGGGGGCAGGCCGCAGGGACGCAGCGGCGGTATAAACGGCGGGGACAGGGAGATCAGGGGAAAAAGGAGAGGGGGCACAGGGGCAACGGGCACAGGGGTACAGAAAACAAAGGATGGGCACTTAACAAAACAAAACAAAAACCGCAGCAGGCGGGGGAAAAAGGAGAGGGGGCACAGGGGTACAGAAAACAAAGGAAGGGTACTGAACAAAACAAACCAAAAAACGGCAGCAGAAACAGAACTAGTCGCGATGTAGGCGGGCCAGCACGAGAAGATCACAGGTCACACAGGGGGCTGCGTGGCGGTGAGAGTGACCTGCCTGGTGACAGGGTCAAAGGTCGCTCTCTCTACCGCTGTGCGGCCTCCATATGAGGGTCAGAGGGAGGGTGGAGCAGCTGGGAGGTGGGAGCGGGGAACCAATGGGGGACAGGGGGGCGGGTCCACAGGCACACAGCGGCGGGAAAAAGGGCGGGGACAGGGAGGGCAGGGGAAAAAGGAGAGGGGGCACAGGGGCAACAGGCTCAGGGGTACAGAAAACAAAGGATGGGCACTGAACAAAACAAACCAAAAAACAGCAGCAGAAACAGAACTCAGTTGCAATGTAGGTGGGCTGGCACGAGCGGATCACAGGTCACACAGGGGGCTGCGTGGCGGTGAGAGGAGCGACCTGCCTGTTGACAGGGTCAAAGGTCGCTCCTCAAAGGTGAGTCAAATCATAAAGACTGGAAGTATAACCATCCACTTTTGTGAACATCGGAGTGCCCGCACAACACATCCGGACAGTTAAACAAGTCGTATCTGTACTTGGGAAAAACTTCTTACCAACAAGTCACACAATATTAAGCAATAGCCCCATCCCCAAACCCCTGACCCCACTACTTGAGCTTTCTCGACCGTCCCAGTGTGGGCCGTCCATGCCCTATTTCTCATGGATATTAGTCCTATTCCTCTAGTCGGCTAGAGTTATCGTCTGGAGGATTGTTGTCTGGCTCCTCCTGAACCTCTCTGCGCTGGCCTAGTCTGTTCCGCCGGTCTCTCCTCTGGTTCCCTACAGTAGACCAACTCTCCATCCACTCCCACACGGCCTCCGGGGAGTCAAAAAAACAGGATTTGCCATCAGATTCGACCCTCAGCTTTGCGGGGAATAAAATTACGTACTTGACCTCCGTTGGACTTGGCCCTTCTGGCAGGTTCACCCCTGAACTTTTTGCCTGGTGTTAATAAATAATTATAGTGATGTCTTGGTTTCTGCGCACTTTCACTGTGTCCCAGTGGAAAGTGCGTGCGCACTCTGAGTGCGTGTGGTTAGATAGGCCTGCCCTCCCATAGGAATGCATGGGCAATGTATGTGTCCCTGGTAGTTCCTGATGCGTGGGGTGTGCAGGCTCGAGTTTGGTATGTGCAGACTCGTGTGATTGAATGCTGCGCAATCATATATGCGGCATGATTGTGTCTAATGTGGAAGTGCCACTTCTAGAAGTGTGCCTGTTTGTGTAATTTGTGTCTGGCTTGTGATTGGCTGGAGCTGGCTGGTGAGCCTGGCTCCAGGAGTCTGGATGGGTCTGCCCGGTGGTGAGTGTGAGATTAGCATGCTGATGGCTGGGGAGGAGTGCACCTGGGTCTTGAATAGGGCTGGGCTTTCCCCACACAATGCTGGCTCTGCCCCTTGTGGTGCGACTGATGACCCTAGCCTGACAAGTGAATAGGAGGGGTGGCTGAGCTCATCAAGGGGGCTCCCAAACCAGCTGTGCCTGGTTTTTCCCCCACCCTGCACCTTTAGACAAAGAAATTTCATGTATAAAAAGAGGCTGTGACCTCTTCTAAAAGGTTCTTGTTCCCAACTTGAATCCTACCAGGGGCGTGCTGTTGCTTGGGCCCGGGGGAAGGCTTGCCTCCCTGGGCCCTGCCCAGCCCCTTGACTACTGCAGCCCCTGAACCACTGAAGGACTTTGCTGGACTGTTGGCTCCTCTAGCGCCTGGGGGCCCTGGATTCCTTCTCTAAGTGCCTGGAAGCGCTTGTTCTTTGCCCTAGCGCTGGGGAGCGCTGTATCTGGCCACTAGCGCTTGGGAGCGCTGGTTATTGCCTTCTAGCGCTTGGGAGCGCTTCATTTCTGCCGTAGCGCTGAGAGCGCTTTGTTTGTCAAGCCGGTTCCCACCCGGCATTTGCCCGTCACGTGAAGATGTCTTGGACCCCCAGCGAGTGCCTACCTCGCTTTATTTCTTATTGTCCTTATTCTCGAGGGAGCCTACTCCTCGTCATCCCCCCGAGTTCATCGCCGCTGGCCCGGGACCGCTCGTGACGTCCTTCCCGTGCCGCGCTAGGATTGGCTGCCTGCCCGGGATTCCCTTGCGACGTTTTACCCGGGCCGCGCCATGATTGGCTGCCGGCCCAAGGAGTGATGGAGTCCGGCCCCCGAAGCGCGACGTGGCAGGGAGCAGCGGGAGCCTATTCCGGGCTCCTGCCTTTCCCCCCAGAAGCCGCTGACCCCCCTCCCCGGGGCTCCCAGGAGCGAGGGAGAGCCCCGGAGAGCGAGAGGAGGCTGGCGAAGAGGAAGAGACCGGCACGTCCCCAGACCCGGTGAGTGCAGTGAAGGAGAGGAGGGGCGTTGGGGTACCGTAGGGCCTCCCCTGATGCCGAGTCCCCCGATAGGGACTCCACCTATGCGAGTCAGAGCCCGAGAGGCTCAGGGGGTAGTTCTCAATCATGAGTCCCCCGAGAGGGACTCCACCAGCCCCCTCATGTTTAGCCATGAGCCCAAGAGGCTCCCCGGTACCCAGTTGTCCCCGAGTCCCCCGGGAGGGACTCCATTGCGGGCCACATTTGTTTTACGAGCCCAGAGAGGCTCCAGGCAGTCCTTAAAGTTGCGAGCCCAGAGAGGCTTGTGGAGGCATTTCTTTGTTCAGAGCCCCAAAGGCTCCCAGCGCAGCATTTGTTTTAAGAGTCCACGAGGGGTTCAAGGCGCTAATTGTTCACTGAGCCCCGTGGCTCCAAGTAGGCACCCAGTGAAATCGAGTCCCCCAGGGAGGGACTCCAACGATGCCACAGTTGTTTGTTTGAGCCCAAGAGGCTCACAGTCCACATTTATCTAGAGCCCTGAGAGAGGCTCGAGGTGCCATATTTGTTTTATGAGCCACGAGGCTCTTGGGGTCACCAGTGTTTTGGCCCCATTGTGTTCTTGAGCCCACAAGGCTCCAACGTTGGCATCCACATTGCTTACAACTGCCCAGCACTTAGTGGGCAGTTGCTACGTTTAGGTTTTGGTGCAGTGACGCAACCTGGACCCTGGACTTTGATGTAAGTTCTGTGCTAGTATGATTTCTGCGAAGTGTTCTTTGCTGCACCTCTGAATGTGTTGTAGATGCATTATGTGCCTTGTTCCTTACACCTCTGAATGTGTGTTTATGCACCATGTGTTTTTTCCTGCACCTCTGAATGTGTTGTAGATGCATCATGTGCCTTGTTCCTTACACCTCTGAATGTGTTGTTTATGCATCATGTGTTCTCCTGTGCTGCACCTCTGAATGTGTTGTAGATGCATCATGTGCCTTGTTCCTTGCACCTCTGAATGTGTGTTTATGCATCATGTGTTTTCTCCTGCACCTCTAAATGTGTTTTGATGCGTCATGTGCCTTGTTCCTACACCTCTGAATGTTCTATGCATCATGTGGAAAGCTTCTGATTGTGAAATGTTCTAAGTGCTAGTTCTACTAAGTGCATATTCCTGACAGTGGTGCCTGTGGCCCTGTCCTGTACATAATCCCCTGTAAATTCTGCCTGTGCCTGTTGGCACATTGTAAAGTGTGTGTTCCTATCTAATGTGGTTTTGCAATACAAAGGCTATTTTTACATATACCTTGTGTGGAGTTCCTTTTGTGGGGGGCCTGGGATGTTGTTGCTGGTGGGTGCGTGCGCAAATGCTTTACACATCGCCTCCGAGATAAGCCTGACTGCTCGTGCCAAGCTACCAAGAGGGTGAGCAGGGGTTGTCTTGGCGGGTGACTTCCTTACCCTACCTTAGGAATGGTGGTTTCTGCCTGGCTTTGGCGCAAGCCTTAGCCAACCAGAAATCCCATTTCTAACAACCTCTCTGTTCCTCAGTTCCTTCTTTACTGCTTGGAAGCTGCGTCTTTGGGCCTGAACTTTGGCTGTAAAATCAAGATAGAAGGCCACCTCATAGTTCTCTATCTTCAGAGGGGGATTTGAGCGTGCCGTCTGCAAGACAATGTCTCTATCGCGGTAGTTGAAAACTCGTGCAATAATGGGTCTCGGGGGTGCTCCAGGACTCGGTCAACCTCCTGGCACCCTATGGGCTCTTTCGATCGAGAAGTAGGAGGACAGAGTCTTGGGCTTTAGGTGTTTTGTAATGAGGTCCTCCACGTATAGGTCTGCAGTCGGCCCCTCTGTTTTTTCCGGAACCCCCAAAATGCGGATATTGTTGAGGCGGGCTCTTCCTAACTAATCGTCAAGTTGTTGCCACATTCTGTCCTGCCTCTGTTGTAGTTCAAGCATTTGTGTTTGTAGTTCCGAGGTGTCTGTTTGCAGGGCATTAATGACTATTTTAAGTTCTTTGACTTTCTCATCCATTTTGCGAAAGTCGGCCCGGAGGAGACAGACCTCTAGTGCTACCGAGTCCACGGATGTGCGCACTCCGCTTATGGCTCACATTACATCATGAAGGGTGGGCTCAGGGGGACGCACAGGGGTCGCCGTGTCACTTTCTTTCTCTGATCTTGGGGAGTCGCCCTTGTCTCCAGTTTTGGACCGCTCAAATTTGGCCAATTATTTTTGGGAATTGCCCCTAAGGCCTTTCCCTCCAGTTGCCATGTTGACACTGCGTCAGTAATAACCCTCTGTGGGGCAGAGGAGGGTGAAATCAGCCACTGCAACACAACCCTCATGGTGGCACTCCGACCGCTGGATGGGTGCGACCCCTCGTGTTTGGCCCAAAGAAAAGAAATAGGTCAGCGCGCCGTTTGGTTGGCCTGCCGCTCCAGCCCCCAGACTCCTTTTCAGGCTGCGGTACAGTCCCTTTGGGGCCCAGCACATTCATTGGCAGCTCTTGTCGATAGCCAGGGAAGTACACTGGTCGTCCTCTCTACATCACCTGCCCCCCAGCACCTGCGGGCCCCCCCCGATCCCTCCACTGGTCTCTGAAGTATTTCTGAAGATCTATTTACAGACCGTGGACTTCGGAGTGAATAGCGCCGGATGCCGCCCGGCGTCACAGCAGCCTGTCACTCCCAGCAGAGGGCGTCACCTTAAGATTGTTGCCCCTGTATCAGGCGCCTAATCAGGGTCTCTAGTGCAGATGCGTAGTTTGTGGGTCTGCAGTCCGGCAGGTTTTTCACCCTCAGTAGTTTGTATGAGCCATGAGCCATAGATACACGCGCTAATAAGATGCAATACACTCCTGGGCTCTTTGAAATCAATGTGAGTGCTTAGCCTCAGATGCTGGGCTGTCTCCACCGCACCCGTGTACCTCTTCATCCAGGCCCCAGAGCCGGGACCTCGCGTAAACACCCAGTCACCCTGACATCCAGCAGGGTGCAGCAGCACTCGCGTTGTCCCCCGTTTCGCGGCTTCCAGGAGAGTCCTCACTGTTCTGGGGGGCAGCGCTCATCCAGGACATCCACCAGGGCAGATCACAAGCCAGGCCCATCAGCAGCCGGGGTGCGCACTGGGACACCAAGGTCTATCCGTCAGTCCGGGGCCACTGCGGCATGCGTCGCTTACTTACATCAAACAGTCCAATTGAATTTTGTAGTTGCTGAGCCCTCATAAAAAATAAAAAAAAATTAGAATAAATATTTTAAAATGGAAAGCATTTGGGAGCAGGGAAGAGGCACCGGAAAAAATAGAGTACAGGGACAAGACTAGACAAAGGAAATTATGTACTGTTTACAGGTGTGAACAAAGGGAGGAGAAAGAAACATAAGACTACAATGCAAGAACCAATGCGTTGTGTACATCATTCCATTTTACTACTTGGTCGCTCCTATTTCTTCCACAATAAGCTTGAACAGTTGACTTCAAGACAAAGCCATTTCCAGGTGATGTAAATTAAGGCATTGGGGCTGCTTCAAGCCAAAGCAGGAACATTTTCTTGGTCATCCGGGTTAGGAGCCAGGCTTAGTGCAGGAACTTCAGTATGTATTATGCCCTGCCAAATGTTCATCATCAAATAATTTTATTCGGGTGCAGAAGGCATTCATAAAAGTACAGAGTGTAATACTATACACACATTATTTCATAGCACACATAAAAATATATTTACACATTTCAGAGCATAGAATTAAAACCAATAGGTCTTGTCAATGCACAAGCTATTGACTTTATCAATGTATTTTACCCACGTTAAACTGCAGTGTCGCTGAAATTACAGAAAATAAGTGCTATGATGAGATCAGCACTCGCATCATAGAAGTGGCGTAAGGAAACTTGAGGGGTCCCCCTGCACAGTTCAGGGAGGGGCCCCCACACTTTATACTAAGGAGCTTTAAGGCTAGGTGTCTCACCGCACATGCACCGAAGGGCTGTGGGGCTATTGATAAGCCATGGCATCATAGCGCTTTTTAGATTGTCGCTTGAGCCAGCGCATGCGCTGATCTGGCAAGACATTTAGTAAGTGGGTTTTTAAAGTGCTACCAAAGGCGGCCACCAGCTTGCTGTTACGCGCACAATCGCGTGCGCCTCGCTCCGCCTCTCCAATATTCTGTTGCTGATCTCTTTCACTTTCGCACGCACGCACACAACTTCCGTTCGTGCCCGCACATTTTGTTTACACAAACATTACTGGCTTGTTTTGAGGGGCAGGGGCTGCTCTCTATCATGCTAAGAACGCAGGGTTGGGGGTTTTGCCGTCCTTGGCCTACATTCACAGCATTTCAGAGCAATTTGCAAACCGCATCCCACTTCCCTGATTGATATTACCGGGACAAGAATTCTGCAGTTTCTCCCGATTGCAGTTTGTTTGCGCTGACGTATCCCACAAGGCAAATCACAGAGTAATCATGCACAGTAAATGCATCTGCATTGCAACCTGATATGGGTCCCTAAGTTACTGCTGGCTCCGACTTCCTTTTGACATTTAATACTAACTTTAAGGATTGGTTTCTTTTAAGCTGTAGCCTTGTACAGCTATCGAATACACTTTATCTAAAGTTAGCACCCCTCCCATATACTGATTCTGAAAATCTTGTGCTGCCTCATAACAACAGTGTGAGCCTATTACAGCCATCAATGCACACAGACTGCTCTTGCAGTAAATAGCTACCATGGGGACCCAGGCCGCATGTGACACCTCCACCTATGTTGTTCCAACAGCGCATTGGATTCTGGAGCTTGCAGTTTTCCTCCCCGTTGTACGTAATGCTCCTACAATTGAAAGCATGCAGAACATTTTGGCTAAAAGCAGGATGGAGTAGAGGTGTGACACGCGGCACGGGCAGTGGCAGCTGTGCGATGGTATGACAGCACCACGTCATGGACATTTACCAACAAACATACATTGTTGGCCGCCTGCTTCTTTGAAAACCCCGGATGTGTGTTCTTTTTAACTGTGCGCGTGCATTGACAAGGGCGCAATTGAAACAGCGTTCACTACTTGGCTGCACCAGGGCGTACGCTAGGCATGGGCAGTGTGGGCAGCTGCCCAGGGCCTCGCACTCTGCCTACCAGGATGGGGCCCTGCACAATGGCAACACCCCCACCTGGCAACACCCCCACCAGTCCTCGTGTACCCCTGCCGATCAAAGTTAAAGAAATGCGTCTATTTACAATTGGGCTCATGGGAGGAGGGCCCCCTCCTGGGACCTCTAAGGGATGGCGTGGGAAGGCCTAGAGTAGAGGGACACCTCTCGGGCTGCCCATTCAGAGATTCCGCAGGGTGCCCATTGTCAGCACTTTAGCCCAAACAGGTTTAACTCAGCCCCCAAGCAATTCTCACACCTTCAGTCCGAAATGGCTGTACAAGAGGTGCTTGGGGTGGCTGAGAGGAGGAGCTGTGGCACAGGAGGGGTCTGCACAAAGCAGCTTCCCAGAGATCAGAAGGAGTCACGTATGTAAATTTCAGGGGCCTCGCAGATTCCTTTTTACCCAGGGCCCCGAAAATCCTAGGACCAGCCCTGGGCTGCACCATCACTAAGCACTTTTGTTCATCGAAGGATCCACGCTAACTCCCTTTCTTTTCTTTTTTCTTTTCTCCTCCCAGTGACAGAACAGCAAGATACTATTATTACTGGCTGTGGCACCTGAGGAAGCAAGTGCTGCAGTCTCAGTGCGTGCTCCAAGAAGATGCCTACTTTTGGCTGGCCGCTTCACGCTGCAGGCCGACCTGGGCAACTTCAAAAGGAACGAGCACTATGGGAAATATTTTGAACCGGAGGCTTACTTCCCCTCTTGGGTAGGGTTCGCTGCACGGATTGTCCGATGATTTCTCCAGCAGGCTTCTTGTTGCCACGTGTCCTTAGCCGTCCCATCTCCTTCTAGTGAAAGCACAGTGTAATGTAATAAACAAAATGAAATGTGCCAGGGCCCTGACCTGATGTTTGAAGAGATGGTTCTCAAGGCGTGAAATAATGTCCTCATATCTTTCACATTCCCCACAATGATATAGGCCACCAAGGGTTTTGAATTGTGATGGATCTCTAGTTATTACAAAATTTCACAGTCTTAAATCCATGTAAATTGCATTGCGCCTGGCCCTTTCGGTCCAGCAGTGTCGCCAACGTGAGAAGCACCCTCTATCTTACACACGTCATTAAGGTGCCGCCAACGTCTTTTTCTAAAAGTGTTATTGCCCTCTTTTGTATAATTTTAGAACAAAACAGGAAATAGACAAGCATTGGCATAGCCAATAGGTTTCGCTTTTGGGACCTTATAAGTGTTTAGCCATGCAACAGTTGATGTTGTTGCAACAAGGATGCCAAGGATATTGTGCTGGATACCTAAACCCTTATAAGGTCCCAAAAGCTCCAAAAAGGCGAGACCTATTGGCTATAACAATGCTTGATCAAGGCTTAATCGCCGAAACGCGTTGTTGTTGCCAATAAACCTATATTCAACTGCACAAGAAAGGTGTCCGAGCAGTCTGTCTGTATCTAGCTGACTTCGAACTACGTGTTTTGGGGATTCCCGGTGCCCTGGCTCGGACCGCCCACTGACAGCACACCTGACTTTACCGGAACTCGTGGAAATAAAAAAAAAAAATATATATATATATATATATATATATATATATATATATATATATATATATATATATATATATATGCAGTGCAAATCCTCGAACCTCCACGCTGGTAGCGCGGCGAAAGAAGAAGGCAGACCCCACGTTTTCAGGCAGGATGTTATATTTATTTAGGACCTTTCAAATGATGCGTTTCGAGTACGATGTACTCTTGTTCACACACCGTGAAACCAGTCAGCCTGTTAATTTATATGCTTTTTTTCCCTGACCCTTCCTAAGGGCCACACCTCCTATCGTGCATCACATGACTGTGAAAACAAACATAGAAATGGGTGCAACTTTCCAGATGGGAGAACAGACGACTAATTCTTGGTGTAATCACTTATATAATGTATAATACAATATATACAACAATTCATGCTGTTATAAAATATATTATACGTCATCATATTTAAAAAAAATTACATTGTGACATTTATAAACATTGTTCATTTCCTATCACAGTAGTATTGCACATATCTCATAAATGGCCTTAAAGAATATCGTAACTGCTTGAATGCAGAATGCCCGAACCATGGGCTATTAAAGTGACTGATGCTTGATGTTCCCTGCTTGAATGCAATTATCCAAAAAAGGATATAAAGTGCCTAATGCAGATCTGTGCAAACTGCAAACCAGTCTAATACTAAAGATTAAAGCCTGAATTCACTAGATCATGCGATGTGAACATATCAGTGACAACTATGCTATATATATATATATATATATAGATATCTGTTTATCGTATTAGTGATTTTCTGTTATAAGAGTTGTTTACGCATACAATGTTTGCATTCTTCCTTTCCAAACTCAGCGTCTTCGTTTACTTCAGCTCGGTCATTAGCTTCGTCTCTCTTTCTATGGTCGCAGCTCCACCTAGTGGCTGTTTTAAATAGCTTCTAAGTGATCATTTTACACTTTTATAAAACATGTAAAAACGTTTGTAGATACATATCTTCTAATGGTAATACTCCTGTTTTTACAGGACAAAATCCTGAATATAAATGTACAAAAAAAAGAATTACTTTGGAAAAATATACATGATGACTTTTATTTTCCATTACAACAATATCACTCTCCTGAGCAATTAACAATTAAAGCTCTTGTAGATTATTTAATACACCCAGTATACTTTTCAGCACAGCATATTTACATCACTGTCCGAAGTTGTGCTTTTAATAGCATTAATGGTCTAAAGGAACAGAAAGGATACTTGGAATTTTGAGTAGTCCATGCTGTTTTATTGCAAAAGAAGCAGACTGTTTTTTGTTATTTTCTAAAGTTTCATGCTATATGTTAAGCTTACAATGTATTCAGTAAAATGAGGTGATGGCTGCCCTAAAGATGGAAACGTTTTCCCAGTTATTTTTGTGTATTTTTCCTGTCAGTAGTGTTGCATAAATATTTTGAAATATATTATATATATAAACGTAGTCATTCAGCCCACTTGATTTTTTGATCATCCATTTCCCTTCTGTTTGTTATACGTAACCAATCACTGTGCGACAATATAATATTTATAGAGAATTGGTACTGCAAAGCTGACTTCTCATCCAGTTGTTTGCAGGCTTGCAAAGAAATTCTGGCATACATGCTATTTAAGAAATCAGGGAATATTTTTGAGGACTCAAAATTTCGAGAATGCAGCATGTTACAACAGCAGCACAATAAAAGCTTAGGATGCACATTTTAATAATATGTGTGAGAAGTTGGCCTGATATGTGATGTCCACTATTCTAGTGGGCACCCTGTATCAGTCAAAACAAACCTTATGGTGATGGTTGTAAAGTCAACCTTAAAGACCAGCTATCCTAGTGGTAGCATGGACAAAGCAGTCCTAGGCTAAAACTTCAGAGAGCATGTGAAGCCAGCTGTTTTACCATATGTAACCCCTTTAATACCAAATGAAAGGACACCACATAGGTTATATATAAAATATATATGTATGTATTACTAACACAACCCCTCTGAACTCTTTATGAGGTCAGAGGCACAAGCACATAACAAGATACTTAATTATCATACAATAAGTTGCACAAATACAGTCGAGCCCTAGGGGCATTGCAAACCATATACTAAAATAGTGGTATAAGAACCACGTCACGAACAGGAAGTAGGCCTAGGGCCTAGGGAATCGCTGGGGCTACACTGAACTACCAAAGGTTAGGAAGCAGGAGGCCCACGGGAAGCGTGTGCAGTGTCTTAACACACTCGGGTGTTCTCCAAGGAATACAATGGGAACGTAAGAGTTAGAAACTAGTTGATTTAGGACACTTCCGGATGGACTAGGAGAAATCTACTGAAAACTAGGACACTTAGATAGTCAATACCCACAGGAGCACCGGAGTACTCGCGTTACCTCACCCACAGGAGCCGGGTGCATAGGTGTCAAGTTGTGTCGGGTTTCGTCGCTGAATCCTATGGAGACCTGTAAAAAGATGCTGCCGGCGACCAGAAGAGAAGTGACCGATTGGATCCAAGGGCGGATCGAGGATGAAGAGTACCTGAAAGCAGAGGGGACAGAGTCTGGGTCACTAGCCAGTGACAGGAAGGAACCAGGCGATGTTGTGACGCAATCAGGTGATGTCGTGAAGCTTGTCTCTGCAGCCAAGTGGACCAGGAGGCTTCGGCGACAACCAGGAGCTGGATACGGACTGTCCCACGAAGGATCTCGGTGTCAGCTTCCGGATTGGAGTCAATAGGCCTTGGCAAATGCAACCCACGCAGGAATCAAAGATGGGCTTCTGTTCAGACCAGCAAGGTCTGGGGCGCTTCTTCTTTTCAGGGAAGCAAGAGCAAGCCTGGAGCAACCAGGCAAGTGGTGTAAGTTCAAAGGTTCGCCTTCACAGAGGCCACTAGCCAATGGGCAAGTGACCAGAAAGGCGTGTCGAGCACAAAACACTAGCAGGCCCCACGCAGCATTCGTGGAGTGTGGAAGGCTGTGCGTTGGTGCAGAAGGTGCTCGGGGCTGGGGCTTCTCAATCCCCAATGCACAACTTCGAGGGTGCCTCAGAAGCTGCACAAGTAGCAATGAGCAGGTTTTTCAAGATGGCCGGTCCCACGTCTCTCGTCGCCTCCACGGGTCTCAGCTTTGCTCTGGCTGTGGATCGAGGTCAAAGAAGTCTGGAAATCCAGTTCTTGTTGGGCTCTGTGCTCAGGCTCCGGCGGGAGCGTCGACAAAGCAAACCCCAGATCACTTGATGGTGCCTGTTTGCACAGTGTGGTCACTCCTTGACCACAAGGGAGATTCTTCAGTCTTCTAGTTGCAGTAGAATGCTTCTATAAGCAGCAGGAGGTCAGACTTTTTTCTGGGGCAGCAGCATCCATTTTGTGATGCTGAAGCTCTGGTTAACTTTAACCGGGATTAACAGGAACAACATGTCTTCTCCCTATAGAAGGGTGGAATGCTACCCCCGTCGCCAGAACTGGCGAGGGGGTAGTATTCCAAAGCGTATGACACCTTACACAACATGTTTTGATAAAGCCAAACCAAAGTTAGCATTAACCACGAGGATTATAATTAGGGCTCCCGGTTTGCCGTTTTTTACGGATTTTTACATATAAATACAGACGGAAAAGTAATTTTCCTTTATCTGTATTTATATGTAAAAACTGCAAAATACGAGTAAATTTTGCAGCGCTGCCTTGGTTCTGAGTTGCTGTGCCACGCCTCTGCTCTGGTGCTGGGAATTCCTTCCAGTGACGTACTTTGGTTCAGGGTCTTGAAGTGACCCTGAGGCAATCCTGGTTGTTTCGAAGCGTCACAGTGTGGGCGTGCTAATACCTCCAGCCCTGCCTTTAAAGCCGCTCCAGCCTCTCTCTGTCCCTCTGCAGCCTCTGACTCCTGCCCTCCCCCACCCCACCCCACTTATGAAGAGGCAGCAGCAGCTGTTCGCATCCTCGTGTTTATTTTCGTTTATTTTCTTGTTTTCCGGTGCTCTGCTTGGCTGCCGCACTGTAACCCCTGCTGGAAAAAAGCACTCTTTGCTGTAGAATTTTCAGAGTTTTACCCGAGGTTGGGCAAAAGTATGCGAGTAAGTGTTTGTGTGTGTGGGGGCGGGGGTAGGGCAAGGGGTCTAAGTCTCCCAGCACACACACGAGTACAGCCCCCCCTAATTCTGGGGCTTAATCACTGCCCTCTCTAAGCTGCCTCTCTCTGTTCGCATCCTCGTGTTTATTTTCGTTTTTTTTTCTTGTGCTCTGCTTGGCTGCCGCACCGTAACCCCTGCTGGAAAAAAACACATTATGTTATTTATTGCATTATGTTATGATTTGGAAAATACATGTTGGACTGCCACATGGTACACGCAGATGCTCTTTCACATATCGGGCACGACCACAACCATGGAATAGTTCAGCACAATTCTTCAGCTTCATTTTTATACAAAAGTGCATTGTTCATGTCTTGACTAAGCAATGGCAACGCAGATGCCCAGTTTCTTCTTTATATGCCTGTTGCTGTTAACTAGCAAGCCAGATGTAAATCAGACTCTCTCACTGTGCACATCGTACCAACAGATTCCAGTTTTTCTGCAGCTGTACTGAGTTTCTCTTCAACATTTCTCACATGCATATTTTGGAAGTGAATTATAACAATATTAAGTGTAATCTCAACATCTAATTCTCACTCTTGTTGCTGCGCTTCTACTGGATAAATACTGCTGCTAATTCTTTTCTTGTGCCAGTAGATTTTCTTTAGGATAGTTCTTTGGTTTCATTAGAGGTGGTCCTAGTACAGAAGTTAGAGTGTAGCATTGGAATGTGGAATGCACGGAGAACACGTTTCCCTATGCCTCCAGACATGCCATGAGTTACATCAGTCGAGCAATATCTCAAATTACGAAGTAGGAGTGAGGCAACACTCAGGAAAAGGGTACTATGTTGGTTCATTTGTGTAGATCCAAGATTTTAAACTCCAAGGGCAGGGGTTTAAGAGTTGGGCATGGATGACAATTCCATTTCTCCTGCGTAATCTTGTGTACTTTCATATTACACTTATATTACATTTCAGAAATTATTCTAGTACTCCACATTGTTTAGTTATGCGCTGCTCAAAACCAAATAAAGCACACAGAACAATGAGAACGGCCAGAATGCTGAGGGCTGCTGGTTATGGCGCTTGTGGTTTTTTTGCGCTATTCTTTAGTGCGAAATGTGTTCTCATAACCAAACTAGGAAAGGACACATTTCACTCTGAAATATAGCACCAAATGCCATGTAATTATTATTAGCATTAGCACACTGTTTAAAAGAGAGGTTGTCAATTTTGAATCGGTGGGCCCACTTTGCCTTTCATCCTTATCAGGTCAATAAAACACCTAGTTTTAAGTCAGTATGGTCTATGCCTACTGTGAGGGTAACTGTTAAGAGAAAAAGCACATCATAAAACAAGAACAAAAACACTATTTTTCTAGCTGTCTCCCACCTGGAAAAATTTGAATTTGAAACCTTAAATAAAGCTTTTTTTTTAACTCCGAGGAAATCCAGAACAATAAGGCAACCACTGCACTTCATCAACAAACCAGAAAGAGCCTCAAAGTACTCAAAGTCTCTTGAAATGCACATGTGCTTGTACTACGATGGCAAAGTTTTCAGATGAATGTATTGTGTTGACCAATAACAACCGGGCGCAGGTGTGCCTTGTCAATTTAAATAAATGTGGAAAAATACTAGCTGTAGCGTCGTCTTTTGCTTGTGGCAAAAATAAATGCGGATAAATACAGAAAAAATGCCCAAAAAATAAATATGGATAAATACAGACAGAAATGGCAAAAAAATAAATACCATAAAACCGGGAGCCCTAATTATACTGTATCAATGCACTGATTATTTCATCCAGCAGCAATTATTTTTAGCATGCAGAGCTTACCTTCTCTTTCTACCATACTACTGTCACACTGAGGATGTTTTTGTTCCTGACCGCCTCTGTTATCCGCAATCCATTTAGCATTCATAATTCCGAGTTGAACATCTATGGGGATATTGAATACTCCGTAATAGTTTTTGTCTATTCAGAAGACAGACTCCCTGTGCTTTCCCTTTTTTGCCAGGCAACGCTTTACGTGCCGGTAGTGAGCGGCTGCACCCAGCGTGCACGTGGCTCTCGTACTCTTAACAGGGCCACACACCGGGCCTCTTCTTGCCAGTGATACAGGACTCTTCAGGCAGACGGAGGTAGGCCACACAGCATGTCCATATTTCCCTCTAATAAAGTTTGCCTGTATGGCATTTGTAGTTATGTTTTTTTCATTATATATAGGGGCAGATTTACAATAACTGGCGCATCCCCTGGGATGCGCCAGTTATTGTGCGCCGCCGCACCGCCACCCATGGTGCGCCGCATTTATAATGCAGCGCACCATGGGGCAAAAACGGCACAGATGCATGACGCATCTAGGCCGTAAAGGCGGCGCATTGCTGGAGTTGCGTCGCGCTTGCGACGCACCTCCAGCAAGGCTCGGGGGTGCCCTATCTGTCCAATGCTGCGTCAAGCCTTACACCTGCTTCAAGCAGGTGCAGGGTTTTGACGCAGCATTGGCCTAAAAGTGACTGAGTGAAATCTTGTAGATTCTAGATAGCCACTTTTGCGAGGCGCACCTGCCCCGGAACGCCCACCCTGCGCTGGAATGCCCACATGTGGCGCAGGGCTTTACAACGTGACGCATCTGCCTAGATGAGTCACGTTGTAAATGGGTCGCAGGGATGTGCCACGTTTACGCCGCCATTGCGTGACGAAAACGTGGCGCAAGTCCAACATAAATCTGCCCCATATTTTTTAACTGAATTCTTGCTTCATAATTTCTTTTCCCAGACATCGGAGCTTCCCGGCCCATGTTCGGTTGTTAAAGGTATTGACACACTCGTACTGGTGATTGTTGCCCTATAGATTGTTCTATTCTTTCTCTCGCCCCTGGATCTTTTAAAATAAATTTTTATTGGTGTGCAGTGATCTCCCTGGACCTATTTTGCCCCCAACTGCTTGTCCACCTTTACTTGATAGATAGTGAACCTTGCTGGTCTCCATTGAACTGTATGGCACGATGATTGAGCGAATGACCACTTTCGTGGGTCCATCCTTTAACCCATAGCCTCTGTACCCCTCTGCCGTTCCATAGCACTGCATGGTATGGCTTCGTTCCCACATCCAGACAACTTGGAGTGTTTTCGGTTTTATCTATAATTTACACATGTGCAATCTGCAGAAGACATGTATGTGCTTCACAAAGCACAGAAGGTTCGATAAACGGACCAAAGTAGTCCATGCATAAATATGCGTAACATCTGTTTCCTCCAGTGTACATGCAAGTCCATTATATGGCACATATATTGACATGATAGGCAGCAGTAATGAAGCTTCATAATATACAGAGTCATTAAGTATACATAAAAGGTGTGTATGTTTCCTTATCCGTAGATCCAATAAGCACAGCAATACAGTGAGCGCACAGCGAACCCGGGGGAAATGGCCCCACAATGTTCAGTCTAGTATAGTATACAAGGCCCTACATCTGGGAATGTATCCTTATGCTATTCATTACACAAGACAGTCAGTTGGTCATAAGTAGCATCCGATTCATTTAACCTGCTGTTAACAGTGTCCAATGTATAAATCCATTTGCACTCTTGGATGTTCAAGATGGAATTTATATCACCACGCCTGGGGTCCACTGATATTTTTTCAAGAACCACACATTTCATAGAATCTTGGTGGTGACCCTGTCTTTGAAAATTATCAAACAAAGGTGCCTCTACAGTCCCACATCTTATCCTACTACAGTGTTGCAGTATCCAGGTCTTGCCTTTTTGTCTGGTTTGGCCTACGTACATGTTGATGCAAGGGCATATAGTGGCATAAATCACATCTGTGGTGCTGCAATTTGTATGTGCCTGGAGGTCTATGGTATGGTGTTTGAAACAAAGCTTCTTGGTTTCAATTGTGAGCTTGCATGCTTTGCAGTTTCCGCATTTAAAATGGCCCACAATTTCTGGTATCTCCAAAAATTATTGTACCACATAGTCCTAAATATTTTTTGCTTTTTTGAAAGAGTGCATCAGTGGGTCTTTTATCTCTAGATTGTCTGAGATCAATTTCCAGTGTCCGTTTATGATCTTTTTAATGTAATTGATCCGAGTGCAAAAAGTGGTCACACATACCATCCTATTGATGTCATCAAGTCGCTGTTGTTTAGGTGTACACAGGGCGTCTCTGTAATTAAACCAGGCTCTCCTCCTCGCTCGCTTAACCAATCTCTTGGAGTAGCTATGCTGCACTAAGCAGTTGATGAGATCATCAGATTCTGAAAAATAGTCCTCCTTTTGGGAGCAGTTCTTGCAATGTGTAAAAACTGACCAAATGGCAGGTTGTATCGTAGGTTCCTGGAATGGTGACTGGAATACCTCAAAAGTGGGTTACGTTCCACTGGCTTTCTATATAAAGTAGTATAGAGGTACGCATTGCTTGTTTTTATAGATATGTCAAGGAAGTCAATGGTCTTCTGATCCCAGTGTATAGTGAACTTGATGTCGTTTGATCTGCCATTGAGCCACTCAAAGAATTTCTCTTGATCAATAGTTGTGCCTGTCCAGATGAGGAGCACGTCGTCTATATAGCGTTTCCAATGTGATACATTTTCAATATACGGATTGGCCTGGCTAAAGATGAATTGGTCCTCAAAGTTGTCCATGTATAGGATTGGCAGATCCGGGGTGAAAGAAGCGCGCATCGCGACCCCTTTAGTTTGAAGATAAAATTCCCCTTGGAAATAGAATAAGTTCTTCATCATTGCCACCTCCAGTAGTTATACCATGAAATCCGTGGGCCCAGGTGAAGGTTGGGACCTCTTGTTCAATGCCTTACTCATCACTTCCAGTGCTGGTCGTTGGGGAATGCTAGTATATAGTGATACTATGTCTAGTGTTACCAATAGTTGTTGTGCAGTGTTGAATGGTGGATTGTCAATCAGATTTATCACTTCCATTGTGTCCCGCAGGTATGTTCTTGTTGATATCCCTAGTGGTTTCAGAAAGAAAATCCCACCGGTTCTAAGAGAGAGCCACGTCCAGAGATGATGGGGCGTCCAGGTGGGTGGTTAGGATTCCTATGCACCTTAGTTACGTGTAAATGGTTGGGAGTCTTGGTTCTTTCATGTTAAGGTACTCAAATTCATGGTCGGATAGGAAATCATCTTTCTTGCCCTTTTTAGTGATGGTAAGGATCACTTTTCTGATCTTCGTACGGTCAGGGTTGAGAATAGAGTAGCTCATGTCATCATGGAGTTGTGAGTAGATTTCTGCTTTGTAGTCAGGAGTATTATGCACAACAATGGCGCCCCCGTGTCAGCCAGCTTAATCACTAT
Organism: Lissotriton vulgaris; assembly: GCF_964263255.1. Classification (NCBI taxonomy): domain Eukaryota; kingdom Metazoa; phylum Chordata; class Amphibia; order Caudata; family Salamandridae; genus Lissotriton; species Lissotriton vulgaris. The sequence continues at coordinate 1,616,094,841 of NC_141687.1, read as the reverse complement.
GGTCTTGGTGGCTTTGAGTGTCCCTAGTGCTTCACGCTCTCCCTTACTGACATTATGTTTTGTATATTGCTTCTTGGAACTAACATTCAAGACGTCGCGTAGTACCACACTTTCAAGGGAGAGAATTTTATGGGACATCATATGGGCAGGTCGCATAAAGGTAGATGGTACTCTTACACCAGTTTGTGACGTGGAAGATATCGGTTGGGAGTGTTTAAAGTAATGCCTCAACCTAACCTTACGGAAAAATCAGTGAAGTTCAGTTTTGATAGTGAATCGGTTGGGATGGGAGGTAGGTACAAAGGAAAGCCCTTTACTGAAAACCCTTGTTTCGTCTTCCAATAGCACATACGAGAACAGATTGATGATTGGACTGGGGGGCGAGGGGGGCCTGTTACCATTTGTAGACCCGCCTCTGGGTTTGTATCTCGCTGTGGTTCTCCTGTGGGAATCACACCTGTTTCTGATTCTGACCTCGTTGTCAGCCTGAGACAGAGCATGGAGCTTCTCCATACTCAACTCGGACCCTACGAAGGAGATCAGAAAAGTGATCCTTAACATCACTGAAAAGGGAAAGAAAGATGGTTTCCTATCCGACCATGAATTTGAGTACCTTAACATGAAACAACCAGGGCTCCCAACCATTTACACATTACTTAAGGTGCATAAGAATCCTAACCACCCACCTTGACGCCCCATCATCTCTGGATGTGGCTCTCTCTTAGAACCGGTGTGTAAATATGTGGATTTCTTTCTGAAACCCTTAGCGATATCAACAAGAACATACCTGCGGGGCACAATGGAGGTGATAAATCTGATTAACAATCTACCATTCAACACTGCACAACAACTATTGGTAACACTAGATATACTATCACTATACATTAGCATTCCGCAATGGCCAGCACTGGAAGTGATGAGTAAGGCATTGAACAAGAGGCCCCAACCTCCACCTGTGCCATGGATTTCATAGTCCAACTACTGGAGGTGGCAATAATGAAGAACTTCTTTTTCCAAGGGGAATTTTATCTTCAAACTAAAGGAGTCGCGATGGGCACTGCTTTCGCCCTAGACCTGGTGATCCTATACGTGGACGACTTTGAGGAGCAATTCATCTTTAGACAGGCCAATCCGTACATTAAAAATGTATCACACTGGAAACGCTATATAGACGACGTGCTCCTCATCTGGACATTCACAACTACTGATATAGAGAAAGTCTTTGAGTGGATCAATGGCAGATCAGACGACATCAAGTTCACCATACACTGGGATCGGAACACCATCGACTTTCTTAACATTTCTATAAAAACAATCAATGCATGCCTCTATACTACTTTATATAGAATGCCAGCAGAACGTAACAAGCTTTAAGGTATTCCAGTCACCATACCAGGAACCTACGAGACAGCATGCCATTTGGTCAGTTTTTAAGCATCCGCAGGAACTGCTCCCGAAAGGAGGACTATTTTTCAGGATCTGATGTACTCGTCAACCGCTTAGTGGAGCGTGGCTAACCAAAGAGATTGGTTAAATCAGCAAGGAAGAGAGACTGATTTCATGACAGAGATGCCCTGCTTACACCTAAACAACGGCCAATTGATGGCCTCAATGGGATGATATGTGTGACCACTTTTGCACTTGCAGCAATGACATTAAAAAGATCATAAACGGGCACTGGAAATTGATCTCGGACAAACTAGACATAAAAGACCCACTGATTCACTCTTTCAAAAAAGCAAAAAATATTAAGGACTATCTGGTACAATACTTTTTGGAGATACCAGCCCAACCCACGACGCGCTGTGGAAATTACCTGAAATTGTGGGCCATTTTAAATGCGGAAACTGCAGAGCATGCAAGCTCACAATTGAAACCAAGAAGCCTTGTTTCAAACACCATACCATGGACCTAAGGCACATACAAATTGCAACACCACAGATATGATTAATGCCATTATATGCCCTTGCAACAACATGTACATAGGCCAAACCAGACAAACAGCCACATGCATCAAAGGAAATTGCATTCGCAAACGGTGCGAATCGCAAAATTCGGCCATTTGCGAATGCAATTTCCATTTTTGGGATGCATTAACATTTTAGTAATTTTCGCAAAATTGTGATTTCTTAAATTGCGATTGCATTTAAGGAATCTCAAATTGAGATTCCTTAAATGCAATGCATCAAACTTTAAAAATTTGCGAATTCGCAAATAAGAGGAGCAAATTACTATGAAGTTGACCTTCATGGTAATTTGCGAAAACTTTGAAAAATGCACTAAAGTGCATTTTTTAAAGTTCCATTTCACACACACACATGCCCTTGGGGCATGTGAGTGTGCAAAATGTACTCCTAAGCAGATTTCAGGGGTGCAACAGGGTGCAGGGGTGTCCTTTGGACACCCCTGCACCCTTGAAATGGCACCCTTGAAATTGCATTCTTAATTTGCGAATTTTCAATGGTGAATTGCAAATTAAGGATGTCTTTCCATTCATTCCTAAGGGCCTCTGGGCCCATAGGAATGAATGGGGAAGTATTCCTTAATTGCGATTCTCAATTAGGGAATCGCAATTAAGGAATTTTAAGAAATCGCTATTTTTATAGCGATTTCGTGATGCATTGCAGTTTGCAATTCCTTAATTGCGATTCCTTATTTTTCGCAGTTAAAGAATCGCAAAATGCAATATTGATGCATCTGCCTGCAAAAGTCAAGACCAGAATACTGCAACACTGTAGTAGGATATGATGTGGGACTGTAGGGCATCCTTGGTTGATCATTTTCAAAGACAGGGTCACCACCAAGATTCTTTGAAATGGGTGGTTCTTGAAAAAATATCAGTGGGCCCCAGGGGTGATGATATAAATTCCATCTTGAACATCCGAGAGTCTAAATGTATATATACATTGGACACTGTTAACAGCGGGTTAAATGAATAGATGCTACTTATGCCGAACTGACTGTCTTGTGTGATGAATAGCATAAGGATACATTCCCAGATGTAGGGCCTTGTATACTTTACTACACTGAACATTGTGGGCCATTTCCCCGTGTTCCCTGTGCAACCACTGTATTGCTGTGCTGATTGGATCTATGGATTAGGAAACATACACACCGTTTCTGTATACTTAATGACTCTGTATATTATGAAGCTTCATTACTGCTGCCTATCATGTCAATATATGTGCCCTGTAATGGATTAGCATGTATATTGGAGGAAACAGATGATACGTGTATTTATGCATGGACTACTTTGGTCCGTTTATCAAACATTCTGTGCTCTGTGAAGCACATACATGTCTTCAGCAGATTACACATGTGTAAATTATACTGTATCAACGCACTGATTATTTCATCCAGCAGCAATTATTTTTAGCATGCGGAGCTTACCTTCTCTTTCTACCATACTACTGTCGCACTGAGGACGTTTTTGCTCTTGTTCGCCTCTGTTATCCGCTATCCATTTAGCATTCATAATTCCAAATTGAACATCTATGGGGACATTGAATACTCCGTAATAGTTTTTGTCTATTCAGAAGACAGACTCCCTGGGCCTCATTTATGAAAAGTGACGCATCGCTGCGTGAAAACAGCGATGCGTCACTTTTCACTGCGCACTCCTTGCGACACCAATGATGCGTCATATTTAATGTATGACGCATCATGTCGCAAGGACTTACAGATACGTCAGTATTTCTGACGCATCTGTAAGCGCAAAAGTGACGCATTGCTGGAGTGTGTCACAAAAGTGACGCAACTCCAGCAATGCGTCCTTTCACATGGGGAAAGCCCCATGTGAAAGGGCTTGCGTCAGTCTTACGCCTGCTGTGAGGCAGGCGCAAGATTTTGACGCAACAGCATCCTAAAAGTGACGCAGTGAAATCTCATAGATTTCACTGCGTCACTATTACGAGGCTTTTTGCGGGGGAACGCCCCCTCTGCATACATTATACCTGACGCAGGTATAATGTGGCGCAGGGGTTTAAAAAGTGACGCATCTACCTAGATGCGTCACTTTCTAAATATGGCGCAACAAGGCGCATGTTTTACGCTGCCGATGCGTCACAAAAAGTGACGCATCCGCAGCGCAAAACTGACGCAAGGCCTCATAAATGAGGCCACTTGTGCTTTCCCTTTTTTGCCAGGCAACGCTTTACGGTAGTGAGCGGCTGCACCCAGCGTGCACGTCGCTCTTGCACTCTTAACAGGGCCAAGCACTGGCCTCTACTTGCCAGTGATACAGGAATGACTCGTCAGCCAGACAGAGATAGGCCACACGACATGTCAGTTTTTCCCTCTAATGAAGTTTTCCTTTACTTCCTTTGTAGTAATTCTTTTTCAATATATGTATATATATATATATATATATATATATATATATATATATATATATATATATATATATATATATATATATATTTTACTGAATTCATGCTTCTTAGTTTCTTTTTCCAGACATCAGAGCTTCCCGACCCATGTTCTGATGTTTAAGGTATTGACACACTCGTACTGGTGTCTGTTGCCCTTTACATTGTTTTATTCTTTATCTCGCCACTGGGTCTTTTAAAATTAATTTGTATTGGTGTGCATTGATCTCCCGGGACCCGTTTTGCCCCCACCTGCATTTTTACCTTTACTTGATAGATAGTGAACCTTGCTAGTCTCCATTGAACTGTATGGCACGATGATTACGCGACTATAGTGGGACTTTAGTGGGTCTATCCTTTTGCCCATAGCCTCTGTACCTCTCTGCCGTTCCATAGCACTGCATGGTATGGCTTTGTTCCCACATCCAGACAACTTGGGGTGTTTTCGGTTTTATCTATAATGCACACTTTGGCATTTTTACTATTCCTCACTTGAAATTCCCTAGGGTACATGAATTGTACTACCTGGATGGTGCTTACGTGTATGACCGCCCACCCTGGGGCTTCCAGATTCCCAGAGCCTCTGTTCCTCTCTGCCGTTTCAAAGCACTTTATTGTAAGGCTTCCCTTCTAAATGCAGGCGTCTTTGGGTGCATTTGAGCTTTATTAATTGTGCACATATTGACATTTTTACTGTTCCCCACTGGAATTCATTATGGTTATAGTCCGATGTTGGTTCTTTTCTCTGTTTAGGAGCTTCAACAAGACCTTTGTTGGATTTCGTTCAGCCTGATTTACCATGCTGACCCATGACCTGGTAATTCCCGTTATTTTGTTAGTTGCTTTCGTTTCCACTTTCCATGTTAGATTACTAATACGCAGTATCTAATTACCTGTAGGTGCTCTACACTACCCTGTCCTGATGAAGACCCCAAGCTAAGGCCCTATTTACCGAGAACTCTTGAAGGGGTCGAAACGTTGACTGTTTCTCTTCAACAAGCTGAGACCACTGAGGTTGATTGATCAGGGTCGACACCATGCAATGTATTTGTATATGTTAGTAGGCCAGTCATAGGCTGGATAGGTTTTTATTCATGTAAATATTATGTAAATATGGCACATTACCTCTCCTTATTTACCCTCACCAATGCACTATTTCTCAAGCACTTTCCTACCTTGTCCCAAGCACCTTCATTTCCAATTTGACAATGATTATGATGTTTTCAAATAATCACTGGATTTATGGACAAATACATTGCATCATTTGCAGTTATGTTAATGTGACTAAGTGAATGCTTTGACTTCTCTTTTTCTCTCAAAAGTGTTGCTCGCGTGTCATTTTCTAAGCGCATGCACCACCAATGTGCTTTTTTCCTTTTAGTTACCAATCTGGGGTGGAAGCAACACGAGGGGGTAGGCAGGCAAAAGCAATATGGTGGGAGGGAAGGACAGGGAAGCAACACAGGGATTAGAGAAAAACGTTGGATCAGGTGGTGAGGTACAGAAAAACATCAGGAGGGAGCAGGTGGCGGGACAACAGGTAGAGAGGAGGAGGGCACGGGTGGGGGAACAAAATGGAGGGTGTGGGAGAAGTTCAAGAGGGAGGGAGACAGCTCAGAAATGCATGCGCTCTCATATGCTTAACACAAAAAAAGTAGTGCTGGAAAAGCGAACAGTGGAAGCAGAGATGCAAGACAATCAAAGAGTTGGCAAAAAGGCAATGCTTCATAGGAAGGAAAAGCACGAGATTGACAGGCTGGAACAATATAAAGCAGCAGGCAAATTATTCATGTAAAAACCAACTAATGGTAAGCAATGGGCAGGCTCCAAGTCCCTCTATGTTCAAAGTATAAGTCAGCCAATCAAAAATATGCTAAAGGCGGAGGGACAAACACAAGATGGCAAACCATCAAGATAGCAATGTTTTAAGCAATGTTGTACAGCAGCACAGTGGAGGTGCAGTATGGTGGAAAATAAAAATGCCATGATGCAGCCAGCACTTTTTAGATCTCACCTGCGACAGCGCTTGGGCTCTCGCTTGAGAGTGGTATTGTTTACAATAAAGGGCTTGCAGCACGTCTATTGCTTACTATTTGCTGGCTTCATGGTCACTTTTATTTGCAGCCTCCTAATTAGACATTGCATGGCAGGCGTCACTTCCTATTCTTTGTGTGGAGCATGGACCAAGCAGAGATTGCTTCCTCTTGATTAGTGTCCATTCACTAATTGTGCTGCAGTTGAGTTACAAATTTGAAGACACTTCCTTTGTTTTCAGTTTTTGTACTGCTTTCTCCATTCAATGTTTTCAAATGCATTTTTTAACATTGTTCATCTTCACCTGCAATTTTTGACTTGCTTGTACAGCTATAATAAAATTACATTTTATGTGTGTTGGATTAAGTCATTATTATGTGTAAATGTTAAACTAACAAGTGCACCTTCATGATGTTTGCAGCCACACGCCTATTATAATTGCCTTCCAGTCTATCATCCTCTTTATGCCTTAGTATTGATTTTTTTTGTTCAGTTGCTTTGTTGTGAACGTATCTAGGACCCTAATTAAATATTCCAGATGTATGCCCTAATGTGGTTATAACAAATCATATCCTTATAAAGGCATAAGAATCATATCCATATTTAGTCATAGCCAATGCAGTCCAAATACAGATTCCTAGAAAGTACAACGCGTTCTTTAAACAAACCAAACCTCCAGCAGCCCGGGAATTCCCCCTGCTTTTGTTTTGATTTGTCCTAGAACTCCTGTGAGTCCTGAAATAACTGCCAGTTCTTAATGACGGTTCTTAGTGATGTCTTATGTCCAACCTTACGTCAAACACAGCACCTTCCAGGTATAAATATACCAGCATTTGCCTTAAGCAACACACGGTGGTTTGGAGCAGAGCGGCTATCTACTTACCCAAAGCCCAGCTGATGTGAGTGCCGAAGGAAGCCGACCCTCCCATTTGATGCACTGAGAGAGACGCTGTCTTTTCTCCTGCCGAGAAATTCAGCTCCAGTGTTTCCAGTCACCCTTGCGGGTTGCTGGGAGATCGAGTCCTGAGAAAGAGATACAAGACCTCCTTCATTCTAAAACCAAGGTACGGAGCTGATTAGACCCTTAGAGAATTCTTGATTCAGATTCTTGGCAAAACTAACTTAACTTAAACTGCAGCTCACTTACTCCTTCCCACGTACTAGACTTAAGTTAGGTACACCGTGGTAGGCGTATTTTAGAAGCACCAGTTGAGTACATTTAGTCAACTTTTATCATTGTATGTAATTGTATATATTTTTTCCGTTTTAACCGCATCGCTGCTGCGGTGATTTTTGCGCTGTGCGGCATTTTTCAAAATACCGCGTAACATGACGAGCTCAGCTCGTTATCAGCACACGCCACCCGTGGCTGATGACGAGCTGAGCTCGTCATCAGCATCGAAGGGGTTAAGTATCATGTGGCTCAGAATCCATATAAATACTTTTACAGTATTATTTCATAATACTCCTTTTACTGTACGCACTTTACTTTATGACAAGTATTGCAATTGCGGCAATTAATTTCCCTTGCATGAGAAAGAAGACTGCTCAATAAATAACAACTTTTATTGAAAACGCCTGTCTCTCTATTTCTCTGCACTCTGGTGAAACTAAGCATGCACGATTGACTGAGTGGAATATCTATCTATTGTTTTCACACGACTCTGGAGATATACTCCTTATTCTGGAGGGAGCAAAGTTGTCATGTTTATGCGGTTGTCAGAAACTAATCCCTTCTTGTCTAATCAGGAAAGTTAACTCTTTCCTGTTCATTCGCGAACGTTTCTTTTGACCTCTGAGCTAGCTGGCATACCTAATTAAGTCTAACATATTCAGTAGAGACCTAGTCGACCTCAGTCCTACGTCTAAACTACCGTTTATGTTATTCCAATGCGTAGAGCCTATTGGGAATATAAGAACTACACTACAGCTTGTTTAAGTTACTTACACTCACAACTGTACTGCTCTATGCCATTGCACTCCACTCTACGCCACTAAAGTGTAGCCATGCTGAACAGCTACCACGCAGCTATACAACACGAATAAAAGAAATTGACAAACCCAATAGCTCTTGAATGGGCTTTGCTGGTGGAGGAACAGGCATGGGGGGCAACACAAACAATAAAAGGTAGTGGTGGTTGGGAGAGAATAGCTATGACATAGTTAGTAGTGTCCGCATCACAGTGCTTTCATTTTGTTATGGTGGGTGGGGGCAACTTGGGCAGCGGAAGGAGAGTAGATGGGCATGGGAGAAAATACAGAAAACGGAAGGAGTGTGGGAGGGTGGGGTAGGCAAATGGACAAGAAGAAGGAAGGCAGGAAAGGAGTGAGAGAAGGAAAGTGGCAGCAACACAGACAAAGGACAGCAGTAGGTGGGTGGGAGCAAGCATCGACATGGATAACAGAAGTAGGGAGGGGTGTAGGGGCAAACACAGAGTGCAGAGGGTGGCACGCAGGACACAGAGGTGGAAGTAGTAAATCAGGGACCCAGATAAAAAAAGACGCACTATTGAATACTGCTTAAACACAAAGAAAAAAGTAGGAATTATAACGAGCATTGGCAAAGCCAATAGGTCTCACTTTCAGCATACTGGTGGTGCTATGCTTTTAGCGGATGCTATTCAACATCGAAAAAAAAGGTGTGATGTGAGCACATAGTTTGGATTGTAAGTAAAAATGGGCTTTACAGAGTTCATGTGGCTCAGGATGGTGGGTGCTTTGTCAATTGTACAATAGATTTGCCATTCACAGGCATTAACTAGTAAAGGTGTATTACTACTTGATAGAACCCCTTTTTAGAATAAAACCTGGAAGCTGTTAAATGATCACTGGCAGAACATCATGGTGCATATTCAAAGGAAATGAGGGAGAATGGTGGTAGGTATCGAGAGGAGAAACAGAGGCCAGTGGCGTAGGAAGGGTGTGCGGTGGGTGCAGTCCGCCTCGGTTGTCATTACTGAAGGGGTGACAAAATGGCAAAAATGTGTTTTACACACATATTTTTGCCATTTTGTCAAGCTAGGGGTGACAAGACATTTTCCGCACCGAGTACCACTTGGCCTTGCTATGCCACTGACAGAGCCCACATCTACATTAGTGCAGCACTGGTGCTCTTAAGATGCTGGGGTACGTGGTACAACGCAAAGCTGCGCAAATAGCGGCAAACTCATCAATAACGTTACATTCAGAACTCTTCCCACTGAAAGATGATGCCGCCAAAATCTCCTTACTTTAACCAAGACCAACCCCATAACTAATATATGGAAAGAGGGCGCATGAGGTCCTAGGCTGTGACACAGAGGTAATAAATTAAAATAGCCTGGTTGTCATCATGTAGGTATTGATGGTATTTGTCATAAGCAAGTCCCCACTGCTTTGCCCTTACACAGTACTTAGAGTCATACTAAATTGGCATTTTTTGAGCCAGTGACAGTGTGACAGTAGCCAGGGCCACTAGAATTATGTGATTGTGTGGCTGTGGCACCTTTAGCATATTTATGGATTTTCCACATAATACATCTTCTGCTGCATAATCTGAGGCTTTTATTAAAAACACAGTTTGTTTCTAGCTCAAACGATTCAAAAGTTACTAGAAATGCAGCGACGTGTTTCCATGTAGTGGAAGACCCTTTGCAGAAGTTGAGTGGTAACCTTTTTGTTGCTTATTTCTATATTTTCATATTAAACTGGTGCTAATGAGTGGTAACCAATGCCCAGACGGTGTTAACAAGTGTAATAATCACAAAAAAACTAGCATCTGCAATACAATCGGTCTTGCCTTTGGGACCTTATATGTATTTAGCTATGCAGCACATTAGCCTGGGTGCTGAAACATCTACTGTTCTTTAACATGGAGGAAAAATAAGCACCAAACTGCGTGACACACCAGGTATGGGAACACATAGAAAGCAATATTGCCTTTCAGCGGAAAGTGGTATAGTCCAAGGCTCTGTTTTTAATATAAACTCAGGGTTCTTCCGTGGTCATGTCACTGAAAATACAAGATTTGAAAAAAATATTATTGTTTACGGGGGCTCGTGGAAGACAATTTATTTGGACTGGAATCTAGAAAATGCTAAAGTGATTCTGGTATTTTACTGACCTTTGCTGGTCGTTTTCTATCAAGAAAGTTAAATAGAGGCAGTTGGCAGGAAAAATTAAAAAAAGAAAGTCTCTCAGCAGAAAGCGATTCTGGTATTTTACTGACCTAGGCTGGTAGTTTTCTATCAGGAGATTTAAATCGAGGCAGCTGAACAGAAAAAAAAGTCCCAATACGGAAGCAGACACGTCCTAGGGCTGGTCTCCAGAGCACACATATTACATCCACATATAAGTAAAAACTAAAGTATCTACAAGATGTCTTGAATGCTCGACCCAATGAAGTAATACTATTACAAAATGTGCCTCATTACGCCACATAATTTGCTTTTTCTTTTCACATAATTTACTCAACCCTGCCACATAATTTGAACCTCCTCTATGCGCCCCAGAATTCCACTGGTCCTGCTGCAGGCTTGGCGCTATACAATGTTTTTTTCTTTCCGTGACACATCACTGAACCAAACGTAAACCTGTATTGGAGAGAAATGAAGAGTCCAGGAAGTAAGGGGGAGAGATGTAGAAGAAGGGAACGGGGTGCTATTAAGATTGCAGGACAGGAGGTAATCGGTGTAACAGGAGGTTCCGAGGATGTTAAGCATATTTCTGGTACCAGGTGAGATCTTCGCTAACTTTTTCTCCTTTTACTTTTTGGTTCCAGTTCCAGTAAGCTCCTCTGAGTGTACGTGCACTTTGTAAGCAATAAATGAACTGGTGCAGAGGAGAGGCTGGGCTGAAGGCGAGGAAAAGGAAGGAAAAAGCAAAGGAGCAGACGGCAGCAGAAAGTAGGGGAAGGGGGAAGGCAAGTAATGTGTAGGAAAGAGGGGTTAGAAGATGGAGAAGAAGGCAGGAGGAAAGGACATCAGGAGTAGAAAGACAGAGAGGGAGGAGGAGGGCCCGGGGAGAGGCGCTGGGTCGTACTTATGGGATTGATTATGGGATTTATTTTCCCAGAGAGCTAAAGTGACACGTGGCGCTATACTTTGATGAAAGCGCTACCCAGCAACTATAAATAAACCGTCTCGAATTACATGGAAATTAGAGCAAACGATTCTAAAAACAGCTAGTAAGAAAGGAAACAAAAAGCCATTCAGTTGCTGGCAAGGAATACAAATGGAAAACCAATGAACAACAAGTTGGATGGGTTACAAAAAATGAAAAAGCGTAAAAATGCTATTTATTTTAAACCAAGTTGGGGCGCTGGGATGGAAGAGATGGGGAAGCAAATTCAGCATGAAGAGTTCTGCGGAACACAACGGCAACGCAGGGAGGGAGGCATAAGCAACACAGGAGTGGGGTGAGGGAGTTACAGGGAAGCAGGGTTGGTGAGAGCAACACAGAGACCCAGTTGCGATAAAGGAACAATGGAGGAGAGTGCAGGAGGGTGAAACCAACAGAGAGCACTGACAGGTAACGGGGAGAAGCACACTGTGTACCCGAGCGCGAATAACCCCAAGGTCACTACATCCCCTACAGTGGCCCGACATACATTGTAGTTAGGCCAACAACACTCGTTGAAATGTCGAGCATCAGTATGCATTCAGAGAGGTAAAGCATTTTTTAAAGTATTTTGAGTATAGAAACAGAACCCAGTGCGAAATTGTATACGGCCTTCAGGGAAAAAGTCCTTTAAAAAGAACTGGGGGAAACTTACCAAGTTAGGCAGTATGCAAGGAACTATCATGACGCGTGTCATCACAGCACATGTCACGACGAGTGACATTCCACGTGGCATCACAAGAAGTGACATTAGATACTAATATCTCACACATATGTTTATCAGGTGTACCATGATTACATTTAAGTCCATTTTAATATTTAACAAATGACATTTGGAGTCGGAGTTGTGCCAAAAAAGTGCAATCCTGATGCAAAATGTGGGTCTCCACTAATACGTTTTTTAAAACCCTGCCAAAAAAAAATTGGCAACACGGAAAAGCGTGGTAGTACATCTGTTCTGCTTAATTGTTTGTAAAGTCTGCATTTTAAAATATTTTATAAGGTTAAGGCATCTGCTGCAGAGGTACCCAGTAAATCTCAATGATTAATAATAATGATGAGATACTTTTGGAGGTTAATGAATTTGTTGGAGAGATCTACGTTTTGCGAAGTCACAAATTTGAATCTAAGTATTACAGAAGATTAAGTTGTCTCCTGCAAAACATAATCACCCACTGTTCTTTGGTGGGGGGGTTGCATTTAGGGATTGTTGAACCTGTTTTGTTGCTACCTTCTTCGGGTTTGTTATTCTTGATATTGCAATACACATGGTGTACATCTTACACAATGTTGTGAGCACTTAATTATGTTATAACATATGCAACTGAAAATGCAATAACATATGTTTAAAAAAGTTCTCTTGCACAGCACATCATGTAATATGCAGATCACAGATTTTTATTTTATGTAGATGGGTAAGTGGATTACTGCTTTGAACACAGAGATCTTTTTGTTGCTTGAAGTTAATACATTGTAATCCCTCTAGTAGACCACAGTGAGCTATTAACAGCATTTGACACCTACACCTCGTAACCCTGACTGTCACATGTAACACATCTTGTACATTGATTTGCACACTTCCAGTTTTATTTTGAATAGATAATATGTATGTTATGTAAAGCGCTCTAACACTGCATTGGGATGAGTAGCATTATAAAAGAAATGACATTCTGCTATTTACATTGTTATTTGTGTAAATACTGGGGCAGACCAACCCATCTGACATTCTTACAGTGCATGCACTTGTATTCAGGGACTGAACAAAGTAAAAAGCATGCATCTCCTAAGTACCTGTGAAGAGATAGCAAGCACTGTGCTTTTGTTTCCTCTCTGTTGCATTTGCATTTAAATGTGAGGTTCCACATTGCCTCCAATCCGATACTAGATCAAAAGGAGGACTGATGGCCACTTAACTTCTGCCTTTATCTTTGGCACAGCTGGAGGTGAAAAAAAAGCCCCCTCGCTGATTGCACATTGCTGCTGGGAATGGAAAGCAGACAACGTGCAGGAGCACTGAACGTGTCTTGGTGTCTGAAAATGACACTGGGACAAGTTCAACATATTTCTGTGGGGCCCAACTACTTGGAAGGATGGACGGTGTCCACCCTATAAAAATAGTTGGTGGACGCCATGTACCCCTGACTCGTGCCCTAACAGTCTTGTCATGACACAGGACATTAATGATATCATCGCGCATGGCATGCGATCGCCATCTTAAATTGGAAAATACTCATCAAAGATCGTTATGTAGAGATTTTCTCTGTGCATCTGCAGCGCGTACCTAGAAATCAATGTAAATAGTTGTGGTCAAAATCCTCTCTGAGCATTGGGAGCGCGACACAGGAAAGTAATTCCAAGCTTTCATTTTGAGAAGTTAAAAATTGACCACCGCATTCGAGCGCTCATGTGAGGTGGGCTTAGACAAAGGAAAAATTAGCCATTTTACAGTTGCTGTAATGGGACAAGTGTAAGGTTTCAAGTAATGGGGCGCTGCTCTTTGAGAGTGAACAAGGTACAAAAAGGAGGGAGCAATAGGAAAGATTAACCATTTGTAAGCAAGGATTTGTAAAGGACACTGAAAGAAACAAATGAAAAAAAATGGGCGGGCTGTAAGCCCACTAAGTATGTACAACATGTCTCAAAGAGATGGCCCAAGTGCAGCCAAGCAGCGACCTTAAAATGAGCAGTGGGAAGACATTAGTAATGTGCCCATGCCCCAGGAAAGAGATAAACACACAAAAAGGGAGGAAACTTACAAGGCTGACAAATAAGAAGCAAGTGACACTGACAATGAAGCCAATCAATAGTATGCAATGGGCAGCCTCGAAGCCTACTAATAGACCCGTGGTTCCCAAACTGTGCGCCGCGGCGCCCCTGTGCGCCGTAATGAGGAGCCAGGGGCGCCGTGGCACGATGTGGGAAAGTGAAGCTGCCAAGAAGCTAGAGTGAAGGCCTTGGCTTGGCTTATATTTTATGTGTGATTTCTAACGTGCTCCGTTTTTACAGTAAACATAATGCTGGTGATACGAGTGTAAAACAAAGGTTGGGCAGAAGATCGGCATTCTGCCCAACCTTCGTTTTACACCTGTATCACCAGCATTATTTTTACTGTAAAAACGGAGCATGTTAGAAATTACACATAAAATATAAGCCAAGCCAAGGCCTTCTCTCAGAGAGAAGAACGCCTTGGTTTGGCTTATATTTTATGTCTGATTTCTAACGTGCTCCGTTGTTACAGCAAAAATAATGCTGGTGAAATGCTAATCACAGTTTGGGAACCACGGCGGCTTAAAGGTGACAAAAGGGGCAAAAAGGTTAAAGTGGCGAGAGGAAAAGGCAAAAGCCAAAAGCACAGAAAGGCAAAACTGAAAAAAGGTGAAAGGCAAATAGCAAGAGACAGAAATGAAAAAGAAGGCTAAAATAGAGAAGCAGATGTGGGTCTCAGATTTAGTGCAGCAGCAGCTGGGCTCAAAAGGGCGAGGCTGGGCCAGAGAGCCAAGGCACAGTTGAGGCAGGCAGACAGGGCCAGCAGGGCCAGGCAGCCCCTTTTCAATCAATGTTGAGCAAACAAGCTTTGCTGTTGTTGTATATGCTAAACAAACTCACTTGTATAATCAACGTTAGATTGTTTCCAATCCTTGAAACAAAAGAAATGCTTTTTAACATTGCAGCAAGCATAGCTGTCACATCGACAGCCTGTATAATGTAAGAATCAGTATTATTGTTGTATTTACGCCCCTTTGTGAAGTCAGCACCCGGTGCGGTGGCACCGGTTGCACCACCCTTGAGCCGGCCCTGAGTGAAGGGTGTTAGAGCACTGTACATAACGCACCCATTACACAGAGACTATCAATCATAGGTGTGCAAATCAGCATATAGGACATGTTACATAAGACAAAGGACAAAATCAGTAACCCACGGACCTGTTTATGTTACATTCACTTTGTGATCTGCATGGTACATGTTCTGTGCAACAGGCATATCAACCCTCTGCACTACCTAACCAAGAATAACAACTTTCTTGAATCAAAACTTCTATTAGACAAAACTCTGATCTCGCCTGCTAGAGGCCAGGAACGAGGCAGCAGGTGCTTTTACGCATCTTAAAAAAAAAATGTCACCGGTAAAAAAATGGTGGGGAGCCATGGCAAAGTGCCAATTAGGTCAAGGGAGCCACGGGTCAAAAAAGTTTGGGAACCACTGTAATAGACAATGCTTCTCACAAAAGAAAATGCATGTGCAGACTTAGGCGAGACCGACAAAGTAGGCAAATGAGTGACAATAAAGCCAACCAATGATAAGCAATTGGCGGGCTCGCTCACTGAAAGGTTCTGTAATGGAGCACAAGAGGCTTTTGACTACAGACAAATAACAAGCATTTGCAATGCAATAGGTCTCGCAATTGCGAGATTTTCATCTATTGGCACTCTAAAGGACAATGCCTTTTATTTAGAGGTTTACAAACCTGCTACAATGAAAGGCATTGTTAGTTACAATATCAATAGGTCAAAGTTTAAAAAATGCGAGACCTATTGCATTGCAAAAGACTAAAAGAAAGCAGATCACCATGCATCGCCACAAAAAGTGTATACACAAATTACAGAACTTATTAAAACTAAAACCTCTAAAATGTAAAATGTAAGGACTGGAATCCGCAGTTGCACAAAAACAAGTAGGTTAAACACGTCATAAGGAATATTAAAACCTTAAGGTGTAGTAAACCTTTTTAAAGTGGAATTCCCAAAATCCCCAATGTGAACATGTAAAATAAAACACGAGCTAGTAAAAAGTCTGTTAATTATTTTTAAAAAAAACTAATCAGGGCGTAGTGAAACCCTTGTAAAGCATAACCCAAACATTTGGGTCCCCAGTATGAACATGTGAAAAAACATCACAGGGTGTAGTGAAAACAACTGTAAAGTGATACATAGCCACTGAAGGCTCTCTCTGTAACACCAACATGTGTGATAAGCAAAGTCCCAGAGAGAAGACCTAATAGTAATCGCCTCAACATGAGATTTGCTGATAAATGAGAGATTTTATTGGGATTATTGGGCCTGTCTGAGATGTCAGAGAAGGGGAGATTAGTACAAAAACCGCTCTTGGCAAAGTCAATATATCTCGCCCTTGTCCCAATTGACGTTGCTAAGATTGTAAGCCCTGTCGTACAGCATCCCCGATGCTGTACAGCATCCCCGATGCTGTACAGCATCCCCGATGCTGTACAGCGCTGCTTTTTTTTTAATAACAGGAAAAAGGGTACACGCAGTCTGCTTTGTCATTTGTAGGTGGAAGCACGCCGAACTCAGCGCCCTACTAAAGAAACCTACAGCGGACCCCACCGAACTCAAGAATTACCGCCCCATCTCGCTCCTCCCGTTTCCAGCCAAAGTAATCGAGAAGACCGTCAACAAACAGCTGGCCGCCTTCCTCGAGACGAATGGATCCCTCGACCCCTCACAGTCTGGCTTCCGAGCCAACCACAGCACCGAGACCGCCCTCATCGCTGCCACCGATGACATCCGAGCCCTGATGGACAACGGAGAAACAGCGGCCCTCATCCTCCTAGACCTCTCCGCGGCATTCGACACTGTCTGCCACCGCACCCTAGTGCAGCGCCTCAGCAACGTCGGAATCCAGGAGAAGGCATTGGAATGGATCATCTCCTTCCTCGACGGAAGAACACAGAGAGTCCGTCTACCACCGTACAAGTCAGAGGCCACCGAAGTCATCTGCGGCGTCCCTCAAGGATCCTCGCTGAGCCCCACCCTCTTCAACGTCTACATGAGCCCCCTCGCGGCCATCGCACGCCAACACAACCTCAACATCATCTCCTACGCTGACGACACCCAGCTGATCCTCTCCCTGACCAACGACCCCGCCGCCGCCAGAGCCAACCTTCACGAAGGGATGAAAGACGTAGCCGAGTGGATGACGACCAGCCGCCTGAAACTGAACTCAGACAAGACGGAAGTCCTCATCCTGGGCCCCTCGCCCTCCGCCTGGGACGACTCATGGTGGCCCCCCGCCCTGGGCACCGCACCCAAACAGACAGACCACGCACGCAACCTGGGCTTCATCCTGGACTCCTCCCTCACCATGACCAGACAAGTCAACGCCGTCCCCTCGTCATGCTTCAACATCCTGCGCACGCTACGGAAGATCTTCCGGTGGATCCCCACCGAGACCAGGAAGACGGTCACCCAGGCCCTCGTCACTAGCCGACTGGACTACGGCAACGCCCTCTACGCCGGAACCACCGCCAAGCTCCAGAAGAGACTCCAGCAGATCCAGAACGCCTCAGCCAGACTCATCCTCGACATCCCACGACACAGCCACATCTCCGGACATCTGAGAGACCTGCACTGGCTCCCCGTCAACAAAAGAATCACCTTCCGTCTCCTCACCCACGCACACAAAGCCCTACACGATCAAGGCCTGAGCTACCTCAAGAACCGCATCAACTTCTACGCTCCCAAACGCCATCTCCGATCAGCCAGTCACGCCCTCGCCGCCGTCCCCCGCATCCGAAGAACGACAACAGGAGGAAGGTCCTTCTCCTACCTGGCAGCCAAGACCTGGAACTCCCTCCCGACCGACCTGCGCCTGACCCAAGACCACCTCTCCTTCAGGAAGAAGCTCAAGACCTGGCTGTTCGAGCAGTAGCAGAACCCCCCCCCCCCACCCAAGCGCCTTGAGACCCTCCGGGTAAGTAGTGCGCTCTATAAATGTCTTTGATTGATTGATTGAAGCATGCATGCACCTACAACATAACACAGGCAGTTTTAAATAAAAAAGATTTTGCTTGCTGGTTTGAGTTGGACTGGTATGGAAAAACAAAACTGTGGAGCGGGAGGAGAGAGCAATAACAAGTGGGGGTTGTAAGGAATCACAGACGGCGTTTGGTAAAACCATATGGGGGCACGGGAGGGGAAAGGAACATAGGGGATGGGTGAAGAACATGTAGAAAGAATAACGTGAGGGTGAGATCCTGTACTGGATAATGGGAGGGTGAGATGCTGCACTGGATAATGTGAGGGTGACATGCTGCAACTGACGTATTGAGCAGTTGTAGGAAGGGCTACAGCTGCCGTTTTTGGAACTGTGGAACTAGGTTTTAGTCCTTGCGTCTGTTCAAAACCCTGAGATTCTGTGCAAGTCACTTAATTTCCCCGTGCCTAAAGCAAAATGAACGTGCCCTTCTATTATATAAGTGTTGCTTTTGTAAAAACCTCAATAGCTTCCACTCGAGCTCAGGCTACAAAGAAAACATAGAAAAAGAAGTAAACATCATGTGAAAACGGGCTAAAAACACAGAATAGTTTAAACATACAGATATCACCTGCCACAAAACGCCGACCATCTAGTCAGCTACGCATACCTGTGACTTAAAAGCTGCCCTTAATAAGAGTGCCGAACAAGTCACTCCAAATCGACGACAACAATAAAATACAACACACCAACCCCTCAACTCTGACTCACGCGCTGCACTGCTGTTAATGATTATTGGGCGGCTGGCGAGGCGCCCTACACAGTGTGTTTGCGTGCAGCACATGGTTCCTCCGGCCAGGCAGGAGTAAATGTGGTCCTGGCTCTATGTGCGCCCTTTTTTTGCAGTGCATTGTTGTAACTTTAAGGCCGCTGCTTATACCATGCCTACCTTCATTGGAGCTGCAGAAAGGGCGCTCTGGAGAAGCCCAAAGCCAGTCAAACAATCGGAGGGAGAACTAGCTTTGGTGGGAAGAGACTCTGAATGCTGGAGCCAGGACTTCTCCAGGAAGTGGTGGTCTGCTTTCCTGGCCGGTGTTTTGGCTCTGGAGCAAATGAGTCTGGGGGAGGAGGAGCGCAAAAGGGGAGGCTGAAGCTAGCGGTCACAATGGAAAGCTGCATCTAGTCTCTAATACCTTCCTCTTCAGTGTTTACAGAGTGTGGACGGGTTCTCGGTATCAGCTCACCCACTGAAAATGAAAATGAAAAGTGAATGCCTTTGTGTTAAAAAAAAATGCCTTCAGCGGAGCGCGTTTGTTTTAGAACCTAGACACATCAATAACCATGTGTCTCTCCCCCAAAAAATAAACGTAAATGCCGAGTGTGAAGAAAAAAATTGCTGGACCTTGTTTGATTTCTAGCCAAGCCAATTAAAGTAAACAGTGTAAACAAAAAAGACCAAATAAAGGCACATACTATAAATCAAAAATACAGTAGCGTTAAATTCAATAAATAAGTAGTCCCCAAATAACACAATAACATTTACGAGAGTAAGGGAACAGTAATTAGCCGGTGCTCCTCGGGTAAAATCGGAAATGATGTATCGGACCAGGAACAAATAAGGAGCAAGGAAACAAAATGCCAATTGCAAGAAGCAGGGCATATTGCCAGATTACACTCCGGTAGAGTGTTTAAAGCAGGTCTTGCTACAGCGCATGCGCGCTGACGCTCAACCTAAAAATGGTCTTGCAGAAGAGACCAAAAAAATTTTAAAAGCACATATACCAGAACAAGCTCCTCTTTACAGAGCGAGAGTGGGTATGGAGAAAGGAGCTCATAGCCTGTTGTCTTGATAGTATATTCACACAGTAATATTTAGTTAAGGTATGTTGTGTGGACCAAGTTGCTGCCTTACATATGTCAGCGATGGAAATGCTTATAAGAAAAAAAAGAAAGAAAAGCAGTTAGCCACCCTTTTCATGTAGAGTGTCCTCTAGAGAGTACAGGCAGCACATTGATGGATTTTGCATTGCAGCACATTTTACAATCCATCAAGCAATCCCTACTTTGGAAATTGCTTGTCCTCTCTGGTGTTGCTAACATCAAACAATTGTTTAGTCTTGCAGAAAACTTCAGTCTTATCAATGTAGTACATGAACACCCTTTTTATGTCCCATCTGTGTAAAACCATTTTCGCGACAGTTTCTGGTTTTGCAAAGAACATTGGCAAGACTATGGCGTGATTTACGTGAAACGGAGAATTACCCTAGGTAAAAACTTTGGGTTAATTTGCAAGACCACCCTACCTTTATGAATTTTAATAAAGGGCTCTTGAATACTGAGTGTAACTCGCCGTAAAGATCTAATGGCTACTATGAAAGCTACTTTAATGAAAGTCACTAGAAATCAACATCCTTCAGAGGTTCAAATAGTGGTCCAGTGTGCCATGCAAATACTATATGTAATTTCCCCAAAGGTGCTGGAGGCATTATGGGTGGTATAACTTTAAGAACCTCCATAAAGGAGGATTTGTAAATATGGAAGACCGTTCTCGGTCAAGAGAGTGAACACGGACGGCAACAGACGTCAGGAACTACGAGCGAACAATGGCCGACCCTGCCACTGGGAGTACGTCGCGAGCATCTCTCCTGCGGCGCCCCGAACTCCTCATTCTCGAATCTGGCAGGAGCATGAGCCTGCGGTGGCAAGAATGGATAGAAGACTTTGGCGACTTCATAAAAGCATCCAAGATAACCGACGAGGAAGAACAACTACTCTTCCTCAGGAACCTGATTGGCAGGGACGGTGGCCGGATCCTGAAAGAACTGCCAGCAGAATCCTTGGTGTCCTACACAAAAGCACGGGAAGCCCTGGACGGTAAATTTCTGCACAAAAAGAACGTTGACTATGAGCGGTACACCCTCAACAGGGCCGTGCAAGAGAGAGGTGAACGAATGGAGGCGTTCGTGACTCGTCTAAACCGCCTAGCAAAGCACTGCGAGTTTGACAAGTTTTCAAAGGAAGACACTCTGCGACTAAGAGTCATAGAAGGATGCCTCTCCGAACATTGAGACGTAAGCTACTGAAGAAAAGCCACACACTAGCAGAAATCGTGGACATGACTAGTAGAGGAGCAAGCTGACGATTACGCAAAGAGCATGGAAAGCGGGAAAAGCGAGAGACCGGAACAAGCCTTCAGGAGCAGTCTCGGCACGAACATTGGCGGTCTCCGCCACGTGATCGCTCGTCCAGGTCTAAGAAACATCACCACCAGTCCCACAGAGGGCACAAAGACACGAGATACACGAAAGTACGCTTGGACAAGCACACCAAATGTTTCCGATGCGGCTACGACTTCCCACATGCAGATGCATGCCCAGCGCTGGGTGAGCAATGCCAGAAATGTGGGAGAGACAACCAGTTTGAAAGCATGTGCGGGGTAGTGTCGAAGAGCGATCACAAGGGAAGCCACCGACGATACCCAAACAGTTGCCATCATGTCAGGGCTGTCGAAGACAAACGTGACTCATCCTCTGGGTCGTCACAATCAAGCGGCCGCTCCTGCAGGACATGTCAGTCTCGGCGATCATCCTCAAGAGGGTCTCGATCTCCATCACCCGTTCCCCGGAAAGAATACCTCTATCGGGTGGCAGACCTTGACCAACTAAAGGAATACCCGCGTCTGGACATCAACGTTGGCTCTCACCCCACCCAGTTTGTGCTCGATAGTGGGGCAACGCTAAACTATTTACCAGCCACTGAATATCACCGGATGAATCCACCGCCCGAACTAATGGAGGCCCATGTGCAAGTGTATACGTGGATGGCTGAAAAGCCACTGACGTGCCTTGGAAAGTTCAAAACTGACCTTTCATATGAAGATCGGACAATACCAGCGTACATCCATGTCATTGAAGGGCCCGAAGCTGACTGCCTCCTGAGCCTGGCAACTGCTGAACGGCTGAAACTGGTGGATATCCTATTCAGAGTCACTGACAAACCAGCACTCATCCGAAAATTCCCAAATCTGTTCCAAGGTCTAGGAAACTGAAGAACTGTCAAATAAAACTACATATAGATGAACAAGTCACGCCGGTGGCACAACACCACCGAAAAATTCCATTTCACCTACAAGAAGCCGTGGAGAAGGAACTCTGAGACCTGCTAGAAGCAGACATCATCGAGAGAACGGAGGGGCCGACCCCGTGGGTCTCCCCGGTCGTGGTGGTCCCAAAGAAAGGAGAAACGGGCCGAGTTCGTCTGTGTGTAGACATGAGAGCGCCCAATACGGCCATCGAAAGAGAGAGACATCCTGGCCCACACATCAGTGACATGAACACGTCCCTCAACGGAGCAAAGATATTTTCAAAACTGGACCTCAACAAAGGATACCATCAGCTAGAATTGCATGAAAGGTCAAGATACATCACAACATTCTCGACACATCTTGGACTATTCAGATATAAGAGGCTAAGTTTCGGAGTGTCATCAGCGGCAGAGATATTTCAAGAGGCCATCAGGAGAACAATACACCACATCCCACAGGTTCTGAACTACAGTGATGACATCCTCGTATACGGAGCATCGGCAGCTGAACACAACAAAGCGCTGAATCAGGTCTGTCAAGCACTGAGGGACGCGAACGTCACACTTAACGAAGCTAAATGTGAACTGCACAAACCAACACTAAAATTTTTCGGACACCTATTCTCTGGAAATGGAATGAAACCAGACCCAGAAAAGGTAGCAGCGTTAAATGACACACCAAGCCCGAAGGACGTTGGCGATATACGATCGTTCCTAGGTATGGCCAGCTACTGCTCCAGATATATTCCCGACTATGCTACATTAAGCTACCCGTTAAGGAAGCTCACTAAACAAGGGCAATCTTTCCAGTGGTCCACCCAGTGTGAAGGAGCATTTCGGGAAATTAAGAGAACTGTTGAATCAGCAAAGAACCTGGCATACTTCAACCCAACAATGAAGACGGAGATAACGGTGGATGCCAGTCCTGTAGGATTAGGAGCCATCCTAGCACAGTATGACAGGGAAGGAGACCAAAGGCACATAGTAGCGTATGCTAGCAGAAGCTGACGGACACAGAGAGGGCCTACTCGCAACCAGAAAAAGAAAGCCTGGCGGTTGTCTGGGCGTGTGAACACTTCCACATCTCCATCTTTGGAAAACACTTCACACTCATAACTGACCACCAGGCCCTAATCACAATCTTCGGAAACCCGAAAGCAAAAATGCCACCAAGAATAGAGCGGTGGGGCCTAAGGCTGCAAGAGTACACATACACCATCATCCACAAGCCAGGCAAGGATGCAAACCCGGCAGACTACATGTCACGACACCCCATCAAAGACAACAAACCAGAACAATCAATAGCGGATGAATACATTCACTTCGTAGTGAATCAAGCGAGGCCTCCGGCTGTACCACTGGATGCCATCTGTAAAGCAACACAAACGGATGCCATCCTGCAAGAAGTGAAAAACATGATCCAAACCAATGGCTGGAGACGCAAGTCAAGCAATGGACAAAACAACACTGACATGGCGGCATTCAAACATGTCCATGAAGAACTGTCGATAGCCGCCAATGGACTCATCTTACGAGACACGAGAATAGTAATACCACGACAACTCAGACAAGGGGTCGTCAACTTAGCGCATGAGGGACATCGGGCTGTGGTAGCTACAAAAAGAGCACTCCGCGAAAGGGTCTGGTTCCCAACCCTAGATCAGATGGTGGAGGCGACATTGAAGGACTGTTCGCAATGTCAACTCGTAAGTCGTCCAGACCCCCCTGCACAGCTACAAATGTCCTCACTACCGGAGGGCGTCTGAGAACACATTGCCATTGATTTCTTCGGGTCAATATGTCCTGGTCATCATGGACGAATACTCCAGATTCCCCATCGTCCAGCTGTGCCCCTCCACGAAAGCATCAAGTGCCATACCCATCCTAGAAGAGGTCTTTGCCGCAAGGAGAATTCCCCTAGTGATGAAGTCGGACAATGGACCACCTTTCAATAGCCACGACTTTGCTGAGTTCGCCCAACACCTCAACTTCGCACACCGCAAGATCACGCCACTATGGCCACAGGCCAACGGAATGATGGAACGTTTCATGGCCACGATCAAGAGGACCCTCCAGAAAGCAGAACTCACTGGAAAGCGCCTGCAGACAGCACTTGACGAGGTGCTGCGGGCCTATCGAAACACGCCTCATTCCACCACGGGCAAATATCCTGCTACCATTATGCTAGATCGCCCAGTGCACACCAGAATACCAATGATGAACCTGACTGCGCCAGAACTGGATACTGACTCTGATCACGAAGAGATTGCGGCAAGAGACAAAGAAAAGAAGGAAAAGATGAAAGACTATGCTGATGAGCGACGTCACGCGGCCCCCCCCCCGCAAATAAAAGAAGGAGACTGGGTGCTGGCAAGACAAGAGCAGCACCGGAAGACAGACTGTCGATATAACGACGTTCCACTCAAAGTGATCCAACAAAAGGGAACCATGATCACCGCGGAGACCAAAGGGAAGAGACTCACCAGAAATGTGACATACTTGAAAAAGTGCGGACCCACTGTCACCGAGTTACTGGCCAATCCCAAACTGGAACCAGAAGACCCCGAGATACTGACAACCAACAGCTCACTACCCATGGGGATCGCTGACGAGAATGAGAGCGACAACCCTGACCCTCAAGCACGCCCCAGACGTGTGATTAAGAAACCATTGTGTCTGATTGAAGAACCTTAAAGAAACAAACTCGTGGCTTGACCAGGGACATGTCATTGTGTCATCATCCACCGAGGGCGGAGATGTAATGTAGCCAATGGACAGTGCCCAGTGACCACACCGGTCAGGCACTAGGACCAGCCCGAGGGAAGGCCGAGGGCGGGAGGAAAGGGAGGAGCTGGGGGACGAAAGGACAGTTCACTGCTGACCACCATGCCTGTAAGACATGAATAAAGAAGCTCCCTACTAAAGCAGTTGTCCGCGTGGTCAATGGGTCAACAACGACTCTACAGCTGCTACTGCTCCAGTAAAGTCGAATAGATGTATATGACAGTCCTGCTTTTTGTAAATGTAGGAGGTAGAATATTATATTTTGAACTGTTGGACTTGGCCCTTTTTGCAGGGTCATCCCTGAACTTTTTGAATTCCACCTATATTTTTTCTGACATGTTGTTGGCTATTTTATGACTCTGGGCACTTTACCACTGCTGACCAGTGCTAACGTGCATATGCTCTCCCTATTGTAAATTGATGTATGGATTAGTGACTCCATTATTGGCTGATTTGGTTTACTTGTCAGACCCTAGTACAGTGCACTGAGTGTGCCTAGGACTTGTAAACCAAATGCTGCTAGTGGGCTTGCAGCACTGATTGTGCCACTCACAGAAGCAGCCTGTAAAAGTGCGTCTAAGGCCTGCCATTGCAGAGCCTGTGTGCAGTTTGGTACTGTCATGCTGACTGGGCAAGTGCACCCACTTGCCAGTCCCTAAACCTTCCCTTTTCTTCATATCAGACACCCCTATTGAAGGCCCAAGGGCAGGGTGCATTATAAGTATAAGGTAGGACATGCCCTGGTGTGTGTGGCAGAATTACAGCCATTTTTGTTTTTTACTATTGCAAGGCTACATGTTCTCCATAGGCCAGAATGGGCAGTTTGATTACTACATTTTATAATCCTAACTGACTCAGGGAACATGGTAGAAATTCGAGTTTAATATGCCTGAACTCAAGAATGATAAAATACATCTTTTAGTGAAGTTGGTTTTAACATTCTGTGTTTGAAAATACCACTTTTAGAAAGTAGGTATTTTCTTGTCTAACTACCCAAGCCTGCCTCTGCTAGGTTGTGTATTCCTTGTCTGGAGTTTGAGTGACAGGGCTGGGGGATTCCAGGAGACAGGGTGAGTAGAGAGATCTGCATCTAGGAGCGAGGAGTTGCACTTGGGACCTGAATAGAACTGTGCCTGCCCCCCACAGTGCTGGCTCCACCCCCTGTGGTGCGTCTGATGTCTCTGCCCTGCACGGTGAAAGGGGAGAAAGAATCATGTCAACAGGGGCTCCTGGGCTGTGCTTTCCCTCCACAATACTGGCTCCACCTCCTGTGGGGCGTCTGATGTTTCTGCCCTGCACTCTGAAAGGAAAGGAGTCATGTAAACAGTGCTCCAGTACTGATTTGGACTAGGCCAAGGCCCCTCTGGGCTC
This sequence comes from Lissotriton vulgaris, assembly GCF_964263255.1. Classification (NCBI taxonomy): domain Eukaryota; kingdom Metazoa; phylum Chordata; class Amphibia; order Caudata; family Salamandridae; genus Lissotriton; species Lissotriton vulgaris. Next base: position 1,616,068,394 of record NC_141687.1, on the reverse strand, counting down.
AGAGGACAAAGGATTTTGGGGTATCAATATTGGGACCCTGATCCCAAGAAATTAGATCACTTTTGGACAAACAAGAAGAAACCTTTACTGAGGAGAGGAACCTGAAGAAACCGAGGAGTGACTATCCCTAAGCTGAAGTGCTGCTTGGGGGATTGGCTTTCAGTGGTTGCCTGACTGCCAAAGAAAGCAGAAAGAACTTTGTGTGCTTTATTTTCAACTTGTGAAGGATCTCCAAGGGCTTGGAACAGCGCGTGTCTCCTGCTGAACTCTCAGGGACAACATACTTCAAACCCCAGCTCCCCAGAGTTCTTTGGAGGTGCCTGCTACTTCTTTTGGGGCCTTCTGAGGGACTGTGTTTCGCAAGGAGCAGGAAGCGCAACTCAACAAGGAAGAAGCGTGTCGCAGTCGCTGCTGCTGCCGTCGCATCGTGGATATAGCCGCTGTAACTGTCGTATTGCACAGCATCAAGAAAAGCGCCTCGCATCAACGGAGAAGTGTGCCACCGTCGGAGCTGCTGCTGTCCCATCTTGGATGTCGCAGCTGTAGTTGTCACATTGTGCGGAAGCCTCTCGCAATGTCGGAGAAGAGTGCCGCAGCCGAGGCTGTTGCCGTCGCATCGCTGAACCAGGGTGTCGCCGCTGCAGCTGACGCATCGAATCAAGACTTCTCGCATCATCGGAGAAGCGTGCCGCATCTGCAAGATCTTCACGTCTTTATTTCTTTGCACCGGAACTTTGCTGCATTTCCCTCGCTGCAACCCCGTTTGTTATGGAAGCGTCACGCATCGCAAGGCACATTGACTTAAGTGTCGCATTTTAAGAACTGAACAGAACTAAGCTAAAACTACCATTCTAAGTACAGTATTGTGGATTTTTGTCGTTTGTGGTCTTGTGTTAAGTCTATATAAAGAATACTTATTTTTAATATACAACTGTGTGGTGTCCATCTGTAGTGTTGTCACTTGATTACTGTATGTGGTCACAAAAGCTTTACACACTGCCTCTGAGATAAGCCTGTCTGCTCGTGCCAAGCTACCAATGGGGTGAGCAGGGGTTATTTAGGAGTGTACGCCCTTACCCTGACTAGAGTCAAGGGTCCCTATTTGTCACAAGTACCTACCTGTGCCAACTAGAGACCCCCAAATCTAACATTGGTGGTAAGAGGTGAGGATTCTGGACTTGCATTTGTAAATCATGTGCAGTAATTCGTGAACACTACTAGTGAGTGCAGACCAAAACGCAACCACATACTTTTTGGTAGATTTCTTTTCCTGGGATTCTCTATTTTTGAGAACTGCCAAGTTCAACCACCATGGGTAAAGCAGCATCCATAGCATATGTTGATTTTGATTGGGAGGACAGAGAGAGATGTAGGATGCATGAAATGAAGCTGACCAAGCTCAAGTGGAGTGTACAACTGTAATTAGAGAATAGGAAATTGGCCTAGAGGAAAGGAGAATGCAAATGGAGCATGAGTTGACAAGGAGGGACCTTGATTTAGAGCTCGAGAGGCTTGAGGCCATGAGGGTCTCAGCCCAGCAACAAGAAAAGTGTGTAGCTCAGAGATTAAGTTTTGCTGAGTTGGAAGTGGAGTCCAGCTCAGATGGTGGCAGCAAAATTGAATTTTCTAGTGCTGAGGGAGTAGTACACACACCCAGAGATGTGGCGCCTGACTTGGAGGGGGTTAACATACACCAGGAGGTTCAAGGACATGAGGTAGCTCCAGTAGTGCGCAGCGTCCCTGAGGAGAAGGGGGAAACTGGCACAGGGGTTCATGGTTCTCGTGGTGGGAGGGACACTCTACTGACTCTAGATGAGAGGTGCAGGTAGAGGGGTTCCCCCAAAGTTGATGTCCTGGTATGTGAGTGTGAAGACCGCTGTTAGACTTGGCTATCTCTAGTTGGCAGAGGTATACACTTCTGACAAATAGGGACTGACCTCCTCTAGTCAGGGCAAGGGGATCACACACTTAGATAACCCCTGCTCACCCCCTTGGTAGCTTGGCAAAGGAGACAGGCTTATCTCAGAGGCAGTGCGTTAAGCATTCATGACCACATACAGTAATAAAGTGAATACACTACAAATGGACACGACACAGTAGTATTATAAAAATAAGAATGTTTATATAAGGCTTAGCACAAGACCAAATAACGACAAAAATATACCACAATCTTAATAAATACTCTTGGAAGGGAAAATGATAGTTCAAGTGTAGTTTCTTCTTAGCACAAAGTCTTTAGTAACAAAAGCAACTCTTCTTCTTTAAAACACAGTTCTTGGCAACAATGTAACCCACACGGGAGTCACACGACGTCGAGGCAAAGTTAATCCAAAGGTTCGGCGTCGACCGCGAGGAGCGCTATGTCGAGCCCGGAGTCGCACAGACCCCCACAACACAGTACCTTGGAAAAGCGAAGCCACACGATGATCAGCGGCGTCGAGATGTCCGGCGTCGCGTCTTCGGCGTCGATCGGACCTCGGAGTCGGGGCGATCTGCAGCGGCGTCGACAGATGTCCGGCAGGAGCAGCGCTCACGAGGCGAAGCAGGATACGGCGTCGTCGATGTCGATGATGATGTTGCAAGAGTGAGCAGCGTTCACGGCGTCGAGAGGGCTTCGAAGTCGATGCGATCAGCAGCGGTGCAGACACAGGGTCACTTGGAGCTGGAGCCGAACTCGCTACTCACTGGCGTTGCTGCTGCCGTCGATCGGGCCGGCGGCTGGCGTCGAGGAAGCGGGACACTGGAGCCGTTACTCACGATGTCGAGCTGGATTCGGCGACGTCCGTCGGCGTCGAGATTGCTGGTTTCTTTCAGAGGTGCTGGGTTTTCAGGTTCCAGCAACAAGCACTTTTAGCAGATGAAGTCCTTTAGCCCTCTGACTTCAACAGGAGGCTGGCACTCTTCCAGCCCTTGGAGATTTTCTACAGCAAAGCTTGAGAGTACACACACAGTTCCTCTTTCCTGGTTCCTTGGCAAAAATAAAGAAGCAACTGCAGGATTCCCCCAGCAAACAGCACTCTGGCAGAAGGGGTAGGCAAGTCCTTGGATCAGCAGGCTTCTTGTCCTTGGTTCAGGTTTCCTTGTCAGAAGTGATCTAAATTCTTGGTTCAGGGGTCCTTCTCTTATACCCCTTTTTGGCTTTTGATCCCTTTGTCCATGCAGGGGAATTTCCCAACATCCTGGGTTTGTTGTGGGTGTAGCCAGGCAGAGGCACCTGGCCAATTCACTGTGCAGGGCTGGGTCCTCAGACGCCGAGCAGGAGGTGGAGCCAGCATTGTCACTGGCAGGAGCAGAGCTATCGGTCTCCTGGTAGGAGGTGGAGCCAGGATCGTCCCTGGCAGGCACAGAGCCATCAGTCGCCTGGCAGGAGGTGGAGCCAGCATTGTGTCAGGCAGAGCAGGCTATCAGGAGCTACTCTTCCCCTACTCTCAATGCAAATGTCCCACACATCCCACACTGACTCATTCTGACCTCTGGAGCCACCCAGCTCCTGTCACACGCACACCAAACCAGCAGAAACCAGAAATAGTTAGGCAAGAAAATAGCCACTTTCTAAAAGTGCTATTTTCAAACTCAGAGTCCAAAAACCATCCACACCAACGGATGCGTGATTAAACCCCGAGTTCAGGGATACCAAACTCGACATTGCACCATGCTCCCCGAGCCAGCTAGGATTATAGCATTAATAATCCTGGAAGCCCATTCTAACTAATGGAGAGCAGGTTACCTTACAATAGTGAAAAACGAAAATGGCTGTAATTCACTATTAGGACTTGCCAACTTGGTCAGGCTTGTCCTACCTTATGCTTACAATGCACCCTGCCCTCGGGCCTATCATAGGGGTGACTAACATGAAGCTAAGGGAAGGTTTGGGGACTGGCAAGTAGGTGTACTTGCGCAGTCTGCGTGACAGTACCAGACTGCACGTAGGTCTAGCAACGGCAGACCTTTAGACATATTTTTACTAGGCCGCTCTTGTGGGTGGCACAACACGTGCTGCAAGCCCACGAGCAGCATTTGTATTTCCAAGCCCTGGCACTCCTGGTGCACTCTACTAGGGACTGACAGTAAACCAAATAAGCCAAACATGCAATTCAATCAATACAGCAATTTTACATAGGGAGCACTTGCACTGTGGCACTGATCAGCAGTGGCACAGTGCCCAAAGCATTATACCGTTAAGAGAAGGGGGTCCCAGTAAGGAAGAAGAGCGTATTGTTAGAAACAATTCAAATAAATCAAATGAAAAAATAAATACATCTATAATGTTTAATTCACATTATAGGAAAGGTAATCAAAAACAAATTCACATATTACAGTTGTATTAGTGCCCCTGGGGGTAAGGGGGACGTGCAGTCGTGAGGGTAGTGTAGGAAAGGATAGTGATAATAAAAACACGTATTTATCAAACATTCGTATGAGTTCAATGTCGGATAGACAGTAGAATGAGCATAAGTCAACATAAAAGTTCAAAATACAAATGCCCCAATGTCCATACTATACAGGAATCATGGGTAGGAGGAGGCTGTGTTTCAAGGTGAAGAAATGTGTCGACGTTTCGACCCAGATGGAGCAGGAATCAGTAAAATCCTTGCAAGTGGGTCTTCATCAGGACGAGAGAGGGGTAGTGGGGCAAACAACCTAAATATTTAGATAGATATACTGAGTCAGTGTAACATTCTGAAAGCTGTCCAAATTGCAAGTTATATGAGGGTAGACATATTATTTAATAAACATACCTGAATAAATCAGTGTCGGTGAGTAATATTCATCTAGAAAATCGATAGTGAACATTCAATCCTGGGAGAAATCAATAGTATGCCCATTAGAACTATAGTCAAACACTGTGCGTGCACATGTCAGGGGCTGAAGAGAAAGAAATTTCGAACTTACTTGGAAAGTAAAGTCCGATATCCCAAAGGGATAAGGCAAAACGATCCGGGCGCTGGACAGGGAGGAACCACTCTACGTATCTGAATAAAGGGAACATTGTTCAGGTAGGTTCGACCAAAGTAGAATTACTCAAGATGGACATATGATTATACCAGCAAAACATCGTAAACAGAGGAGGCAAACAGAAAAAAATGGAGGAGAGACTCAAAGCCAATGATGTCAGGTCTAACACGTGTCCCCTCGAGCTGAAATGTGGGGAGAACTACCCGTTACCGAGGGAGTCCTCATCACTAAGGCGGAAAAATCTGGACAGACCATCAGCATTGGCGTGATCTGTGCCAGGGCGGTGTTCCACCGTGAAGTCCATCCCCTGTAGGGAAACAAACAGAAAACAATGGAGGAGAGACTCAGGCCAATGATGTCAGGTCTAACAACCACCCAGAAGAGTGTGGGTTGAGTGACAGAGGCAGTCAGATACTGTCTTGCCAATCTCAAGAGAGTGGTGTGGAGTATGTGTGCGAGGCACTGGATGGAGAGGTGAAGGATAGTTTGGTTAACCCTTGTAGGGGGCTGTGTGATCCAATTGTGGGAGACCATATTGTAAGTCCCTGTTTACCAGAGCTATGCCAACACCTATTGGAGAGTGAGTTCTCTGACCCCAGGGAGCTCACATTGGAGGCAGACCTTTTGGTGGTTTGCAGAGGGTCTGGAGGCATTGGGGAATGACCCTGTGGGGAATGGCTCAGGTCTCTTCCAACCCAGAGTGGTAGAAGTGGTGCAGAGTAGCCCAGCTAGGTCCCATTGTAGTGGGAGGGGCTTAGGGGCTCATGTCCTGTCTCAGTGGAGAAGGAGTGAGTTTGGGGCTGCGAATTCTAAGGTGCCCGAAACCCAGTCTCAGAGCCTAGATGGTTCTTTAAGGGAACACCAGGTGGGGAGCCTAGGCTGTCCTGATGGGCCGCCCGTTGAGGGGATCCCCTAGTGTCTGGTGAACTGGGAGTGTGTGTAAGCAGACATCCATTAGTCCTGTGTCTGGCAGTGCCGCTCCTAAGTGGAGGGTATGGATGTCCAGGGTGAGAGGAGGGGAAGAGTCCCCAGTGGAAGAACCAGTGGGTCACCCCAGTCTCTGGTCCAGCCGCCGGGTACAGGCCTAAGGCTGGTGGGTCAGTGCCAGGATGTCATACCTGACCTGACAGGAGGGAGAGTGGACAAAGGGTGCCAAGCACCTGGGGCTACTGCCTCAGCTCTCTGACCCAACAGAGGTTTGAGAGCCCTGAGAGGCATAAGGCCTGGGTCTCACCCCTGACTACTGTCAGTGGCCACTGTGACTTGCTGTCTGTCTGTTGGGACACACCTGTGAGCAAGTTACGGTTAGATGCTGCACAGGTGGTGTACACAGGTGAAGAGATGGGTTCCCCATGGATTAGCTTGGTGGGCCCTGAGAGTATGGACAGAGGAATTGAAATGGGTTCAGAATGGCGTAGAACTGGAATATGTCCCTGCTGTTGCGGGCCAGCCCCATGTTCTATCGCCCAAAGCAGGGAAGCCCATCAAGGTAGTGATTGCTCTACCCTGCGTTTTGGCTGGAAGGGGGTTGTGTTGGACTTGGCCCTTTTTGCAGGGTGATCCCTGAACATTTTGCCTTCCTCCAATATTTTTTCTGACCTGCTGGTGGTTATTTTATGACTCGGCACTTTACCACTGCTGACCAATGCTAAAGTGCATATGCTATCCCTATTGTAAATTGATGTATGGATTAGTGACTCTAATGATGGGCTGATTTGGTTTACTTGTTAGACCCTAGTACAGTGCACTGAGTGTGCCCGGGACTTGTAAACCAAATGCTGCTAGTGGGCTTGCAGCACTGATTGTGCCACCCACAGAAGCAGCCTGTAAACGTGTGTCTAAGGCCTGCCATTGCAGATCCTGTGTGTAGTCTGGTACTGTCATGCTGACTGGGCAAGTGCACCCACTTACCATTCCCTAAACCTTCCCTTTTCTTCATATCAGACACCCCTATGGTAGGTCCAAGGGCAGGGTGCATTGTAAGTATAAGGTAGGACATGCCCTGGTGTGTGTGGCATGTCCTAATAGTGAATTACAGCCATTTTTGTTTTTCACTATTGCAAGGCTTCTTTTCTCCATAGGCCAGAATGGGCAGTTCGATTATTACATTTTATAATCCTAACTGACTCGGGGAACATGGTAGAAATTCGAGTTTAGTATGCCTGAACTCATAATGATAAAATACATCTTTTAGTGAAGTTGGTTTTAACATTCTGTGTTTGAAAACACCACTTTTTGAAAGTAGGTATTTTCTTGTCTAACTACCCAAGCCTGCCTCTGCTAGGTTGTGTATTCCTTGTCTGGAGTTTGAGTGACAGGGCGGGGGGATTCCAGGAGACAGGCTGAGTCCCCCCAGTGGTGAATAGAGAGATCTGCATCTAGATGGGAGGGAGGAGTTGCACATGCGACCTGAATAGGACTGTGACTGCCCCCCACAGTGCTGGATCCACCCCCTGTGGTGCGTCTGATGTCTCTGCCCTGCACTGTGAAAGGAGAGAAGGAATCATGTCAACAAAGTGCTCCAGGGCTGTGCTTTCCCACCACAATACTGGCTCCACCTCCTGTGAGGCGTCTAATGTTTCTGCCCTGCACTGTGAAAGGAAAGAAGGAGTCATGTAAACAGAGTGCTCAAGAACTGGTTTGGACTAGGCATAGGCCCCTCTGTCCTCAGAGGACAAAGGATTTTGGGGTATAAATATTGGGACCCTTATCCCAAGAAATTAGATCACTTTTGGACAAACAAGAAGAAACCTTTACTGAGGAGAGGAACCTGAAGAAACTGAGGAGAGACTAAGCTGAAGTGCTGCTTGGGGGATTGTCCTGCAGTGGTTGTCTGACTGCCAAAGAAAGGAGAAAGAACTTTGTGTGCTCTAGTTTCAACATGTGAAGGATCTCCAAGGGCTTGGAACAGAGCTTGCCTCATGCTGAACTCTTAGGGACAACAGACTTCAAACCCCAGCTCCCCAGAGTTCTTTGGAAGTGCCTGCTACTGTTTTGGGGCCTTCTGCGGGACTGCATGTCGCAAGGAGCTGGAAGCGCAACTCAATGAGGAAGAAGTGTTTTGCCATTGCTGCTGCTGCCGTCGCATTTTGAATGTCGGCGCTGTAGATGTCGTATTGCACCGCATCAAGAGAAGAGTCTTGCAATGAAGAGGTAGCATGTCGCCGTCGCTGCCATCGCAACTCCAAGGGTGGGTTTCACCCCTGTAGCTGTCGTATTGCACCGCAATGAGAGAAGCGTCTTGCAACAAAGAGGAAGCGTGTCACCATTGCTGCTGCTGCCGTCGCATCGTGGATGTTGCCGCTGTAGCTGTCGTATTGCACCGCATCAAGAGAAGTGTCTCGCAACGAGGAAGAAGCGTGTCATCGTCGCTGCTGCTGCCGTCGCATTGTGGATGTCGCCGCTGTAGCTGTCGCATTGTGCGAAAGCCTCTCGCAACATCAGAGAAGAGTGCCGCAGCCGAGGCTGTTGCCGTCGCATCGCTGAACCAGGGTGTCCCTGCTGCAGCTGACGCATCGAATCGAGACTTCTCGCATCATCGGAGAAGCGTGCCACGTCTGGAAGATCTTCACGTCTTTATTTCTTTGCACCGGAACTTTGCCACATTTCCATCGCTGCAACCCTGTTCCTTGCGGAAGCTTCACGCATCGCAAGGTACATTGACTTCAGTTTTAAGAACTGAACAGAACTAAGCTAAAACTACCATTCTAAGTATAGTATTATGGATTTTTGTCATTTGTGGTCTTGTGTTAAGTCTATATAAAGAATACTTATACTTAATATACAACTGTGTCGTGTCCATCTGTAGTGTTGTCACTGGATTACTGTATGTGGTCACAAATGCTTTACACACTGCCTCTGAGATACCACTGTTTGCTCCTGCCAAACTACCAAGGGGGTGAGCAGGGGTTAGTTTAGGAGTGTACCACTTACCCCGACTAGAGGCAAGGGTCCCTATTTGTCACAAGTACCTACCTGTGCCAACTAGAGACCCCCAAATCTAACATGAACCATTTCCCTCAAAGGTTAAAGCTGATATGCATCACCATTGGAACTGAATTGTTTCCATTTAGCAGCATAGAATGCCTGTGCTTGGTGTAGGAGAGAAGGGTCTGCTTTCCTATGGTCACCCCACTTTTTGCTTTTTGCTTCACTGGTTTTCGACTTAATGTGGCTGTGGGCCTGCTAAACAGACCCACAGCCCAGCTGTGCTCTCTCTAAATTCAATACCATGTACTTTAGGTACATTACCAATTGGACATTGGGTCACCATATGATCCCCTGTACAGTGTACTATAGGTACCCAGGGCATAGGTGCATCCAAGGCCTACCAGGGGCTGCTTATTATTAACAAAAACAATGGCCCAACCCGAAATCAATTATTGGCTCAATGAATCAGTACTCACAGTTAATCATTTTTTATGACTGAATGGGTGTTTACAATGAATCACCTCTTGTAGATTTTATCAAACCACTTCAAAAGCATCCACCTTGGAAAAACTAATTTATTCAAAAAGGAGTTTTAATGAATTGCTCCAACACAGCGAGAAGATTTCATATATACATTAATAAAATTTCAATAAACGAACGGTAACAAAGAGAGCAGCGTGCTTCTATAAGAGTGCCGGAAAAGAAGAAAAAAGAAGTGATTTTGAAAGAAAGGGTGTAAGCCTCAACAGAATAGTGACATAGGGTTATTTACAAAATTGAAAGAACAGTGCTGTACAAAAATCAGCAAAATTATGTACTAAGGCCACTAATTGCTTTGTTTCTCTTTTAGCATTTATACATTCTTTAACTGGCATGTATAATGTTTGGACAAGGCAGTGGTCCTATTTTTTGGAGTTAAGCGTCGACGTTTCGACCCGTCTGGTGGTACTGGGGTGACTGGGGACCTCGACCTGCGGGTCTTCCTCAGGACGTGTGTGACACAGAACTTCGTACCGTGGTTAATAAAGCTGTGAGCCTACAATGAAATTAAGGCAATATTCAGGTGGGTGCATGGAATAGGTACTAAAGAAGAGGTACATCGACCTCGACTGCTTCCTTACCCAAATTTTCTTTATGGGATGATCAAGAAACTCCTACATCTGCATGGTCATAGACGACTGATTGGTCACAGTTCCACTTCTACAGTGCCTAAGGAGGAGTTGATGTATTAAGTGTCAATACCTCATTTGATTGGGTATCCGTGAAATTAATTTCTCAAGTATCATTTACAAGGCTTACCGAATTCATGGTCGTTGGCCTTCCACAAAATTATTCAGGTGATGATATCAAAGGTAACATACAGGACTTAATCTGTTACTGTAAGGGAACATACAATGATTGTATTTACTATGATATCAATCAGTATTTTCGGTCTATCTATATGGAGGATAAAGGGTGGTTCATACCTTTTTGTGTTCGTGTACAGACATCATAGTGAATATAGATGAAGCTCAATTTATGCGCCAGAAATTCCTGCAAGAACATGCAGAAATTAAATGTTACCTTGGTTATATTTTTATTATTTGTTAAAGAAGTGGGTACAGCGTGTTTGTAAGTAACGGATGAAACGCGATCTATTATTTACCTTTTGGAACGCCGGCCCTCACTTAGAATTGTTCGCGATAGTCGAAAAAGTCCCACCCGGTAGTTCAGGGCGCTGCATGAAAAACATAGATGAAATCACATCAGAGTCGGATGCGACGGTATGCAGCCTAGCGGACACTGATAGGGTTTTTGGGGGGATGTATAGGGAAGGTAGGATATCTTACCGGGAGTATCGGTTTCCTGGCGGCGACTGTTCAAGTCAGGGGGCCTCGTAACGGGGTTACGTCATATGGACGTTTTGAGCGTTCGAAAATCAGTCGACATAGAGAGGGGACTCTGTAGAGTTCTCTGTTAACTCGTGGACATTGTATAGGTTGGACCAATGCACCAGGGATTGGTCGACACAAAGGAGGGACTCAGTGTAGTTCTCAGTAGACCCATGGTCATTGCATTGGTAATACAGTATACCAAAGATTGGTCACGAAGGACGTGAGCAAAAGTTGAATGCTATATGGGCACCTATTAAACGGATCATCTGTTGTTTAGCACTGCTACTTGTTTGCTGATTTCTTCATATTCGTTTAGCCCCCGCTTTATAGTGTCGAAAAGATATATAAACCGACACTCACGGAGGCTCAATACATGACTGAAGTCTCCTCCCCTGGGATTAGGTGTTACCTTTTCCAGGACACACCATTTGAGACTATCAGGTGTATGTTCAAATTTTGTGAAATGCTCAACAAGTGGTGCCCCCTGGGTCTTGCATTTGATACGGCTTACATGTTGCAATATGCGACACTTTACTTTTTGTATAGTTTGACCAATATATACAAACCCACATGGGCATGTGATCGCATAAATAACCCCACTTGAGTTACAGTTACTGTGTTCTTTTAACACGTGTGTATAGTTGTTATGTTTGAAACTTTTAATATCTTGAGATAATGGGCATGCTTTACAATTTCCACATTTCACGTGGCCCTTTACTGGTGGAATCCCCCATAGGACAGTTTGACTTGGTGGATTTTTACTGGGCAGTAGAGCTTTCACTACATAATCTCTTATATTTTTTGCCTTCTTAAAAGCATGTAGTGGCAAAGGAGCATTGCCAATTTCATCAGCAATCATATGCCAGTGTTGGTTAATTATTTTTTTGATCTTGTTGCTCTTCGTGGAGTATGTGGTAACGCACACTATTCGATCTTCTTTTTGTTTCTGGTTATCTCTCACTTCTAAGAGGTGTTCTCTGTGGTTATACCAGGCACGTTTACGTGCCTGTTTTAAAAGCCTAATCGGGTAGCCTATGTCTATCAACCGGGATAGGAGGCCTGCTGATTCATTGAAGAAATCCTCCTTCCTGGTGCAGTTCCTCCGCAACCTCAGTAATTGTCCAAAAGGGAGGTTGTCCCTGAGGTTACGGAGATGGTGGCTGCTATACCGGAGTAAGGTGTTCCGTTCACTACTCTTACGGTATAGGCCAGTATATAACACACCCTGATCAGCATTGATAGTAATATCCAGAAAATTAATTTTTGACTTGTCGAATTCTACGGTAAACTGGATGTCTGTGGACCGTGTGTTAAGCCATTCATGAAAAGAAGTTAATTCCTCCGTGTTGCCATTCCATACGATTAAAACGTCATCTATATAACGACGCCATAACCCTATGTGGTTCAAATACGGGTTGATGTCATTGAGGACATTGGCTTGTTCGAATGCATCCATGAAGATTATGGCCAGATTGGGGGCAAAGCTTGCCCCCATCGCCACTCCCTTGGTTTGAACGTAGTACTTATCCAGAAAGATGAAAAAAAAATTTGTCATAGCCAAAGTTAAAAGTTCAATGATGAATTCTGTCGGTACCCGGTGGGGTGCCGGACGTGAGTTTAGGACTAGCTCAATAACTGTCAGAGCTTGCTTTTGCGGAATATTTGTATATAAAGATTGAATGTCCATAGTGGCAAGTAGACTTGTTCTTGGGTCATATGGACGTCCATCTAGGAGCAAGATGGTTTGCATCGTATCTTTAAGATACGTAGCTGTCTCCTCTGCTAAAGGTTTCAAGAATGTATCGATGTACTTGCACAGCGGCTCTAGGAGGGAGCCACAACCGGAAATGATTGGTCTACCTGGTGGATTCTGCATTCTTTTATGAATTTTTGGCAGAGTATAGATGGTTGGTGTTCTGGGATGTTTATTATTGAGATATTCATGCTCGTGTTTATTGATGATGCCCAAATTTAATCCTTGTGTAGTGATGGAATTGATTTTCTTTTTTATTTCATTTGTCGGGTCCCCTCTTAATTTTTCATAGTTACCTTCAACTTCTAACTGGGCAAGGATTTCATTTGTGTATTGGTCATAGTTTTGTACGACAATGGCTCCGCCCTTGTCGGCTGGTTTAATTACTATATTGGCATTTTCTTTAAGCGTAGTCAATGCTTTTCGTTCTGCCTTAGTAATATTATATTTGACATATTGTCTCTCTGATACAGTATTCTCTACATCTCTCAGTACCAATTGTTCAAAGGCCAAGATTTTTGATGACATTAGGTGAGCAGGGGGGTTGAATTTTGATGGTGGTCTAAGGCCACTTCCAGAGAAAACAGGGTTGTGTGGGACTTTTTGGAAAAAGTGTTTTAGTCTTATTTTTCTAAAGAAGTGGTGTAACTCCACTTTGAGGTTGAAGGAATTGGGCATTGAGGTTGGTACAAAAGAGAGGCCTTTTTTAAGTACATTCTGCTCGTCTTGGTGTAACTCATAACTTGAGAGATTGATTATTGGATTCTCAGGTTGTTGGACTACCATCTGTAGTGTTGTCTCCTGGTTTGTATCTCTCCGTGTGATGTCTGTTGAAACTGTGTCTGACCTCTGCCTTTGGTCTTGCCCCTGCCTCTGTTCCAATTCTGTGATCTTGGGCCCCTGGGCCTCCCCCAGGGACGTCCTCGTCCTCGTGGTTCCCACCATTGGTCCTGCTCTAAAAAATTGGTTTGGTCTGGATAGTGGGTACCCGGATTTACTGTGTCAGTGCTAGTGCCTGCTTGTTCGGAATCACTATCTGTGTTGCTGCCAAAGGAGGATCCAGAGAAGGTGGTGAATTGTCTATATCCTCGTCTACCTCTGCTGGAGTAGGTCCCTGGTTGTTCTCTTGTATAATACCCTTCCTGTAGGTATGGGTATACCACCTTTTTGTCAAAAAATTTGATGTCTTTGGCTACCTTATCTAGCTTGGTGGCTTGGGCATATAAGTCAAATTCACGTATTGTTTTTTCCACACGCTCTAAGGCCTCTTTGGCATTGATTAGGGCTTTATCTTCAATTATCTCTTTTTTGAGGTCAGCTATTTCTTTTATTAACCTCTCAGCTTCTATCACAGCTGTCTCAATCCCCAACACCATCCAGTGGCGTGAGCATGTATTGGAGACAAAGCTGAAATGTTCCTTAAACTTAGGGTTGTCAACAAAAATTGCTGGTTCGTTCCTAACTCTTAACCCTACCGGAATCACGTTTGCTTTAAGATATTTTGCCAAGGTATGCCCGTGGAGTCTCGTTCTTATTAATTTCTTCTCTAGACGTTCTAACTTGGCAACTTTCTCATTTAGTGTGATATCGGTACTATTAGTATCATTTCCCAAAATACCACTGGCTCCCTCTTTGCTCAATAGCTGGTCAATATAGTCTTCTGTGTAAGACAGTGTTTCTCTTTCAGACATGGTATTTGAAAGGGCACACTCTGAGACAAATTCTCAAACATACAATCATATAACATGAACAACAGATGGACAAAAATAGTTCAACAGTTATTACATACAACAATTAGACATTTAAACAAAATAACCCTCGCAGGAATCCCTGCACAAGGTAACCATTATAGAAAATGGGGTAACCCAAAACGGTTTGTTGGACCTGGGTAGTCGAAATTATTAACAAAAACAATGGCCCAACCCGAAATCAATTATTGGCTCAATGAATCAGTACTCACAGTTAATCATTTTTTTATGACTGAATGGGTGTTTACAATTAATCACCTCTTGTAGATTTTATCAAACCACTTCAAAAGCATCCACCTTGGAAAAACTAATTTATTCAAAAAGGAGTTTTAATGAATTGCTCCAACACAGCGAGAAGATTTCATATATACATTAATAAAATTTCAATAAACGAACGGTAACAAAGAGAGCAGCGTGCTTCTATAAGAGTGCCGGAAAAGAAGAAAAAAGAAGTGATTTTGAAAGAAAGGGTGTAAGCCTCAACAGAATAGTGACATAGGGTTATTTACAAAATTGAAAGAACAGTGCTGTACAAAAATCAGCAAAATTATGTACTAAGGCCACTAATTGCTTTGTTTCTCTTTTAGCATTTATACATTCTTTAACTGGCATGTATAATGTTTGGACAAGGCAGTGGTCCTATTTTTTGGAGTTAAGCGTCGACGTTTCGACCCGTCTGGTGGTACTGGGGTGACTGGGGACCTCGACCTGCGGGTCTTCCTCAGGACGTGTGTGACACAGAACTTCGTACCGTGGTTAATAAAGCTGTGAGCCTACAATGAAATTAAGGCAATATTCAGGTGGGTGCATGGAATAGGTACTAAAGAAGAGGTACATCGACCTCGACTGCTTCCTTACCCAAATTTTCTTTATGGGATGATCAAGAAACTCCTACATCTGCATGGTCATAGACGACTGATTGGTCACAGTTCCACTTCTACAGTGCCTAAGGAGGAGTTGATGTATTAAGTGTCAATACCTCCTTTGATTGGGTATCCGTGAAATTAATTTCTCAAGTATCATTTACAAGGCTTACCGAATTCATGGTCGTTGGCCTTCCACAAAATTATTCAGGTGATGATATCAAAGGTAACATACAGGACTTAATCTGTTACTGTAAGGGAACATACAATGATTGTATTTACTATGATATCAATCAGTATTTTCGGTCTATCTATATGGAGGATAAAGGGTGGTTCATACCTTTTTGTGTTCGTGTACAGACATCATAGTGAATATAGATGAAGCTCAATTTATGCGCCAGAAATTCCTGCAAGAACATGCAGAAATTAAATGTTACCTTGGTTATATTTTTATTATTTGTTAAAGAAGTGGGTACAGCGTGTTTGTAAGTAACGGATGAAACGCGATCTATTATTTACCTTTTGGAACGCCGGCCCTCACTTAGAATTGTTCGCGATAGTCGAAAAAGTCCCACCCGGTAGTTCAGGGCGCTGCATGAAAAACATAGATGAAATCACATCAGAGTCGGATGCGACGGTATGCAGCCTAGCGGACACTGATAGGGTTTTTGGGGGGATGTATAGGGAAGGTAGGATATCTTACCGGGAGTATCGGTTTCCTGGCGGCGACTGTTCAAGTCAGGGGGCCTCGTAACGCGGTTACGTCATATGGACGTTTTGAGCGTTCGAAAATCAGTCGACATAGAGAGGGGACTCTGTAGAGTTCTCTGTTAACTCGTGGACATTGTATAGGTTGGACCAATGCACCAGGGATTGGTCGACACAAAGGAGGGACTCAGTGTAGTTCTCAGTAGACCCATGGTCATTGCATTGGTAATACAGTATACCAAAGATTGGTCACGAAGGACGTGAGCAAAAGTTGAATGCTATATGGGCACCTATTAAACGGATCATCTGTTGTTTAGCACTGCTACTTGTTTGCTGATTTCTTCATATTCGTTTAGCCCCCGCTTTATAGTGTCGAAAAGATATATAAACCGACACTCACGGAGGCTCAATACATGACTGAAGTCTCGTCCCCTGGGATTAGGTGTTACCTTTTCCAGGACACACCATTTGAGACTATCAGGTGTATGTTCAAATTTTGTGAAATGCTCAACAAGTGGTGCCCCCTGGGTCTTGCATTTGATACGGCTTACATGTTGCAATATGCGACACTTTACTTTTTGTATAGTTTGACCAATATATACAAACCCACATGGGCATGTGATCGCATAAATAACCCCACTTGAGTTACAGTTACTGTGTTCTTTTAACACGTGTGTATAGTTGTTATGTTTGAAACTTTTAATATCTTGAGATAATGGGCATGCTTTACAATTTCCACATTTCACGTGGCCCTTTACTGGTGGAATCCCCCATAGGACAGTTTGACTTGGTGGATTTTTACTGGGCAGTAGAGCTTTCACTACATAATCTCTTATATTTTTTGCCTTCTTAAAAGCATGTAGTGGCAAAGGAGCATTGCCAATTTCATCAGCAATCATATGCCAGTGTTGGTTAATTATTTTTTTGATCTTGTTGCTCTTCGTGGAGTATGTGGTAACGCACACTATTCGATCTTCTTTTTGTTTCTGGTTATCTCTCACTTCTAAGAGGTGTTCTCTGTGGTTATACCAGGCACGTTTACGTGCCTGTTTTAAAAGCCTAATCGGGTAGCCTCTGTCTATCAACCGGGATAGGAGGCCTGCTGATTCATTGAAGAAATCCTCCTTCCTGGTGCAGTTCCTCCGCAACCTCAGGAATTGTCCAAAAGGGAGGTTGTCCCTGAGGTTACGGGGATGGTGGCTGCTATACCGGAGTAAGGTGTTCCGTTCACTACTCTTACGGTATAGGCCAGTATATAACACACCCTGATCAGCATTGATAGTAATATCCAGAAAATTTATTTTTGACTTGTCGAATTCTACGGTAAACTGGATGTCTGTGGACCGTGTGTTAAGCCATTCATGAAAAGAAGTTAATTCCTCCGTGTTGCCATTCCATACGATTAAAACGTCATCTATATAACGACGCCATAACCCTATGTGGTTCAAATACGGGTTGATGTCATTGAGGACATTGGCTTGTTCGAATGCATCCATGAAGATTATGGCCAGATTGGGGGCAAAGCTTGCCCCCATCGCCACTCCCTTGGTTTGAACGTAGTACTTATCCAGAAAGATGAAAAAAAATTTTGTCATAGCCAAAGTTAAAAGTTCAATGATGAATTCTGTCGGTACCCGGTGGGGTGCCGGACGTGAGTTTAGGACTAGCTCAATAACTGTCAGAGCTTGCTTTTGCGGAATATTTGTATATAAAGATTGAATGTCCATAGTGGCAAGTAGACTTGTTCTTGGGTCATATGGACGTCCATCTAGGAGCAAGATGGTTTGCATCGTATCTTTAAGATACGTAGCTGTCTCCTCTGCTAAAGGTTTCAAGAATGTATCGATGTACTTGCACAGCGGCTCTAGGAGGGAGCCACAACCGGAAATGATTGGTCTACCTGGTGGATTCTGCATTCTTTTATGAATTTTTGGCAGAGTATAGATGGTTGGTGTTCTGGGATGTTTATTATTGAGATATTCATGCTCGTGTTTATTGATGATGCCCAAATTTAATCCTTGTGTAGTGATGGAATTGATTTTCTTTTTTATTTCATTTGTCGGGTCCCCTCTTAATTTTTCATAGTTACCTTCAACTTCTAACCAGGGGCTGCAGCATGTATTATGCCACCCCTGGCTGGCCACTCACATTGACACAACTATCTGATCACTCAGCTGGGGCAAGGTCGTGTAATCACCCCTTGCTTAGGTGTAGTATCCCTATATCTACCTTTACATACAGACACATATATACCTATAAGTCACTCCTATGGCAGGCCTTAACAATACTGGAGGCAGAGTGCTTGGTTTTATGTGAGATGAGGCTCTAGAATGAGCTGAGCCTGTCTGCAGCTTTCGGAACCATGTCCTTATAGCTGTTCTATGATATAGCCATACCATATACTCTTAAATGCATTATAATCCTCGTGGTTGAATGCTAACTTTGGTTTGGCTTTATCAAAACATGTCGTGTAAGGTGTCATACGCTTTGGAATACTACCCCCTCGCCAGTTATGGCAACAAGGGGTAGCATTCCACCCTTCTAGAGGGAGAAGACATGTTGTTCCCACTAAACCCGGTTAAAGTTAACCAGAGCCTCAGCATCACAAAATGGATGCTGCTGCCACAGACACAAGTCTGACCTCCTGCTACTGGGAGTCCTTCCAGTGAGGGAGGCTGGGACAATAGGTTTCCTGTCTTGGGAGGTGCTAGCACCAACCCAGATAGGCAATAGTGTATTGGGGCAGGGAGGGCTGAATGAAATGAGACACTGCCTGGGGCACACAAGGTGTCCCATGCATAGCCCGGTTCAAACCAGTTGCTGGGGCACTCCAGCCCCAGCTCTGGCACAAAACTGGACAAAAGGGAAGGGGTGTAACCACCCCCTTCCCTGGTCCCACCCATAGGAGGGACCTAGCAGGTAATCCAGCCCCTTAGATTAGTATGTAGGTAGGAGCTGAGTCTAGAGACTTTAGATTTATCCTGACTGAAACTTGAAACAAAACTCTGGACCTTCGACGTTCTACTTGAAGATAGAAGACTGAAGAATCTCCCTTGTGGTCAAGGAGTGACCACCCTGTGCAAGTAGGCACCATCAAGCGATCAATGGTTTGCTTTGTCGTCGCTCCTGCCGGACCCCGAACACAGAGCCTGACAAGACCCGGACTTCCAGACTTCCTCCAGCCTGATACACAGCCACAGCAAAGCTGAGACCCGTGGAGGCGACGAGAGACGTGGGACTGGCCATCTTGGAAAGCCAGCAAATTGCTTTCTGTGCAACTTCTGAGGCACCCTCGAAGTTGTGCATTGGGGACTGAGAAGCCCCAGCCCCGAGCATCATCTGCACCAAAGATCAACAACCACACTCCACGAGTGCCTCGTGGGGCCCTTCTGCATTTTCCTGCTCGACGCGTCTCTCTGGTCACTTGCCCGTTGGCTAGTGGCCTCTGTGATGAAGAACCTTTGACTTTCCACCACTGGTCCGGTTGCTCCAGGCTGGCCCTTACTTCCCTGAAAAGGAGAAGCCCATCAGACTTTGCTGGTCTGATCCAGAAGCCATCTTTGATTCCTGCGTGGGTTGCCTTAGCCAAGGCTTGTTGACTTATATCCGGAAGCCGACACCGCCGACAGCGAGATCCTTTGTGGGACAGTCTGTGCCCTGCTCCTGGTCATCGTTGACACCTCCTGGTCCACGTGGCTGCAGAGACAAGCTTTACAACATCACCTGATTGCTTCGCGACATCGCCTGGTTCCTTCGTGGTTCCTTCCTGGTCACTGGCTAGTGACCCAGACTCTGTCCCCTCTGCTTTCAGGTACTCTTCATCCTCGATCCGCCCTTGGATCCAACCGGACACTTCTCTCCTGGTCGCCTGCATCATCTTTCTTCAAGGCTCCATGGGATTCAGCGACGAAATCCGACACACTTTGACACCTATGCACCCGCTTCCTGTGGGTGAGGTAACACGAGTACTCCGGTGCTCCTGTGGGTATTAACTATCCTTGTGTCCCAGTTTTCAGTAGCTTTCTCCTAGTCCATCCGGAAGTGACCTAAAAGAACTAGTTTCCAATTCTTTCGTTCCCATTCTAACTCTATAGTAACTTGCGTGTGTGTAAAGACACTGCACATGCCTCCCGTGGGCCTCCTACTTCCTATCCTTTGGTAGTACAGTGTAGCCCCAGCGATTCCCTAGGCCTATCCTTTGTTTGTGACGTGGTTCTTATACCACTATTTTAGTATATGGTTTGATGTGCCCCTAGGGTGCTACAGTATATTGTGCAACTTATTGTATGATAATTAAGTATCTTGTTATGTGCTCGTGCCTCTGACCTCGTAAGTAGTTCAGAGGAGTTGTGTTAGAAATAAATACATATATATTTTATATATAACCTGTGTGGTGTCCTTTCATTTGGTATTAAAGGGGTTACATATGGTAAAACAGCTGGCTTTACATCCCCTCTTAAGTTTTAGCCTAAGACTGCTTTGTCCATGCTACCACTAGGATAGTTGGTCTATAAGGTTGACTTTACAACCATCACCATAAGGGTTGTTTGGACTGATACAGAGTGTCCACTAGAATAGTGGACATCACATATCAGGCCAACTTCTCACACTTGTCAAAGAATAGCCATGCATTCCACTGGAAAATGTAAGAACCCAAATTCTAAGGCCGCAGGTGCTAATTCACAGGATTTAGCTTCTTTAAGTTGGGATGTCAGATTACTACCTTGTGCTGAGTAAGTAGGTCCAATCTGAGTGGAAGCTTCTTTGACGTCAGATGGGCATTTCCAGTAAGGCTGAGTACCATTTTTGCGTGGCCCAGGTTGGAGCCATTAGAATAAGTGTCACTGCTGCATCTTCAGGCTACAGATGAGTGGGAGCGGCGGAAAACTATATCCTAATTTCACAGAGCAGCTCATCAATGGGACATTCCCTACGAATTGTGGGTGTGGACTTTGTGTCGCCCAAGCACTCCCCGTGTTTCTATTCTAGGTTGTCCACGCCAGAAGAGTGAAGCCTTGAGGACCACTAACCATTTGTGCACTAAGCTAGAGGCCTTAAAAAGGGAAACAACCCTTTACTTTAAAATCTGTTTGCAGGGAGAATGCAAGAGTTGGTAAGAAATCTAATAGAGTCTCTCCCAGATAAGGCATTACCAAATGTAAGTAACTTGTTCATCTGATGGAGACTTCTAGCTGTAGATTCCTTACAGTAGATACTCACACATTACCACCCCTGTGATACGGATTAAACTAAGAAGTCTTGTAGGACTGAGCGAACTAACTGACCATTATGCCGGACCAGAAAATCGAGGCAGTAGTGCTTCATAAATGTGTGCAAGGATGCCTACTTTGCTGCCTCGCACATATCCAGGACAGGAGTTCTGCAAGCTAACACAGTGGTTGCAGGCTAGGATCTAGAAGCCAACAAGCCGCCAGGCGGTTGCTTTTGGCCAATGCGTAACAGATTTTGACGCAGAGCACTATCTTCATGAGATGGCCCGTTTCTGCACTGCATCCCCCTTCCCCATGAAAAGTTGATAGTCAACCCCCGAACTCTTGTGAGGTCATGGTAGAATGACAACACTCTTCCTGGGTCGATATGATGGAGTGTCTCGATTTTTTTAGATGGGTGAGGCGGAGGGAAAAGGTAGGCAGAGTGATGGATTGGCCTATGTGAAAGGGAGTTACCACCTTCCGTAAAAAAGAATGCTACAGTGTGAAGTACCAGTGTGTCCGGTAGATGCTAAGGTACGGAGGATGTTCTGACAGTGCCTGCAACTCATTTATCCTCAGTGAAGATGTTATCACCACTAGGAAGGCTGTTTTGATGGTGAGAGGCCAGAGTGGACAGTGGTATAGTAGCTCGAAGTGGGCACACATCAGAAATGTGAGAACTAGGCTGAGGTCTCTGTAGTAATGTCTTACTCCTGTTTTCATGGCTTATGTTTTGCGTCGTTTTAATTATGTTCATTCTCTATTGGAACACAGGGACTCTGTGTTACAGAGAACAGAGGTTTCCTTCAGTCTTTTTGCCTGAAGCGTTTGGCGGTACTGCTGTGTGATTTATTAAAGAGTTATTACACTACGACGTTGTCAGCCACTTACTTCACGTGGCGATGAGCTGGAACGGAGTACCCCCAAGTTATGAACCCACTGGCTATGTTTCAAAGAAGTGTTAAGTGAATTAGGTAACTCACCAAATCTGAAAGGTGACAATTCCGCCATCTGACTGCGATTCTGCAGTGTGGGAGGTGTGTCGAAGGAGCACCACGCACTTTCGAAGGGCTACCCTTGGTACGTCTGCAGGATAGAGTCTTGCACAAGAAGAAAATAGAATCTGAAGTTACAGGAACAGTGCCGGTCTGGCGGAACGACAATCGTGGCGGCTGACAGAAGCAGTGAAGCTACAAATATGTACAGTTTACTTTTGGACAGATTCTTAGTTGCTCTGTGTTGCCTGTGTGGGAATCGGCGTCGACGAGCAGCTGAGAGAGGCCGAGCACTTGCCAAGGCCCACAAGAGTGATTTTGCGCATGTGTGTATTGTAAGAAAGTGGCTCTATATATACTGGACCAAAATAATGTACAGTGTATATTGAGTCCCCAGTCCCCAGAGGTATGACAGAGGTTAAAGGCAGATAGGACCTTACTCTCTAAAATGGTAGCTTGGTAGAGCAGTAAGGCAGTATCAGAGGACTGTGTAAAGCATTTGTTGTACACACTCAGTCAGCAAAAGGTTTCACACACTCAAGAACTGAACTCTAGGCCAATTATTTTATATCAAAAGATATAGTTTTATTTTAGAACCAACAGGTATCAAAATATACTTTTTTCAATATGAGTGACTTTAGGTAATTACTTTGCAAAAAGGCAACAGACTTTGTAAGAACAATAACTACCGTGGTTGCAGTAGGCAACTCAATTTCAAACACAATTTAACATGGAGCTAAATGGGGTTTCCTACATAAATGCAGCTGATTACTTAGAGGATTACTTTTCTAACCACAGGACTGGATCCTGGAATCAGTCCTGGGACATAAGCTGTAAACAGTTAAGTAAAAGCGTTTTGGTTACAATTGTGATTTTTAGAGAATATAAATGTATTTTCAAAGTTGACACTTAGAAACTTTTCAGTGAAAACCCACCAATGTTATCCTATGAGAGGAAATTCAAGTCACAGGTAAAGTACGTTCTCGTTACTTTTGTAACCCAGTACTGGACTCCTAAATTCAGCACTGGGATCTTTACCCAAGACAGGTAAATAATTACGTTTTAGTAGTTGTTACGATTTTAAAGGAATATTTCTAGTTTGCAAAAATCGACCCTTAGGAGAAATTTCAGAGAAAAACAGTCAATGGTTTCCTATGGAAGAAAATTCAAGTTACTTGTAAGTACAGTTAGGATTACTTTTGTGGTTCTGTACTGTGCTAAAAGGTACAGTACTGGCTTCTCTCCTGATCACAGGCGAGTATTTCAGAATTCGTTATTCAGCTGATTTTAGATGAATATTTTAAAGTTTCAAAACTCCACACTTAGAAGAAATTTCGAGTGAAAGGAAAGTGAGTTATTGGCTTTTAGGTAAGTACTCGACTGTTAGAGTTAAGGTCCTGGGCATAGACTCAGGGGTCTCCCAGGGTCGGAAAGGTACAGTTGTTACACCCTCAGCGACACAGGGGCAGCCGGGTGCAGAGAGAGTAGGCCCAATGCAATCCAATGGAGGGTAGGGGGGCCTTTGGTTGGTGGCTGCAAGCAAGCAGGCCACGCGGCTGTGGGAGCTGAGCTCCTGGTCACTTACTCAGGGCAAGTGGGGAAGTAGAGTAGGGTAGTAGTTGCACTTCCAGCGGCACTCGGGCGGCTGGGTGCAGGGTGCTTTTGAGCCGTTGGGGGCTCAATGTTATCCAACAGGAAAGTTAAAAAGTGAACAAAGGCTGCAGGCTCGGGACAGAGATTCTTCAGGTGCGACCACCACTTCGAGAGGTAAGTTGGGATCTTGGAGAAGAGGTAGGTACCCCACAGGAGGGCACAGGGGGCCGAGGGGAGCTGGGTGCAGGGGTGTCTTTTGCCGTTCGGAAATCTTACCCTCAGCTGTTCGCGGTTTTAGGGGTCCCTAGTTCTGAGGCTGCAGGCGTCATTTGGGTCATCGAGGAGGGTCTTTGGGGACTGAACTTCGGGTCCCAGTCGCCAGGGGGGACGTTCTCGTGGTCTTGGATCACTCAGGCACAGGTCGGGCTTGGCGGGTGCAGAGTGGGCTGGATTTGCGGTTCCTGGCTGGCACCAGGGGTATTGCTGTTTGAGCAGAACCACTGCTCGTGGGAGTCCCAGTCTTTTGGAAGGTTCAAGGCAGGCAGGTCCTCCGGGGTTGTTGAGGTTGCTGCCCGATGGAGACACCGGAGTTTTGCAAGAGCAGTTTAAAGGATCAACAGGCCTGTAGGGTTCTGGGGCTAAGTCAGTGAGCATCGTCCTTTTGTTAACAGCTGCACAGCAGGTCTTCTTGTTTCTTGGTCTTCTTGTTGTTGCAATCGGGATCTAAGGAAGGAATTTTCAAGGTGCCCCTAAATATAAAATTTAGGAGTGATACCGGTATGGCAAGGGCAGGGACTAATGGGTTCCTGTCCTGGGGTTGGTACACCACCTAGCCTGCTCCTCTCCTGTGGGAGGGGGGCAGGAGCCTAGCTGTGATTGGGCAGGGCTCCCCAGCTTCAAGATGGCCAGAGCCCGGAGTCGTGCTTCCCCTCGCCTCTCTCACCTGAGGGGTGGGGTTGGCATAGGCTGGCACACCCCCTTTCCTCACTAAGGGTTTTCCGCCGTTCTTCCCGCCATAGAGAGGGTCAGAATCGGTGAGGGCCAGTTGCTGAGTACAACAAGTGGCCTGGAGAAGCTCACAAAGGTGGTTTGCCTTTGAAGCTTCCCCTGCCCATCCTGGGGGAGGAGGCTTGGTACCTCTTCCCAGGATGTGTATTGTTTCAGGCCCCCGAGAGCGGCAGGCTCTCGACCCAGGGGTCCAGAAACATGTCTGGTGGTGGCAGCCTCGGTAGCCACAAGGTCAGGACACTGGGAGTTGGTTAGGTTTCAGGGGGCAACTCTAAGATGCCCTCTGTCGTGCATTTTACATTAAATTCCACACTGGTATCAGTGCGGGTTTAATGTGCTTAGATGTTTGATATCAAACTTCTCAGTCTTCAGGGAAGCCTTCATGGTACTGTGGAGTTCGTAATGACCACCTCCCAGCACCATATACTCTTAATGGCAGCACTGCACTTACAGTGCCCAGGATTGGCCCTGGGTACTGTAGGGGCACAGGGCTCATGCACCTGTGCCCACACCACTGGCTCAGGGCACCCAGCTAGAGGGGTGACTGAGGTATGCCAGGGCAGTGAGCTTGTGAGCATGGCACACACTCAGCCCGCCAAGGCCGTGTGTAGGTGCCAGGGTACTGGGCCCCTAAGGGTAGCACAATATGTGCTGCAGCCCTTAGGGGTCTTATCTGGTCACCATGCCCTGGGTATCTAGGGTACCATTTACTAGGGGCTGACAGATGGCCAGAGATGCCAATTGGGTTTTAGGGAAGGAACACAGGCCATGCGCACCTGGTTAGCAGGAGCCCAGGGCACACTCAGTCAAAGCACATCAGCAATTCAGTAAAAAGTGGGGGAATACCAATGCAAGAAAGATGGCACTTTCTCACACAACCCCTCCACCCCCAAATGAAAGGTGATGAGACTAACCTTGCCCTAGGGAGTCTTCATTGTCTAAGTGGAAGAACCGGGAAAGTCCATCTGCATTGGCATGGGCAGTCCCTGGTCGATGTTCCACTTCAAAGACCATTTCCTGTAGGGAGATGGACCATATTAGTAGTTTTGGATTTTCCCCTTTCATCTACATTAGCAATCTGAGAGGTCTGTGGTCAGTTTGAACCAGGAAGTGAGTTCCAAACAAGTAGGGCCTCAACTTCTTCAGGGACCAAACCACAGCAAAGGCCTCCCTCTCAATGGCACTCCAATGCTGCTCTCTGGGGAGTAGCCTCCTGCTTATAAAAACAACAGGTTGGTCTTGGCCTTCCTCATTGATCTGGGATAGGACCGCTCCTATCCCTAGCTCAGAGGCATCAGTCTGCACTATGAACTGCTTGGAGTAGTCTGGTGCTTTTTGAATTGGTGCTGAGCACATTGCTTCTTTCAGGGTGTCAAAAGCCTTTTGGCAGCTAACAGTCCAGTTTTCTTTCTTGGGCATTTTCTTGGAGGTGAGTCACAATGGACCCATATCCCTTCACAAACCTCCTGTAGTACCCAGTCAAGCCAAGGAATGCCCTAACTTGGGTCTGGGTTGTTGGAGCTGCCCAGTCTATGATACCCTGAATCTTGGGCTGTAAGGGTTGTACCTGGCCTCCACCAACAAGGTGGCCCAAGTACACCACAGTGCCCTGCCCTATCTGGCATTTGGATGCCTTGATAGTTAGTCCTGCAGATTTCAGGGCTTGTAAAACCTTCCCAAGGTGGATCAGGTGATCCAGCTAGGTGGACCTAAATACAACAATATTATCAAGATAAGCTGCACTAAAAAACTTCACCCAGTCAGGACTTGATTCACGAAGGTGACAGGGGCATTCTTTAACCCAAAAGGCATTACAGGAAACTGATAGTACCCATCAGGTGTGGAGAATGCTGTTTTCGCTTTTGCTCCTGGGGCCATGCTAATCTGCCAGTACACTGCAGTTTAGTCAAAGGTACTGAGAAATTTGGTTGCCCCCAACTTGTCTATCAACTCATCTGCTCTTGGAATGGGGTGAGCATCTGTCTTGGTGACAGAGTTGAGCCCACTATAGTCCACACATAACCTCATCTCTCTCTTTCCACCCTGTGGATAAGGTTTGGGGACCAGAACCACTGGGCTAGCCCAGGGGCTCTCAGAGGGTTCAATAACTCCTAACTCCAGCATCTTGCTGACTTCAGCTTTGATGCTTTCCTTGACTTGGTGTGATTGTCGATAGATCTTGTTTTTGACAGGGTTACTGTCACCTGGGTGAGCTTTCCCAATCAGGTATTGCTCTGGGGAAACCAGTGTATTTCTCACCATAGTGACACTATCACCTGTATCCCTCAGGGCTTCTATCCTAGTTCCATTAATGTAAGGGTATTGCAAATACTTTTTCAAGGTGGGTGGCCACACAGCTACAGCGGCAGACTCCACTTCCCCCAAGGAGGCAAGACTTGCTTGAGTGTATTCCCAGATTTGCTTTGGGCACTCCTCTGATCCCATTTGTAGACTTTCTGCGCCAGGAGTAGCTGTACTGGGTGCCTTAGGGGCTTTGTTGTGGGGGCAATTTTTGTCTAGAGTTTAATGTCCCAACTTCTTACCGTTGTTACAATAGGCCTTGGAGGGATCAAAGTTCTTCCCCCATAGGGCTGAGGCACATAGGGAGTAGTTTGGGACCCACCTGTACAGGTTTTTGGGGCCCTTTGGAAGACTCAGACTTTTTATCTTGGGGATTCTCACCACCTTTCCCCTGGGGGTGTTTTTTAATCACCTTCTTCTAGTCACCCCCAGTGGTTGTCCTTGTCACCCTAGTCTTTTCCCAGTGGTCTGCCTTCTTTCCCAATTTTTGGGGAGAAGTTAGACCTAGGTCTACCAAATGCTGATGCAACTTTTCATTTGTGTAGTTACTTAATATATGTTCCTTCATGAACAGATTGTAAAGTCCAGTGAAATCATGCACATTATGTCCAGCTAACCAACCATCCAGTGTCTTTACTGAGTAGTCTACGAAGTCAATCCAAGACTGGGTCTGGGTTTTGTGAGCCCCGCTGAATCTAATTCTGTACTCCTCAGTAGTGAGTCCAAATCCCTCAATCAGAATGTTCTTTGAGGTCACAGGACCCTGCATCTGGCCCAGAGAGGGTCAGAAGCCTGTCTCTGCAGTAACCAGAGAACAGTTCCCACACGAGTGCCCCCCAAAGAGGTTTATTTACTCTCCATATTTCACAAGCCCTCTCAAAAGCTGTGAACCACTTGGTGATTTCATCACCTTCCTAAAATTTAGGGACAATCCCTTTGGGGATTTTAGGATCAGAATTCTCTTCTCTATCCTTATTGGTATTATTGCTGCCACCATTGATGGGTGCTAAACCCATCTCTTTCCTTTCTTTTTCTAGAGCCAGCAGTCTGGACTCTAGGTCTATTCTTTTTGGCCAGCTTTGCTAGAAAGCTGTCCTCTTCACTGGGGATATTCCCAATGTTTTCTCCGGGACCTGTCCCACCTGTGTGAGGCCTAGGATCCCAGAGATTGATTCTTGGAGTAAAGGGTATGAGGGATCTCTCCTTCTTATAGATGACTGGGGGGAGAGGGGGGGGGAGATTTCCCTCCTCCTCTGACACCTCTCCACCTTCTGACTGGTCATCACCATGTTCAGAGGGGTGGCCTTTAACATACTCAGCCAGGAGCCCTTGTTTGGTTGGATGCCGGCGCATTATTATATTTTAAATTTTGCATAAGGACCTCAATTCCTTGAAAGACAAGTGTAAGTAAGGTGTGAGGCCGAGCTCCTTAACCAGGTCCATGATGTAATCTTCACTAATAGCTGGGTTCTGTTGTGACAGTCTAACCTGACAGTTCTAACCCTCTACACTTGACTATAGTGATTTTTATTTTTCTAAAATTCTAAAGGGACTTAAGCAAGGCCCTGACAAGACTTTTAGTATTTTGGAAAAAACTATTTCAGAATTCTAAAGGCAATTTATGAGTTCTGTTGTGTGATCAGATGGTAACCAAGTAGTCCAACAAATGCAAGTTTGTATCCCAACGCTGCCACCAATGTAAGAAAGTGGCTCTATTTATACTGAACCAACATAAGGTACAGTGTGTATAGAGTCCCCAATCCCCAGAGGTATGACAGAGATTAAAGTCAGATATGACCTTACTCTCTAAAGTGGTAGCTTGATCCAGCAGTAAGGCAGTATCAGAGCACAGTGTAAAAGCATTTGTTGTACACACTCAGTCAGCAAAAGGTTTCACACACTCAAGAATTGAACTCTAGGCCAATTGTTTTTATATCAAAAGATATCGTTGTTTTATTTTAGAACCAACAGGTATCAAAATATACTTTTCTCAATATGAGTGACTTTAGGTAATTACTTTGCAAAAAGACAATAGACTTTGTAAGAACAATAGCTACAGTGGTTGCAATAGTCAACACAATTTCAAACACAATTTAACATTGAGCTCAATGGGTTTTTTCTACATAAATGCAGTTGATTACTTTTCTAACCACAGGACTAGATCCTGGATTCAGTCCCGGGACATAAGCTGTAAACAGTTAAGTAAAAGCGTTTTGGTTACAATTGTGATTTTTAAAGAATATAAATATATTTTCAAAGTTGACACTTAGAAACTTTTCAGTGAAAACCCACCAATGTTATCCTATGAGAGGAAATTCAAGTCACAGGTAAAGTACGTTCTCGTTACTTTTGCAACCCAGTACTGAACTTCTAAGTTCAGCACTGGGATCTCTAACTAAGACAGGTAAGTAATTACGTTTTAGTAGTTGGTACGATTTTTAAGGAATATTTCTAGTTTGCAAAAATCGACCCTTAGGAGAAATTTCAGAGAAAAACAGTCAATGGTTTCCTTTGGAAGAAAATTCAAGTTACTGGTAAGTAGAGTTAGGATTACTTTTGCGGTTCAATACTGGGCTAAAAGGTACAGTACTGGCTTCTCTCCTGATCACAGGTGAGTATTTTGGAATTCGTTATTCGGCTGAATCTAGATGAATATTTTAAAGTTTCAAAACTCCACACTTGGAAGAAATTTCGAGCTAAAACCAGTCAATGTTAACCTATGGAAGGAAAGTGAGTTATCGGCTTTTAGGTAAGTACTCAACTGGTAGAGTTAGAGTTCTGGGCATAGACTAAGGGGTCTCCCAGTGTCGGAAAGATACAGTTGTTACACCCTCAGCGGCATAGGGGCAGCCGGTTGTAGAGAGAGTAGGCCCAATGCAATCCAATGGAGGGTAGGGAGCCTTTGGTTGGTGGCTGCAAGCAAGCAGGCCACGCGGCTGTGGGAGCTAAGCTCCCGGTCACTTACTCAGGGCAAGAGGGGAAGTAGAGTAGGGTAGTAGTTGCACTTCCAGCGGCACTCGGGCGGCTGGGTGCAGGGTGCTTTTGAGCCGTCGGGCGCTCAATGTTATCCAATGGGAAAGTTAAAAAGTGAACAAAGGTTGCAGGCTCGGGACGGAGATTCTTTAGGTGCGACCACCACTTCGAGAGGTAAGTTGGGATCTTGGAGAAGAGGTAGGTACCCCACAGGAGGGCACAGGGGGCGCCGGGTGCAGGGGTGTCTTTTGTCGTCTGGAAATCTTACCCTCAGTTGGTCGCGGTTGGAGGGGTCCCTGGTTCTGTGGCTGCAGGTGTCATCTGGGTCGTTGAGGAGGGTCTTTGGGCACTAGACTTTGGGTCCCAGTCGCCGAGGGGATGTCCTCATGGTCTTGGATCACTCAGGCATAGGCCGGGCTTGGCGGGTGCAGAGTGGGCTGGATTTGGGGTTCCTGGCTGGCACCAGGGGTATTGCTGTTTTGGCAGGACCACTGCTCGAGGGAGTCCCAGTCTTTTGGAAGGTTCAAGGCAGGCAGGTCCTCCGGGGTTGTTGAGGTTGCTGCCCGATGGAGACACTGGAGTTTTGCAGGAACAGGTTCAAGGATCAACAGGCCTGTAGGGTTCTGGGGCTAAGTCAGTGGGTGTCGTCCTTTTGTTAGCATCTGCACAGCGGGTCTTCTTGGTCTTCTTGTTGTTGCAATCGGGATCTGAGGAAGGAAGGTTCAGAGTGCCCCATAATATTAAATTTAGGGGCGTTACAGGTATGGCAAGGGCAGGGACCAATGGGTCACTGTCCTGGGGTGGGTACACCCCCTAGCCTGCTCCTCTCCTGTGGGAGGGGGGCTGGAGCCTAGCTGTGATTGGGCAAGACTCCCCATCTTCAAGATGGCCGGAGCCCGGAGTCGTGCTTCACCTCGCCTCTCCCACCTGAGGGGTGGGGTTGGCATTGGCTGGCATACCCCCTTTCTTCACTTAGGATTTCCTGCCGTTCTTCCCGCCATAGAGAGGATCAGAACCGCGGGGGCCAGTTGCTGGGTACAGTAAGTGGCCTGGAGAAGCTCACAAAGGTGGTATGCCTTTGAAGCTTCCCCTGCCCGTCCTGGGGAGGAGGCTTGGCAACTTGTCCCAGCATGTGCATTGTTTCAGGCCCCCGAGAGCGGCAGGCTCTCGACCCAGGGGTCCAGAAACATGGCTGGTGGTGGCAGCCTCAGTAACCACACAGTCAGGACACTGGGAGTTGGTTAGGTTTCAGGGGGCATCTCTAAGATGCCTTCTGTCGTGCATTTTACATTAAATTCCACACTGGCATCAGTGCGGGTTTAATGTGCTGAGAAGTTTGATATCAAACTTCTCAGTCTTCAGTGAAGCCATCATGGTACTGTGGAGTTCATAATGACGACCTCCCAGCACCATATACTCTTAATGGCAGCACTGCACTTACAGTGCTCAGGAATGGCCCTGGGTACTGTAGGGGCACAGGGCTCATGCACCTGTGCCCACACCACTGGCATAGGGCACCCAGCTAGAGGGGTGACTAAGGGATGCCAGGGCATTGAGCTTGTGGGCAATGCACACAGGGATGTGTGCCATGGCGACTATCTGTTTAGTTCTGTACTTAGACACTCAGCCTGCCAAGGCAGTGTGATGGTGCCAGGGTACAGGGCCCATAAGGGTGCTGCAGCCCTTAGGGGTCTTCTCTGGTCACCATGCCCTGGGTATCTAGGGTACCATTTACTTGGGGCTGACAGGTGGGCAGAGATGCCAATAGGGTTTTAGTTTCAACACAGTTTTAGGGAAGAAACACAGGCCCTGGGTGCCTGGTTGGCAGGAGTCCAGGGCAAACTCAATCAAAGCACATCAGCAATTCAGCAAAAAGTGGGGGCATACCAATGCAAGAAAGATGGCACTTTCTCACATGTATGACCCGCATTGCATGTTATCATGCCCTATTGCATTTCAAAAGAAGAGGAGAAACACAGCGGCTATCTTAAGAAGTTGGGAAGTATAAACTATTGTGTTCCTCAACTGAAAATGCTTACGGTCTTTCGAAACAAAAAGAAAAACCGGCGGCCATCTTATATCATTGGGATTACTCTTGTTTAACTGAACTAAAGTAATAGTTTTTAAAAGGCTTCGCTTCAGGCATATGTTTTTATTTCTTTATACAGTCTCATTAGGTGGATGCAGTCTATGTTAGCTAGTCTACTAATATGGAAATATACACTTATTAGTATTTTACAGCATACTTATTTTAAAAAGAAACGCTTTGGTGTGTTTTAATTTTGTACTATTACAAGTGTGTAGCACGCAGAACAGTGCTATGCATTCTGTAAATCCACAACAACCTTTTTTGGAGACACCTGGCGATCCACCTATTAAATGGAGGCAGTGGCATGATGCATTTGAAACGTATTTGGGGGTGATGGGTGCATCAAGATGCAGACCAGAGAAGAAAAAATATTTGCTTTTGCACTTGTTAGGCTTTGAGGGGAGATCCACATTTAAGCATATACCTGATGTTTGTGTCGAAGGAGAGCTTGAACTGGATGTATATGAGGAAGCTGTAAAGAAACTTGTCAACAGGTTTGACGTTGCTCCCAGTTTAGTTGTCTCCAGGCATACGTTTTTTAAAAGAGAGCAGAAACAAGATGTTAACACTTATATCTCTTCTCTACGCAAATTGGCTGTGGAATGTCAGTCTGAAAATTTTGGAGAGCAGCTGATTTGTGACCAGTTCATCTGCCACTGCATTGACAAATCTATCAAGCAAAAATAACTTTTGTTAGGGAATCCATCTTTAACAGAAACCATCAGGATTGTCAAGAGTATCGAGACTTCTTTCAAATCGGCACGGGAACTGGAGGACAAAACGGATGATCGGGTTAATGCTGTGTCCACCAAAAACAACGAGGAAAAAGTAGTTAGAACGCCTTCTTCGTCATCGTCAAGTCAACGATCGTCGTTTGTTAATCCTTCTCAACAAAACTCTTGTGTTAAGCAAAATAAGATTTGTTTCAAATGTGGTTATCCTCAATATCAAAAGGGGAATTGGGTGTGCCCGGCTAAAAATGCACAATGTAGGCTTTGTGGGAAATTTGGGCAGTTTGCAAAACTTTGTCAAACTAACAAACGCAAGAATACAAGGGTTTCAGCTGTTAGCGAGGAGTATGAGGTTGATGTGGAAAATCTTTTGAGTGAAGTATATTATATGGTGGTGGTGGTGGGCGAAGACAAGATGGGACAGACGGAGGAAGAAATGTGTGTTGACCCTTACGTGTATGTTCAAGTTGGTGACAAACAACTTTATCTTTTGGTGGATTCAGGAGCAAGATTCGCCGTGATTACGCATGAGTTTTTTAAACAAAATTGTCCTGAGTGGACATGGTTTCCACCTGATAGGTCACCCTTTTCATATGAGGGAAAAAAACAAAAAAAACAAATCGAGGCTTCAGGTTTTTTAAAGATTTCACGATGTTTAACCACATCCGCGCTAGTGGAATTCTCCTCCTGTGCTCAGATTTACAAAAGCCCATGCTTCATGACGAGCTGGGCTCGGCATCAGCGTGCGAGGAGGCTACGCCATGACGAGCCCAGCTCGTCATGAGCCTGGAAGGGGTTAAAGGCAGACGCATCTGTGGCAAGATTTATGTTGCGGTCAAGGGTCTGAATATCTTGGGATGGTTCCACCAAGGGTTATTCGTTATGATCCTTTGTCCTGCCACTAAAAAGTCTCTGTTATTAGAGACTCAAGTAATATTGAACTTTTATTAAATGAGTTCCCCAAGGTGTTTTCAGGTGAACTTGGGAAGATTAATGGTTTTCAACCCAAAATAAAGATTAAGGACAATGTTATTCCCGTTAAACATAAGTTGAGGGGTGTTCCTTTTAGTGTACAAAATGACTTAGGAAAGGAATTGGAGGGTTTGCAGACTAAAGGAATAATTGAGCCTGTGGAGTCATCTTTATGGCTTTCTCCATTGGTTGTAGCAAAAAAAAAGAATGTAGAGTTGAGGGTTTGTGTTGCTCTGAGAGCCCTTAGCAAAGAGATTTGAATTGATTCTCATCCCCTTCCCAAGATTGGTGAAATGTTGTGGACTATTTCTGGTGCCAAGTTTTTCACAAAGCTTGATTTGACGTCTGCCTATCACCAGGTTTTGGCAGAAGAATCACATCATCTCACTGCTTTTATTTCACCTCTAAGGACATTCGAGTACTGCCTCATGCCTTTTGGTTTGGCGTTGGTAGCTTCGGTTTTTCAGAGAATGATGTCTGCGTTGTTGAAAGGAATTTCCAATGTCTCTGTTTTTCAGGATGACCTGTTGATTCATGCAAGTTCGCGCTTGAAGCGTGATCACATATTGAAGCAAGTACTTTCCACTTTTGACAAAGCTGGCGTGGTTCTTAAAAGACAAATGCCAATTTGTTAAAACCTTGTTAGAATATCTTGGCCATGTAGTCTCTGAGGAAGGCATGCGTCCGAAGCCTGGTATAATTGAGGTCATTCTTGATGCACCTCCACCTGTGGATAAAGCTGGTGTCAAATCATTTTTAGGTATGTGTGAATTTTCTTCACGCTTTATACCTGATTTTGGGTCCAGAGTCAGGGCTACTTCTGTATTGTTGTCTTGTTGAAAGACAGGTCATAATTTGTGTGGAGTGAAGAATGTTCTGTTGCTTTTGCAGATATAAAGAAACAACTTACCAGTGTGGATGCTCTAAAACCTTTTGATTACAATCTTAAATGTTGACTGTTGATGCTAGTAAGTTTGAGGTTGGTGCTGTGCTTACTCAGAAGGATGCTCACACCGAATACACCATTGGCTATGCATCCAGAGTCTTAAGAGAGGCAGAAGTACATTACTCTGTAATAGAGAAATAACTTTTGGCTTGTTGGTGGGCCATAGAACATTTCAAGAGTTGTCTCTGGGGAGAGGTTTTGTCTTGCAAACAGATCACAAACCTTTAGTTTCAATTCTGAAGGGTATTAATTGCAAGAGTAGCACTCCCAGGATTGCAAGATTTGCTGCTAGACTTCTACAGTTCAATTTTGAAGTAGTTCAAATTTCAGGAGGGAGAAAGGTTAAAGTACCAAAAAGTGATGAGGGTGGTCATGAAAAATCTGCCATTTCTCGTACTAGTTTGAGACAACCCCAGATGATTCCAAACACGTTTGTGGTGTTTGTCCTGGTCAAAATGAATGTGATTTGACTCCTGTTGAAATTCTACGGAAGAGCTTTAGAATTCGAAATATTCCTAGCAGGTACCATTAGTACCTTCATTCTTTTTTCTTCATGGTTCTCATGTTTTTGTTTGTTTTTCCCCCTTTGTATTGGGAAAAATGCATGTTTCTTTAAAAAAGTATAAAATAATAAGTATTATGTATATAATGTATTGTTTAGGTTTATTCTTGTTTATGGTATGCTGGGTTTTATCGATTTATTTTACCGCACACTAAGGTTGTTTTTAGGTTTCGACTTTTGGCGAGGGGCGAAGCCCCTCCCAGTCGAAATCTTTTGTTTTTAGTAGTGAGGTTAGGACAGCCTCTGTTTCCAATTGGCTAGCTCCATAAATGGAGGCTAGCCATTGGGAGGCAGAGGCTGTCAATCGCGCTTTCTCACGAAAACGCGATTCGGGGGCGTTTCTGGTGCTTTTTTTAAGCCCCGCCCCTTTGTCCCGGGCCGCGCTGCGATTGGCTGCCGGCCCGGGACACCCCCGTGACGTCATTCCCGGGCCGCGCTGTGATTGGCTGCCGGCCCGGGACACCCTCGTGACGTCAGCCAATCACAGCGCGGCCCGGGCCGGGACCTGACTTGTTTTTTCTGCGAGTATGAATTACTTTTTGATTTATCCCAGACTTACTTATTGAAGAAACATGACCTGACGTACATGCTTGGGAGAAGAGATGCGCCCTAATGTTGAAGTTATTGACTGTGGAGCAGCCTGTGTTCTACTGCTAGCTCTGACCGACTTTATTGTTCGACCACACACACACCACTTTATCTCCCAGTGCCCCAGTCCCATCTCCTGTCAAAACCAAGCGTGCCTAGATGAAGGATAATCCCTGTATTAGGAGCTAAATGGTCAATCCAGGCCCTGAGCAACAGACACCCGGTGTCACAGCTGTTGTTGTCATATTTGTTCTGTGGTCAAATCCGGCGCTTCGTCAGCAAGTTCGCTCCGCATTAGACACGCGGCACGCCCCACCTCACACTAAGCCTGTCTGAGCAGTGTACCGTTCATTAAATCTTCTTTTATTCCTATACATACAAAGGGCCGGCCCACCTACGCACATCTGCCCGCACGGGAATCCAATCTCCAGCCGTTGTACAACGTCGTTCGTCTGGAGATTCGATTCTAGAACTGGAACCCGACACGTCATCACGTGACCACGAGACAAACACTTGTGCATAGTGCTACGTGTGCACGCGCTATGTGTGCGTCGCGCTCGCGCTACTTTTGCTTCAGCTGCAAACAAGCAGGCGTCTCATGCTGACAAACAGACCATTTATGCCTCGTTCCTCCTCGTCTGGTGCCCCATGAAAGGTGGAAATTGCATTTTTTTTATGTGTTCCGTTTTCACGTTCCTATGGATTTCGTACTTGTTTGCGCTGTTGTTACTGAAGAAACCCCTGCACTTTGGCATGTCCTTTGTTCAAAGTGAGTATCGAGTAATTTTAGATTCCTAATGTAATACTTTCTCTAGTCCTTCTACGTTTCTGGCGGATTTTAATGGTACTTTTATAATTTTCTGTTAAACACAGTTTGTTTTTGTCATAGAAATACTTAACGACATTTCGATAGAGAGGGCTGTGCAGGCTAAGGCCGAAACCGGATGCAGTGTCCTATCACTGTCTGGTATGGTGGTCGAGGAGTGATGGCACCTTCTGAGAACAGGTTCCTGGAGTGATGTCAGAGTCCTATGTCTGCTCTGAGCCTGATATATGATTTTTGGTGTGATGTTGCAGTCTAACTACAGGTTCATGGACTGATGTCAAAGTCCTATATCTGCTCTGAGTCTGATATATGGTATTTGGTGTGATGTTGCAGTCTTAACTACAGGTTCATGGAGTCATGTCAAAGTCCTATGTCTGCTCTGAGCCTGATATATGATTTTTGGTGTGATGTTAAAGTCTAACTACAGGTTCATGGACTGATGTCAAAGTCCTATATCTGCTCTGAGTCTGATATATGATTTTTGGTGTGATGTTGCAGTCTAACTACAGGTTCATGGAGTGATGTCAAAGTCCTTTGTCTTACCTGAGCCTGATATATGGTATTTGGTGTGATGTTGCAGTCTTAACTACAGGTTCATGGAGTGATGTCAAAGTCCTATGTCTGCTCTGAGCCTGATATATGATTTTTGGTGTGATGTTGCAGTCTTAACTACAGGTTCATGAAGTGATGTCAAAGTCCTATGTCTGCTCTGAGCCTGATATATGGTTTTTGGTGTGATGTTACAGTCTCACTACAGGTTCATGGAGTGATGTCAAAGTCCTATGTCTGCTCTGAGCCTGATATATGGTTTTTGGTGTGATGTTACAGTCTCACTACACGTTCATGGAGTGATGTCAAAGTCCTATGTCTGCTCTGAGCCTGATATATGATTTTTGGTGTGATGTTGCAGTCTAACTACAGGTTCATGGATTGATGTCAAAGTCCTTTGTCTTGCCTGAGCCTGATATATGATTTTTGGTGCGATGTTACAGTCTCACTACAGGTTCATGGAGTGATGTCAAAGTCCTATGTCTGCTCCGAGTCTGATATATGGTTTTTGGTGTGATGTTACAGTCTAACTACGGGTTCCTGTGGTGATGCCAGAGACTGATATCCGGCTTGTGTCTGATATCTGGCTTCTAGAGTGATGTCAGAGTCTTATATCTGGTTTATTTAGTTACTTTGCTGTCTAACTGCAGGTTCTGGGGATAATGTCATAGTTTGATATCTGGTTTCTAGAGTAAAATTACAGTTTAACTACAGGTTCTCTGAGTGATGTCAAAGTATGATATGTGATTTCTGAAGTGATGTTCCAGTGTAACTACAGACTCCTGGAATCTGGTTTCAGTTTAGTGTCTGGTATCTGGAGTGATGTTACAGCCTAACTTCAGATTCCTGGAATGATGTCAGAGTCTGATGTCTGGTTCCTGCGGTGAAGCCAGAGGCTGATATCTGGCTTGATTCTGATATCTATTTTTCTGGAGTGATGTCGGACTCTGATATCTGGTTTCCTTAGTTATGTTGCAGTCTAACTGCAGGTTCTGTGGTGATGTCAGAGTCTGATATATGGTTTCTGGAGTGATGGTCCAGTCCAACTACAGACTCCTGGAATATGGTTGGTTTAGTGTCTGGTTTCTGAAGTGATGCTACAGTCTTGCTACAGGTTCCTGGCGTGATGTCAAAGTCTGATATCTGCTTTCTGATATGATGTTAGTATCTGATATCTGCTTTATGGAGTAACCCCAGAGTCTGATATATGGCTTGAGTCTGATCTCTATTTTTCTAGAGTGATATCAAAGTCTGATATCTGGTTCATGAGGCCACTCCAGAGGCTGATATCTGGATTGAGTCTGAGATCTATTTTTCTGTAGTGATGTCAAAGTCTAATATACGGTTTCTTTAGTAATTTTACAGTCTAACTGCAGGTTCTGTGGATAATGTCATAGTTTGATATCTGCTTTCTGAAGTAACATCACAGCCTACTTACAAGTTATCTGAGTGATGTCAAACTATGACATGTGGTTTCTGGAGTGATGTTATAATCTAGCTTCCGGGTCCTGGACTGACATCAAAGTCTGATATCTGGTTTCTGGAGTGCTGTCAGAGACTGACATCTGGTTTCCATAGTGATGTTACAGTCTGACAACAGGCGTTATGAGGTGTTAGGGGCTTAGAATGAATTTGCTATATGACCTCAATTGTTTTTTTGCTTGACTATGTGTCACAGTCTTATGTCTCATTCCTGGAATCAACTACTTGACTTTGACCAAATGACGTCAAGGTCTGCGGCTGTCTTTCCGCTGTGATGCCTAGTAATGTCATATTATGATAACAGGTTTCTGCAGTGTAGACTAGTGTATTAAATAGCAAACACAAGGAGATGAATTGCAGAAACTTTTCGGACACTTGCCCCAAGTCACAGATTGTGGTTGAATCAATCATCGTTCTTTAGTTCACTTTGCCACCTCAGTTCAGACTCAGCTATAAGCAAATCAGTCTTGACCCCGTGCCTCATGGGAACAGTCCAGCCCAAATTGCCAATCCAGGTCTTCCCTGAACCGGACACAAGCATCCTGGGGCTGCTTTCGGGTAATACCCCTAATCTGCAAGGCTAGCTTGAATCCAGTGCCAAAGTGAGCAAGGGACCTACTTCGGGTATACCCTGCCAACAGTGGAGTATTAAGATATCCAGGTTTATCGACCTGGAAGCCCCTTGGTTGGATGAATGCTGAGTAGTTTACTTTGTGCCCCTGTTTCGTTGGCAACATCGTTAAGAGGATGTTATTTCCACACATGCTTAACTAAATAAGCTAGTTCCCCATGTTGGCTGTTACTTAAGTGAGTAGTTTCCCTTAATCTCCAATAATCTGGATACGTTAAAACATCTGCAGTAATAATGCACACAATGTTGGTGAATGCGGGCCCTGCAGCCAGAGAGATTAAGCTATTGGCATTGTAAATGACAATGCCATTTATTGATCTGCTTTCAAAACCAACACATAAATACAAAATTTGTCATTTACAATGCCAATAGCTCAAACTTTTCCAAAGGCGAAACCGTTGCATTGTAAATGCTTGTTCTCTCTTGTTTTCTTTGTTTTGATGTGTTAAGACAAGGGTGTTTCTAAAAAGGGCAAACTCAATGTAGTAATGTCTTACTCCGGTTTTCATGGCTTATGTTTGTATCACTTTAATTGTGCTCATTCTCTTTTGGAACACAGGGACTCTGTGTTCCAGAGAACAGCGGTTTGCTTCAGTCTGTTTTCCTGGAGCGTTTGGGGGTACTGCTGTGTGACTTATTAAATAATTATTACACAACGACATGGTCAGCCACTTACTTCAGTCTCACTGTGGCATAATGAAAGGTGTTGGTGGGAACATGTGATGGAGACCTTTCAGGAACCTATGCACAATAGGGTATTTGAAAAAGGATGGCTGATCCAGCAACTGAAGAAATTTATTAAGTGCAGAAAGTGAACCTTTTAACATGCCTAAAGCAGTGACCTGCTGGGCTAAGGTAAGAATAAGAACCTGGGAAAGGGGTGCAGATAGTCAATGTGTAGCTGGACACCACTTAGTTCCCTGCAAGCTGCGCGCCTGAGTGGGCGTGCACACTTAGATTTCTCTCCGTGCAGAGACCTACAAACACTGAGCACGCCAAAGGTTTCCTCTGCACTTATAAAGTGCTTAATTGAAGCCTTTGAAATGAGGCCGTAGTTACTAAGCTGCGCTGTTAAATGCATTTTAAAGATGTCTTTTGTCTTTGAAAATGGTATTCGAGAAAGTTTAAACACCTGCAGTGAAGGGCAGTCCAGAAGCAGCAGGAGAGCAGTCAAACTTTTCCTGCAGCCCAAGAGTTTTAGCTGAGGCATACCTTATGGGAAATATGGCAATTGTCAGATGTTAACATACTCTGAAAGCAGTGGCAGCTGCCAGCAGGGATAATTTGTGGGGCAGCGCGGGGGACAATTATAAACTTTTTGGGGCAAAATAACAACCAAATTGTTTAATACATAAGCACTAGGCGGTGCTGTGAAATAAAGGTGGTTTGTGGTGCACTTGCTTTCTTACAATCGGGCTGAAAACGTTTGTTTAGGAGTCCTCTGCAGCGCAACACTAGTCTGCTGATGAAGGTGATTTCTGAAGGTGCCGAGCCAGACAACGAGGTTTGTGAACCCCGGCCCTTCACACACCGGAGCTCTGTCTGAGGTTCAGATTTGACATCTTCTATGAATAGGGCCTTTTCTTACAATATTTTCTTAGCAGGTGGATATTTGCAATCGCAGCATTGTTTCCGTAAATTTCGACAGATCTGTAAATAAAATGTAACCGTCTGGCCAATCGTTTTCTATTTTGATGCTTTTGTCTTCAGACCAGATAAGGTTATTAATGACACGATTCCTAGCAGTAGATTTTAACAAATAACAGAACTTCAGACAGCATACATGTACAGCGGCATCAGGCTGCAACTACTGATGCGTGCTGGGAAGTCTGCAAGGAATAGGGTCAGAGAAATGTTTTATATTTAAGGGCTGTCACGCCTCTGACTCCTTGCACTTCATACTAACTGTCTCACCCCAGGCTCTGCACTTCCCAACAGAGCCCGCAAGGGCTGCCCCTCCCGGGCCCGGCCTGGGAGGTTGTGTGGGGTTGGGTTGGGTCACTTCAGGATGTGCAGTGGTGACGCTTCCCAGGTACATGTGTAGTGGCAGATCAAGGATGGTTTCTGCTTAGCATTCTGGGACCTGCAGTGCTATGTATCCTATCATTACTTCAATTCTGCAAGTCTCAGAATTCAAACCAAAAACGTAGAGGGGCTGAGCTACTAATGCATAGTCCTGGGATGCTTGGGAGCTCTGGAAGAGGGTGGAAGGGAAAAGGCTACAAGAAGACACTACTGCATAAGTATGCACAGCATTACAGGTGGCACACTTCCCTTTTAGTAATGTCTCACACACCACTGGTGGCACCGGAATCAAAAACCATCCCCTGGAAATCAGGTCTCCCCCCTCAGGTTCTGAGCTCTCACTTGGCACCAAGTTCACTTTAGGCTCCATGTTCTCCCTCAGTCACAACCGCATCTCAAATGTAGTCCTCTCCTCATCATTCCAGACTTTTCTAACCCCCACACCCCTCTTCTGTCAAGTGGTACCCTGTGACACATTTATTTCACCCCTAACAAAAAATAAAATTAAAACTTACCTGCTGCCTCAGTGCTCTTCTGCTCACAGGCGTCCATATTCCCCATGTGCCAATCCAGACGCTGCTCTCATGCTGGTAATACTATTTCCCAGCATGAGAGAAGAACTGGGATTGGGCAGAA
Organism: Lissotriton vulgaris; assembly: GCF_964263255.1. NCBI lineage: Eukaryota > Metazoa > Chordata > Amphibia > Caudata > Salamandridae > Lissotriton > Lissotriton vulgaris. The sequence continues at coordinate 1,616,026,442 of NC_141687.1, read as the reverse complement.
CGGGCTGGTTTTACTCTCCCAGAGGTACTGGGAACCTGTGCCTAGAGATCGGAGCCTACGCCTGCTGTATCTCCGTGCAAGAGCCTTTAGATATCTAAGGGCGCATGATGGTTTGGCCATCCTAATACAGCCGGCCAAACAGTCATGCACACTTGCAGTGCTCCCCACTCCTCCAAGTCCCTGCCGATGTGAGACAATCACTCCTCCCTCAATAATTGGCTCAGGCATGAATAATAAAATGATTATATGACTACTTTATTATCATCTTATTTTACATGTTCTTAATGTGTAGGCAGAGGTAGTGAGGCGACGCTCCTCCGCCCTAATGGAGAAGCCGCCGCTGTCTGGAAGTTGGGGCATACATTCATCATTCAGGTGTCAGCAACCAGTAACATCCCAGAGGCTGAAACTTCATAACTAAATGAGAGCCATCAGTTTTGGACGCTGTTAATCTTAAAACTCACCTGCTGACAGGGATTTGTATTTTCATTGCTGAAACTTCACTTGTTTTGAAGGGCGACATGGATAGAAATTGTGAAGCACCTGCAGATGTGCCAGGGCCCAAATCTGGAGTGTACCATCAGGTAGCTCCTAAATTAAAGTGCGAGTCAGAACTTCTCTGATTTTCACTGTTGCAGAATTTCATAGTTTAAAAAATAATCACTACATTTTAATCCTCCCAGTCCTGCTACTTAGGTAATTCTGTTTTCGGGGTTCTCTATCCAAAGTAATAAAAAGGTTACAGAGAGGAGTACCACATTCCTATTTCCTTATCGTCAGGGTCACTGAAATTATATGGCCAGGGAAGACTAAATTGTGCGTCAGCTTTAATTAAATTATGCGACACAAACACAAATTATGCTACACAATGCAGCACATTCTGTGATAATATTGCTTCCTTATTTTGGCATTTTTTGCACAGGTTAACACTGTCTGGAAAAAGGGATCACCTTGTTAATATCAGCTCAACACCCAAAACAGCAATGAGCAACATAAAGAGGACCAGTCAACCTTTGCAAAGGGCCTTCCACTGTGTGACAATATGCTCGCCACCTTTTTAGTAACGTATTATCCGTTTGCAGTATAAACTTAATCCTTTTTAGGTCGAGCCTATGACATTCCGCAGGAATGTAAATAGGGGAGAATTCAAGTGGCCAAAAAAGTTCTCAAACCATCGGAGAATTTCAGGCGGATATCCAACAGTTCACGTGAAGACAAGCACACAAGCACGTGCATTTCCCCACAGGCTTCCCCATTGCATCACCACATCAAAGCCAGCCATCTGTTGCTTCCCCAGCGTGGTGCCGCCAGCAGCTTCACTTCAGGCATCCACTCCCCCCGCCTCCTACTTCACACTTCTCACGGCCGCTGGGCCGTGTCTCGCTTTTCCCCCTCCCTCCTGTTTATGCTTCCCCCATCCCTTTACTACTCTGCCATCTGCAGGCAGTTTTCGCCGTGGTTGACACTATCTGGACACTTCATGATCAATCGTAATTTATTGTTCATTAGGAGAGGATTAGCCCTTTCAAGAAAAAAAAGAGTTACTCTGTGCAGTGGTCTGACTCTACCAGGGAGAAGATTATAGCACCTGTCACTTCTAGAGCCCGAGAATATTAATCAGATCTCGCTATTATCCACAGAAATAAAATACTTGGCATAGAAATAAAACGTCATACGTCACTGAAAATATAAAAATATTCATAAACTTTCCAAAATTGAGGCTTGTATTTCATAAAACACTAGACAAACACAGGGCACCCGGCAGAAATCACGAAACTTGGACTTTTTTCTTTTTAGAAGTTTTTCAGCAGCTGTAAGGCATGTAAGTAGCCAGATGTGAGACCTGCGTGTCAGGCTGGCAGACCTCGCAAGGGGGCAGACTTTTGCATAGTGCAGTGACCCCCTCATCTGAAACATGAGGGGCAATGCTGTGCCGGCTGCTCAGCTCTGTTTTTCCTCATTATTATTTGTTGATGGTGGAAGGAGCTCCCTGCAGAAAACAACATGGGTGTCTGTTGTGACAATAGTAGTAATAATAGTAGTAGTAATAGTGTAATGTTCATTACAGTGTGAAAAGCTGACATCGGTGAGCCAGTGTCCCACACCATGTAACCTGCAATTCATTTATGTTCTTAGTTCAATGCATGGGATGGGCGCAATTCTACTGGAGGATACAGAATCTATAGTTTTCCATGAACTTTAATTTGACAAGGATTGCAGAGGGTGTAATCTTTATTAAAACTCATATAACACATCTGAAGGCACGCAGCGTTGCAAAACCTCACTCAGCTGGTAAATCAGCATATTGGTTTGATTTGTTCTTCTTTGCAGGGTTATTGCTTAATGGAGCGTCCAGCTTTTGTATGTGCCTAGGTTCTTCCGGAAGCCTCTGCGCCGTTCAGTGAGTACTTGGCATGCCCGCGCAGCTTTTGCTTTGAGTTGTAGATTTTGCAAAAGCAGCTGGTAGCACTGTGTGCTTTTATCTCATTGCGTGTCTACACCAGGCTGAGCGCCATTTACAGGCAATCTCCCATCCTTGCAATGCATTTTCTTGTCTGCTAAAACTGCTTTTTAATGCAACAGAGTTACCACTACCTCTTCTTTGAGATGCAGAAGGAAATTCTCCAGGCGACCCTTCCTTGTAAAAAAAGGCATTCTCCAAGTGTTTACACAAGGCAAGGAGGCAGCTCTGAACAGCTTTCCACGGATATTTAACATGATACTAACAATCTGGTATCGGGCATCATTTCAGTTTTCTGAATCTGTGCACCCAGTCGCAGGCAGCCAGGGTAAGCCCCTTCCAGCTGTTTGTGGCATACAATGAATCCATAAATAAAAAATCTCTCACACACACTCACTCACACACACTCACACACACTTGCGCACATGCACACACACACACACACCCACACACCCACACACACACACACACTCTCTCTCTCTCTCTCTCTCTCTCTCTCTCTCTCTCTCTCTCTCACACTCACACATTCTCTCACACTCTCTCACTCTCTCTAACTCTCTCTCTGACACTTTCTCTCTCACACGCACACACACTCTCACACGCACACACACTCTCAAACACACACACACTCTCTCTCTCTCACACACACACACTCTCTCTCTCACACACACACACTCTCTCTCTACACTCTCTCTCACACTCTCTCACACTCTCTCTCTCTCACACACACACTCTCACGCACTCTCTCTCACACACACACACACACACTCTCACTCTCACACACACACTCTCTCACACACACTCTCTCTCTCACACAGACACACACTCGCTCTCTCACACACACACTCTCTCTCACACACACACACTCTCTCTCTCACACACACACACTCTCTCTCACACACTCTCTCTCTCACACACACACTCTCTCTCACACACACACTCTCTCTCTCACACACACACTCTCTCACACACAGTACAGCCTTCTACCACCAACACTCTACCACTCTATCCGCCACCACCCTATACACCACCCTATCCACCACTCTATGCACCACCACTCTAGCGCACACTTTCTAGCGCAGACACTCTAGCGCCACCACTCGATCCGCCACCACTCGATCCGCCACCACTCGATCCGCCCACTGCTCGATCTGCCCACCGCTCGATCCGCCAACCACTCGATCCAACACCACTCGATCCAACACCAATCGATCCAACACCACTCGATCCAACTCCACCCTCCAACTCTAAAACCACCCTCCAACACCACCCTACAACGCCACACTCCAAACCTACCCTCCTAATCCACCCTCAAAATCCACCATCCAAAACGACCCTCCAACTCCACACTCCAAATCCACCATCCAAAACCACAATCCAAGTACTACTACACCCTCCAAATCCACCCTCAGACTACACCCTCTAACTCCACCCTCCAACTCAACACTCCAAATGCACCATCCAACTCCACCCTCCAACTACAAATACACCCTCCAACTCCACCCTCCAACTCCAACGTCCAAATCCACCTTTCAATTCCACCCTCTAACTCCACCCTCCACATACACCCACCAAATCCGCCCTCCAAATCCAACTCCACCCTCCAAATCCACCCTCTAACTCCACCCTCCACATACACCCACCAAATCCACACTCCAAATCCAACTCCACAATCTAAATCCAACTCCACCCTCCAACTCAACACTCCAACTCCACCCTCCAACTCCAACGTCCAACTCCAACGTCCAAATCCAACTCCACAATCTAAATCCACCCTCCATATCCAACTCCACCCTTCAAAACCACCCTCTAAATCCAACTCCACAATCTAAATCCACCCTCCAACTCCACCCCCCAACTCCACCCTCCAACTCCACCCTCCAGCTCCACCCTCCAGCTCCACCCTCCAGCTCCACCCTCCAGCTCCACCCTCCAGCTCCACCCTCTAACTCCACCCTCAAACTCTAAATGCAACTCCACGCTCCAACTCCACGCTCCAACTCCACGCACCAACTCCACCCTCCAAATCCACCCTCCAAATCCACCCTCCAAATCCAACTCCACCCTCCAAATCCAAACCAGTGTTTGTAATATCAATACTTACATCACATAAATACAACACATATTGTATTACAAATGCTATAGGTGTCACATTTGCAAAAGTTGTAACTATTAGCGTTGTAAATAACAAAGCAATTACTTTCACTACTTTCCACAACAAACCATTAAAATAAAATTGGTCCTTTACAATAGCAATAGCAATAGCTTAAACTTTCCAAATGAGAAACATATTGCATTGCATTTTAACTCTGTTAACTTCTGCTGATCTGTTGCTCACATCTGATGCTCACTTTCACCACACCTCCTTCTCTAACTCCCTATTCTATTCTCCTGTGCTGATCTGCTGCTCTCTTCCACCCCACCTCCTTCTTTAACTCCCTGTTCTCTTCTGCTGTCCTGATCTGTTCCTCTCTTCCAACAAACTCCAACTCCGTTGTCTTCTCTTCTCACGTGCAAAACTGCTGATCTCTTCCACCCTGCCTCCTTCTCTAACTCCCTGTTTTCTTCTCGTATGCCAATCTGCTGTTCTCTTCCACTCGCCTCTTTCTCAAACTCCCTGTTCTATTCTTCTGTGCTGATCTGCTGCTCTTCCACCCAACTACTTCTCTAACTCCCTGTTCACTTCTCTTCTCCAGAGCTGATCTGCTGCTCTCTTCAACCCGCCTCCTTCTCTACCTCCCTGTTCTCTTCTCCCGTCCTGTTCTGCTGCTCTCTTCAACACCACCTCCTTCTTTAACTCAATGTATTCTTCGCCTGTGCTAATCTGCTGCTCTCTTCCACCCACCCCCTTCTGTAACTCCCTGTTCTCTTATGCTGTGCTGATCTGATGCGCTCTTCCACCCACCTCCTTCTGTAACTCCCTGTTCTCTTCTGCTGTGCTGATATGCTGCTCTCTTCCACCCACCTCCTTCTCTAACTCCCTGTTCTCTTCTTTTAGTCCTCTGCTAACCTGCTGCTCTCTTCCACCCCACCTCCTTCTTCAACTCCCTGTTCTCTTATGCTGATCTGCTGCTCTCTTCCACATCGCATCCTTCTCTAACTCACTGTTCTCTTCTACTGTGCTAATCTGATGCTCTCTTCCACCCCACCTCCTTCTTTAACTCCCTGTTCTCTTTTGCTGTGCTGATCTGATGCTCTGTTCCACCCACCTCCTTCTCTAATTCCCTGTTCTCTTCTATTCTCCCGTACTAATCTACTGCTCTATTACACCGCCTCATTCTCTAACTCCCTGTTCTCTTCTTTTAGCCCTCTGCTGACCTGCTGCTCTCTTCCACCCCGCATCCTTTTTAACTCCCTGTTCTCATATCCTGTGCGGATCTTCTGCTCTCTTCCACCCCAAATCCTTCTTTAACTCCCTGTTCTCTTCTGCTGTGCTGATCTGCTCCTATCTCCCACCCACCTCCTTTTCTAACTCCCTGTTCTCTTCTCTTCTCCCATGCTGATCTGCTGCTCTCTTCCACTCTGCCTCCTTCTCTAACTCACTGTTCTCTTCTCCTGTGCTAATCTGCTGCTCTCTTCCACCCGGCTCCTTCTTTAACTCAATGTTCTCTTCTCCTGTGCTGATCTGCTGCTCTCTTCCACCCGCCTCCTTCTTTAACTCCATGTTCTCTTCTGCTGTGATGTTATGCTGCTCTCTGCCACCCACCTCCTTCTCCAACTCCCGAGTCTCTTCTCTTCTCCTGACCTGAACTGATGCTCTCTTCCAGCTGCCTTCTTCTCTAGCTCCCAGTTCTCTTCTCTTCCCCTGTGCTGGTCTGCTGCTATCTTATATCCGCCTCCTTCTTTAACTCCCTGGTCTCTTCTCCTGTGCTGATCTGCTGCTCTCTTCCATCCCACCTCCTTCTTTAACTCCCTGGTCTCTTCTCTTTTCCTGTGCTGATCTGCTGCTCTCATCCACGCCAAATCCTTCTTTAAATCCCGGTTCGCTTCTCTTATCCTGTGCTGATCTGCTCCTCTCTTCCACCCCACCTCCTCCTTTAACTCCCTGTTTTTTCTCCTGTGCTGATCTGCTGTTCCTTTCCACAACCTCTTTCTCTAACTCCCTGTTCTCTTCTCATATGCGGATCTGCTGCTCTCTTCCTCCAGCATCATTCACTAACTCTGTGTTCTCTTTTCATGTGCTAATTTGCTGTTCTCTTCCACCCCGCCTCCTTCTGTAACTGTTTTTTCTCCTGTGCTGATCTGCTGTTCTCGTTCAACCGCCTCCTTCTCTAACTCCCTTTTCTCTTCTCTCGTGCTGATCTGCTGTTCTCTTTCACCCGCCTCCTTCTCTAACTCCCTTTTCTCTTCTCTCGTGCTGATCTGCTGTTCTCTTTCACCCGCCTCCTTCTCTAACTCCCTTTTCTCTTCTCCAGTGCTGATCTGTTGTTCTCTTCCCCTACACATCCTTCTTTAGCTCCATGTTCTCTTCACCTATGCTGATCTGCTGATCTCTTCCACCCGCCTCCTTCTTTAACTCCATGTTCTGTTCTCCCGTGCTGATCTGCTGCTCTCTTCCATCCGCCTCCTTCTCTAACTCCCTTTTCTCTTCTCCGGGACTGATCTACTGTTCTCTTTCACCCCACCTCCTTCTCTAACTCCATGTTCTCTACTCCTCTACTGATCTGCTGTTTTTTACACTGCCTCCTTCTGTAACTCCCTGCTCTCTTCTCCTCTGCTGATCTGCTATTCTATTCCACCCCTCCTCCTTCTTTAACTCACTGTTCTCTTCTCTTCTCCTGTGCTGATCTGCTGCTCTCTTCCACCCCACCTCCTTCTTTAACTCCCTGTTCTCTTTTGCTGTACTGATTTGATGCTCTCTTACACCCACCTCCTTCTCTAATTCCCTTTTCTCTTCTACTCTCCCATACTAATCTACTGCTCTATTAGACCGCCTCATTCTCTAACTCCCTGTTCTCTTTTGCTGTGCTGATCTGATGCTCTTACACCCACCTCCTTCTCTAATTCCCTGTTCTCTTCTATTCTCCCATACTAATCTACTGCTCTATTAGACCGCCTCATTCTCTAACTCCCTGTTCTCTTTTGCTGTGCTTATCTGCTACTCTCTTCCACATCACCTCCTTCTCTAACTCCATATTCTCTTCTCTTCTACTGTGCCGATCTGCTGTTCTCTTCCACCCGCCTCCTTCTTCAACTACCTGTTCTCTTCTCCTGTGCTGATCTGCTGCTCTCTTCCGCCCCACCTCCTTCTTTAACTCCATATTCTCTTATGCTGTGCTGATCTGATGCTCTCTTCCATCCGCATCCTTCTTGAACTCTGTTCTCTTCTCCTGTGATAACCTTTAAGCTATCTTCCATCCGCCTACTTCTCGTCTCCTGTGCTGATCTGCTGTTCTCTTTCACCCGCCTTCTTCTCTGACTCCCTTTTCTCTTCACCTGTGCTGATCTGCTGTTCTCTTTCACCCGCCTCCTTCTCTAACTCCCTTTTCTCTTCACCTGTGCTAAACTGCTGTTCTCTTTCAACCCGCCTCCTTCTCAAACTCACTGTTCTCTTCTCCTGTGCTAATATGTTGTTCTCTTCCACCCGCTTCCTTACTTAACTCCCTATTCTCTTCTCATGTGCTGATCTGCTCCTCTTTTCCACCCACCTCCTTATTTAACTCCATGTTCTCTTCTCCTGTGCTGATCTGCTGCTCTCTTCCACCCGCATCCTTCTTTAACTCTATGTTCTCTTCTCCTGTGATAATCTTTAAGCTATCTTCCATCCGCCTACTTCTCTAACTCCCTGTTCTCTTCTGCTGTGCTGATCTGCTGTTCTCTTCCACCCGCCTTCTTCTCTAACTCCCTTTTCTCTTCTCAGATACTGATCTGCTGTTCTTTCACCCCACCTCCTTCTCTAACTCCCTGTTCTCTTCTCCTGTGCTGATCTGCCATTCTATTCCAACCCTCCTCCTTCTTTAACTCACTGTTCTCTTCTGCTGTGCTAATCTGCTGCTCTCTTCCACCTCACCTCCTTCTCTAACTCCCTGTTCTCTTCTCTTCTCCTGTGCTGATCTGCTGCTCTCTTCCACCCGCATCCTTCTTTAACTCTATGTTCTCTTCTCCTGTGATAATCTTTAAGCTATCTTCCATCCTCCTACTTCTCTAACTCCCTGTTCTCTTCTCCTGTGCTGAACTGCTGATCTCTTCAACACGCATCCTTCTTTAACTCCCTGTTCTCTTATAATATTCTGATCTGCTGCTCTCTTCCACATACATCCTTCTGTAACCGCACACTCACATACATACAATCATGCATGCGCACACATACAACACACATACAACCACACACACACAACCACAGACATCTATCTATCGCCCTCACTCTATCTTTCGCCCTCACTCTATCTATCGCCCTCACTCCGTCCATCTATCGCCCTCACTACATCCATCTATCGCCCTCACTCCATCCATCTAATGCTCTCACTCCATCCATCTATCGCCCTCACTCATCCATCTATCGCCCTCACTCCATCCATCTATCGCCCTCACTCCATCCATCTATCGCCCTCAATCCATCTATCTATCGCCCTCACTCTATCTATCTATCGCACAACAACAGCATCACTCAAGGGCACCACAACATCACTATGCGCTATTACAGCATCCGTGAACGCCACAGCATCACTGAACGCCACAGCATCACTCGTCGCCACCACAGTATCAATCTGTGCAAACATTCAACAACAACTGGTTCAAATATGTTCTCTCAATGTTATAAGCTTTATTACAAATGTCACAAAAAAAGTTGATATTTCACTTCTGTTCTTATGTTTTAGTCACGATAAAATACACTGAACATAATCTTAACAAAAGTTATTTACAAAAGTTTAAGCTATTGCCATTATACATTACAATAACTTTTATTTAAGTATTAATAATTTAAAAAAAACTAAAACATTATTTGTAAAATCAATACTTCTAAGTCACGTAAATACAAAACATGTTGCATTAAAAATATATAGGTGTCACATTTTCAAAAAATAAAAGTATTACCATTGTAAATGACAAAGCTATTAATTTCACAATTTTCAAAAATAACACATAAATAACAAATTTGTCATGTACAGTACAAATAACTCAAACTTTCCTAATGCAAGACCTATTGCATTGCAAATGCTTGTTTTGTTAACATTTGTAGTTTGTGCAGCAGATGAATAAGTGGCAAATATGGAAAATCCATAAATATGCAGAAAATGCTGCAACAGAAAATCTGACAATTCCAGTGGCCTGCCTCTGGTCTGCAAATGCTTAGGAAAACTTCAAGTACAATAATTCTTTGCAGTGGTTTTCTGATTTCTAATGACATTGACAACAGTGAGAGAGACTCAACAGAGGTTTGTAATCACATTTGTAATTCTATAACTTTACTCTCACTGGTTATAAGCTTTTGCGCATAAAGCCAAGGAAAAGGAATATGGCTCCCAATTAGTTCACTGGGAAAAGTTATGTCCGATGTTATGTCTGATCTGTTTATTTATAAAGAGTTATGACAAAGCCAGTATGACTGGCTTGATTATTGTGAAAACATTTGTTAAGCCAATAGGCCTATATTGGGATTGTTACAGTACTTACATGGAATTTCACAGATTACTGTAGTAGGCAAGGGATTTGGTATTGGCGACTGAGTCGAATAAACCATGGACATAGAAGACTTGCACTATGATAATGCTTGTTAGGCCTTCTTAGAGATTTATTTTTTATTGCTAAGATAACTGTCATTTTGTATATCTTTGCAATTTTACTTGTAGTAAAGTGTATGCTCAGTACAGTTAGCCTGCCTCCATTACAGTGATGAGCCACTTAATGTAAATGTAAATGTAAATGTATGAAGCTTATATAGCGCATGACTTACCCTGGGGCATCTCCGCGCTTGCTTAGGGAACCCGTCCTGGTATTCCCCTGTGAGATAACCCTGGCAGGGTATCCACAAGGTGAAAGCCAGGCATCCCACCGCGAGGGGCCGTGGCTATAGATCTGATTAGTTCATTGGGAAAAGTTATTTCATATACCATAGGTCTGATCTATCTCGTATGAAAAATTTGGACAGGCAGTAGAGCGGAATTATTTATTATGGAATACACCTGTTGAAGCCAATAGGTCATTACAGATGGGTTGTTATTGCCTTCTGTTAAAACTTCCTAATGTATTTGCCACATGATATCTCACATATTCTTTTTTAGGCAAGACTGGGGATAAGATTTACCAATTTCTCATGCATCGCAGCAGCCCCAAATGCTGCGCAGCATGAGGAGAGAGCAGGAGGCACCAAATTTACAGAAATATGGCACTCTCCACACTTATTATTATGATATGCCGTGCATCACAGAGACACCTTTGGCCATAGTGCAAGGGTGTCTCTGTGAGTCAAGCATAGGTTTTGTACTGGAAGTATACCCTTCCAGTACAAAATACTATGCTTAGACTAACTTTAAACATTTTCCCACTTTGTATGTGTGCTGTAAAATGAAGAAGAAATAGAGCATTCTCCATCTTAGCACCTGTTTGAAGGTTTCACTATTTTCTGATGCTAAACCCTGTCTACGCTATTTAGCAAATTGGGTTTAGCATCAGAAACCGTAGGTGGTTGCATGGGAACGCCCATACACCACACATTGTATGCACCCTTGATGCTAAATGATCAAAGCAGCACTATGCATTGCTTTGCGTTACTTTCATGTTACTCCCAGCACTGAAAGAAAATCAGACAAAAAGATTTTGCCCCGATTTGCATCACCTTTGTGCTGCAAACATTGCATAAAATCTTAGTAAATCTGCCCCTTTGTGTTTATTACCATTTGGACAAACCTTAGGGGTACACGTTTGCACTATAATAATTCTTTCTAGAATCTCTTAAGAAGGTCTAACAGGGATACCATTGGTATATATACTGGCATATATACCACTTTAGTCATTGACTCTCTTGCCTTATGAATGACATTTGGCAGGCCACATGTTCACAACCACCTGAAAATTAGTTTGTTTCAGTGTTAAGGCTGGTGGTCCAGTCCTTTAGTTTTCCATGTTCTAGTTACAGGGCTCTTAATTTCTTTCTTCTCTTTTTATTTTTATGATTAAAGCCTGCTACACCTCCAAAGACAGTTCTAACTCGCTGCTTGCTTGCTGCTTGCAAAATGGCCAACATGTTGGTTTTAAATGTGCAATGTGCAAAGATGCAACTGTAAAACAATACACCATGTACAGCACTATTTCAAGACTGCCACCTATTACTTGGTTTAATTTTGTTATTGCGAGCATATATCTGCCATTTTTACGATGCAGCTTGTTTTCTTTTTCTGTTTTTATTCTTTAATTTCTTGTCTATGTTGCTGAGTTTGAGCATGCATTTTATTGTGGTTGTGTAAATGGGTGAACGCAATAGTAACTCAGTGATGAATAGATGCATGAATGCAAGAATGAGTAACAGAATGCACGTATGATGACTTATTCTGTACCTAAACCCATAAATGACTAAAATGCGACTTTCATATATAAGCCACACCTATTGACATTGCCAATGCTGGTTATCAACCTTCAAGTGATAGCTAGTCGATTTTCCTAATTACACATCTCATCACTCTGTTGCGCACACAAGCTAGAAACGTGTGCACGCAAACATTATGTTCCTGGACACAAGGAAGAATAATTAGAGGGAACATTGGCACACCAGGCCACAAACTTTTTCCAACTGCAGGCATATGCGGTCTTGGTGGAAGGACGCTTGGCTGCCATTACACCATTGCAGACTTCAGGCTGAAGGTCAAAAGTGGTCAACTATCACTGCTCAATCGCCACACAAAGATGAATTGCTTTCAAGCTCGGTGCAGAACCAGGCCCTGCTGCTGTGACAGAAGATGCTCAACAAAGAGACAGCCAGATCAGTGCTCAAGCTCATGACACCAGACCCGCCAGGTGTTGAACCACTATAGATATGCCCTGGTGTTCTATCAAAGTCCAGAGGCACAAAACCTCTTGACAAAAGAGTGCACATCTCCACACTGCCCTGTTTGTTGCAATACCAAATGGCGTTGGTGTAGTCCTTGAACACCTGTACCAGCCTTCCCCTGACCCCAGGACACCCCCACGCCGCACGGCCCACCAGCTGAAGGCGCATCTCTGCCACAGGTCCGTCCCTGACCTCGGTGCCTCCTCGCTGCTGCTCGTTCTTGGTTCCCCCGCTTTTGCCCTGCTGTGCCCTCGTTTTTGATTGTATTGCATTGTATTCACTGTGTTAGTCTTTTTCTTCTGTCAAGTAGGTTTTTGTTGCTCTTCTTCTTTCTGTACCCCTGGTGTGACCCCCCTCCGCTCCCCGCTTCCCGCCGCTGCTCCCTCGCGGCCCCGCCCCCCTCTCTTCCTGTTTCCCCATTGGCCGCCCCGTTCCCGCCTCCCAGCTGCTCCTCCCTCCCACTTGGCCTTAACTGGAGCCCGCACAGCGTGGGCGAGTGTGACCTGACCCCAGGACACCCCCACGCAGCACGGCCCACCAGCTGAAGGCGCATTTCTGCCACAGGTCTGTCCCTGACCTCGTGCCCCCTCGCTGCTGCTCATTCTTGGGTCCCCCGCTTTTGCCCTGCTGTGGCCTCGTTTTTTATTGTATTGCATTGTATTCACTGTGTTAGTCTTTTTCTTCTGTCAAGTAGGTTTTTGTTGCGCTTCTTCTTTCTGTACCCCTAGTGTGACCCCCCCTCCGCTCCCCGCTTCCTGCCACCGATCCCTCGCGGTCCCGGACCCTTCTCTTCCTGTTTCCCCATTGGTCGCCCCGCTCCCGCCTCCCAGCTGCTCCTCCCTTCCACTTCTCCTTAAATGGAGCGTACGCACAGCGGCAAGCCGATTGTGCGCCAAAGGCGTGTCAAAGGCAAGCCCGTCTATGCCCGTCCACGCCTGGACCGCGCCCAGCACCAGGACCCCTGGTCCTCGATGATGCCAGTGCTCCCAACGGACCTACGCCGCCGCCACCCTCCACGCACTCAACGCCGGCCGACCCGCCGCCTGCTACTAAGCCAGCCCGAGGCGCACACACGGACCCTTCACCTGCCAAGCCTGCCAATTCACCTGCTTCCGAACCTGCACCGCACCCGCCAAGCCAAGCACCAACAACAACCACCTCAAGTACATCCTGCTCAACACCCGCTCCATCCACAGGCACGCCGTGGAACTCTGGAACCTCCTCGACACAACATCACCAGATGTCGCCTTCCTCACAGAAACCTGGATGAATGCCTCCGCAGCCCCTGACATCGCCATAGCCATCCCGGAAGGCTACAAGATCACCCGGAGGGACCCCGTCAACCAGACCGGAGGAGGCATCGCCATTGTACACAAGAACACCATCCGCATCACGACCAACTCCGACGACACCTTCACCGCCGCCGAGCACCTCCACTTCCAGATACACACCGACCCGAAGACGACCCTCAGAGGCACCCTTATCTACAGACCCCCGAGACCACGCACACAATTCAGCGAAGACATCACAGACTTCCTCAGCCCACACGCCCTCCTCTCCGCTGACTACATCCTCCTAGGGGACCTCAACTTCCACCTGGTGAACAACCAGGATAGCAACACCACCACCCTGCTGGGCAACCTCGCCAACCTCGGACTCAAGCAACTGTTAAACACCCCCACCCACTACGCCGGCCACACGCTTGACCCAGTCTTCTCCTCCAGCAAGCACATCTCCTTCAACCACACCACCGGACTCCATTGGACCGACCACAGCTGCATCCACTTCAGCTTCAGGAGAACCACGACCCACCACCACCAGCAACAGGTTCCCCGCAGGAGCTGGAGCAAGGTCACTGCCGACCAGCTCACCACCTCCCTCAGACAGAACCCTCCCGCCAGTGCAACGGACCCCAACGAAGCAGCCCACATCCTCACACAGTGGCTCACAGACTGCGCAGATGACCTCGCACCACTATAGACCCCTCCCAGCAGACTCGGCAGCAAGAAAGCCTCTTGGTTCACTGACGAACTCAAAAACTCCAAGAAGAACTGCCGCACCCTCAAGAAAGCCTGGCGCCACGACCAGACCACAGACAACATGACCACCCTCAAGAACGCCACCCGCAAACACCACCAGCTGATCCACACCACCAAAAGGTCAACATTCAAAGAACGAGTTGAAAACAACACCCATAACAGCAAGGAACTCTTCAGCATCGTCAAAGAGTTCTCCAACCCCAGCGCCGGACATCACTCCCTCGCAAGAACTCTGCGACTCACTCGCCTCCTTCTTCCACCGCAAGATCGCCGACATACACAACAGCTTCGGCACACCAACCACGCACCCAAACACCGCAACAGCGCCCCCCACCACCACCCTCTGCAACTGGACCCCAGTCAGCACCGAAGACACCACTCACACGATGAACACCATCCACTTCGGATCACCAACCAACCCATGCCCCCACCATGTCTTCAACAAGGCCGACTGCATCATCGCACCCCAACTCCGGGACATCATCAACATCTCCTTCAACACCGCCACCTTCCCGGAGAGCTGGAAGCATGCCGAGCACAGCGCTCTCCTGAAGAAACCAACAGCGGACCCCACCTACCTCAAGAACGTCTGCCCCATCTCGCTCCTCCCTTTTCCTGCCAAAGTCATCGAGAAGATCGTCAACAGACAGCTCGCGGCCTTCCTCGAGAAGAACGGATCCCTCGACCCCTCGCAGTCCGGTTTCCGAGCCAACCACAGCACCGAGACCGCCCTGATCGCAGCCACCGATGACATCAGATCCCTGCTCGACAACGGGGACCACTCAGCAGCATTCGACACTGTCTGCCAACGCACCCTAGCACAGCGCCTCAGCAACATCGGAATCCAAGAGAAGGCACTGGAGTGGATCATCTCGTTCCTCGCCGGAAGAACCCAGAGAGTCCGCCTCCCCCGTTCAGATCCGAGGCCACCGAAGTCTTCTGCGGCGTACCACAAGGATCATCACTTAGCCCAACCCTCTTCAACGTCTACATGAGCCCTCTCGCAGCCATCGCACGCCAACACAACCTCAACATCATCTCCTACACAGACGACACCCAGCTGATCCTCTCCCTCACCAACGACCCCGCCACCGCCAGAGCCAACCTACACGAATGGATGAAAGACGTTGCCGAGTGGATGAAGAACAGCCGCCTGAAACTGAACTCAGACAAGACGGAAGTCCTCATCCTGGGATCGTCACCCTCCGCCTGGGATGACTCCTGGTGGCCCCCTGCCCTGGGCACCACTCCCAAACCAACGGACGACGCACGCAACCTGGGCTTCATCCTGGACGCCTCCCTCTCGATGACCAGACAAGTCAACGGCGTCTCATCATCGTGCTTCAACACCCTGCGCATGCTCCGCAAGATCTTCTGATGGATCCCCACCGAAAACCAGGAAGACGGTCACCCAGGCGCTCGTCACCAGCCGACTGGACTACGGAAACACCCTCTATGCCGGAACCACAGCCAAACTACAGAAAAGACTCCAGCGCATACAGAACGCCTCCGCACGACTCGTCCTGGACATCCCCCGACACAGCCACATCTCCAGCCACCTGAGAGACCTGCACTGGCTCCCCGTCAGCAAGAGGATCACGTACAGACTCCTCACCCACGCACATAAGGCTCTCCATGACCTGGGCCCCAAGTACCTCAACAACCGCCTGACTTTCTACACGCCCACCCGCCAGCTACGATCGACCAGACTCGCCCTCGCCACCGTACCACGCATTCGTAAAGCCACCACCGGAGGAAGATCCCTCTCCTACTAGGCGGCTAATAAATGGAACTCCCTCCCTATCCACCTCCGGCTGACCCAGGACCATCTCTCCTTCAGAAAGCAACTCAAGACCTGGCTTTTCAAGCAGTAACGGACCCCTCCCCCTCCCCCTCTTCAGCGCCTTGAGACCCTACCGAGTGAGTAGTGCGCTATACAAATTCTGTGATTGATTGATTGATTGATTGATTTATTGAAGGAAGAAAGGCTTTCAAAGCCAACCGGAAGCTCCAGTAGATTAATGTAGAGCACGGATTCCACCAGAGACCAGAGCACTCTGATGTCCACCTCTTCTTGATGGCTGCTCCAGCCCAGGAGTGATGCATATGTCACTACAGTCAGCTCTGGTTGGGGAAGGGAGAGGGGTTTGCCACTGAACCAATACCAGTTCGTTAACCACAACTGCAGGTCTTTTGCAGTTCCCTTTGAGATCTGGACCATGTAAGAGAGCTTTCCCTGATGCTGCGCCCACTGGGACTTCAGGTCCCACTGCAGAGTCTGCATATGCCAACTAGCATTTATCACTTGCAGGAGGCCATGAGGCACAGCAGCCTCAGTAAGTCTCACCGAAATCCAGGATAGAGTCTGATACATAGGCATAATAGTCTGAGCATCCTTGATTCGCCGATTGGGAGGATAAACACGAAACAACAGTGTCTGAAGAACAGCCTCAATGAAAGGGAGTGTCTGAGAGGGAGACAGGTGTGACTTCAGCACATTGATGGTGGACCCCAGTCAATGCAGAAGGTTTGCTGTAGTCTGGAGGTGGGATTTGACTGACTGTGGTAAGCCTGCCTTTAACAGATAATCGTCCAGTTGAGCTAAGACCACTGCCATCCCTTTTGTGAACACCCAAGGGGTGCTGGTAAGGCCAAAGGGAAACACAGCAAACAAAGTGCTCTTGGTTGACCGTGAGCCGCAGGTAAGGCCTGTGAGCCGGTGGAACAGGGATGGGGAAATGGGTGTCCCGCACGTCCAGCGATACCACCCAGTCTCCTAGGTCCAGGGCAGACAGGACTTGCACGAGCAACTGAATTTCACCTTTTTTAGGACGAGATTGAGAAGGGTCAGGTCTAGAACTGAACAAAAGTCTTGGTCCTTCTTGGGCACCAGAAGTAGCGGGAATAGCAACCACAGCCTACTTCTGATGTAGGAAACTTTTCTTCATGACGGAGCAAGGAGAGGTGGTCCTCCGTCAGATGGTTAGGATTGTAAGTAGGTGGCATGGGTGGGGGGAGGGGGTTGGTCACAAATGTGAGGGAGTTGCCCCTTTGGGCGAGCTGCAAAATTCAACGTTTGGGATGCTACTGACCTCCAGAGGTGAAAGTGATGGCGAATCGTGCCCCCGACTGGATGTCCATGATGATCGGAAGGGAGGCTAAAGGGGGTTTTGGAGACTGCGGCTGCTGGGGGGGGGGGGGAAGAGGTGGACTGTCCCAGCTACTTGCTACCTGTCCCACATGGTTTGTGGGAACTGATTCCTTGACCACGAAAAGATTGTGCAATTTACTGGCAGTGGTGGATGGCTAGAGATACAGTAGAAAGCCCCTTCCATGGTCACCAACTAGTGGAAAGGCAGACTGGGGAAAGCGAGGGGCCATGGAAAGGCCCATGGATCTGGCCATAGTCCTGCTGTCCTTAAACCGCTCCAGCGCTGAGTTTGCCTTCTCTCCAAACAAACGAGCCAGGTACGATTTTGGAAACTATCTCAGGATTTTCCTTGCAACCGAGACATGGAAAGTGACAGAGTTGATCGATGTTAGGTGTCGAGGAGCTTGAGAGAGCACCCCCCCCAGTGCCTTAAGGTGCATGTGCAGCAGTCTTCACATATCCTGGTGGTGTGTTCTCGCTCATAGCACCAGAGACCAAAGAAATGCAGGTCCGTCACTGACATCTGTTGGTAACAGGTGGCGCATAGTTTAAAACCTGCCTTTCTCGTCATCATCCTACACACCAGGAGGCAAAGTCTCAAAAACACTTCGACTGAAGGTTGAAAAAAAAGGCAGTCAAAAAGTAAATGGGGTAGCCAGTCTCTGGATCTACGCTGACTGGCACAGAGTGAAAAGAACGGACATCAGTGCGCTCGGGTGGTGTCTATTTACTTTTGGTGCAGACGTTGATGACTCCAAGTGCAGCAGACCACCAGCTACTGGCATGCAGGGGCACTGCTCACCAAAAGTTTCCAGATCCAGTCTGACACCTAGAGAATATTCTAAGGTAAGAAATCTAAGGGAAGAAAATGAGGTTGAATGCCATCATGAAATCTCTTTGGTGAAGCATTGGGATAATATTCTGCAAGGTGGTCATATGGAAATGCTCTGACAGGATGAGCTGGTTGAGTGGCTGAGGTTCAGCAAGGGCTGCAGGGTTTCATCCTTTTTGTGGATAAGGAAGTACATAGAGTATGCACCGAACCTCTTAAGAGTAGGAGTGCTGGTTGTATAGCCCCTTTTTTGAGCAGCGTTTGACCTACCTCTTCTAAGTGAGATGCTGTTGACCGATAACCATGTATTTTGGTGGTGTGGTGTGTAACTATAGCCAATAACATTTTATAATATTGCTAGCATTCACTGATACAGGCAATTTCCTCCCAGCATGTAAGGAAATCACTTCCAGCCACCTGGTTTAATTTGATCAGGTGGTGAGGGGGGTGTAAGATTGGGGGATGGATGCGTCTGTGCTAAGTGGCTGGGGTTGCCTTTGGGGAGCCACCTTTGGTATGACCTACCGTTATCTGTCCTATAGCTCCCCATTGAGTAAACCTCTGGTGTTCTAGGGATCATGGAAGGCCTGCTGTTGTTATTTTTGATAGGTCTGCGGCTGTGAGCTTCAACCGGATCTTGCTGGGCCTTTTCTTTATGGTCTACGAAGAGTGAATGTGGTTGTATGACTGTTTGTAGTGCCCCCAAAACCTTGTAATTTCTGAATGAATTTTTTTTCTAACATGTTGCCCACATGGGGACCAATAAGGTGCTTCCATCCAGGGGTGTGGAATTCCTATTGACCTATGTCTAGGGCATATTTTTGGAGTCAAGGACAAGTTTTCTTGTTTATTTTGTCCTTGGGACAATTAGGCCCAACCTCATGCAGTAAAAAACCCTTTTGCTGCCAGTTTACAGTACCACATTATGGATCTGGGAAAGCCACTGTTTGCAGTTAGGGTAACATTTGTGTCCATATTATAATGCTGTTCAAGATATTATTGAAGGTTCCTTAATGCAATGTTATAAGGGTGAGCACTATAAGGAAATGTTGTAAGCTCGGATTGCACTACAGACAGTGGTTTCATTATAAAAATAGGTTTGCAAAGTTTAATATGAGGCTACATACAATGCTCCCAGAATGCTGATTAGATGCAATTATTTGCAAAAGCCAGAAAGCAAGATTGAGGATTCTTTGCTTTCAAAATAAAATGTTCACAAAAAAATGCAACTAGGAAATAAAGGTTTTGCTAGACTACTGAGAAATATTAGGTACCATTTCTTTGAAGTATTGTTTAGTGAAATGTGTTGATACATGCTAGTATTACAAAAAGTATTCATAATAGAAAAATCGGTGTAACACTTCAGCAAGATTATGGGAAACATAAAAATAAAAAAACCTTGTCAAAGCCAATAGGCCTTCCATTGATATTGAGCCTTTTAGCTTTTTCAATGTGTGTTTTATTTTGACATGGGTTTTGTAAAACGTTATTGTTGTGGGACCTCCCAGGCCCATCCATAACAAGAAATATTGTCAAAAAACATTTTTAGTCTCAAAAAGCACATATTGCCACGGTAGTCCCTGGCACTGAACAAAAATACGCTGCTTGCCATTATGCTCCTTGTGAAAAAGTAGAATGCTGTCACTGACAGTTCAGCCAACCGATCAATAGAATTTTAATAAAAACAAAAGGTCTCGGTTAACGGCAATTCTTAAAGAAAGTCACAGAAGTGCATCCATGGTATGTGTCCTTGTATTAGTGCAGATTTATGGCATTCATAAATTCATAAAAGTTTACAAAAGTAGGCCAGGAAATGGTACCTCTAGAAAATGTTTGTAAACTGCATTTTTAGCACAAGCAATTATGCATGAGTAGATTTGCGCCAGCAGCGTTTACAAGTTCACTTTTCCTCCAATTCCTTTTTTTTCCCTAACCTGGAAGAATATTTACTTTGGACATTGTCAGGATTACATTTCCAACCTTTCGAAGTATGGGAAAAGATTAGAGAAGAGCTGTTGAAACCCACTAACACATGCAATTTAGTAGGTTTGCACAAACTCAAAGAGCATTCCAAAGCTAAAACTTGCTTTCCGCTACTACCAGCCCGAGTATTTAGATGTGCTGAGAAGTGGTAAAAATCAGTGAATTGCTAGTATTTAAACCCTTTTATATGAGCCTTGCATAATCAGAGAGGCTACTATCAGAGCTCTTATATAATGAGATTACTGCCATAATTTGTTGCCACACCTCGTGGCACCAAAGGGGAAAGTGGATTTTGTTACAGGACAAGTAGATTTATAAAGCAACCTGCCCCTTGGACAAGTAGATATTTTATTAAATTCTACACCTCTGCTTCCATCAAACAGAATGTTAAGAAGGTGCTGGTTTGAAGTCTGACACCCGGAGCCAAGGGTGTCTAATAAGTAATATACTTGTGGTTATACTCCTAGAGGCCATATTTGCAGTGTATAGTTTGTATAATAGCGGATGCTGGCATTATAGATTACTTTCCCTCCGGCCACAAGATCTTCACATGTTCTGTATGACCCAAGGAGATGCTGTATTAAGCCACCATATCTTCCCTGATGAAATATTGGGACAAATTAATGCCACTGAAATGGCTGTATGCCAGTCGGTAGTTGGCCTAGAGCAAGCAACTTGTTTGCCTGCAGCATCTATGCGTTAACTTTCTTTATCTGGGGGCATCCCTGGTGTTTTTTACAGGTGCCCTGTTCCCTATAGTATGCACTACCCGAGAGTCTGGTGGGACTTCTGCCTTAATGTAGATCTGGTCTTTTGGCAAAGCTTTGTATTTTTTCTCTACGTGGGTGTGATTACTCTGGTTCTCACTGGATCTTTAAAGCGGTAATGGGCCGACTTCATCATACCTATCAACACAGGCAAAAACTGAATACTGCATTCAGCCGTTAAGAGGGTTTCTTCTTCAACAATGGATAGTGCGACATTGTGGTGTTGAGCCACACTGCATTAAAGAAGGTCTGGTTGGGTAAAGGTCAATGTCCTGATCCGCTATGTGATGAGAGGGTAGATGGGGGGGGAGGGCTAGGGAGAGTTGGGCTTCTACATTGTAGTCCTTGTTAATGTTAATGTTAGGTTGGTCTTCTATAGCGCACGGCTACTCCAAAGGAAAAAGGCAAGCCTCCTTTGGAGATATTGAGCTCCAGAGGCATGCAAGGCCTTGTGGGCCAGTGTCAAGGCCTTGAACACTATCCGCTTCCGGATAGGCAGCCAATGGAGCGACTGCAGTAGGCTAGAGACTCTGGCCCGCCTGTGGAGGCCAAAGATGGCTTGCGCGGCCGCGTTCTGGACCACCTGCAAACGTTGCAGGAGATACTCCAGCAGGCCAAGATATAGTATGTTGGAATAATCTAATCTTGAGCCGATTAAGGCCTGAACCGTAGTCCTCCTATGCTCTTCAGAGAGCAGAGGGAAGAACTTCCGGAGCATCTTGAGAAGGCCAAAACAGGTTCCCGAGGGAGCTAGAACCTGGGATCTTAATGTCAGCCCGTTGTCAATCTTAATTCCCAGATTCTTAGCTAACTCGGACGAATGCGCTGGAGGGAACATGTCGGCAGGCCACCATTCATGCCACTCTGGGTCGAGTGAGCAACCGAAGAAGAGTATCTCAGATTTATCTGAGTTGCACTTGAGGCTGTTTAGCCGGAACCATTTGAAAACAGCCCCAAGGCACTCACGGATACTCTCTCCGTCGAAATCTTCTCCTTTCCGACATGTAAAGAGGAGCTGGGTATCGTCGGCATAGGATACGATCTCGGCCCCAAAGGACTCCACCAATGTCGCCAGAGGGGTTATGAAGATGTTATCCATGGATCATCTCATGTCTCTGTGATTAGTCATGTGGCCCCCCCTCCTCATATGGGCTACCTGGGTCAGAGAAGGACTGAATAGATTCTTCTGGAGACTGTGCTGGAGAAAAAGGAGGCAGTTTTGAGAATGGCCTTTGTGGTGTAGAAGGTTGTGGTGAATGAGTTGGCAAAGGTGCAGTTTGTGGTACTTGGTTTGGGGTGATAGGTAAAAGTGCAGGCTGAAAAGGTAATATCTGCCCCTTGCGTTTAGGGTGTCGAGAAGGTTCACAGTGGAAATCGTAACATTTCTTACCTGTCGGTGTAGTTTATCAGCTTGAAGACTTTCTGAATTCACTATGCTGTGCATTATTTATTTATTTTAAAGTTTTATATAGCGCTGGCTAGACCCGGAGGTATCAGTGCGCTTTACATGAGCATCAGATCATAGTTACAGGTTACATCGTTACAAAGGTTACACAGTTCTTAGAGCATGGCAACATAGTTACTTGTAAGGTAGACATAAACAATAAGCACAAATACGTAAGGGGAAACAGCAGGCAAGGTGAGAGATTCAGGGGGGGTTGGAGCAAGGGAAGTAGACAGGTAATGAAGGCGGGAAAGAGGAGGAGAGGATGAGAGACACAGCATGGGAAGAGGAGGGGAAGGGTGATGGGGACACAAACCGGTAGACGAGTCAAGGCAGCGTCCTAAGTCCAGTAAGCTGTGATCCCTGGGGAAGTGGTATCAATCCCTATCTCTGTAGCGAGAGGCTCCCTTTACGCAGTGGACTCTCTCGGAGGGGTCTCTGAGACTCCAAGGCCTACAAACTGGATCCTTCCCCAAAAAGGGGAGAGAGAGATCTTCGGCAAGGGGTGGCATACCATACCTCAAGTGTCAGTGGCTCCCTTGGCGCAGTGGACTCACTCAGCGGGTTTGCTGAGACTCCAGAGTATAAATATTGGATCTTTCCCCAACAAGGGGAGGAGGAGTGCTTAGTCAAAGGGCCCAAAGAACAGGGGGGTAGGCTGAGTAGCAGGCAGGGGGAGAGATTCAGGGGAGAGAGGATAGTAGCTAGGGAAGAGACAATAAGGAGAGACGAAAAGAAGTCTGCCTAAAGACCGACTGGGTAGGTGACGACCAAGGAGGGAATCCACGGCCCATCTCCCCTACAGCTAAACCAAGTAGCTCCATCGGGCATCAGACAAAATAGTTCAGTCTCAATACATTGAGAGAGGAGGGAAGGAGAGACATAAATAGAGTGAGGATGCGGTAGGAGACCAGAGGAGAGACGAAAGGAAGTGCAACAATGTGGTTCAACAATATACCAGAAAAATATCAACAAGTAAATAATATATCAAACAATCAGCAATACATTAGGGGAGGAGAGAAAGGAGAGAGAGAGTAGTGGGGGGTAGGGGAGGAGGGAAAGGGAGGATAAGGGAAGAGAAAAACCATAGAGACGAAAGGAAGTCTGCCTAAAGACCGACTGGGTAGGTGACGACCAAGGAGGGAATCCACGGCCCATCTCCCCTATAGCTAAACCAGGTAGCTCCATCGGGCATCAGACAAAATAGTTCAGTCTCAATACATTAAGAGAGGAGGGAAGGAGAGACATAAATAGAGGGAGGATGCGGGAGGAGACGACAGGGGAGACGAAAGGAAGCGCAACAATGTGGTTCAACAATATACCAGAAAAAGAACAAGTAAACATTAAATCAGACAGTCGGCAATACATTAGGGGAGGAGAGAAAGGAGAGAGAAAGAAGTGGGGGGGTAGGGGAGGAGAGAGTGTGAGGATAAGGGAAGATACAACCGTAGAGACGAAAGGAAGTCTGTCTAAAGACCGACTGGGTAGGTGACGACCAAGGAGGGAATCCACGGCCCATCTCCCTTATAGCTAAACCAGGTAGCTCCATCGGGCATCAGACAAAATAGTTCAGTCTCAAGTGGCGAGGGAAGAGGTTCACAGAAAAATAGGGTGTGGAAAAAGGGCATGTGAGGGCAGAGGACAGAAGCTGGAAAGAGTAGGAGCAGAGAGAGGGGAGGTTTGGGGGAAGGGAGAGGGGGAAGGTAAAGTCAGTAGAGACGCGGGAGCTTTAGCCCGAAGTCCGGCTGGGTAGGTGATAGTCAAAGGAGGGAGCCCAGAGTCAATCTCCCCCATAGCTAGCGAGGTAGCTCCACCGGGCATCATACAAAAGTATGCAGGTGGCCCCTCAAGTCGTATGCCCCAAGTCCAGCAGTAGAGCTCTAGTCTGCACTCATGCACCACTCGTGGTCAGCACAATACCAGGGATCAATATAGCATAGGGGGAAGGGCGCAAGTCATGTAGTACAGCGCGCCTTGCAGCCTGCACATCAACCCATCTCCGTGCTCTTACAATGATACCAGTGTCCCATCAAGAACTCCTCTTCCAGTCGGCAGCTTCCAGATGCAATCCCTACAGTCTCGCAGCACCTCAGCGTCCCATTTTTTTGCACCAGACTGCGTGTCTCTTTGAGCCTTCCAATGCACACGCCTTCCGCTAGTTGGTCGTGGGTCCGAGCAGTCGGCCTCTCAGTTTGTGCGCCCTAGCACCAGCGGCATATCCCAGACTGCACAGCTTCACTGTTCGCAGTCTCCACACTTCCAGGGCCCCAGCATTGCATGGGGGGAGGGGCGCAAAGCATTCAGCAAGGCGCTTATTTAAGTCTATGCACCACCCTACTCTTGCACCCCTATCATGATGCCAATGTCCCTGTTAGTATCTTGTTTGCACACCACAGCTGCCAGACTCAGGACCCGCAGCCTCGCAGTACCTCTGCCGCTCGTCTCCAGCACTTCCACAATCCTCCGGACGCCATCTTGCAGCCCCTCCAGTCTAACATGGCCGACTCATTGGGAGAGAACTTATTGACCAATTATGTAGTCCATTGTCTGTTTCCATTGAATGTGGAAGCATCGATGTAGTCCTATTTCACTGTTCATTAGGACTGTGGGGGGATCTATAGGACATCCAGAGTAGTCCTGTTTCTTTGTTCGTGGGACTGTGGAGAGAAGGTAGTCCTATTTCAGTTGTGGTGAGTTGCAGTTAGGGGAGATGAATTTAAACTGCAATAGAAGTGACTGGTGTTAGGGGTAGGCCCATTGGCAGTGTTATTTATGACCTCGGCCATTTTAGTCCAGAAGAGCCCCTGGTCGAAGCCATCTTAAAGTATATAACAAATAACATGAGAGTGCATAAAGCGAGGTAGAAGTAGGGTTAAATGTCACAAAGGTGTCTTTACCTTGACAGGTCTGAGTTGAGGTCGTTCTTATTAGGCATACTCGGACTGCTCAGTTAATCTCGTCAAGCCCCTTGTGTTTGGAGAGGGCTATAGATCCATGTAGTCGTGGCCACAAAAGAGAGTTTTCCTATCTTATAAAGTCAAGTAGAACCTTCTGTCAGCTGGCAGGAAAACATAACTCTTGAACGCGCTATCGGCGTTGTTTTGAATTGAGTGTTGAATCTGGGGGGGTGGGGCTGAGCATCTTTTTTTCCACAAAGCCCAGGCGTTTGCAGGACTCCTCGTACTAGGGAATCCCGGGGAATGCCTCCGCTTGGCTCTCTGTGCCTCCGGTGCAGCACATCACAGCAGCCCAGCCGACTCTGCCTCGGGGCTCCGTTGCCGGCAACCTAATCCCACCCTCTCCATCCGTGGCCCTCGGGCGCTCGCCACCGAGGCCAGGGGCGAGCTGACGTTTCTCTATGGGCCCCTGCTCCTGCCAGTGTTGTGCCTCCGTTTTGCGGAGTTAAGTTACTTGTTGCGTCCCTGCAGGGGGGGGGGGGGGATGAGGGAGAAAAGCGCCCCTGTCCACAATCCTTCTGGGCCTCCGCAGTGCCTCTGTAGTAGTTGCGTCCAGGATTGTATTTTTCTTTCTCCCTTTTTTTTCCCCGTGGCCCAGTTGGGCGTCGACATACCACCATTTGGTGTCCTTCATGACGTTGACACGCTTCCTCCAAAAGCTCCCACCTTGGTCGCCATATTCGGATTCTTTTTTCTAGTCTTGTGTTAGTTTTGTTTCTCCGTTAATCTTTTTAAGTCTTTCTCCAGTTTTAACCCCTTTCCTTCTGTCTCATGTTTCTGGCGGCGGAGGGTGGGTTCACTAGTGAATCCAGAAAGTCTTCAAGCTGGAAAACTACACCGACAGGTAAGAAACTATACGTTTTGCAACGTGAATCCTTCTGGATTCACTATGCTGCGCATAGACTTTCTATCAGTTTGTCCTTATTGTGGTGGCTGGGTGGAAGATGAGCTCTGGTTACTGAATATGTGGTGTAGGACCTTCTGTCCTACTTGCGCTTCCTTGTTCATTTGGATATCTACACAGCAGTGCTTAGTGAACGTGTGCACTGAAGACCATGTTGCAGTTTGGCAAATGTCTTGAATTGGTGTGTTAGCTAGAAACCAATTGTTGCTCCTTTTCTCTTTGTTGAGGGAGCATGAGCTGCTCCTTGTAACGGTTGTCCTGCTTGTTTGTGGCAGAGTTGTATGGTTTGTGCAATGGTATTTTTGGTAACTGGTCGTCCCAAAAAACTGCTGGCAAAGGAAACAAAGAACTGCTTTGTCTTTCTGCACTCCTCTGTCCTTTCCATATAGTGCATTACAGCCCTCCTGGCGTCCAGTGTGTGTAGCTCTCATTCTGTGCTTGTGGCTGGTTTTTGGGGGGAAAAATAGGTATTTGGATTGTTTGATGTGGAACCGTGACACCACCTTTGGTATGAAGTGTGGGTCTGTTCTCATTACAATCCTATCATTGTCTATTTACAGGTAGGGCTCTTGAAGTATTAGCGCTTGCAATTCACTTACTCTTCGTAGTGACGTGATAGCCACCAAGAGGGCTGTCTTTAGCGTGAGCATGTGCAGTGTAATCTTGTGAATAGGCTCAAATGGTGCCTTCATCAATTGAGTTAGCACTACGTTGAGGTTCCGTGCTGATGCTGGAATGCTGTTTGGAGGTGCATGTATGAAGGTGGATACCGGACTATGGTTACCCCAGATTTTCTGCCTAGTGTTTAGCTGGTTTTCGACTCAGTTGGCCTGGGATCCTGCTAATCAGGGCCCCAGGCTATCTGCTCTCTCTGTAAAATGGACTCCATGTACTTTAGGTGCATCTCCAATTGGGTATTGGATCACCTTATGAGCCCCTGTACAGTGTACTATAGGTACCCAGGGCATAGGTGCATCCAAGGTCTACCAGGGTCTGCAGCATGTATTATGCCACCCCTGGGTGGCCACTCACATTGAAGCAACTGGCTGATCACTCAGCTGGGGCAAGGTCGTGTAATCACCCCTTTCTTAGATATAGTATTCCTATATCTAACCTTATATCTAGGCACATATACACCTATAAGTCACTCCTATGGCAGGCCTTAACAATCCTGGAGGCAGAGTGCTTGGTTTTATGTGAGATGGTGCTCTAGCATGAGCTGAGCCTGTCTGCAGCTTTCGGAACCATGTCCTTATAGCTGTTCTAGGATATTGCCATACCATATACTCTTAACTGCATTATGAACCTCGCGGTTAAATGCTAACTCTGGTTTGGCTTTATCAAAACATGTCAAGTAAAATGTCATACGTTTGGAATGCTACCCCCTCACCAGTTCTGGCGACGGGGGTAGCATTCCACCCTTCTAGATGGAGAAGACATGTTGTTCCTACTAATCCCGGTTAAAGTTAACCAGAGCCTCAGTGTTGGACAGGCCACGTGAAGGGCTTGCTCCCTCCCCGCACGACCGGGCCCGAGCCCGGCTCTTCAGGTGTGACACGCAACAACCACCCGTTTCCCGTCTCATATGGGACCCCTGCCCCTGGACATCTCCACATCATGGACCCGAATCACTACCGGCCCCCTCGCCCGGCTTGGGCGCCATCTTGGACACAGCACCACGAGGCCGCGTGGCCTCCGATCGACCCTAACCCTGGGCCTGGCCAGGCCCCGACATCCCGGCACCACCATCCACCCAGGAGGTGAGCGGACTACTTGGCAGGTCAATGGGAGAAAGAGGTGTCGATGGCTCTCCCCCGCCAGGTGCCGATCGCCCCGGCTCCCCAGGGCACTGGCTCCACCCCCCTGCTGGGTGTCTGGACTCCCTCATCCCGGACCTCCCAACCTCCAAGTGCGAGGGTCCGGACATAGAAGGGGGCCAGACCTATAACTGGGGCAGCTCCAGAGCAGGAAGGCAGTTGTATCCTGGAGTCGAGAGACGCAGTGAAGAACTCATCCTTGACGGACTACTGGCGCTGCCGTAGTCCTGCCTTGCGAACTATCGTCCTGCCTGCTGGCGCTGCCGCAACCTTCTGAAACCTTCATCGTCGTCGGGACCTGCTGGCGTGGCCGCGGACCGTTTGTAACCACCACCTTCATCGGGACCTGCTGGCTCCGCCGCGGAGCGTCGCTACCTTCAACCATCCCGGGACCTGCTGGCTCCGCCGCGGCCCGATCATCTAGAATGCCGAGCTCGAGGATTGTGAGCTATTTCATCTACCAGATTGGTAACAAGACTGTCCCGCTACCCTTTTCCCAATCAAGAGACTAGAACCGAGGGGACCCCTGAGTCCAGACCTCCTTGTACCATTTCACCGTACTTAAAGAATTGCTTATAAAGAACGTTAAACCTTATCCTTGTGTGGTGTACATCTGTGGGGGGGAAGTTACTCGTCTGTACGATCGTTGGAGACGGCTCTCCCCGGAGACCTCTCCCCTTATTCTCGGCCGACCCTCCCGGTCCGTCTAACATTGGTGGCCAGCGGCGCGATCCGAATCAACGCGTAATCGTACAGAGAGTAGCTCACCCCACGACAAAACCACAATGACAACCAAAGAGAGCGGATCCACCGAGAAATTCCAGATGGAGAATTTGGAAGAGTACAGCCATCGTGAGTTGAAACAATTCTGCATTGAACTAGGTATCGCTACCACCGGTCTGAGTACTAAGGACGATTTCAAGCACGCCATTGAGTCATGGGCGGAAACCGGGGCCGTCAGACCCCCGGACCAAAATGTCACAGCAGCAGAGAAAAACACCACGGCTCCCGAGGAGCGAAGAACGGGTCTTTCGCAAAACGAAATCCAAGAACGAGAGAGAAACAGACTACATGAACTAGAAATGGCCCGGCTCAAAATGGATGGCGAACTCAAATTAGCCGAACAAAAACTGAACCTAGAACATCTACGGCTCCGAGAAGAAAGGGAAGAAAAACAGAGACAAAGAGAGCTCGAAGAGAAGAGACTGGCGTATGAACACGAGCGCAAACTAGCAGAGATAGAATTACGTAAGCAGAACAAAGAATTAGGGGTGCCCGAGCAACCGCGCACCCCGGGAGCAACAGAAAAGAAAGTACACATCCCCAAGGATGTCGTTCGAGAATATTTCCGAGATGACGACATACAGCAGTGGTTCAAGGCCTACGAGATCGCTATGACCTCCCACCGGATCGATCGAAGCGACTGGGGAGCCGGTCTATGGGGGAGGTTCGTCAATGAGGGCCGCGATGCCCTGTTACAGCTCCCAGACCATCTGATGACCTCCTATGACCACATGAAAGCTACCCTCCTCACCCGCTATGGGCTCAGACCCGAAATGTACCGCCAGAGGTTCCGAGACTGCACCCGGATCCCGGGTACAACTTGGGTGGAGTACGTGAACTATTTCAGCCGAGCCTTCGAGGGTTGGATCAAGGGGAGCAATGTAACGACCTACGAGCAACTCTTCAATCTCATGGTATGGGAGCATCTATCTAACAACTGCTTCGTCGAGCTCAGGCAGCACCTCCTCGACAGTAAATTGACTGATCCACGACAGCTCGCCGCCGAGGCTGACCGGTGGGAAATCACCCGAGTGGGCCGAAATGGGTCACATGAACAGAACCGGAACCACCCAGGTCAGCACCGTCCCCGAGGAGGGGGAGGGGGCCAGGGACGAGGAAGAGACAACGCCCCGGCTGCTCCCGCTGCCAACACACCACCCCCGGCCAACCGGGGCAACACCCCGGCGCGCCCGGGGTACAGAGCCAATGTCACGTGTCACCGATGCCAGCGAGTCGGCCACTACGCAAATGACCCGAATTGTCCACAGAGCCAGACTCCGAGACCCCGCCAGATGGCTGCCGCCGCCCTGGGGGAAGAACAAATCTCCGAAGAACACGAGGAACGTGAGCAAGAACACCAAGAATGGGAACCAGCCGCCATGGTTCTAGCGTGCCTAGGGGGAAAAGACATGGTCCCGCGGGCCCCCCTACCCGCCAACACCCGGAAGTACAGTCACTGGGTGAACATTAATGGACGCAGGGCCGAAGCCCTACGTGACACCGGGGCCAGTGTGACAGCCGTCCACTGTCACCTGGTGACCCCAGAACAGATCCTGCCGAACGTTCTCTGCCCTGTCCGTTCAGCCGACAATTCGGAGAGTCTATGTCGGATGGCCTGCGTCCCCTTCCAGTGGGGAGGAGTCTCCGGCATGTTGAAGGTGACGGTCCGAGATGATGCCCCCGTAGACTGTCTCCTGGGAAATGATCTGGAGAGTTCCCCGTGGGCCGCCGTAGAGAGAAGAGAGCACCTGGGGATGTTGGGCCTCCCGGACTGGGCGTGCGTAACCACCCGGTCCATGGCCGCCCGTGCCATCCCCCGACCCGAAGAACCTGAATGGCCGGCACCTCCTCCCCCGGTCGCTCCAGTAGAGGACACCGACCGTGCCGACCCTCCAAAGCAAACCCCCGAAGGGCTCGTCCAGCTCCAGGACCTTCACGACCTGGCTCAGAGGCGTCAGGAAGGGGGGCCCACCCAAGAACAGTTTCGTCAAGAGCAGAAGACCTGTCCCTCCCTCGAGGGACTCCGCCAACAAGCCCTCGCCCAGAGCGCAGGGGATACCTCCGGAACCCATTGGGTCTATTGGGACAATGACCTGTTGTACAGCGAACAGAGAATCGCGGAGTTAGGGGCCAGTCGAGTGCTAGTGGTGCCCCTCCGCTTTAGAGACTTTTTGCTAAACCTGGCCCACGATGTCCCCCTGGCTGGTCACCTGGGTCAGGACAAAACCTACAGTCGCCTGGTGACCCACTTTTTCTGGCCCAAGATGAGGAACGACGTACTCCAGCACTGCCGGTCTTGCCCCACGTGCCAGGCCAGCGGGAAGAGCGGCCGCAAGCTTAAAGCACCTCTGCAACCTTTCCCAGTAGTCACCACCCCGTTCGAGAGGGTGGGAATAGACATTGTGGGGCCCCTGGACCCCCGTACAGCACAAGGACATCGGTTCATCCTGGTACTGGTGGACCACGCCACCCGCTACCCCGAGGCTGTTCCCCTGCGAACTGTGACAGCCCCGGTGGTTGGCCGGGCCTTGATGGGGATCTTCTCCCGGGTGGGCTTCCCCCGAGAAGTCGTCAGCGACAGAGGCACAAACTTTATTTCAAAATACATGAAATCCCTCTGGCAACAGTGTGGGGTCACCTACCGATTCACGACCCCCTATCACCCTCAAGGAAACGGACTAGTTGAGCGGTTCAACCGCACGCTCAAAGGGATGATTGGGGGGTTGGAAGAGCCCCTCCGTCGCCAGTGGGATGTGCTACTGCCGTGCCTCCTCTTTGCCTATCGAGAAGTCCCCCAGAAGTCCCTCGGCTTCAGCCCGTTCGAACTCTTATATGGACACCCGGTGCGAGGGCCGCTCAGCCTAGTCAAAGAAGGTTGGGAAATGCCCCCTCTGAAGAACCCTCCAGATGTTTTCAAGTACCTCCTGACCCTACGCAACCAGACCAGACGGTTCAGAGAAATGGCTAAAGCAAACTTGGAGGCCAGTCAGGAAGACATGAAAAGGTGGTACGATCAAAATGCCTCCTCCATCGAATTTGAACCCGGCCAACAGGTATGGGTGATGTCTCCCACCGAACCATGCGCCCTGCAAGACAAATGGACAGGGCCCTTCAAAGTGGTCGAGCGCAAGAGCCCTGTCACCTATTTCATCGATATGGAATCTTCACGGAACCCCCTCCGGGTCCTCCACGCCAATAGACTAAAGCCCCACTTTGTGCGCTCGGAGCTCAGCCTCCTGATGGCAACAGACAGCGGAGCCGAAGAGGATTCCGAACCACTCCCTGATCTCCTACGGACTCGAGAGAAGGACGGCTCCGTGGACGGGGTCCGACTCTCGGAGGCCCTCACCCTGGAACAGCGTCAAGGCTGCCGAGACCTCCTACTGCAGTTCGCCGCTCTGTTCTCCCTCACCCCAGGGGTCACCCCCTGGTGCTCACACGATGTAGACACTGGAGACAGTCCCCCTATCCGACATCGGGCCTACCGCGTACCAGATCGGGTACGGGCCTGCATCCAAGAGGAGGTGTCCAAGATGCTCATGCTCGGGGTCATCGAGCCCTCAGACAGCCCCTGGGCCAGCCCAGTGGTACTGGTCCCCAAAGCGGCCGCCCCCGGCACCACTCCTGAGCTCCGGTTCTGCGTCAACTACCGGGGCCTGAATGCGGTCACCAGAACCGACGCACATCCCATTCCCCGAGCAGATGAACTAATCGACCGCATGGGAGCTGCCCGCTACCTCAGCATCTTCGACCTGACAACGGGCTACTGGCAGATCGGTCTCACACCCCGGGCCCAAGAACGATCTGCCTTCTCCACACCTGATGGCCACTACCACTTCAAGGTCATGCCATTCGGCATGAAGAATGCTCCAGCAACATTCCAGCGGCTAGTAAATCAGGTCCTGGCGGGACTCGAAGAATTCAGCGCCGCCTATCTGGACGATATCGCTGTGTACAGCCGCCACTGGTCCGACCACCTCAACCACCTCCGAGAGGTTCTGCAGGCCCTCCAACGAGCCAGCCTCACGATCAAGGCCAGCAAATGTCAAATTGGCCAGGGGTCCGTGACCTACCTCGGGCATCAGGTGGGAAGCGGTCTGGTGGCCCCGCTGCAACTCAAAATCGCTGCCATCCAGTCGTGGCAGCCCCCCATCACCCAGACCGAGGTCCGCGCCTTCTTGGGACTCACAGGCTACTACCGGCGATTCGTGAGGGACTATGGCAGCATTGTGGGGCCCCTCACGGAACTCACATCCAAAAACCAACCAAAGAAGGTCAACTGGACCCCAGACTGTCAAGCGGCCTTCGAGAAGCTGAAGGCCGCCATGTGCTCCGCCCCTGTGCTCCAGGCCCCCGACTACAGTCGGGAATTTATCGTCCAAACGGACGCCTCCGACCATGGCATTGGGGCAGTCCTGTCCCAGCTGAACCCCGAAGGACTTGACCAACCAGTGGCCTTCATCAGCAGACGTCTCCTGGCCCGAGAGCAACGCTGGAGCACCATCGAGAGGGAGGCCTTCGCAGTGGTGTGGGCCCTCAAAAAGCTCCGGCCTTATCTCTTCGGTACCCACTTCCGGGTACAGACCGATCATCGGCCCCTGCAATGGCTAATGCAGATGCGGGGGGAAAACCCAAAACTATTGCGTTGGTCCATCTCCCTGCAGGGGATGGACTTCACCGTGGAACTTCGGCCCGGACAGGATCACGCCAACGCAGATGGCCTGTCCCGCTTTTTCCGCCTCGACGAGGAGAGTCCCCAAGAGGATGGGTGACTCTCCCCGCCTTCAGCTGGGGGGGACGCATGTTGGACAGGCCACGTGAAGGGCTTGCTCCCTCCCCGCACGACCGGGCCCGAGCCCGGCTCTTCAGGTGTGACACGCAACAACCACCCGTTTCCCGTCTCATATGGGACCCCTGCCCCTGGACATCTCCACATCATGGACCCGAATCACTACCGGCCCCCTCGCCCGGCTTGGGCGCCATCTTGGACACAGCACCACGAGGCCGCGTGGCCTCCGATCGACCCTAACCCTGGGCCTGGCCAGGCCCCGACATCCCGGCACCACCATCCACCCAGGAGGTGAGCGGACTACTTGGCAGGTCAATGGGAGAAAGAGGTGTCGATGGCTCTCCCCCGCCAGGTGCCGATCGCCCCCGGCTCCCCCGGGCACTGGCTCCACCCCCCTGCTGGGTGTCTGGACTCCCTCATCCCGGACCTCCCGACCTCCAAGTGCGAGGGTCCGGACATCAAAGGGGGCCAGACCTATAACTGGGGCAGCTCCAGAACAGGAAGGCAGTTGTATCCTGGAGTCGAGAGACGCAGTTAAGAACTCATCCTTGACGGACTACTGGCGCTGCCGTAGTCCTGCCTTGCGAACTATCGTCCTGCCTGCTGGCGCTGCCGCAACCTTCTGAAACCTTCATCGTCGTCGGGACCTGCTGGCGTGGCCGCGGACCGTTTGTAACCACCACCTTCATCGGGACCTGCTGGCTCCGCCGCGGACCGTCGCTACCTTCAACCATCCCGGGACCTGCTGGCTCCGCCGCGGCCCGATCATCTAGAACGCCGAGCTCGAGGATTGTGAGCTATTTCATCTACCAGATTGGTAACAAGACTGTCCCGCTACCCTTTTCCCAATCAAGAGACTAGAACCGAGGGGACCCCTGAGTCCAGACCTCCTTGTACCATTTCACCGTACTTAAAGAATTGCTTATAAAGAACGTTAAACCTTATCCTTGTGTGGTGTACATCTGTGGGGGGGAAGTTACTCGTCTGTACGATCGCTGGAGACGGCTCTCCCCGGAGACCTCTCCCCTTATTCTCGGCCGACCCTCCCGGTCCGTCTAACACTCAGCATCACAAAATGGATGCTTCTGCCACAGACACAAGTCTGACCTCCTGCTGCTGGGAGTCCTTCCAGCGAGAGAGGCTTGGACAATAGGTTTCCTGTCTTGGGAGGTGCTAGCACCACCCCAGACAGGCTCTTGTGTGTTGGGGCAGGGAGGGCTGAAAGAAATGAGACACTGCCTGGGGCACACAAGGCGTCCCATGCATAGTCCAGTCCAACCCGGTGCTGGGGCACTCCAGCCCCAGCTCTGGCACAAAACTGGACAAAGGGAAAGGGGTGTAACCACCCATAGGAGGGACCTAGCAGGTAATCCAGCCCCTAGATTTGGTATATAGGTAGGAGCTGAGTCCCAAGACTTTAGATTTTATCCTGACTGAAACTTGATACGAAACTCTGTACCTTCGACATTCTACCTGAAGATAGAAGACTGAAGAATCTCCCTTGTGCTCAAGGAGTGACCACCCTGCACAAGCAGGCACCATCCAGCGATCAACGGCTTGCTTTGTCGACGCTCCCACCGGAGCCCGAGCACAGAGCCTGACAAGAACCGGACTTCCAGACTTCCTTCAGCCCGATCTACAGTCCCAGCAAAGCTGAGACCCGTGAAGGCGCCACAAGACGTGGGACCGGCCATCTTGAAAAGTCAGTGACTTGCTTTCCGTGCAGCTTCTGAGGCATCCTCGAAGCTGTGCATTGGGGATGGAGAAGCCCCAGCCCGAGCATCATCTGCACCGAAGATCAGCCCTGCACACTCCACGACTTCTGCGTGGGGCCCTTCTGCATTTTCCTGCTCGACGCGTCTGCCCGGTCACTTGCCCAGTGACTAGTGGCCATCTTGGCGACGAAACCTTGAATTTACACTGCTGGTCTGGTTGCTCCAGACTGGCCCTTGCTTCCCTGAAAAGAAGCAGCCCATCAGACCTTGCTGGTCTGATTAAGAAGCCAACTTCGATTCCTGCGTGGGTAGCCTTTGCCAAGGCTTGTTGACTCCAATCCGGAAGCTAACACCGCCGACAGCGAGAGCCTTCGTGGGACAGTCCGTGCCTGACTCCTGGTCGTCGTCAATGCCTCCTGGTCCACGTGGCTGCAGAGACAAGCTTCACGACATCACCTGATTGCTTCGCGACATCGCCTGGTTCCTTCCTGGTCACTGGCTAGTGACCCAGACTCTGTCCCCTCTGCTTTCAGGTACTCTTCATCCTCGATCCACCAGGACACTTCTCTCCTGGTCGCCTGCAGAATCTTTCTTCACGGCTCCATAGGATTCAGCGACGAAACCCGACACACTTTGACACCTATGCACCCGCTTCCTGTGGGTGAGGTAATGCGAGTACTCCAGTGCTCCTGTGGGTATTGACTATCCAACTGTCTAGGTTTCAAGTAACTTTCATCGAGTCCAGTCAGAAGTGCCCTAAAAGAACTAGTTTCTAACTCCTTCGTTCCCATTCATTCTCTATGGTAACTTGCGTGTGAGTAAAGACTCTGCACACGCCTCCCGTGGGCCTCCTGCTTCCTATCCCTTGGTAGTACAGCGTAGCCCCAGCGATTCCCTAGGACCTAGGCCTATTCCTTTTCCGAGCAGTGGTACTTATACCACTATTTTAGTATATGGTTTAGTGTGCCCCTAGGGCCCTACTGTATTTTGTGCAACTTATTGTATTTTAATTGAGTATCTTGTTATGTGCTTCTGCCTCTGACCTCATAAAGAGTTCAGAGGGATTGTCTAGAAATAAATACATATATATTTCATATATATCCTGTGTGGTGTCCTTTCATCTGGTATTAAAGGGGTTACATATGGTAAAACAGCTGGCTTCACATGCCCACTTGAGTTTAGCCTAAGACTGCTTTGTCTATGCTACCACTAGGATAGCTGGGCTAGAAGGTTGACTTTACAACCATCACCATAAGGGTTGTTTGGACTGGTGCAAGGTGCTCACTAGAATAGTGATCATCATATACCAGGCCAACTTCTCACAGTGCGATTCTCTTTGCGCCTTCTAGAAGAAAACAAGTTACTTACCTGTAACTTTGGTTCTCCAGTATTGGTAACTTTCATAGATTCCCATTGCTTGCATCATTCCCAGTCGTCAGGATGGGAGTCGCCAGTAAATACAAAATACCATAGAAATAGGTACAAAAAAGAACAAGCATTTACAATGCAATGGTTTTGCCTTTGGAAAAGTTAGAGCTATTGGCATTGTAAATGACAAAATTTGTATTTATGTGTTGGTTTTGAAAACAGATAAATAAATGGCATTGTCATTTACATTGCCATTAGCTTAATCTCGGCAGTCACTCTGCACTCCCTAGCATTCTGCAGTCACTCTGCACTCTCTAGCACTCTCTAGTCACTCTGCACTCTCTAGTCACTCTGCACTCTCTAGCACTTTCTAGTCACTCTGCACTCTCTAGCACTCTCTAGTCACTCTGCACTCTAGCACTCTCTAGTCACTCTACACTCTCTAGTCACTCTGCACTCTCTAGCACTCTCTAGTCACTCTGCACTCTCTAGTCACTCTGCACTCTCTAGTCACTCTGCACTCTCTAGCACTCTCTAGTCACTCTGCACTCTCTAGCACTCTCTAGTCACTCTGCACTCTCTAGCACTCTCTAGTCACTCTGCACTCTCTAGTCACTCTGCACTCTCTAGTCACTCTGCACTCTCTAGTCACTCTGCACTCTCTAGTTACTCTGCACTCTCTAGCACTCTCTAGTCACTCTGCACTCTCTAGTCACTCTGCACTCTCTAGCACTCTTTAGTCACTCTGCACTCTCTAGCACTCTCTAGTCACTCTGCACTCTCTAGCACTCTCTAGTCACTCTGCACTCTCGAGTCACTCTGCACTCTCTAGCACTCTCTAGTCACTCTGCACTCTCTAGTCACTCTGCACTCTCTAGCACTCTAGTCACTCTGCACTCTCTAGCACTCTAGTCACTCTGCACTCTCTTGTCTCTCTGCACTCTCTAGTCAATCTGCACTCTCTAGCACTCTCTAGTCACTCTGCACTCTATAGCACTCTCTAGTTACTCTGCACTCTCTAGTCACTCTGCACTCTCTAGCACTCTCTAGTCACTCTGCACTCTCTAGTCACTCTGCATTCTCTAGCACTCTGCACTCTCTAATCACTCTGCACTCTCTAGCACTCTCTAGTCACTCTGCACTCTCTAGTCACTCTGCACTCTCTAGTCACTCTGCACTCTCTAGCCACTCTGCACTCTCTAGTCAATCTGCACTCTCTAGTCACTCTGCACTCTCTAGTCACTCTGCACTCTGCACTCTCTAGTCTCTCTGCACTCTCTAGCACTCTCTAGTCACTCTGCACTCTCTAGTAACTCTGCACTCTCTAGTCACTCTGCACTCTCTAGTCACTCTGCACTCTCTAGTCACTCTGCACTCTCTAGCACTCTCTAGTCACTCTGCACTCTCTAGTCACTCTGCACTCTCTAGTCACTCTGCACTCTCTAGTCACTCTGCACTCTCTAGCACTCTCTAGTCACTCTGCACTCTCTAGTCACTCTGCACTCTCTAGTTACTCTGCACTCTCTAGTTACTCTGCACTCTCCAGTCACTCACAGTGCGATTCTCTTTGCGCCTACTAGAAGAAAACAAGTTACTTACCTGTAACTTTGGTTCTCCAGTATTGGTAACTTTCATAGATTCCCATTGCTTGCACCATTCCCAGTCGTCAGGATGGGAGTCCCCAGTAAATACAAAATACCATAGAAATAGGTACAAAAAAGAACAAGCATTTACAATGCAATGGTTTCGCCTTTGGAAAAGTTAGAGCTATTGGCATTGTAAATGACAAAATTTGTATTTATGTGTTGGTTTTGAAAACAGATAAATAAATGGCATTGTCATTTACATTGCCATTAGCTTAATCTCGGCAGTCACTCTGCACTCCCTAGCATTCTGCAGTCACTCTGCACTCTCTAGCACTCTCTAGTCACTCTGCACTCTCTAGTCACTCTGCACTCTCTAGCACTCTCTAGTCACTCTGCACTCTCTAGTCACTCTGCACTCTCTAGTCACTCTGCACTCTCTAGTCACTCTGCACTCTCTAGTTACTCTGCACTCTCTAGCACTCTCTAGTCACTCTGCACTCTAGTCACTCTGCACTCTCTAGTCACTCTGCACTCTCTAGTCACTCTGCACTCTCTAGCACTCTCTAGTCACTCTGCACTCTCTAGCACTCTCTAGTCACTCTGCACTCTCTAGTCACTCTGCACTCTCTAGTCACTCTGCACTCTCTAGTCACTCTGCACTCTCTAGTTACTCTGCACTCTCTAGCACTCTCTAGTCACTCTGCACTCTCTAGTCACTCTGCACTCTCTAGCACTCTCTAGTCACTCTGCATTCTCTAGCACTCTCTAGTCACTCTGCACTCTTTAGTCACTCTGCACTCTCTAGCACTCTCGTCACTCTGCACTCTCTAGCACTCTCGTCACTCTGCACTCTCTAGCACTCTCTAGTCACTCTGCACTCTCTAGCACTCTCTAGTCACTCTGCACTCTCTAGTCACTCTGCACTCTCTAGTCACTCTGCACTCTCTAGTCACTCTGCACTCTCTAGCACTCTCTAGTCACTCTGCATTCTCTAGCACTCTCTAGTCACTCTGCACTCTTTAGTCACTCTGCACTCTCTAGCACTCTCTAGTCACTCTGCACTCTCTAGCACTCTCTAGTCACTCTGCACTCTCTAGTCACTCTGCACTCTCTAGTCACTCTGCACTCTCTAGTCACTCTGCACTCTCTAGCACTCTCTAGTCACTCTGCATTCTCTAGCACTCTCTAGTCACTCTGCACTCTTTAGTCACTCTGCACTCTCTAGCACTCTCTAGTCACTCTGCACTCTCTAGTCACTCTGCACTCTCTAGTCACTCTGCACTCTCTAGTCACTCTGCACTCTCTAGTCACTCTGCACTCTCTAGTTACTCTGCACTCTCTAGTTACTCTCTAGTCACTCTGCACTCTAGCACTCTCTAGTCACTCTGCACTCTCTAGTCACTCTGCACTCTCTAGTCACTCTGCACTCTCTAGCACTCTCTAGTCACTCTGCACTCTCTAGTCACTCTGCACTCTCTAGTCACTCTGCACTCTCTAGCACTCTCTAGTCACTCTGCACTCTCTAGCACTCTCGTCACTCTGCACTCTCTAGCACTCTCTAGTCACTCTGCACTCTCTAGTCACTCTGCACTCTCTAGCACTCTCTAGTCACTCTGCACTCTCTAGTCACTCTGCACTCTCTAGTCACTCTGCACTCTCTAGCACTCTAGTCACTCTGCACTCTCTAGTCACTCTGCACTCTCTAGTCACTCTGCACTCTCTAGCCACTCTGCACTCTCTAGTCAATCTGCACTCTCTAGTCACTCTGCACTCTCTAGTCACTCTGCACTCTGCACTTTCTAGTCTCTCTGCACTCTCTAGCACTCTCTAGTCACTCTGCACTCTCTAGTAACTCTGCACTCTCTAGTCACTCTGCACTCTCTAGTCACTCTGCACTCTCTAGTCACTCTGCACTCTCTAGCACTCTCTAGTCACTCTGCACTCTCTAGTCACTCTGCACTCTCTAGTCACTCTGCACTCTCTAGTCACTCTGCACTCTCTAGTCACTCTGCACTCTCTAGCACTCTCTAGTCACTCTGCACTCTCTAGTCACTCTGCACTCTCTAGTTACTCTGCACTCTCTAGTTACTCTGCACTCTCCAGTCACTCACAGTGCGATTCTCTTTGCGCCTACTAGAAGAAAACAAGTTACTTACCTGTAACTTTGGTTCTCCAGTATTGGTAACTTTCATAGATTCCCATTGCTTGCACCATTCCCAGTCGTCAGGATGGGAGTCCCCAGTAAATACAAAATACCATAGAAATAGGTACAAAAAAGAACAAGCATTTACAATGCAATGGTTTCGCCTTTGGAAAAGTTAGAGCTATTGGCATTGTAAATGACAAAATTTGTATTTATGTGTTGGTTTTGAAAACAGATAAATAAATGGCATTGTCATTTACATTGCCATTAGCTTAATCTCGGCAGTCACTCTGCACTCCCTAGCATTCTGCAGTCACTCTGCACTCTCTAGCACTCTCTAGTCACTCTGCACTCTCTAGTCACTCTGCACTCTCTAGCACTCTCTAGTCACTCTGCACTCTCTAGTCACTCTGCACTCTCTAGTCACTCTGCACTCTCTAGTTACTCTGCACTCTCTAGCACTCTCTAGTCACTCTGCACTCTAGCACTCTAGTCACTCTGCACTCTCTAGTCAC
Organism: Lissotriton vulgaris; assembly: GCF_964263255.1. Taxonomy (NCBI): domain Eukaryota; kingdom Metazoa; phylum Chordata; class Amphibia; order Caudata; family Salamandridae; genus Lissotriton; species Lissotriton vulgaris. The sequence continues at coordinate 1,615,985,203 of NC_141687.1, read as the reverse complement.
TCTGCACTCTCTAGTCACTCTGCACTCTCTAGCACTCTCTAGTCACTCTGCACTCTCTAGCACTCTCTAGTCACTCTGCACTCTCTAGTCACTCTGCACTCTCTAGTCACTCTGCACTCTCTAGTCACTCTGCACTCTCTAGTTACTCTGCACTCTCTAGCACTCTCTAGTCACTCTGCACTCTCTAGTCACTCTGCACTCTCTAGCACTCTCTAGTCACTCTGCATTCTCTAGCACTCTCTAGTCACTCTGCACTCTTTAGTCACTCTGCACTCTCTAGCACTCTCGTCACTCTGCACTCTCTAGCACTCTCTAGTCACTCTGCACTCTCTAGCACTCTCTAGTCACTCTGCACTCTCTAGTCACTCTGCACTCTCTAGTCACTCTGCACTCTCTAGTCACTCTGCACTCTCTAGTCACTCTGCACTCTCTAGCACTCTCTAGTCACTCTGCATTCTCTAGCACTCTCTAGTCACTCTGCACTCTTTAGTCACTCTGCACTCTCTAGCACTCTCTAGTCACTCTGCACTCTCTAGCACTCTCTAGTCACTCTGCACTCTCTAGCACTCTCTAGTCACTCTGCACTCTCTAGTCACTCTGCACTCTCTAGTCACTCTGCACTCTCTAGTTACTCTGCACTCTCTAGCACTCTCTAGTCACTCTGCACTCTCTAGTCACTCTGCACTCTCTAGCACTCTCTAGTCACTCTGCATTCTCTAGCACTCTCTAGTCACTCTGCACTCTTTAGTCACTCTGCACTCTCTAGCACTCTCGTCACTCTGCACTCTCTAGCACTCTCTAGTCACTCTGCACTCTCTAGCACTCTCTAGTCACTCTGCACTCTCTAGTCACTCTGCACTCTCTAGTCACTCTGCACTCTCTAGCACTCTCTAGTCACTCTGCATTCTCTAGCACTCTCTAGTCACTCTGCACTCTTTAGTCACTCTGCACTCTCTAGCACTCTCTAGTCACTCTGCACTCTCTAGTCACTCTGCACTCTCTAGTCACTCTGCACTCTCTAGTCACTCTGCACTCTCTAGTCACTCTGCACTCTCTAGTTACTCTGCACTCTCTAGTCACTCTGCACTCTCTAGCACTCTCTAGTCACTCTGCACTCTCTAGTCACTCTGCACTCTCTAGTCACTCTGCACTCTCTAGCACTCTCTAGTCACTCTGCACTCTCTAGTCACTCTGCACTCTCTAGTCACTCTGCACTCTCTAGCACTCTCTAGTCACTCTGCACTCTCTAGTCACTCTGCACTCTCTAGTCACTCTGCACTCTCTAGCACTCTCGTCACTCTGCACTCTCTAGCACTCTCTAGTCACTCTGCACTCTCTAGTCACGCTGCACTCTCTAGCACTCTCTAGTCACTCTGCACTCTCTAGTCACTCTGCACTCTCTAGTCACTCTGCACTCTCTAGCACTCTAGTCACTCTGCACTCTCTAGTCTCTCTGCACTCTCTAGTCAATCTGCACTCTCGAGCACTCTCTAGTCACTCTACACTCTCTAGCACTCTGCACTCTCTAGCACTCTCTAGTTACTCTGCACTCTCTAGTCACTCTGCACTCTCTAGTCACTCTGCACTCTCTAGCACTCTCTAGTCACTCTGCACTCTCTAGTCACTCTGCATTCTCTAGCACTCTGCACTCTCTAGTCACTCTGCACTCTCTAGCACTCTCTAGTCACTCTGCACTCTCTAGTCACTCTGCACTCTCTAGTCACTCTGCACTCTCTAGCCACTCTGCACTCTCTAGCCACTCTGCACTCTCTAGCCACTCTGCACTCTCTAGTCACTCTGCACTCTCTAGCCACTCTGCACTCTCTAGTCACTCTGCACTCTCTAGTCACTCTGCACTCTCTAGTCACTCTGCACTCTCTAGCACTCTCTAGTCACTCTGCACTCTCTAGTCACTCTGCACTCTCTAGTCACTCTGCACTCTCTAGCACTCTCTAGTCACTCTGCACTCTCTAGTCACTCTGCACTCTCTAGTCACTCTGCACTCTCTAATCACTCTGCACTCTCTAGTTACTCTGCACTCTCCAGTCACTCTGCACTCTCCAGTCACTCTGCACTCTCTAGTCACTCTGCACTCTCTAGTCACTCTGCACTCTCTAGTCACTCTGCACTCTCTAGCACTCTCTAGTTACTCTGCACTCTCTAGTCACTCTGCACTCTCTAGCACTCTCTAGTCACTCTGCACTCTCTAGTCACTCTGCACTCTCCAGACACTCTGCACTCTCTAGTCACTCTGCACTCTCTAGTCACTCTGCACTCCCTAGTCACTCTGCACTCCCTAGTCACTCTGCATTCTCTAGCACTCTCTAGTCACTCTGCACTATCTAGCACTCTCTAGTCACTCTGCACTCTCTAGTCACTCTGCACTCTCTAGTCACTCTGCACTCTCTAGTCACTCTGCACTCTGCACTCTCTAGCCACTCTGCACTCTCTAGTCACTCTGCACTCTAGCACTCTAGTCACTCTGCACTCTCTAGTCTCTCTGCACTCTCTAGTCACTCTGCACTCTCTAGTCACCCTGCACTCTAGCACTCTCTAGTCACTCTGCACTCTCTAGCACTCTCTAATCACTCTGCACTCTCTAGTCACTCTGCACTCTCTAGTCACTCTGCACTCTCTAGTTACTCTGCACTCTCTAGTCACTCTGCACTCTCCAGTCACTCTGCACTCTCTAGTCACTCTGCACTCTCTAGTCACTCTGCACTCCCTAGTTACTCTGCACTCTCCAGTCACTCTGCACTCTCCAGTCACTCTGCACTCTCTAGTCACTCTGCACTCTCCAGTCACTCCCCACTCTGCACTCCCCATTCTGCACTCCCCTACTCTGCACTCCCTACTCTGCACTCCCTACTCTGCACTCCCTAGTCACTCTGCACTCCCTAGCACTCCCTAGTCACTCTGCACTCTCTAGCACTCCCTAGTCACTCTGCGCTCCCTAGTCACTCTGCACTCCCTAGTCACTCTGCACTCCCTAGTCACTCTGCACTCCGGCAGATTAAAGATGAGACATATGAACCCCCATACCGATTATTTTAATGTTTCCATCTCACTTGGCCTTGTTTGCGTGAAGGTACGTTGAGTCTCTCTGCACTCTCTAGTCAATCTGCACTCTCTAGCACTCTCTAGTCACTCTACACTCTCTAGCACTCTACACTCTCTAGCACTCTGCACTCTCTAGCACTCTCTTGTTACTCTGCACTCTCTAGTCACTCTGCACTCTGTAGTCACTCTGCACTCTCTAGCACTCTCTAGTCACTCTGCACTCTCTAGTCACTCTGCACTCTCTAGTCACTCTGCACTCTCTAATCACTCTGCACTCTCTAGTTACTCTGCACTCTCCAGTCACTCTGCACTCTCCAGTCACTCTGCACTCTCTAGTCACTCTGCACTCTCTAGTCACTCTGCACTCTCTAGTCACTCTGCACTCTCTAGCACGCTCTAGTTACTCTGCACTCTCTAGTCACTCTGCACTCTCTAGTCACTCTGCACTCTCTAGCACTCTCTAGTCACTCTGCACTCTCTAGTCACTCTGCACTCTCCAGACACTCTGCGCTCTCTAGACACTCTGCGCTCTCTAGTCACTCTGCACTCCCTAGTCACTCTGCACTCCCTAGTCACTCTCTAGCACTCTCTAGTCACTCTGCACTCTCTAGCACTCTCTAGTCACTCTGCACTCTCTAGTCACTCTGCACTCTCTAGTCACTCTGCACTCTCTAGTCACTCTGCACTCTCTAGCCACTCTGCACTCTCTAGTCACTCTGCACTCTCTAGTCACTCTGCACTCTAGCACTCTAGTCACTCTGCACTCTCTAGTCTCTCTGCACTCTCTAGTCACTCTGCACTCTCTAGTCACTCTTCACTCTAGCACTCTCTAGTCACTCTGCACTCTCTAGCACTCTCTAGTCACTCTGCACTCTCTAGTCACTCTGCACTCTCTAGTCACTCTGCACTCTCTAGTCACTCTGCACTCTCTAGCACTCTCTAGTCACTCTGCACTCTCTAGTCACTCTGCACTCTCTAGTTACTCTGCACTCTCTAGTCACTCTGCACTCTCCAGTCACTCTGCACTCTCCAGTCACTCTGCACTCTCTAGTCACTCTGCACTCTCTAGTCACTCTGCACTCTCTAGTTACTCTGCACTCTCCAGTCACTCTGCACTCTCCAGTCACTCTGCACTCTCTAGTCACTCTGCACTCTCCAGTCACTCTCCACTCTGCACTCCCCATTCTGCACTCCCCTACTCTGCACTCCCTACTCTGCACTCCCTACTCTGCACTCCCTACTCTGCACTCCCTAGTCACTCTGCACTCCCTAGTCACTCTGCACTCTCTAGCACTCCCTAGTCACTCTGCGCTCCCTAGTCACTCTGCACTCCCTAGTCACTCTGCACTCCCTAGTCACTCTGCACTCCGGCAGATTAAAGATGAGACATATGAACCCCCATACCGATTATTTTAATGTTTCCATCTCACTTGGCCTTGTTTGCGTGAAGGTATGTTGAGTCTCTCTGCACTCTCTAGTCAATCTGCACTCTCTAGTCACTCTACACTCTCTAGCACTCTACACTCTCTAGCACTCTCTAGTTACTCTGCACTCTCTAGTCACTCTGCACTCTCTAGTCACTCTGCAATCTCTAGCACTCTCTAGTCACTCTGCACTCTCTAGTCACTCTGCATTCTCTAGCACTCTTCACTCTCTAGTCACTCTGCACTCTCTAGCACTCTCTAGTCACTCTGCACTCTCTAGTCACTCTGCACTCTGTAGTCACTCTGCACTCTCTAGCCACTCTGCACTCTCTAGTCACTCTGCACTCTCTAGTCACTCTGCACTCTCTAGTCACTCTGCACTCTCTAGTCACTCTGCACTCTCTAGTCTATCTGCACTCTCTAGTCACTCTGCACTCTCTAGTCACTCTGCACTCTCTAGTCACTCTGCACTCTCTAGCACTCTCTAGTCACTCTGCACTCTCTAGTCACTCTGCACTCTCTAGTCACTCTGCACTCTCTAGTCACTCTGCACTCTCTAGTTACTCTGCACTCTCCAGTCACTCAGCACTCCCTAGTCACTCTGCACTCTCTAGTTACTCTGCACTCTCCAGTCACTCAGCACTCCCTAGTCACTCTGCACTCCCTAGTCACTCTGCACTCCCTCTGCACTCCCTGGTCACTCTGCACTCCGGCAGATTAAAGATGAGACATATGAACCCCCATACCGATTATTTTAATGTTTCCATCTCACTTGGCCTTGTTTGCGTGAGGGTACGTTGAGTGGAGTAAAGTGATCTATATTTACTAAGGCGACATTCCATACGATTAATTTATACGACTCAAAGAAAACTATTATTGTGCAAGCAGAGCAGCTTTATACTGTAACCACTACATCAAGCCCAAGGAGAAAGCAGATCAGCAATGAAGCTGAAGGTAAATTGTTGGAGCAGTGCAAACCTAAAACCATCTTAGCACAGGATGAGTTGTGAACGTAAGCGTGGCAGAAGCAACTAAAAATAAGTACTGTCAACACCAATAGGTCTGGCTTAAATTAGCAAATACAGGCCCGAACAAACACAGTTTGCATGCGTTGCATACACAAATGCTATTCAGCACATTAAAGCTAGTCCTTCTGGATTTGCCAATACTGGAACAAAACAAAGGATGGCTTTCTGCATATAGCGCACACAGGAGATAGAGGTAGCTTGAAAACAATGATTTAATATACTTTTCAGTATTTGCACTTTTCTGATGCCTCGTGCATCCCAATGGAAGCACTTTCTAGAGTGGAATGAAGCAGGACACAGCCAATGGCATGTGGTGAGAAAAACACTTGTAGTAGATCGATACAAAGCTACGTATATTTTTAACAATATGGCTATGTAGCCAGTATCACTAACAAAATTCAATCAATACCACTAATTCATGTATCCTTTCCAACAGCACAGGGGAGCCATTTGCTCCCGATATGTGAAATGCACTTATCATAGGCTCCAATTTCAGAATCAGCTGTGGGATGGACGTGTCCAACCTGCCAAAGTCAATCAGCCCAGTGAATGAAGTATCAAGAACAATGCCATGTTGGTGTGAACAGCCCCTGACTGCACTCATGCCTAGTCTTCACAGGCACGATCGCGCAAGTGCGACTCTACAAATATACGAGCGCCTTTTCTTTTTTAAGTTACCAATCCGAAAATGGTTTTGAGATTAAAACAAAAATAAATAGTGAGCAAGTGAATTTACACACACACTCCTTTATATCACAGCACTTGGGTGAAAGGAACTGAAGCACACACGGGAGGAGGAGCAACACGGAGCACAATGGAGAGCAACACAATGCGCTGGGGAAAGAAGTACAAGCGACAGAGCAACAGCATGGCATGATGGGTGCATACATACAGATGGAAGAGCAAAATACAGAGCAGAGAGAAGCACGAGTGAGAACGAAAAAACATGCGCTATCACGGGGTTCTTAATAAAATATATTTTTTTAAGTAGCTCCCTAAAAGCTAGCAGTGAAGGACACGCACAAGTTACGCTTAGGGGAAAGGACAATGCAAGCTATCGAATAGAAAGCAAACGAGTGTGAACATAAAGTCAACCGGTGATGGGCAACGGGTGGGCTTTCAAAGTTCTTGGTAATCTGACAATAGGTCTTTTTAGGTCTCGGCCTATTTCCATTCCGCAGGAATGTAATAGGACGAGTCTATAGCAGTGAAACCAAGAGTTTCACCATGAGCCCAAAAAAGAGGTTTTTCACGAGTGCATGTGCTCTCGTGCACGAGCTTGCCCGAGCCTTCTGCCTGCCTCCTGCCTTGAAGGCAATCTGCTTCTCCGCCCCCTGCTGTTCCCTCCCACTCGCTCGCACATCAAAGGCTGCTCACTCAAACACCATATGCCTGCTCCCCACCCCCGCCCCCCACCAGACTTCATTGGAATGTGCTACGTGCATTCTCCCCTCCCTTTCAGCCCTTTTAGCCTCTTTCCCAGCCGGACCTTCCTTTCGTCTATCTCGTTATCTTCTCCACTCTCGCCTCATTTTTGTTTTCTTTATTTTCTCTCCCGGCCTTGTAAATATGCCCCCTCCCCCATGCACTAAATCGCACTTTTCTTTTGATCCACATACTTGTTATCCTATGTGGGGAGTATTTCCATGTCGCGCTTGATGACTACCGCATTGTACAAGCTCTTTGCGATGAATGAAGTGTGAGAGACACCTTTTTTTATTTATTTACTTTGTGTTTATTTATTTATTTTTAGCAGAAAAAAATACTTCTGTCACAAAGTCCGTGTCAAGCAAGAGCTACAGCGCGTGGAGTGGAACAAACTCCAGCGAAGGGTAGGCCATGCTGGATGCTTTGACACATTTTACCCTGTGTTATTGTTTGATTGGGGCTGGAACAGCTGCGGAATATGCACAACAGAGCATGTTTGTTCGACGCCCGTGAACAATTGTCAGCGAGCATCTAAGCGCGGGTGCTATATCTTAGAGGCATTAGATATGAAAAGAGGACTGCCCCTGCCTGAACCGTCCTCGCTCTGATAATGTTGATCTCTCATCAGGCCGAAGCGCGGCGGCCTGTCATGGACTGACATATGCCTGCTCCCCACCCCCGCCAGACTCACTCCCCTCCCTTTCAGCCCTTTTAGCCTCTTTCCCAGCTCCCAGCCGGACCATCCTTTCGTCTATCTCGCTATCTTCTCCACTCTCGCCTCATTTTTGTTTTCTTTATTTTCTCTCCCGGCCTTGTAAATATGCCCCCTCCCCCATGCACTAAATCGCACTTTTCTTTTGATCCACATACTTGTTATCCTATGTGGGGAGTATTTCCATGTCGCGCTTGATGACTACCGCATTGTACAAGCTCTTTGCGATGAATGAAGTGTGAGAGACACCTTTTTTTATTTATTTACTTTGTGTTTATTTATTTATTTTTAGCAGAAAAAAATACTTCTGTCACAAAGTCCGTGTCAAGCAAGAGCTACAGCGCGTGGAGTGGAACAAACTCCAGCGAAGGGTAGGCCATGCTGGATGCTTTGACACATTTTACCCTGTGTTATTGTTTGATTGGGGCTGGAACAGCTGCGGAATATGCACAACAGAGCATGTTTGTTCGACGCCCGTGAACAATTGTCAGCGAGCATCTAAGCGCGGGTGCTATATCTTAGAGGCATTAGATATGAAAAGAGGACTGCCCCTGCCTGAACCGTCCTCGCTCTGATAATGTTGATCTCTCATCAGGCCGAAGCGCGGCGGCCTGTCATGGACTGACATATGCCTGCTCCCCACCCCCGCCAGACTCACTCCCCTCCCTTTCAGCCCTTTTAGCCTCTTTCCCAGCCGGACCATCCTTTCGTCTATCTCGCTATCTTCTCCACTCTCGCCTCATTTTTTTTCTTTATTTTCTCTCCCGGCCTTGTAAATATGCCCCCTCCCCCATGCACTAAATCGCACTTTTCTTTTGATCCACATACTTGTTATCCTATGTGGGGAGTATTTCCATGTCACGCGTGATGACTACCGCATTGTACAAGCTCTTTGCGATGAATGAAGTGTGAGAGACACCTTTTTTATTTATTTACTTTGTGTTTATTTATTTATTTTTAGCAGAAAAAAATACTTCTGTCACAAAGTCCGTGTCAAGCAAGAGCTACAGCGCGTGGAGTGGAACAAACTCCAGCGAAGGGTAGGCCATGCTGGATGCTTTGACACATTTTACCCTGTGTTATTGTTTGATTGGGGCTGGAACAGCTGCGGAATATGCACAACAGAGCATGTTTGTTCAACGCCCGTGAACAATTGTCAGCGAGCATCTAAGCGCGGGTGTTATATTTTAGAGGCGTTAGATATGAAAAGAGGACTGCCCCTGCCTGGACCGTCCTCGCTCTGATAATGTTGATCTCTCGTCAGGCCGAAGCGCGGCGGCCTGTCATGGACTGACTCCTAAGCAAATATTTACTATTTCACATTAACAGAGGCTGCAGTACACAGGCGGTTCGGGAAATTACGTTTGATTTCATTTGCTAAAAAAGTGTTTATGGTGAATCAAGCTGATGTAATTTCACCAACCTCGCCTGATTAAGAGTTTTTGTGTGACTTATTTTTAATTATGGGTTCTTACTTTATTTAAGTGGATTAAGATGCAGTTTGAATCTTTAACGCAACATTTTATGTACGCCTAAACTCGGACCTATATATGCAAAATTTGTATATATATGGCGTTCAGTTGCTAAAATGCACATGGATAGGGTGATACAGTGTTGCCCTACTTTGTTTTAAACTTCTCGTTCGAGGTAAGTGTTACAGACTGCACCCTTTATTTACAAAGCTTTACCTCGATAACTTTGTTTCCGCCTTGTGTACGCTTGTTGTGTTTACCAATTAATTCGAAAGTATATATATTTTTTTATGGGAGGGTCGTTTGAGAACTGCTCCGATGGCTTCTTCATACCAGGTTTCTAATGCAATTCGCAAATGTAGTCAGGCGTTTTGGCTATAGAATTAACACCTTTACAGACAGACTCTGGGCTAGAAAACGTCATTTTTTTCTGCCACCCGGCTTTCTTTCTATTTCGAATTGCGGAGACATGTAAAATGTACAGGAATTGCATTTTAATGAGTGGCTGATTTGTTAGCTTAGAAAAAGAACTGTCCATTTTAGAATGATTACACCGTTCCATGGTATTATAGATGGATGATTTTCCCAACCGATCTATTAAAAAATATTAAGGCTCAAAATTATCTTAACACTAGTGCGATGGACCTACTTATCAACCATGTCTTCTGAGGCAATAGAAAATGCTACCTTCTCGGCCTGCAAAGCGCCTCTTATTATAAATTGTATCTGAAATTATCCAGTTTCTATAAATCCACCCATTCACACTTTCATCCATCTCCGTGTGCTGCCACTTCTACCCATCCACCCTCGCATACAGGCACGCCCATCCAACCATATATTCATCCAAGTATACACCTATCAACTATAAACGTATCCATGCATCCATTCACCCACCCATTCACATTTGCATCCATCCATGTGTGCATCCATCCACCATCACCTCCAAATCCACCTCCACATGCACCACCACATCCACATCCACCGCCACATCCACCGCCACACCCACCGCCACACCCACCACCACTACATCCACCACCACCACCACTGCATCCACCACCACCTCCACCACCACATCCACCACCGCATCCACCACCACATCCACCACCATCACATCCACCACCACCACCACCACCTCCAAATCCACATCCACATCCACAGCCACATCCACCACACCCACCACCACCACATCCACCACACCCACCACCACCACCACCACATCCACCACACCCACCACCACCACTACATCCATCACCTCATCCACCTCCATCACCTCATCCACCTCCATCACCCCATCCACCACCACCATCACCCCATCCACCACCACCACCACCTCATCCACCACCGCCACCACCACCACCTCATCCACCACCACCACCCCATCCACCACCACCACCCCATCCACAACCACCACCGCATCCACAACCACCACCGCATCCACAACCACCACCGCATCCACAACCACCACCGCATCCACAACCACCACCGCATCCACAACCACCACCGCATCCACAACCACCACCGCATCCACCACCACATCCACCATCACCACCACATCCACCATCACCTCCACATCCACCATGACGTCCACCACCACATCCACCGCATCCACCACCACCACATCCACCACCACCACCGCATCCACCACCACCACATCAACCACCACCACCACCACATCCACCATCACCACATCCACCATCACCACAACCACCATCACCATCACCATCACCACATCCACCACCTCCACCACATCCACCACCACATCCACCACCACCACATCCACCACCACCACCACCACATCCACCACCACATCCCCCAGATCCACCACCACCACATCTATATGTGTGTGGCTGTGTGTGTGTGGCTGTGTGTGTGGCTGTGTGTGTGTGTGTGGCTCTGTGTGTGTGTAGGTGCAAATGCAATGTTCTTGTCTGTCACAATAAAATACACTGAACATAATCTTCACAAAAGTTATTTACAAACGTTTAAGCTATTGCCATTATAAATTACAATAACTTTTATTTAAGTATTAATTATTTACAAAATTAAAAGCCATTGTTATTTGTAATATCAATACATCTAAGTCACGTAAATACAACACACATTGCATTACAAATGCTATAGGTGTCACATTTGCGAAAGTTAAAACTATTGACATTGTAACTGACAAAGCTATTAATTTTGCTATTTTCAAAACCAACACATAAATAAAACAAGCACTGGCGTTGCCAATAGGTCTCGCAGTAGGAAAGTTGGAGCTATTGGTTTTGTAAATGACAAAGCCCTTTATGTTTTTAAAATGAAAACAAAAAAAAAAAAGGCATTGTTATTTGCAATTGTAATAGCTCCAACTTTCCTACTGCGAGACCTATTGGCAACGCCAGTGCTTGTTCAGACAGCTGGTGCTGTCTTGTAGGCTCGACCGAAGATAATGTGCGGCGTTGGGACAGCCGATTGCAGCTTACAATGCAGCATGGAAAATGAAGTCTGGCTCCAAGGTACGGAGGACTATAGCCTCCAAGAAAATAGTATTTTAGCAAGCTGCACCCCCATTCAAGTGCTGTGTGCACATATGCAGCTCTATATTTTGGCATGGGGTGTGGGGAAAAAGGAGGGGGTGTTCGCACGGTTGTTGAAGCAAATCTATCCCCTGCTCTCGATTCCGACATATAGGATCACTTACCAGGAATAAGCACAACAAACACACCATCGTGGATCACGGACCATGGGGAGGCAGGGTGTCCCACCATTCTTGACAGGGCCGGTAGATGAAGTCGTTGATTGGGCGGGGGAAGCCTTCAGAGCTGTATGGGCTACCAAGACCCCCAACTAATCAGGATCTCTTAGTGAAGGACTGCTTCAAACTATTTTCCCCCCATGAACGATTCTCGTCCGACTCAACGATGCACAATGTCACCGATTATATTTCACTAGGAGGCAGGTACGGATCTGCAGGTAGCCCGTCTAAGTACACTCCAATGACGACTATCCGTTTCTCTCTCTCGTCATAGAGGACTAGAGCTCGCTCACCATCGTGAGACTCAGGCCTGAAATTAATTACCAATCACGGTACTTAATAAGCAGGTCAAACATTTTATATACGCCATGAAGGATTGTGAAGTTCCCCATCCAATTCTTCCGTGTTAAAACTGGCAGTTCCTCGAAAATATGAACGGGAAAGGTGGCGCTGTCAGGCACCCAGGAGGAGATAACTCACCGTCAAGCAGGTCTAGGGGAGGCATTTTTCAGGTGGATCACTTACCGTTAATGAATCCTTCCTGTTAAAAGCTGTGTGGTATTTAAGAAGAAAGGTGGTCACTTACCATCAGATGGTGTCATGCGTGTCATTTCTAGAAAGTGGGCACATTATGGGCTCACCAGGGAGTCACTCACCGTCAGGTAGGTCCTCCATACACTCGAAAGTTATCTCGAACTGGAAAGGGTTGGCGAAAGGACACGTGTTATCCAGCACCACTACGTTCTGGATCTGTACCTTGGCCATGACCGGAAAATGAACAAGTGTTCTAGCGCGGGAAACTCCTACTGATGCCCACTCAGCGCTAAGTAACTGCACTAATGTCGCGTATATTTGACCCGGTATAAATCTGACGGGAACAACACGGTATTCTGGGCGCGTTAATCTGTGACCAGCAACGCAATTAACAACCAGTAACTATTTCTAATTTGCATTTTCAGTAATCAAACGAGTGGTTATTTGCAAGTCTATTAAGTTAGGTGGGCGGGGGTTGTTTTGGGCTCTTTTTTGTGGGGAGTTCGGGCTTTTATTTGGTATAGGTCTGAGCCGAACTAATCCTTCTTGGTTAATGAGATGAGGGGCGGGGCTTAAAAAAAAGAGCAAAACACCCCCGAATCGCGAAAAGGCGGGCCCTGAACTGAGTGACGCTCCTCTCCTCCAATGGCTGGCCAGCATTTACGAGGCCAGCCAATGGAGAAGAGGGGCGTGTTCAGGCCCCCATACTACACACAAGATTTCGGCTCCGCCCACTGCTTACGCAGTGCGACGGTAGCCGAAACCTAAAAAAAGGCCTAGGCCTCATCTCATTTTGAAGCATATCCACCTCCTTTTGTAAAAGAGACCAAACAGAATGAACAGCCAATCAGAACGGCCTCACCCCATAGAAACTTCCTGAGAGAGCCTCAGATTTTCATAGCCGTAGTGTAACCGCATAACAGAAGATGCTAGAGGCTGAGCTTTCCCAGCGGAGGAGGGTGGGCGCATGGGAATCTACGAAAGTTACCAATACTGGAGAACCAGTTACAGGCAAGTAATTTGTTTTCTTACTCCAGTATTGGAACTTTCATAGATTCCTATTGCTTATATTAGAATAGCTAGCAGTCAGAAACGCAAATTTTGTGTAAAAATACATTGTTATAAACCTTGCAAGATGCATAGTCATCAAAGTTATCAAAAGCAGTCCGTGAATATCATGAGTTACAAAATGTGCGAAAAACCAATAAAAGGAAGGAGGGTTAGTAGGGAAAGCTCACCACTTATTGAAAAAGGTTCCTCAGGACTGCCTGTCCCACTGCAGTGTCACTACACGTGGAGTAGTCCAAGCAGTAATGTTTTGTGAAAGTATGGGCACTGCTCCATGTCGCTGCCCTGCAAATGTCCTTGATCGGCACTCCGGTGAAGAGAGCAGCTGAAGAAGACATGGATCACGTAGAGTGGTCCAGACTCGCCCTTCTAGGGGCTTATCAGTCGCTTGGTGACAGTATTGCATAGCGCTGGCAATCCATTGTGAAACCCCCTGTTTTGAAAGAGGGAAACCCTTGCGAGGGGCACTGAAAGCAAACAAGAGCGGTGTAGATCTTCTGAAGTCTTTGGTACGCTGGAGATAAAATTTCAAACAGCTTTGAACATCCAGCGAGTGAAGAGCTCTCTCCGCTGTAGTAGTAGGTCGAGAAAAAAGGACTTGAGAATCACAGGTTCATTCAGATGAAAGTCTGAAGGGACCTTCGGGATAAATTTGGGATTCATCCACAAAATCAATTTTTCCTTTTTAAACTGCAAGAACGGTTCCTTGATCGTAAGAGCGTGCAGCTCACCTACTCTCCTGGCCTAGGTCAATGCGAGAAGGAGGGCCACTTTCCATGAGAGAAATTTAAGGTTGGCCCTATGAATTGGTTCAAAAGGTGGCCTCATGAGTTGAGTAAGGACTAAATTAAGCTGCCACAGAGGTGGTGGAGGCCTAACTGGTGGAAAAACTCTAAAAAAGACCTTTCAGAAATTGTTTAACAATCCTTGGTGACCAGAGGGAAGGTCCAGCAGAAGTTCGTCTGAATCTAGAAATGGCTGCCAGGTGCACCTTGATAGAGGAGTGAGTGAGACCAGATTTAGCCAATCCCAAAATGTACGGCAAAATCTGATGAGGAGCAGAAGTGTAAGGATGAATGTTCTCTTGCAGGCACCACAGGCAGAAACACTTCCATTTCAAGCGATACGTTTTATTCGTACTTGTTGCTCGGACTTGGGCTAGCACTTCTCTACACCATGGCGAGTTAATTAGATTCTGAAATTCTCGGTGCTCTGGAGCCCCGCTGATACCGGAAGCGGGCTCGGATCTGGATGTACCACTTGGCCCTGGGACATCATCGGCAGAGGAGGAATTGGGTGAAGTAAATTGAACGCTCCAGGGAGAGAAGGAGAAGCTCTGTAAACCAAAACTGGCGAGGCCACGGCGTGCCACTAGAATCATCCTGCAGGGTTCCGCCTGGGAATTAGCGGGATCGGAGGAAAGGCGTAAACAAATGCGCCTGACCAGGCCATCAATAGCGCATTTCCCAATTATCATTGAGAGAGATATTTTCTCTTGGATAGCCCATTCCCAAATCTCCTGAGCTTCTTGGATAGAAGAGGAGACCTTGTCCCTCCTGCTTGTTGACAGATGGCCGTAGTGTTGTCCATACGGACCAGGACAGTGGATCTTTGGATCGATGGAAGGAAGGCCTGTAAGGCCAGACGAATCGCCCTGAGTTCTAAAAGATTGATGTGGAGAAGGCGATGCTGGGGTAGGCAGCGGTCGCTCACCTGAAGGTCTTGTAAGACTGCTCCCCAGCCTTTTAGAGAGGAGTCTGTTGTAATTATTAGAGGAGCTGGGGTGACCTTGAGGGTGAGTCCCTGAGAGATATTGTCTCTGACCGTCCACCAGTTGGCAGCGCCTTTCATAGGCTGAGTTATCGTGATCTTGTCTTCGAAAGAGCCTTTTGCTTGGCGCCACTGCAAATCCAGTTGCTCTTGAAGAGGGAGCATCCGCAGTGTGGAATCAAGGGAATGCAGGACGAGATTGCCCGGTTACTAAAAAAGGTCACTTTCAGTTCGCCTCTACAAGTTCCTTCAAGGGTCAATGGTAATCAGTCTTGCTTGTATTTCCTTTGACGGGAACACCTTACAACAAGTAGTGTCCAGAAAAGATCCCAGGAACTTGGCCGACTTGGCAGGGCATAGGACTGACTTTTCCATGTTGAACTGAAGCCCCAGGTGACGGAAAAGCTGAGTGCACTCTTCGACCGCGTCCTTTGCTGCATGATAAGATGAAGCTTTTACCAGCCAGTCGTTCAGGTTAGGAAAGACCTGGAGTATCTGTTTCCTGAGAAAGGCTGCGACTGGTGCTAGGACCTTTGTGAAATTCCGCAGAGCAGATCTGAGTCCGAAAGGCAGGACCTTGAATTTAAATCATCGTCCTCGGAAAACTCCTCTTCCAAAAGAAGAGCAGGAGGCGGGGGTGTCACTTTCCTTGGAGAAGTAATTTCCGGAGTAATGCAACGTCTCCGTATAGAAATTGCCACATTTTGAATAGTCGAATAGGTCGTCGACTGAGCTACCGCCGGCGAAGTTTAAGCCGTTGACGAGGAAAGAGCCACCATCGACGGGACCGTCGTCGAGACTGTCGTCACTATTAGGCTGGAAGCCGGCGTCGTCGTCACCATTACCACCGTCGTCCTCGTCAACGTGGAAGTTGTCAAAGTCAACGACAGGATAAAAGGTACTTCTGAGTGTGGCGTAGAGGTCGTCGACGAAGCCAATGGAGACGAGGAAACTCTTTCCGACTAGCCCGTCGCCAGAGTAGACGCCAATGAGATCGTTGAAGCCATGATCAATGATATTGAAGCAGTCGTCGTCGACGAGCGAAGTTTTCGGTCAGCTTTACCTTCAGGCAGGACAGAAGCTGGGTTTTTGCAGGTTTTAGGCTTCTCAGAAGGCGGGGAAGAAGCCGAAGACCCACAGCTTGTCTTCTTCACAGGTTCCACATCAACAGCCAGCCCTTCCCTCTCCTTTACACCTCGGTGAGGAGATTAGATGGGACTACACCTGTCAGACCATTCAAAGGTCTTTTGTAAGGCTTTGGAAGGGGGGTCTGAAGAAGTAGAAGGCGAAGACCTACCCTTTTTTTGTGATCTCCTGGACAAAGTCGCCGATGAGGTATCATCACTGTCACTTGACACAGGATCTTGACGTGACTTTCATTTTTGAAGCCAAGTAAGCAGACGTCCCTCACGGTCCCGCAAGGTCGTAGTTGAGAAAGTCAGACAGATCTTGCAGTCAGCAGCTTTATGGTCTGGATACAAACAATAAATACAATCTTTGTTTGTCCTCCACATAAAATCTCTTTTTGAGCAGTTTGCACAAGCCTTGAAAAGAGCTTTCTTCTCCTTGTCAGACATGATGAAGAGTTTTGAAGAGTTGAGATGAAAAAAGTTGTTGTAGAAGAACAAAACTGAGCAGAGCTCAGTGGAGACTCCCTTGCACAACGTGCGGTAAACATCTGAGGCTCTCTCAGGAAAGTTCTATGGGGTGAGGCTGTTCTGATTGGCTGTTCATTCTGTTTGGTCTCTTTTGCAAAAGGAGGTGGCTATGCTACAAAATGAGATGAGGCCTAGGCCTTTTTTGTACCTATTTCTATGGTATTTTTTATTTACCGGTGACTCCCATCCAGAAGACAGTGAATGATACAAGCAATGGGAATCAATGAAAGTTCCAATACGGGAGTAAATCTTTCTACTACTTGGGAGGTGAAGAAACTTTTCCCCGTTTCTCCTATTGTGTAAGCCACTATCGCCGCTAAGTGCACCCTTAGGGATTTGTAGCTTAGTTTACTTTGTAGTAGATGCTTTAAATATCTTAGTACTGTTAATTCCTTTGTGATTCTCCTTTGCAGGTTCTCCCTAATGCACCATTCAGATAATCTTTTCCACTTTGCTACGTAGCACTTTCTTGTGGTAGGTCTTCTTGCTTCCTTGAGCACTGCCATTGCGTGTGCAGTTGCAGAACTAGCAAGCGCTACGCGGGAAGGATACACTCATACGGGGACACAGGGAGCCACACTCGTGCTCCCACCCCCCAACTTTGGGATCGATTTGTCATTGCCATTGACCAAACATTGGATTTGAATTACGCTTGAGTTTTCAGCCGGGACGGAAGTAGAACCGGCGGAGAGGTTTCTTAATAATTTTGCCATCTGTCCGATAGCCCTGAAGAAGTCGTGGGGTATTCCCAGACGAAACACGTGTTGGCTGGGCACCTGGAAAATAAATGAAACTGAAAAAGGAGAAAAAGAACCTCGTTTAAATCATATATTTTGTGATTGTGTGATTCATGGGATACTCTCAGAATTAATACTGCTAGTAATAATTACATGTGCACAAGTTGCTTGTTCTTCTGTATTATGGCTGCTGTCCGATTTGGAGGTTGTGGGTTATCCTCTCACTTGTTGCACCGTAGATAAATTTGGATGCTCAGGTTTACGTGAACTTTAGAGGCGCCAACACTTGCCACACTACTGTCAACCCAGTTACTAGTATCTATTGCGCTTGCTGGTAGTTTGGGGTATGCAAATTCTAGGTCTTCAGGAGCCATGCAGCTAGGCCGAGTCTCTCTGGCTCTGGGTGTAGTACCCTTCCGTTCTGCATTAACAGATTGTTTCTTCTTGGGACTCTGTGCTGGTGCTTGCGCGATTTCCACTATGTGTGAGAATCAGGACTGTCTGCCCCACTGAGGTGCTATTAGTATTAGCGACATGTTGCTGATCCTGCATTTGCTGATTACCCTGTGTATCAGTGGTATCGGGGGGGAAAAGCGTATGTGAATGTCTTTGACCAACTTATCCATAGCGCATTCCCTTGTGGCCGATGGTCTGGTTGCGAAGTTTTGGCATTTTGGTGTGTTGCAAATAGGTCTATTTGCGGTGTCCCCCACTTCCGGAATACTCCTTGTATTTCTTGTTGGTTGATCTCCCATTCGTGGGATGCGGACGTCTGCCTGCTGAGTCTGTCTGATTCCACATTGTCCTTCCCTGGGAGATGTATTGCTAGTAGGTCTACTTTTAGTGGAATGGCCCATGTCCATATTTTCTGTGCTAACCCTGATAGTGCTACTCATTGTGTTCGCCTTGTTTGTTGATGTAGAACATGGTGGTTGTGTTGTCCATTTGGATCAACACCCTGTTTGAGTACAACTCCTTCTGAAAGGCTTTTCAGGCTAGGAACACAGTTTTTAACTCTAGGTCGTTGATGTGCTTGATCGCATCCTGCTGCGACCATAACTACCTCACCTTGAGTTTGTTCATGTGCGCGCCCCACCCCATCTGGGAGGTGTCTGTTGTGATGGTCACTGTTGGAGTTGTGATATGTTTCCTTGTTCAACCATGCTATTTCCTGATGCACTGTGTGTGTGACAACCACTAGATCTTCCCAACCACGTTGCCTGTGACCATTGCTGATGTATCCATTCCTGGAATGGTCTCATGTGGAGTTGAATATTTGGGACCAGGTGTATGCATGGCACCATCATTCTCATTAGTTTGCTCACAGTCCTCACTGCCAGAACTTGCCCCTTGCAGTATAGACTTGTTTTCTTCAGTATTGTGCTGGGGAACACCTTGTATGGTGATGATCTCTGCCCCATAAAATATCTTCAACGGTTCCAGTTCTATTGAAGACTTTCCCCAATGGATTGAAAAACCCAGTTGGATTAGTGTTTGTATCACCTGCTGGATGTGTTGTTTGCACTGGCTGTAGGAGCTTGCTTTCATGAGCCAGTCGTCTAGGTAGGTGTGTACATGTATTCCCTGCCGCCTTAGGTGCGCTGCTACTGCGGCTAGGCATTTTGTAAACACTCTTGGCGCCGATTTGAGCCTAAATGCGTGCACTGTGAAATAACTGGTAATGAGTGTTCTGATCACAAATCTTAGTAACCGTTTGTGTTCTTTTGTTGATGGGGGACGTGTAAGTACGAGTCCTTTAAATCTATAGTTGCCATGTAATCCCCTTCCTGTACCTGGGGGTATTACTTCTTGCAGAGATGTCATTTTGAATCTTTGTGTCCTTATGAACTTGTTTAAGAACCTTAGGTCCAAGATAGGCCTTAGTGTTTTGTCTACCTTTGGTATGAGGAAGTAGTTGGAATAAACACCCTTGTTTCTTTCCCTGGACGGTACTATCTATATTGCCTCCTTGTTGAGCAGTTCCTGTGCCTCTAGTAGCAAGAGTGAAAGTTATTTTGCAGAGTGTGACTTGTTGCTTGGCTTCTTGTTTGGAGGTTGTTTTATTAGTTCTATACAGTATCCGTATTGTATGATGTTTAGTATTCATTTGTCCGTTGGGACCACCTTCCATTCTTGGAGGAAGTTACTTATTCTGCCTCCTACTGGTGTTATATGTTCGGGGAACTGTTTGTCTTGTGTAATCTGTTCTTGGACTTTTTTACTCTTTGGATTCCCCATTTGAGAGGTTATCTGGGTGGGTAGTTGCCCTCCTTTCCGTGCCTGTCCCCGTCCGTTTGAGCGACCTCGAAAGGACTGGCCCGGTGGCTGGTACTGACAGTTCTGCTGCTGCTCTCCCTGGCAGTTTCCCTGATAACCTTGATGGAAGGCAAGGTGCAAGGTACTTGGTTGGTTGCCTCCCCTACCATTTGGCCTTCTTGAGGGCGTACCCCTTCTCATTCCTCTGAACTGCAGTGCTCCCGTGGACCTTGCAGTTTCGTGGTCTTTCTTGAGTTGAAAACTTTTCATCAACTGGTGTCCCAAAAAGTTGTTCTACGTTGGGTGTGTTCAGGATGTTATTCTGTACCTCAGCTTTGAAGCCCGAAATCCTAAGCCATGCGTGTCTTCTCTCTGTCACCCCGATCATCATCTGCCTCCTGGGCGTCTCTGCTGCATCCAAGGCTGACTTTAAACATGTGTTCGCCATGTTTTTCCCCTACTCTACCAGGTGAGTTGCCCTTTGCTAGTACTGTTCAGGTAGGTGCTTCAGGAGTTGCTTTACTTCTTACCAGTGCTGGTATGCATGTCTGTTGATTAGGGCGTTGGAGTTGGCGATGTGCCATTAGATAGCTGCACTCCGTTCTACTTTCCTCCCCGTGAGGTCCATTCTCCTACTCTCCTTGTCAGGTGGTTGACCTGCATTTGTGGGCACATTGGCCCTTTTCCTAGCCGTTGCAGTAACGAATAGTTTACCTGTCGGTGCAGTTTTGCAGCTTGAAGACTTTCTGGATTCACTATGCTGTGCATTATTCCGCGGTCTAGTGGTTGGGTCCGGAATCGTAGTATTTTTTCTGTTTTATTGTTTTTTTTCGTATCCCAGGTGGGCGTCCATGTCCACCATTTGGTGTCCTTCCTGTGACGTCGGCACGCTTCCCCCGGAAGCTCCCACCTTTGGGCGCCATTTTCGGATTCTTTTTGTGTCATGTTTGTTCATCCTTTTCCAATCTTTTCAAGTTCTTCCTTTGTTTAAAGGAACTTCAATTTTTGTCTCTTAAATAAGCAAAACCAATAAAAATATTTAAATTAAAAAAAAGCCAACCAATGGTAAGCAATGTGCTGGCTGGACGCCCACTGTAAATTTTGGTACAGTACGCATTAAGTATTTGCGACAAATAACAGCTAAAGTTTCTTGTAGCCAAGATCTATTGACTATTGTGTATGCAATAAGTGTTGTGAACCTTAAATTCCCAGTCCAACACTGATTCTGTGTGTGGTTAAGAATATTTGGCACATTACATTTTATGTCCCCATAAACCCCCCCCCCCCCCCCCCCCCCCAAAAAAAAAGAGTGATTGTATACTGTCCTTGTATTCTCTCTTCCTGTCATCTTTCTGGCGGAGGTGGGAGGGTTCGCTAGTGAATCCAGAAAGTCTTCAAGCTGCAAAACTGCTCCATCAGGTAATAAACTATTCGTTTTGCAGCGTGAATCTTTCTGGATTCACTATGCTGTGCATAGACTTTGTAGCGGTTTGTTAGGCTTGTGGCAGCAGGGTGGAAGATGAGCGTTGGTTGTTGAATATATGTTGAAGCACTTTCTGGCCTACCTGTGCTTCCTTGTTCATTTGTATATCCATGCAGTAGTGCTTAGTGAACGTGTGCACTGAAGCCCATGTTGCCGCCAGGCAGATGTCTTGGATGGGTGTGTTTGCCAGGAAGGCTATTGTTGCTCCCTTTTTCCTGGTAGAGTAGGCATGAGCCCCTCCTAGTAGTTCTTGACCTGCCTGCTTATGTCAGAATTGTATAGTTTGTGCGATTCATCGTGCAATGGTGCCTTTAGTTACTGGTCTTCCCTGGAAACTGCTTGCAAAGGATACAAAGCACTGCTTTGTTTACCTGTGCTCTTTAGTTCTTTCCATGTAATGCATTACTGCCCTTCTAGCGTCGTGTGTAGTGCTCTCTCTGCACTTGTGGATGGTTTCTGCAAGAAACTTGGTATCTGTATTGTTTGGCTCGTGAAACCTCAACACCAGCTTTGGCATAAAGTGTGGGCCGGTTCTCATTACCACCCTGTCGTGTATTTGAATGTAGGGTTCCTGTAGCGTCAGCGCTTGTAGCTCGCTTACCCTGCGTAGCGAGGTGATTGCTACCAGAAAGGCTGTCTTCATTGTGAGCATCTGTAGTGAGGCCTTGTGGATGGGTTCAAAAGGCACTTTCATAAGCTCTGTTAGAGCTATATTAAGGTTCCATGCCGGTGGCAGCATCCTTTTGGGGGGTGGGGGGGGGGGGGTGGGGGGCTATCCTTTTGGCCCCTTCTAGGAATCACTTTACTACTTGGATGTAAAGAAGCTCTTGCCAGTCTCCCCTCTTGTGTAGGCTACTATTGCTGCTAGGTGTACTCTCAGCGAGGTACAGCTCAGGTTTTTTTTTATCAGGTGTGTTAAATATTTTAGCACAGTTGATTCCTTGGTTATTTTCTTGTGTAGTTTTTCCCTGTGCACCATTGTGTGAATCTTTTCCATTTCGCCACATAGCACCTCCGTGTGGTAGGTCATCTTGCCTGCTGTAGGACCCGCAGTGTGCTCTCTGGGAGTTTTAGGTGTGCAAACTCTACGTCTTCAGGAGCCAGGCAGAGGCTCTCTGGCTCTGGGTAAAGTACCTCCCCGTTTTGCAAGTCTCTACTTTTTGCGAACTTGTGTGGTGGTCCGTGCGCCATCTCCACTATTTGTGAGAACCAGGACTGCCTGGTCCACTGTGGTGCCACCAGAATCAGTGTCATGTTGCCGGTTCTGCATTTGCTGAGTACCCGGTGTATCAGTGGTATCGAGAGAAAAGCTGAGTCAAATGTTTTTGCCAAGCTTATCCATAGGGCATTCCCCTGGTTGCAAAGTATTGGCATTTTGCATTCTGGTGTGTTGCAAATAGGTCTATTTTTGGTGTCCCCCCACTTTTTGAATAGCTTTCGCGTTTCCTGTGCATTGAGCACCCACTCGTGGGATGCTGATGTCTGTCTGCCTCCACGTTGTCCTTTCCTGGTAGGTGTATTGCCAGGAGGTCCATTTCTAGTGGGATGGCCCATCTCTATATCTCCTGTGCTAGATTAGATAATGCAACTGATAGTGTTCCTCCCTGTTTGTTGATGTAGAACATCGTTGTTGTGTTGTCGGTTTGTATCAACACTCTGCTTGGACAGTTGTTTCTGGAAGGCTTTTAGGGCAAGGAACACAGTCTTTTAGTTCCAGGTAGTTGATGTGCCTGATTGCATCCGTTGGAGTCCACAGACCCCTCACCTTGAGCTGGTTCATGTGTGCTCCCCACCCCCTCTGGGATGAGTCTGTGGTGATGGTCACTGTTGGGTTTGGTGGTGTTAAAGGCTTCCCCCTTGTTATGTTCTCCTTGTTCCACCACGCTATCTCCTCTTGCACTGCATGCGTTACAATCACTAGATCTTCCCAACTTCCTGTAGCTTGTGACCATTGTTGTTGGAGCCATTCCTGGAATGGTCTCATGTGGAGTCGTACATTGGGGACTAGGTGTATGAGGCCATCATCCCCATGATCTTGCTCGCTGTCCTCTTTGTTAGAGCTTGCCCCTTCTGGTATTGACGGGTCTTCTTCATCAAGGCGAGTGTTCTCTTGTTGCTGGGGAACACTTTGTTCTGGATGGTGTTGATCTGTGCGCCCAGGAAGATCTTCAACTGTTCTGGTTCCATTGAGGATTACCCCAGTGTATTGAGAATCCCAGTCCTGTCAGCGTCTGTGTGACCCGCTGTGCATGTAGTTGGCATGGTTTGTATGAACTTGCCTTTATTAGCCAGTCGTCGAGGTAGGGGTATACACTAATCCCTTCCCTCCATAGGTGCGCTGCTACCGCTGCGAGGCATTAGGCGAAGACCCTTGGTGCAGATTTCAGTCCGAAGGCTAGGGCTGTGAACTGGTAGTGCACATTGTTGATGGCAAATCTTAGTAGATGTTTGTGTTGTCTGTTCATGGGAATGTGTAGGTAGGCATCTTTGAGGTCTATGGTGGACATAAAGTCTCCGTCCGTTATCTGAGGAATAATCTCCAGTAGGGATATCATCTAGAATTTTTGAGTCTTTATGTATTGGTTTAGGAACCGTAGGTCCAGGACGGGTCTTAACGTTTCGTCCACTTTTGGTACGAGGAAGTAGTTTGAGTACACTCCCTTGTTTCTTTCTTTGAACTGTACTGTTTCTATCGCCCCCTTGTGGAGAAGTTCTTGTGCTTCCTGTAGGGGGAGCAAGAGTTCTTTTGCTGAGCGCGCCTTGCTTTTTGGTTTCCTGTTTGGAGGTTTCTTTTCCAGTTCTATACAGTATCCAAACTGTATGATGTTCAGTATCCATTTGTCTGTTGGTATTTTCTTCCACTCCTGGAAGAAGTATTTTAGTCTGCCTCCTACTGGTTTTACATGTTCGTTGATCCTTGATTTGAGTTTGTGTAATTCTGTTTTGGTTAGTTTGCTGTGCCCCTCCCCTAGAGGTGTTGTGTGGGTGGGCACGTTTGGTGAAGCAGAGTAACTTTGAGGTGGGTTGCTGGCCCCCACTCCTTGTTTGTCCTCGTCCATTCACCCTCCATGAAAGGACTGGACCCTAGGTTGGTATTGCCAGGTTTGCTGTTGCTGACCCTGCTGCGCTTGATTGTTGCCCTGGTAGTTTTGCAGGAAAGTCTGTTGTGACATTCCTGGCTGGTTTACCCCTCTTCAGTTTGGTCTGTGTCGGGGTGCCCCTTCTCATACCTCTGAACTGCAACGCCCCCATGGACCTTGCAGTTTCATTTTGCTTCTTCAGCTGCGTCAGTTTCTCATCTACTGGCGCTCTGAACAGTGTTTCTCCATTGAAGGGTGTATTTAGAATATTATTCTTGACTTCCGGCTTGAAACCGGAGATCCTCAGCCAGGCATGCCTTCTCTCTGTAACTCCAATCATCATGAGCCTGCTGGATGTGTCTGCCGCATCCAGGGCTGATTTGAGGCATGAGTTTGCCATGTTCTTGCTTTCCTCCACCAGGTGTGCTGCTGTCTGTTGGTATTGGAGAGGGAGGTGTTCGGGTAACTATCCAACCTCCTCCCAATGCTGGTATGTATGCATGTTGAAAAGGGCATTAGAGTTGGCAATGCGCTAGTGGATTGCTGCATTCCTCTCTATTTTTCTTCCAGTGAGGTCTATTCTCTTACTTTCCTTTTCTGGAGGTGGGCCTGAGTTTGTGGGAATGTTGGCCCTTTTTCTGGCTGTTGCTGCAATGATGGAGTCAGCCGCGACGAATCCCTGGATGTATTGTGGGTCCTTAGAGGAATGTGTATACTTCTCTGGTGTGACAGATCTGCAGCTTGAATGCTTCCCTTCCCTGGTCCAGGACACTTGGGAGCATGGCGAGGAATTGACTCATAGTCTCAGTGTGGGGAGCAGGGACTCTAAGAGGAAGCAGCCTTTTGGTTTCTCTTTCTCCAGTTTCACCCCATATGTTGATGACCAATGTCATCTGGCGGCGAAGGCCTAGAAGGATACGTTTTATGGGCTCTTACGGGCTTTCGGCGTCGAGGTCCTGCCAATCCAGGTCCTGCGCCTCCGAGGATGCAGACCCTAAACTTGTTTGTTGGTCTTCCTCGCCTTCTCCCTTATAATACTATAGGCCCTCTTCCTCCTGCTGTTCCTGGGGCTCCAGAGTTTTTGGTGGCTCTTCTGCATCCAACTCCTCTTCGTCCTCAACCTCGATTGTCGTTGGCTTCAATGGGATGGTGAATCTTTTTATCCATTTGTCGAATTCCTACTTCCTTTGGAGGATACTGTCCATTTCGTACTCTAGCCTTCTCTTTTTCCTCTCCATCTCGGCAGCCTGTTCGGCGTCGATTGTTTCGGCCGATCTCTTTGATGTCGAAGTTGACTTCGGGTCCTTTTCCTTAGACGTCGAGCGCACCTTTTCAGGGGATGTGCTTAGAAGACCTAGGCTTGTATTGGGTTTTCGCCCGCTGAGAGTCCTTTTCAAAGGATCCGTTGGGCTGTTTGTCGAATGTTTCGGCGCCAGTACTCCTTTCGAGGACTTTCACTCTGATTTTCGAGAGCCTAACTCTGATTTACGAGAGTCTGTTGGGGTTTATGGGTTCGACATCTCTTACCTCCTTTGTGGATTTCATATCGGTCTCTACGACCGTGTAGTCATCTGGTCCCTCGGCGATGTTGTCGTCTTCCCCACTGGAGAGGCCCAAGTCCCGGAGCAACGGAGGTTGACCTTGGCCTTAAATGCTGTAGTTGGCTCTCCTCGGTCTCTCTTATTCTGAGTGTCTTCGGGGTAAATGCCGAGCAGGCGTTGCAATCCTTGCTCTAGTGGTCAACCGGCAGACAGAGGTTGCAAACCGGATGCTGGTCCTTCTGCGTACATTTGTGGTGGCAATTACGGCAACATTTAAAAGGTGTTTTGTCCATTCCTGCGCTCAGGGGGCCCCCTATATGCGCATTCTCCATTGGACGTCGAAGTTTTCGATATCTCCTCCTTCTTGGTCGTCCTGGCTCAGTTGTCTTGATTGAGAGATGTATTCTCCAATTTTTTTCGGTGTTTTTCTGTCTTTATTTTCTCATTTTATCCAAACACTCTGGAACCTCGTGGTGACGATTCAGACCCGACGGCGGAAAAAAGAATCTGAAGATGGCGCCCAAAGGTGGGAGCTTCCGGGGGAAGAGTGCCGAAGTCACAGGAAGGACACCAAATGTAGACGTCGACGCCCACCTGGGCTACGAAGAAAAAAAAAAAAATACGATTCCGGACCCAGCCACTAGACCACGGAATAATGCACAGCATAGTGAATCCAGAAAGATTCACGCTGCAAAATTTATGAATCGGCTGGCACTGATCTTTGAAATGTATGCAGGGTCCTTTGAGGAGTGCCTGTGCTTCTCTGTTCTTCGGGTCACAGATTTACATATAGCTGGCTCCCTGACAGCCTCTCTGCCCTTGTCCAGCACACTAGGGAGCATGGGCAGTAATTGACTTCTTTTTTGTGTGGGTAAGAGCGTCTCCAGGGGAAAGCAAGCCTTGGGTTTCTTCTCCTCCAGTTTTACTCAATATGTCTGGTCAGCATTCTTGACAACCATATCCCCTTCGATGCTGATGACGAGCTCAGCTCGTCATCAGCCACGGGGGCGTGTGCGGATGACGAGCTGAGCTTGTCATCTAACGTGGCTTTTAGAAAAAAGCTGCGTAGCGCAAAAATAACCGCTGCAGCGATGCGGATATTATAGATCCCTATATCGTCTGGTGGTGAAGGCCTCAAAAGGTATGCGTCGGGAGTCCTTTTCAAAGGATCCGCTGGGCTCTTTGTCCTTGGGTGCAGTTGCTTTCGTCGAGTGTTTCGACTGCACTGTTCCCGTCGAGGACTTTGTCTCACTCTTTCGAGGGTCGGTCGAGTGTTTGGGCCATGCAGTCCTCTGTTCCTTCGGCGATGTGGTCCTCCTCTCCACTGGAGAGGCTCAAGTCTCGGAGCGATGGAGGTGGCCACTGCCCCTGCATGGTGTGGTTTGCCCTTCTCTGCCCCTCTCTTACCCTGAGGGTCTTGGGTGTGAACGCAGAGCACGTGTTGCAGTCCTCGCTGTTGTGGTCGAGCGGCAGGCAGAGGTTGCAGACTGGATGCTGGTCCTTATGTGCGTATTTGTGGTGGCAATTGGTGCAAAACTTGAATGGCGTTTTGTTCATTCCTGCGCTCAGGGAGCCCCCTGTGTGCGCACTCATATGAACGCAGAGTTCTCTAGAAATTTTCTTCTCCTTAGTAGTCTCGGCTACCTGGCCTGTAGTCGGGTGCGATGAGAACCTTCGATTTTTGACGATTTTTCCAGTTTTCTGTCGATTCCTCTTCTGAAACTCCTCGACAACGATTCAGACCCAACGGCGGAAAAAAGAATCAGATGATGGAGACCAAAGGTGGGAGCTTCCGGAGAAAGCGCTTCAACGTCACGAAGGACACCAAATGGTGGTATGTCGACACCCACCTGGGCCACAAAAAGAAAAAAAGAAGATAAAAAGACTACAATTCCAGACCCAACCATCACATGGCGGAATAATGCACACCATAGTAAATCCAGAAAGATTCAAGCTGTAAAACATACTTTGGAAATTTCTGTTCTTTTGTGGAGGCTTTGTAGACGTTTTCCTGATTTCCAGGTGAATAGACCAATTTCTGTCGAGCACGGAGCTCTTCCAACAATCTTGCTAATATGACAGCTTCCCAAGTCTCCAAATTCTGCGCTGAAAGTCCTCTCAACTTTGATCTATGCTCAGAGTATGCCTGTGGCGCTTTCTACACTGAAGCTAGCATGTGGTGTCTCTTTGGAAAGGTCTGTGCCGGAGATGACTGGGGCCGGTCTCTCAGCTCTGATTCTAGTCTCTGTTCTGACCGGGACCTGAAAATGGCAGTGTATCTACAAGTCTCTCTTTAGTTGGTGAGGGTTAGATGCCAGACTCTCAGGAGCAGTGCTCCTCCCTATGGTAAAATCTTTTGTACTGCATTCTTTCCTAATGCGCAGGACCAGTACTCACGGACCTCCGTGTCTTTTGTGTAGGTGGTCCTGCCTACGTCCACTCCGAATGTCTTGCTCTTTGTCGGAGGCCTTTGTTGAATAATATTTCATAGCTTTGCGACCTGGGGCTCCATTGGTCCCGGCACTTCTTCCTTGATGTTGAGGGGATCTTGCTCCCTGAAAAAGTCTGGGCTGCCAGACAAGGCTTGATGCTGTACCTCGAGTGGGCCCAGCTTCTCCATCTCTTCTCTATCTCTTTTATACCCAAGAGTCTTTTGGCATCTGAAAGCTTGTCAAAAGCTGGAATTCAAGAGAGAAGCAGAGGTTACAGACCTTGTGCTGGCTGGACCAAGCATATTTGGAGATACTATGTAGGCAGAATCAAAAGGGAGCCCACACTATCTGTCTACATTCGGCAGCAGAGTCGTTAAATTTGTTTAAAGCTGTTGGATTGGTTAAGGCCTATGAAGCCGACTGGATGGAGCCGATGGAGACTGATTGTAAATTTCCTAAGGAATCGATGACCTGAAGCGAGGCCCAAAGTCTTAACGCACAACAGTGATGATATTGGAGCAATTATTTGTCACATCCGAACCGGAGGGTGGAAAAAAAGAAAAACACCTGGGGGCCAAAGCCTATGCACATTGTGGACTAAGGGAGGAGCCACTCTACACCTCGTGACTCTAAACTGTTTTGAAGAAATACACCTTGTAGTGGAGGACACAACACTAGATGGCAGGAGTATGCAAAGCAGGTGTACCTACAGCAACATATGCTATGAACTCTAAGTTTGAAATACTCAGCACTTCAAAAGTAAATACCCACCCACAATTTAAACCCATAACTGCGTCATTAAATGTCGTATTTAAGATACAAAACATTGTTTTAGTAAATTAATTTAATACATTATACAGCACAAATATATTTATAGATTTGGGATTTAAGCACAATGTACAATATTGTGGGTGGTCTTGCACTAACCTCTTTTTAAACTATTTAACATCTGTACTACAATAGCATTAAAAACTGTTGTGACAAATCTGTAGCACTCTTCATTATCCAAGACAAATGGGAGTATTAGGAAGTCCACAATCATTACTGAGGGAATATTTAATTCCAGTTGATATCAAAATATAACCAACAATGTTCTAGAATTTTGGAAATTAATTGGACCGCAAAGAACTTCTTGTTCACATTTGTTTTTTGAGTAGGTGAAGCCCATTTCACTAATGAATTTCACAAAAATAAAACAAGCTGAATTATGAATGCCCAACTTTACGCAACAGTGTAACAGAAGTGGGGAAGACGTCATTTGCACAGCTGGATGTTGCCTTTCTTTGCTAATCTCAAATTTAGCAACAATCACACTTCAATTGAACAGTCTTAGGGCTGTTTGGTAAATAAGCTAGTGAAATTAATGTTGGGGAAAAAGGATTCCTCTATTTCCAAATACCATAAGGGCAAGGTTACCTCCCCAATACCCCATTCCCCCCAAAAATACACTACTATTCAGGAAAGACTATTGGGATCAAACCGACTGACCACATACGACTTCAGAGACCAAGTATATCGCAGCCACATTTCACTGTATGCTAACTGCTTACGATTTAAAGGACAGGAAGTATATACATATATATATATTTTACATAATGGTAGAAAACTTTTGAAGACCCATCTTCAACTGACAGTAGGAAAAAAAATAAAGATCTTCGGGACGTTTGGTACCAACAGACACTTTAAAAGACAATACGCTGAACAAGTTCATAGCTGACTTAGTCCTTCAACTCTGCTCCAGCCACTGCCATAAAAAATGACACCATATTAAATGAGTAAAGAAGGAGTTGGTTTTTTGCCCGGCCAAGCTTCCTTGGCATACTTCTTTTTCTTGGGCTCATTGACTGCTTCAGCATTGAAGACTCCTGGGTTTGGAGTTGGGTTGAGGTTCACAGTCACTGGCGTGACTGGAGTTAAGTCCACCTCTGGAGCAAGGTTGGGATATGGCATGCCTCCAATCAGTGCTGTCCCATGCACATTGTGAGGTTGTGCACCTGTCTCGCCATGAGTGGGAGGAAGTCCACCATATAATCCGCCAGTATATGGGAAATTCTGCATGCGCTTCCCAACGGAATCATCCAAGCTCAGTGAGCCAGGGCTATCCATTCTTTTCTTCTAAATTGTAAAGAAAGAAAAATGCAATGTGTAAGGAAAAAGTACAGCTATGCTGATAGTTTTCTTTAAAAATAAGACAACAATAGACTATCTTAAACGGTTGCAACACATTTGCTTAAATGCAAACAAGTATAATCATTAGTCAACATATTTAAATAAGATTCAAAAAACAGAATCCCCAAAGATGCAGTGTTTAGTACAGACGCAGGGACCGGGAGGACACTAAGAGCGCTCTTGGTGAGACCTGGGCACAATGAGGGAAAAGCCATTGACTAATAGCAAGGACACTGCGACCTTCAAGTGGTCTGACAAGTTGTAGTGAGCCTGCCTTGAGAAGCTAAATCGTTGCGGTGTGGGAACAGAGGTCCCCACCTACGCAGATGTGCAGCAACCACCAACATCACTTTTTTGAACACCCTGGTTGCTGATGTTAGACCGAATTGGAGGACCACAAACTAGTAGTAAGTTGGCCCTACCACAAGTTGCAGGTAGCGCCTGTGCAGGATTGGTAAGTAAAAAGAAGCATTCTGCAAGTTGAGGGACACTACCCAGTTTCAGCTTGCTGAACCAAGCTGAGCATCTTGAACTTTTACTACCCAATTTTCTGCTCCGAGACGAATTCCACAGCTCCTTTTAGAAACTGTCCACCACACCCTGTTGCAGAATTGGGAAGGAAAGGACTGTGGAGAAAGGAGGATCAGGTTGTGGCAGGGTTGGTGCCTGGTGGAAAGGAATCCTCCCTTTTTTATGATCTGAAAGACCTACTTGTCCGATGTATTGGCCTTCTATGCCTGCTAAAAGAAAAACATATTTCCTCTAACAGGCAATGTGTTACCATAAAGACAAACTAAAGCAGCTTTCCATGTGGTGCAGAGGAAGAAAAGTAAGGGTGCTGAGCATGTCTACCTTTTACTTTACCTCTGCACTTGTAGTCCTGCAAAAGCTGGTTTGGCTGCTGGATGTGCTGGAAGGGCTGATGCGGACTAATGAAAAACCCTTGGGACCTAATAAAAGCTTTGCATTTAAAGGATCACATTTCTGGTAAACTATCTCCATTCTTACATTCTATACCACAAACGAAGCCTGAGGGCAAGCACATTTCAGCTGTGAGAGAAAAGCCTCTCTGCAAGTTAGCCTCTTAGGCTGGCAAACCAAGTGCCAATGACTTGAAACACCAAACACCCTCCTTTGCTAGCATGCAGTGCCCCTAGAAATATGAGACACTGTGGTTGTGGCTTTTTCTGCATAAAAATGGTATGACCCATTTGACACATAATCCATAATTTGCTAATTTTAACAAACAAAATGTGCTTCTAGCTCAATGAATAAAAGCAGTACCACAAATTGCCGCAGAGTAGAAGGAAGGTCACTTTATTTTCCGATTGCTGTATATAGGCAATATTGATATTAATGGTGGATAGCCTTTGCCCATTGAGTATTAACCTCCAAAAAGTGACTATAAGGAAGCTGTACATAATTTATTCAAACCGGACGCATGATTTGGAATTCCAGTGGCCCAGCTTATATGGTACCACAATGAGTGTTCCTGCTGTGCCCTCTTTGATATACATGAATGCTTCTTCGCAATTAGGGTTATGTGAATGGCCCATTTCCAAATGTCTTGAGCCAACAAGGACAGTACATATGACCTTGCCCATCCAGATTTGTACAGGTAAAATAAAGTCATGTCACCTGTCTGGATTAGTACTGTTTTCCATTTTACCTGTGCATAAAAAGGCTTTAGTGGCAGGAAAACTCTTCAGTTGAGTTTCGCAGACCCATGCAGTTCTGATTTACTATGTGTGGTCTGCACCCCATGTGGAATGCATTTCTGGCGACTGTCACCGAGGGAGAGGAGTGTATGAAAGGCTGTGGAGAAGTGTGGCTCAATGGTTAGAGCGGCAGACCCTGATGCAGAGGTCTAGCCCGGGACCAGGGTTCAATTCCCCGCCTCGGCGGGTCTTGGGCTCAAAAATTCCACGGACCTGATAATTCTCGCCTCAGTGCCTATTCCAATCATGGAGTCCCACTCTGCAACTCTGGGCAATAGCTTTCTTAATCTCCACAAAGGCCCCCACAACGCTAAGGATGCCTGGCCTCCACCTTGGGGGCGCCCAGGAGTGGACGCCTCACAGGGAAAGCCAGGATGGGTTCCACAGCGGTATTCGTACAAGCGCCTTGAGACCCTTGCGGGTGAGTAGTGCGCTAAACAAGTATCAATTTACAATTTGCAGTTCTACAGCTATGTTGTCCAAATGTCATCATGCGATCTCATTCTGTACCCTTTTGTTAACAACAATCAGAGCCTCCCCTCTCCCAGTTGCGTGTAAGTATGCCTGTAACTATTGGTTCTGTCGCCACTCCTGAATTGGACTCCATTGGAGCCAGGCATGGGCAATTCGAGGAACGCATGAGGCGATCATGTCTCTTAATTTCCGAACTGTCTGATTATCCCCGTTGGTAGAAGAGAGTTTGCTCTGTCAATGACACTGTCCTTTTGGTTGTAGGGAATCTTTTGGATTCCCTGGATTTGAGACTTGCTCCTAGAAAAGTCTTACCTCTGGTATTGGCGTAAGTGTTCTCCAAGTTCAGTGAAAACTCCAGTTTGTGTTGGGTATGTATGACCGTGTTAATGCTCCTTTGACATTGTCTGAACTAGATCGCCTTTATCAGCCAATTGTCTAGGTTGGGGTACACATACATTCCTTGCCTTCTCAAATGTGCTGCTGCTATGGCCAAATAAACATTTCCTAAACCCCCTGGATGCTGATTTATCCTAAAGGGGAATACCTTGAACTGATAGTGTACCCTGTTCACAAAACATCTAAAGACATTCTTGTGCTTCGTTTTCATTGGCACATGCAGATAGGAGTCTGACGTCTATTGTCATCATTAATTATTCCTTCCTCCGCTACAGAATGGCCTCCTTGAAGCGTCATCCTAAAGTTTTGGGTCTTTATGGGCCTTGTTCAAGAATCAGCGGTCCAGAATCTCGCTCAGTGTTTGGCCCAGTTTTGGTACAACAAAGTACATTAAATTGATTCACTGGTGGGTCTTTTTCTGGTACCTTCTCTATTTTTTTGTTTTCGCAGGTGTTCTTCCATCTCTTGCTAAAAGTGATTTTGTTGGTTTTTGGTTTCAGTTGTCTTTTTTTGCCTTTAGTCAAGGCCACTGGAGTTATTAGAATCTGCGGGTGTGGCTTTTTATTTTTTTTGCATAAGCTATAGATTTGCCGTATTTGCCACAATACATCATCTGCTGTATAATCTGCCGATTTTAACCCAAAAATGTATTTTTAGCTCAAACGGATCAAAAGTTACTAAGAACGT
This sequence comes from Lissotriton vulgaris, assembly GCF_964263255.1. Classification (NCBI taxonomy): domain Eukaryota; kingdom Metazoa; phylum Chordata; class Amphibia; order Caudata; family Salamandridae; genus Lissotriton; species Lissotriton vulgaris. The sequence goes on along the minus strand of NC_141687.1, from coordinate 1,615,951,342 downwards.
GGAGATGTTTTTGTGTGAGTTGGGATACCCTTCGTAAAGGTTAACTGGTCGTCTTTCAGTTTCCTAATGATGTATTTGCTTGTTAAATTGGTACTAATGAGGTGAAATCTTTGCCCAAAGAGTGTTAGCATGTGTAAAAATTACAAACTAATGAAGTACTACAAACAACAAATGCGCTGCATTATGCCATATAATTTGCCTATTCTTGCCAAATAATTTAGTCAACCGTGCCGCTTAATTTGGTGCTCCCTTGGCACATGATTGCAGTGGTCCTGCCTTTAGTGTTTGTGGTTCTCTTAAGAGTTTGATGCAATAAGTTATGTTTCATAATACTATGTACTCACTTGTCAGAGGGGACTGCCCTCCATTCCTGGAAAAAACCTATTGCTCCGCCCCCATAATAAGTGTTACGTGTCCTTGGAGTCATCTGCTCAAGGAGCCAGACTCTTTTGGGGGTGAGGCCTCTTTCTCCTGGCCATGCCCCAAGAGGCAGAATTGTAACTGTGGGGCTATCGCTTGTTGTACAATTGTCTGCTTAGAGAAACCATCACTCCCTTAAGGCCTCCTTAGGGCTGAGGACCCAATGTCGAAAGGGCCAAAAAACTGCAGGGCTCCAATTTCCTTCAATCAGTCATCATTTGTCTTGATCCAGTGGAGAGAGTTATCCACCGCTGTGCCAAATATATATTCTTGTGTGAAGGAGGTGTTTAAGTCCGACTACTACCCCTAGGTTGAAACCCGAGACCAGCAAATAAGAGTGTGTGTACACAGCTGTCTGCTTGCTATGTCCATGTCTAAGGCAGACTTTAGGCAAGTATTGGTAGTTGTCTGGCCCTCTTGGATAATGGTTTTCACCTGTCTTTTATAAAGGTCAGGGAGGTGCGGCATTAACTTCTTGACCGTCTCACACGGTTTATGTTCATTGCGATTGAACAGTAATTTGGAGTTAGCTATTCTCCACTGTGTGACAGTAGTGCTCTCTCTTAACTTTTCATCCCACCATCTCGACTCCCTTGCTTTCCTTCATTGGTGGTAGGCCCACTGCAGCTGGGGCATTGTCTTTTGCTGGCTGCAATCACAATCATTGAGCCAGCCACTGTATTCTTTTATTTACGTGCCACCTTGGGAGGAGAGTTTGCATTTTGTAAAGGCTCGTTCCTACAGGCCTCCATCCACTGGTCCAGAATACTCAGGAGCTTCGGGAGGTATTGGCTCTTTTATGATAGGAAGACAAGATTATTTTATTTTATTTTATTTAAAGAGTTTTATATAGCGCAAACAAGATCTTCACAGATATCAGAGCGCTTTACATAGACGGGTACATGAGGGAGCAAAGTCAAACAGGCAAATCAAGCTTTACATAGAAGGGTGCAAGGGGGAGCATATTCAAACGAGTAACTCAATAAATCACAGTATAATAGTACTACTAAGTGACACAACCACTCATGTGGATGATAAAACAACTCATACAAATAAATCAAGGGTCAAACGTGTAATACAGAACGGTGCAAGGTGTTAATAGGATTCGAAATAGTAGCTCAAGTGTATTTAGCCATGAGGATAGCTTTTACTTCTTTTTTAAAGAGTGTAGTGGAGGAGATCAGCCTGGTTTCGGGAGGGAGTGAGTTCCAGATCCTAGGCGCCATTCCTGAGAAGGAGCGCTTGTATGTTTTTTCCTTCCGGAATCTTCGAGGTTTCAGCAGGAGATTGTTTGTGCCTCTCGTGTTTCTAATTCCCCCAGAGATTGTCAACTTCTGAGCGAGGTAGCCGGGTGAGTTTAGGTGTACCGCCTTGTGTGTCATGCAGGCGATTTTCAGCTGTATTCTGCCTTCAAAAGGCAGCCAATTCAGGGATTTCAGGTCAGGGGTAATGTGGGAGTACTTTTTTGACCCAGTGATGAGTCTCGCTGCAGCATTTAGAGAAGCTTTTAGTGGTGCGGTTGTAGTTAGGGGGAGTCCGCAGAGGGCGGTGCTGCCGTATTCAATTCGTGGGATGACTAGTGCTTGTACCGCAGTTTGGAAGTCTTTGGCTGGGAGGTAGGGTTTAAGTTTCCTCAGAGTATTGATCTGGAAGTTCGCTCCCTTTGTTGCCTTGCTGATATGTTGCTGCATGTTGAGATTAGTGTCGAGTGTTATGCCTAAAGATTTTGCTGAGTCCACGATGGTGGGTTGGACATTGAGTGCGGTTAGGAGTTTAAGCCAATGTTGAGTGGTTGATATCTTAGCTGGAGGTGAGATCAGAAGGAACTCTGTTTTCAGGGCATTGAGTTTGAGGTGGTTATCGGCAAGCCAGGATTGGGTGCAACTGATCGTTGAGTTCAGGAGCAGGATGTCATTGGGTGATTGTAACTTGAGGTAAAGTTGGGTGTCATCAGCGTACATGTGAAAGCGTACATTGGATGCTTGTAGCAAGGTGGTGAGAGGTTCCATGACTAGGTTGAACAGAGTTGGGGATAGAGAAGATCCTTGGGGGACGCCTAGCGTTACAGGTATTGGCGAGGACATCAGGTTGTTGCTCTTGAATTTTTGCGACCTGTTGTGAAGAAAGGAAGTGAACCACTTGAGGACAGTTCCAGATAGGCCCATTCTTGTGTTCCAGATAGGCCCATTCTTGTGTTTAGTAGTTCTAGTAGATTCTCATGTTTGACGGTGTCGAATGCTGAGGAGAGATCAAGAAGGATGAGGAGGCAGGTGTCGTTTTGGTCTAGCATTTGAAGTGCGTCGTCAATTATGTGAGTCATAGCAGTTTCTGTGCTGTGTCCTGCTCGGAAGCCTGACTGGTGAGGGTTGAGGAGATCGAATTGCTCAATGTGTTTAGACAATTGTAGTTGTGCGCATTTTTCCAGCAGTTTGGCGAGAGTGGGGATATTGGTGATGGGACGGTAATTGTTGAGATCCGAGGGGTCGGCTGTAGGTTTCTTTAGTAGAGGTGTGACCTGGCCAACTTTGAGGGAGTCAGGTATGCTGCCTTGTTGGAGAGAGCTGTTGATAATTTTAGTCCAGAGAGGGAGAAGAAAAGGGGTAAAGTCTTTTACTGCGGAGGCAGGGAGGGGGTCCGTGAGGTGATTGGATGGTTTCAGGGTGCTGAGCAGTTTGCCAATTTCTTCTTCCGAGTATATGCTGAAGGTTGACCATGTAGCATTGTTTTTTGGTTCAGTGGGTGCTAGGCATTGGGGTTTGGAGTAGAGGCTTGCGTCAATGAGGAGATCGCTTTTTATTTTGTCGGTTTTTTGGATAAAGAAAGCAGCGAAGTCTTCACAGGAGGGTGCCTCACGCCCAGTGTTTAGTGGTTGCGGTTGCTCCTTTGATTGTGACTTGATTAGCTCGAACAGTTTTCTCGGGCGGTTTTTTGCTTGGTCGAGTTGGAGGCTGAAGAAGTCTGATTTTGAGCGTTTTATTTTCCTGAAGTAGGCGTTTCTCTTTTTCTTCAGATCTTTTAGGTGCATTGCAGAGGGGGCTGATCTCCAGGTCCGTTCTGCCATTCGCATGTCTCGTCTATCTTCGTTGAGACTCCCGTCGTACCATGGTTTGGAGATTTTAGTAGAGACTCTTTTTAGCTGCATAGGTGCGACCTCATTAACTATAGAGGTCATAGCGTTGATATAGTGGTCAGTCAGAGTTTGGACGTCCGTGGCGCCTGTAGGTGGGAGTAGGAGATTACAACTGTTAGGGGGCAAAGAGCCTGGTTTGAGTTTTTTCAAGTCCCTTTTCCAGACTTTGGGCTTGGAGAGTTGAGCCGGGATGACTTTGACTTTTTCATTGATAAAGAATGTGATAATATAATGATCTGACCAGTCACAGGGTTGGATGGATTCGAGTTGGATAGATTCCTCTTTGGAGATGATCAGGTCGAGGGTAGAGCCTTTCTTGTGGGTTGGGCTGTTGCATATTTGGGTGAGGTTAAGGGCAGCGAGGAAATTTTTAAGACCATTTACCACCGCATCGTTGCGGTCATTCCAGTGGAGGTTGAAGTCACCAAGGTATATTTGAGTGAGCTGCCGTCCGGAATTGGTTGAGATCATATCCATGATTTCTTGGGAAAAGGTGAGATTGTCCCTGGGTGGGTGGTAGATGCTGTGAAGAGAGCATATCGGTTTGCCCTCACTAATGATGTCGAGGCAGATGTATTCCCAGGATGTAGGGGATGGTAGGGATGTGGAGTTGACTTTCTGAACAGAGATGTTGTCCCTATAGATGCATGCGATTCCACCACCTATTTGGCCTTTTCTGTCGAGCCTGATAATGTGATAGTTGGGAGGGACCAGAATGTCCATTATGGGTGTCGAGGATTCAGTTAGCCACGTTTCAGTCAGGACGATTAGATCAAGGTCCTGTGATAAGAGTAGTTCAGCAATGGCGGCTGAATGTTTTGTGGCCGATCTGCAGTTGAGAAGAGTGCATTTGAGGCTGGGTGTGTAGAGGGTGTTAGATGATTCTATGGAGAGAGGGATTTTTCTAAGGTTATCGGGGATAGAGGATCTGCTGCTTAGTGTAGGTGGTCTAAGGGGATTTGGGTGTATTGTGGGAATGGTGTGGTGTGGTTGAGTGAGGTTCGGGTGTTGGGTCATAGGAGCGGAGAAGGGCAAGTGTGTCGAGGTCAGAGGAAGAATTGTGGGTGCGGCGAGGGCGGTTGTTGCGATTAAGAACTGGGATTGAGGTCGGATTGGGGTGGGTTAGCTGAGCGCGAGAGTTAGTCGGAGGGGTGGGGGACAAGTTGGGCGGGGATGTGTTGATGTGTGAGGGATTGCGGGGGCGATGCGGGGGAAGAGGGCAGTTGCTGTGCCTATGAGCCGGGATTGGCGCCTGGTGTGGGGCGTGATTAGGGTGGGAATTAGCCGGCGGAGTAGGGGACAAGTTGGGAGGGGAGGTGGAGGTGGGTGGGGGGTGTTTGGAGAGTAGTTCTTTGATGGCGTGTATCTCTTCTTTGATCTGAGTGAGGGTGGCCGTGATGTATTCCATCGAAGGGCAGGTGATGGGGGTGGGGGTGACCGTCAAGGGTGAATGGCTGACCAGAGAATTCGTGTGCAAGTGGGAGAGAGGGCTGGTGTTTGAGCAGGTCTGCGTTGTGTTGGTGTGAGGGATGGAGTTAGGAGGGCAAGGGGTTTTGGGCGGTAGGGGTGTGGATGAGGTAGGGAGGAGGTTGGTGTTATGGGTGAGGGCATTGGTGTGGATGAGGGGTGTGGATGAGGTAGCGAGGAGGTTGGTGTTATGGGTGAGGGCATTGGTGGTAGGCGGGGGGGGTCAAGGTGTAGACTGGGAGCCTGATAACCGTGGTGGGGGTGTAGGGAGGGTAATGGGGTCTGAGGGTAGGGGGGGAAGTGGGGTTGGAGATGGTCCTGTTGAGGTGGGTGGGAGTTAAATTAAGAGGGTGGGTATGTTCTGCGAAGTTGGTTGGAGGGTACTGAGGACTGAGAATGGGGGGGGATAAATGGGGGGACTTGTCGGAGTGCGTGATTGCAAATGTTTCTCCTGGAACAGTTTCCCATAGGTGTCTGCAGCTATCCAGACAAGTGCACTGTACAACGCAATGAGTCAGGGTGAAGCACCTGATGGATAGAAGTCGACAACCTACTCGAGTGATTCAGTGTCAAGATCTTACCAATCCCCTTCTGCTTTTTCATGGTCCTGCAAAGGGCCCTGTGCCAACATTTCCTCCTTGTAGATCATTTCTTCTAGTTCTTTTTGGGGATCGGGTGTAGTCTGTGGTTGTAACTGACTTGCTCGTTTTTGCCCATCATCTACGACAGGTGTTGGAAGGGATTAATAACCTCCTCATGGATTTGTTGAAATCCCTTTTATTTTGGAAAATCACTGCCATTTATACTTCGAGCTGGCACTTCTTATGGACCTCCAGTGTCCATTGTTGACAAGGATGAGTGTTGTCTTTCTTTACAAATTCACTAAGTCTTGCTCGACTCCTTTTCCCTCCCCCAAACTCTTTTCAGCATCGGACCAGTGTCAGAGGGTATACACTAGCAGTGTCCTCATGTCAGGAACCATGGAGTTGCTGCCACTCTTTAGCCAGCAAGGTCTTCAGCATAAGGGGGGGGGGGGGGGAGGGGTATTATCAGTTCCTCAAGGTCAAAGGCTTTGAATCTGGTCTGCTATGGTTTTGAGGTATTATCTTGGAAAGCCTCATGTTCTCCTTCCCTTTGCACCTTCTTTGTTGGCACTTCTTTTTCAGGGTCGACGGCACTCCTCATGTCTGAATGACCTCCCCTTATGCTGCTCGGTTTTGGTGTTTTCATCATCACTGGGCAGACCTAGGTCCCTCAGAGAGAGTTGTTTCTGCTCCATCTGCATGGTGGCATAGTGCACCCATCTCTTTAGGTCGAGGGACTGTAGGCTTGGCCGAAGGCCAAGACCGGAAGTCAGGAGAATTAATGCTACTTAGAGTGGCTCCTTTATCCCACCTCTCTTTTCGTCTCATCTCCATTGGCTGGCTTCCTAAAAGGAGGCCAGCCATTGGAGGAGAGAGCCGTCCCTCCAAAGAAGCTCCGTCTTTTTCGGATTCGGGGGCGTGATTTTTTGCATTCTTTAGCCCTGTGACGTCGTCTGTCACTCAGGGCGCAAAGAACACGCCCCGAATCCGAAAAATGGCCGTGCGTTTCTCCGAGGCATTGTCTCCTTGCCTCGGAGAGACGTGGTCGTGTTTTCGTAGCTGCTCGCCTCCCTTCCCTGCTGCTTTTAGGAGCTGCTCGGCTCCGCTCGCCTCCCCCCTCCCTCTGCCCTCCTCCGTCGCGCTCTCGCCTCTCCCACCCCCCCCCCTCCCTCTGCTGCAGCTCTCGGCCCCCACCCCTCCCTCCCGCATTCGTAATCGTACCTCTGTGGAGGGGGCATCCGCGGAGCCTGGGGTAGTTAGAATTAAAGAGGAACACCAGTGGCGGCAGAACTGTTTTTATTATGGGAGCGCATAAAAAGCCCACCTCATCTGCAAACCTTGACCCAGCAATCACAGCCACTAAAGGTCTCTGCGCCTTGAAGCCCCCGAGGACCCCTTGCTCCAACCCCTGTGAGGGAAATCTTTCCTATTGAGGCGCCCCGCTGCAGAATCTCTCAGTGCTAAACCTACCGAGCGCTGAATTATGCATCGCGACAGTGTGTGAGCGCCAGCTGTCCGGGTTAATTCACTTTAAAATGGACACAATCTGCAAAATAAAGCGCAAGGCTCAACAGAGACGCAGCGCGGGACTGTGAGGTCGAAACATGTGCCGGGCAGTTCAGAAACTTGGACGAACAACACGCAGATCTCAGCGGAAGGGAAACATTCACAGGCAGCTGGCAAGAAAGAGTTAAACGCGGCAGTGCCCACTCAGCCGCTGACCCCGCAAACAGAGGTTTAACGGGGGAGTTCAGGGCCGGGTCCGTGGCAGCCGTGGGGTGAAGGCAGCAGGTTCAGGGCACCGGGGTACCAGCACAGGAAGGCGCTGTGATCACGCGCACACCCAAAGCATGACCGAGTCAGCAGCACCACGCACACAGGGCACGCACAGCAGCTGTCAGAAGGCGACGAACCTGCGAGCTTACCTGGGAAGTGCTGCTGTAAGGGTAGCCAAACTGTGAGAAGGACATCACTGCACCTCAGTCGTTTCTTCTTTTTTCCACCATAAGGCAATATTTCTCCCCGATCGATGAAAGGCTGACCTGCTGCAGACGCACCTTCACACACACAATTCCGCATATGGCCCCTTTTTTTTAGTTCTCAATTATAGATGACTGCACTTAAGCAGCCGGCTCGGGCAGGCGGCTCGGAGCTGGAAGCCAAGACCCCCCTCCCTGTGCCTTCACAATGGTAAAACACTTAAAACAGAGACTTTGGCATAGGCTAGAGAGGGGTAACACCACCAACCCGCACGGCTGGCAGGGCAGGGAGCCGGCTTGTTGTATTATTTGCAGCCTGTGTACTTCTTTTTGCCTTCGCCCCGTGGAAGAGTATCAAAGTGACGTCATACTAATCCCGAACCGACAGGGCAGCCTGGATATAATAATGTCTTTGCCAATCATATTCCACATCTAATATTCTGAGATGCGCCCAACACTTGTTTCATGTTGTTTTAATGTTGTGCTCTGATGCACGTCAAAGGCAAGGGACCTGCAAGGCTTCCTGCTTGCTCTCTCTTTTTTTTAAACCCAGCAAATTATATTTGGGAATAAAGGAGGGGGGGGGAGGGGTTCAGACACGACTCAGTCCATTAAACGTAGCAGGCAATCAAAAAAACCTCCGTTGTTCTTCAGCAAGGAGGCAGGCAGCGTGAATAGCTTCGCAAATCCATTCCTTTTAATATGTTCGCGTGGGTGATTGAGGGATGTTTTTATTTTACAGAGCACCTGTCATCTCTGTAATTCCATGATGGTCGTGTGACTGCACTGGGCATGTTACTTTACAGTTGGGTCTCAGTGAACGCCTGGCGTGACGTTGGCCACAGCCAGAGGTGAACATGCCACAACTCTTGTCTTTTGCATTTTTGTGCTATTGACAACTAATTAAGACATCAGTGGATTGCGAGGATGCCGGCACTTGAACTAAAATCACACACTGTCCCTGCCAAAAAAAAACACCTAGATTAGAGAACAGGTAGAAATAGGGTTTTAGTGTCAAGCAGGGAATTTGCACACTTCATCTAATCAGCTATTTCTGCTGTTCTCTGTTTAAATATCACAGCGTGATGCCGCTTAACTTTCATTTTTTTCTACAAAGACCACTAGACTCGCATCATTCTGCTTCAGATTCTGAATGGAGAGGGAGGTGCGATGCTACTAATGCCAGTGGCTTCGAATAAAAGCGTCGCACCTTTTATTAGCACGGGACAGGCACGGGTGTTTGTTGATAAATCCGGTACACAGAAAGGGAAGTCAGGCAGAAAGCGAAAGGGCTGAAGCAATAAACAGACCTTTTGTACATATAAAGCATGTGCTCCTTTTGCAAATGGCCAACAGTGTTACCGCCTCATGTCCCCGAGGCATCGAGAAATGAAAACAACATTTCCCAAGGCGCGTGATGATCTCCGCGCCCCGCCTCCTCTCACCCAGGAGGCGCGTTGTGTCAACCTCAGCCACAGAAAAAGACAGCAGGCTAATAACCAAACAGAGCCAGCTGGGTGTTCCTAAGCCCCACCCGGCCGGAGGGGTTGGTGCCCAGTAATTAATGATGATGGGCTATCCATTTTTAGGTCTCGGGACGAAGTTGCGAAGCAGCTTCCGGTCAGAGAATTAATGTCCTCTAGTGGGGCTTCAGAACCCGCCTCCCTGCTCTGTCTCTCACCATTGGCTGGCTTCCTAAAAGGAGGCCAGCCATTGGAGGAGAGAGCCGTCCCTCTAAAGAAGCTCCGTCTTTTTCGAATTCGGGGGCATGATTTTTTGCATTCTTTAGCCCTGTGACGTCGTCTGTCACTCAGGGCGCAAAGAACACGCCCCCGAATCCGAAAATGGCCGTGCGTTTCTCCGAGGCATTGTCTCCTTGCCTCGGAGAGACGTGGTCGTGTTTTCGTAGCTGCTCGCCTCCCTTCCCTGCTGCTTTTAGGAGCTGCTCGGCTCCGCTCGCCTCCCCCCTCCCTCTGCCCTCCTCCGTCGCGCTCTCGCCTCTCCCCTCCCTCTGCCCTCCTCTGTCGCGCTCTCGCCTCTTCCCCCCCCCCCTCCCTCTGCTGCAGCTCTCGGCCCCCACCCCTCCCTCCCGCATTCGTAATCGTACCTCTGTGGAGGGGGCATCCGCGGAGCCTGGGGTAGAGGGGGTAATTTTGTTAAATTAAGTCTGGTACCCAAACGTTTTGATTAGGCCACGGCAAGGCTGAAGTTTTAAAAAAATGAGCTCCGCCAGGAGCTGCGCGTAATTGCCGAGCTACAGGTGTTGTGCTCCTGGCCCCCACCGAGCAGCCTGGCTCCAGCAGCTGCACATATAACATGAGTTTCGGAATGAAGATTACGAACAATAAAATACGAGGTATCCCGATTAAATGATCTAAACGAAAATGTGTGTGTTTTCCGTCCTTTACAGAAAGCCGTTCTTTGAATGTAAAATTAATCATTCCCATTCCAAAATGGCCACCGGACGGCGAGTTTAGTTCACTTTTCTACTTTACTTTATCTGGGTGTATTACTAGTGCTTCTTACAGACAGCTCCGCCCACGTAAATACAACCTATCAAAGAATGACCGGTGACGTCCTGAGCTTCCTTCCTATTCGACAGTACGCTCACCACAGTCGCTGGCGCTTTAAGGCAGATGACTGAAGACGAAAATCACAAAATGTAAAGACTGGTTAATAAGAATCTTTAGGTGCTAAAGCTTCAAAAACGATTGACGCAACTGGACATAATTATTAACAACAAAGGTCAAAATGACTTTCAGTGACGTTTATCCATTCGCACACGCCTCAGTAGTAGGATAACTGCACTTCCGATATGGCGCTTGTTAGCAGTCTCCTGATTGGCCTCTTGTTCTGAAAGTCGCCATGAAGTGTAAAGAGGCGACTGGCAGCCGAGAGATGGGTGTGGGCATTGTTTGGGCGCGTGGTCCTAGAGTTGAGGTAATATCAGAATCTACGGTGGTACTATTGACATTGAGCTTCAGATCTGTAAAGAGCGTGTCAATTTACTCTGTAATTCTAGGTGTTTGCTCTAGAAGAGGTTGTTGTATACTGTTGGTAGTTCTGTTGGGTTTGGGGAGGTTTCCCAGTTCCTGTCAGGCATTGGCTGGAGTTAGTGTTCATTATTACTGAGGCAAGCACACAGAACCCATCGCACAATTGTAACCCGTGAGATGCATGTTTTATGGCTTCAGCTTCCCTTCCGATTACCCATTAAACCCTGTGTTTGTTGAATCAGTAAACCTCGGCTGACACATGTTTTCTTGTAGGGAGTTGGCTGATGTCTTATTGGACTGCTCATATCTTTTCCTCTATAACTTCCCTGTACAACCAGAGCCCTTATAGCTCCTTTTTCCCCATATCCTTGTTGTACTTACCACGGGACTCTGCCAAACTATACACCTGCCAGCATCCTCTCCTCTGACACCTTGTTAATAAGTCTTTGTTCGCTCTCCCAACTGCACAATATAAAAATCATTAGTCTGACTTATGTTTTTTACACATTTCCTAAACTTTTGTGGATTCGGGAGTGTTGCCACGCTTTTAAACGAGGGTCTGATTCTCTCAGATGGGTCACGAGTGACAAGTACTGTGCTACGTTTTCTGACACCTCTGAGATATCCCTGTGCAGTCTGCAAATCTTGTGTTCATTTTGAAGCTGTAGGAAATCTGTGATCAGCAGGTGAATTCCTCATAACAGCAGGTCTGTTTTTCCTCTAATATCATATATGTTGGGGTAGCCCACTTTCCACAAGGTTCAGGTATCAGTTGACACATCTGGTCTGCTTCTTCTTTCCAAATATGTGTGAGCCATCTCCTTCCTATCTCTAGTCTTTGATTGTTAGCATGTACTTAGTAATCAGTCACCAGTTTGAGGTTCTGCTTTGTGGTAAACTGTTTTGCTATACTGTTATCATTTGTGTTGAACATTTTACCAATAGTGTGGTCTCCGACTGCTCTTTAACGCTGCAAGGCTCCTCCTGGCATCTTCTTCACGATCGCGGCCACAGGTACAACTTCTCCTAGCAGGGGGGGGGGGAGGGGCTGGGAGGAGTTATGTGATCATTCAGAGCCTTGAGTTGTGTGTTTGTGCAATGGGGGAGGGGGGTTACTAGTGACCTGGCTGTGTGTGTGGCTCTGTGGCTGTGTGTGTGGCTCTGTGTGTGTGTGTGGCTGTGTGTGTGGCTGTGGGTGTGTGGCTCTGTGTGTGGCTCTGTGTGTGTGTTTGTGTGTGGCTCTGTGTCCGCTAATACTCTCTAATTCTCACCTATTGTCATTGTAAATGACAATAACATTTATTTATGTTTTACAAAAAAAATGAAAAAAATTCCATTTGCAATGCCAATAGCTCTAACTTTAACAAAGCCGAGACCATTGCATTGTAAATGCTTGTTTTTCTCTGGGAAGGCGCGTCTTTAGTTGTAAATCAGCACATGCCTTGCAGCCTCTGGTGCTGTGCTCCCTGGACAGGCAGAGATTGCAGACTTGGTGACTGTTCTTGTGTGCAATCTTGTGGAGGCACTTGAGCCAGAATACAAAGGGACAAATCCAATCCCCAATTGCATTTCTCCGACTTCACACACACACACAGCACACCTTTTCAGTGATATCGGGTGGTTATCCCTTGATGGTATTTTCTTTAGTTTTCCGAATGTTCTCCTCACTGCTCCTTCAAGGAGTCTCCCAAATTGTCTTTCACAATGCTGGAGCTTTAACCTTTAGCTCCTGAACCAACAGCTGAAAAAGGAATCTGAACAAGGCAACCATGTACAGGGTATTCTGGAGTGCATGTCTAAACTCACAAGAGGATGGAATATCCCCAAATGGTAGCAGGTGGCGCCCACGGAGAGAAAAACCAAATCTATACTCATCACTAGATGGTGGAATAATGCACAACCTGTGAACCCAAGAACAACTAACACTGCAATACTATTTGCAGACGCTTAGAAGTTGAAGAACTGATGTTCACATTTCTCAGTATATTTGGAAGTCAGACACCACAAAATATTTGGGCAATATGAAGCAGGCAAGATCTGAGTTGTATCCTAGCCTCTTGTTTTGTTTTTTTAAGTGTTGCATGCTGTGTTTGTATTTAGAGCTTTGATTTCCATGGCCTTGAATTTATGCCCATGACCACCAGCTCCATAGATGCCAAACGCTTGTTACCTTTCCATCGCAGTGTCCGAATGTGGGGGGGCTTGTGGACTTCAGGCTCCATGTACTCATTGCTTGTCCAATCACTTTACCTCTTTTTGTTGGTTCCCTTCCAAAAATTGGGTATTTCACTTCTCTTCCAAAAATTAGCTTTGCTTCGGAGACTAAACAATTTGCTACATTTTAACCACTAAGAATTCAGCTTATGCATTCTCTTGAAATACTCAAGCTGCTGAATACTAGCTAGATCCCCCTGCAAATGTCTGCAGTTTCAATTGCATATGTGCGCTCATCCTTCACGCAGCACTCGAAGCTTGGCATTCATTCCAAATAAAACAAACGAGCTGCAGGTGAGATTCAGGTCACTCATTTCACAAATTTGAAATTGGAATAAAAAAATAAGACCTTGAATGACTGAAATCCTCTCTCCAGAACTGTGTTCAAGCATTATCAATGTTTCATTTTTTGGCCACCGATTTCGGGTAGGAGTGTGAAATCTCACAGTCTTTGTTAAGTCCATTTTTAATCAATGTATACGTAGCTACATTGATAGGTCTTGTTAGATCGTGATTATCTATTCTTATTATACATACATCAGACAGTTTAGCACTGCCACCAGTTAACTTCACAAAATATATATTACATCAGGGGCAGGAATAGGAGTGATAACTATTTTAAATTAAATTTGGATACAATCGAGATGCTGAATGTAGGAGGATCTCATTCGCCATGGTCCAACTTGTGGTGGCGATCCTCCTTAGGAAACTGTCCAGCATTAGTGAATTCCATGCGTAATTTGGTTTTCACATTTGACAGACCAGAACTGCTCAGCAAAAATTGTAAAAGTACCTTCTTTTTTTCCACCAGATACAACTCCGAAAAATAACTGAAGTTTTGCCTTCTGAATAGAAATTCAAAGTGATTCAAGCAACACAAGGGTCTAAGCTAAGTTTACTGCAACCCTCTATGCTTGGCCCTCCCCAAATGTACTCTGCGCAAACTCCAGATTGTCCAAAATATGGCAATGAGAGTTATGCTGAAACTACCATGAAGGACATTTGTTGCTCATAATCCGGACCAATTGCAATGGCAGCTAACTGAAACGAGGAATAAGCGAAGAGTACTCACTAGGAGTTAAAAGCCATCCACAGACCTTTCCTTAAGTTTGTGAAGGACCAGATTGAGACCCACACACCAGTATGGAATTTACACACATAGTGTGTCTGCCCCAGAGGCTTCCAAAAATACAAAGGGTCTGCCAAGGAGGTCGCTCATTTTCTTATGAAGCAACCAGGTTGTGGGACCCGCTTCCTAATCAGTTGTGCTCTTTGAGTGATCTTAAGAGTTCTTAGTAAATTATATAAACCCCATCTGCATAAATAGATGATTAATTCAGTTAAAGCAGGACTCTGCGCCAGGCACCTTATTGGTAAAGTTTTGCTTACAAAACTCAACTAGAATATGTATGGCTTAATTTACAAAGCCATTTTTGGCCGCAACATTAAGCCCAATACAGAAAAATTAACGGACACCTCCACGTTATGGACAACAGGATATTAAGCAGACCTAAGTTTTGAGAATCGCAAAAAAGTGTAAAGGCACACTCCAGTCAGAAAGGGAATCTTAGAAATGACATATATATTTTTTTTTTAATCATTCTCCCTGTATTTCCATCCACGGAAACCACAGAACACATTGAGCTTTCTAGAGCGGAGTGGCTAGAGGAATTCAGGAATGAAAGCACTAAGAGTACTGTAACATTTCAAATATTGAGGTCCAATGTAAAAGGGTTTGGTGTTTTTCCCTTTACTTCCAGGTGAGAAACATACAGATTAACCTAGTTCTGTATGGTGTACTAATCTTCCTTAAGGCTTCCATACTTTGCATATGCTGACTCACTATTACTGTGTGCATGCCAAGTGAAATTTTCACACTACCTGTTCGATAGGCCACGTTATCAACGATTCACCTAATTTATGCTTTTTAGACATGATATTTTCCAACTCTACAACTTGTACCAGGAACCACAAAAAAACGATCTGGAGACAGCACTGTTGCCAAGGACGCTGCGAGGTTACTGTCCACACAAAGGCGTCCCAGTAGACACACCTATGATGTACTCACAGTTAACTTCTTAGGGGAAAAAGTAACATTTCTGAGTTCAGCTACTAAACTGGCAGGATGAGGCACAGCTTTATCATAAACCCATGCTGGTGTAGCAAAATGCAAATGCTACTTACCAGTATGCATCTGTTCTTGGCATGTAGGGCTGCTGA
Source organism: Lissotriton vulgaris (assembly GCF_964263255.1). Lineage (NCBI taxonomy): Eukaryota > Metazoa > Chordata > Amphibia > Caudata > Salamandridae > Lissotriton > Lissotriton vulgaris. The sequence goes on along the minus strand of NC_141687.1, from coordinate 1,615,936,332 downwards.
CATTCATATCTGTGCATAGATCGCCACCTAGTGTTGGGTCCGGATGATTGCACATTGTTGTCCTGGAAGAGTCTTCGAAGTATCACGAGATAGGTGGCTCCTCCCCTGGACTACAGTGCGCATGGGCATCGCCTCCATCCCCAGATTGTTTTTAGCCATTGGCAGAGATGGAGTGAAGAATGTGAGTGATGACCATGCTATGAGCATATGTATGTATATGATAAAATTCTGCAGCTGCTACAGGCGCCGGGGAGGAGGGTGGGCGATATGAATGTCAGCAGCCCTACATGCCAAGAACAGATGCATACTGGTAAGTAGCATTTGCAGTTCGAGGCATGTGGGCTGCTGAATTCATATCTGTGCATAGAATACATAGCAGTCCCTCCATTAACGGCGGCCGCCCGTGCCAGCTGCAGCAGTCTGAAAAAGCGTTTTTAGAACAGCCTGACCAACAGCTGCCTGCTGTTTGGAATGTACGTCTACACAGTAGTGTTTAGTGAAAGTATGTGTGGTAGACCATGTGGCTGCTCTACAGATGTCTTCTAAGGGAATGTTACCTAGGAAAGCCATAGAGGCCCCCAACTTCCTGGTGGAGTGGGCCCTCGGTGGGATAGTGAGAGTGCGTTTAGCTTTAGCGTAACAGATCTGGATGCACTTTACTATCCACCTAGCAATCCCCGCTTTGGAGATTGCGTTTCCCTTGTGGTGAGTAGCAAAAGCAACAAAAAGTTGTTTGGTTTTGCGGAAATCTTTCGTCCTGTCTACATAATACATCAAGGCCCTCTTAACATCAAGGGTGTGGAGCATGCGCTCCGCCAGCGTCTCTGGGTTTTGGAAAAACACTGGCAATTCGATCGTCTGGTTAATGTGGAATTGTGATACCACCTTGGGCAGGAATTTAGGGTTAGTGCGGAGCACCACCCTGTTAGCATGTACCTGGAAGAAAGGTTCCTGGATGGTGAGCGCCTGCAGCTCGCTAACCCTCCTTAGCGATGTAATCGCTACTAAGAACGCAACCTTCCAAGTCAGAAACTGAAGCTCACAAGAGTGCAGTGGCTCAAAGGGAGGACCCATCAGCCTTGTAAGAACCACATTGAGGTTCCATTCTGGAGCTGGTGGGGTCCTTGGTGGAATGACCCTTTTGAGTCCTTCCAGAAAGGCCTTGATAGCAGGGACCTTAAAGAGTGACAGGTGCTGCCTATTCTGGAGGTATGCTGCCATAGCAGACAGGTGAATACGGATGGAAGAGTACGCTAAATTGCATTGATACAGGTGGAAAAGGTAACAGATGATATTCTGAATGGAAGCATCTAGCGGGTCGATATTGTGGTTAGCTCAGTAGATGACAAACCTCTTCCATTTAGCCGCATAACAAGCTCTAGTAGTGGGCTTTCTAGCCTCCCGAATGATGTCCATACAATCGGGGGGAAGATTGAGGTAGCCAAACTCTAGGACTTCAGGAGCCAGATCGCCAGGTTGAGCTGTTGCGGATCTGGGTGCTGAATGTCGCCATGGCTCTGCGTCAGAAGGCTGGGAGTGAGATGAAGCCTCTGATGCGGTACCACGGAGAGTTCCAGAAACGTGGTGTACCATGGTTGGCGAGCCCACGTTGGAGCAACCAGGATGAGCGTCATCGAGTGCTGCCTGAGCTTGCGTGCCACCAGCGGTATCAGAGGTGCTGGGGGAAAAGCGTACGCAAATCTGCCTGACCAGTTCATCCACATCGCATTGCCCTGTGATTGCGGGTGTGGGAACCTGGCGGCGAAGTTTCGGCATTTTGCGTTCTCCTTTGTGGCAAATAGGTCTAACTCTGGATGACCCCACTTTTGGAAGTACGGTTGGAGTACTGATGGATGTATCTCCCACTCGTGCATCTGATGGCTGTGCCTGCTGAGCAGATCCGCCATTTGATTGTCCTTGCCCGGGAGATGCTCTGCCATGAGGAAGATGTTCCTCTGAATGGCCCACTTCCACATGCTCTGAGCCAGATGAGACAGCTGTGGAGTGTGTGTGCCTCCCTGCTTCTGGATGTAGTACATGGCCGTCATGTTGTCCGTCCGGATCAACACGACCTTGTTGCACAGATGTACTTTGAACGCCTTTAAGGCCATGAAGATTGCCATCAGTTCCAACACATTGATGTGCATCTTCCTTTGCTGTAGTGTCCATAGTCCCTGCACCGTGTAGTGGAGTACATGCGCTCCCCAACCCTGGAGAGAAGCGTCCGTTGTCAGGACAATCTGTGGGACAGGCTCTTGGAATGGTCGGCCTTTGCAAAGGTTTTGTGGATTCCACCAATGCAGAGAGTTGTATGCCCGACCGCTCACCAACACTAGGTCTGTCAGTTGCCCATGAGCCTGAGTCCACTGACGTGCTAGGCGCTCCTGAAGCGGACGCATGTGTAGTCTCGCGTGCGGGACAATGGAGATGCAGGAGGCCATCATGCCTATCAACTGCATGAACACTTTCGCTGGAAGCGAGTGCTGGGGTCTGAATCGTTGGATCAGCGCCTGGATACTGGCGATCCTCACTGAATTTGGCTGCGCAGTGGCTGCCAGAGTGTTGATTGTCGCGCCCAGATACTGTCGCACGTGGGCGGGCTGGAGATGGGACTTGGGGTAGTTCAGAGAGAAACCCAGATCGTGCAGGAGTCGAATGGTGCGTGACACATGGTCCACGCACTGTCGTTCCGTCCTTGCCTGAATGAGCCAGTCGTCCAGATAAGGAAAGACGTGGCCGTGCTGGCGACGGAGATGCGCCGCCACAGTCGCTAGGCACTTCGTGAATACCCTTGGTGCCGTGGTGACCCCGAACGGCAGGACCTTGAACTGGTAATGCTGGTCTAAGATCGTGAATTTGAGATACTTTCTGTGGGAAGGATGCAGGGGGATATGAAAATAGGCATCTTTCAGATCCAGCGTAGCCAGAAAATCCCCTTGCTGAAGCAGGGGAAGCACTTGTTGCAACGTGAGCATATGGAAGTGCTCCGAGAGTATGTACCAGTTCAGGGGCCTGAGGTCCAGGATGGGCCTGAGGGATCCGTCCTTCTTGGGAATCAGGAAATACAGGGAGTAAACCCCTGTTCCCCGCTCTTGCAAAGGAACGAGCTCTATTGCCCCTTTTTGCAGCATGACTAGAACTTCCTGCTGCAACAAGGTCAAATGCTCGCCTGACATAGGACGGCTTCTTGGGGGTATGTCCGGTGGAATGGAAGTAAGCTCTAGACAGTACCCGTACTGGATAAGGGACCTCACCCACCTGTCCGTGGTGATGTTCTTCCACGCCGGCAGGAACTGCTGGAGTCTCCCCCCAACCGGTGTTGTATGGTCGGGGGGCAGTGACAGAACGTCACTGCTTGTTGGTGGTGGTGGACCTGGAGCTATTGTTTCCACGTCCCCTGCCCTTGACATTATTGCCTCTGTAACCACCTCTACCCTTGTTGTTGTACGTGGTCTGGGTGTTACTTTTGTAATACTGCGAGGATTGGGATGCCTGCCCCCTTGTGGTGCCTCTGGAGTTTGAGCGGCGAAAGGAACCACTCCGAAACTGCTGACTTTGTAAAGCCCCCATTGATTTGGCAGTTTCCGTATCTTTTTTCATTTTTTCCAGGGTGGCATCCACCTCAGGTCCAAACAGGTGGTCAGGATTCACTGTTTGATTCAATATTGTAGTTTGGATGTCGGGTTTGAACCCTGAAATCCGAAGCCAGGCATGGCGTCTAAGCAACACACTGGTGTTGATAGCCCTGGAGGCTGTTTCTGCCACGTCTAATGCACATTTGATGGATGCATTTGTAATGAGTTTGCCTTCCTGGATCAGCATCTCCCCTGCCTCCTTGTATTGGTCAGGTAAGTGTTGCAGTATGGCCTCTAAGGTGTCATAATGGGCCCTATCATAACGTGCAAGCAGGGCTTGGGTGTTAGAAATTCTCCAAATATTAGCTGCCTGTGCAGCAATCCGTTTGCCTGATGCCTCGAAGACCTTGGACTCTTTGTCTGGGGGAAGGAGCGTCACCAGTAGTCTGAGAGTTCGCCCTCTTCCGAGGAGTCTAATGGCAAGTGTCCCTTATTATAGGTAGGATCCGTCGGCGCCGCCTTATATTTCCTGTCGATTCGAGGGTTGACCACACGCGCCCGTGTGGGCTCCCTGAAGACCTCCGTTGCATGTTTAAGCACACCTTTGAGCATCGGCAGCGTTTTGACTGTCTTCTCAGCCACAGAGAAGGTGTCGAATAAGAAGTCCACATCCACGGGGTCCGAGTGCAGCTCGACGTCGTGGTTCGCCGCAGCTCGCTCGATCAGAGCATTAAAGGCCGCCGAGTCCTCCGTCGGGGACGTCTTGGCCGCAAAGAGTTGCGTGTCCTGACCCGATTGCGGGTCCTCCGTGTCGCCTCCGGCGGACCAAGGGGCACGCTCCTCCTCCGGATCCGAGTACGCCGGATAGGTGTACTCAGCATCGTCTTCGTCCACATCGGCTGCGGGGGAATGCGTTGGCGAGAGTCCCAGGGCCTGTGGGGACACAGGTTCCGCCAAAGTCGAAGAGTCCCTTTTGTTTTTGAGAGGGATCTTGAAATGCTCCAACGCCGGCTCCGTCGTGATCTTCCTCTTGAGGAGAGACAGTTTTCCGGTGTTGGCGTCGATGATTACCTCACGACGTTCTTCCTCAGCAAGCGGCTGGAGCCGAAGCTTCGACGCCACCAAGGTAGCTTTTGGCGTCAATACCTCCTTCGAGTGTCCGCCCTGTGTCGACGCGAAGGCCTTCGGCGCCGTCTTGGGTCTTAGGGTGAAACGAATAGGCGTTTGCCCCTTCGCAGGCTTAGGTGGGAGCTTAGGCGCCACAGCGTCCTGAGCGGGAACCACACTGTCCTTTCGGATCCGCTGCAGGGATTCCGTTACCTTCATCGTCAAGGCCGGTGAGGGCTTGACCGGTCCGACCGACCCTCCGTCGTCGAGAGCCTGATCGCCGGCAGCCACCTTCTTCGGAGCAGACGCCCCATGGCCATGGGCGTCGTCGCCCTGCCGCTTCCTCGGAGCCTTTTTCGGGTCCGCGACCCCTTTCGATGCCGACGCAGACGCGTCGGACGATTTCGGCTTCGGCACCGACCCCGAGGGCTTCGGGTCGGCCATTTTGACTTTCTTGGAAGTTGACGCCTCCAGAACTTTCTTGACCATCTCAACTTTCGCTTTCGGTTTCGCATCCGAGGGTGCGGGACCAGTTGGCTTCACTTTCGTTTTCTTCGAAGTAAGCGATGGTTCACAAATGTCCGTGACCGGGCCCAAAGGCGGGGACGTAGGACTCATAGTTAGATCTTGGGTAAGGCCCGAAGGCGATCCCTCGACCTGGGCCGTATGAAGGGGACTAACCCCTGAGTCTGTTTGGGGATGCTCCTCCTCCGAGCTATCTCCCATCGTGGTAAAAGTCTGATCGTCGTCCCCTACCTCGTCGGTGACTTCGGCAAAGTTCTCCTCACCCGCGTCGTAGGTCTCCCCTTCGGAAGCGGGATTAGAGTCCAAACCTTGCTCGTCGCCTTCGTCCTCGACAGATTCTTGAAAAATGTCATCTGGTGGGGGCGCCGCAGCTGATAACTTAGCCTGGAGCCTATGGGCTCGACGAATCTTTAAAGTCTTCTTGCTCCGGAACTTCGAGCACGCCATGCAGGCGTCTTCGCGGTGATCCGGTGACAAGCAGGTATTGCACACCGGGTGCACATCGAGGTGTGAGTATTTAGAGTTACACACCGGGCACTTCTTGAACGGAGTCCGCTCCATAGCAAGAGTGTAGTGTAGGCCCGTCCGCGCCGAAAGCACGTGGAAGGGCAGAAATAGATTGGGGCTGAGAGTCAGAAAGAAACCCGAACGCAACTATACCGACGCCCAGCCTAAAGACCTTTTGGTCTCGAGTAGAAGTTGAACAACTATCGGTTCCGACAGAGGGAACCGAAACACATCCGAACCCAATGGCGGAAAAAAACAATCTGGGGATGGAGGCGATGCCCATGCGCACTGTAGTCCAGGGGAGGAGCCACCTATCTCGTGATACTTCGAAGACTCTTCCAGGACAACAATGTGCAATCATCCGGACCCAACACTAGGTGGCGATCTATGCACAGATATGAATTCAGCAGCCCACATGCCTCGAACTTCAGTTAGGCGATTTCTGGGGAAACACTCGAGTGGGAATATTCCCTCCCCCGTACCATGGCAAACTGCTGCCCAGGAACATTAATCACATTAACTGATTGAAAACAAATGATTGTTTTTAGAACCTTTTCCACTAGGTGAATATTTACAACATAAAGTTCCTGTACTTGAACTTAAGCTGCTTCTGAAAAAACAGACCTCACTAGGGCACTGAACAATTTCAATCTTTACATGCACAGAACTGAATGATGCGGAGATAATAGATGTAATTAATAAACAGGACACACAAAGGATTTGTTTATACAAAATGTTTGATGATTTAGAAAAATTAAAAATGCCAAAATGTGACATCCATACATCACATCAAATGTACTTAAGAAAAACAATTTGCGAAGGAATATTACTCTTCAAGCGAAAATAATTCAGTCCCAGGTGTAGTTATTCAATGTTTGATATTCAGAAAAATATTTATTAATATATAAAAAAAGTATACAACGGGGTTTAAAATTGGATCCGCTGTGTAAAAGAAAACACATTCACTAAGGTTATAATTTAATTTTACATAATTTTCAGAACCACAAATCAGTGTGTTTAAATGTCCAGATCCTATTTAAAGTTTGAAATATACTCAACATTTTCAATTTAGCATAGATCAACCAATTCAGATGGAAATTGGACAACTCGTCAGCGTTTTGGTCTCTTTAGCAATAAGACAGCGAGACCATCTCCAGGACTGCAGATTTTCAAAAGGATATAAAAGGACTTCTCTCAACTGGTCCACGTCGAAAATTCATATTTTAATAAATACAGAACGGAATGTTGGGGTCAAACTTTACATAAGACACGAGATCTGGCGGTCAGAGTTTAGTTAAGACAAGCCGTTGTATACTTTATATATTAATTTAAAAATGTAATTTCAAACCTTGAATAGCTACACCTGCCACTAAATTATTTTTGCTTGAAGAGTAATATTCCTTCGAAAATTGTTTTTCTTGAATAAATTCGCAGTGATGTATGGAACTCCTATTTTGACATTTTGAATTTTTCAAAATCAATCATTTTGTATAAACAAATCCTTTGTGGGTCCGGTTTATTGATTGCTTTATCTACCAAAGCCCCAAGGGAATACTGGTTTGCCCTCTTTCCTCTATGAGATAATTGATGTAAAATCAAGTATGAACGTTCACTGAAAACATATCAAAAAATAGAAAAAGAAAAACTGAGGCAAGAGTAGGCTACGACGAAACTGTTTCTCTACATTAAATGCTTTCAATTATTTTCTTTGATCGCAAACACTGGAGGCACGACAGCTGCAAATGCTCACTGCCACTGAAAACAAATATTTGTTAAACATTTTGTTTAAGCGTTGTACCTTCACTGGCACTACAGCTGTCTGGATCATATTTCGGAACCGACCAACTGATGGATCAACATCCTCTGCAAAGAGAAAGAAAATACTATTTAGAATTTGCAGAAAATGACTGCTAAATGTGGATATTATTGACATTGTGATTTAAGAACTTAAACCCATTTAAATGGCTTTTACAGAGAATTATAAGTTAAAGAAAAGAAAATACAATCGTCCCCAAAATACAGATAACCAGGGCCCTTAACTCACAGACCAAAGAGTAAATCCAAACAGGGTAGTTTCATTAACTGCTGTTTTAAAATTTGCTCATTCTTGATATACATCACCCAAAAGTCATACTTGTTGTGCTGGATCTACACATGCCTTCAGTTGATGATTGGGTCACCCACTCATTTCTGTAACCTTGTTGATTTACATGTACATTGGCTTCACAATCTTACATTGTCCTGTCAAACAGGACAATGACTGTTTGGATATTTTACAGGTCATCAACATATGTACATTTGTGCAAGATTCAAGCTATCGGCCATTTATTTGACTGTTTGATACTACATTATATCTGCCAACATCTTCTATAACATGAATAGAATGGCAATATGCACTTGAACGGTATGTAGCAAAACAGAGAAGAACAGCAAACAAATAGTTTCTTACCAGTCGGTGTATTTTTGCAGCTTGAAGATCTTTCTGGATTCACTATGCTGTGCATTATTCCGCGGTCTAGTGGTGGGGTCCGGAATCTTTCTTTCTTTTCGTAGCCCAAGTGGGCGTCGACGTCCCACCTTTTGGTGTTCTTCCTGTGATGTCGGCATGCTTCCTGCGGAAGTTCCCACTTTTGTGAGCCATCTTCAGATTCTTTTTTCTTGTTTTGTGTTCTGTTTGCGAATCCTTTGGCAATGTTCTCTATTTCCTTTCCAATTAAGTGATTTTCCCGCTTTTTCCTTCAAGGTGTCTGTTTCTGTATTGTTCTTGTATTATCAACTGCTTCTCCAGCCTCATCTTTCTGGCGGAGGTGGGTGGGTTCGCTAGTGGATCCAGAAAGTTTTTTCGAGCTGCAAAACTACACCGACAGGTAAGAAACTATTCGTTTGGCAGCGCGAATCTTTCTGGATTCACTATGCTGTGCAAAGACTTTGTAGTGGTTTTTTATGTTTGTGGCGGCTGGGTGGAAGATGAGCGTTGGTTGTTGAATATATGTTCATGCACCTTCTGTCCTACTTGTGCTTCCTTGTTCATTTGTACATCCACACAGTAGTGCTTAGTGAACGTGTACATTGAAGCCCATGTCGCCGCCAGGCATATGTCTTAAATGTGTGCGTTAGCCAGGAAGGCTATTGTTGCTCCTTTTTTCCTGGTAGAGTGGGCCCGTGCCCCTTCTGCTAGTTCTTGGTCTGCCTGTTGGTGGCAGAATTGTATAGTTTGTGCGATGGTTCCCTTTGTTACTGGTCTACCCTGGAAACTGCTTGAGAAGGACACAAATAACTGCTTTGTTTTCCTGTGCTACTTGGTTCTTTCTATGTAGTGCATTACTGCCCTTCTAGCTTCCAGAGTGTGCAGTGCCCTCTCTGCGTTTGTGGCCGGTTTCTGAAAGAAGTTTGGTATTCGTACTGTCTGGTTGATGTGGAACCTTGATACCACCTTTGGCATAAAGTGTGGGTCAGTTCTCATCACCACCCTATCATTGTGTATTTGGATGTAGGGTTCTTGTAGCGTTCGCGCCTGTAGTTCGCTCACCTTGCGCAGCGAGGTGATCGCTACCAAGACGGCTGTTTTTATTGTCAGCATTTGTAGGGAGGCCTTATGAATGGGTTCAAAGGGTGCTTTCATGAGCTCTGTTAGGACTAAATTAAGGTTCCATGCCGGTGGCGGCATCCTCTTTGGTGGTGCGATCCTCTTTGCCCCTTCCAGGAATCTCTTTACTATCTGTGATGTAAAGAAACTCTTCCCTGTTTCTCCTCTTGTGTAGGCTACTATCGCTGCTGGGTGTACTCTCTGCACTGGTTGAGTACTCTGTATCAGTGGTATCGGGGGAAAAGTGTAAGCAAATGTTCTCGACCAGCTGATCCATAGGGCATTCCACAGGGATCCTTCCCCTGGTTGCCTGGATGCGAAGTCTCGGCATTTTGCATTCTGGTGTGTTGCAAATAGGTCTATTGTCAGTGTTCCCCACCTTCTGAATAGCCTTTGCGTTTCCTGTGTATTGAGCTTCCACTCGTGGGTTGCCGATGTCTGTCTGCTGAGCCAGTCCGCTTCCACATTGTCCTTCCCTGGTAGGTGTATGGCTTGCAGGTCTATTTTGAGTGGGATGGCCCATCTCCAGATCTCCTGTGCTAGGTTCGATAGCGGGGCTGATTGTGTTACTTACTGCTTGTTGATGTAGAACATCATTGTTGTGTTGTCTGTGTGGATCAACACTCTCTGGTTGTACAATTTTGTCTGGAGGCTTTCAGGGCGAAGAACACGGTCTTTAGTTCCAGGTAGTTGATGTGTTTGACCGCATCCGCTGGAGTCCACAGACCCCTCACCCTGAGCTTGCTCATGTGTGCTCCCCATCCCTTCTGGGATGAGTCTGCGGTGATGGTCACCATTGGGGTTGGTGTTAAAGGCTTCCCTTCTGTTCTCCTTGTTCCACCACATCATCTCCTCCTGCACTGCGTGCGTTACAACAACTAGATCTTCCCAACTTCCTGTAGCTCGTGACCATTGTTCTTGCAGCCATTCCTGGAATGGTCTCATGTGGAGCCTTACATTTGGTACCATATGTATGCAGGAGGCCATCATGCCCATGACCTTGCTCGCTGTCCTCACGGTCAGAGCTCGGCCCTTCTGGTAGAGGCACGTCTCCTTCAGCAGGGCCAGTGTTCTCTTGTCGCTGGGGAACACCTTGCTCTGTATGGTGTTGATCTGTGCTCCTAGGAAGATTTTTACTTGCTCTGGATTCATTGAGGATTTCCCCCAGTGAATGGAGAATCCCTGACTCACCAGTGTACTTGTCACGCGCTGTGCGTGTTCTTTGCATGTCCTGTGTGAACTTGCCTTTATTAGCCAGTCGTCCAGGGAAGGGTATAAATGGATCCCTTCCCTCCTTAGGCGCGCTGCCACTGCTGCAAGGCACTTGGTGAAGACCCTTGGTGCGGATTTTAGTCCGAATGCTAGGGTTGTGAACTGGTAGTGATCTTTGTTGATGGTAAATCTCACTAGATGTTTGTGCTGCCTGTTCATTGGGATGTGCAGGTAGGCATCTTTGAGGTCTATGGTGGCCATGAAGTCTTTGTCCCTTATCTGAGGAATGACCTCTTGTAGGGACGTCATCTTGAACTTTTGCGTTTTTATGTACGTGTTTAGGGACCTTAGGTCCAGGAACGGTCTCAGTGTTTCGTCCACCTTTGGTACCAGGAAGTAGGTGGAGTACACTCCCTTGTTCCTTTCTCCGTATGGTACTGGTTCGATGGCCTCCTTTTGGAGGAGTTCCTTTGCTTCCTTTTGAAGTAGCTCTAGCTCCTTTCCTGACTGCGCCCTCTTTTTTGGTTTCCTGTTTGGCGGTGTCTTTTCCAGTTCTATGCAGTATCCGTACTGTATGATGTTGAATATCCATTTGTCTGTGGTTATCTTCTTCCACTCCCGGAAGAAATTACTTAGCCTGCCTCCTACTGGTGTTACATGTTCGTTGATGCTTGGTCCGTGTAACCCTCTGTTGGTCTGGTTGTGCTCCACCCTGGGAGGAGTTGCGTGGGTGGGCACGTATTGCGTGACGGAGTCACTTTGAGGTGGGTTGTTGGCCTCCTCATTTATTTTGTCCACGTCCGTTCGCCCTCCCGCGAATGGACTGGCCCCTTTGCTGGTAGTGCCAGGTTTGTTTTTGATGCCCCTGTTGTGTTTGGCTGTCGCCCTGGTGGGACTGTTGAATTGTCTGGTGTGACGTTCCTGGCTGGTTTCTCCCTCTTCCGTTCGGTCTCCGTGACGGAGTACCACTTTTCATCCCCCTGAATTGTAAGGCCCCCATGGACCTTGCAGTTTCGTTTTCTTTTTTTGAGCTGGGTGAGCTTTTCATCCACCGGCGCCCCAAACAATGTCTCCCCATTGAACGGGGTACTTAGAATGTTGTGCTGTACCTCTGTTTTGAAGCCTGAGATCCTGAGCCAGGCCTGCCTTCTCTTCGTAATTCCCAACATCATCAGTCTGCTGGACGTGTCAGCTCCATCCAAGGCTGTTTTGAGGCAAGAATTTGCCACATTTTTCCCCTCCTCCACAGGTGTGAAGCTCTTTGTTGGTACTCGTCTGGGAGGTGCTTGATCAGCTGTCCGATCTCGTCCAGAATTTGGTACTGGTGCCTGTTCAGTTTGCCATGCGCCAGTGCATTGCAGCATTTCTTTCCATCTTTCTCCCAGTTAGGTCCATCCTCCTGCTCTCCTTGTCTGGTGGTGGCCCTGATGTTGTAGACACATTTGCCCTTTTCCTGGATGTCGCCGCAATAATCGAGTCTGCTGTAACTGATCCTCGGATGTAGGGAGGATCCTTAGAGGAGTGTTTATATTTCTTCTCCGTCCTAGGCGTGACGGACCTGCATGTTGCCGGTTCCTTGAACGCCTCTTTACCCTGGGCCATGACACTCAAGCATGGGGAGGTACTGGCTCCTAGTTTGTGTGGGGAGCAGGGTCTCCAAGAGGAAGTCTGCTTTTGGTTTTTCCTCATCTAGCTTGACTCCAAAGGCTGTTGCCCCGTTCTTGATGACCATATTGTAGACCCCAATGTCATCTGGTGGTGAAGACCTCGAAGGGTACATGTCCACGGCCTCTTCTGGGCTTTCGGTGTCTAGGTCCTGCCACTCCAGGTCCTGTATCCCCGAGGATGCCGAGCCGAGGGTCGTCCGCTGATCGTCGTCGCCTTCTTCCTTGTAGTAGAAGGCTTCTTCCTCTGGATGGTCCTGGGTCTCTGGACTTTTCGGCGGCCCTTCGGCATCTAAGTCCTCCTCCTCTTCTATTTCAACGATCATTGTCTTTGGCTTCGACGGAATCGCGAACCTCTTTATCTTTTCGTCAAACTCCTTTCTTTGCAGGATGTTATCCATTTCGGCCTCGAGCCGTCTTTTCTTTCTCTCCATTTCGGCGTCGAACGGTTCGGCTGATCTCTTCGACGTATACGACGACATGGCCTTCGGGTCCTTTGTCGACGCCGAAGCGACCTTCGGGTCCTTCTCTTTCGAAGACGATCGATCCCTTTCGGGGATGTGTTTCGATGACCATGGCTTTCGGCTGGTCTTCGCCGCCTGGGAGTCCTTTTCGAAGGATCCGCTGGGTTGTTTGTCCTTGGATGCAGCTGCCGCCGTCGAGACTTTCGGCGCCAGTGCTCCCTTCAAAGACTTAGACTCTGTTTTTCGAGAGTCTGTGTGAGCAGTTGGCCTGGTATATGATGTTCACTATTCTAGTGAGCACCTTGCACCAGTCAAAACAACCCTTATGGTGATGGTTGTAAAGTCAACCTTATAGACCAGCTATCCTAGTGGTAGCATGGACAAAGCAGTTAGGCTAAACTCAAGAGGGCATGTGAAGCCAGCTGTTTTACCATATGTAACCCCTTTAATACCAAATGAAAGGACACCACACAGGATATATATAAAATATATATGTTATTTATTTCTAGACAATCCCTCTGAACTCTTTATGAGGTCAGAGGCACAAGCACCATACAAGATACTTAATTAAAATACAATAAGTTGCACAAAATACAGTAGGGCCCTAGGGGCGCACTAAACCATATACTAAAATAGTGGTATAAGGACCACTACACAGAAAGTGAATAGGCCTATGGCAACGCTGGGGCTACGCTGAACTACCAAGAGTTAAGAAGCAGGAGGCCCACGGGATGCGTGTGCAGTGTCTAAACACACACGTGAGTTACCATAGAGAATGAATGGGAACGTAAAAGATGCAAACTAGTTCTTTTAGGGCACTTCTGAATGGACTCGATGAAAGTTACTTGAAACCTAGACAGTTGGATAGTCAATACCCACAGGAGCACCGGAGTACTCGTGTTACCTCACCCACAGGAAGCGGGTGCATAGGTGTCAAAGTGTATCGGGTTTCGTCGCTGCATCCTATGGAGCCTTGAAGAAAGATGCTGCAGGCGATCAGGAGAGAAGTGTCCGGTTGGATCCAAGGGTGGATCGAGGATGAAGAGGACCTGAAAGCTGAGGGGACAGAGTCTGGGTCACTAGCCAGTGACCAGGAAGGAACCAGGCGATGAAGCTAAGCAATCAGGTGATGTCGTGAAGCTTGTCTCTGCAGCCATGTGGACCAGGACGACGACTAGGAGTCAGGCACGGACTGTCCCACGAAGGCTCTCGCTGTCGGCGGTGTCAGCTTCCGGCGGATTGGAGTCAACAAGCCTTGGCAAAGGCAACCCACGCAGGAAACTCAGTTGGCTTCTTAATCAGACCAGCAAGGTCTGATGGGCTGCTTATTTTCAGGGAAGCAAGGGCCAGTCTGGAGCAACTAGACCAGCGTTGGAAATTCAAAGATTCGTCGTCAAGATGGCCACTAGCCAACGGGCAAGTGACCGGACAGACCCGTCGAGCAGGACAATGCAGAAGGGCCCCACGCAGAACTCGTGGAGGGTGCAGGGCTGATCTTCGGTGCGAATGATGCTCGGGGATGGGGCTTCTCAATCCCCAATGCACAGCTTCGAGGGTGTTTTGGGTGCTGCACAAAAAGCAAGTCGCAGACTTTTCAAGATGGACGGTCCAACGTCGCCTCCACGGGTCTCAGCTCTGCTGGGACTGTGGATCGGGCTGTTGGAAGTCTGGAAGTCCGGTTCTCGTCAGGCTTTGTGCTCGGGCTCCGGCGGGAGCGTCGACAAAGCAAGCCGTTGATCGCTGGATGTTGCCTGTTTGCACAGGGTGGTCACTCCTTGACCACAAGGGAGATTCTTCAGTCTTCTATCTTCAGGTAGAATGTCGAAGGTCCAGAGTTTTGTTTCAAGTTTCAGTCAGGATAAATCTAAAGTCTTGGGACTCAGCTCCTACCTATATACCAAATCTAGGGGCTGGATTACCTGCTAGGTCCCTCCTATGGGTGGGACCAGGGAAGGGGGTGGTTACATCCCTTTCCCTTTGTCCAGTTTCACGCCAGAGCTGGGGCTGGGAAGCTCCAGCACCGGTATGAACTGGACTATGCATAGGACACCTTGTGTGCCCCAGGCAGTGTCTCATTTCTTTCAGCACTCCCTGCCCCAATACACAAGAGCCTGTCTGGGGTTGTGCTAGCACCTCCCAAGACAGGAAACCTATTGTCCAAGCCTCCCTCGCTGGAAGGACTCCCAGCAGCAGGAGGTCAGACTTGTGTCTGTGGCAGCAGCATCCATTTTGTGATGCTGAGGCTCTGGTTAACTTTAACCGGGATTAGTAGGAACAGGTCTTCTCCCTCTAGAAGGGTGGAATGCTACTCCCGTCGCCAGAACTGGCGAGGGGGTAGTATTCCAAAACGTATGACACCTTACTCGACATGTTTTGATAAAGCCAAACCAGAGTTAGCATTTAACCGCGAGGTTCATAATGCACTAAAGGGTATATGGTATGGCAATATTCTAGAACAGCTATAAGGACGTGGTTCCGAAAGCTGCAGACAGTCTCAGCTCATGCTAGAGCACCATCTCACATAAAACCAAGCACTCTGCCTCCAGGATTGTTAAGGCCTGCCATAGGAGTGACTTATATGTGTATATGTGTCTAGATATAAGGTTAGATATAGGAATACTATATCTAAGCAAGGAGTGATTACACGACCTTGCCCCAGCTGAGTGATCAGCCAATTGTGTCAATGTGAGTGGCCAGTCAGGGGTGGCATAATACATGCTGCAGCCCCTGGTAGGCCTTGGATGCACCTATGCCCTGGGTACCTATAGTACACTGTACAGGGGCTCATAAGGTGACCCAGTATCCAATTGGTAATGCACCTAAAGTACATTGTAGTGAACTTAGAGAGAGAGCAGCTGGGCTGTGGGTCTGATTAGCAGGCCCACAGCCACATTAAGTCGAAAACCAGTGAAGCAAAAAGAAAAAGTGGGGCGACCATAGGAAAGCAGACCCTACAGTCTGACTCAGACTTTCGAGGGTCTGTCGGGGCTTTAGGGGTCGTCGACTCTCCTACCTCTTTAGAAGTCGTCTTGACGGTCTCTACGACCGTGTAGTCGTCTTCTCCGGCGAAGTTGTCCTCCTCGTCGCTCGAGAGCCCCAGGTCCCGAAGGGACGGTGGTTGTCCCTTGCCTTGCATGTTGTAGTTGGCTCTTCTCTGCCACTCTCTAACCCGGAGAGTCTACGGTGTGAAGGCGGAGCAGGCGTTGCAGTCCTTGCTCTCGAGGTCGACCCGTAGGCAGAGGTTACAAACCGGGTGCTGGTCCTTCTACGCGTATTTGTGGTGGCAGTTACGGCAGAATTGAAAAGGTGTATTGTCCATTTCTTGCGCTCAGGGGGCCCTCTGTGCTCGCATTCTCAGTTGGACGTCGAAGTTCTCCTTCTTAGTCGCCCCAGCTCGTTGGTGGTGTTCCTCGTCGTCTTCTCAATCTTTTCCGTGCAAAATTAGTCTTTTCTGCGTCTTCTTTCCTCCAAAACTCTGTAGCCCCTCGGGGAACGATCCAGACCCAACGGCGGAAAAAAGAATCTTAAGATGGCACCCAAAGGTGGGAGCATCTGCAGGAAGCGTGCCGACGTCATAGAAAGTACACCCAAAGGTGGGACGTCGACGCCCACCTGGGTTACAAAAAAGAAAAGGAAAAAAAAGACTACGATTCCGGACCCAACCACTAGCCCGCGGAATTAGGCACAGCATAGTGAATCTAGAAATATTCACGCTGCAAAATGTATATTTACCATGTTCATGGACATGTTTTCACGAGCTCAGACAATGGTTCCGTTTGATTTGGTAACGGTCTTAAAATCGTTTTTTTAATTATAATAAACCTAATCTCTTTTGGGACATCCAATCTCTTATTTTTGAGCACTAATCCATGACACTAACACTATAGATTACACATTACTCAGTCTATTAAGTCTATGGAAATGCATTAGGGCGACTTTCCTCCCTGAATATCAGATCCCCTGCACTCATGTACTTTTCACTCTATTGTTGAATCAGTGCTGCTAACTACAGAACTAACTTCTTTCATTCAATTTTTACGAGCTTATTTCTAAATCCTCCATTGCGGACCTCATCTGAAGCCCATTTTTTCACAGGTCTGAGCAGTCACTTTGAAGTCTCACCAAGACAGCGCATGCATAGTCTCTTCAAGACCTTCTGTTTTCTGTTGCTTGAAAGCATATGTTCTTCCTCATCCCATCATCCATGTTCCTTTGCCCCCACCCTCCCTCCTGTTGCTTAAGATTCTCAGCTGTGCTGCTGTACAACATGGACAACAACAAAAATCGACAAAGCCAATACTTTGTGCGGACACAATATTTTGGCATTGCAGATGCTGGTTTTCTTTTACCTCCAAGTAGTCAAATATTACACGGTCTCATTTACCATATACCCCTTGCCCCTGCAGCCTAAAAGGAAGTTTCTACTCCGAGATTTCCTGGTCCTATCTGGACTCTTGAGCCAACAGAGATAAGCCCCTCTACTCCACTTGCTCCCTACAGACACGATAGGTCTTGTGCCCTGTAATTCTTCTCTCCTTAGTGTTTATTCCCTAAAGCAGTGTGCTTTCTTACCCAGGTGTTAAGTAAATGTACTCTTCACCAAAAGTTGGCTTGCCGCTAATTCACTTTTCATACTAATGAGTGTTTTCTATATGGTCCGTTTTTTCATAGTGTTTGATTCCTTGCTCCTTTAGCAATTTTACTACTATATTAATTATGTTGTGCAATTTTCCTTGCCACCCCCCCTTTTGACTGGACTTATAGCAATATCATACCATAAATCCCAATTTCATATAATTACTTCTTAAGGTGCTTAGAGAGCACACATTGCTTTCCATTGGTTAACTTCCTCGTTACTCATTTGCTTGCTTCTTATTGGTCAGCTTCTGTAGGTTTTAGGCTTCCTTCCTATTTCTCGGTTTGGCTTTTTTCTGGAGAATGTACGCATTCCTCTGAGCTACTTTTTAAATGCATTTTTAACCACTTTACCGGAGTGGGCCTTTTGCAGCTGGCTCTCACGTGTGCTTCTCTCCCCATCATCCCAAAGTGTTCCTCCCGTGTCAGTGTTTGCTTGAAAGCATCTGTTCTTCCTCGTCCCATCATCCGTATTCCTTTTCCCCCACTCTCCCTCCTGTTGCTTAAGATTCTCAGCTGTGCTGCTGTACAACATGGACAACAACAAAAATTGAAAAAGCCAATACTTTGTGCGGACACAATATATTGGCATTGCAGATGCTGGTTTTCTTTTACCTCCAAGTAGTCAAATATTATACGGTCTCATTTATCATATATCCCTTGCCCCTGCAGCCTAAAAGGAAGTTTCTACTCCGAGATTTCCTGGTCATATCTGGACTCTTGAGCCAACAGAGATAAGCCCCTCTACTCCACTTGCTCCCTACAGACACGATAGGTCTTGTGCCCTATAATTCTTCTCTCCTTAGTGTTTATTCCCTAAAGCAGTGTGCTTTCTTACCCAGGTGTTAAGTAAATGTACTCTTCACCAAGTTGGCTTGCCTTTAATTCACTTTTCATACTCATGAGTGTTTTCTTTATGGTCCGTTTTTTCGTAGTGTTTGATTCCTTGCTCCTTTAGCAATTTTACTACTATCTTAATTATGTTGTGCAACTTTCCTTACCACCCCCCTTTTTGACTGGACTTATAGCAATATCATACCGTAAATCCCCATTTCATATAATTACTTCTTAAGGTGCTACTTCAAGTGCCTCCTTTGTTCTGACGAAGACACCTGTATTTAGAGCTAGAATGGATGGATACGTCAACTGAACCTTCTATCTGAGTATTTTGATGACCACATACTAAACCTCACCAAGTCCATTTCATATAAAACTGATAGTATAGCCAGAGCTTGCCACACTTCATTGCGCTGCTTCTTTTGAACTAATTTTCCCCACATTACTCCCATGGAACCAGAAAACAAATTAAGCAAAAACCTTGGTCTTCTACATATGGTGTCACTCACTTAATGGCCATGATGAGCAGAATAGACTATACATCTTCTACCAAACAAGCAATGGCAAAGCCAACAGGTCTTAAACATTATCGGTGTTTACAAGAATATATGGCTGTAATTTACTAAATGTAGTTCTGTAACATGTATTATTTGTAACTGTATTAGCGTAAAAACATGATATGGTGCTGTCCTGCATAGATCAGATTTGGGCACCAGTTGGACGTCAAAGAAGCACATTTGACTACAATTAGAACGGTAATTCTTGTTTCTTATTTGTGGATTGTGTGTGCGTGGGTATAAGAACAAGAGGAAGGAAGCAGACCGGATGGGAGCAAGAGAAGGAAAAAAAAATCACGCAGCCGTAAGGAGCGCAACACTTAACACAAGAGAGTTTAATTTTACATTGGATGTCTCACTGAATGCTTGGGTTCAATTAATGTATTTTTTTGCCAAAAATGAATGCCTGTAATTTCCTAAATGTAGTTTTGTGATATGTGGATAACGTATACAAATATGGTGCTGTCCCTCATGGACCAAAGTTGGAAACCTATTGGACACAGAGATAAAGGGAGCAAGTGAAACTCATGCAGCCTTATTGAGAGTAATCAATACAAAAGTGTTTAATTCAAAGTAAACGTCTCACTGAGTGCTTCCAATATGCGAAACAAAAAAGTGGCAACATTGGCAGGACGCAAGTACTTTGGCAAGGCCAGGGGAGCATCAAACAGATGGGAAGAAGTGGACAAGCACTGACCAAACGCAAATAAGTGACGATTAAGCCAACCAATGGTAAGCAATGGACAGGCTTACTGTAAGCCCCCTGTTAACCCCTTCGATGCTCATGACGGAACGGTTCCGTCATGAGCATCGGTCGAGCTGTGCTCATGACGGAACCGTTCCATCATGACCACACCCATTTTCATTAGGGCCCAGCACCGGCGGTAAATCTGCACCGCACGGATGAGGTTAAGTAAACAAAATGTTTTGCAAGCGATAGCGCATGGACTGTCTCAGGCAAGACCTAAAAATTTGTGTATTCTTGCATTACATTTGTTTTGCAAAATCCCCATGTGGTTTATTTTAGGTCAGAAATAAAGAAAGGAAGCTTTAAATACATACTTCAAAATACAAACGTATTATCTGCAGACAACTGGCAAAATAGACGGTGACTACCCATTCTGCAGAACAAAGGCACAGTGCTTCTCAGCTTCGACTCAAAATTTGGAAATTGAGACGGAGAGTCCTAGTATCAAGAGCGCTAAAAAGCTCTTACATTGAGATTTTTTAAGTAATTGGACTCCACTCAACCGAAGGGTCTTAATGACTGGTTGGAGAGGTCATGTTATCCACAAAGGCTTGTTTGTTAATCACAGACTCACTGAAGGTTGTGTGTAACATGCTACTTTTAACAAGCATTGGCATAGCCAATAGGTCTCGCTTTTGGGACCTTATAAGTATTTAGTTATGCAGCACAATATCCTTGGTGCAACAACTGTTGCATGGCTAAACACTTCTACGGTCCCAAAGGCGAGACCTATTGGCTATGCCAGTCAAAGTTGTGGGTATAAACTGTGCACTTGTCTGTTGGCAATACAAGAACAGAGGATTCTCAAAGCTCGAAGAAACCTATTGCCTTGTACAACATAGGAGGGCTACGAACTCACAAATGTGGCTACTGACCATAGAGATAGTACAAATTAAAATATGCAAGACAGGAACTACCAGGCGAGGAGTAATACTTGAACCTCCCGTACCATTCACATCGGAGGTTAACATTCCCCTAATGAAGGGCTCCCAGCAGCCCAAAATGCATTGGGACTACCAAATTGGGATAGAACTTGGAATTTTCAGTTTAATTTTCCTTTTCCAAGTTCACTACTTATCGAATCAATGTGGATTACAAACTTTACTCAAAGTGAATATATTCAATTTCTGAAAACAGATTAACCTGCCTCAAACTGATATAATCAACTGACATCACGCTGTGCATTGAGGGACCTTCCCCGCCCCCCCACCCCCCATTCTCAGTCACAAATTAAAATATGCCTACTATAAAAACAGGTGACTCATAGAATGGTGTGTTCACTTTGTATATTTGACACTGGCTTTGTTTGACTTATAAACAGACAAATCCTAAAGGAATTCCAGTAGGAATGTTTTAAATAGGCAAATCCCTGCTGTAGTGAACCCACCCGGGCTAGGCATGTGCTCCGTGTTACCCTGGTGAGCGTTAAAATGTACCTCTGAAAGTACCACGATGCAGAAACTGTTCACCACTGCATTTCCTGAAAGTGATGCCATGCACGTCTAGATGAGAAGCCCAAAATGCCACCTTGGTCATGGGGGAGGGTGATCAGAGCTCTCATGAAGAGCCCTGGAGGGCTCCCAGAGCACATTTGAAACCTCACATTAATGAAGAATGTGTGTATTGCCTAGGAATCATTATGGATATTTAAATCTTGAGTATGGAGTAGATCACTGATTTAATCTCAAATATATGTTGGCTGGTACCAACATGTAGGTCTTAATGTAGAAGATAATGAACAGAACAGCCCCAGAGTTCAGCTCCTCAATGTTCTGGAGAGACAGGAGCACTCAGGATGCTGTACCCTTCGAGGATGGTAGCTAATGGGCAGGGGAGCAGGAGGTACAATTATTGGGCAATTAATGAATGACAGCGACATGCTCCTCGAGACCTGCTGTCAACTTTTTAGCCGAAAGGATCACGGTCTTAATCGATCTGCAGTGGGAAGGAGGGTGGGATATTAAAAGAATGATGACCTATCATGGAGATTCCACAAACCAACCCACAGGGCAGGCATGAGTGGCACACAGACACAGTCTGGCGTCTATGGATGTGTCCAGACATGGAAAATGAATGACTCGCCCTCATTTGAGAACGCTTATTACCACAGACGTGCATTTACTTATAACATGCTTTACTTTTACCAAACTCATGGGTAATAACGAAAGGTTGAATCTCCCCTGCATTGGTTAAAATACGCTGCCCACAGTGAGCCACAGCAGATTGATGAACCCAAAGAGCCATCTTGTCCTCTTTAAAACCTTCCTCTGGGAGAAAGGAAAGTAAAGAAAATCCTCCTTGACTTACGAACTGCTTTTGGATGTGTTAGTGTGTCTCTTCGGTGACAAAGAAGCCTGCATATTGATGCCACTGGATCCATTTCTGAACATGGTCTATGACCAGCAACTAAAACGCAAGTGAGAATGCGCGTGGGAAGCGAGACATGGGGAAAGTAAAACAAAGTTCACAGGGTAGCAGCAGAGAACACTAATGGTATTTAAATAACAGAGTAAGCCCAAAACCAAACAAGCCTTGGCCGTGCGCGAGCGGTCGCGAGACGCGATCTGTTGGGGGGGGGGGGGGGGGGGGTGGGGTCAGGGGGCGGGAGTTGTGTGCTTGCGAAAGTGAATTTGATCGCGATCAGGCGCTGAAAGCTGCAGATGCGTGCACGCGTAACCGCAAGCTTGAGGCCAGCAAAAACCTCTGGTGGCACTTTTAAAAGACACTCACTAAATGCCTTGAAGAGACAGCGCATGAGACCTAAAACAGACTCAATGCAGACCTATTTGCATTTCAGTTCAATGTGAAGATCCGCCAATGCGCCATTCAAGGGACAGCCCCTTATTGTAAAAAGTGATTGATTGTGACACCTCATGAACACATCTTCAGGGATTGTCCTACAGACTGTTCCATCGTAGATGCTTTTAGGGTCAAGTTTATTAAGCACATTTAATACACACGGTTTCCACTTTTTAAGTGTGCCATGCTTGACATTTCTGTAATTTGCTAGCTCTTTAGTTTACACTGCATGTTTGTAAGTGTATGCCACTATACGCTTCTTTACACTCAACTACTCCAACAACAAATAACGTATCTCGTATGTTAAGCGACTCACGTAGAGGTTGTTGGTTTATTTGGCATCCCTGTGCTCTATTGAGTAACTAATCAAGGGAAAAAGTCGCATTCCACGCTTGGTGACACCGTTAAGTACAGTGAAACTTCAATTCTTGGTAAGTGTTTTCTTAGTTTGCAATTAGCATGTTAGCATTGTAATTTAGTTGTATGGAAATCACGCTGGTTGCTGGAGAGCCCCACCAATGGAGTGCACAATCTCTATGTGCACTGCAGGTACTGTTTGAGCAGGTTGTTCTACTGCATGTTTGGGATAACTTGACGGTTGTAAATCGTATGGTTTACAAAAGACGCTTGCAGCTTAAGCACAGTACGAACACATATACCAAACAGGACTTGGGGTTTTTCGTTCTTTGAATTGCCATTTATCTTGCATTTACTGCAATTAAACAGGCACTTTATAGTAACAGCATGAGTTTGGTGATCAACATAAAATTCTGTGTCAACTGGAAAAAATTGAACACCTGTATAGACACCTTGTAATTTGACTAGCACATCTGGGTTAACTGACATCATGTATAACTAACCCTGGGCAGAGCACTACGATCGCGTAGTTTGCGCAACTTCGCATTACGCAACATGCATGTAGCACAGTCCAAACACGCGTAGCGTAGATTAATGCAGCAGTCATTTTTTCTTGCTCGCGGTCCTCAACGTCAAGTTGGCGACCGCGAGCAAGCAAAAAGACATCATGCCGAGACTTTTTCCTCGTTCGCGATTAGCAACATCAAGTTGCCGATCGCGAGCATGGAAAATAAACCTCCCGCCGAGATTCTCAACGCGGGGAGGTCAGGTTTCTCATCGCGAGTGGTCGCATATGCTCGCGATGAGAAACTACCAGCTGCTGCTCGAGTAAAAATCTCCTCGAGCAGCAGAAAACTACAGCTCGCACTGTGCAAGATGCAGTTTTCAATGATTGCACAGTGCCGGATGCTTGTTCGCACTGTGCAATCATTGAAAACGGCATCTTGCACAGTGCGAACAGGGTACTACGCAGTTCGCGTAGTTCTACGTGTAGCGCGTAGTGCACTTCGCATAGCTACGCGTAGCGCTACTTCGCGAACTACGCCCAGGGTTAGTAGTAACACCGCATAATCAAATGCTGTCGTGTATCTATGGATACAGAGCGTATATATTTAGGTTTGTTTGTAGAATGAATTCTGCTACAAAAAGCATCCCCTGGCGAAGGATATAATACATCCGAAAAACAGTAGGCATTATATAAACTACAAGGAATAACAAGGTCTACTGATGCGATTAAAGCTACTCAACATTCACTGGATAAATAAAACGTAACTGGAGCGACCTACAATACTATTACTGATTACTCTAGTCTGGTTTAAATCACAGAAGTGTATGACTGTTTGAGTCTTAAATAGCAATACCTAGCGGCAGTGCCTTGACAGAATAAATAAACTACCAATTCACATTTAGTCACACTAGGGAAAGGACAAATGCAGCCTCAAGAGCACGTTAATAGGTTAATTCTGTAGGACTAGCAGATAATCATGAAACTCATAATTTCCTTTATTATTTGCAGCCACAAATGACACCACAGTACTAAGCTTGTAGCAGAATACCCACCAGCTTCATAGTGGGCATCCATTTGTCTCTAGATGTGGCCTTCTTTTATGTTACTCAAGCATGTATTGAAAAGAGCTTCAATATTTTCCCACTGTTGAGGTTTATATAAATTCAGCAGGGGTTGATAATTTGTGATATGCCACTGCACACTTGAGGCAAGCTCGATTTCCTTTTACTGTATCAAACGGTTAGCTTCCCAAATCTGGCAAAAGGCCAGTGGGTTAATTGTGTGAGGAAACCCACCAATGAAATGAAACAGCCACCGTGTCAATAAACGGCAGCCACCTTAAAAGTATGAATACATTGGTTTATATACTCTCATGATAGCCGCCGAACTGAATCATGGAATGTGGCAGCCATCTTTAAAATGTAGAAACCATATTCTCTATACTTTCAAGATGGTTGGTCACAGTTATTGGATCAGCCAATACAAGCATATTTTAAAAGCACCCAGCATTAGTAAAGACAATAGAAAAAGCCAGTATGACAGAATGGGGGAGGGAGAGAAGATTATAGCAAAGAGATAAGAAGCACAGAAAAGTGATGTGGGATAACCTCCAGGGCATCACAAAGATGCCCTACTTCATTATAGAGTAGTGGTTGTGCATGGATGTGAGAGAAGAGATGTAATTGGGAGGTTTTGATGAATGAGGGAAAGCAATAGAGTGCAATGTCACAGCTAACAAAGTAGGTAGCGGGACCGCTACTCTCATGGAGTGCTAACTAAGGGAAAATACAAGAAGTTTAGTACCATGATGCTATTGGTGGAACAAAAAACCTTAGCCAATCAAAACTAAAGGTATTGCTCCAGGAGCAGGACAACCAGAAGTCGGAAGGAAAGCCATCCAATAGAGAAGAGGGAATTGTGAGACAAGAAATACATCAAATTGACACCCAAAGCCCACTCTGTCTTGTATTGTAAGGAATGCTGTCTGCAACAGACATCTATAGCTGTTGTAGGAAGACTTCAAACAGGGCAAACTGTAGAGAGGGCCAATAATGAAATAATGTAGTTTAAATGCAGAGATTTCCCCAAACTAGACAATTAAGGGTACGCAACAAGCCCCAAAGTATGCCAGTCTTTCAGTGTCCAAACAGACAGGCAGTAACACGTCAACCACTCACCCGGATTGATAACTTCATCATCTTCACTGAATGTGACCCTCGAGTTCCGTCGCTTTCGTTTGGGTCTCTGAATGTCCAGGTTGCCTTCTTCTATTGTGAGCGTGGATATTCGCTTGTTGTGGGCTGTATTAAACTCTGTCAGGTTCTAAAATCAACAGAATTATTCACGCTGGTTATTCCCATAAATTAGTATATAGTCACAAAAAGGTCTAGATGTTCTGCTTCTGCCACCAACTTAATGAAAATATTACAATATATACAGTGTTCAAGTACACACATCTTCAGAATAAAATTAATTTAAATATATAGAAGATGTTCAAACACAAATGTAGCTCAATCCACAGCCACTAACCCGGACCCTATCCTGCACAAGGACAAAAAAGCTTTACTTCTAACAATCCGTTTGTCGATTGTTGCATTGCAGATCACATGGTGTGCACTATCTGGCCACTTACGTTTGGTTCAGACTATAACAAACTTGTTTTTATTTAAAGTTTTTTATTCTGTTTTAAGAATGACTCGTGATCACGTTCCAGAAATACAAAATGGATCAGCATGCAGATTCCGTAGACTACAAATTATTCCCACATTGCAACAGTTATCTATGTATCGGTGTGAAGTAAAGAATGAAAGGTTAGAACCAGAAACTCTACTGCTTTTCATTCAGGAGAGGTGGAAGTGCATGTGAACCTATAACACAACAAGCTGCAAACCAAATGAAAGGTTTTAGATTTGTAGCAGGTTTTTCTGCAGACCACATGGTGTGCTCCAACTGAACAGCAGCGTTGCTTCCTCTTATGTAGGAGAGTGACGAAAAGCAATAGGTACGGTTAACCGTCTTCAACATTGGCTGGCCCACCTCGGCTCCTCTCAGTGTGAATGTCAACAAAAGGTTACATCGATATACATATGGGGTATATTACAAAGAAGGCTATAGCAGCTCCCTTCTTTAACGTGGAATGATACTGAGAAATGTTAACAAGAAACAGATTTACAATTGTATAGCAAACCTGGAGGCAACCTACACTTCGAACCAGAGATAGCTTGCTTAGATATAGAAAGTCTTAAGTGTATGGGTGTAGAGGAAACAAACAGTTTGATACTGCATATTGGTTTTGTTCTATGTAGCATATGAGGGCATGTTTAACTTCTGGAGACAAACACTTTCTGCCAACTAGGTAGAACTGGAATACAGAAGTAGGCATTTCTTTTGTAAAGATCAAGAGCCATCATTAAATTACCCTACCCCAGAAGTAGGATGACTTTCTGTAGGGGGGTCATACTGAAGAATAAGTGATTAACCTTTAACAATGTCTTATAAGGCAGGGACTGTGTAGCTGCAGATTACTTACCGTAGTATTATCCCCAGGCATTCGTCTTGATCCGGAAATTCTTGAGCAGTAGCCCTGCGTGCCGTATGGTGGTTTCGGTCGGCTATGTCTCAGCAGCGCCCGGCCCAGAAGGGATGTGCGCAGTGCCTATAGAGGCACCACTCCAGTGCACTGACAACCTTTTAATCTCACCACATTCCCATGCCAGTATCGTGGAGCCACAGAAGATGTGAACTAAGTCGTATGCAACATTACAGGTCTCATAAGCAAAGCCCTATGCCAAAACTTGTTTGAAGTGCTGTGATGGTCGGTAAGGAATCTGCAGCTAGATAGAATCTCTACCAGATAAGGCTTTACATGGGTAAACATTGGAAGGACACAAGTTTTTTGGCTAGGCCAGGGGAGCGTCAAACAGATGGGAAGAAGCAGCCATGCACTGACCAAAGAGAAGTAGGCAAATGAGTGACGATTAAGCCAACCAATGGTAAGCAATAGACAGGCTGTAAGTCCCCTATTAAGTAAAACAAAACTTGCTCATCTGATAGACTTCTAGCCGCAGATTCCTTACCTTAGAATAGATATATAGGAGACACCAGGAGGAGCATGAGGGATGTTCATCACCAAATATGGAAGGAGAGAGGAGGAAAAGTGTAGGCAAGGATCCCTGACCTGTTAACCCACAGTGTACTGCCGATGAACTCAGTGTGGGTACCTGGAGGCACAGTTTGGGGATTTGCGTTTTTGGTGGTGAGAAACAGGTCTATCTGTGGGATAAAAATTCTCTGCTCTGGGGCTGGTGATTGGAGTTCCTACTCATGAGCTTGCTGATAAGGTTCACAAAGTCATTATCAACCCTCCAGAAGGTACTCAGATAGCAGATGTAAGCTGTTGTGGTACTGACAGTGAACGAGGAGTGTGTGCTGCCCAGTTTCTTGAGGTAATACATTGTATTCATGTTGTACATTTTTGCGAAAACTATCTTGCCCTGTATGACCAGACAGAAGACTTTTAGAGCTCTGCATATGGCCAGCAGCTCAAGGTAGAGGATGGGACATCCCTGGTATTGAGTGGGCCACAGTCACTGCAGCCCTATGGTCAAGATGTGCCCCATAGCCTGCGACAGAGAAATCCTGGGTAATGTCAACTGTGGGGATGGCCTGCCCGCAAAAAGACAACTAATGCAGAGAGTGATTGGTGCTGGCCTTTACCAAGACAAGATTTTCCCAGAAACCCGCAACTTGTGACCACTTCGCCAAGAGGTATTCCTGGAGTGGACTTCCATGGCAATGTATGGGGCCATCTTCATCCTGACCGTAAGTTGATTATATGGCTGAAAAAGAGGCAGCAGTTGTTGAAATGCCAACACCCTCTGTTGGTTGTGGTAGGATTCACTTGGGACTACATTTAGGACAGACCCTAAAAAGAGCTGGACATGTATGGATCGAACATGGGATTCAGTGGTTTTTAATGTGAACCCAGATTGTGGAGCAGGGAGACTGCAGCTTGAGTGTGGCTAGGCAATCCTCCCTGCCTGCACTCTTGATCAGGCAAACATCGACGTAGGGGAAGACATGAGGGTGCCTACCCCCCCGGGCTTCCAGAAAGGAGTACCCTCCACCGCCAGGAGAAAATCAGGTCCAGTAGGGGTCCAACGGTGTAGGTGGGTTCGGTAACGTGCTGGGTGAGGGAGATCAAGTTTTCAAGGTTTTTCAGAAGGGCCACAGAGTTTTGGAAAGTGAGGACTTCTAGGTGAAAGTTAAGGATTCTGGCGTGGATGAATGTGCTGCCTTGAAGAGGGGTGTAATGAAGCTTTAGCTGGTGTGGGTGTCTTTGTATGTAGATCATGCTGATGGCACATTTGAATATGATGGCGATTACACCTCCGGGCTTGTGCTGATGGTCTTGCCTGGTGATCTTGTAGCCGGCAGGGATGGATTTAGCGATGTCCAGGGCCAAGTTTGGGTTTAGCCATGTTTCCATAAGAAAGAGCAGGTCTTGAGTGAGGCTGAACTGTAGGTTCCATATATCCATGCCATGTTTGGCGATCGAGGGGTGTTGAGGAACATGCATGCAAGAGTGTCGTGTTTGGGGATATTTGGCCTGCGTGAGTAGGTGGCTTGTTTGTTTATGTGTGAGCAAGGGGTGCTGTTGGTGCAGGAGTAGTTGGTTTACTGGTGTGGCAGCGTGCATGAGAACTTAAAGAGGCGCCTGTGAATGGTCCTTACGTGTAGTGTAGTGTGGTATAACAGCAGTGCAACGAATGGCACCTGGGGTTAAGAGTCGTTATTGTCGTTGGTTTGGTGTCTGGCATCACTGGCAGCAGGTTAGTCATGGGTATGACGAGAGCCAGGGTTCCTGCAATACCACAGATTCTGTACCAGAAATATTACAGTATAACAAATGAAGGAGTTTATTCAAAAATGAATTTGCAATACTCACAGCCTTACAGTGAGTATTGCACAAAATGCTGGAAACAAATATTGTATTCCAGCATATAAACAGATGTGCTAGATCTGAACATAGCATATCGGGTTTGGCTTCTGGCATCTCAGAGTTATTC
The DNA here is from genome assembly GCF_964263255.1 of Lissotriton vulgaris. NCBI lineage: Eukaryota > Metazoa > Chordata > Amphibia > Caudata > Salamandridae > Lissotriton > Lissotriton vulgaris. The sequence goes on along the minus strand of NC_141687.1, from coordinate 1,615,907,183 downwards.
CTCAAGCACCGACTGTCTGCAGGGGAGGGTGCACTGCACAGATAAGAATGGTCTGTGCAGACTAGGTCTATAAACAAAACAGGTCTTCAATCGGATGGGTGCAGTCTAGAGAGGAAGAGCCCCACTGGCAGAGACCATCACGCAGCACGACCGGCCCCACATTATAGTGAGCATCCCCAAGTGAGATATGTGGAAGGAAGAAAGCATATTCTACAGAGTGTAAAAAACATGGTACATAAGACCAGCTGCAGGAACTACAGGTGACAGCACAAAAATGGTGGGTTGTGGTGAAGCAGCAGCAGCGTGTCATTTTTAGGTCTCGCCTGAGTTGCAGTGCATGCGCTGCTTCGCATTGGCGAGCCTTATTGTCGTTGGTTTGGTGTCTGGCATCTCTGGAAGCAGGGTTGGTATCCGCCCTGTCGCCCTTAGGCCCCACCCACTGGACTGGAGAGTTAGCTTGCGCATGGGGTCTCTTCCAGACACGCCTGACTTGCCCTAAGAAAGACACTCAGTTGCGGTCTGTCGGCTAATGAAGGCGCAAAATTTCTAAGCAATGAATGTAACGAGTGTCTCTTACTACTACCAACATCCGTAGGCACGTTATAATACAAGGGAGACGGCAGTAGGTATGTGTTACAGAACAATTGTCAGCAGGACTCATATAAGTATCTCTGTTGCAGCTTAAAAAGAAGTCAAATGTATTTATTTACAATGCCTGATCCATACCATATAATTTAGAAAAAGCAATCAATCAAAGCCACTTTTCTCTTGGATTCAGATTTATTCATTCCTCTGAGCCACACGAGGTGTAATAAGTACAGCAAAAAATACTGCAGCCTACGCTCCGCTAATAAGGGGGAACTGATATACGGGAGGGAAAATACACTGTACAGAATCACAGACTGTCCACGTATTTGAGCTCCTTTTTTGCCATCTAGTGGCTCGGTTAAGAATGGTCATTGTAAAATTAAAAAATAAATTCCAACAAAAGTTGTGCTTGCCGCTTAGACACTCCTTGCTATCGAGCTAAAGACGGGTTAGGGGTGATGTTTACACTAAGCGCTGTTAATGAGTGCAGTAAACTCTGTCAGGCCACCATGTCGGGATCATATAACCCAGAGCCCTGCTGTTGGCGCATTCTGTAACACTCCCTGGGGTGGTTCGGCGAAGCAGGTCTTTGCAACAATACAACTTGTTAAAGAACAAGGGCTAGGGATGCGATTTACTTCTAATGCTGTTGATTGGCTGCTGTGATCACGCAGCAAAACAGACCCTGTAGTGGCACTGTGCCATCGCGCGTCTCCCCTGAAGGCCCCTCCAATAGGAGCCCACCGAGCACTGCACCACATGGGCCAGGAGAAACCTCTGTCCACCCCCACCCACCTCGCCGGACACACACTGGACGCAGTCTTCTCATCCTGCAAAGACATCGTCTTCAACCACGCCACCGGACTCCACTGGACGGACCACAGCTGCGTCCACTTCTCCTTCAAGAGAACGACGACCCACCACCACCAGCAACAGGCCGCCCGCAGAAGCTGGAACAAGATCACAGCAGACCAGCTCGCCACCTCCCTGAGCCAGCACCCTCCTGCCAGCTCAGCGAATCCCAGCCAGGCCGCCGACAACCTCACAAAGTGGATCAGCAACTGCGCGGACGAACTCGCCCCGCTGAGGACCCCGCCCAGCAGACCCGGCAGCAAGAAAGCCCCGTGGTTCACCGACGAACTCAAGAGCTCCAAGAAGAACTGTCGAGCCCTCGAGAAAGTCTGGAGAAGGGAACCTACACCGGACAACCTTCAAGCTGGCCACCCGGAAGCACCACCAGCTCATCCGCGCCGCCAAGAAAACTGCATTCAAGGACCGGCTGGACAACAACGCACACAACTGCAAGGAACTCTTCAACATCGTGAAAGAGCTATCCAACCCCAGCGCAGGAAACAACGACATCACCCCATCGCAAGACCTCTGCAACTCCCTCGCTTCATACTTCCACAACAAGATCGCGGACATACACAACAGCTTCAACAACCAACCAACGCACACCAAGACCGAACAACCACCCCCCACCACCACCCTCCACGCCTGGACCCCGATCAGCACCGAAGACACCATCCGCACGATGAACTCCATCCACTCCGGATCACCGACCGACCCCTGCCCTCACCACGTCTTCAACAAGGCTGACGCTGTCATCGCACCCCACCTGCGAGACATCATCAACACATCCTTCGACACCGCCACCTTCCCCGAGAGCTGGAAGCACGCCGAACTCAGCGCTCTACTCAAGAAACCCACAGCGGACCCCACCGAACTCAAGAATTACCGCCCCATCTCGCTCCTCCCGTTTCCAGCCAAAGTCATCGAGAAGACCGTCAACAAGCAGACGGCCGCCTTCCTCGAGTCGAATGGATCCCTCGACCCCTCACAGTCCGGCTTCCGAGCCAATCACAGCACCGAGACCGCCCTCATCGCCGCCACCGATGACATCCGAGCCCTGATGGACAACGGAGAAACAGCGGCCCTCATCCTCCTAGACCTCTCCGCGGCATTCGACACGGTCTGCCACCGCACCCTAGTACAGCGCCTCAGCAACGTCGGAATCCAGGACAAGGCGCTGGAATGGGTCATCTCCTTCCTCGACGGAAGAACACAGAGAGTCCGCCTACCACCGTACAAGTCAGAAGCCACCGAAGTCATCTGCGGCGTCCCTCAAGGATCCTCTCTGAGCCCCACCCTCTTCAACGTCTACATGAGCCCCCTCACGGCCATCGCACGCCAACACAACCTCAACATAATCTCCTACGCCGACGACACCCAGCTGATCCTCTCCCTGACCAACGACCCCGCCACCGCCAGAGCCAACCTGCACGAAGGGATGAAAGGGGTAGCCGAGTGGATGACGACCAGCCGCCTGAAACTGAACTCGGACAAGACGGAGGTCCTCATCCTGGGCCCCTCACCCTCCGCCTGGGATGACTCCTGGTGGCCTCCCGCCCTGGGCACCGCACCCAAACCGACAGACCATGCACGCAACCTGGGCTTCATCCTGGACTCCTCCCTCTCCATGACCAGGCAAGTCAACAACGTTTCCTCGGCGTGCTTCAACATCCTACGCATGCTACGGAAGATCTTCTGGTGGATCCCCACCGAGACCAGGAAGACCGTCACCCAGGCCCTCGTCACTAGCCGACTGGACTACGGCAACGCCCTCTACGCCGGTACCACCGCCAAGCTCCAGAACGCCTCAGCCAGACTCATCCTCGACATCCCACGAACCAGCCACATCTCCGGACACCTGAAAGACCTTCACTGGCTCCCCGTCAACAAAAGAATCACCTTCCGCCTCCTCACCCACGCACACAAAGCCCTACACGACCAAGGCCCGAGCTACCTCAACAGCCGAATCAACTTCTACGCTCCCAAACGCCACCTCCGATCAGCCAACCACGCCCTCGCCGCCGTCCCCCGCATCCGAAGAGCGACTACAGGAGGAAGGTCCTTCTCCTACCTGGCCGCCAAGACCTGGAACTCCCTCCCGACCGACCTGCGCCTGACCCAAGACCACCTCTCCTTCAGGAAGAAGCTGAAGACCTGGCTGTTCGAGCAGTAGCGGCACCCCCCCCCCCCACCCCCAGCGCCTTGAGACCCTACGGGTATGTAGTGCGCTTTATAAATGTCATTGATTGATTGATTGATTGAACGAAACCTGTGACTTCATGCTGCTAGATCATTGCGTGCCTCACACAGCACCTGGGAGCACCATATGTGGAAATTACTTATTTGCTCTATTTGCCATTCTTTGTTGGCAAATGGACATTACTTTATAACCGGAACTAATACCTTATCTTAACTTCACTGTAGGCCCCATTTACTGGCCATTCGTAATGCTGACCTAGTATCCAAATGTTTTCATCAACGGTGCCTCGTCTTGGTCTAATGTTCGTCTTTGCCATCTTTTATTTTCACTTGACATTTTAGGTATTAAAAACATGTCAACTAGGGATTCTTTTCAGTAGTTTTTGTGTAAGCAGCCAGCTTGTACATTCATTTGGGAGTGTGTTTACCTTACATATAGAGGGGTCAGAGCTGTAAACAGAAACAAACATTTGCAATGCAATTGTATTGTATTGTAATTGCATTTATATAGCGCTTGCTACCCCTGACGAGGTGTCAGAGCTTTTTTGGCGAGTAGCCCGCTACTCCGGGACCCATAGAGGATTAGTGCTGAATTAGTGTAGTGAAACATGCGAGTACATTTTAAGTGGTGGATAGGTTAGTCGGTTATTTGGATTTTGAATAATGTCTTTGTGAGATTGTGAGGTATTGGTATTGTAAATGGCAATGCTTTTTAGGTCTCCGCCTGCGAAAGACTGCACATGCGCAGTCTCGCCGGCGAGACTTAATGGGGTAGAGAGAACATCACTAGCGAGGTTAAGCCCCGCCCCTCTTCTCCTTTGGCTCGCCTCCTAAACGGTGGCCAGCCATTGGAGAAGAGGTCCTTCTTTCTATCTAAGCCCCATCCTTTTCAGACTGGGGGGCGTGTTTTTGACTTTCTTTCTTACATTCTTTATAAACAACAGTCAGAAACACGCACCCCAGTCTGAAAAGGACGGGACTTGCTGCCTCTCGAGGACACAAACTTTGTGTTGACAAAAGGCACCAGGTACAGAGCCCGCTCCCAGGCCTCGCCTGTAGCAGCTTCAATTTACAACCCTCAGCCCTCACATTGCCTTTTGAAGCGCTCATTAAGTCATGGCTGTTCACTTCATAGTGCGCTCTTTATAACCCGGGCCACGAGTGGGTCTAATTGAAGCTAAGGACAAGCCCCCACTGCAGCATTGTAATATCTTCCGAGGATGAGAAAAACAATATGAGGATATATACGTCGCCCGGGATTCACACCGCAGTTGATTGCAGCTATACATAGCCGTAGGTGGGACCGTTCATGCCCTACTCATAAAACAGAGCACGCCGCGCGAATGCAGAAAAGCGTCTAAATATAGGACTGAAATGTCTTTGACATGGAAAGCGTACAATGCGGTGCAGTCTCAGTTTTTCTCTCTCAATTGTTTATTTAAAAATAAGGAAGGAGTGAGCGGCGAGGTCGGGCGAGCCTCATTTGCAGTCGCGAGATGCTAGGGGGTTGCAGAACTTGAGAAGGTGAGTAATGGGTTTGTTTTGGAGGCGGGTGTTGATCCCTGTACCCGTTGTGTGTTTTGTGTCACGGTGTGTTTTCAGTTGTTGCTTCCTCGCTGCGCGCCCTTGTGCGTTGCACCCTTTGTATAAATCTGGACGTGGAGGGGGGCGCTGCCTGTTTCCTCCGCCGAGGGGCTGAGATTAAAATACCAGGTTGTGTTTCACTGTCGGCTTCTGCTGCCATACACCAATGAAGGAGTGAGTGGCGAGGCCGGGGCGAGCCTCATTTGCAGTCGCAAGATGCTAGGGGGTTGTGTTTCCAACTAGGCAGATCAGTGAGTCAATGCGCCTGCTGCAGACATCTCTCCCCCGGTTCACAGACTGTACGGGGAGGGGAGGGGTGGAGCACTGGTTTGCCAGATGAGTGTCTGACCAAGAGTCACGGGTTCAAGTCTCAGCAAGAAAGCTTGGCAGGTTAATGTCCCTGCTGCAGACACCTGGCTGTGCCCAGCGGGTCTCGGGTGCCAGTATGTGAAGTGGTGAGTTAATGTCCCTGCTTTGGATGTTTGTTTGTTGCAGGCCACCTGCTCCGATCTAATATAGCGCGTCGGGGAATGCCCCTGTGTTTTCTGTGTGCACACTGATCAAAAGGTTGGAATTTTATGACAGCTGAGAGGGTTAATGCACTCCCTACAGGTGGGTGTGTCTGCGCGCCACAGGCCATAAAGCCTTTCCTGTTGATTGCTTACCGCTATAGTGCTATAGTGCCCCTGACGCATACCTATTTTCAGGGCACAGGATCAAATCCAATCCCATTAAACACCTCTATGGGTCGGTAGGGGTGCCCCCTCTCGCCGCTCCTCTTTGCCCTGGCGATAGAGCCTTTGGCGGTTCACGTCCGAACGGAAATGGCGCAGTGGGGGTATCACAGTGGGCGAAACGTGTAACGTGGTGTCCTTGTACGCGGACGATGCCCTCTCATTTAATGGCTCTGCGGGAATCGCTGCCTATCCTGCTCCAGCACCTGGGTCGCTTCGGTGCGGCTTCGGGTCTGAAAATTAATCGTGGAAAGTCCCTGATCTTCCCTCTGGAGGGTTACGGTCCTGGGCCCCTGACGGACCTGCCGAGGCTAGGGCTGCGCTGGGAACAGGAGGCGTTCCGGTATCTCGGAATCCAGGTGACTCCAACAGATGCACAGCTGTTGGCCCGAAATGTCGATCGGATTCTTAAATCCTTACAACAGTCGGTGTCCTTTTGGAACTCCCTGCCACTCTCCCTCATGGGGCTGCTAGCCGTCGCTAAGATGGTGATGCTCCCTAGGACGCTATACGTCCTCCAGAATTTTCTGTGCCCTCTCCCCCGCGAGTATTCCGCACACTTAAAACGTTGCTTACATAGCTACTCTGGGCGGGACGGCGTAGCAGGGTTGGCCTTCATACCATTGTTCAGAGGAGGGAGGCCTGGAGGCGCCGAGATTTGAGTTGTACTAGTACGCGGCACAAATATTGCCGGCTGCACGGTGGTTCGCGGACGCTGATAGTTGGGAGATGGGACTTCTGGCCGGCAGAGCAGATGAGCAGACATTGCAGGTGGCAATGATGCGGGGACTGGGAGCAGACGAGGACCTACCGTATGTAGTACGCCACACAGCGGGGATCTGGCAGCGGTTTGTGGAAAAAATATTGCGACGAGCCCCCTTTAATAGGGAGCTACCGGTGTGGATCTTGGCCCCTATGAGTCCCATGGAAGAACACATGTCCTTTCGGGACTGGCGGCGGGAGGCTGTGAGACCTTAGCTGACCTTTACCCCAATGAGTCCTTCGTGTCTTTTGAACAGGCTGAAGAGGCCTTCGGTCTGGGAGGGGGGCAATACTTACACTACCGGGGCCTCCAGGAGGTGGCGAGAGCTGCCTGGCCCAAATTCCCAGGAGCATACCCGCCGTCCCATACCCTGAACATCCTCCTTTACTGTGGTAGAGGGCGTAGACTGATATCTTTGCTGTATTCAGCCATGCAACAGGATTCAACCCCGCCAGTCCCGCCCTCGTGGGGGGCTTAGGAGACAGACCTTGGGGCCGCCCTGGACCAGGAGCAGCGCAAGCGTATAGGGAACCTCACACGTAAGGTATCATGCAATGTGCGGTTCAAACGGACACACTTTAATTTTATGCATCGCACCTATTTGACTCCGGTTTCCTTGCAGCGTATTTCAGGTGACAGGGGGGACAACTGCCCCAGGTGTGGGGTGGAGGGAGCGGGGTTCCTACACCTAGCCTGGGACTGCTCATTAGTCAGGAGCTTCTGGACGGCGGTGGTGGACCGGATAAACACCATAACCGGCCTTCGGATAGACCTGAACCCGCATCACTGCTTATTAGCTTTGGTCCCTAAACCTAAGAAAAGGAACCTTTCCTACAAACTACTGCAATTAATGTTGGTATTAGCGAGACGTAGGGTAGCGATCACCTGGATGGGGCGGAGGGCTCCTGAGGTGCCAGTCTGGCTTAGAGATGTCAGGGAGTGGTCTCTGGCCGAGGAGACGCATATGCAGCGTACACGCAGGAACAAGAAACTGCAGGACGATCTGCTCGCCTGGTGAGTCAAGTGTGCTACGGGGCTGTCTCAGTGATTCAGATGGGACGAGTGCTGAATTATTTTCTTCGGAGGGGTCGGGGTCTGATGGGGAGGGAGGAGGGAGTGGGGCGGCTGGGTCTGTTCTGGTGTAGTGCTCGGCTGTTTCCTCATATGCATCCCCTGTTATCATGATTCTTTCATTCCTCATGGACTCAGCCTGACCTGTGATGTCTGTACCCAGCAGTGCCGTAATGAGGTAATCTAACTGTATACACGTCTTGTATTATTTATGCCAATTGCAGGGGGGTATGTTGAAAAAAATCAAAATAAAGTTTTTTAAAAAAAACACCTCAGTGGGTTGTGCCCCAGTTGCAGAAATGTGTGTGTATGGTACATGCTATTGGTTTCATCTCAGTTAGACACATTGTTGTCTAGACCCATCTATTGATGAAATGTAAGAAGAGGAGAGATGTGTACAGCCTTATGTCAAGAGTAAATGTGCAAGAACTGTTTGACCCGTGCACCACTAGGACCTGGAAAGGTTGGCTCATGAAACAGGGGTTCGAGCTGTGTGTGGGTATTTATTATGTTCGAGCTTGCAAACTTCCCTGTGGTGCGTCCTCCTTTCACAGGGTTTGAAGAAAGGGTTCTGAGACAAGGCAGCTATCTGGATTAAGAGACGTACTTCAGAGCTCTATCTGTAGCCTCAAGGCCCAGCAGGGCCAACTTAGTCTTTCATCCTTAGGTCTGTCTTTAATCCTTGAGATGTTGATATGGCAAAATACAATAGCATCATTTATGGACCCTTCTCCTGCAGAGCAGCTGACACTAAGGGGTCGGGAAAGGTGTAATGAGGGGTGCAGTTCTGAGATGGCATGGCTTGAATCTTTTAGGTGGACTTATTTATAGGTCAGTAGAAACCTTGACAGACTGGTGGTGTGTGGCTCTGTGTGTGGCTCTGTGTGTGTGGCTTTGTGCGTGTGTGTGGTTGTGTGTGTGTGGCTGTGTGTGTGCAAATGCAATAGGTCTTGCATTTGCAAGAGATTAAGCTATTGGCATTGTAAATGACAATGCCATTTATTTATCTGTTTTCAAATCCAACACAAATAAATACTTTGTCATTTACAATGCCAATAGCTCTAACTTTTGCAAAGGTGAGACCGTTGCATTGTAAATGCTAGTTATTTATGTGTTTAAAAAAAGCTGCAATAATAAAAGCCATTGTCATTTACAATGTCAATAGCTCAAAATCTCGCAAATGCGAGACCTATTGCATTACAAATGCTTGTTTCATTTTGTTCTGTCTCTGCGTCTGGACACGGAGACAGAACAAAATTAAACAAAATGACAAATATGTACACGGAAGAGCTTTTACAATATTTTAAGGGTAACATTTTCCTTTTGCCTACATTCAACACTGTAGGTCTCAGGCTAAATAACCATTTTGTTTATAGGGCACTCTAGGCTACAATGACGTTCGTATAGGTTATAAGGGAGTCCCAGATACACTTTTTCATGACTTAATACATCAACAGATCAGCAAAGATATTAAATCCATTTCCTGGCAAGGCACTTAAATGTCAGCAGCCTAAAGCAGTAGTCATAACATTTGCATTCTGGTCATTTTAGCAAGGCTTATTCAAAACTCCACAGGTGCATGCAGAATCAAGGATGCCTCCTCTCATGGCTGGGGTAAGCGAGCATACCGAACACGACTCGTGCAACCCAATTTTGACAAATCCAGCACTCTGAGCAGCACTTGTAGCTGACTAATAATATGTAGGTAGCTGGCTATGTATATACTATACCAAAGTGAGGTATAGTGTGCACACAGTCCAGTGGAACCTCAAAAGGTAGGCAGAGGTAACGTTAGATAGAACCTTGCTCTCTATTTGTGGTAGTGTTGAGCCTTCGTTGTACACACTCAGTCAGCAAACTAATTCACACACTCAAAGACTGAACTTCAGACCAAATGTTTTTGAATAAAAATATTCTTTTAGTTATTTTATTTCTTAGAACCAAGCAAGCCTGGAACAGGTAAGCAATTAGTACTTTACAGTAGTAATGCAATTGAAAAACAGTTTGAATGATAATTGTAAATGCACTTTGGTTTGATTTACAGTATGGAAGCAGAGAAATGCAATACTTAATAAATGCAGTACATATACTTCAATAGGCATTTTAGTAAAATAGCAGGTAAGTAACTTTTGAGATTACTAGGCTTACACAGAGTAGTATACCTAGATACTACTCTGGGACATTGCCTGAAAACAGGTAAGTAAAATCGTTTTCGTTAGATTATGCAATTTTAAAGAATTTCTTTAGTTTCTTAAACTCCACACTTAGAAACTCTTCACAGAAAAACAGTCAATGTTATCCTTTGGAGAAAAATAGTGTTATCGGTTTTGAGGTAAGTATTTGGTAGTGGGAGTTGAGGTTCTGGGGGTAGACTCAGGGGTCCCCCAAGGTTAATGAAGCTTTCTAGTTACACCCTAAGCTGCACTAGGGCATCCGGGTGCTGAGGCCCAATGTTATCCAATGGGGGATAGGGGACCTTAGGGTGGTGGCTGCTGGCAAGCAGGCCACTTGGCTGTGGGAGCAAAGTTCCTGGACTTTAGCTCAGGGCAAATGGGAAACAAATGTGCACCAAAGGAGCACCCTCAGCGGCACTAGGGCAGCCGGGTGCAGTTTCGACGTCGGACGCCCTGTTTTCAATGGAGGACCTCCGGTTTACAAAGACACTGCAGGCTTGGGAATGAAGGTCTTCTGGGTGCAAAAACCACTTCGAGAGGTTAAGTCAGGAAGTTAGGGGTTGGGCACACAGGGCCGTGGGGCATCGGGTGCAAGGGTGCCTTTTGTGGTCGGTTCTTCTTAACCGCTCCTGGTCGCGGTTAGGAGGGGGGGGGGGGGGGGAAGGAATCTTCTGGCTTTAGACTGCAGGCATCTGCTGGAGGCTTGAGGCAGGTCAGGGTTCGCTGGATCTAGGGTCAGGATCTCCGGGGTGACCTCCTCGTGGTGTTTACCCACTCGAGCTCGGGCCGTGGACGGCGTGTGCGGAGTGGTGCAGATTTGCGGTTTTCCAGCCAAGGCCAGAGAATGCAGATGAACAAATCCAGTGTTCACGGGAGACAAAGTCTTGAAGGAAGGCAGGTCCTCCGCGGTTTTCGGGGTTGCTGGCTGCAGGACACACCGGGATTTCGCAGGTTCGTGGGGGAAGACAGGCCGGTAGGGCTGGGGCCAAGTCAGTGGGCGTCTTCCTCTTGTTAGCTGCTGCACAGTTCTTCGGTCCTTCTATTTCTTCTTCTTGTTTTTTCTTCTTGTCTGAGGAAGCAAGGCTCAGGGGTGCTCCTAAATACTAGATTTAGGGGTGTTACAGGTAGGTAAAAGGCAGGGGCCAATAGGTCCCTTCCCTGGGGTGGGTACTCCCCCCTATTATGCTACCCTCCAGTGGGAGGGGGACATGAGCCTGTCCCTGGTTTGCTGAGCCCCCCCCCCCATCTACAAGATGGCGTGGACTAGGAGTTGTGCTTTACCTCGCCTCCCCCACCAAAGGGGTAGAGTTGGCAGAGGTGGAAACAACTCTCTTCCTCACTTGTTTTTCCCACCGGTTCTCCCGCCCAAAGTGGGGATCAGAACCTTTGGGGAGCAGTTGCTGAGAGCAGCAAGTGGCCTGGGGAATCTCAAAAAGGCGACAAGCCTTTGAAGCTTCCCCTTCGTGAACCGTGCCCATCCTGGGGGAGGAGGCTTGACACCTCGTCCCAGGTTGTACATCGTTTCAGGCCCCAGAGAGCAGCAGGCTCTCAACCCAGGGGTCCAGAAACATGTCTGGTGGTGGCAGCTGAAAGAAGCCACTCAGCCTGAACAATAGTGGTAGGTTCGTTTTCCTGGAGCATCTCTAAGATGCCCCATGAAAACCCCATGGCCCTCTGTGTGCATTTTTCATTAAATCCCACACTGGCATCAATGTGGATTTAATGTGCTGAGAAGTTTGATACCAAACTTGGCAGTCTTCAGTGTAGCCATTATGGTGTTGTGGAGTTCATAATGAAAAACTCCTATCACCATATACTCTTAATGGCAGCACTGCACTTAAAATGTCTAAGAATGGACTTAGACAGTTAGGGCTCATGCACATGTACCCTCACCACTGGTATAGTGCACGCAGCCAGAAGGGTGACTGACCTATGCCAGGGCAGTGGGTTGTAGGCATGGCACACAGGGATGTGTAACATGAAAAGACTCACCTGGGCTAGGTGATTAACAACTTGTGCAGGCAAGACAGTTCCAAGGCAAATGCAATGATGATCACATTATTTATGATGAATTAAAAAAAATATTCATTCAGAGTTGTGGAATTTAATAAAATATCTACTTATCCATGGGGCAGCTCGCTTAATAAATCTACATGACATGTAACAAAATCCACTTGTCCCTTTGGTGCCATGTAGTGCAGCAAAAATTATGGCAGCAATCTCATTATATAAGAGCACGGACAAGGGCTGACTGGGCGTCCCAGATTTCCGTGCCTATTGTTACGCGGGCCAACTGCAGTGGCTATCATTCTGGCTTGCAGGGCGTAACTTGCATGAAATAAGCAACACAGCCCCAGAACTCGATCGAGGGGAATAGCACACACTCCTGCTCCCACGCTCCAGGATGCCCCTTACAGCCCAACACTTTTGTGTACTGCACTCCCATACTGGAAACAATCTCTACACTACACCTGCAATTGCTCCCCATACTCTTGATAACACGCCGCTAGTGGGACTACCCACCCCTACCGTCATTACTAAAAGGCGGATACAGGCTTGAGTTACGGGTGAGGCAACCATGGTGGGAGCACTGTTTGATGCGGGCACCCTTATGCACCACGGTAACTTAGCTAGGCACAATGGGGTTACAGACCAGTTATACATCAAGCATGCTGCGATTATAAACTATGTGAAGAAACATTGGGCTCCGCACAGGGAAGCACCCGCCTAACACGCACTGGTCCATACGACATATCTCATGGGCAATGGCCGACATCTCACTAAATGGCTATATAAAAGCATCAGAGCACATGCGGGCACCACCCTCACAGACGTATGTACTAGATGGTCCAGGGACTTGGACAAAGAACTGACAGATAAAGAATGGGACTCGATGTTAGAATACCCCAAGAAAATCCCACGAAACGCCAAATTAAAATTTAGTCAACACATGATCCTACACAGGGCATACCCAACACCACACACCAACTGAAGCTTATATTCCCAAATACACAACACTAATGCCCCAGATGCAAGGCAGAAGAGGCAGACCTGATGCACATGCTATGGCAGAGCCCGACGCTTGCAGAGTTCTGGGCAGAGGCTGTGTCAGTCACCGCTGCGGCGATGGAGGCCCCTGTGCTGTGCACGGCTGCCAACTGCTTTTTGGGGCTCACCCGATGCCCCAAAGCACAGAAAGTACAGCTTCGCTCACAGATCTAGCCCTGCTTCTAGCTAAACGCGCCATCACCATGTGTTGGAAATCAGCTAAACCCCCGCCGCTCCACGGCTGGCATGGGAAGATAGTGAGATGGGGCAGCACAGAAAGTGCGTCAATTACACAAGAGGAAGCCCGCGAGCTGCGCAAAAAGTCAATGTCCTTGGAGTGGGAACCATACTGTGGGAGTGGGAACCATAGTGAAGTAGTGTGGCTCACTGGTTAGAGGCGGCAGACCCGAGAGCAGAGGACGGCCCGGGACCAGGGTTCGATTCCCGACGCGGCAGGTTTCTGGACCAGGGTCAGCGGACTCGATAATTCTCTCGCCTCGGTGCCCACTCTGATCAGCGATCACACTCGGCAACTCTGGGCACTAGCTTGCCTCATCTTCACTAACGGCCCCACCAGACCGCCGGGGATGCCTGGTCTCACCCTGGAGATACCCATTAAGGGACCATCTCTCAGGGAAGCCAGGAAGGGTTTCGCAGCGGTCAAAGCGCGGAGGTACCCCTTCGGGAGTGATTCCAGCGCTATATAAGCACACAATTAATTAATTAATTAATTAATTAATACTGGAAGCATTCAAGCTGCAAGCCCTGACGCCAGTTCCGGTAGTGCAAGTCCAATAGGTGCTTTGCCACCCCCTTCCCTTCCTAGGTCTCCCCCCCACTCTATTCTCGCCCGCCCAGTCCCCCCTCCCCCCATGGCGAACGAAAACCAAGCATGCATGTTGCGGTACGAAATCTACACTAAATTCAGATAACACTCACACGCACAGCCCATGAGAGGGTAGGCTCAGCAGCAACAGTAACACTTAACCACAGGGATGGGTCATGGTCAGCTAAGTTAGGGGGGAGGCGGGTGGGTTGTTTGTTGTTGTAAAGCTCTATCCTACCTTCACAGGTATCCACGTACAAGCGTAACAAAGCTCAGTAGCCTACTAGAGACTATGAATGCACAACCCATACCGACTGCAGTGGCTAAGGTGACTAAGTGGAACGTAAATTATCAGCCTGACGAATACCAAATGTTTATTTGATTCTCTCCAATGTATGATGCTGAAGTTGAAAAATTAATAAAATATGTTTAAAAAAAATATAAAAAAGAGCTCTGCTAGAGCCTCTCTGATTATGCCAGGGATCATACCATAATAGTGTTTGAATACTTGCAATCCACTTATGTTGCCACATTTCCTCAGATCTACATACTGGGGCTGAAGGGAGTGGTAGGCAATAGTTCCAGGGTTAGAATGCTCTTTTGAGTCTGTGCAAACCTACTAACTTGCATGTTTTAAGGGTTTTCAACAACTCTTCTCTAATCTTTTCCCATGCTGAGAAATGTAAGAAATTTACTCCGGACAACGGCAGACGTAAACCTTCTTCCAGAGTTTGGAAAAAGTGGTTGGAGGGAAAGTGAACTTGCATACACTCAGACTTTCGCATGAGCAAATCTACACATGCATATTTGCTAATGCTAAAACGCAGTTCACAAATATTTTCTAGGAGCAGCATTTCTTGTCCTACTTCTGTAAATTCTTGGGAATTCCCGAAAGCCGTATAGCTGAACTTAATACAAGGACATATATCATGGGTGCACTTTTGGGACTCTTTTTAATAATTGGGCCCCTAATTTGGTCTGGCGTTGGCCATGACCGTTTGCATTTATTAAAATCGTCTCGCTCTCACAGCATTATACAAACTAGTCTTTTTCAGTTCCAGTAACTACCGTGGCAGTGTTGGCTTTTTGAGACCAAAAAAAATGTTTTGCTCTTGCCAATGTTTTTGATAATGGTGAGAGCCCAGCACCTCCCACACCAATAAGGTTTTACGAAAATCATGCCAAAACAAGTCACACATTGACAAAACTAAAAAGCGGACTAACAATTTCAGACCTACTGGCTTTGCCAGTGCTTGTTTATTTTTGAGTCCCGTCCCTTAATCTTATTTAAACAGGTTACACTGATGTTTCACTATGAAAGAAATGGCCCCTGAAATGTTACTGCAAGTAAAAAAACATTTGTAGAGCGCGTGGTTACCCGGAGACATCCCAGCACTAAAGGCAGCCGCTCAAACTAGGTGCAGACTGTATAGAAATAGAAACGTTTTTATACATTTCCGGAAGGCCAGATGGTTGGTCTGACAACGAATGTCAAGGGGGAGAAGACTCCACAACCTTGCTGCATTATAAGAAAAGAGATGACCACCGGTACGCGCTTTCCTGATCTTAGGAACAGTCGCCAACTGTTTATTGCCTGACCACAGAGTCCTTTTCGGGTGGTAGGAGGAAATAATCGACTGAATAATATGCTGGCCATTGCCTAGCATTGCCTTATGTGAAATACATAACACCTTGAACTAACTGCACTCTCTGCTGAATTGGCAGCCAGTGTAGTGTGGCCACAGCAGTATTTGCGGACTGTCGATTGGGGATGTTCAGAGCAGACGCGCTGCGCAGTTCTGTACAAACTGAAGTTTCCTGAAAGTAGTGCATGGTGCTCTTAAATACAGGGCATTAGCATAATCAAGCCTAGGAAGTATGAGCGCCTGGACCACCATTCTCCTAGCAGGGAAGGGGAGCAGGAGAGAATTTTCCGTAACATCCTCAACAGCCCGTAACAGCTACCTGTAACCTTCCGTGCTTGCTCCCTAAAGTCCAAATTCCGATCAAGCCAAGCCCCCAGGCTTTTAATCTGTTCCTTGGGGGAGGGGGTGGGGCCAAAGCAGCTGGGCTAATTTTAAACGTACATTAGGCTAAGGAAGTTTACCTAGAATCATCAATTCTGTTTTGGACCCATGGAGTTTCAAATATGAACCTTTCATCCATGCTGAAACTTTTTCAGCTGTGTGTCATCGGCATATATGTAATCTGAATGGTTTCACAACACTGGCCAGAGGACTCATGTAAACATTAAAAAGAGTGGGGCTCAGGGAAGATCCCTGGGGGACCCTACATCTAAGTGGCTTGGGTTCAGAGATAAACTCATCTTGGAACATCTGAAATGACCGGTCCTCCAAAAAGGAGTGAAGCCACTTGAGGGCCATACCAGTCACTCCTATCTCTGAATAAGCAGCTGGTGGTTAACCGTATCGAAGGCTGCGCTAAGATCCAAGAGCACAATAGCACCACAGTCTCCTATATCTAAAATATTCCTGGTTTCCTCAACCACTGTCAAAAGGGCAGTCTCTGTACCCTGTTGGTGCCTGAAACCAGTTTGGGAAGAATGAAGATGGTTATTGCTTTAGAGAAACGCAGAGAGTGTGAGGTTCACATGCTTTTCAGCCATTTTGCTAATTCCCAGCAATAATGATATGGGGCGGTAGTTTCCTAGTGCCTCCGGGCCTAGATCTGTTTTTTTTTTTTAGAAGAGCTTTTATCATCGCTCGTTTCCACAAACGAGGGACCAGACCCGCAGAGAATGTACTATTAATCGTGTTCAAAATGACAGGGGCTACAGTATCAGAAACTTGCTTTAGAATGGGGGTGCCACTATATCCTTGGGGGAACCTGATTTCAACTGACGAAGAATACCTTGCAAACCAGGCTGATCTAGAGGAGGAATTTCAGTTAAAAAGCAATTGCTAGTGTAACCTCCAGTCCTGATTAATGGAGCATTTGGTTGTGCATAGGCCTGGGGAAAGGAGGAGTAAAGATCTTGAATGTTATTGGAAAAAAAGGTTACAAGTTCATTACAACGAAATAGTGTGTCATCAACGAAAGTGGGAAGGGGTGAGGGTTTAAGAAGAGATTTCAGTATACGAAATGTTTCGGGAAAGGAGTTAGCGGCTGAAAGGATTTGACCTTCATAATGAAGGGCCTGGGCACGTTTAATTTCTTCCTTATATATTTTTATATCTTCCCTATCGATCATTTTTTTAGCTGCAGAGAAATCTTTCCTCTGTTTTCTTTCAGACCATTTACATGCTTGCTTAAGTGTGCAAAGCTTGGGGGAAGTACCAGGCTGTTCTATTTGCTACTCTCCTATCACTGATCTGCTTTTTTGGGAGCACCATATCTAGGGAAGATCCAAGCCATTTGTCAAAATTATCATTTGCTATAAAAGGGTTAGAATCAGGGGTCGGTCTGATATCATGAAGTTTTGCTGCCCAATGCTCTGTTGGGTGTGTGGACCATTAGCGAATCAATTTAGAAGTGGATTTTACTACTGGTCTGCTGATGGATTGATGAGCCCAGGAGAAAGAAATGAGACCATGATCTGTCCAGGGCAGGGGAATAGGGCTTCCCACCTGCAAGTCGTTCATGTTAGAGAAAATGGGATCCAGCAGATGGCCTTTGGAATGAGTCTGGCCTCTCACTTTTTGATTGAATTGAAGGGCTCCCATACTGTCAGTTAGCTTCCACGTGGAGGGTAAATAAGCCTCATCAAGATGCATGTTAAAATCTCCTAGTAGGGAGAAATTGGATAGGGGGCTGGCTAACCTGGCAGTAATCTCGGGTAAATCCTTGCAGAATTGTCCCAAGGACCCAGGGGGACAGTATATCAGAATCCAAGAGAAAGTGCAGGTATGGGAGAAACCAATAGAAAAACTCTCGCAGCCGGGTACACAAATCGCTGTCATCCAGTTTTATAAACAATTGCTATGCCACCTCCTCTGATATGCTCTCTACCACTTCTTTGAATTGGGGGGGCTTGGACGAAGGCCGGGTCGGCCTCGCTCGATAACCAGGTTTGTCAAAAACAGAACATCTGGGCGCTCCTCCGCCAACAATAACCGGATTTCTGTGGTGTGCTTAGGCAGCGAGCGACAATTAAGTAGGAGCATGTTGAAAACACTCGGAGCGGGCAGGGTTGTGTCCTCCTTGATGGTGGGCAGAAGGTTAAAGGAGCAGTGGGGGCATTGAGTTACCTTACAGTCGGGCCAGATAGAGTGGGCACAGTTATTCCCCATTGCCCCTCTGTGCTGATGGAGTTGATCTGTGGTATAAAAGACCATTTCCCTCGTCTACCAGCAGGGGTCCGGGCACCTGAGACCGGTCGGGGGCAGACGGGCTTGCCTTATGCGATCCTTCGGCGAGGCCGCGTCTTCAGCCGCTTATAAAGTTGGGCTGCGCACCGACGTCTGCGTGTGAGTCAGTGCCCAGAGTACTGGAATGTTAATTTCCCCAAAACTTTTAGCGTGCAATGGCGCCCCCTGGGGCTATAACACAGCTTCCCGGGAGTCTGAAGAATAAAGTGCGAAAGTGCGAGCCACAGAATTACCCCCCCAACAGTTTTAAAAAACAATAAAACAAATTTAAACAGTTCTAAAAATGCAGTGTTCTCGACTGAACACCACTCATATAATAAACCGCGCCTTTTAGTAGTTTAGCTAAATGTTTTTTCCTGCTTTCATTTTATGAACATTTTATTTTGAAAGCAAAGAATCATCAATCTTGCTTTCAAGCTTCTGCAAATATTTGTATAAAATCAGAGCATTCTTGGAGCATTATACATAGCCTCATATTGCTAAACTTTAAAAACGTGTGTACACATTTTTATACTGGAACCACTGTCAGAAGTGCAGTCAGAGCTTACAAGATTTACTTCAAGTGCTCACCCTGATAATAAAGGCTTTCAATTAATGAACCAAAAATACAAGTTTGAACAGCATTAACATGGACAAAAATTTTACCTTAACTGCAGACAGTGCCCTTCCCTGATCCATAATGTGGTACTGTAAACTGGCAATCAACGCGTTTGTGCTGCCGGAGGTTGGGCCTACTTGTCTCAAGGACAAAAAAAACATTAAAACTGGTTGCAGTTGACCCCAAACAATATGTCCTGGGCATCGGGCTATAGGAATTCCACATCCCTGTTATTATGGATATATTTTTTGTTTTAAACCATAAAATATATAAACTTTATTTTATTAGGGATACATATGATTACAGAGATATATATATATATATATATATAAATACAAATATCTTTTAAAACAAAGTCATTCTAATACTCTTTCAGCGATTGCATACATATATTGATACGGATTAAGGCAGTGCATATCATAATTTAACAATATCTTTGTTTCGATCTTTTCTATTATTTGGAATTCTTGACAGGGTCAATTAACATTTAAGACCACAGTATCATGATGTGCAGAAACTTGCGGTGTGTTGAGTAGCTATGCATGTTTCGGCATTGCCTTCTTCAGGACTACGTCCTAGTAATCACCGTAATTTCATACGTTGTCAAGAGAGATGAACAATATGAAACCAATGGGAAAGGGGAGGAGCAAGTAGGACTCGGTCCTCAGAGATTTCATAAAGAACGTTCACGAACCTACATGAACACAGTCTTCCGTGTGGTAAGAGGAAGACGATCAATGCTTCCTAACAGCTCTTATGGCTAAAGTAGCCCACTGTTGTCCGGGAAGTCGGTTTGGCTAGGTGGAATGGCCGTCTATCATTAGGCGCAAGGAGGATATTGACTTGTTCGATTAATATAGAATGCAGGCATCAAGGGATATATGTAGATAGGTGGTAGTCTCTGTGGCGTATTTATATAGAAGAATACGATTTTTGCTAATACCTCCAGCCGTGTTATGCATCGGTCCCTTAGTGCTACCAGGGATGTGTAACATGTTGACTCTTCACTTTGTTCTGCATGAAAAAACATGCAGCCTGCAAAGGCAGTGTGTGAGTATGATAGTACCGGACCAATAAGGGTGGCACAGTAAGTGTTGCAGCCCTTAGAGGCCTTCTCTGGTCACAGTGCCCTGGGTACCTGTGGTGCCATTTACCAGGGGCTGACCTATGGCCAGAGATGTCAATTGGGTTTAGTCTTCAATGCAGTTTTAGGGAAAGAACATAGGCCCTGGGTTCCTGATTAACTGAGTGTGCTCTGGGCTCCTGCTAAAGTAATTCAGCAAAAAGTGGGGGCGACCATGCAGAAAGAGGGCACGTTCTCACATAATACATATAATTTTATCAGTTTTTGGAGTTTGCCAAGAGCCAATATGAGAGCAAGTTGAATTGCTTTTGATGCCTCCGTCGTCTGCAACCAAAAGATTTACCAAGTGTGCATTTGCACAAAGGGTAATGTGATTCAAAACCCAAGAAAGGATCTCATGTTTCTTAAATAAAGTTATTGATATAAAAGTAAACTATTTATTTAAAGAAAAATATAGTGCCATAAAGAATGTGGAACCGTTTAGTCTAAGGAATAAAAGTGAGAATGGTGCAAAATACTCGCAAAGATTATTAAAAAGTCATGTTCACAATAAAATAATACTCCACAGCAAGAATTATAGAATGGCAGTAACGGTTACAAATGAGTTGATAGGTCGGCAAGTGATACAGCAGTGGGTTATTCCATTTGCCTCAGTTTTTTTTATTTTTTATTTAGCACATGGGCTTCTCACACCATCTTGCCAATATGCCACCAAATACAGGTATAAAACAAGAAACACTCATAAAATATTGTGCACCGACAACAAAACAGGCTTTCGAAAACAAATCTTTTAGATGCCTCTTGGGGGGTCATTCAAGGCCTGCCCAAAGCCTCCTAACAACATGACATATCCGATGTCCACTGTGGGAGGATGCATAGCAATGCAACAGATCTTTTGCATGAGGGTAAGGGTAGCTGATGCAGTCATGCATTTCATCTCTTCACTGCTTCTTTTGCCCTTGTGAAACATCACTGGAACACAGCTACTCTCTAGCTACTGCATTACTAAATGATGTGACAAATATGATGGAACGCAGCCAAATGGAATACCCCGTGGTGTATAAACATCAGGTCACTCATTGGTTGTATTCGATTTAATAGAAAAACGATTCCAAAGAATACCATTACTGAGAAACCAATTCACCTAAACCGTTTAATGGAAATTCAGAATGAACAGCATTTACCATTTCATAGAAAATCTTTTTGGTTCGAAATGTATATTTTTACATGCTCAGTTTGTAAGATGTAAGTGCAGTGGTTGCAGGTCTTCGTTTCAGAAACAGTTTTGTCTGAGGTATTTATAACAGTCCTTTCTTTAGGAGACATTATTTTAGATTTATAGCTTTCACACTGGTAAACAATTACTTTGGATGCCTTCCATTAGCTGACACCTCACCACACTAAACACCATCCATCCCGGAACCCTCATAACCCTTAACCATCATCCAGTCTGTCCCCAGAAAAACTCTCACCATGCCAAACTCAACTCTTCCCTGAAACATAAAAGCAGTTTCTACCCCCTAAACTCTGCCCACCTCAGAAACGTAAAACACTACACCCATCCATGAACCTTACACATGACCCATTCCTGAATCCAAAAAGCCCTAGCTACCCCGACACTCCACACACATCTCATCCTTAAAACCCCTTACTACCTCTAAACTCCATCCATTTCTGAACCTTAAATACACTTACTAAGCTTGAATCCCACCCTCTCCTGACCCCTTAACACCCCTAAATCCCACCCATGAACCCTAAATACACATCAACAGCAAACTCTATCCATCCATGAACCATAAAACCCCTCAACACCCCAAACCTCACAACTCCGCCCATCCCTGAATCCTTAAAACACCTCACCACACTAGACTCCAACCAATCCTGAACCCTAAAAACTCTAACCTCCTTAAATTATCCATTCACTGAATCTTAAGAGCCCTCACTAGCCCTAAACTACACCCATCCATGTACCCCCAAAACCCCCTCACCACCCCTAAACTCCACACATACCAAATGCTAAAAGCCCTTCTTATGCCAGAACACCACCCATTCCCGAGCACTAAAAGCCTCTAAACCATACTCATCAATGAACTGAAAAACCAAACCTGAACTAGTTCTGAACTCCACAGATTTTTAATGTCATTTTGGATTTCTCCTTAAAATAATTTTCCTTAAAACTTTTCCTTGAATTTTAAATATATTTGTATATCCTTAAAATTGGTTTTCCATGATTTGGTTTCTTCCGATGTGATTTCTCAGTTTTCAATTTTCCATCTGTCACATTCATTGACATTTTTTCTTTCCTTTCTTGTCTAACCCAAAAAATATTTTGAAAGCATCTAAATAAATGTCCTGAGATCTTACAGGCATAACTAAGGAACATCACATGACAAATACAAGTAGCACCTTCACATAATTTAATGGACACTCAAATTACCATATTTGACTTACATCTAGCTCCGTCTCTTCTTCTGGGAGCCCCAATAAACTCTTGAGTTCTTCATCCTCCATCCCAGTTTTCTCTTCGCCCTTCATTGCAGATGGTAGTGTCTGTGGTTTCTCACGGAGTGTGTACAGTCTCGTAGATGCACCAAAAGAGACTGTTGAATCAATGGGAACTTGCTGGGGTTTGTGAGGTTCCAATCGAATGTGACCTAAAAAGGTGCCATGTGCTAATACAAGTACATAAAAGAAAAACAAAGTTTTAAGACTGAATGCAGAATAATCTTTTTAACTTTGACAAATTGATGGATGTTAAAACGATTGAAAATACATGGCAAATTATTATATTTTAAGATTTTAACCCAGTGTGACAATGTTAACTTACATTCGCAAATTTTACCACAAGTACAGCATTCGGCTTCATTTCTGCTTGGGACACACTACAAAATACCATATACATACATATGACAGACACTTTTCCCTTGTATACATGTATGAGCCTACTATATGCTTCCCTCCAACTAGAACATCTGAGAAACAAGTCCAAATCTGCAAAAGAACCAGATCACTTTAATATCGATTGGACACAACTGCGGCCATTTAATAGAACATTTAAAGAAATTAAATTGTTTGAAGTGTGGCATCAAGCACATTCAAGTTGTAGGCCACTTACTGGACCCCTTCTTTGTTCCGAACTTAATTATATGAAAAAATATATCACATTTGCCTGGACCATTCACTAGAGTTCACCATTTCAAATACTCTACCTCACACCTGTGCCAAGGACAAGCTACTCAACAGAACTTGTTTTTTTTGCACGTATTAATCTGCAAAAAGTGTATTATCCAATATTTATAGAATGCTAACAAAAGCAACAAGCATTTACAATGCAACGGTCTCGCCTTTGCAAAAGTTAGCGCTTTTGGCATTGTAAATGACAAATGTTTTATTTATGTGTTGGTTTTGGAAACAGATAAATAAATGGCATGGTCATGAGCAGTAGAGAGTGAGTAGTAGAGAGTGAGTAGTAGAGAGTGAGTAGTAGAGAGAGTAGTAGTGAGTAGTAGAGAGAGTAGTAGTGAGTAGTAGAGAGTGAGTAGAGAGTAGTAAGTGAGTAGTAGAGTGTGTAGTAGAGAGTAGTGAGTGTGTAGTAGAGAGTAGTGAGTGTGTAGTAGAGAGTAGTGAGTGTGTAGTAGAGTGTGTAGTAGAGAGTGTGTAGTAGAGAGTGTGTAGTAGAGAGTGTGTAGTAGAGTCAGCAGTAGAGACTAGTGAGTGTGTAGTAGAGTCAGCAGTAGAGACTAGTGAGTGTGTAGTAAAGTGGTGAGTGTGTAGTAGAGTGGTGAGTGTGTAGTAGAGTGGTGAGTGTAGTAGAGTGTGTAGTAGAGTGTGTAGGAGAATGTGTAGGAGAATGTGTAGTAGGGAGTGTAGTAGAGTGTGTAGTAGAGAGTGTGTAGTAGAGAGTAGTGAGTGTGTAGTAGAGAGTGTGTAATACAGAATGTGAAGTAGAGAGATTGAAGTAGAGAGATTGAAGTAGAGAGATTGAGGTAGAGAGATTGAATTAGAGAGATTGAGGTAGAGAGATTGAAGAAGAGAGTGTGGAGTAGAGAGTGTGGAGTAGAGAGTGGAGAGTCTGTAGTAGAGTGTAGTAGAAAGTAGTGAGTGTGTAGTAGAGTAGTAGAGAATGTGTAGTAGAGTAGTAGAGAGTAGTAGAGGGTGTGTAGTAGAGGGTGTGTAGTAGAGGGTGTGTAGAAGAGTGTGTAGTAGAGCGTGTGTGTAGCAGAGTGTGTAGTAGAGTGTAGTAGAGTGTAGTAGAGTGTGTAGTAGAGAGTGTGTAGTAGAGTGTGTAATGTAGAGTGTGTAATGTAGACTGTGTAATGTAGAGTGTGTAGTAGAGTGTGTAGTAGAGTGTGTAGTAGAGTGTGTAGTAGAGAGTGTAGTAAGTAGAGACTGTAGTAGATAGTGTGTAGTAGAGAGTGTCTAGTATAGAGTGTCGAAGAGAGTAGTGGCTGTAGTAGTGAGTGTGTAGTGAGTGTGTAGTAGAGTGTGTAGTAGAGAGTAGTGACTGTAGTAGAGAGTGTGTAGTAGTGTGTAGTAGAGAGTAGTGACTGTAGTAGAGTGTGTAGTACAGTGTGTAGTAGAGAGTAGTGACTGTAGTAGATAGTGTGTAGTAGAGAGTGTCTAGTATAGAGTGTGTCGAAGAGAGTAGTGGCTGTAGTAGTGAGTGTGTAGTGAGTTTGTAGTAGAGAGTAGTGACTGTAGTAGAGAGTGTGTAGTAGTGTGTAGTAGAGAGTAGTGACTGTAGTAGAGTGTGTAGTACAGTGTGTAGTAGAGAGTAGCGACTGTAGTAGAGAGTGTGTAGTAGAGTGTGTAGTAGAGAGTAGAGTGCGTAGCAGAGAGTAGTGACTGTAGTAGAGAGTGTGTAGTAGAGAGTGTGTAGTAGAGTGTAGTAGAGAGTAGAGTGCGTAGCAGAGAGTAGTGACTGTAGTAGAGAGTGTGTAGCAGAATGTGTAGTAGAGAGTAGTGACTGTAGTAGAGAGTGTGTAGTAGAGAGTGTGTAGTAGAGAGTGTGCAGTGATTTGAGTTTTACATCAAATTAAAAACGGGAACGGAACAAACTCATCCTATACATTATTGTGGTAGGTGCCCACGCATATAGGGTTAAATGATGCGTTAGATGCCACAGGTCCCACCAACACACTTCCTTTATGATAGGAGAATGCCCAACATCGCGGAGATTTGCTCTCTGTTCTTCCCGGATATTTGTATTTTCAAATGTATAATGTTATCCTGCTAAACGAAGACGATGCTCAAACTATAAAAGAAGAGGGTTTCACAGATATGTTAGTCCTTCTGGGCAAACGAAATGACCCAAAGAAAGATCAAGTGACAGTTTAGAGCTCCAAGTGAGTCTTAATAAAATCAGTGTCTGGAACGCATAGCATCAAAAAACGAGCGGGGCATCAAACTGCAGTGTCATTCAATCAAAGCTTCAAGGCTTCTGAGCGCTAGCCGAGAATTATTTTTTGTGAAGCACTAATCACTGTGGAAGGTGCCCCTGCTATCCCAGATGTGAGAAGTCAGTCTGATATGAAAATAAGCAGTATTTGGAATGAATGTATTTGGCAGGGGGAAGGTGGGGCGGCGCAAGACCGTACTGACGAGTGAACAGGAGCCATTTTGTACCGAGTGATTCTGCCTGTGTGCATGTAGACAAACCAGGCAGCAGCATGAGCACGTGATTCGGTAAAATAACAAGCATTTACAATGCAATGGTTTTGCCTTTGTTAAAGTTAGAGCTATTGGCATTGCTCTTGACACTCTGAAGCTCCACTCTGAAGCTGCACTCTGCACTCTGAAGCTCCACTCTGAAGCTGCACTCTGCACTCTGAAGCTCCACTCTGAAGCTGCACTCTGCACTCTGAAGCTCCACTCAGAACTCTGAAGCTCCACTCTGAAGCTCCACTCTGAAGCTCCACTCTGAAGCTCCACTCTGAAGCTCCACTCTGAAGCTCCACTCTGAAGCTCCACTCTGAAGCTCCACTCTGAAGCTCCACTCTGAAGCTCCACTCTGAAGCTCCACTCTGAAGCTCCACTCTGAAGCTCCACTCTCCACTCTGAAGCTCCACTCTCCACTCTGAAGCTCCACTCTCCACTCTGAAGCTCCACTCTGAAGCTCCACTCTCCACTCTGAAGCTCCACTCTCCACTCTGAAGCTCCACTCTCCACTCTGAAGCTCCACTCTGAAGCTCCACTCTCCACTCTGAAGCTCCACTCTCCACTCTGAAGCTCCACTCTCCACTCTGAAGCTCCACTCTGAAGCTCCACTCTCCACTCTGAAGCTCCACTCTCCACTCTGAAGCTCCACTCTGAAGCTCCACTCTCCACTCTGAAGCTCCACTCTCCACTCTGAAGCTCCACTCTGAAGCTCCACTCTCCACTCTGAAGCTCCACTCTCCACTCTGAAGCTCCACTCTGAAGCTCCACTCTCCACTCTGAAGCTCCACTCTCCACTCTGAAGCTCCACTCTGAAGCTCCACTCTCCACTCTGAAGCTCCACTCTGAAGCTCCACTCTCCACTCTGAAGCTCCACTCTGAAGCTCCACTCTGAAGCTCCACTCTGAAGCTCCACTCTGAAGCTCCACTCTGAAGCTCCACTCTGAAGCTCCACTCTGAAGCTCCACTCTGCACTCTGAAGCTCCACTCTGCACTCTGAAGCTCCACTCTGCACTCTGAAGCTCCACTCTGAAGCTCCACTCTGCACTCTGAAGCTCCACTCTGCACTCTGAAGCTCCACTCTGCACTCTGAAGCTCCACTCTGAAGCTCCACTCTGCACTCTGAAGCTCCACTCTGGAGCTCCACTCTGCACTCTGGAGCTCCACTCTGAAGCTCCACTCTGAAGCTCCACTCTGAAGCTCCACTCTGAAGCTCCACTCTGAAGCTCCACTCTGCACTCTGAAGCTCCACTCTGCACTCTGAAGCTCCACTCTGCACTCTGAAGCTCCACTCTGCACTCTGAAGCTCCACTCTGCACTCTGAAGCTCCACTCTGCACTCTGAAGCTCCACTCTGAAGCTCCACTCTGCACTCTGAAGCTCCACTCTGCACTCTGAAGCTCCACTCTGCACTCTGAAGCTCCACTCTGAAGCTCCACTCTGCACTCTGAAGCTCCACTCTGGAGCTCCACTCTGAAGCTCCACTCTGAAGCTCCACTCTGAAGCTCCACTCTGAAGCTCCACTCTCCACTCTGAAGCTCCACTCTCCACTCTGAAGCTCCACTCTGAAGCTCCACTCTGAAGCTCCACTCTGAAGCTCCACTCTGAAGCTCCACTCTGAAGCTCCACTCTGCACTCTGAAGCTCCACTCTGAAGCTCCACTCTGAAGCTCCACTCTGAAGCTCCACTCTGAAGCTCCACTCTGAAGCTCCACTCTGAAGCTCCACTCTGAAGCTCCACTCTGAAGCTCCACTCTGAAGCTCCACTCTGAAGCTCCACTCTGAAGCTCCACTCTGAAGCTCCACTCTGAAGCTCCACTCTGCACTCTGAACGGTCAGACTCCAAAAATCGGCCCTAATCACAATAGTATTATTTCACCTGCGTGAATATAAGTCTTTGAAATTCTGGCCAGTGGTAATACACACAAGTAATATAAAATTGTTGTTCCAAAGAGCATTAAATGGAAATAAAACAAGTACCAGACCCATTGACGCCTGCACCTTAAAAGTGAAACTGACTGAAGCAAGCGCCCGGGCCACGTTGAAAAAAAAAGCCACACACATTAGATGCAGTCAAGGCGCGCTCACGAGGTCAGAAGGCACTCCACAGGAACAACTACCAGACACATTGTTTCATTTCACTCTGAAAGTGCAGGCGTCAAAGTGAAACTGACTAAAGGAAGAGCACAGCCCATTAGATGCAGTCAAGGCGCGCTCACGAGGTCAAATCTCCAAAGGAGAAGCTCGTGACAGCCTGACTACAGCAGAAAAAGCTCGTAACAGTCTGATGTCCACAATATTCCCAGAAAAGTGGCAACATAAGTTGTCTCGCATAGACAGCAAAAGCTTCGCTTTTGCTTTCGTCTAGGCGAGACCTAAAAAACCACAATGGTCATACATGAAAACCTGGGAGAAAGCGCTGGGAACAGAAACCCATAAAGCCCACTGGAAGAGATACATAAAGTAACCCTAAGTGTACAAAATAGATGGACTATGTATACTTTTGTGTGTAACTGCTAGAGAACACGATTTAGACTACCTAAGACTTCCGAGGGGTAGTTATGCGGTACTGGAGGAATAGGAGATAATATACATATATGGTGGAGCTGCCCAGAACTAGCTTATTACTGGAAAGAAATCCTAAGTCACATCAGAAAAGTAGTTGGTAAATAACTGGAGACCCAAGAACGATACAATACTAGGGATGAGACTGTAGAATATGTATAGTTTGAACAATACACTGCTCACGGATATATAATATGCTGCAGGCAGCAAAGAAAGATTGCACTGAAATGGAACATACACAGTGAAAGGATACAATTCACTGAATCAAATACTGCTAAACAACTATACTCTAGGGGAGGAACAAACAAAACAAGCATTAGCAACGCCAATAGGTCCAGCCTTTGTGAGAGCAATTGGCTTGGTCAAGGTATTTTAGCCAAGTTCTACAGCAGCATGGCTAAAAGTGGTGTGTGGCAGAGCAGAGAGGCACAGATCAGGCTGGAGTGGCATAGAGTGGATTGGCAAAGATTACAATTGCTGTACAGTGGAGAGGTGCAGAGTAGATTGGTGTGGAGTGGCACTGAGTGCAGTAGAGTGACAGAAGAGAAGAGTAGGGTGGGGTGGCATGCAATAGAGTAGCGTGGTATTCAGTAGAGTGGTACACAGTGGCATTGTGTGGCTTCAAGAGGAGTGGCTTTGAATAGTACAGCTGTGGGTGTAAGTAACTAAAGAGCTGATAGAGATGGCAGATAGGGTGAAACAAACAAATAAGTTGTATGCATGTTCTAAAAGAAGGAAAACACATTGCACATTCAGAAGTAATATGAAACCGCTTATTAAAATAAGAAAAACGTGTGTTGCAAAAAGAAGAGGAAGAACAAAGACAAGAAAGAACACATGACCTTGGCCCATGCCACAGCAAGAAGTTAACACAAGAAAGGAAGGGAAGCCTGCAACTGCTAAGAAATCAAATGATTGTAAATGAGAGGGACAACTAAAATTACTAATGGTATAATGTGGGAGGGCTGTAAGCTCACTGAATATTAAACAATGTATCTTGCAGCACCGCGCATCCACTTTGTACGCGAGACCTTAAAAGGAGAACAGCCATACAATCATAAGAAAGGAAATGTAGTTAAATAGAAATCAAAGCAATGATAAGAAAAGGGATGACCAAAAGCCCACAGTAAGTATTAGTATTGTCCACAATAGGTCTTTTGCCAGAGTACAGCCAAGGCTGTCTGCGGGCAAAACCTGAAAATTAATTTATTTACTTTCAAATCAAACTAATCCAGAATAGTGTATGGTTTAAAATAAACTAAGTGTTAGGGGCAATTAAGATGGGCAATGCGAGAGAGTTACTTGCTGGGCCACGGATGTGGTGCACTGCTATGGGTGATATCAGAAGGGTGAGGCGGCGGCCAACGATGTCGGAGGATATATGCTCTGTGTTATCGAGTCTTCCGGGGGGAAGGGGTGGTTCTTGGTTCCTTTTCTTTAGGTATTTTGTATGTTTTATTTTCATTGAAAATGATGGCAGGATGACTTATGGATACAGTACTCTTGTATGGTCAACGATTCTACATGCGCCATAATGCTACTTTGCTGGCCCGCATGGGCAGGTATCTCCGTATGCTGTTCCCTATGGGGGCGGTGGTTCGGGTTCATGGTGAAATGTGTGGCGCACAGCCCATTGTTGTACTGTGTTGAACTTTCTCAATAAAACATGTTTAAAAAAAAAAAAAAAAAACTAAGCAGGAACCGAAGATAATAGAAGACAGACCAAGTTAGGAAAGGTCTGCAACAACCAAGTCCAAAACCACTGTGAAACAGGAAAGCTCAACATATGTCACACAAAAAAGGTAGCAAAGTAGACTCCTCCAAACCGTCACTATCAGCCAACAGTTAAGTTCGCAACAGTAGTAAAAAGGGTAAAGTACTCACTGCTGTTGAGATCAATCAGAAAGACTCTCTTAAGGTGCTTGTGGTATACCAGGGCAGAGTGGACTCTGGAGCAGGACTGGTGATCAGTGGTGAAATCACACATATCTGGGTTTCTCCCAAACAGATAATATTTCTTCTCATCAATGATCAGCTTCTGTAAAGGGGACAGTTGAAACATCAAATTAACACAACATGACTTCAGTGAACAATGCAATTATTTTTTCATAAGTAGTGAAACTGGGCCATGGAGCTCTTTCCATGCACTGTAATGTATCGAAAACAGAGAAGAATTCTCTAACTTATTAAGGCCTTTTAACCTGTCAAGATCAATCATCTAAGCGGCTCATAAACCCTCTTCTGAAGGAAGCTTTTACCCAACACCCAGTATTTACAATGTGCAATTTACCGTACAAGGATGTATCTTCACGTAATGTTGTTGGTTAAAAAATGGGAGTTTGTTTTTGCAAGAACTCCCAACAGAGTTAATAGCGAGATTATAAACAGGAAAATAGAGGTCTTCTTTAAAATAACATCCCTCTGTGTTGAATTATCTAGATATTGTTGAAACTGTATTTTTCTCAATATCATCCTATTGAAACATCCTGTTCAAATGGTTATAAGCTAGTTTGAGAAAGGTGATGACATTTTCAATAAGAAAGCAGTCAGACATGCAGCAACAAATTTACAAGCCACTTTCAGCAGACTTTAAACTAAATCTAGAAATAGGAATAATTGAATTTTATTACATAAGCTACGAGAAATCAATGGTGCACTGGCAACACTGAAGTATGGAAATAAGCACCATGCATGATGAATGACGAGTAATCACCCTTTTACAGAGCGAGTCAATTAACTTAACAAAGTATCTAGATATTGGTATTGTTTTTTGCTTCTTCCATTATCTGCTGAAACACCGGTGACGTTCACCAATACAAAGCTGCACTACAAATAGGCTATGTGGAAACTACAGGCTAGTGGCACTGATTCTTCTATTCCTGTGCGAACAGCTTTCATACCCGACAAAACATTAAGCTGCTTTAGCTGCAGAACATTCAGAAGATGGTTATGTGTTGAACCTGCCATGATAGACTGTATCCAGGGTAAACTTGTCGCGAGCAGTTATCATAGGGACAGAAATCCCACCAGAACAAAATGTGCCACTGAAGGTACTGACCATTACCAGGATACAAGGTGGCTACTGCGCCCTCATATCAATTTGTAAGTTAATTGCTGGTTTGCGACAAGTGATGGGTATTCCAGGGTTTCAGGCCTTTTCCGCCTTCACCGATGGAGGAAAATGTCTATGGGCAGTCAAACATCCTTTCTTTTTGCATACTGTACTGAAAAGCTGTTGTGGTTGCCTGTTCCTTATCTACAAACTATATTGACTCGTTCTAATCCAGTCCAACCTGCGCCTGCTAAGCCCAGGGTGATGAACAAAACCGGGAAATTCATTTTTTGTAGAATGATGGAAAATGTAAAATTTTAAGAAAGCTCACACAATTGTTTGCTGTGGCTTTGCGACAGTGTTCCCAGACTTGGGCAAATGCCAGACCTCTGGGCAAAAGGTTTTTATTATTACTCGTCTTCAAAAAGCAGAATTTAGCAGAGCCATCACAGAGAGCCTATTTACCAAGGTCAGTGGCCTAGTTGCGCCACCTCACTTAGGTCTGGAAAGTAGCCCGTAGACTCTGGAGAATACTTTTGTGGATATTTGTCCAAGACCAGCAAATAAACCCTTTAAAACAACAAGTTGGGTCCTTCACTGGTCTTGACACAGAAATGTGCCCAGATTTCATGTGACATTGCCACTTTGCCAGCTATGGTTCTGATAGATTGGAGCATATTAGGGGATTTAAGGTTTTGCAATTGAATCAGAAGAGTCCTATAAACTTTATTTTTTCAGTTGAATTCTTGATTTTTTTTATTTTACCATCTAAAGGGATGGTTGAATGCACCTCCTGAATTGTAATTTACTTGTAACTGTTTTTTAAGTACATATAAAAACCATTAAAAGATATTGACTTTACGCTTTTGGTTACATTTCAGTTTACATTTTTTAAAGGTAGGTTTTGCTTTCCTTAAAAATGTTTAAACAAATTAACATGAAATCGAGCTAAATGTCGACATGGCAAGTTTCATATAGGTCTGTGCAGATGAGAGATGTATGCTCTACAAGACTACGTCAAGCAATAGCAAAGGCAATAGTCTCAGGCGCAGTTTCAGTGATAAGAAGTATCAATGTCTTTGCCAAAGTGATTAGGTAGACACAGTTTGTATTTTATCAGTGACCTGTAGGCAGGAGAAGGTAAGCTTTTAGGCAAGTTGAATCATTCCAGCTGTTGGACAACTGTTTTTTTTCTTGGCATGTCCAAGGGTATTTCGTCTAAAAAAACAATTAGATATATGGGCCTAAAGCAACCATAGCAATTAATTTGGTTTGCGACAAATGCACCAATTTGTTTTACAGTGAGGAGAAAAAAAGGATTGCTTTATATGTACAATAGATGTTTGAGACTGAATGTGACAAAAAGTGTAACGATTGAGTGAACTTCTCTATATATAAAATAGACCCTCACAGTTCCCCAAAGAAAGCACTTGTCAGGAGGGAGAAGTATACACCCAAACAGCAAATAGTATGACAGTAAGACTAAAATTTCCCCTCTTGCCAGGTCTAATATGCGACTGACAATCTCTCAAGATAAGGACTGAAGAGGGATCCGCCAAGCAAACTAATGTTTGAAGATGGTGGACCCATTCAGCCCGCTCGGATTATTAAAACACAAGACCTAAAAACTGATAACTTTACACCAGACGATGCATGAAGCAGTCATTTGATACCAACCCAACATTAGGTCTCTCAATGAAAAGAGAAACTGCACTTCAGGTACACCTAATATTCCATAAAACATTAACACAGCGACTATAACAAACTGCTGACAATCTTCTTGCAAGCACTAAAAAAGACACAGGTATATTAACAGAGCTCTTTCTCAAAATGAAAGCATTATCACAGTCAGGCAAAATGTAACTTCCAAAAGTCGCCATGATTACTTTATAACGCCCGCTTTATTTAGCGTATGCCTTGCACCTCTTGTGGATGCCATCTTGTGAGGCATCTCCGGCCCTAACAACTTTATAAAAAAATAAAAGACCTTGCAGACAGTTCCATTAGGTGTGCCTTCCTGCGTCAATGCAACTGCCTTCTCAGAGACTTGACGTAGTGCACCTTCTCCTTGCACTGAGGACTATCTGGGTTTTACTATAGCCCTTCTTGTATTCACCCCGATGAGTTGGTGGCGTTTCACCAATATCTCCAGTACATCGATGCTGTGATTTACATTTTCTTCTGCAAGATTTTTACTGTTTTCTATTCGATTTTGGCCACTTCACTTAGGAAAGGAAGTCTTTCTTTGATGCCACTTCAGGTGGTCTTAGTTCTTTGTCCTTTCATGTAATCTCCTCTACTATGCAGCATACTCTTCCCATGGGACGCTTGCAGTAATCCTCTCATAAGATCAGGGTTGTGAAATGTAATAGAATATCTACTTGTCCATGGGGCAGGTTGCTTCATAAATCTACTTGACCTGTACCAAAATCCACTTGTCCCTTTGGTGCCATGTAGTGCAGCAACAAATTATGGTAGCAATCTCATTATATAGGCGCTCTGATACAGTCTCTCTGATTCACGTTTCCTCAGATCTACATACTGGGGCTGAAGGAAGTGGTAAGCAATAGTTCCAGGGTTAGAATGCCCTTTTGAGTCTGTGCAAACCTACTAACTTGCATGTTTTAAGGGTTTTCAACAACTCTTCTCTAATATTTTCCCATGCTGAGAAATGTTGGACATTTACTCCTGACAATGGCAGGCGTAAACCTTCTTCGAGAGTTGGGAAAAAAGTGGTTGGAGGGAAAGTGAACTTGCAAACACTCAAGACTTTCGCATGAGCAAATCTAGACATGCACATTTGCCCATGCTAAAATGCATTCCACAAATATTTTCTAGGGGTAGTATTTCTTGTCCTACGTCTGTAAATTCTTGGGAATTCACGAAAGCCTTAATGCAAGGACATATATATCATGGGTGCACTTTTGAGACTCTTTAATAATGGGCCCCTAATTTGGCCTGGTTTTGGCCATGACTTTTCGCATTTATTAAAATTGTCTCTCTTTCTCTGTATCGGCTGGCTTCACAGCATTATACTCTTTCACAAGGAGCATATTGGCACACAAACTAGTCTATTTCAGTTCCAGTAACTACTGTGGCAGTGTTTGCTTTTTGAGACCAAAAAAATGTTTTGCTTTTGCCAATGTTTTTTATAATGGTGAGAGTCCGGTAGCTCCCACACCAATAAGGTTTTACAAAAACCATGCCAAAACAAATCACACATTGACAAAACTAAAAAGCTGACCACCAATTTTAGACCTACTGGCTTTGCCAATGCTGGTTTATTTTGTGCCCTATAATCTTATTTAAACTGAGGTTTCATTATGAATATTTTAGGAAATACTAGAACGCTTTAACAAGTTACTAAATTATGCTGCAAAGAAATGGTACCTGAAATTTTGCAGTAGTTTAGCTAAATGTTTTTTCCTGCTTTCATTTTTTTATGAACATTTTATTTTGAAAGCAAAGCATCATCAATCTTGCTTTCAAGCATCTGCAAATATTTGCATCAAATCAGAGAGCATTCTCGGAGCATTATACATAGCCTCATATTACTAAACTTTAAAAACTTGTGTACACATTTTTATACTGGAACCACAGTCAGTAGTGCAGTCAGAGCTTACAACATTTACTTCGAGAGCTCCCCCTCATAATAAAGGCTTTCAGTTAATGAACCATAAATACAAGTTTGAACAGCATTAACATGGACAAAATTATTACCTTAACTGCAGACAATGCCCTTCCCTGATCCATAACGTGGTACTGCAAAGTGGCAATCAAAGGGCTTGTGCTGCAGGGGGTTGGGCCTACTTGTCCCAAGGACAAAATACACATTAAAACTTGTTGCCCTCAAACCGAAATAATATGTCCTGGGCATCGGGTTATAGGAATTCCACATCCCTGGATAAAGATACTTTATTTTTCTAAACTGGTGCAGTGTCCCTTTGTAGTGTTTTCACTGAGTCTGGGGGCAAATACTTTACACATTGCCTTTAGAATAAGCCTGTCTGCTCATTCCAAGCTATCAAGGGGGTAAGCATGGGTTATCTAAAGTGTGTAACTCCCTTATCCGGACTAGAAGCAAGGGTCCCTACTTGAACAAGGTGCATACCTCTGCCAACAAGAGACCTCCATGTGTAACAAACCCCACCCTTTCTTTAAGGGCGGGTGGAAGTATGCTCTCCAACTTTGCCTGTGAGTGAAGAAAGGCATTTCTTTACCCGGACCAAAGATCTTGCTCAAGAATGGGGGTGGTAGCATTTTCCGAACCACCCTACTAGCTGGTAGAAAGATTGGAAGTACTTCTTAGCTATCCTCACTGCATAGTGCCCAGGTGCAGTGGCCTAGGCAATTTGATATAATGGGCCCTATACCTCGTACAACAGCAGGGAAAGGGATGGTGTAGTCCCCATGCTTTACCCAATCTTAGGGAGGTGTATGTGTTCCCACAGCGCTCTATCTTCCCCCTTTCCCAAAATTAATGGGATTGCCCTCTAAAAAGCTGGTACAGTTGCTTAAATGCACCTTTTCCCTTTGCACACACAGGGCAGTGAAACAACCGTGAACTATTATGACTGTGCCACCTTTATTATACCACAGGTGAAGGAGGGCCCGGGCATCTCAACTGCTCTGGTTGCATCTACGAACAGCAATGTGGATAGCCATAATCAGTACTGCATCCCCTGCACCTTAATTTTTGCAACAGTGAAGGAGGCCTGGGACGCACGGCACGAGGGCCCTGTCAACAGCCACGAGCAACAGTTTGTTTTTAGCTTTTTGTTTTTTTTTTTTAAAAAGGGGAAAAAACCTGCATTCACGGTTTTATAAAATTTTTCTACCCACAGGGGAAGGAAACAACCGAAAAAGCAAAAAAATAAAGCTGTAGTTGGGCAAGATGTGGTGGCTCCCTGGGCCCTTTCTGCCCTTGAGCAAGTCAAGGGATACAATAAACCCTTTAGGAATTTCCACGTAAAATGTAAAAAACATGTTTTTGGGCCGTCTTGTAACCCATAAACCCCAACCAATTTTCTCTAAAAGGGTCATGCTTGAAGGTCCAAATTTTGAGTGGTTTGCTACAAACCAATTGTAGACAAAGGGGTAGTGGCAACTAAAGTTAAATGTTCAAAAATCCGAAGTACAGTGGTGTTAATGCATGAATATATATATATATATATATTAAAAAAATGTATTTTAGACAAATGTACACCAAGAGATAACCCAGGGCGTTTCTATATACCCCGGGCTTAAATTCTTAGGGCTTGTTTTGATCTTGCACTCCGTAGACCCAGTTACCACCAACAAGTAACTAGGTTAGTATCAAGTGCAATGCTAAATATTGAGAGGGCCCTGGGGAATTAAATTGCTAGTAGATAAGATGTAAAAAAATCACATAATATAGCTTACGTTTTCTCCTTTAAAACTCTATGCAACAGACAGCACTGATCAGAAAAAAATTACAACATCGGTTACTTTATATTTTAAGAATAAAAACACATAAGTGCCAAAAGGTGCAACAACTATATGGTGAACAGGGTTCACAAATGCTTTTTGTTTATTTAAACTCATGATGAACTAAGGTCAAAACTAAACCTAAAGGTACAGGGTCAAAACGTCCTGGTCCGACTACCATGCAGTCCTACTTCTCATTTAGTCATTCTGATTGACACACTTGGAATTCCTGAGCAGAGAATACATCTACACAAGCATTTGCAATGCAATAGGTCTCGCATTGGTGAGATTGAGCTATTCGCATTGTAAATGACTATGCCTTTTATTTATGTTTAAATAACCTACAATAATAAAAAGCATTGTCATTTACAATACCAATAGGTCAAAGTTTTGAAAATGCGAGACCTATTGCATTGAAAATGCTTGTTTATATTGCGCTAACTCGACCAGAATGTATTGGAGCGTTTTACATAAACACCAGTCACATTACACAACAACACATTAATGTTATGTTATGTGTTATGTTAAATAATCGTTTGCAGAAAATAGATGAGTATGAGGGGATCAGCCGGCAGACTTCAGAAAGGTTCACGGAGCGATTAACTGATTTGCTCAGAATCACAGGACGTGCTCGCCTTTTCTTGTGACATCATCCTACCGAAGCTTGCGGTGTTCATTTAATGTGTTCAAAGTACACAAAAAATTAAATCTGCCTGTCTTGCTCTCTGCAGGCCGGCTTCGCATATTTGACAACCTTCCAGTTTTTCCTCCTGTCATTCACGTGCCCTCGTTGCAGCAAAAGAAATGTATCCCACGGTAAACGCATTTTAAATTAATTAACGGCGCGACTGCTGTACTGATAATGTCACATTACACAACCAGAATGTGAAGGAGTGCAAGGGGGGCTTGCACTGTTTCCGGGGGCACTCCGGTTGGAGAAAAACTCCTAGATTATGATTTCATCAGTGCATATAATATAGTTCAAACAAGTGTAATCGTGGTAATCTTTTTTGAAGGGTCGTTTATTTAGTGGGTCACATATTAAATCTTCATAGTAACTCCTTTGTGAAACGAGACGTTAAGGAAAATGATTAACAACATCCATAGATCTATGCTGCATCCCTATGCATTTCGGGCGGGGCCCTTCGTCAGGGGATAGCAAAGAATCTGTAAGTAAATAAATCGATATCAGGAAGGGGAGCACGCAACCACAGGTTAACTAAAACGTTCTAGGTGGGTAAAAATGGAAACATGCAAGTGTTAATTAATGGCTACGAAAAAAGAAAAAAAAGGTGCAGAAAATAAATCAATGTCGACCATACCGTGCTATCGAAAATTGAAGGAAACCTCAGAGGGGTAGAAGTAAATCACCGTGTCATGGAAGAAGACGGGAAAAGACCTGATAGAACCGAGACCCATTGAGTGCACGTGGAGCTGGTAATAAATAGGAACGCTGGGATCCAGAAGGTGAAGTCTTAGCGAGGCACCAGTTAAAGAAATGGTCATGCGGGTGGGGGAGAAACGGGAAAAAGCTTACCGATGGGTCGAAGTAGCAACGCGCCAAACGCCGTGTTGCCAAGGGTTGGTGTGCAGGCAGGGGTAATGCGGAAGTAAATAAGCAGCAGTGAAAGTAAAAAACGGACTAGCGGATGTGGGGATGGGTGAAAATATCGTATCAGAAAATACTCTATCGTGTTAAACACCTCACGGAGTACACAGGAAAATATAGTAAAACATTGAAGAACAAGCGTTACAAGTAAAGAAAAACTGGATATTTGCGTGTGCTTACTAGACACTCGAACGCGAGAGTGGCGGCCATCTTAGAGTGGGCTCAGATGGTATAGATACACAGTAGTGGCATTACTGATATAACGATAAATGAATGAAAAACATACAGGAGGTAGGAATAGATAGTAAATGGAGAGAGAAAGAAATGGGAAAATAGCTTAAGTAAATGTCAAAGACCGGAGGTTAGGGAAAATGATAAAATTAGGAAAATTGTACCAGAGAGATAATAGACAGGGAGAGAGTGAAGTGTGAAAGAACCAGTTAGAAGGCGAAGCAAAAAATTACAGCTGGAAAACCACGTGAACAGAGAAAGAAGAAAGAGTAGGGATGGTGGAGACTAGGAACAACAAAATAAACCCATGTAGCATCAAAGGAAATTCAATTGAATGTATATATGTTGGGACAACAATTCTCTATAAGAAGCAACTATATTCCAGTCTGTCATTAAGCCCCTTGGGCTGGCAGGCATCCAGTCTCTTGATCCACACTGTTTCCCTTTGGAGTAGTAGTTTCTTGTTATCAACGCCTGCTTTCAGTGGGACAACCTCCAAGACAAGGAACTTCAGTTGGCTCACGTTGTGCTGGTGTGTAATGAAGTGAGCAGCCAAAGGTGCTTTTGTTGATCTGTTCCTGATAGTGCTTTTGTGTTCGGTTAAGCGAACTTTGATCTTTCGTTCGGTTTTGCCTACATAAGGCAGTCCGCAGGGACATTTGAGTAGATACACTAGATTCATAGAGTCACAAGTAGCATTGGTTCTCAATTTGATGGCTTTTCCTGATGATGGGTGGTTGAAGGTGTTGCCCGGAATTATATTGTGACAATGACTGCAATTATGGCACGGTTTGGTGCCACAGTAGTTGGTAGAAATGTCAATGGGTTCGGTCTCAAGAATGTTCTTCAAGTTTTTGGCTCTCTGGTATGCAAAGAGTGGTCGGGTGTTGAAAATGCCCTGAAAGTCTGGTTCAAAGCGAATCATGTCCCAACTCTTAAGGATGATATTTTTGATGGCCTTGCTTCTAGAGGAGTATTTAGAGACGAAAACCGGTCTCTGTTCGTCAGTTAATTTGATGTTGGTTCTTAAAAGTTCTGCCCGGGTTTTAGTGGCCACTCGGATTTTTGCTGCTTGTAATGTGACCTCAGGATATTTTCTGTCTCTGTACTTCTGTAGTAATTTTTCTTCAGATCTTTCATAGGCTTCTGATTCTGAACAGATTCTTTTAGCCCTTAGAAGCTGAGAGTATGGCAAATGTGTTTTAAGTGGTGTTGGATGACAACTGGTGAACATTAAAGCATTGTTCCTGTCCGTGGCTTTAACGAATAGATTGGTTGACAGTTTGTTATCGTGTAATGTAACCAGGACATCTAGAAATGGCAAACTTTGTGGACTGATGGTATGAGTGAACTTTATATGGTCATCCAAAGAGTTTATGTATTTCAGAAATTCCAAAATTTCATCAGGTTGGCCAATCCAGATGAGGAAAATGTCGTCTATGTACCTCCATAGGGTAAGAATGTTGTTGATCCATTTATTGTGACTCAAGATGTGATCTAGTTCCATCCGGTGCATGAACAGGTTGGCATAGCTGGGAGCAACACAATTTCCCATTGATGTTCCAACGAGTTGAAGATAGTATTCGTTGTTGTAAGAAAAGTAGCTGTGGTACAACGTGAATTGTAAAAGTTCAAGTATCAGAACTTTCAAAGTGTCTTCGATGGGATGGTGAAGTAAAAAGGATTCTATGGCTTCCAAGCCCCTATTGTGCGGAATCGATGTATACAGAGCACATACATCTATGGTTACCAGAGTGTGTACTTTATCCGGTACAATGGTAACCTGTTGGAGGCGCTTCAGAAAGTTAGTTGTGTCACGCAGGTATGTAGACATGGATGTGACGATGTCTTGTAGATAAAGGTCAATGAATTTGCCAGTCGGCTCATGGATAGAATTTTTCGTTGAAACTATGGGACGAAAAGGTGGCTTGTGTAGATCCTTGTGGATTTTAGGGAGCATATGAATGCTAGGGCATTTAGGATGAGATTGTGTAAGGTATTTGTGGTCCTTGTCTGTAATCGTTCCCATAGTGAGTGCCTTATCCAGAATGACTTTGAGCGTATTGGCGAAAACTCCAGTAGGATCATTGGGTAATTTCATGTATAGATTCTTATCATTGACATGTTCACTTACACTGGTGTGGTAAAAGTCACTGTCCATGACAACAAGTGCGCCGCCTTTATCAGCTTTGCAGCACGTAATTTCAGAATTGTTAACAATTTGGTTGAGTGCTCTGGATTCCTTGAGATTGAAGTTGTTATGTTTAGAGTGTGGTTTTTTGAAGTTCTCCCTGATGGAGTTCAAAGTGATGGTTTCAAAAGAGTCAAATATTTTGTGACTAACAGGAGCCACAAATGTGCTTTTACTTCTTAATTCTTTGCACGCATGTCGTATGGGTGTGCTAGTTGGAGGGCACACATTTGAAAAAAAGTGACGGAGTCTCAAGGTTCTCATGAATTTATATAGACTTATCTCAGTTTCCAATTCGGTGGAATTGTATGTAGGGACAAAAGAAGTCCCCCGTTCCAGAGTGGACAATTGTAATTGGGATAAGTTCGTTTTAGAGATGTTGATTACGAGGGTTTTTTGCTCCTGGTTGCTTGAGCGATTGGAGTTGTCTTTTCTCTTGGAGTTTCTGCCCCGCCTGGTTCGACGTTGACGGTTTGGCCTGTTGGAAACTGAGATAAGTCTATATAAATTCATGAGAACCTTGAGACTCCGTCACTTTTTTTCAAATGTGTGCCCTCCAACTAGCACACCCATACGACATGCGTGCAAAGAATTAAGAAGTAAAAGCACATTTGTGGCTCCTGTTAGTCACAAAATATTTGACTCTTTTGAAACCATCACTTTGAACTCCATCAGGGAGAACTTCAAAAAACCACACTCTAAACATAACAACTTCAATCTCAAGGAATCCAGCGCACTCAACCAAATTGTTAACAATTCTGAAATTACGTGCTGCAAAGCTGATAAAGGCGGCGCACTTGTTGTCATGGACAGTGACTTTTACCACACCAGTGTAAGTGAACATGTCAATGATAAGAATCTATACATGAAATTACCCAATGATCCTACTGGAGTTTTCGCCAATACGCTCAAAGTCATTCTGGATAAGGCACTCACTATGGGAACGATTACAGACAAGGACCACAAATACCTTACACAATCTCATCCTAAATGCCCTAGCATTCATATGCTCCCTAAAATCCACAAGGATCTACACAAGCCACCTTTTCGTCCCATAGTTTCAACGAAAAATTCTATCCATGAGCCGACTGGCAAATTCATTGACCTTTATCTACAAGACATCGTCACATCCATGTCTACATACCTGCGTGACACAACTGACTTTCTGAAGCGCCTCCAACAGGTTACCATTGTACCGGATAAAGTACACACTC
The DNA here is from genome assembly GCF_964263255.1 of Lissotriton vulgaris. Classification (NCBI taxonomy): domain Eukaryota; kingdom Metazoa; phylum Chordata; class Amphibia; order Caudata; family Salamandridae; genus Lissotriton; species Lissotriton vulgaris. The sequence continues at coordinate 1,615,865,371 of NC_141687.1, read as the reverse complement.
TGGTAACCATAGATGTATGTGCTCTGTATACATCGATTCCGCACAATAGGGGCTTGGAAGCCATAGAATCCTTTTTACTTCACCATCCCATCGAAGACACTTTGAAAGTTCTGATACTTGAACTTTTACAATTCACGTTGTACCACAGCTACTTTTCTTACAACAACGAATACTATCTTCAACTCGTTGGAACATCAATGGGAAATTGTGCTGCTCCCAGCTATGCCAACCTGTTCATGCACCGGATGGAACTAGATCACATCTTGAGTCACAATAAATGGATCAACAACATTCTTATCCTATGGAGGTACATAGACGACATTTTCCTCATCTGGATTGGCCAACCTGATGAAATTTTGGAATTTCTGAAATACATAAACTCTTTGGATGACCATATAAAGTTCACTCATACCATCAGTCCACAAAGTTTGCCATTTCTAGATGTCCTGGTTACATTACACGATAACAAACTGTCAACCAATCTATTCGTCAAAGCCACGGACAGGAACAATGCTTTAATGTTCACCAGTTGTCATCCAACACCACTTAAAACACATTTGCCATACTCTCAGCTTCTAAGGGCTAAAAGAATCTGTTCAGAATCAGAAGCCTATGAAAGATCTGAAGAAAAAATACTACAGAAGTACAGAGACAGAAAATATCCTGAGGTCACATTACAAGCAGCAAAAATCCGAGTGGCCACTAAAACCCGGGCAGAACTTTTAAGAACCAACATCAAATTAACTGACGAACAGAGACCGGTTTTCGTCTCTAAATACTCATCTAGAAGCAAGGCCATCAAAAATATCATCCTTAAGAGTTGGGACATGATTCGCTTTGAACCAGACTTTCAGGGCATTTTCAACACCCGACCACTCTTTGCATACCAGAGAGCCAAAAACTTGAAGAACATTCTTGAGACCGAACCCATTGACATTTCTACCAACTACTGTGGCACCAAACCGTGCCATAATTGCAGTCATTGTCACAATATAATTCCGGGCAACACCTTCAACCACCCATCATCAGGAAAAGCCATCAAATTGAGAACCAATGCTACTTGTGACTCTATGAATCTAGTGTATCTACTCAAATGTCCCTGCGGACTGCCTTATGTAGGCAAAACCGAACGAAAGATCAAAGTTCGCTTAACCGAACACAAAAGCACTATCAGGAACAGATCAACAAAAGCACCTTTGGCTGCTCACTTCATTACACACCAGCACAACGTGAGCCAACTGAAGTTCCTTGTCTTGGAGGTTGTCCCACTGAAAGCAGGCGTTGATAACAAGAAACTACTACTCCAAAGGGAAACAGTGTGGATCAAGAGACTGGATGCCTGCCAGCCCAAGGGGCTTAATGACAGACTGGAATATAGTTGCTTCTTATAGAGAATTGTTGTCCCAACATATATACATTCAATTGAATTTCCTTTGATGCTACATGGGTTTATTTTGTTGTTCCTAGTCTCCACCATCCCTACTCTTTCTTCTTTCTCTGTTCACGTGGTTTTCCAGCTGTAATTTTTTGCTTCGCCTTCTAACTGGTTCTTTCACACTTCACTCTCTCCCTGTCTATTATCTCTCTGGTACAATTTTCCTAATTTTATCATTTTCCCTAACCTACGGTCTTTGACATTTACTTAAGCTATTTTCCCATTTCTTTCTCTCTCCATTTACTATCTATTCCTACCTCCTGTATGTTTTTCATTCATTTATCGTTATATCAGTAATGCCACTACTACTGTGTATCTATACCATCTGAGCCCACTCTAAGATGGCCGCCACTCTCGCGTTCGAGTGTCTAGTAAGCACACGCAAATATCCAGTTTTTCTTTACTTGTAACGCTTGTTCTTCAATGTTTTACTATATTTTCCTGTGTACTCCGTGAGGTGTTTAACACGATAGAGTATTTTCTGATACGATATTTTCACACATCCGCTAGTCCGTTTTTTTACTTTCACTGCTGCTTATTTACTTCCGCATTACCCCCGCCTGCACACCAACCCTTGGCAACACGGCGTTTGGCGCGTTGCTACTTCGACCCATCGGTAAGCTTTTTCCCGTTTCTCCCCCACCCGCATGACCATTTCTTTAACTGGTGCCTCGCTAAGACTTCACCTTCTGGATCCCAGCGTTCCTATTTATTACCAGCTCCACGTGCACTCAATGGGTCTCGGTTCTATCAGGTCTTTTCCCGTCTTCTTCCATGACACGGTGATTTACTTCTACCCCTCTGAGGTTTCCTTCAATTTTCGATAGCACGGTATGGTCGACATTGATTTATTTTCTGCACCTTTTTTTTCTTTTTTCGTAGCCATTAATTAACACTTGCATGTTTCCATTTTTACCCACCTAGAACGTTTTAGTTAACCTGTGGTTGCGTGCTCCCCTTCCTGATATCGATTTATTTACTTACAGATTCTTTGCTATCCCCTGACGAAGGGCCCCGCCCGAAATGCATAGGGATGCAGCATAGATCTATGGATGTTGTTAATCATTTTCCTTAACGTCTCGTTTCACAAAGGAGTTACTATGAAGATTTAATATGTGACCCACTAAATAAACGACCCTTCAAAAAAGATTACCACGATTACACTTGTTTGAACTATATTATATGCACTGATGAAATCATAATCTAGGAGTTTTTCTCCAACCGGAGTGCCCCCGGAAACAGTGCAAGCCCCCCTTGCACTCCTTCACATTCTGTTCAAGTTCCAGTCCCTACCGGCCGGAAGGGACCATTTCTTGGCACCCAAAAATACTTACCATCGGTTTACTCTACCAACTTGATGAACATTACACACCCCGAGTGCCACCATCTTCTATCTATTTACATTACACAACCACACATAGTCACGGAGCAATTAACTGATTTGCCCAGAATCACAGGATGTGCTTGCCTTTTCTTGTGATGTCATCCTACTGAAGCTTGCAGTGTTAATTTAATGTGTTCTAAGTACACACAACTAATTAAATCGGTCTGTCTTGCGCTCAGCGGGCCCCAACTGAGGCAGTAAATAGTAACATATTAAAGCTCTAAATGTATGTCCTGAAATTTACACCTAAAAAGAATGATCTCTCTCTCTAAACAAACTTCAAAGAATCCTGAAAGTAATTCAAGTCAGTTGAGGCCTCAGGGTGACTGCATCAGTTCGCACTGTGCATGGGGGCACGCACATAGAGAGCGAGCTCTGGAGTTGAACTTAACCCCTTAAGTGCTGCCGTCGGCCGTTGCAAGCACTACCTCCGTAGTGCTGCGCGCGTCCAACGGCTGACGCGGCCCCACTCGTTTCTTAGAACGTTCAGCACTAGCGCTGAACGTTCGACGCAGGAAACAGGTTAAAAGTGGTCAAGTGTCTTACATTGCCAGTCACTGTAATAAAGGCATTCACACTACCGGCTCATCCAGTCCTTGGCCTCTTTGTCGAACCCAAAGAATGATCCGCAGTTGTGCCTACTGCGATCAGGGCCTCATGGGAAAGTGTGTAAAAGTCACAGCTGTTAAAATATTGACAGAGACAAAAAACACGAGCATGCAGCGTGCCTGTGTGTGCATGTATGCGTTATTGGGGTTGTTAGACACACTGCAATATTGGAAGGGGAGGCCCAGAGGACGTCCTGTGCTGGACGCCGGAAGGCACCACTGAGCCCCCACCCTGTGGAGCTGTGACCGGCAGCTCAAGATTTGCTCTCTGCAGGGGCAGATGCACAGTCCCAGGGCACAGCACGGGGATCATGGAGAACATAGTACTGCGAATAGTTCAGCAGTGTCCGGTGAAATAATATGCGGCACCGCAAAAAGCTCAGCAGTGTCCAGTGTAAATAATCTAAAAAAGGTACGAATTTAGGGTGTGCTGTCTGTTATTGTGTGAACCCTAACTTTTCGATGGGAAAGCAAAACATACCAGAGAATGAATCGCCGCAAGGAGTTTTAATGTGGCGAAAAACTCCAGGTTAAAAAATGCTCAGCAGTTTCGGGTGATATGTGGGCATCGCACATAAGGTACTACTTATTAAAGTGATCATGCACATAATTAAGAAAAAAAAGTGTGTCCTGACTAATGCAGGAGAAAGTGTCACGTCGCCAGTAAACGATCCAATCCCGGTAGGCGGGGCCAAAAGGAGACAAGGCGGCAACAAGGAAGGACTAAGAAGCCTCCTTTACAATGAGAAGCCTGCATTTAGCCTAAGCTATGACGCAAGCCAATGGGAAGAGGGGGTGGGCTACAAGTCCCCTTCCTCGACCGTATTGATTTCAAGAAACTCTTGGATGCCGAGAGTAGCGCATGCGCGCTGCTATCGACAGCCGAGACCTAAAAATCCCCAGGCAGATGTTTTAAGTGAGATTAAGGTTAATTCCCAGCAGGCTGCTAACTCTACCAGTCCACAGGGGTCCACCAAATATGGTAACTGGTTCAGACCAGATTGGAATCAGCTGAGCTAGTCATTGGATGCAGGACTTTTTCATTTGTACCAAAAGTCTGGAGACTGTCTAAGTCTGCTTTGGCTGTCATGACGGGCTCACTCAATCCCAAACTGTATGAGGGGGGTGACACAGCTACACAAGGGTGGGGGTCCAAAGTTTGATGTTTTCCATGTGTGTGCATAGTTCTAGATAGTAGCGTTCTTGGCAAGGTGAATAGTTAGCAAGTACATCAAGTTCACCCCTTTTCAGCCTGCCCAGTCCTCGATCCTCCTCTTTCTTGCAGCTGACATTGCAGCCAGGTATTGTGCCTGGCTATGGATGTGCATCCTCTTCAGACAAGAAGTTGTCTCGTGTCCACCTTCCGTGTATGAAAGTAGACTATTTTATACACTTTGACCTTCCTTTTTTTCTCCTAAAAGTAGACTTCAAAGTGATTTCTAAATCCACATATGACCTCAAAAGTGAGCCTAGACTTTAAAGTCTAAATCTTTCAACCTTTAACTAAAACCATATGTTAAGAGTCTAAACGCAACCTATCTTCAGTCTAATCTCCCTGCCGGAAGAATAAGCCATCTCACCACCCATAAGACATTAAATCCAAATCTTTGCTTGCTTGACAACACTTGATTATACAACATTAACAAGTCAAATCTAACTCCACATACCAAATTAAAACCACTAGGGCCAATACTAAACCATTAAGTCTAAGCCCCAAACCTCACGTCTAACAGTAAAACTGTTAAAATGAGTGTTTACTCTTAAACCATTAAGCCTACCCTCAAAAGCCCCAAGCATGAAATCTATGGTCACACCTCCGTAGCCAGTCTAAAATTAAACCCAAAAGATTGAAATTATATCCCCAATCTCAAAACCACACATCTAAACCCAATTTCATACCATATGACTAAACATTTAAGCCTAAACTTAACCTGTCCAGCTCTGTGTTTAAGGTCAGCAAGCATCTCAGGTAATTATTGTGGACCAAAGATAAGAAGTTAGTAAAGGTTGTTCTGTGATACTGTGTCTACCCCAGTCTGGAAAAAGGACTTTGTTGCAGCTTTGAACAAAGCAACTGTCTAACAATGTTTACTGCCATATTTAATAGTTCTCTGGATAAGGAAAACTTGAGGAAAAGTATTTAAAGTACAGCAAGGAGGGATGCATTATGAAAAAGTAACTATTCCCAATAAAAAATGGGGATATGTGTAATTAAATGAATGACATGAATGCAAACGAAAGTGGATAGATGTAGCAATGCTGAAGATGGATAAGGAGGTATACTGCAGACAATATACTCCCTAATTCAAAGTTCAGGGAGGGGTTAGCAACACAATTTGGTGTCACTGCACTCTGAAAACCAGGGTGATGCAAAAATATCTGGAACAGCATCCATCTTAACTTTTCACAAACGCTGACAGTTTCAGACCACAGTCATATTATTTTACAACAAATAGATAAGCATCAGTCAGTGCTTCGGGCATTTGTGACTTATGGTAAATCACCTCTAGGCTTCTCCAACGAGTAGCTTGTGGGCTACTGGTAGCCCCCAGCTACTTAAAAGTAGCTCTCATGTGAGCAGTCCAGTTTACTAAATCTGAAGCTTTTGCTTGGCTGAATTAATACATATATTCTAAAATTTAAATGTGTTCATCTGAGACAATAACTTTTAAGTTTGTTTGGAAATAAATGTTTTATTTTCCAAAATATATATGATGCTAAAATATAAGTGATAAATCGTGTGGCACCCGGGGAAACACATCTAATGTTATTGCCTTTGTGCCAGGGGTTGCAGCTATAGCTGCTATGTATTACCCATGTTAAGGCATTCCAAATTGACAAAACCTTTTTATGTTGCTTCTGACAACCCTGCCTGATGTAATGCATGTAATTGATCATTGCTGGCAGCCCTGCACTGTGGTGACCACTACCAGTAATATATATAGTCTAAGGTAGCCACCAATGTATTCTTGTCTGGTGCGGTATTCATTACAACACTAACAATATTAGTAGTTCATGATGATTTTAATTGAGCATAAGTAGCTCTTATTACAGAAAAGATTGGAGATGCCCCCTCCATCTGACAGTTTTGCACCCAGTGAACATTATTGTAAAAATCTATTTACTGGAGTTTCAAAATAGTTAGTAGATGTTCCTGTTTTACGTAACTCAAATACTTCTGGAACCACAGAGCCCATTGTGCCATTTGTGATGGACGGTGACACTAGTTACCCCTTTACAGTACAAAACTTGTCTACCATCTCGCACTACTATTCTTTCTTCCCTCATAGAACCCAATTGCCTACAAGCAACTATTGGGCCCTTTTAAACAGTGCCACTGTGCCAAGAACAAAGCAATTGGCAAAAAAGCAAAGTAATCATTGCCACTGTATTTTAACATCACCCTCTTTCACCATATTGACATGGATAATGCACAGTCTACTTTAGAAAACACAAGTATGAATTTCATACCTCTATAAGTTTGTCTCCTTTGACTACATCAAGATGTAAACCAGGCGGAGGTTTGCCTGCCCTGGTGGGAAAAAAAGATAAAGACAAGAAAAACATGAATAGTTAGCATTAATCTTAGGAACAATGGCACACCGGACAGAAAAGTCAGATCTTTCTTACAGTTCTGAGGGAAGCCTGGACTATAATCGATCTTTGTATGCAATCTCGAAGACAGAATACCCCCAAACACCAACCACTTCCATCCCAAGGCCCCCTCCCTTCGCTACTCTTATTCCTCATTAATCAGCTGAGAAACAACTTGATACAATAGACTGGGAACACACCAAACAAACTGTTATCCGGTTTCCCAGATTCGAGGTAGCCCACCCTAGCCGTTCGGCAACTCCTCTCCTTACCCTTGAATCACATAGGCCCATGTACATGTGAGAAGTTTAAGTTACCGAAAGAAGTGTGTTTTGTAAGCTGGATAAGTACAGGCACTTACTTTAGTTACATGGAACTCATAGTCATAGGCTTTACAGCAAAGTCAGTGGACTTTGCACACATTTTGCCGATATGTGCATTTTCTGTGAATGTGAAGATGGGAGTCTGGCAATATTGTATGTACACAACTATAAGAAAAGAGATGTCAGCAGCCTATTAACACCACTGCTACTGGTGGGTCCACAGAGACAATGGACATGCCTAAGCAAGAAATCAGGCAACAAAAAAAAATCTAACTTGTGTATACACTCATTCCCATGAACTCAATCAACTTTAAACAGGTTGCTTGCCGAGCTAAAGAGCTCCTTGAAACCACAAAATGAACTAGAGCACGCACACGAATAGCTGGTAGAATGGTTACCCATTCAGTCTTAGTCACAGTTATCTTGACTGGCTTAAAGCCATTTAAGGAGCGTTAAATATGACCCCATGGGGCGAGGGATAACAACACACGCAAAATTTAATAATTGCCATAAATGCTCTCATGGGCAGACCTATACCACTTTCTATTCCAGAATGGACGACGTGAATGTGCTTTCAAATCAGATCACACCAAAACAGAGTGGTCCGTCGTAGTTGGCTGCCACAAAACAGTGAGACTATGCCCAATAACAGATGCTACTGAAAGTTATCCGTTTATTATGTCGACAACAATGATGAACTTTAATAGGGCGCGTAAGGGACTTCTGCAAGTCCCCTGTTGTATCTCACTAATGTCATGGCTAAGATTATTTGATTAATGTGGCTTTCTGCTGCGTAGATGCCAACAGGAAGTGGGTTTACAGCCCATAATGAAGACTTACTGCACCTGGCCGAGGAGGGATTGCAGTTATACATTCCTCTACAAATGAGAGACGCAGGAATACTAGAAACATTTAGTCCTGATGAAGAGGGATGAATTAATCTGGCCAAAACAAATTTAACGGACAATACTGTATTATGCCACCAAAAGCTGTTGAGCTTTTGAATATCTTCCAGCTTCAATATAACCATCCCAGTATTCCCGGGAGGCAACTCTACCCTCAGTATTAATGGGGGGAAATGCTAATTGATCTTCTAGGGACAACTAACTAATGGGAAATATGTGGAACACACATTCGTTTAAAAAAAGTAGTTTCCAAAACACTTTTTTAAACACCAAATCAGTTAATCAAGAATTCATCAATTCTTTTAAAGAGCACCAACAGAGAGTAACTGACGGTGAAATCAATGAACACAATGACTCAAGAGCCCACTACACAGCATTACATCTATAGATGTGGCAGATTAGGTTTTCTAGCCTGTAAATGCACAGGAGAGCGCAAGATAAGGTAGATGAATGTTTTCTTAATTATTCATTATGGCCGGCAACTTCAGTCGGTTAGCTTAAGGTCAAGACAAATTTCTATCAAACTGGCAAGTGCATTTTAAATAAAGTGCTACTGTGCCAATATCAATACCTATGTGTTTTTTATTAGTCCACATGATTACAATTTATGAGTGGGTTTGTAGAAATGAGCGGGTCATCGACTGTGGACGTTTAGTGACTGATGGGGCTGAACGAAGGGGTACGCAACTGGATGACTGACGAGATGTGGAGAATAGACTCCTGCAGGCCACGACTGCAGCAACAGTTTCACCTTGTCACTCATCTGTACCCAGCCACCTGCCTATGTAGTCAAACACTTATTCAACCCTCCATCCACTCACCTGCTCATGTAGAGACCCCATACTGTGTATGGGTCTAGCGCACACAACATGGACAGATGAAACCAGGGACAACACGAAGACCATATTCATTTTGCATGGTCCCTGGCTTGACTCATTCATGTCGCGGGCACTGGGTCCAGCGACACAAGTGGAGGAAGTGTTTTATCATGTGAAGTGTGGTAATTGGAGATTTGTGAATCCCTGCAGATTCCCTAACTTTATCTCACAGAAATGGGAGGAACATGGTTGTTTTTTGCCAAACTTTAAGGTTTGAAGGCATTGCGAGCAAGAAACAATAAGGAGATGCACGAAAGCCAGACCACCCTGGACGTTTAGTGTCACTGCAGGTTACAGAACTTTCTTTAACAGAAATTCAGTAAAACAAGTGCTAGCCAAAGTTTGCAAGGCCTTCTGAGTAAAAACAAATCTGTTGTGAGATCGACATGAGTCACGATCCCGAATGTCCTAGGTGTCTAGCTATCAAAGAGGTCTTGGATTGGTAGTTTTTAGGTTTCGCTGGGGAACGGAGCCTTTAGGCTCCGCCTCCAGAGAAATCTCTTGATTGCAGTAGTGACTCTGGAACACGCCCCTCTGCTTCATTGGCTAGCTCCATAAATGGAGGCTAGCCATTGGAACAGAGAGGCGTCCGTCATGGCCGGAGGAGACTCGGGGGCGTTCCCGAGAATCTTTGGCTTTTGCCGACGTCACGCGACGTCAGCCGAAAGCCGGGAACGCCCCCGAGTCTGTTCCGGCATTGCCGGCACTTCTGCGTCTCTCCTCCCCCCTTTCCCGCCCCCTGGGTTTATTTTCGTCATTCGACCACGCCCCCCCTCGCCCACCCGGCATCTGGACCGTTTTGTGGCGGACTTGTGGGCCGATCGAGTGCCCACCTCGATTGATGGTTATCTTTAAAGAGCCGGTGCCCACCCGGCATTTGCCCGATAAAATCAGCCCCCGCCTGCCTGCCTAAGGAGAAGGGCCGCTGCGCTGCCCGCAGCGACCCGGAAGTGGTTGGTCGGAAGTGCCCGCCCCCGCAGCCCGGGGGGAAGAATCAGCATACACAGGAGGAGGGCGGGGGGCAGAACCGGGGTTGCACGGATCCTGAAAAGTCTTCGCCAGTGGCAGTCTCCAGGACAAAAGGGGGAAGGGACCGAGGCAGACAGACTGCACGTAGAGACAGAGGAGCGACCGGCAGTGGGAGGGTGTGTGCCACCGGTGGACGCGAGCACCAGGAAAAACGTTCTTTTGTTTCTCAAAAATGGTATGTTATTATTATTTTTTAAATCACAGGTTTCTTTTACGTGAGTCTTCTAATGAACCCCTCTTGCCAATTGGGAATACACGTGTAATTTACACTCTCCGCTGCCCCTCTCAACACCCCATTGTGTGTTTTTCAGGTGAGTCGGAAGTTGGGTCCGTTCTCGAAGTGGGCAAGGCTGGAATTTTCTGTTAGGAACATTAATACTCATCAGAACCCCAAACAGTTATATATCCCCAATGCGTCCTGTGAGCACCTTATAGAACAAAGGTGCACGGAATGAACAGTCACCCTGTGATACTTGCTTCCAGGCTTGTGCGTGGCCTTATGCGCTAGTTGTCAATTGTTTTGTGTTTACCTGTGTGTTTGTATTTTTCAGTGTGTCGTATGTGTGTTTTTGTTTTTAAGTGGCCGCGCGTCTTGGTGTGTAACAATCTGTGAGCATGTTTTTTATGCAGGTGTGTTTGTGTGTCTGTGTTTATCTGTGTGCTGTATGCACGTGATATATTTTTATGTCTGTGCGTCGTTGTGTGTTGTGTGTGGGAGGGGCCTACTTAGTACGATCTTTTCTGGTTGTGTGCGTGTTGGTGCGTCTGATTATCGGTTCGTGTTATTGTGTTTAATTTTAAGTGACTATCTTCGGTTTGTCTTTGCGCGTGCCTGTGTGCTTCCGCTTATGTGTGTGCCTGTGTGTAGTTGTGTATATGAGCTTGCACGTTTATCTATGTGTATGTATGTCTTTGTGTCTGTATGTCTTTGTGTGTCGTATCCTTGCATGTGTTTGCTCATCTCATTTCTTTGAAGGTGCCTGTGTGTTTGTGTGTGTATTTGTGCGTGCGGAAGTCTCTGTCCGCATGTACCTAACCTAGCTGTGCGTGCTGTGCACTCACTGGTGACCGCACATGCCCCCAACACATGATGCAACCGTGGCAAACACGGTGTAATCCACACGACCACAGCGTGACAATCCAAGCAGCCTGGCAGATGCTTCAAGCACTAATAGGCAGTCCAGTGCCTCTCAAAATCTCACTCCATTGTAGGCGCTTTGCGAAGAAAAAGCCACGCTCAGAAGCAAGAATTGACGTCAAATTATACTGTGCGTGTTTATATTTACCCACGCAGGGGTGAGTATGTTTAATTATTTGCGTGTATAATTGTAACTCTTTGCAGTCAGATTTTGGAAAATCGTGGTGCTCGCTTGATGGACAGTTGTCTATCTACACGCTATGACGCTGAGGAAAAAAGGTTCTTGGCAGTCTAGGGCCGCTGAGCCTGGCGACGAGGCCACGCAGCGTGGATCACACCTTGTTGCCTTTCAATAAATTAACTGTACATAATTGCAATCATTCCGAATTTAACGAGGAACACTACAGTGTTTAACCCCTAGCAGCACAGCTGGTGAGGCGGCGCGAAACACAGGAAGACGTCACTGTGAAGTAAGAGCAGAGAAGAATGATGAGTATGACGTCAACAGCAGAGAAATATTCAAGAAAACTAACCATGCAGTGGAATTTATAGCAATGCATTTCAAAATGTCACTTTCAGTGATAAATGGAGTTTCATCAATAATTCGGCGAAATAGGGACCATGTAATGTCGCAGATGGATATATTGCGGGAGTGGGGGGCTCTCATCAGCATGGCCCCCACCTCCCTGCCGCGCGGGGGGTACTGTGAGAAGGTGGCCTGATATGCAGTGGTCACTATTCTAGTGCCCACTATGTATCAGTCCAGCAACCCTTATTGATGATTGGTTGTAAGTCAACCTTATAGACCAGCTATCCTAGTAGCATGGATACGAGCAGTCTAAGGCTAAAGACTCGAGAGGGCGTGTTAAGCCAGCTGTTTACCACACATATACCCCTTGAATACCCAGTGAAAGGACACCACACAAGTGTTATGAAAATAAACAGTTATTTATTAAAGATCACAACAGCCCTGTACTCTTTATGAGGACAGGGTACTAAGCACAAACCAAAACTCTTACAAAAATACTTAAGTTAGCACAGTATATACAAATGCCCGAGGGGCACGGAAAACCATATACTCTGAAAGTGGAATGCGAAATTCCTAGCAGGTAAGTACAGTACTAATAGCTTTTGGAATCGCTAGGACTTGACTAGGGAATCGTTAGATTACGACTAGGAGGCCTAGGGGACTCGGGTGCAGTGTGTGCACTCTCACGCGAGATGCGGACAAAAGTCTATGGTAGCTAGGAAATAGAAAGTTAGTGTTCTCGGGCGAACCCGACCTGGTAGGGAGAAAACGAAGATAGATTCTGACCCTTGGATAGTGAGGCTATGCTGGGGCACCGAAATGCCGAAGTTACCTAGCCCAGGGGCTGCAGCTGCATAGGTCTGAAAAGACGTCGGGAATCCTCGTAGACGGACCAGGAGCCGGAAGAAAAGATGCTGGCCGGTGACCAGTGAAGAAAGTTCAGTTGGATCCAAGCCTGGATCTCGAAGATAGATGACACCTGAAAGCAGAGGGGACCAAGTTCGAGACTACTAGCCAGTAGTCAGTGGGCACCAGGAGGGCACCGGATGGTAGCCACCTCGACAAGGTGAGTGGGTGACGCTGTAGCTCGAAGATCTCACGGACCAGGAGGCGTTGTCGGCGACCAGGATGGAGGATCGAGCTGTCCCACGAAGATAGAAGCTGTCGGCGTCGCTGGACCCAGGATTGGGCAACAAAGCCTTGGCAAATTCAAGCCCACGCGGTGGACCTAAAATGGCGTCTGGAGTGGACCAGGAGGGTCCGGGGTGCCTCTCTTGAAGAAGGAAGCAAGGGCCAGCCTGGAGCAACCAGACCAGCAGCAGAGATGTCGTCGGGCGTCGTTCAGAAGGCCACAAGCCAGCCGGCTAGTAGCCAAACAACGCGGTGCACAGCAAACAGCAGAAGGGCCCCACGCCGATCGTGGAGATGCAGGGAGGCTGGCCTTGGGTGCTGGAGCTGCGCAGGGTCGGGGCTTCTCGGACCCCAAAGCACTCACCAGTGGAGGACACGGTGGGCTTGCAGTAAAGATGTCGTGCAGTCTTGGCGATCGTCGGTCCCTCGAGGTCTCGTCGCACTCACGGTTCTCAGCTTTGCTGTAGAGGTGAGTAGAGGTCAGAGGTGCCAGGGAAGCCGGGTCTCGTCGAGCTGGGTCGTCGGATTCGTGATGAAGGACTTGCAGCAGACCGCAGTGTTCTTTAGGATGGTGCCTGCGGATGCAGGGTGACTACTCCTTAGCCACAAGGGAGAATCTTGAAGAAGAAATCGTGAAGTCCTTTCGAAGAAAGTGGTATCTTGATTCCAAAGATGATCTAATTTGAACAGGGGGCCCGCTCCTATCTTTATACTAAAAAAAGGGGGCTGACCCGGTGACTAGGTCCTGCCTATGGGTGGGACCAGGAGGGGGGTGGTTACACCCCTCTCCCCTGCCGGACTTCCCCAGGCCAGGGGCTGGTGTGCCCCTGGAACTGGTTCTGACTGGCCTATGCGTAGTGAGCACCGGGGTGCCACTCAGCAGTCACCTTCCTGAAAAGCCCTGCCTACCCAGGATACACAAAACCATGTCTGGGACGGTGCTAGCACCGCCCCGGACAGGAAACCCTTTGTCCAGGCCTCCCTCGCTGGAAGGACTCCCAGCAGCAGGAGGTCAGACTCGTGTCTGTGGTGGCAGCATCCATTTTGTGGAGCTGAGGCTTCAGTTAACTTTAACCGGGGTTCACAGTTACATACATGTCGTGTCCCTCTAGAAGGGTGGAATGCTAACCCCGTCGCCAGAATTGGCGAGGGGTTAGTATTCCAATTCGTATGACACCTTACTCGACATGTTTTGATAAAGCAATACCAAAGATAGCATTTAACCGCGAGGATTATAATGCACTTAAGAGTATATGGTATGCGATATCATGGAACAGCTATTAGGACTTGGTTCCGCAAGCTGCAGACAGGCTCAGCTCATGCCAGAGCACCATCTCACACGATTCCAAGCACTCTGCCTTCAGGATTGTCAAGGCCTGCCATAGGAGTGACTGATAGGAATCTGTGTGTCCATTTTAGGGTTAGATATAGGTATACTATATCTACAGCAAAGGGTGATTACACGACTTTGCCCCAGCTGTCATGCAGCCAGTTGTGTCAAATTTAGGAGGTCAGCCAGGGGTGGCATAATACATGCTGCAGCCCCTGGCAGCCCTGGGTACACCTATGCCCTGAGTTACAGGGTCTGATAAGGTGGCCCAGTACCAATTGGAAATGTACCTAGGGTACATGGAATCCATTTTAAAGAGAGGGCAGTAGGCCTGGGGTCCTGATTGGCAGGGTCCCAGGTCGACTATGTCCAAAACCAGCTAAAACACAGGGCAAAAAGTTGGGGGCAACCATAGTCAGGATGTACCTTCCTACACAACCCCCCCCCAAACGAAAGGAGATAAGGCTACCCTTGTCCAGGTAAGCCTCTATTACCTAAGTGGCCATATAAGGAAGGACCAGCTCTGGCTTGGTTTCCCCCTGTGTCATGGTCCACTAGGCAACCCCTCACCCTAAGGGTATCTGAGGGTCTCCACCATAGGGAATCTCTGTCTCTGGTGTGTCTTGGGAAAGTAAAAGGCTGATGCTGGGATGGAGTACTGAAGTGAGGCTCCTCTACCTTTGGGCTCAACTTCCTCCAATCACCATCCATCATGTGTGCCTTTCTTTCTTTAGCTGAGATGCACTGAGCTCTCAGGGTCAGCCTCTGGCTACCTAAAGCTGGAGGCTGAGTCCCTCTGTTTGGCTTACTGGAGGGACAGGTCAGGTCTGGGGTTTTTAGGCCCCATGTTTGGCTGTGCCCAACAGTGTCCAGCTGTGGGAGTTCCCTAACTACTTTTAAGGGGGATCCCTCAGGAGTCTGTTCTATTTTCACTTGGCTAGGGTTACCAGCTTCAGTGATCCTAATCTGCTGATTAAGGGGTTCTTTTGGACAGGGGGCCCTTTGGGGTCCACCACTGGCCTCCCTGATCTCTTCAGCCCTGGGCTGACTGAGACAGGGTAGAGAGGTGCAGGTTACCTGCTCCAGACTGGGTCCCACCTGGGAAGGTTCCACTACCATCAGGGGCTCTGCCAGGCTAGGCCTGACTACCTCTGGGGCAGTTCCTTCAACAGGGGTAGAGTCAGTTCCCTGAGGAGGCTGGCTCTCACCTAGTGTCTGGGAGGGGGAAGACTCTTCTTCCTCCTCAATGCTCTCTGTTTGAGTGGAGTGATCCATTGTTTCAGGCTTCACACCCTCACTATCTGTTTGAGTAGAGGCTGAGACCATTTCAACCTTGCCAACCTTTTCAGGAGGGCACTCAGTTTGTGTTTGGGCTGTGACTGTCACAGCCCTCCTATCCTGTTCTGGAAAGTCTGTCTGAGCCTGGGCAGTGGCTACCACTGCCCTTCCAACCTTTTCAGGGAGGAATGGTGCTTGGACTGGGGCTGTAGCTATTACTGCCCCACTAACCTGTCTGGATAGGCCTATCATTCTGGAGTGAGTTTCTTGCTCCACCTCAGCCCATGCTGAGAGTTCCAGGTCATTCCCCAGTAAGCAATCTACAGGTAGGTTATCTGTCACTGCCACTCTCATGGGCCCTGTGACATTACCCCAGCTGAGCTTGACTACTGCCATGGGATGCCTTCTCTTCATTCCATGAATGTCTGTCACCTGATAAGTAAAACCAGGGGTCAGTTGAGCAGAGGGGACCAGATGGTCACTCACCATGGTGAGGCTGGCCCCTGTGTCTCTGAATGCCTCAACTTTCTGACCATTCACTAAAACTTCTTGTCTATACTTTCCCAAAATGTGGGGTCCAGTAGTGAAGTTGGCAAACCCCATGCCAGTCTCACAGACAAGAGTGTGGTCAGGGAACCTGGCTAGGCCATAGTCCTCCTGATTGCCCAAAGTAATGCCCACCACATTCTTGGGGGCACTCCCACCACCTGGGGGATTACCACTAGTGGTAACAGGAGGTTTAGGAGTATTACCTGGGGGTATGTTTCCCTTATTACCATTTTTAGGGCAACTGACATCACTTTTGTAATGACCCACCTGTTTACAGGTATGGCAATAAGGTTTCTTTTGTTCTGAAGGAGTGTTCTGGGACCCACCACCCTTGTTGGAGTTTTGGGGCCCTTGGGAAGTCTTCTCTGAGGATTTATCCCCACCCTTCTCTTGAGGCTTGGTTGATTCCTTTTTCTGGTCACCACCCTGGTTTTTAGGCCTAACCCTGGTTCTGACCCATTTGTCTGCCCTCTTACCCAATTCCTGTGGAGAGGTCAACTCAGAGTCTACCAGGTGCTGATGTAATAACTGGTTCTGACAATTATTTAAGATTTGCTCCCTCATAATTAGATTATACAATCCTTTAAAATCAGTAACCTTACTACCCAGTAGCCAGCCTTCAAAAGCCTTAGTGGCACAATCAACAAAGTCAGTCCAATCTTGAGACTGAGTTTTCTGGGTGTCTCTGAACAGCATCCTGTATTGTTCAGTGGTTAAACCAAACCCATCAACCAGTACATTCTTCAAGATTTTGTAATTGTTAGCATCCTCCACCCTTGTGGTGAGGAGCTTATCTCTACCTTTACCATCAAAGGAGAGCCACAAGATAGCTGCCCACTGACTTTGGGGAACACCCTGCACAGTGCAGGCTCTCTCCAAAGCAGTAATCCATTTGTGGATGTCATCCCCTTCTTTAAAGGGGGGCACTATCTTATTCAGGTGCTTTTTATCAAAACTCCTTTCCCTATTGCTAGGATTATTGCTGCCACCAGTGGGCTGTAGCCCACATAATTCTTGCTCTCTAGCAAGGGCAAGTCTCTCTTTGGCCAGGGCAAGTTCTTCCCTTTCAATCCTCAGTTTGACTGCCCTTTCTTCAGCTTCATACACTCTCCTCTTAGGGGAAGACATCCCTCTGTGAGAAGAGTTGAGAGAGCCATTGGTTCGAAAGGATCTGTTAGAGCCTCTTGATAGAGACCTAACTCGTCCATTCCCAATGTTAAGCTGACCTGAGAGTGGGCCCAGGGGTCCCCTAGTACCAAGCTCATGTCTGCTTAAGTTGGACCTGCTTAGTCTACTGACCTCTAGCTGTCCCTTATCTGCCTCATCCCCTGACAACTCATCCTCCTCCTCAGCATCATCTGCCTCATGGAGGGGATGGATATCAAAGGGACCCTGTAAGGAGGGCAAACTTCCATCTGGATTAGAAGGGTCTGGGTTACCAGCCCTACTGGCATCATAAGCCTCTAAGAGACCAATCAGAAAGGAAGTGGTGGGGTTAGACCCCTGTTTTAGTTTCCTGAGAGTACACACTTGTCTCATCTCATGGAAGCTAAGAGCAGCATATTTTGAAGTAAGGACCTGTGGAGGGTCCACTGACACAAGGGGATACTCAGAGTTTCCTCCTTTGTCTGACATGCTGATTCTAGTGTGGTGTAAGTGATGCACCTACCTACACTATGTGTTACCTACTGATCCCTTGCTAGAGTTGCAGCCAAGGTGTGCTAAGCCTTGAGGAGCTACAACAGCTGGTTCAGTAGAACTCCGAGTATTCTAAGCTAAGTTATATGTACCTAACAGTACTTATGTGATCTTTCAACAAGATATTCTTAGGATACGTGTGGTAAAACAACAGCAAGCTCAAATCCCAACCGCTGCTCACCAATGTGAGAAGGTGGCCTGATATGCAGTGGTCACTATTCTAGTGCCCACTATGTATCAGTCCAGCAACCCTTATTGATGATTGGTTGTAAGTCAACCTTATAGACCAGCTATCCTAGTAGCATGGATACGAGCAGTCTAAGGCTAAAGACTCGAGAGGGCGTGTTAAGCCAGCTGTTTACCACACATATACCCCTTGAATACCCAGTGAAAGGACACCACACAAGTGTTATGAAAATAAACAGTTATTTATTAAAGATCACAACAGCCCTGTACTCTTTATGAGGACAGGGTACTAAGCACAAACCAAAACTCTTACAAAAATACTTAAGTTAGCACAGTATATACAAATGCCCAAGGGGCACGGAAAACCATATACTCTGAAAGTGGAATGCGAAATTCCTAGCAGGTAAGTACAGTACTAATAGCTTTTGGAATCGCTAGGACTTGACTAGGGAATCGTTAGATTACGACTAGGAGGCCTAGGGGACTCGGGTGCAGTGTGTGCACTCTCACGCGAGATGCGGACAAAAGTCTATGGTAGCTAGGAAATAGAAAGTTAGTGTTCTCGGGCGAACCCGACCTGGTAGGGAGAAAACGAAGATAGATTCTGACCCTTGGATAGTGAGGCTATGCTGGGGCACCGAAATGCCGAAGTTACCTAGCCCAGGGGCTGCAGCTGCATAGGTCTGAAAAGACGTTGGGAATCCTCGTAGACGGACCAGGAGCCGGAAGAAAAGATGCTGGCCGGTGACCAGTGAAGAAAGTTCAGTTGGATCCAAGCCTGGATCTCGAAGATAGATGACACCTGAAAGCAGAGGGGACCAAGTTCGAGACTACTAGCCAGTAGTCAGTGGGCACCAGGAGGGCACCGGATGGTAGCCACCTCGACAAGGTGAGTGGGTGACGCTGTAGCTCGAAGATCTCACGGACCAGGAGGCGTTGTCGGCGACCAGGATGGAGGATCGAGCTGTCCCACGAAGATAGAAGCTGTCGGCGTCGCTGGACCCAGGATTGGGCAACAAAGCCTTGGCAAATTCAAGCCCACGCGGTGGACCTAAAATGGCGTCTGGAGTGGACCAGGAGGGTCCGGGGTGCCTCTCTTGAAGAAGGAAGCAAGGGCCAGCCTGGAGCAACCAGACCAGCAGCAGAGATGTCGTCGGGCGTCGTTCAGAAGGCCACAAGCCAGCCGGCTAGTAGCCAAACAACGCGGTGCACAGCAAACAGCAGAAGGGCCCCACGCCGATCGTGGAGATGCAGGGAGGCTGGCCTTGGGTGCTGGAGCTGCGCAGGGTCGGGGCTTCTCGGACCCCAAAGCACTCACCAGTGGAGGACACGGTGGGCTTGCAGTAAAGATGTCGTGCAGTCTTGGCGATCGTCGGTCCCTCGAGGTCTCGTCGCACTCACGGTTCTCAGCTTTGCTGTAGAGGTGAGTAGAGGTCAGAGGTGCCAGGGAAGCCGGGTCTCGTCGAGCTGGGTCGTCGGATTCGTGATGAAGGACTTGCAGCAGACCGCAGTGTTCTTTAGGATGGTGCCTGCGGATGCAGGGTGACTACTCCTTAGCCACAAGGGAGAATCTTGAAGAAGAAATCGTGAAGTCCTTTCGAAGAAAGTGGTATCTTGATTCCAAAGATGATCTAATTTGAACAGGGGGCCCGCTCCTATCTTTATACTAAAAAAAGGGGGCTGACCCGGTGACTAGGTCCTGCCTATGGGTGGGACCAGGAGGGGGGTGGTTACACCCCTCTCCCCTGCCGGACTTCCCCAGGCCAGGGGCTGGTGTGCCCCTGGAACTGGTTCTGACTGGCCTATGCGTAGTGAGCACCGGGGTGCCACTCAGCAGTCACCTTCCTGAAAAGCCCTGCCTACCCAGGATACACAAAACCATGTCTGGGACGGTGCTAGCACCGCCCCGGACAGGAAACCCTTTGTCCAGGCCTCCCTCGCTGGAAGGACTCCCAGCAGCAGGAGGTCAGACTCGTGTCTGTGGTGGCAGCATCCATTTTGTGGAGCTGAGGCTTCAGTTAACTTTAACCGGGGTTCACAGTTACATACATGTCGTGTCCCTCTAGAAGGGTGGAATGCTAACCCCGTCGCCAGAATTGGCGAGGGGTTAGTATTCCAATTCGTATGACACCTTACTCGACATGTTTTGATAAAGCAATACCAAAGATAGCATTTAACCGCGAGGATTATAATGCACTTAAGAGTATATGGTATGCGATATCATGGAACAGCTATTAGGACTTGGTTCCGCAAGCTGCAGACAGGCTCAGCTCATGCCAGAGCACCATCTCACACGATTCCAAGCACTCTGCCTTCAGGATTGTCAAGGCCTGCCATAGGAGTGACTGATAGGAATCTGTGTGTCCATTTTAGGGTTAGATATAGGTATACTATATCTACAGCAAAGGGTGATTACACGACTTTGCCCCAGCTGTCATGCAGCCAGTTGTGTCAAATTTAGGAGGTCAGCCAGGGGTGGCATAATACATGCTGCAGCCCCTGGCAGCCCTGGGTACACCTATGCCCTGAGTTACAGGGTCTGATAAGGTGGCCCAGTACCAATTGGAAATGTACCTAGGGTACATGGAATCCATTTTAAAGAGAGAGCAGTAGGCCTGGGGTCCTGATTGGCAGGGTCCCAGGTCGACTATGTCCAAAACCAGCTAAAACACAGGGCAAAAAGTTGGGGGCAACCATAGTCAGGATGTACCTTCCTACAGGTACCCTGAGACCTGTCAGGCACATCACACAGTGCGGTCTTTATTGCAGGAAGCACCCCAAATCTGCCTGGCTTCAGCCCGACGCCTGCGGCTCTCAATCCGTTCAAGCTGCTTAATGGGACCAGAAGACCCCTTCCTGCCAGTTTGCTCTTCACTTCGTCACGAGAAAATACACTTTCTCTGATGCAATTACCTCTATTTACATCCAGCAGCAGGAGACGGAGCCCTGCGCTGAAGTGACCTCGAGTCCCTGCCACAAAAACATTGTTAACGAACGTAAACAACACAACACCCTCACTGGAGACTATTTCTGCTCCCACAGTAAATAAAAACATTGCATCCTTCTGTTTCTGGGTTTCTGAAATGCCATCAGAATCATTGTCAATGCGTTTTCAAAATAAAAGTTACTTTGACCCACTTAAAATGTCGATCTAGTGACTCACAATATGGGGCAATTTGTGTTTCACGTCCTCCCTTTTTAGGTTTCGCCTGGTTTTTGCCTTTCATGACCGCTGGGAGTTTGGGATTGTTACTGCCCCTTCCCCTCTCGAAAAGACCTCCCTCTAAGCATCACATGTACATTCGTCGGGGATTTTGTTTAGTCTCTGCAGTATTTTGTTGGCATTTTTTGCCCAAGAAATGTACTGTGCTGTCCCCACTTGAAAATTAAATGTCGTGAAAAAAGCCAAACTGCCCCTTTCTGTATCCTCTCATCATTTAGAGTTGTTGGAGCTTGTGATTGGGGGGCTAGTAGATTTATTGCGCCTACCTAAACATATACGGCACTTCAAGAAGCTTTGGGCTCGACAGCAATGCCCAGCAGGCTGCCCTTGTCCGCTTCTTCCGTGCCATCTTGCCTGGTCTCCAAAGAGTGCCGGCTCTCAACTCGGTAGACCCGTTCCTTGAAAAGCAGTACTTGTATATTTTGGTGTTAAACGCTTCTAGTGCAGAGCAGTATGCACGCTATAGGTGATTTGTGGTGTGCACTAACATAAGCCACAACCTACATACACACACATCTGGAACACAAAGGGCTTTAGTCTCTGCTGCTTAATGCGTTCTGGGTCTGCACAATACCCCCTGCCCCCTCCTTCCACAAAGCTTGAATGCTGCCAGGCTGATGGCTGTGTGAATTGGCTGCATCGGTGACTGGCCCCCTGCTCCCATGATATGCATTTCAGACAATGGCACAACCTTATGTCTCCTCCCCCTGTCAGTACTATTGAATGTTTAAGGGAGCTGATTCCTTTGGTCTGGACAGCTCATTCTGCCAAAAGCGCATGCGTTACTTTCGTACTGATGGGGGATGTTTACCAATTTGCCCAAGATCAGACTTTGGTCGGGTAGGAGTAGCTGGGATTCTAACTCTAGACATTTATAGTTAGACCTCGTCTTGTGACTATCGCATCCAGTTCCTTTCTGCCTCCGTCCTAAGGGGACTATTTTTCCATGAGGAAGCAGGAACTGTGTGTGTGTGTGTGTGCTCACACCACATGAAGTGGCATTTTTATTTCTGACGGTTCATGTAACATCTATAAAGTGTTTCTTTCCACTGTATAATGATAATAGCAGATAAACTCCTTACTGTGGACTCGCCCAAAGCTGGTTGGAAATTAGGAACTCGTATGTTCCGATTTTTAACAGGAGAAGTGTAATGTTGAGACACCTAAGGGGATCGCGTCGTCTTCACCCATCACTAAATTGTGTCAAGCCATCCGGCAAAACCACACAGCACGCCTTTTCACGGATATTGCATTTAAACCAATTAGGTATGGATTTTATCAACGGACCACGTCCGGTGAAAGGCTGAGAGGGCTCTGTCTGGATTTATGCCAGCAACTTGTTATATTTAGATATTTAGCAATACACTCTGACATGCTAAGTCACTTATAACATTTTAAGCAAATATCGCTACTTGGCAAGGTAGTTGGACAGGGGCAATTTAACTTTGTCGTTTTGTAGGGGATCCGCGCTGTGTGGTTCAGGTGGTATTTGTCCCTCGCAGTTACAATTGCAGCCTCTCTCGTGTAGTCAGGACATAATGTTTCTACTTCTGAAGTTTCATTTAGCTATTTAAGGTATTCTGGGAGTTGTTTTCGTTTGAGTGGCAGGCCGTATACCAATGGTTTGTTCACAATAGCCAAGCACTGGAAACATGGCTATGCTTGCTTTCCCGGCCCCTGGCTGTGCTTGCTTTCCCGGCCCCTGGCTGTGCTTGCTTTCCCGGCCCCTGGCTGTGCTTGCTTTCCCGGCCCCTGGCTGTGCTTGCTTTCCCGGCCCCTGGCTGTGCTTGCTTCCCCGCCCCCTGGCTGTGCTTGCTTCCCCGCCCCCTGGCTGTGCTTGCTCCCCTGCAACCTGGCTGTGCTTGCTCCCCTGCAACCTGGCTGTTCTTGCTTCTCTGCCACCTGGCTTTGTTTGCTTCCCCGCCCCCTGGCTGTGCTTGCTTCCCCGCCCCTGGCTGTGCTTGCTCCCCTGCAACCTGGCTGTGCTTGCTTCTCTGCCACCTGGCTGTGCTTGCTTCCCCGCCCCTGGCTGTGCTTGCTCCCCTGCAACCTGGCTGTGCTTGCTTCTCTGCCACCTGGCTTTGTTTGCCTCCCCGCCCCCTGAATGTGCTTGCTTCCCCGCCCCTGGCTGTGCTTGCTCCCCTGCAACCTGGCTGTGCTTGCTTCTCTGCCACCTGGCTTTGTTTGCTTCCCTGCCCCCTCGCTGTGCTTGCTTCCCTGCCCCCTGAGTGTGTGTGTGTGTGTGGCTCTGGGTGGGTGTGTGTGGCTCTGGGTGGGTGTGTGTGGCTCTGGGTGGGTGTGTGTGGCTCTGGGTGGGTGTGTGTGGCTTTGGGTGGGTTTGTGTGGCTCTGGGTGGGTGTGTGTGGCTCTGGGTGTGGGTGGGTGTGTGTGTGTGTGGCTCTGGGTGGGTGTGGCTCTGGGTGGGTGTGGCTCTGGGTGGGTGTGGCTCTGGGTGGGTGTGGCTCTGGGTGGGTGTGTGGCTCTGTGTGTGTGGGTGTGGCTCTGGGTGTGTGTGGTAGTAATTGCTGTCTGCTGAGCTCGTCCGTAGGGTACAATAGGTCTCACATTTGCGAGAGATTAAGCTAATGGCAATGTAAATGACAATGCCATTTATTTATCTGTTTTCAAAACCAACACATAATTACAAATTTTGTCTTTTAAAATGCCAATAGCTCTAACTTTTCCAAAGGCGAAACCATTGCATTGTAAATGCTTGTTTCTTTGAGTGGCAGCTGAGCTAGGGCCTAAAATCCACAGCTACCACACTGCAAAAACGCTCTAGCCGTGAAGTGGTTCATTTCCTTGACTGTGGAGTTGTGCTGGGTCATAGCGTCTCACACAAGGTGCTGTATTAAGAAGGGCAGTGATCTGAAGTACAGCATCAATACCAGGTCTTCACTTCAGGTTACTTTCTTCGCCCATTGCAGAGACAGATACAAGCAGGGGTCTACAGAGGAAAAAAGGGGAATGTCTATCTAAAGAATGCCACTTGGGCCATTCTAACTATGCTCAAGGTGGATAAAAGCAGGAAAGACAACAACCGAAGTGTGTGACTTAAGCACTCACTATTTCTTTGTTTAAGGAATTGATGACTTAAGCTATCGCACGTAATTTGCCAGTAGTCATACCCAAGAAAAGTATGTATTTTACCATTAACTAAACAATAACTCTCTGTACATGTTATCCTAAACCGTCATTTAGAATCCTAGACAACCTTTCCTATATAAAAGCCAAGGTAGGTATTTGATAGAATGTGGACCTAGCAGTTCTGTAGGAGCAGCGTGGATCAATGGTTAGAGCAGCAGACCCTGAGGCAGAGGTCTGGCCCGGGACCAGGGTTCAATTCCTGCCTCGGCAGCTCTTGGACTCAATTTCCCCGGACCTGATAATTCTCGCCTCGGTGCCTAGTCTAATCATGGGTCCCAGTCTGTGACTCTGGGCAATAGCTTGCTTAATCTCCACAACGGCCCCAGCAGCGCTGTGGATACCTGGCTTCACCTTGGGGGTGCCCAGGAGTGGACATTTCACAGGAAAGCCAGGATGGGTTCCACAGCGGTATAAATACAGCGCTACGAGGCCTCCGGGTAGAAGTGCGCTATATAAATACTCTACATTTACATTTAAAGAGCAAGCGAGCACTTGGAGGATAATGTGTTTGCTGTTTTAGCATTAGCGTTGCTGTACTAAGAACATAACAGTACAGGTTCTTAATAGGACTATATTACAGAAATAATGTGATGAGGAAACAACAGTTTTACACTGTATTTTTATATTACTGATATTTTTCCATATACATGGCAATGTAGTGACCTAAAGAGAAATAGAAAATGTTTTTTTTAATTTAAGTGAGTACGTCGAATTCACAACCTGGGCTACAAAACAGGCAGAGGGAGATGGTGCGACTCGCCCAAAAATACACTATTTGGGCAAAATAAAGCAGTCAGGTCATAAATAGACACAGGCCATATCTTCCTATAAGTCATGCCCAATTAACAGCCATTTTTTCCGCCTCAGTTACCAGCGAAGATCCTCAGAAGCACTGCCTTTTGTAATAAAAAATATCCCTAGTGTAAACAAACTGCTTCAGATCGTACTTCCCAGCATTACTGATATGATAAATACAACTTTCTAAAATTAATATCGTTCAAAAGGTTATTCGAATTATCAAAAGCTAGAGAATAGACCGGTTGTACCAGAGGGCACAAAAGGTTTCCATCGATCATTTGTTCATAGTCGCCTGTGCAGGCAGGAAGCAGTCCCAATTCATTGACTTTGCAAGTGACCAATCTTCACAAAGAGATAAACTGATCTTTGTACGAGACTTTAATCTTCACAGGGGTACCTCAGAAAACTTGGCTGACAACCTGTTTGCCACATTTCTCTCCAGAAATCTTTCACAACACAACTCTAAACGAACACCCTCCAGGAGCTCCACGCTTTGCCTTATTATTTCTAAAGATGCCCTGCACACAGCAGATAATCCTATACCAATAAATGGGTCCGAACTCTACCTCATCCCTTTCTCACTTCACCGCTCATGTGGTGATCCTGGGATATCCAAAAAGGCCAACTACCTGGTTTTTCAAGGGGGGTGGTCTCACCGGCTGCAAGATGACCGCACCTTGAGTGGGCTCTGCTGGCCGAGTGAATCACTCACTGTAATCCAGGTGAATGCAAAGTTTAATCTGCAATATCGCGTGTAGGCTGGCCGGATGAACGGGGCACTTTCTGGGCCTCTTTGACCCACGGTCTACCATAGTGCTGTCATTCCCAGCTGAGGTCTGCATGGGCCGCAGGCGCTGGCCGAGCCATGTGGGCTGTGACAGAGGCTGGGAGCGGAGCGGCCTGGAGCGGGGTTGCCTCAGAGCGCTTCCATGGACAATGGCGCTGTGACCCTTTCGCTGCCCCTCTCGATGCTACGGATGGTGCTGCCTGTGCCCTGGTGACGTGCCTGGCCGGGGCCGTACCGCCTTACCTGCCACGGAGCACGTGGAGCTTGCCTGTGTCCCCCCGTGTGGGGGCACTCCTTTGACCTGGCAAGGCCTGTTACAGCCACACAAGGGTCCCCCCCTCTCTGCGCCCCCGCTAAAGACTGTGCACACATATGAAGGGTCACCTCCCTGGAGGTCCCTGTGGGGAGCGCGCTTAAGATCATAGGCCCACGCTGAACTCTGCTGACAGGCATAGTGGGGTGGCGTCCACCCCTCCAGACTGTGCCACCATTGCGCTCTTCCTCTTTGGCCTTTTACCTCGCCCTGCCATATTGCGGCGTCATCGGACCTTCTACTCATGGTCCGTC
Source organism: Lissotriton vulgaris (assembly GCF_964263255.1). Taxonomy (NCBI): domain Eukaryota; kingdom Metazoa; phylum Chordata; class Amphibia; order Caudata; family Salamandridae; genus Lissotriton; species Lissotriton vulgaris. The sequence goes on along the minus strand of NC_141687.1, from coordinate 1,615,838,854 downwards.
TGGAGGTACGTGGCATTTGCGTAGTGGGCCTTCGCTGTGCCCCCCACCCCTTAGGGTAGGTCGTGCCTGGAAGACCCGCTCAAGTAGTGGCCTTGCTGGTCAGCTGCGGGGACTGGGTGTACACTGCCAGACCGCAGCACCATCCGCACTAACCCCAAAATATAGCTGCTGAATCTTCCCCCTATGCCTGGGCGAGAAGCTAACTGTCGGCATTGAGAAGTCGGACGCCAAGCAGTCAAAAATTTCCTTTGAAGGCAGACGTACGGGCTGCATAGCCGTGCTGCCGCATTTGGCGGAGGAGCAATCCACGCAGACAGTAGATATCAATGGACGAGAAGATGATATCCGGTCTATAATAATGGAGGTCAAATCCAGACAAAAGTTGATAGACACAAAAATGGATCCCCTTACTGCGCAACTAGGTCAGGCGAAACAGCGGGTAGATTCACATGAAAACAGGATTACACACCTGGAGTTTAGAGTATCGGACTCGAAGACATTCTCACAGGAGATCGTCAATGTATGCTACAAATGGATAAAGTGCTGGAACTAATCTGAGCAAAGAATGAGGATTTAGAATCTCAATCCAAACTAAACAATCTCTGTATCATTGGCATCCCTGAATCCAAGGGGATCTCCAAAATGGAGGACTACCTAGAATCCCTGCTCCGTGACCTATTTGGGCTGGAACTGTCAGCGGTCTTCATTGTCGAGCGTGTGCACTGCTAGCTGGGCCCATGGTCTCTGCCTGGGGGCCCGGCGTGCCCAATAATTGCCGCCTCCTGAATTACCGTGACTGGAACGTGATCCTGCGTAAAGCCAAAGAAATGGGCGAGATCACACATCAAGGCAACACTTTGTCCTTCTTTCCAGACTTCACTTTAGCTCTGCAGGCCGCAAGGAGGGAATTCCGACCTGTTAAAAGCACCCTCCAACAGTTGGAGATTCCCTATGCCCTCTTATATCCGGCCAAACTGAGTTGCCCGCGGCAGCAAACCACAATTCTTCACGGATCCTAAGGCTGCACTGTCGTATGCAAAGCAGATCAGCAAGGACAGAAAGAGGTCTTCTCCTACGCCTTATATGTCGGAGGAGGGTTGGACCAGCGACAATGATTAATCGATGCTCTGCACCATACCCATTAAGGAGTGCAGCGCTGTTGTGCTAGATGAGGGCATTGTGCCACAAAGCAAATTGATATGACTTGCGCTGCTGTGCCCCGGGTGAGGCTATGGACCTACGCCGGTCACCTATCGAAAATGTGTCACTCAGCCACACTGACCTTCTGCCGGGGGTTGACCTTATGCTGGGGGTGCCTGCCTGGCGTGACCATGTCCCCATGGGTTAATTCCCTACATACGTGGTGTGGTCCTATGTCGAGGTCTCCTGGGGAAGGAAGGGATATTGACTCAACCTATTGGGGGCAGGGGGTTTGGAGTGGGTGGCAGGGCTTTTTTTTTTGGGGGGGGGGACCACAGCTCGCCCGTTTGTGTGCTGTTTTGAATGTCTTTTTTGGGTAAAGGGGGTAATTTTTGTAGACACTTCCTTAGATGTTTGCTCTGTTTAGACATGTTTGTTTCCTTGGCTCTGCGCAGACCGGACATCAGTACTAACACTTGTAGGCAGACGCAACAACAGACTTTAAAACACCTGCTATGCAACATGACACAGCTTGCTAGTTATACTCCCCACCCGATGTTCTAATGAACATTATATATTTAACTTGGGTCATGGTAAGTCCAGGCTGGTACACGCATACCTCACATGTCATGGTGTGGACATGTGCTTCCTGCTTGTGACAAGTGACACAGCCCGCCGCCAAGCCCGCTGATGGGGGAACACATTACTCTTCAGTCTACTCCGATTATGCTCTTGGCGTAGCAGCACTACTCAAGAAGGGGATGCTGTGGCGAACAACGCACCCAGTCATTGATAAGGCAGGTAGATACGTCATGTTTGTGGGCATGCTCTATGCGCAACCAATGATTATGGTCGCAATTTATGGCAACTTTAACGTGGCGCTGCAGGGCCCCTTAGAGTGTTCAAGCACCAAGCTACAACACCCACACTCAAGGGAGACCCTTAATACACTCATAACTGACAATGGATTGCTACATATCTGGAACCACACATATCATACTAAGCCTGACAGCACCTGCTTCTTCTCCACACAAGGCTCATGGTCCTGCATCGATTTTTGTCTGATATCCAGGGATGTCATCACCTCGACCATGGCAGTAGAACATTTACGACGCACACTCCCCGACCACTCGCCAGTACGGCTGGCTCTCCAGCTTTCAAAGACCCTACCCCAGCATGCCCTGCAGGATGCAGCGTTCAGGGAAGCGATTCGACAAGCCATTACTGAGCATTTCACCTTAAATGCTGGGTCAGTGCAATCACCACCTACACTTTGGGAGGCATTCAAGGTTGTAATTCGTGGTACGTGTGTAGCCAAACAATCGGGCAACCTCAAGTCGATAAGGGGGACCCTAGCGAGACTGGAGTCTGAGGTTCAGGAGCTGGAGCTGGCATATAACCAGGACCCCAAATTAAGCACAGAGGCTGACATAAGAGCCAAACTTACAGAGTACCAGCATCTCGGGCAAGTAATGCAGGGGTGCTGTTAAGGTGAGGGCGACCTCCCTGGCAATACACTGGCTGGACTGCTGCGTAGGCCACACGCCTCAGAATATGTGTCAGAGCTGCGGGATAGTGAGGGCCAAATGGTGGCATCCTACGAAAAACTTCCCTCTGTTATGACCGCCTTCTTTGCCCGGCTTTACTCTACGGGGGTGGCGAGTGACCCGGAAACCTTACAATGATACAAAAGGCTCCATTGAGTTGCTCTGGCTTCCTGCACATCGTGACTATAAGGACACTCCAATTACGCCGGAGGAAGAGCGGAGGGTTATTTACGGCCTCCCTGGCGATAAGGCGCCTTCTACAAAGAGTACGCTACCATACTCATTCCCCATCTCATTAAAATGTACCACAAGTCTTTGTTGGTAGGTTGCCTCCCGCTACTCTTCGTGAAGTCATCATCATAACCATACTGAAGCCTGAGAACCCGCCCAAACTCTGCGACTCCTATCTGCCCCTACCTTTTATAAATCTAGATAATAAAATCTATGCAAAAATCCTAGCTTTCTGCTGCCTCTCATGCCACTAATAGTGCAGCCGGATCAGTCTGGGTTTATGCCGGGGAGGGCCACATCTCACAATCTCCATACCATTTTTTTGGGTTATGCACCACATTCACCCCTCTCTACCAGCAGTGGCGGCCCTCCTGGATGCCACAAAGGTGTTCAACTCCCTCGAGTGGTCCTTCTTTCCCTTTCTTGGGCACCTGGGCTTTAGCCCCAGTTTAATCCAGAAAATATGCTTACTGTACACTCTCCCATCAGCGCAAGTTAAACTTAATGGCCACATCTCAGACCCGATTATTACACGTGGCACTAGGCAAGGCTGCCTCCCCCCCCCCCTGCTGTTCATAGTGGCTATGGAGCTGCTCGCGGCTAGACTGTGCCAACACCATGCTGAACCAGGCATCTGCTGCTCGCGGCTAGACTGCGCCAACACCATGCTGAACCAGGCATCAGCTTCACCACTCGTGGTCTGGTAGTGACTACATACGCGGACAATATCGTCATATATATCCGCGAACCGTATGAGAATCTCGTGCCTCTGACAAGAGAGATAATTCGCTTTGTATGCTACTCAGGCGTTCAGGTCCATTGGGGCAAATCTATACAGCTTACGACGCGGCATGTCCATTTCAGACTGGAAGTCCATTCAAATGGGCGCCTGAACCGACTAGATACCTGGGCATATGGCTGAGCAGGGATCCGGAGGAACTTTAGAAAGCAAATTATAGGCAGGTGGTGTACTGGTTCGAGGCACGCATTCCAGTGTGGAACAAACTACCACTATCCATCGTCGGACGTATCGCTATAGAAAAAATTATAATTTCACCGAAAATTTGTTGACCATCACTCTCGGTGGCCGCTTGGAGCGCGCTGCACTCATTACTATTGTTCTGTTGCTTGCTACGCGCTTTAGCGCTTTTTAAACTTGCCTATTTTCTATTTTATTTTACTTGTGTTGCCTGTTCCCCTGTTTTTAAACTCCTTGCCCACTTGCCTGCACATTAATAGTATAAGCACCGCGTTTTGCGGGCCCTTGTCCCGGTCACTCGTTTTTTGGCGGCCATCTTGGGTGAGTGGACGCCTGACGGCGCCATTCTGCGCGGCTGTCTAGACGTCATAAGGACGCTAGACCTCTACATAAGGAGGTCACGTGGACGCGCAGCGGATACGCGCAGCGGGAACGCCGGTTTCCCGCCGAAGTTACCCCAGAGTTCAGCCCGTCTGCGCCTGTCAGCGTCCCGGAGGCTACCGGTGCGACGGGCTGGAATGGTCTACGTGTGATATCTACTCCCATCATCATTATGCTCCGTTATACGTCGGTGGAGCTCCAGTCCCTGCAAAGGGCTGCGTGCTCCTGTCACAAAGTCTTCCCGGGTCGATATAGGGCTAAGAGGCGGTGTCCTGGCTGTGGGTGGTCGCCTGGCAATGCCCCGGCCACTATATCTGACAGGGAGGCTGACAGCGTGATGCATCTTTGCCTGCTCTTAAATACTAGATCACTGAGCAGACATGCTCTAGATATTTACGATCTCCTGGTCACGGAAAAGCCTCTGTGCTTGATGTTGACAGAGACGTGGTTAGGGGAGCTTTCTAATCCCGATATTGCCACGGCAATTCCCCCTGATTATAATATCTTCCGGCAAGATAGACTGAAAGGGAGGGGAGGTGGTGTGGCACTTGTGGTGAATAAACTCGCCACCTGTTCCACTATCCCTATGGATGTTATCACTGGATGTGAATCTCTTGCCTTCTCCATAGTATTATCGCCTCACCAATCCTTTAAAGGGCTTTTAGTCTACAGGCCCCCTGGATCGATAGGCTTTTTTGATGAGCTCCAGGCGGCAGCTTCTGCACTGGTTCTGAGGTCCTAACACTGCATACTGGCCGGAGATTTTAATTTCCATATGGATGATGGTTCCAACCCAGACACGATCAAGATGTTTGATGTGACTGCTCCTTTAGGCCTCTCCCCGTATCTTTCTGGACAGACGCATGAAAAAGGCCATACCCTGGATCAGGTCTTCTCCACTATCTCTACGGAGATGTTGACACCTCTTCCGGTGCTCTGGTCGGATCACAGGCTGGTCAAATGTTGTGTTGTGGCAAAAAACCCATCTAGTGCTGCTCTTCAGCAATTGTGCCAAGCACCTAGGGCGTTTCATCGGGTGACCCCAGAAATGCTGGCACAGGCATGTCTGGATCATCCCTGCCCTATGACAGGAGACCTGGATAGGGACTTAGAGTCGCTGCAAGCGTGGCTGAAGGACAGGCTGGACGATCTTGCCCCTGTGATGGCCCCCCGAAAAACAGCCAAACAGGTTTCTGCCCCTTGGTTTACTGAAGCGCTAGCGGCATCGCGACGGCAGTGCAAGGTGGCAGAGAGGGCTTGGCGCTCACAGTATGATTCCGCAGCCAGGCTTGCTTACAGGACATCTGTTAAAGCTTACCACCGCGACATCCTCCTCGAAAAAAAAGGTTACTTTGCAAAGAGGATTGAGACTGCCTCGAATTCCTGTAAAGAGATCTTCACTATTGTGAGGGAATTCACAGCCCCTCGCACTCTCTCGACCCAGGCAGCCCCTTCTGAGCCGTGGGTAAGTGCCCGTGCCAACTTTTTTACCACCAAGATACAATCGATCCAGGACTCTTTCCCCCTAAGGGTGGCTGTATCATTTCCCAGCATTGAGGGCGGGTCTGATTTAACAGCTTGTTCGGTTGCGGTTTTGGCAGACTTTCCGCCACTTTCAGTTCCCCCGTCCCTGGAACTTATGGCCAAACTTAAATCTGGATCGCCTCTTGACCCGTGCCCCGCCAAATTTTTGGCGAAAGTGGCGGAAGTCATCAATCCTATGGTGAATTCCATTCTGAACCTTTCCTTGAGTGGGGGGGTGGTCCCGCAGGCCTGGAAGCAGGCGATGATCATTCCTCTACTCAAGAAGCCTGGTCTGGATCCTGAGGTTTTGGCCAACTACAGGCCCATCTCTCTCCTGCCCGCGTTTGCTAAGATCTTGGAGAAGCATGCGCATATTGTGCTCTCCAATTTTTTAGAATCCCACAATCTGCTACATTCCACCCAATCCGTCTTCCGTACCAACTTAAGCACCGAAACGGCGCTCTTGGAAGTCTCGGAGGCAATCAAGGAGGTTCTGGATTCAGGAGGCAAAGCTATGCTTGACCTGTCGGCGGCGTTTGACACCGTCCCCCACCAGGGTCTCCTCGCCAGACTTCATGAGATCGGTCTGAGGGGGACGGTGCTCAGCTGGTTTAGATCTTTCTTGGCTGGCCGCCGGCAAACGGTCTGGGCCTCTCCTTGCTCTGCCGTGATGCCGCCATTGGGAGTCGGAGTCCCTCAGGGCTCAGTGTTGAGCCCGACTCTTTTTAACATCTTCATGACCCCTTTGGCGGCACTGGCTGAGTCATTTGGGGCCCAGATCGTATCCTATGCCGATGATACCCAGCTCCTCTTTACCTTTGGGAAAGGAGCAGATTTTGATGGAGCGAGTATCCGCAGCTGCCTTGGGGCTGTTTTTAACTGGGTCCAGCTTAACAGCCTCAAGTGCTACTCAGATAAATCGGAGGTACTCTTCTTCGGCTGCCGGTCAGACCCAGACTGGCAGGAATGGTGTCCTGTCAACATGTTCCCTCCAGCAGGCTCCTCCCAGCTAGCCAAGAATCTGGGGATTACGATCGATAATGGCCTGACGTTGAGCTCACAGATCCTGGGCCTCACGGATACTTGCTTTGGCCTCCTCAGGATGCTCCGCAAGTTTCTTCCTCTGCTCCCGGAAGAGCATAGGAAGACCACGATTCAGGCCTTAATTGGCTCGAGATTGGACTATTCTAATGTCCTTTATCTCGGCCTGCCGGAGTATCTCCTGCAACGGCTGCAGGTGGTCCAGAATTCGGCAGCACGGGCCATTTTTGGCCTCCGCGGGCGAGCAAGAACTTCTGGCCTCCTGCAGTCACTTCATTGGCTGCCTATCCGGAAGCGGATAGTTTTTAAGGCCTTGACTCTGGCCCATAAGGCTCTTCACGCCTCTGGAGCGAAATATCTCCAGAAGCGGCTAGCCTTCTATCGTCCTACCCGTTCCCTAAGATCCGAGTCTCTGTTCCTTGCCGTGGTCCCTCGAGTAAAAAGGGCACGCATTGGGGGCCGATCTTCCAGGTTGCTGGCGCCACAGCTCTGGAACACTTTGCCCGTGGCACTGCGCAGCACCTCCAATCTGTTGGCTTTTAGGAAGGCCCTTAAAACTTGGCTTTTTACTCTTTAGATATGCTCTCTTTCTTTGATTTCTGACCCTTTTTTCTGGTTATGTTTTCTGCTACAGGTCTACAATAAAGCGCCGGGACACTCCTCGGAGTAGCCGTGCGCCATAGAAGTCCAATATAACATAACATATACCTATTTGTCAATGTCCCACTTCCCACCACGGCCCAGTTTTTCAAAAGGCTGCGCTCCAACATGATCAGACTTGTGTGGGCATGCCGTCAGCCTAGAATATCATATGAAATTCTCACATTACCCCAGTCACGAGGCGGCTTGGGTGCGCTGGATCTTAAACTATACGCTTACTGCGCCCAGGCGAGCTTCAGACATTTTTGGTTGCACCCCACGTCGTTTCAACGGCATGTGGCAGTCGAGTACAATCGGGCAGCGTCAGGGGAGCTAAAAACTGCACTATTTCTGCCATACAAAACACCAAGAGCTGAAATTAACACATTGGAATGTGTGCGGTGGGCAAAGGACCGTATCCGTAGACACACAGGTATTGTCGTGCTCTATGCTCCTTCCGCCACAGTGGCGGATAATCCCGCCTTCCCCCCACTGCAGGACAAAGGGGCAGCGCGACGCGCAGGCACATTAGGCATCAGAAAGTTTGCGGACCTACACCCAGTTGACCAATTTCTCCCCCCTGCACCGTTGAACGACCAATCACACTGTGACACATTATTTTACTACCATACTAGGGCAACCTGCAAGGACAAGCACAGTACCTTCCCAGCTCCTCCACCAGTCAGCACTGCACTCGAATATGTACAAACACCCACATCACCACGTAAGCTAATCACTCTGCCTTTACTCCCTGGCGTAAAATGACTTCCCCGTTGGACAACACATGCATGCATAGGGCGTGGGAACTGGACTTACGCCTGGACATACCAGAGGAGCTAGGCGCTTGGTCTGGCAACAGCAATAAAGCCATATCTCCCAAGTACAGGTTATGCCTGATACACTTTTAATATCTGCTACCGCACACCGTCACAGGATCGGCCTGGCTGAGGATGCTGCGTGTGTGTTGCTCAGCGCGACCAGCCACTTTTGCGCACCTGGACGTGATCAAGGATAGCACACTACAGACAGAATGTGTGCACGATCATCACTGACAATACGGACGATCCCCTTTCACCAGACCTCAGAACGTGCCTACTAGGATATGTTAAAGAAACCTCAGATAAACGCAGAGTGGCGATACACTGGGGACGGCGCCCACAGTGCAGGCGTGGCTGAGCGATGCTGCGCACTGTCAAGCACAGCTCACTACCTACTGGGACCGTATGCCCCCAAGGTGCCGACCAACAGACATTTGGGACCCTCTCTTGTCATATCTGCGTCAGCATGGTACTCCCATAGCAACTCCCACCTGCTCCTGCAGATACCTAGACTGATTTACCATGTCATGTGCTGCCTGGTGTGGACACCTAGTATACGCCCTTGACAAGCACACCATGTCATAATTTGGCCCCCTGACCCCAAAAATGCTTTTGCCGCGTATGTCACTGTGATGGGGAGTTACATTATGTTGTCTACTTTACATGTGTTAGTTGGCTCAGGCTCTAAGTTAGGTCTGGTGAGAATATTCACAGTCAGGGAAGTAGCGATCCTGAAAGTCCCAAAAATTCACGACCTTTTGTGATTTGATAATCACGAACAAACCAGCAGTTAAATGATTTCTAGAGACTAAGCTTGATTAGCGATGAAACATCAGAACGGGATTCTGCCACTTGATAATGGCATGATTTAAGCACCCCCAGGAATGGGTAAACTGTGCGAGAGCAGTGTCCTTGAAGCTTCCGAAAAACTGACGTTTTTCAGAAGCTTCGAGGACACAGCTCTCGCACAGGTTACTTTCAGGATCGCTACTTCCCATTACTGACTGTGAATTTTCTCACCAGACCTAACTTAGAGCCTGGCCCAACTAACCCATGCTTGAACATCATTCGGGAAGCATTGCACTACTACAAGTTCAGACATTTTTCCTAGCCTTGAAAAAGTCGTCTCAAGACGAAACACATGTCGGCTGTGCATGTTTCTATGTCTACGGGTCAACATTGATGAAGACTTGAGAATAAAAGACTGACTGTGTATAACATTGGAGTTGTGCCATTAATGTTCATACAACTGTTTGACTTACTGAAGTCACTCATAACTTATTTTGGGTTGTGCTCTGTCAATCAAAAGCTTTTGGCATTGTTTGCATGTGGGGTTTCTTGCATACTTTGTAACACTGTGGATGACGCGGTGTCTGACATTGAGCACGCTGGAGAATATCCTTATTGTTTCCCAGAACTTTAAGACAAACATACACAGAGGTGCTGGCCGAAGTGTACCACTGCCATCTAGTGTTCATTGAGGAGTTGTCTACTTTAATGTCTGTGTAAATGTTGCGTACCTTCAAAATGCTGCCATTGCACTGGGTTGCCTCCTGTACAGTGCACTTTTTATATGCACCAATAAAAATGTAATAATTGTTTTTTAAACTACATGGCTTTGCAATAGAAAGAACATCGACTTCAACGCTCTCAACAACACTGCTAAGAAGGTACTAGCAGACATCAGCTCCAATTCGGACGTCAATTACTTGACTGCTCAATGTTTTACCAGTTTGTCTTGATAGACAAAATCTAAATTGGCATGTAAAAAAATGGAACGCAGATGGCGAACAGACTTCTGCCCTCTAAGTAAGTTAAAATACAAAGAGGTGCAGTAAAAATATCAAAACGATGGTACGTGGAGCAAAAGCCACCCATTATAAGACTCGCATTGGGGGAAGCAGAAAATTCATCGAAAGAACTTTTTAAAATTTTCAAGGAGATCTCGATGATACGTGCCCCTACCATACAGGACACTGACTCAAAAGCTGAATCTAACAAAATTGCCGAATATTTTGCAGGAAAGGTGAGTAAAATATATGCTACCTTTTCCAACAAACCTGTAGCCGGTACGAAATTTGTAGTAACTAGGACAGCAGAGAACACAGAAGGGGGACTGACATCCTTCTCAGTTCCTCCTCCAGAGATGCTCTGTAGCCTCTGTCAGGGAATCAAATCAGGTTCCCCTCGCGATCCGGCCCCTCCTAGTGTAATGAGAGAAAGCCTTACGACACTGTAGCCGTATATTAGGCACATACTCCAGGTCTCTTTTTCCACGGAACACCTCCCAGAAGTTTGGAAAAAAGCTATCGTGCTCCCCATAAAGAAAAAAACCAACATTACCCAAGATACACTGGAAAACTTGAGACCTATTTCTCTGCTCCCCTATCTAGCAAAAGTTGCGGAGAAAGTGGCAAATGGTCAACTAATGACTCATCTAGAAAAAACTAATTCCCTGCACCCCTCGCAATCTGGATTCCGGGCGGGCTTCTCCATGGAGACAGCTCTCCTGAGAGCAACTCAGTTCCTTAGACAGGGGGCGGATGCCGGCAACACCATGGCCTTGGTGATGCTTGACCTCAGTGCGGCATTCGACACTGTAGCCCATTCCATCTTACTACAGTGTCTCGTTAAAGCGGGTGTCATCAGCTCCGCACTGGGGTGGCTGAAATCCTTCCTCACAGGCAGAAGCTTTATGGTGCAACGAGGCTCTTGTAGATCAGCAGAGATGGCCTTGGAACAGAGGGTTCCTCAGGGCTCTGCCCGCAGTCCAACTCTTTTCAATCTTTATATGACCCCCTTGGCCGAAGTGGTGCAGGCGTACGGAGTAGAGTTGGTATCCTACGCTGACGACACCCAACTGCTGATCTCGCTGTCTCAAGCACCAGCAATGGCAGCATCTAATTTTAAGGCTTGCATGCAAGCACTAGCTGAATGGATGGACGCTCATTGCCTAAAACTAAATGGATCTAAAACAGAGGTAATGGTGGTGGGAGGAAACAACTTGAGTTGGTCTCCAGATTGGTGGCCGACGTGTCTGGGTCCCACACCTGTTCCCTGTAAAGAAGCCAAAAACCTGGGCATATGGATGGACCACACCCTATCCTACGAAGGCCACATCCGTCGCCTCGTCGGTAAATGTTTTGGAGTCCTGAAAACATTAAATCGCACCCTGGACTTACTCCCGCTGGAGGCCAGACGCACTATGACCCAGGCGCGGGTGACCTCCCGTATGGACTACGGGAATGTTTTATTCCTGGGTGCTACAGAACACAGTTTAAAGCGCCTACAGGTCCTCCAAAATACAGCAGCTCGTCTTGTATTACGACTCCCTAGAAGAGCAGCATCTAAACCAGCATTAGCGGCTCTACACTGGCTATCGATCAAGAAGAGAGTGATGTTTAAAGCCCTCTTAATGTGCCATAGGATACTCCAACGGAAAGCCCCTCCCTATTTGCTTGATCTAGTACTAAGGTATGAGCCAACCAGAGCCCTTCGATCAGAGAGGATGGGTTTGTTGACGATCCTCCGTGTAAAAAGAGCAAAACTAGGTGGTCGCACCTTTAGATATGCAGTAGCAAAAAACTGGAATGCTCTCCCCACATCCCTAAGACTGGAAGAATCTGAAACAAAATTTAGAACAATGCTAAAAACGCACTTATATAAATTATAAGCAGTAGGATAGGGGGTGGGTGTTTGGAAGTTCTGTATGTCTCTGAGAACGTGTTTTCTTCAGCGCGGGGACACGCCGGGATGGCGTCACCAGGCGCTTTATAAACTACCTTATTATTATTATTATAGACAATGTAGCTCCACTACAAAGCAAAAAGAAAAGGCCAACACTATCTGCCCCATGGCTTAATAAATCACTCTGATGAAAAGAAAAATCTAAGAATCATGGAGAAGAAATGGAGAAAGTCATCCTCCATCTATAATCTCTCATACCTCCAATATGCAAGATCGGCGTTATCAGAAACATATCATTAGTGAAAAATCAAATCACTTTAAAACCCTTCTCGACTCTGCCAAGAACAGGCCAAAGAAACTCTTTGACCTAACCAAAACAACCAGCAACCCCCCTCGTCTTCAAACACCAAATTGGACGACCCACCCAAGAATGCAGAAGAATGGGTAAAATTCTTCGATCCAAAAGTGAAATTGCTCCTTGATCACAACACACATCCAACCCCACATAAGGTATGGAAATCCAAAGGCTCCTGGCACAGTATTGCCGAGGATACCCTCCTCAAAAACATCTTTAAAATGAAACCTACGAACAATTCTGAGTCCGGACCCTGTCCCAAGCAACCTTGCAATATACCTTCACACTCTACTGGATAAATCACTTACCCTCATTTTTTAGCCAAGGATCCACTCCTGATGCCCTTGAAACTGGTCAGGGGACCCCACTACTAAATAAACCCTCCTCGACCGTGAACGGTCGTAACAACTTCCGCCCTATCGCCAAGCTCCCTTTCCTTGCCAAAATCAGTGAACGATGTGTAGCAGAGCAACTCATCCAACATATCAAGAATAACAACCTTTTAGATGAATTTCAATTCTAATTCAGTCAAAGCTGCAGCATCGAAACAGCACTTCTACAGGTTAATGATGATGCCCTTCGAGTCCTAGACTCAAGCAGATCCTGCCTCCTGATTCTTCTTGACCTTCCTGTAGCCTTTGATATTGTAAGCCATTGTACACTTAACACATTAAAACAAAGAATGGGAATTGAAGGCGTAGTACTTAAGTGGTTTGAATCTTACCTCACAGGTTGATGTTGGATGTTTAGAAATGAAAACTGTCAACTCCAAAGGTCAAATCAAGGTGTCCCTCAAAGTTCTATCCTTGCTTTGACCATATTTAATCTTAAAATTGAACCGCTAGGGGCCCTTTCAAAAACAGCCAGGAACCTTTATCACCTGTATGCTGACAACAACCAACTCTACCTCAAGGCATCCTCCACACACATCATCTCACTTCTCGCCACCATCCTCAACTCCATCCCAGAATGGATGATGTCTCACCAACTAAAACTGAATTCCTCCAAGACCAAATTCCTTCTCATCTCTATCTCAAACTCTACAATTCATGTTTAATAATTTATGGATAATCTGAGCATTTTTAACAGTAAATTCACCATCGTTGACAGTGCGATATCCCTAGGTGTCATACTGGACAAAAGATTCACCCTCCACTCCCAAATCGACACCATGGCCAAGAATGTAAGCTTCCAAAGGCGCCTTCTAAGGGGGATCCGACTTTACATTCCTAAACAAGACCTGAAAACTCTTGTCTAATCTATGGTACTCGCAAGACTGGACTGCTGTATTTCTCTCCCAGCAGGCCTCCTTAAGACCCATTTATCTCCTTTAAAATCGGTCCTCCACTTGGCAGCGCGTTTGGTCTACATGGCCAAAAGAAATGACCATATCACACCCATGTTGTCAACTCTTCGTTGGATTCCTATTGAAGCAAAACATATGCAAGACTGCTTGCATCACCCATAAAGCCACTCACACTTCATCGCCCTCTTTATCTAGCAAACAAACTAAAGATACCTGGTGGCTCTAGACCATCTCGAAATACTGAAAATCTGCTGCTCGAAACTTCAAACAAGAAAGGCTTATGGCACAATCTTTCTCAAGTACTGCGACTAGAATTTGGTAATCACTACCTCCAAACCTTTCACAACCACCTTTTCTCTGGATCGATCTTCAAAAAGGACCTTAAAACTCTCCTCTTCATAAGACATTTTTCTCAATAATCTCTCCTTGCCAAACTCCCCACCAGGCATATGCCCTCACATTTAATGGAATGAGCCAGATTAATACACGACACTCTCAAGTTATAACGACCTTTCTGCTTTAACTCTGTAAATATGATTTGTGTAACCTTAATCGCATTAAACTTTCTAAATATGCAATTTGTAATGAATAGATCATTTGTAAATACTTAACTCCCACCATGAGTAACCATAGTAGTTCTAGATACCGTCACCTACTACCCTATTATTCTCTATTTCCCTTGTAACGTTCTTGCCTCTTTTGTAAAGCGCTCTGACACCTCTAGGTAATATACGCGCTATATAAAAATGCATTACTAAATCTGGGGATGGTGCCGTGATTTTGATAAGACGAAGGCAACCTTCTCAGGGGCACAGGGCAACATTTTTTGCAGGATATAGCACTAGGTACGATGAGCTTATTTGGGGGTAGGCAACAAGCTGCACTAAAAAGCAGCATTTTTTGGGAGGGATGCAGGGAGTGGCACGAGGCGTTTGAATGGTGATGTACCGGGTAGGTTCGAGCTGGGGATGCACGGGGCGAATGGAGGTAAACCTTTGAGGCTACTGACCTGCACTGCACAGGCCTAGAACAGCAATTTAATGAGATGCACAGGCGAGAAGCAGGCTACTTATGGAGGCGATAATAAACAGCGCAGGCTGACTACATCCATGTACGGCAGCGATAGCGCTTATGTGCAGGGGATGCGCTTAGCCAAAGATGGGGACCTGGCAGCCCTGTCAAAGTCTGGCTTACAGTGCAAACTGAATACTATTGTAACAGGTTACGGGAAGCCTTGCAGTCTCTTAACGTGGTTCCCAGTGGGCGCCGTGACTCACCAGGTCGGGCAGTCGAAAAAGGGCTTGATCGGATTAGGGGCTCCAGCCATTTTGTGTACAAACCACTCGGCCAAAAACCGATGGCACGTCGGGAAAGGACGTTTCACCAATGGCAAAGACAGTGTGGCGCATGCGCACTCCCAACAGCCCACTGTAGCGAGTAAATTTCATAGAAGAACGAAAAAACAGACTAAAGCCAAACGTTGTGGAGAGAGAGGAAATACTACAAGACCGCGCGCAAATAGCCGAAGACGTTTAGGGATGGCTATGTTACAAAGGTGTCTAGTTTTGCGTTAATGTCCGGGGGCTGCCTTCCGTGGGCCAAAAATAAACGAAGGAAATATTATACCGAGGTGGTCAAAAGATATTTTAGGGAGCTAACGCTCGTAATTACAATAATGCATGACTGTATCGTTGATCGAGTGTACTGCATGTCGAGTAGATACATTGAGAGATTAGTAAATTTGTCGCCTTTTCCACAGAAAAATGCTGGCCATTTGTTCCCTTTTTACAGTTCTGTAAAGGCTCAGACATCCTATTTCAATATAATTTTAAATAATACACTCCAATCGACCCAATTCAGGCGGGAGTGCTCAGAATTTTGAATTGCCTCTGAAATTGCCCGAGCTTCAATACATACATGCCAATAGACCCGATTCCGGTGGGAGGCTACACATTTTTCAAGCCAAAAATGGCTTTCTTTCCGCTGACTCCCGCCTGAAATTGTATTTTCTACAATAGAGGTGTTAGGTTGATAGTCTTTCTTATCGCGCTTTGTCCCCTGCATGCCCCCGTCCCTGCTGCGCGACTTCCCGCATTTGCATGCGTTACGTCAGATGGCTTGGTCCTATGACAGTTGAGCCGAGTTGACAGTTATGAGGAGAGTGACAGCGATCCATGTTGTGAACTGGTGACTGGAGCGCTGCCTCGCTTACCGGTGTGTCGTTTATACAAGGAATAAAGAACGTTAAAATGCACTTGCCTTGATCTTTTCCTTACAAATTTGGCGACGAGGGACGGCACACCGGAGAACCCACAACAAGTGAAATTGATTAAAAGTGAAGCTGCAAGCAGCGTAAGGACATCGTGAAATAAGTATTGATATACATGAAGTATTATTGAGTTAAAAAAACAGCGCAGTCTTCGTGAATCTCGGCAAGTACAGGTTGAACTTTGGGTGATTTTGAGAAATAAAAGAAAATAAATGAGGACCTGAAGTTAACGATCTGTGACATCTGAGTGAAGTTGACATGGTGAGCCTTGGATGCTGAGTGGAAGGAGAGTGACCGGAGGAGTGAGCACAGTGAATTCTCTGATAACGTGCTGAGGAATCGTTTTGGAATCGACGCGGGAAAGCATGTGAGGCAAAATTCACCTCAGATCTCCAGCTAGCATCCAGGAGGCAACGTGATGATGTAACTGACGTCTGGGGGCCATATTGAATGAGGAAGTCACCGAGCCAGTTATGTGAATGAGGAAAATAATAGCGTGAGGTGAAACTAAAAAGAAGCATAAACCGCACCGCGCAGATCTTTATAATAAAAAAAAAAATAGACACGTGTGTGGGGAATAAAAAGAAAGAAATTAACCCAAAAGCACCAGTAAGTTCATCTTTAAGAAAAGAGATACATTATGAGGGACTAGTGTGTTGAAGGAACAAAGTGAATACATGAAAGAATACTGAGAAACAAGTAATTTATTGTGAAACCTCTTTGAAAAGGAAAAAAAAAGAACTGTAATAGGAAAAAAAATAAGATAAAAATAAGTAATTAAGAGGTCCATTAAAGGAAGATCCAGACTATATCAAAATGGCTACAGGTAACATATACAATCTACCACCCCCAGAATCATTCTTAAAAGGAAAAGGGGAACCGGAAATAAAATGGGAGTATTGGAGAGAATTCTTCAATAATTACATAACGACTTTTGACAAACCAGAAGAAGCTTTACCGGCTGAGGAAAAGAAAAAGATACTGCTACACTGTTTAGGGGCAGGTGGCCTGATGGTGTACAACAACATTACAAAAAAAACACGTGGTGAAAATGAAGGAGATGTGTTCAATAATGCCATGGAAGACTAGGACAATTATTACAAGCCAACTGTGTGTGTAGCAGTTAACAGATATAACTTTTATAGGCGTAAACAAGGGAGTGAAGAAAGTATAGAAGACTATGTCTCCGTTTTAAAAAACTTGGCACTTACATGCAAATTCGAAAACATGCATGATGACTTGATAAGAGACCAAATTGTAATGTGTGCGGTTAATCCCGACATACAGGACGCATTATGGGCTGAAGGAGAGAAACCACTCAAGGAAATAATTGAAATAGTAAAGAAAAAAGAATTAACGGGTTGTTGTGCAAAAGCAGTCATAAAAGAGGACGAGTATAAAAAGGAAGAAACAGGAATAGTAGCTAAAGTAAACGGAAGAAGGAAGAAGCACTTAATAAGGAAAAATGTAAAGGAGGTAGATAATGATACAAAAAGTGAAACTAGAAATACAAAGATCTAAAATGTTTCAGATGTGGGAGCAAAAAACACTTGGCAGGTAATTGGGAATGTCCCGCAAGGAACAGTAAATGTACCCAATGTGGACTGATAGGTCATTCTCAGAAAGTGTGCTACAGGAGAGTTAAGGGGAAAATGAGTTATGTTGAAGTTAGCGAGGAAGAAGAATCAGAATCATCGGACGAGTCGGAATACAACCTATGTGTGCTCATCATAACAGAGGGAGATACCAATGAGAAGGAAGAAGAGTATGTAAAATAACCTGAGTGCGTCATCACCATAGGTGTAAGAAATGGGGGGTTACCCAAATCTCGAAAGGGGTAGCATGGCATCAAGCGGGCAGGCCAAACTTCGAGGACATGTGAAGCATTCACGCAGTACCCACAGACGACACACCAATCACACCACAAAAGAGTCACGACACCACCTTTGGTTGGAAAAAAATTAAGTTTAGTGATGTCTCCAACCTGCAAGGTAAAAAGGAACAAAATAGTGGTAGTCACAACAAGGCGCCAACTGGCACCAGAGCCAAGTACTTCAGAGGGGGATTATTTACATGGGACAAGAAGGGTTGAGTCCAAAGTCCATGCTGAAAGGAAAAAGGGTGGTTAAATGAACATTAGACCTGGGGCCAATCTGGCGGGGCCAACTCAGGCTCTCATCCTCGGGGGTAGGCTGTAATTGCAAAATCCAACTTTATGCATAAACACACCTCCTGCGTTATAACGCCAAACCCCACCCCTGTAAGGGAAAAACAGAGCATCACAGCACATTTAATATTAGACAGGAGCACCTGCCATGAATCAACATGGCTGGCTCATTAACCAGGGGCATGAACAGGGGCCTGGAATAACTCGTCAGGCCAACAAGGGGGCTCACCATGCCCAAACCTGTAAGGGAACGCACCCTCACTTGCCCTATGGGCACCAAAGCATACAAACTCCCAGCATGTGTAAAACAACAGAATACCTGGACCTCAATAACTTTAGTGTAGGCATAACATCAGCATACTCACATTAGCAGGGTAATCAGCCTACAATACAAACTAGGCACAGAAGCGCACCTCACCCGTGCGGACATTAGGCAGTACCTAACAGTAGCATCAATCATGGGCAGGGCGCAGTAACCTAAGCACCCAGCATCGACATAAGGTGTGGCCGTGACTCAGGCGGCCTCGATGTTTCCTAGGGGGACCCTATGGGCTAGTTATTGGACCCCCTACAACTGGCACAGTCCACTGGGGCCACTGACTCCGCTGGGGCCCAACGTTGCAGGTGCCCACTGCCAGACGGGGCACCTGGGAAGTTAGTCTGGTTCTTGGGGCGGGCACCTACCATATGCCCCGGCACACCCCCAACCCACGATGTGGCTGAGTCCCCACTCACCGGTAGACCTGCGATGGGTGAAGGGGCTCCGGCTCCTCTGGGGTCTCCTTGGTGGTGGGGGCAGGCACCGGCAATGTGCCTCGAGGCCCCTGCCCCACAGAACTTGCGTCGTGGGACTCTCTCTCTCGGCTTCCCTGCGGGGCTTCGCCACACCACCCCCTGTCTCGTGCTCCTTTGGGGGGGCTCTTTACTTCAATGCCGGCCCCTCGTTTGAGAGGGGTCCGGTCAGGGAAGGCCTGCGCAGCTCTGGCGCTCTTCTCGGGGCCTCACTGCTGTTCACCCGGGCAAGCGCGGATCTCCACAGCGGAGGGGCCAGGCATCAACAGTGTGCCTTGCGGCCCCCTCCCTTCAGTCTCCTCAGACCGGCACAGCGCTAGGCTGTCTTCCGTGGAGGGGGGGGGGGGGGGGGGGGGGGGGGGGCAGGCACCGACAGTGTGCCTCGATGCCCCCTCCTCTCCCACGACAACCGGTGCTTCACCTGGGTTCCACCCTTTCCTCACGGGGACCCAGGGCTTCAGGACGCTCCTCTTCTCGGGCTGCCGGACGGTAACCAATCCCTGCGCGGCCTTCAAGGGACACGGCCGCGCAGGCCGATCCGCTCGCGGCGGTGGCGGGGGCGGGCCGATGACGCGGTCAGGCCCCCGTCACGTGATGCGGGAGACAGCGTCCTCAGGGCCTAGCGCGGCCCTCTTTCCACCTCGGCGGGCCCCTCCTGACACCGGGGGTCGCTGCAACGATGCGCCGCCCAGCAGGGGAAGGTCTCCTCACAGCGCCGGGTTGCGGCGGTGATTTCGGTGGCACAAGGGGTAGGCTCCCTTTTTAATTAATTATTTACTTCACGGGACAGCAATAAGGGGTAGGCTCCCTTCTGGTCAGTGTCTCCTCACGCAGAACACGCACCAAAAACGAGGGGTAAGCTCCCTCAGCGCTGTTCAGTCAAATACTTCCTCAGGCCACACAGCAGGCACAGCGCTATCACTGGCATAGGGCACTTTGCGATCTTCTAGCGCTCAGGGCTTCTCAACTTCCAGGGTCCTGAGACACAAAGGGCACAGTTCCTCCAGCAGGGCGCAATCCTCCCAGCCCACTGCCTCCAGAGGGGCCACAGCTTCCTGGGGGGCACCAACCTCCCCAGAATAGCGCCTGATAGGCAGTACCTCACAAGGGCAACAGTTCCTCCAAGCAGCCCAGGGGCACACTCCTCACCTCCTGGGGCTTCGGTTGCGCTGCGCTGGCGCAGTTCCAGGTCCAAACAGCGTCAGTGTCCTGGGTAGGGGCCCTTCCTTCCTCAGGGGCCAGGGGGACAGCAGAGGGAGGGGTTTCTAGGGGTGCAGGGCCCAGCTCACAGGCCCATGTGGCGGTAGCACCTCGCAGCAGGTCCCCTCTCTTCCTTGTCCCAGCGCTGACTGACTTTCTGGTTTCACTTCTCCCTACTTATACCCTCCTCCCTCACAGTGACCGGACCTTCCGGAATGTTGGCAAATCTGGCCTAAACTGGTTCTAGGGTAGGGGGTGAGCACCCTGGGTGCCAGGCTTTCCCTCCAAAAGCTAGGGGTAGCTGGGTAATATTATCTAGACCGCTGACCTATGGCAGTCCAGTGGCAAAACCCATGGCCATGGCATCCATTTTAAATACACTACATTTCAGTCAGGTGCAGTTTTAAAATGGGGGATTTTACAAGTGCTCACATTATTACATGTAATTACATTTTTCAACAAGGGGTCTCACACCACTCATGGCCCATACAGGTTTAATCCCATGGGGGAGACATCCTAGATAAGGGGGTCAAAAGCGAAAAATTTTGGGGGAAAAAGGCCAAGTCCAATAGAGTGGACATTGATATGGTCGCTGATTCTGGGTCAGATTGCACAATTGTCAACAAGAATGGGTGGAAAAGAAAATTGGCAGGAAAACTAGGAGAAGAGTTAATGGAAGCCAATTTAACCCTAAAAACATACACAGGTGAAAACATTGACCTGGTTGGATGCAGAGAGATGGAATTGTGTTTCAAAGAGAGAAGTACCAGGAGTAAGGTATACATTTCGGAAAAAGGCCTCTCAGTACTGGGATGGGAAAAGCAGAGTAAATTAGGAATAACTCTAAATCCCAACAATTCAGAACAAGTGAGTTGGTTGGCTCAAAACGAAAGTACTCAATATAACCATTCTGTGTTGCTGAGTGAGATGTCACCACAAGCAAAGGACAATGACGGAAGGAATAATACTGCAATAGAGCTGAAAGAACAAGTGAAGCAACAATGGAAAACAACAAAGTGGATTACTATGACTGGCTGTATTTGGAGGAGTCAGAGAATGAGAGTGAAGAGACACCAGAACACTTACAACATCTACACCCAAAGGTTGATTTAGGTATCTTTACAAACAGTGTGGTCCAAAGGAGGAGTGGGAGACAGCACATGATAGGGATGATATTTTAAAAAGTGTTGAAGAATTTTTTTTTAAATTGTTGGGTGAATTGTGTGAAGGCGGATCTGCTTCGGGAGATAAAGGCATACTGGGAGGTCAGATATGATTTGGGAGTACAAGAAATGTTTGTGGTGAGAGTTGATAAAGTGAACTGCCATGCAAAATGAGGAGTTCGATTATATCTCTCTTTGCCCTGAAGGGCATGCAGGAATAGCACGTACCAAGCAGAATGTCAAAGCATTGTATTGGTGGCCCAAATTAGACACTGAAATTGAAAGGTTTGTCAGATCATGCATGGAGTGTGTGTGTGTGTGTGAGCCGATAACTCCCAGAAAACTCTCAATCTTCCATTGAGTTCTCTAGGATGTCCTGATTTGCCGTGGGAAGATGTGGCATTGGACTTAATGGGACCCATTATGTGTAGTGACGGGGAACATAGGTATCTTAGTGATGATGGATTTGTTTTCAATGCGGCTTGAAGTAGAAGTGGTTGGAACATTGGACACTAAGACTGTTCTTAGGTTCTTAGATAACATATTTTTGAGAGGGTTTGACTAAATCCTTGCTCACAGATTATGGAGGTCAGTTCAAGTCTGAGGAGATGAAAAATGTCATTGAATGTGTGGGTATTACATATAAATTCTCAGCACTTTATCCTCCCTGGGGAAATGGCGTTGTGGAGATAGTGAATAAAGTTATAAAGGGTATGCAGCACCTAGCTAGTCAAGGAAAGAATAATTTGGAAATGGAATTGAGGAAGATGGTTTGCACATATAGAGTGACTTCCCATGATTCTGTAGGGGAAAGCCCATTTGGAATAATGAGGGGTCACTTTCCACATTCCAAAGCCAATCCCAGGTGTATGAAAAGGGAAATAAAGTACTGTGGGATGTAGAAAAAGTAAAAAAAATGCAATTTGGCATCCAGGAGAAGAATAACATTTATTTTGATTCCAAGCATGGAACATGTGATTTTAAATTGGTGGTAGGGCAATGGGTACAGGTAAAATCTGCTAGGAAAGTTGCTCGGGAAAACAAGCATTTGCAATGCAATAGATCTCGCATTAGGAAAGTTTGAGCTATTGGTATTGTAAATGGTACATTTTTTATTCATGTGTTGTTTTTGAAAATAGCGAAACTAATAGCTTTGTCATTTATAATGCCAATAGTTTTAACTTTCGCAAATGTGACACCTATAGCATTTGTAATGCAATATGTGTTGTATTTACGTGACTTAGATTTATTGATATTACAAATAACAATGGCTTTTATTTTTTAAAAATAATTAATACTTGAATAAAAGCTATTGTAAATTATAATGGCAATAGCTTAAACTTTTGTAAATAACTTTTGTGAAGAATATGTTCAGTGTATTTTATTGTGAAGAAAATACAAGAACAGAAGTGAAATAATAACATCTTTTTGTGACATTTGTAATAAAGTTCGAAACATTGAGAGAACATATTCGAACCAGTTGTTCTTGAATGGTTGCACAGATTTATGCAGTGGTGGCGCTGAGAGATGTGGTGGCGACGAGTGATGCTGTGGCATTCAGTGATGCTCTGGTAGCGCATAGTGATGTTGTGGTGCCCCTGAGTGATGCTGTGGTGGTGCTAAGTGATGCTGTGGTGATGAGATAGATAGATAGACTGAGTGCGATAGATACAGTGAGGGTGATAGATAGATAGATAGATAGATAGATAGATAGATAGGTAGATAGATAGATAGATAGATAGATAGATAGATAGATAGATAGATAGATAGATAGATAGATAGATAGATAGATAGATAGATAGATAGCGGGCAATAGATAGATAGAGTGGGGGCGATAGATAGATAGATAGATAGATAGATAGATAGATAGATAGATAGATAGATAGATAGATAGATAGATAGATAGATAGATAGATAGATAGATAGATAGATAGATAGATAGATAGATAGATAGAGTGAGGGCGATATATAGATAGATAGAGAGGGCGATCAATAGATAGAGTGATGGCGATAGAGTGAGTGCAATAGATAGACAGATAGAGTGAGGGCGATAGATAGAGTGAGGGCGATAGATTGAGTGAGGGCGATAGATAGATAGAGTGAGGGCAATAGATAGAGTGAGGGTGATAGAGTGAGGGTGATAGATAGAGTGAGGGCGACGGATAGAATGAGGGCGACAGATTGAGTGCAACAGATAGAGCGAGCGCGATAGATAGAGTGAGGGCGATAGGCAGAGTGAGGGCGATAGATAGACAGAGTGAGGGCGATAGATAGACAGAGTGAGGGCGATAGATAGACAGAGTGAGGGCGATAGATAGATAGAGTGAGGGCGATAAATAGATAGAGTGAGGGCGATAGAGTGAGGGTGATAGATAGAGTGAGGGCGATAGATACAGTGAGGAGATAGATAGATAGATAGATAGATAGATAGATAGATAGATAGATAGATAGATAGATAGATAGATAGATAGATAGATAGATAGATAGAGTGAGGGCGATAGATAGATAGAGTGAGGGGCGATAGATAGAGTGAGGGTGATAGATAGACTGAGGGCGATAGATAGAGTGAGGGCGATAGATAGAGTTAGGGCGATAGATAGATAGAGAGAGGGTGATAGATAGATAGAGTGAGGGCGATAGATAGATAGAGTGAGGGCGATAGATAGATAGAGTGAGGGCGATAGATAGAGTGAGGGCGATAGATAGAGTGAGATGGCCTCAGGAACGTGGTGGTGGGTGTGGTGGTGGTGGATGTGGTTTTGGTGGACATGGTGGTGGTGGATGTGGTGGTGGTGGACGTGGTGGTGGAGGTGGGTGCGGTGGTGGACGTAGTGGTGGTGGACGTAGTGGTGGTGGTTGTGGAGGTGGTGGTGGGTGTGGTGGTGGTGGACTTGGTGGTGGACGTGGTGGTGTTAGTGGATGTGGTGGTGGACATGGTAGTGGCCTCGTGGTGGACGTGGTGGTGGCCGTGGTGGTGATGGACATGGTGGTGGTGGTGGATGTGGTGGACATGGTGGTGGTGGATGTGGTGGACCCGGTGGTGGTGGTGGTGGTGGATGTGGTGGTGTTGGTGGTGGACATGGTGGTGGTGGATGTGGTGGTGGTGGACGCGGTGGTGGTGGACGCGGTGTTGGTGGAAGTGGCAGTGGTGGACGTGGTGGTGGACATGGACGTGAAGGTGGATACGGTGGTGGTGGACATGGTGGTAGTGGACGTGGTGGTGGTGGTGGTGGTGGTGGTGGACATGGTGGTGGTGGTGGACACAGATGTTGTGGTGGTGGTGGATGTGGTGGTGGTGGATGTGGTGGTGGATGTGGTGCTGGACGTGGTAGTGGATGTGGTGGTGGTAGACGTGGTGGTGGACGTGGTAGTGGCCTCGGGGTGGACGTGGTGGTGGTGGACATGATGGTGTTGGTGGATGTGGTGGACATGGTGGTGGTGGTAGTGGTGGTGGACATGGTGGAAGTGGATGTGGTGGACGTGGTGGACGTGGTGGTGGTGGTGGATGTGGTGGTGTTGGACATGGTGGTGGTGGATGTGGTGGTGGTGGACGTGGTGGTGGTGGGCACGGTGGTGGTGAAAGAGGTAGTGGTGGACGAGGTGGTGGACGTGGACATGGTGGTGGTGGACATGGTGGTGGTGGACGTGGTGGTGGTGGACGTGAAGGTGGATGTGGTGCTGGTGGACTTGGTGGTGGTGGAGGACTTGGTGGTGGACTTGGTTGTGGACTTGGTGGGGGACATGGTGGTGGTGGACGTTGTGGTGGTGGATGTGGACGTGGTAGACGAGGGTGTGGTGGTGGTGGACATGGTGTTGGTGGACATAGTGGTGGTGGATGTGGACATGGTGGTGATGGACGTGGTGGTGATGGACGTGGTGGTGGTGGACGTGGTAGTAGCCTCGCTGTGGTCGTGGTGGTGGCCGTGGTGGTGGCGGATATGGTGGTGGATGTGGTCATGGTGGTGGTGGTGGTTGTGGACGTGGTGGACGTGGGTGTGGTGGTGGACATGGTGTTGGTGGACGTAGTGGTGGTGGATGTGGTGGGTGTGGTGTTGGTGGACGTGGTGGTGATGGTGGTGGACGTGGTGGTTGTGGACGTGGTGGTTGTGGACGTGGTGGTGGTGGACGTGGTGGTTGTGGACATGGTGGTGATGGACGTGGTGGTGGTGGATGTTGTGGTGGTGGGTGTGGTGGTATGGAGGGCTGAATACGAGAGGCAGTGAGAGAAAAAAAAAGAGACAGACAAGGGAGAGAGAAGCGAAGCAGGAAGTAGAGAGGGAGAGAGTTGTGGAAAGCAGGTGGTGGCGTAGAGGGCAGACGGAGAAGACAAGATAAAGAGGGGGTGGATACAGTAACTGCGAGGAAGTCAAGATGAGAGGAAAGTGGACAGGGTGGGGAGAGGTGGCATGGTCGTGGAAGGGAGACGGCAAAGCAGAGGAGGGACGAGAGAAGAAAGGTGTATAAGAGAGGGGGCTGGTTGGAAAAAGGGGGCTGAGGAGGGTGGGCAAGGTGAATGAGGGGAAAGTTCAGTTGATCGGGTGGGAGGGACATTGGCGAGCAAGGGGTGAGGGGGTGTGCAGCCTGGTGAGCTGAAGTGGCAGCAGAGGCGTAGCCCAGCACGCGCATGAAATGCACGTGGTTGTGCTCACATGCACATTCTTCATGTGCCAGGCTCCACCTAGTGCAGTGACCAGGGCCTGAGCTTCTTCCATGCTGGGGACAGGAGGTCTGGGAGGGAGCAGTTTGGGGCTGTTTTACCGCCTGCCCCAGTGACTAGGGTGCAAGCAGGAGTACACAAGTGCTGATACCAGTACCCAAAGCCCTCCACACCATTTGTGTTCACCAATGCACACCATTTACGTACTTCTGGTAAGATAGGTGCAATTAGTTCACACGCCCCCCTCGCACTGGATAATAGTAAAAGCGTGATTTTATATAGTGCTTCATACCACACTGATTCGACTTCAAGTCAGTGTAACTAACAGGTGTTACGAAAAATCAAATGTAATGGCACTCTATTGATCTCGGAAAGATCGAAGGCGCGGTTGGCTTTGCTTTGACCTTCATATCACTACTGCTGTCTGTGGCGAGCATTTAACACACACCTGTGTCATACTGCTGACAAAGACATTACTTTATTTCTGCACCCAGAATAACTTCCCGCCTGCGTTTTTTCATGTTCAGGAGAGCACTGAGGCGTGAGTCATTATTTAGACTGCAATGCCGTTACTTAAAACATCTTCACACAGATCTTCCTCTGAAAGACCAACTATCGGTTTAAGAGAATTTCAGTGGAAACGGCAGCGAGGCACATTTTCTGGTTTCTACCTCTGCACCACCCCTACCGAGCTATGAGCTGTAACAGTGCCCTAGCTTAAGATGAATAAATTGTAGGCGATTTCATTTCCCAAACGTGATATTCCGGTTCCTCCTCCTGGGGTGCAGTGGAATTGTGGATAAGCAGCGAGGTCGCCGTTGGTTTGTAGCCTCCTCTCTGCCTGGGTGTCAAAAGTGACGCCTGACAAACAGCGGCACGCGGGCCTGTGATCCGGTGCTGCTGCGGCTGACGGCTCCTGTGCAGTCACGACGCTCCATTATGCTCCGTGCTCGTCGGCGAGGGCCCTTGTTCTGTAAGTGGGGCGGCTGTTTCCATGTGCACGGCGTGAACCCTTCACAGCAGGCCAGGGATGCAAGAAGGCCCGGGATGCGAGATGTGCCCATCAAACGTCATTATTATTATTAATACAAATATCTGCATGGGTAATTATTTTAATGGATGAACTGCCAAACCCTTGACTGCATGTATTCACTATGGTTATAATAAGGTTCAGCATCCCAGGCAAACAGCACTCTCTGGCTCGTGTTTCCGAAGCGACAAGGAGAAGGAAAGCTTCTTGCTAGAACCCTGAAGCTTGTGCTCGATTGAGAAAGAACCAGACAGCACCAAGCAAGTGATAGGTCAGTCAGGTGTGACAGGACACGAACGAGAAAACAATAGAGTGGGGGCTAGACAAACATGTGGCAGAGGAGGGTGAGAAAACATCAGCGAAGTGACAGGGCAGGAAAGACAAACAGCGCATACCTCGTGGCCTAAGAATCGCTCTCAAACCATCTCTTTGCAAAAATTCCAAGCACTTTCAAGACAAATGGTACGCAATCTTGAATAAGTGTTCCCTGGATCTTATTCTTTTAATGATAGAGGAACTTTCGGGCATTCTAGATGAATTAGCTAAAGAGATTTCTGAAGTATCCACTGCATTATCTAGCATGATGTCTGAAGAGGATCTAAGTAAAACATTGGAGGATATTAAGCATCAAATCGAGAAACATTCACGTGACATTAATGAAAGGAAAATTCATAAATTCAAGAGGGATACCCTCGATTATAAACTCGGTGAAGTATACACCTGGGCAGAGGTATACGCCCAAAGAAGGAGAAACCGCCCATACACACAAAATACAGATACCTCATCATCAGGCAGCGATACCTCACACAGAACACAGAGATCACAACCAAAAACCGGTTCGTACACAACAACTGAAAGCGAACAACCTACTATCAATGCTGGAACAACAACAAGTTCTTCTTCTTTTTTAGAGCAGGGACAAGCCCAAAAAGGAGACCCAGGAGGGGAAACAACAACGGAAAAAGAGAAAGAAAAAGAGCATCCCAACACAAGGAGTACAACAGTTCCGAAAAAAGACAGGAAAAAGACACAAACATAGACCAATTGGTAATCAACATCTCTGATCATGAGTTGAATACGAATAAAGTACAGCTTTTACAAATGGGGCACATCCTTTGTCCCAACCACCAATACTGATCCTCAAGAGCTAGAAGTTAGCCTTTTCAAACTGATGCGAAAACTAAGGTTGAGACATTTCTTTGACAATGTACTACCCAAACAAGGAGCAGGTGAACCAGAACAATTATTGGGTTTGAAACCTAGCAGCACATTTCAGGCACCAGTTAGCCACAAGACGCTGGATCTCTTTGAGAAATTGGTGAAACAAGATTTATCAAAATTGAAGTATGCGACACGTATTAAAAAAAAATCACACAAAAGGACCTAGATACCCTGAAGAAATTGGCAGTCAAAAGTGAGATCATATGCACCAAATCTGACAAAGGGGGTGCTTTAGTTATTATGAACACCACAATGTATGAGCAAAAAGTTATGGAACACATAGCTGACTGTAATACCTACATGAAACTGGAGGGTAACCCCACAATGAAATACATGGAAACTTTAAAGAATATCATTGACAAGGCATATGAAATGGGAACTATAAATGACAGAACAAAAAACTTTTTAATCAAACTGCATCCTAAAAGTCCAGAGCAATACATGACACCAAAGATTCATAAAAATCTCAGAGACCCTCCACTTCAACCCATTGTTTCTACCTGTGGTAGTCTACATGAGCCAATTGGTCAACTGCTTGATAAATATCTTCAACCATCAGTGAAAAGCATGACAACTTACATTAAAGATACAACCGACTTCTTGTTAAAACTTAAAACCATAACTATTGAACCAGAAGAGAATTTAATCAGTCAGTCAGTCAAATACACTTTATTCGATTTTAAAAAAATCATAAAAGGGAATAAAACATTTATATACATTCATAAAAAAGCATTTATATACATACTTAAAAACATCCACTTCATAAGTTTAGACAACCGTGATTTTTAGGAACACAATGCAGGGGCAATCTAAGTAAGTGCATACCTCTGATCTTGCGCAGTTTAGAGTGAAAAAGTTCATTACAATAAAATGTAAAGCGCAGTATTCAATTTAATTCTAATTGTAATTCATCTATCCATGGTATACACAGCATAAATAATGCATTTGAATAGGAAAATTCATTTTGTCAAATTAGGATGCGCAAATATTTGTTTTAGTTCTGATTGCTGCCGCCAAAAAACTAGCCACGCAAAATATAATGCGGGTACTATTCAAGGACTGGAGATAGGCTAGAGCGGGCCTCACCTGAATGAAGCCAGCCTCTCTCAGGATTGGTGCCAGATATTTTTACCTGCTGTCCGAATATAAGCCACAAAACATAATAAAATGCATTGTATCCTGTTGTGAAAATTTATCACAACAACAGGGTGGGCCTTCTTCTGGTTTTGATCATGTTTGATTGCTACCCAGCGAAAAATTAATCAAATTGAACCTAAATTTAATCAATAGAAATCTATGCAGAGGTATAGTTACAATCATGAGGTATGGCTCAAGTGAGGGGTAATTTGTTAACATGTAATGTGCTCTTACTGAGGGTTTTATCAATTCCTGCTCCTCACGAGCCAATCTTCCCCTCTCCATGAAATGTGTTTTGGTCCAATTAACGTCCTCCTGCTTAATACTAGACGGTAATAGGAAGAGTTCTGGGCGGCCTAGCTGGGCAAAAGTGTTTCTCAAATATTCCAGCCAAGATATTTTCTTGACATGGTCCAGTGACATGACATCAGACAAAATTGCATGATTTAGCGTTAGCTCAGAATTGAGCCAGGTCTTTAGCCAAAATATTAATGGTGCCAAATTGATCTTAACGGTTACATAGTCTAGACCAACCTCACAGTGGATTGAAAAGGTTGGTGTCGACTGCGGGACAGACAAAAGATATCTCAAAAATCTATTCTCCGCTCTCTGGATCAATTCAATAGATGTGTGGCCCCATAGAGGTGAGCCGTACACTGCAATTGGAATACATTTAGTATTATATACTTTTAAGAGGGCCTCTATGGGCCTCGCCCCTAACCTTTTTGAAAACCCCATGAGGGCAGACGTTGATCTAGCAATGGATATACCCTTGGCCTTCACCTGGGGGCCCCACGTACCCCTCTCATCGAAAAGAACCCCCAGGTAAGGGAACACAGCAACCCTAGAATCCACGTCCCCTTTACAAATAAAAGATTTGATTTTACACTTGTTCCTGTGGAGGCCAACCACCATTGTGTGAGATTTTTTGGCATTTACTTTTAGGTCCAGTTGGTCCATAAAAGCGCCAAATGAATCAAACAGACGCTGGAGGCCCACCCCAGTGCGAGCTATTAGGACTACATCGTCCGCGTATGGGAGTGCCGGTATTCTTGCTCCCCCTACACGCGGGACATCCCCCTCCACTGACTCTAGATGTTTACCCAAGTCATTAATGTAGATGTTAAAGAGGAGGGGGGCCAAGATGCAGCCCTGGCGCACTCCTCGCACAGATTTAAAGCGGCTCGTGCACCTCCCCTCGTTGGTGACCCTAATTGTAACAAATAGTTCCTGGTGGAGGGACGCCATGAAATTTACCAGCGACTTGTCTATCCCAATCTCCAAAAGAATTTTCCATAATTTGGCCCTGTTCACTAAATCGAAAGCCGAGGAGAGGTCCATAAACGCCAAAAATAACGACCCCTCCTTGGCTACCGTATATTTAGCGATTAACATATGCAGGTTAGAACACTGTTCCAGGGTGCCCCTCTTGGCTCTAAAGCCATATTGAATGTTTGATAATCCCCCACTATTCTCGATGTTATCCCTTAGTTTGAATAGTAAGACTCTGCCTAGTATCTTAATCGCAGAGTGTAGGAGGGAGATGGGCCTATAACACCCCGGGTCATCAGGCTGCCCTTTTTTGAAGATTGGCACAATAATTGATGTGGTCCAAGTAGTGGGGATGGTATCGCCATTTGCAGCCGAGAAAACATTTGTGAGTACCTTGGCCCAAAGCTTAGGTGAAAATCTATAAAAATCAGCCGGAACACCATCCGGCCCGGGGCCTTGTTCTTAGAGGTCTCCAAAATAGCTATCTCCACTTCCCCTTGAGTAAAGGTTAAAGGGGCAGAACCCAGTGCCACACTCGGGCAGCCTTGTGCTCCAGAATCAGTATCACCATACATATTTCCAAAGTGTCGGAGCCATAGATCATCAGGGATAACACAATCCGTGTCCAAGTTATCTGAGTCTGAGAAAAACGGCTGATTTATTATGGACCAGAACTGGGTGCTATCGCGCAGTACGGCCATAGAGAGTAAATTTTCCCAGGCTGTCTTTTTTATATTATTCTTTCTTCTTTCAGTTGTTGCCCTGTACTCTTTCCTTAAAATGGCAACAGCTACTTTATCTCTTGGACTAGTTTTTAGTGCTTGCAATGATGCCCTATGGGCTCTTGAGCAGCTGGAGTCAAACCATCTGCGATGTTTGATTCCGCCCGAGCCTGATTTAACAGTCAGCGCCTTAGAGATTTGTGTCCATATAGTTTCAAAGGCCCCCATGATCTCCCGGTTTGTAGAATTATTATCCTGGCAAATCAGCATATCCCTCTCAATTTTGGGGAGTAGTTCTTCAATAAAATTTTCGGGGATAACCTTAGTCCATTTTAGCCTTCTCCCTTGGTCAACGGGGCGTGTAGCTGGTCCTGGTTGTGCAAGGCAGGACCTGATGACCTTTGAGTCTCCCCAATGTATCTCAAGTAACACCGGATTGTGATCACTGTATATTGATGCAATAACTCTATAGGACGCGACCCTATGTAAAATGCCTGGGGTCAAGAAGATGTAATCTATTACAGACCCAGGGTCAGTACCTTTATATGTATTTAATTTTGCCCCCCACACCCCATCGGTAATAGCTGGTTCGAAAAGATTATGATTAGCCAGCATTTCCTCTAGAGCCTCTCCTGCCTTTGTATGCTCATAATGAGGGGTCCTCGCACATGTTGGGCCCTCCACTTCGCCAGTATTACACCGGTCTTTGCAGGGATGAATATTAAAATCGCCCATTAGGATGAGCTCATAGACAATGTGATTGTTTTGACTGAGTTTTGCTAAAAAAAATTCCAAGACAACGATATGTTCATTCCCATTGTCCCTATCCCACAAATTATAAAAATTAATAAAAATGTTTTTGCGACTTGGAGATACTGCCCATTCCACAATTAAGAGGTTCGGTGAACATACTTTAACCAAGGTCAGGGACCCCTTAAATTTTAATGAAAAAAGAGTAATAAGGCCCCCCTTGGCCCTACCAGCAGAGCTTGGAGCAGCCGGGGAAACAAAACTGGTGAAACCATCAAACCAAAAACTGGGAGAAATGTCCCAGGATTCCTGAATAGCGATGATCTCGTGACAAATTCAACCCAGGCCGCATCTGCCCTCTTGGCTCTGATTCCGGCTACGTTCCAGCTAATGATTTTACAAACTGCTGGTTTATCAGGGCAGATAACCCTAGGGGTGGCAGGTGTAAGCGTGACTGATTGTCAATCCAGTTCCTCTATATCTGAAAGAGGGGCAAAATGATTACACAAGACTGGTCCCTCGCCTGTAAATAATATGGGTATTGTCGTAGGAGAAGTTACCAACCGGGATCCCAGCCCAACAAATGGGGTAAGTGTATGTGTATGCCTATTTTCTCTGTCCCTTCCCATAACTGGACTCAAACTCCTCCTGGCTGTGTTAGCGGAATAAGCCCCTGAATGGATTGCTGGGGGCGGGTAGAAAAAACTCAAAGGAACTGGTCTCAAGGTGCCCGAATCTAAGATCTTCGAGCCATCCCAGAACAGTCTGTCCGCCAGGCCATAACAATTAACATTTATTACCACCCAGTCCCCCTGGACAATTTTTGGGCGCTTCCCGATCCAGCCCACCCTTCTAGCCATGATAATCCTATTTGAGATATTTAACCTACCACTGGGAAAATCATTACACCAAGATCTGGCCTTAGTTAAAAGTTCCGTTGTGGATTCACCTTGGCCTTCATTGAGTGGGGGTACACCAATGAATATAGCAACAAATGGAGCCGCCTCAGGGGGCAAATCTAAGTTCATATGGTAACCTCTTGACTGCCTACTTTTTGCAATACTGGAGCGCTGAGGAGAACTACCCCGGCAGTGTAAATTTAAGGGTGCCACCTCTATGTTAGAGGGGGCTATATTTAAGTTCCGGGCCCATTTTTAACTGCAGACTCCTCTTTATCACACCGCAACGAACCAGATTTGTCAATAGCCTCGCTAGGGTGTGCGCCCTGAGAATCTAGGCCCGCTCTCAATAAGGACGGGGCTAGTGTATGGTCATTAACAATTTTATCAATAAGTGAGCATTTCTTTAACAAACCAGTAAGACAATTATTTAAGGTGTCCACAATGTCTTTGGCAATGCCCACTAACAAGGGCTCAATGTGATTTACAAATAAAGCTTCAAGCTGAACGCCCAGGTTATCAACAGTCACTTGTTTTGCAAAATATGTACTTTCCGTTTTCCTCCGTTTTTTGGAGGATTGCTTCAAATCTGGGCCGGTCCCTTGAATGTTCTGGTCCAGAATGTTGCCAATAAGGGGATCGGGTATTTGTGCCACAGGCGGAATAGGTTTAACCACAATCACCTCCAGTTCCAAGGGAATGTGCGGTGAATGTATATGTGGAATGTCAGCAGAGTTTGGACCATGTGTTATGGACTGAGAAACCAGACCCAACTCCTGTTCGGCACTCGCAATTTCTTTAGTAAGTGCTCCCACAGCTGAGGACAAATATGAAATGATGGTCTCTGAGTGTCTTGGGACCTTTGCATTTTTCCCCCCTCCTCAGCATGTTGTGTTTTCTTGCGCTTACCCATGTTTCTGGCGATGTCAAGGGGGTGGCCCAGCCCTGCCTCCTCCTGCCCCGGACGGCCACAGACAGCCCGGGCTTTGCCCGGCGCTGCCCGCGAGCATCCCGCGACGCGGGGGCTTTCGCTGGTCTAAGAGCACCTCCGGGGGCGGGACAGGGCGTGCGTGACTTCCTGTCGCGAAGGCCGCTGGGAGATGTAGTCCCAGGTCTGCCGCGCCGCGATGTCCAGTGGCTGCGGTGGCAGGTGGCAGGCAGGCAGGAAGGCAGAAAGGCTGGCGAAGACAGCGGGAACGGCGCGGAAAAGCTGCGGCACTCCTCAGCACTCTCTGCAACACCTAGGTCAGTGTCAGTGTGTCCCCCGCTCCCCCGGGGCTCTCGCTGGTCTAAGAGCACCTCCGGGGGTGGGACAGGCGTGCGCGACTTCCTGTCGCGAAGGCCGCTGGGAGATGTAGTCCCAGGTCCGCCGCGCCGTGGTGTCCTGTGGCTGCGGCGGCAGGCGGCAGGCGGCAGGCGGCAGGCAGGCAGGAAGGCAGAAAGGCTGGCGAAGACAGCGGGAACGGCGCGGAAAAGCTGCAACACTCCTCGGCAACCTCCGCAACGCCCAGGTCAGTGTCAGTACACATAGCTGACTGTAATACCTACATAAAATTGGAGGGTAACCCCACAATGAAATACATGGAAACTTTGAAGAATATCATTGACAAGGCATATGAAATGGGAACTATAAATGACAGAACAAAAAACTTTTTAATCAAACTGCATCCTAAAATTCCAGAGCTATAAAGGACACCAAAGATTCATCAAAATCTCAGAGGCCCTCCACTTCCACCCATTGTTTCTATCTGTGGTAGTCTACATGAGCCGATTGGTCAACTGCTTCATAAATATCTTCAACCATCACTGAAAAGCATGACAACTTACATTAAAGATACGACCGACTTCTTGTTAAAACTCAAAACCATAACTATTGAACCAGGAGAGAATTTAATCTTATGTACAGCTGACAGCTGACATTCGATCATTATACACATCAATCCCTCATTCATTGGGGATAGAGGCGGTGAGAAAAAGCTCTATTAAATACTGACTTACAACTTCCATTTCAAACATTTCTTATGGAACTCATGATATTTACTCTATACCAGAGCTATTTTCGCTACAAGGATAAATGGTATTAACAATTGGTAGGAACTGCCATGGGAAATTCGGCGGCTCCAACGTACGCAAATATATTCATGAAAGAATATAAGGAATTGAATATCTTATCAAAGACTGAATGGCGCAATAATTTAAAACTTATTGTTAGATATATTGATGATATCTTTATGATCTGGAAAAACACGAGAGAGAAATTGGAAGCAGCATTAGTGGAACTCAATAATGTGGATGAGCGTATACAACTTACGTGGGACATCTCTGATAAACAAGTTACATTCTTGGATGTAAAAGTTTCGCTAACACAAACTAAAATTGAGACTGACATTTACAGAAAACCCACGGATAGAAACAATATGCTGCACTTCTCAAGCTTCCATCAAACAAGTTTAAAGCAATACCTTCCTTTTTCTCAAATGACTAGAGTTAAAAAATCATATCAGATGAATCACAAGTTGAAAACAGAATCAAAGAGATGGGAATAAGATTTGTCAACAGAGGATACCCGGAAAACATCATTGAAGATTCTAAGAAACGTTCGGAGAAAATTGCGAGAGATGATCTTTTAAAGACTAAAAAAACAAAGGAAGAAACAAGAATCGTGGCAGTATCAAAATATTCAACCTTGAGTTACAAATTTAGAAAAATCATTTTGAGACATTGGGAAATACTTAATCTAGAATCTGATTTCAACACAGCTTTTGCAAAACCTCCTTTGTTTGCCTATACACGAGCTAAAAATATAAGAGAAATATTGAAACATCAAACACCAAAGATTGAAGTACACAAAGGTACAAGACCTTGTTTAAATTGCGGTAACTGCAATAGCATTATTAAAGGAAATAAGATCAATCATCCCATGAAGGGACATGAAATTAAACTCAAGGTAGCAGCCACATGTGACACAGCAAATGTCATATATCTTCTCAAATGTCCTTGTGAGAAGCTATATGTTGGAAAGACTGAGAGAAGAATGAAAGTAAGACTCACAGAGCATAAATCTAACATCCGTATGAGGAATACTAAGTCCGCCATTGCTGTACATTTCAATGAGGAACATCACAGTGTATCCCAACTCAAATTCCTGATTTTGGAATGTGTGGAGAAGAAAGAAGGAAGGGATAACACAAAATACCTTCTACAACGAGAAAATGTATGGATACAAAAATTGTCTTCACACAAACCAAACGGTCTCAATGATCTTATTGAACTGTCTTGCTATTTGTAAATATTGCATCCTGTCATAAGCATTCCTTGGTCACCAGTATGACCCCTGTTGCTTGTTTATATTTATGCTTAATTTCATTGATGTATCTCTCGATATGTACTCCATCATGATATATTGGTTCTCATGTCTATGGGCTAGCACACCATGTTTTTCACACATCCCACCACTACATTGAACAGGTTTCGTTCCACACTCACCCCGTAACAGTTTCAGGACGCTTTGAGTCCTGTTTATTGTCGGACACTTTTTTCAAATTTTTACGAACTTTTTTTGGATTTTTTCTTGAACCTTTCTGAGTCCAGTGTGTATATATATTTTTTGTTTTATTTGTACACTCTAACATAGTCCTCACCTAGATCGGACAGTCTGTTTTCGGTTTCCGCTGATCACAGGATCGGGGTTACATCCAATCAGCATGTGTTTACCTAAATATACGGAAACGCGTGTGGCGTGCCGTTTTTAGGTCTCGCGACCTATCAATGCGCGCAAGCGCATTGAGCGGAGCGAGAATTCAAGTGCTCAAAATCCTCGTCAAACCAAGGGCTTCTTGGTGCGGTTTTCTTTAAGTTCACGTGAATCACATGACCAAACAAGCACGCGCATCAGCCTCCCTCCCTCCTAATTGCATTTTTTTAACGGCCGCACAGCACATCAAAGGGCTTCTCCCAGCGTGTGCTGTGCGGCTTCTCCTCCCCCATCCGGCGCTGTGGACATGTTTCTTAGCCCCGTATGGCAGCGCATCTTCCTCAATGGAGGCAGCTCATCTCACCCTACCCATCCCATCCCCTCGAGTCCCTTGCACATCTCCCCCCTGCTACTTCACAGATTCTCACTAGTGCTCAGAGAGATGGACGACTCCAATAATGCAGCGGCGACCGCAGCCCCATCAGCCATGACAGGATGTTAGTTACAAAGATCACAAGTTGTGTACGAGTCAGAACAGTGCTGCGTCGAGGAGTTACAAAGATCACAAGTTGTGTACGAGTCAGAACAGTGCTGCGTCGAGGACACAACCTATAGACACACACACGGAGCAGCCTGTGTTCAGCAGCCAGAAGTTCCGCTGCAGGACAACACAAACGAAAACAAAATGGGAACACAAAAACAAACTTTGTGAATAGTAGGCGCGACCTGCCAGGTCCTTCTTGTCTGCCAATTTGCCAGTTCATGTTAGATGAGGTTCCAATGCTTAAGGTTGTGTCGTCTTTCTCTTCTAAATGGAAAAAACCTTTTTGAACAAAAAAATCTTCCAACACAAACTTAACGGGTGTAATTCGTCTGCTTTCTCTACTCCGGTGATTTTCTTATCAGCTGCCTCCCCTCGCTCGCATTCCCGCCCCCCCCACCAGGCTCTTCCGTCCCCATCCGGCTTCCCTCCCGGCACATAAAACATCTGCTGTGCCTTTAGTCACACCGAACATTCCTGTGAGACATAGTTCTTTAGCTGTGTGATGCTGCCAGCAAAGTCCACTTGAGATTTAAAAAAGCTTCGCACTCTTAGCAAAACAAGCCGTCAATATTCTACAGCACCAGCCTTCCCACTCATGTTATGATAGATCCTTTCTTTAATTGTAATGAAACAGTTTACACTTTGCCAATACTCTGAGTAATACTCGACAGTAATAAATGATTAGATCTGAGGGGTTCCAATGCTTAAGGTTGTGTCGTCTTTCTCTTCTAAATGAATAAAAACCTTTTTGAACAAAAAAGGCTTCCAACACAAACTTAACGGGTGTAATTCGTCTGCTTTCTCTACTCTGGTGATTTTCTTAT
The DNA here is from genome assembly GCF_964263255.1 of Lissotriton vulgaris. Classification (NCBI taxonomy): domain Eukaryota; kingdom Metazoa; phylum Chordata; class Amphibia; order Caudata; family Salamandridae; genus Lissotriton; species Lissotriton vulgaris. The sequence continues at coordinate 1,615,800,865 of NC_141687.1, read as the reverse complement.
CAGCTGAACCAATGATTTCCAAGCACATAGGCAGGCCCTGCAATGCATGGATAAAGAACTGAGTTATCCATTTGTTTGCATTGGATCTCGAGCGAATGCATATGTATAATACATTAAGGAAATGGAGCCCGATAATCAAGAAAGCCTGCTGCAAATAAAGGCTGGAGTGGTCTGCAAAATAAAGCGTCTCTTAAGAGAGCGACTGCCAACATTTAATACTTATGCAAGTACGGTACCCGCATTCGAAGACACGCAGTTGTAAATATAATCTCACCGAATAATAAATGTTCTTTAATTATGACCACGTGTAAAAGCACCACAGTGCAAGTCAGAAACAAAATACCTTTCTTTCCACCCACCACGTGAAAGACGGTGGGATGTCGCATCACCGAGGTGAAGTATCAGAAGGTAACTGCGTCATTGGTGTGGGGGGATGAGCAGGGTGGGGTGTGGGTGTTGCGCTCACGAGCAGGTGCCATGATTCCTCGCAATGTGAAGCGGCTCATTTACCGATGTTTTTTATGTACAATACTTATGAGTTTATTTTAAAGCAGAGCTCACTCCCATTAACCGCCTTCCTTCTGATACCAAGTACACCATTTTTAAAGTATTATTTTCAGATACCTCGTGACTGGACTTTCAGGAAAATATATTTATCTGCCTAGCACCGTCTTACCGGTTGATGCATATTGTTTCATCAGTTATGAATGGCCATTCAATGGAAAATGCAGGATCAAGGGGATACTGTGAATGCTCTCTAATATTTTTTGTCGTCCGGGTTCCGCTGCTTGTTTTATTTTCTCAGTATGCAGCACACATCGTTCTGGCATTCGTTTCTTTCCAGGTTGTGCATCTGAACTGGCTGTCCAAGAACATATTAGTCAGGTGATCACCCCACTTATAGCGCTTAATGGACATTTTGAATAGCCACACGGTGTTCCATCACTTTTACAAGAGCACCGGATTACATTTCACCAGGTCAAATTCACTTTTTCAAATACAGGCAGGTCTTAAGTTACATTTTGCATGGGAATCATTCTTTCTGTTAAAGTGCAAAATGTTCAGCGCAACATACACTAAAAATACCACTCAGTGCCACATAGTTACACGCCACATAATTACACTGCACTTAATGCAACATACACTCCAAATACCACTCAGTGCCACATAATTACACACCACATAATTACACTCTACCGAATGCAACACACACTCCACACGATACCACTCAGTTCCACATAATTATATGCTACATATTTACACTGCGCTCAACGCAACATACACTCAAATACCACCCAGTGCCACATAATTACACGCCAAATAATTACACTGCACTCAATGCAACATACGCTCCAAATACCACTCAGTGCCACATAGTTACACACCCCATAATTACTCTGCACTCAACGCAACATACACTCCAAATACCACTCAGTGCCAATTAGTTACATGCCACATAATTACACTCTATCGCATCACCACAGCATCACTCAGCACCACCAAGGGGCACCACCACATCACTCAGCGCCACCACAGCATCTGTGTAACTATTCAACAACAACTGGTTCAAATATGTTCTCTCAATGTTTCAAGCTTTATTATAAATGTCACATAAAAATGTTAATATTTCACTTCTGTTCTTGGATTTTCGTCACAATAAAATACACTGAACATAATCTTCACAAAAGTTATTTACAAAAGTTTAATCTATTGCCATTATAAATTACAATAACTTTTATTAATTAAAAAAATTAAAATCAATGGTTATTCGTAATATCAATACAGCCAAGTCACGTAAATACACCACATATTGCATTACAAATGCTATAGGTGTCACATTTGCGAAAGTTAAAAGTATTGTCTTTGTAAATGACAAAGCTATTAATTTCGCTATTTTCAAAACCAACACATAAATAAAAAATGTGTCATTTACAATACCAATAGCTCAAACCTTCCTAATGCGAGACCTATTGGCAACGCCAGTGCTTGTTTCAAACTACTATCGGGAAGGGTCACCGAGCAGTTGAGCTGGATGTTGGCATCTACAGGTCAGTTTTTGATGATGCACCAGGGACAGAGCAGTTTGCTTAAAAAACACGAGAGTATTACGTTGTTGAACACAGGCTTCATTAGTTTGTTCTGCTTCATTCTTTCTCCTTTAGATCATTAGCGTGCCACCAGCAGTCGGCATGTTAGTTGTACTGTGTACACGTTTTTGATCCCATTTCCACTACTTGCAGGTACTAAGGTTGTAAGGTGACACCTTACAATCACAGGCTTTATAACACACGTCATATCACTTTTTTAGCGCGGGTAAATTATTGTAATTATGTGGACACATGTAACACATTGTTCATATCATACAACATCAGAATACATCATGTTTTTTGTTTTTATTTCTCAGTATTGTTCCCTGATGAAGGGCCCTATCATGCCCGAAATGCATTGGAGTTGGAGTTTGCTTCAGTAATGCTGTTTTGAACTTGTTTACAATTTTTGAATGAAAAAAAGAAAATTCAAAGAAATCAATGTGAAAACATTAAATGAAGTACTTTTCGTTATGAACTATTGTGGAATCCTCATTTCATGAAGAGGAATATTAGTGTGCCTACGAGGATGTTACTAATGTACTATTAGGAGCACGTATTTTTTGTTAATTTCAAACGTCCATGGACAAAGGACGCTACTGTAGTGTCCCAGTCGGGGCCTATGAATTGAAGGACACAGGACACGTGTAGTACTGTTGGTGGCGGTAACTAACCTAACCACACCCAGAGCCCTGGGCCTTTCATTACCTAACTTGCGTGTCCACGCTTACGCCTGGACTGAACCACAGACCCCTTACGCTCTAGGGGTAAACCATGCAGGAGCAGTGGGAGGGGGCGTGTGCTGCAGTGGTACACCCCACTGTCAGCAACACTACATTCCTCCTTTACCTAGGGATAAAACAAACTGGAAAAATACAAGTGCGCACAAATGTCTCTCTGGTCAGCGGAAGTGCTGTGACCGTTAAAGCTGCTATATTCAACAAAGTTCACCAAACAGTCTCTGGTGCAGTCTCTGAATGTACTGACAAATCCATAACATATAGGAAACAAAAACAGAACAGTCTTACTTTATTCTCGGCTGGGTCAGCCATCTCGATCAGCTCACCGCCAGCATTGGGCCACAAAGTCTCGGCATCTCTGGGAAGGTTTGGGGCACGGACGTAAGCTTTATCTTGCTTGGCTGCGACCCTCCGCCGCGACTGGGGGTGGTTCTTCTGACTCTCTAGTCTCGTCGACGCTGGGGTCTTCTGCTGGTCTTACTGGCTCCTTGTTGCTCGGGGTGATGTCACCTGTTAGGTGTGTTGTGGTGCTTGTTCCGGTTGGTTCTGATGGTCCGCGCGGGAGGTTCAGGTGCCAATCATCCGGTTCCGGGTCTTCTCCTCTCTCGGGTATTAGTTTGAAAAACGAAATGTTCCTTGTGACTACTTCCCCATTCCTGACAGCCATGACCATTGTCCCGTTTACCTCTGTTACCCGCCAGGGGTCCAGCTCGAATGGCAGGCGGAACTTCCCGCCGGGATGGCGGTCTTTCACAAGAACCGCGTCCCCGACTTGGATGGGGCTGTCTGCTGCCCTCCGTCTTCGGGATGCTTCCTGGTTGTTCTTGGTGCGCTGTTCCATGGACCGGTTTCTGGGGTTAGGGGCTAGCTCCCACATAGGGTGGTGTCAGCAATAGCCCGGTTGAAGGAGAGTCGGCTTGGGGAGACTCCTGTAGTGCAATGTGGGGTCTGGCGATATTCTCGGAGAAATTGGTAGATGGCTAGCTCCAGACAGTGACCATCGGCAACTGCAATTTGGATTGTTTTGTTCAAAGTTCTCATTAGCCTTTCGACTTCTCCGTTGGCCTGCGGCCATCTTGGTGTTATCCGTTTGTGTTTGATGCTATGGCTCTGCAGGTACTCTGTGAACTCGCTGCCATTGAACGGGGGTCCATTGTCTGTGCGGACTTCCTTCATGATACCGTGGGTGGCGATGACTTTTTCGAACTTTGGGATCACTTCGGATGCCGCTGTCGATGTCACAATTTCTACTTCGGGGTAGCGAGAGAAATCGTCCACTACGACGAGCATGTATTTGCCCCCGGGAAGGCTGCCGAAGTCTGCACTTACTTGTACCCACGGGGATGTTGGCCCTTCTTCAGTGATTTCAGGTGCTGGAGGGTTTGGTAGGCTCGTCGCTAGGCACACCGGACAACTATGAACCACTTCTTCGACTGCTCTGTCGAGTCTAGGGAACCACAACTTGCTTCGGAGTCTGTTTTTAGACTTGACGATCCCTTGGTGTGATCCGTGTGCCAGCAAGGCACCTTGTTGGGCGAGGCTGCTGGGCAGTACAAGGCGCGGGCCTCTCAGGAGACATCCTTCGGTTGAAATGGATAGTTCGTGTCTGACTTGATACAGGGCCTTCAGGACAGCTTGGGCGTCTGGAGTACGAAAAGATGCCGGGCTCTGCAGCGCCTTCCAGTCGCCGGATTCTATGGCATGGATTGCGATCTGGAGGCAGTCATCGTCCTTAGTGGCTCTCGTTACTTCCTCCAGGGACATCGGACGTGGTCTTGACCATTCGACAATTAGCCGGACGTACTCCTCTGTGGCTGCTGCTGCAGCTGCTTTAGCGTCGGTAACTGGACGGGCGTGCCTTGACAGATAATCCACAGGGTTCCGCGTGCCGGGCCGGTATTCCACTGTGAATTGGAACTCCTGCAATTGCAGCACCCATTTTTCGATTCTCGGAGGTGGGCGAGAAGAAGAGCCTTGGAAGAGTGGTATGAGGGGCTTATGATCGGTGATCACTGAGAAAGGATGTCCATAGAGGTAGATATGGAAATGGCGGCACCCTCATAGAATGGCGATGGCCTCACGTTCAATTTGTGAGTAGCGTTGTTCGGTAGGCGTCAGCGTGCGGCTGGCGTATGCTATGGGGGCCCACTCTCTGCATGCTTGTCGCTGCGATAGGACCGCTCCCAGGCCAGTGGGGCTGGCATCAACTAGCAGTTGTGATTCGTGCTGCGGGTTGAAGTAGGCCAGGGTCGTGTCGGCCGACAGGGCGGCTTTGGTGTTCATGAACGATTCCTGCTGTTCCGGGCCCCACATCCAGGCGGCATTTGACTTAGTGAGGTCGCGGAGGGGTCCTGTCAGATCCGATAGATCTTTGATGAAACGCCCGCAGTATGTCACCATACCCAGGAAGCTGCGGACGGCCGTCACAGACGTGGGGGCTGGCGCGTTGTGGATGTCCTTGACCTTTTCAGGGTCGGGGCCCACTCCTTGGTCGGAGAACTTGTATCCAAAGAAACTGATGTCTCTGCGTAGAAACTCACATTTGTCCTTGTGGAGAGTTAGTCCTCTCTCCTTCAGCCGGTTGAACACTGCTTGGAGGCGTCTGATGTGTTCTTCCAAGGTCGGGGCATGTACCAGGATATCATCGCTCACATTGAGCACTCCGTCGAAGCCTTGGAGGACATTGTGAATGATGTTTTGAAACACCTCCGCTGCGCTTGATATGCCGAAGTTTAGCCTCGTATATCTCCACAGGCCTGCATGGGTGGAGAAGGTGGTGATTGGGCGCAAGTCTGGGTGGAGAGGGATCTGATGGTACCCCGACCGCAGGTCCATCTTGGAGAACCACTTGGACCCTGCGAGCTCCCCGATGATGTCGTCAATGGTCGGCGTCAAGTGACGTTCCCTCTTAATTGCTAGGTTGGGGAGGCGCATGTCCACGCATATCCTTACTGCTTCGGGTTGCTTTGGCTTCTTGGCCACTACGATGGGGGATACCCACAGTGTGGGTCCAGTCACTCGTTCGATGATGCCAGCTTGTTCAAGCATCCTTAGCTCAGCTTCAACTTTGGGCCGGAGGTGAAAAGCGATCCGTCTGTGCCGGAGGGCTACTGGGGCTACCGACTGGTCAATGTGGAGTCGGACGGGGGGCCCTCGTAGGCACCCGATGCCCTTGAAGAGCGAGGAGTGCTCTGCAACCAGATGGTCCAATCCTTGGGCTTGCACTGTTAGGGCAAAGTGTATGAGCCCGAGCTCCCGTGCCGTCTTGCAACCAAGAAGGAATCCTGATCCTTCCTGGGATACGTAGATCTTTGTCTGTAGCTGCGTTGAGTCATGGGACACAGCCGTCCGGAATACTCCGCACAGGCGTAACGGGTGCCGGGTTCCGTAGGCAAACACTTGCACTCTTGTGGGATGAAGCGTGGGGGCGTCTTCGAGGCATCGGTACACGCTGGCGGCCATGAGGTTTATCGTCGCGCCGGTGTCGATGAGGGCTCTGACTGCTTGGCCATGCACTTGGACGGTGCACATTGGTTCGGTCGAAGACGCGGCTGCTAGGGTATTGAGCATGTGCACCACGTGGACTGATGCGGCGTCTTCTTCGTCGTCGTCCATGTCGCTGCTGTTTGACATGTTCTGTAGTGGCGCCATCTGTCCCACCCTCCTGGGTGGGCCGCTTTGCTTCTTCCTTTGAGACGATAAGCAGACACTTGCAAAATGATTTGCTTTTCCACACGCGCTGCAGATTTTGCCATGGGCTGGGCAGGTGCCTTTGTGGGGAGTGGCGCCTCCGCACCACATGCAGGCTTGATCGTGGGTGGATTGGCCCTGTTTCGGCCGCCCTTTCCTGGGAGGTCTCATCCGGTTGTCTGTAGGTTGCGACTTGATGGCAAACACGGGTTCCGTCTTGACTGTTACCGCTGGTTTCGGCTCCATGTGGGCAGCACGGGCTTTGGAAAGTTCTTTAGACCGCCCCAGGGCTAGGATGTCGCGCATGGACATGGCGTCTGTTTCTAGCACCCTCTCTCGCAGCTTTAGGGGGGCGCATCCCTGTATGAATTGGGCGCGAATTTCATCCTCTGCATCCGGGAGAGTGCACGTGCTGGCTAACTTCTTGAGCCGAGCGTAGAACACATCTACGGACTCCTCTGGGAGTTGGCGCGCCTGGCGGAGTAGGAAGCGTTCGTAATCCGCGCTAGCAAACAGCTCAAAATACCTCATGATGGCGTCCCGTAGGGTGTTATATGTGTGGGGCGGGTCACCCTCCGTGATGTCTTTGGAGATATCGTGGATAGCTTCACCCCCTAGGTGTAATAGCATTGCGCGTCGTCGCTCCGCTGCAATGTCTGCTGCGATGAAATAATTTTCGAGCCGCTCCACCCACTTCCTCCACCGGGCAGCCTGGGAAGGGGGGGTGCCAGTAACTGCAAAAGGCTCCAGGGGTGGTACGTTGGCCATGACGGCTGGCACTCGCCAGGAGAGGTCGGCAGGGGGCTACAGGCAGGTGTGGTGGGCCCCAGCAGTCACCAGACGAGGAGCAAACACAGCGGAAGGCTCTCAGGTGCAGAGGAGTGCTTGTAGGCCCTGTTCCGCGGGAAGCGTGAGGAATAGCAGGGCTGGTGACACGCAAAATGCGTGAGGATCGGCAGGGAGGCCGCGCAGCGCGTCTACCACGTGGCGCGGGGCGCACACAGCGCATGCGCGGGCCTTACGAGGGAGCTGCCGGGGCTGGGCCCGGGAACGAGATGCGGCCTGGGTGCCGGAGGCCGCGGGCAGCACGCAGAGGGCTTGAGGTACCTGGCTGTGGCGCCCTGGGCCACGCTGCAGCGGAAGTCCGCGGTCTGCAGGGGAAACTGGCGGAAGTCGCTCTGGGGCACCGGCAGGCACGTAGAAGGCAGCAGCAGGTAGGCAGGCGGCGACACCGGGGTAGGCCACGCTGGGCCGTCGGCGACACAGGGGGGGCGCCGGGGAGAGCGCCATGCAGGCTGGAGGTTGGCAGCCAGGGGTAGCGTGAGTGGAGGCGGCTCGGCACGCAGTGGGGCAGTCGAATAGCCACTCTCGTCGCCAGTGTAGTGTCCCAGTCGGGGCCTATGAATTGAAGGACACAGGACACGTGTAGTACTGTTGGTGGCGGTAACTAACCTAACCACGCCCAGAGCCCTGGGCCTTTTATTACCTAACTTGCGTGTCCACGCTTACGCCTGGACTGAACCACAGACCCCTTACGCTCTAGGGGTAAACTATGCAGGAACAGTGGGAGGGGGCGTGTGCTGCAGTGGTACACCCCACTGGCAGCAACACTACAGCTACCTGCAGAGCACCTGCTAAGATCTATGAATATATTATAAAAACATTGAAATAAGACAAATTACGCTGTGCACCTGATCCACTAAAATTGTTCTTATACCTTCCTTTTAACAGAATACTCTCAGGAGGTGCCTGTGCATGCCCTGCCATTCTGTGGGGCTCACACCCTGCAGCCCTCACTTCTGAGGGCAGTGCCAAGATCCAAGCAGGCGATGTCTGGCACTTTCCTGCTGCCTGCAACCCTCACTTCTGAGGGCAGTGCCAAGATCCAAGCAGGCGATATCTGGTACTTTCCTGCTGCCCGCAACCCTTACTTCTGAGGGCAGTGCCAAGATCCAGGCAGGCGATGTCTTGCACTTTCCTGCTGCCCGCAACCCTCACTTCCGAGGGCAGTGCCCACATTCAGGCTGGTAATGACATGGCACCCTCGAGCTGCCCGAAACCCTCACTCCTGAGGGCAGTGTCAACATCCAGGCTGGTAATGACGTGGCGCCTTCGTGCTGATCGCAACCCTGATGTCCGAGGGCAGTGCTAACCGTGAGGGTGGTGAAAGTGTGACACCCTCCGTTTCACATACCCTTCTCAGAGACTAGCCCTTGTCTGCATGGGAGGGGTGTTCACTGTCCTTCCACAGAGCCCTCCCAGAGGCTGCCCCCTTCCTGCCACTGCATTCTACTGTCTTCTGCTTCCTGGGACCCTCCCTCCTAAGGGCATTATCCACCTCATGCTGCTGTAAGTTTGCACTTTTCCTTTCACTGGCTTCTATTCTCTCAGAAGGTGTCTGCACATACTACGTGTTTCTCTTTCGTGAGCCCTAGGCACCCTTACTTCTGAGGGTACTGCAACCCCCGCCTGGTGGTGGCTTCGTATCTTCTCTTTCACAGGCCTCTCGCACACACTGGCCTCTTTCTGCCCTCACATTGTAAGCCCCATGAGGATGGCTGTCCCCGACCCTCAGTGCGGACCCTCACTTATGTACAGACCCCTCTCCGAGACTGATTCCTCTCAGCCCTCACATTTCAAGTGCTACGAGGCTTGCCCTCCTGACCTTCAGACTGGACCTTCACTTCTAAGGGCAGGGCAGCCCCAGGCTGGTGTGCTGGCTATTTCCCTTTCACAGACCCCCTCTCCAAGAAGGGTTCCTCTCAGCCCTCACATTTCAAGCGCTACGAGGCATGCCCTCCTGACCCTCAGACCACACCCTCACTTCTGAGGGCAGGGCAGCCCCTGGATGGTGGGCTGGCTATTTCCCTTTCACAGACCGCTCTCCAAGACTGATTCCTTTCTGCCCTCACATTTGAAGCGCTACGAAACTTGCCTTCCAGCCCGGCCCCTCACTTCTGAGGCCATTGCGAGCCTATGGGATGTGTACGACACCCCCTCTTTGCAGGCCCCTCTGATGCCCCTTGGGTGGGGTTTGTTTTGCTGAGTGGCGTGCGAGGCCACAGCTGAGTTAACAAGACATTTTACAAATGAGATGCAAATGGGGTGGGAGGGGCTGCCGTAGGGGGGCCCAGGCTCTCGGTACACTGTCACCTCACATTTAGGGGTGTTTGAGGAGCACTTCTGTCCGAAATTGAGGCACCAGAGAAGCTGCAGGGGTCCACCGCCCTCTCCACAGGACCTCTCGAGCACGTCACGGAAGTCCGCACTTACCACACCAGCAACGCTTATTTTAGCCCGTATCAATCATTACCCCTTTTAATACTGCGAAAAAAGAAAAACAGCAGACTAACTCGAGTGACCCCGATTATTTTAACTTTACCTCAGAGTCTCTTCAGAAAAAAAACAGTTTGTTTCTATCCAGATGACACTGTTTTTTTTTTTCCAAATGCTTTTATTAGACATTTCCAATAGAAAACAAGCAGGACAACATGAGCCGGAACAGGGGCTATGGCAATGGCTGCACGGCTTGATGCAAAAAATAAACACGTGCTGCAATTGCCAAAGCCCAGCAGCGTGTTTATTTTTGCATTGCGCTTTAAAGTGAAAGCGGGATGCAAAAATGAACACGCTCCTGCCTCGGCAGGAAAACACAGAGTCTGCCGGGATCCCACTGTCCAACCCGTGTGCCTTAGCTCCATGCCTGCTTCACAGCTGTGGTGAAGAATTTTCTTATCTGCTTGTTAATATAAACAAGCAGATAAGAAAAGTCTTCACGGCAGCTGCAAACCAGGCCATGGTGTCCGGAGGGGCTGTCCGAAAAACTGACGCAGTGGCACCCAAAAACGTTTACCATAAATGCTGATGCTACCCAATGGAAAAGCGGGGCGGGGCTTAGAGTCCCCTTAGAAAAAAAATTCTAACAATATCTCACGCAGAAGCGGAGAAGCTTCGCTGCCACGCCCACGCGAGTCCTAAAAATGGTAGGCAAATTACAATGAACATGCCATAAGCAAGATTTAGCAGCAAAGATAAAAATCCTATTATGTGGTATACTGGTACGTTGAGGCAAAAATGGGGAACAGTGTAAACACAACCTAACATTAGCATAAGCGATGCTCTTTATTAACGGAAAATCACCTCTCAAAGTCCCCCCCTCTGATGATTTTAATCCTCACTTAAATTCTTTACTACAATACATTCATCATCAACTTTGGATTCTTTTGCTTGACCTCTCCCAAGTACTTTAGAGTGTTGTAGAGTTTGCTTTGCATTACTTTGTTGCTTAAATATGAATTTACCTTGAAAAAACAAAAGACAAGAGGCGCTTGGGAAAACAGTAGGTTTAATTAAACAATTTGGCCATGAGCATAGTTACAGAAGCAGGTCTGAGGACTGTCTAAAAGTGCAATCATTCTGAACGAGTTTTTATACAGGTTTTGGATATCATAAAAATACTTCCGGTGATCCTTGTTTGGTAAAAGAATGCAGGCCTTGTCTGTGGAGTCGTAAATAAGGCCCCTGATAATAAATGCAGGTGGGCCTCAACCTTGCATGAACACACTATGGGCCAGCGGGTAACATGTCCAGATGTCCGACATGAGGGGCGCGTGATCACTGCGTGTACTGTGTCCTGATTTGCTATGTGTTCCTAACTTTGAGTGGCATCTGACTTTATGAAGTTTTGGTAATATGCGCACCCCTCTAGCCATGTGTACTTTGTTGGGGCCAATCTCCCTGGGCCTTTATGGTGTCACTGCACTTATCTGGGGGATGGACCTGAGTTTCATGTTCTCGTGTTTGTCTGCTGGTTACGTGCCACCTCACCTGTGACCTGTCAATCAGTTACCTCGGACCTAGGCTGCAGAGCCTGCCTGGCCACGTATTTCTGAGTTGATGTAGATGTAGATGGGGCATTTTGATTATAGTGATGCGATTTCCTTCGTATAAGGGAGTTTATCATTATAGGCATTGGCATTGAGTTTATCAATATCAACATCTTCCACTTTGACATTGAGTCTTTTCTGCTTTCTTTCTTTCATTGCTGACAGCTTCTTATACCCACAATTCAACCCCTTCAGTGATGAAATTATCTTTCAAATCTTCAACGAAATAAATCCACATGCAATTCAGATTAGTATAATCAAAAGAGGAGTTAGTATCAACTTAAGGATTCCTCCTCCTACACTACCAAATCATTCTCCTATCTTAGGAAACCTTTACCAATGGATCTAAAGAATGATCCTACTCCTTCCCAGCACCTGATTCTTCCAATTCAGTTTATTCATGCGCTATGTTTGTAATGTTAATAATATTGCTGTCAAGCTGCTTATCTATGCGAGGAAAGTATGCATAGCATTCTAGAGCATGAATGACTGCCTTCCTTTGTTAGGAGCAAATCCAAGGCAAGGCGATTTTGCATATTCATTAGTCTCATTGCAAGCAACTCCTTATTAATCACAGTCAGTGAACCTGAGGTGTTAGTTGCAAGCCTATCAATAATGTAGAGAGTTTTCTAATCTTTACGTCATTTAGTGCTATGGCAATAGATGTTATAGGTGCTCCAAATATATTGCTAAGAATCTGCTCAAAGCTTTGCTTGCTTCATTTAATGTATTGCTCAAGGGGGAAGTCTAACTCATTTGTATAGTAGATCCTGGGGAAAACTAAAGCTGCATAGCAACAACCCACCCAATTGTGTGGTTGCTGAAAATAAGCTGACAATCCACATACATAATATATACATTTTAAACTAACTTCAAAATTTTAAAAGATTTTCCCTATTACTAAATAATTATGCTCACATTCACTCCATCACAATTTCTCAACAGTCTTATTTAAGGGTGAGCGGGAAATCCGTTACGCCGCGGATTTTGCGGATTTTTGGGAAATCCGCAATCCGCGAATTTTGCGATTTCCCGCAAAATCTGCAAAAAAAAATCAGCGGACGTAACGGGTTCAAAAGTTGAACCCCCACTCATGGAACTATTTTACAATGGCGCCAGCAAGCTGCCAGCGCCGTTGTAAAATAGTTACAAAGTTAGCTTGCACAGGAACCACTAGATAAAACGAAGCAGGTGCTGCTTTATTTTATCTAAGTGCTTCCTGTGCAAGCTAACTGTGTAACTATTTTACAACGGCGCTGGCAGCTTGCTGGCGCCATTGTAAAATAGTTACAGGCAGCTCACAGCTCACTCAAGGGACCCCTGCGCCCTTAGGGGCAATTGCATAGTAACACACACATGGTCGCTCGAACTAGTTGATGCTCAAATTCAGTGACTCATTCATTAGCCCAAAAACAATCGTGAGCGTCGTCGAGGCTGGACAGGTGTGCCTTCTTCCCAAATCTACCGTGGAAAATCAGCTATGACGCTGGATAGGCTTTGCATCCTTGACTTTCACGAGCGCAATACCCGTGCTGTTCCTGTGACCAGGAGCTTCTTTCTCTTCATCTGCTGAACTGATCTTTCTCTGACCTTTTATTCACACAAGAGGCACATACCCTACTGGACACATTGTGTTTGCACGGGTTTCTGCAAGTTCGCACGCGTTTTGTACAATTTCGCAATTTGCGAAATTGTACAAAACCCTCGCGAACTTGCAGAAACCCGTGCGAACATAAAAAAAAAATAATCCGCGAGGATTCGCGGATTTTGCAGATTTTCGCAATCCGCAAATTTGCAAATCCGCAAATTCGCGGATTGCCAATCCGCTCATGCCTAGTCTTATTCCCCTCTGGCTCTTGTATTATGCATAAACTTCCTTACTTTGTGACTTTAGTACTTCATTTTGGAGGCAGTTCCTTTAAAATTTCCTTGCCTTTCCAAATAATATATTCTGTGTTTGTCTTTCGCTCTCCCCTTTCGTCATCTATGCTTATCCTTTCGTTGAAATAGTCTGCAAACACCCTCTCATCTTGGTTAGTTTTGCAAGTTACATCATGTAGGCTATGGTTAGTACTGCTCATGTTAGTCACAGGTGTAAAGAATTTCATCATATACTCATGCTGATTGACCCTTGGTGAAAACTAGAAATGTGTTTAGTAGCACACAAATACAGATTTTCACCATTGACATTTGGCACATTTTTCTGCTGGTGAAATAGATTCAAGAAGACCGAGCCGGAGAATGAATATGACAAAGGCAAATGAAAGAATGCTGCTCTCACAGCTGCTGAGACTGGAAGATATGAGCAGGTGTAGCAATCCTCTACTTCCATGACCGGTACATATTCAGACAACATCTGATTGTATACATTATAGCTGTACACACTCTTATGCTGTGTAAATTGAGAAACTTCCTTTTAGGCGAGAGAACCCTGTCTTCAGGAGTAATAGTAAAATGAGCTGAGATGGAAATGTCATTCCTGCCCAGCAAGTAAACACCAAACAGCCATCCAAATGAAGAAACTAAAATATAACTGCCAATCCTACAATTATAGCTCCATAGCATAGTTGTACCATGTTGAGCTTAATTCAGATCAAGTATATCGCTAAAAGGTTAGTCCTCTAGTTAATAATGTATTGTCACAACCCTACCTCGAAATCTACTAGGATTTTTATTCTGCGTTAGCTAGCGAACTAAGGGTACTATCATCCTCTGACCGTTACTGTAACCTATTCTTCCTTTGCACTTTTGTCAGCTGTCATTGTAAAGACGCTTCCTGTCATTACAAATCCATGATCTCAGGGGGGCTCATCAGAGTCAGTCAAGCAGTCATCAGCATCGAACTTGATCTTTGTGAGACATGCCCAGTCTGGAACTGAATACTTTCTCTCTCTTTTTGGGTCATTTTGTGTTACTTAACTTCAATCGTATGTCTGTAATGTCAATCTGGTCCAGTTGTTCTTGTTCCTCTAACTCACTATCTTCCTTATTCGTCTCTGGTCTAGTCTTGGGTGTCAACAGCATTTTTCAAGTGACAGTAGTTTTTGGCCAAACCTCCTTAGAGGTGCTTGAGATTTCTGCATTTGATGAGACCAATTCACTCTCCAGGGAGGAATTTTGTTTTCTGTCCCAGATCCCACTCCTTTGGGAAGTGGCTGCGACAGGTTAGTCTTGGCCTTCCATGAATTTTCACTGTCCAGATGAATGCGTACTCTCAATCCAGTCGTTGGTATCACAGAGGTTGCTGGAATGGTTGCGTTTTTGTTAGTCTCTAGTTCTGCATACTTTTCCTCTGATTGTGATTTCAAATCTCCATTCTGCTCTTCTTCGTCTTCTTCCGAAGCCTCTGGCACCTCAAACCTGGGGCGTCTCAAGGAATTGGCAGATGTTGTCTCTGCTTCTTCTCCTTACCCTTTTGGTACGAGAAGCGTGACTCCAATTTGGCAGCCCAGCACTCTTGACAGCATTGTTGGTAACCAGGATCACTTGGTAGGGTCTATGCCAGCACTCCTCCACACAAGACTTCAAACTTGCTTCTTGATGTGGACCCAGTCACCAGGGTTTGAGCTGTGTCCTGGAGATTCTCGAACATCTGGGATAGCGATATCAACCTGCTGAGAGATAGGACGCACCACATCAGACAATTCCCTGCAGTACTTGAGGACCATGTCATCTGTGATATTCACATGGGTAGCTGCTGGGACAGTTGTTTGCATGGATCTTCCCATATTATAACATAACAGGTATATTTGTAAAGCGCACGATTACCCAAAGGTGTCAACAAAGCCCTTGCCGCGATTCCCCGCATCCGGAGAGCCACCATGGGAGGAAGATCCTTCTCCTACTTAGCGGACAAAACCTGGAACTCCCGCCCCACCCACCTCCGCCTTACACAGAATCACCTCTCCTTCAGAAAGCAACTCAAGACTTGGTTGTTTGATCACTAATGAACCCCCCTCCCTCAAGCGCCTTGAGACCCTCTGGGTGAGTAGTGCGCTATACATATTTTTGACTTGACTTGACTTGACTTGGCGCTGAATAACAGATGTTTATTGTTACCCAACTCAATTGTACTCCTTTATCGACCTCAAATGGATCCATCAACACTTCAAGAGGAGACACTTTGGTTCTTTACTTTGGATACTCATGAGCACTAAAGGAAGAACATAATCCCATTTAAGTGATGTGGAAGCACTAGCTTTATGTATCTTAGCTTTGATTGTCCCATTCAGCCGCTGTATGATTCCTGATGCTTCTGGTCTGTACCTACAGTAGAATATTTTGTCAATCGCTTGGGATGTACATAGTAGCTGCATAATCTCGCTTTTAAAGTGAGTTCCTTGGGGCATGGCCAAGATGGCGGACGGGTAGGATGTGCCCTGTTGTCTCTCCATCCTCGCCACTGGCCTAAGCCACTCATATGCCCTACATGCCCAGCCAAGGAGTCCTTGGTGGTAGGTATAAACACATGGACATGGAGAGGTGGAGTAGCCCTACACTCGAGCCGTAGCTTTGGCAAGGGGCCGGGACTACAGGAGAGCTGAACGCCTCAACATGGCGGCCGCCACCATGAGCATGGCTAGATCGGCCCAGCCTAATCCCCCACTGTACGACTTGGGCACTGATCTCCATGCTGCTTGCCTACTTTCCCACCTGGCAATCCCGGGAGGGGTCCGTGGTTGATTGATGTAGCACCCGCCACCTACAATACAGCTGCATCGGAGGTGAGCCCAACCGCGCCACACGTGCACTCCTTCCAGCTGCCATCTGAGACCCTGATCAGCATGGCATAGACTTGCTATCGGCTAAAATCTTAGACCCGCTGAGCATGACCCAAGCTTGCTTCCCCTGCTCATATGCCTGGGTTGTGCTCCAGCTTTACCTGTAGTGGGCTGGGCATCATGAGCTCCGTGCCTGACGCCCGCCTCAAAACTGCAACGGGGGTGAGCCTAAACGCGCCCAGCTCGCCATATCTGCAGCCATTTCTCAGCACCTGCTGCTACCGGCCCTACCCCACTACCTTGCAGCTAAGGCCTGAAACTTAGCTACTGTTCCGTTTGATCTGAGAGTAGGCGGTAGTGGGCAGGGGCTGATCTGCCCTGCACCCGATACATCCTGCAGAGCCACACGGGAGGCCTTCGGCATCTCACACACTGCCTGGGGCAGCAACCAACGTCGGATAGACAGCGGGGGAGTGTCACCCTCCACATAGACTGCCTCATTTAAGGACCTTAGCATTCAAGGCAGGGAGTAACCCTGAACAACTGACTGGGTCAGTAAGGAGACACTACTACACCACCATGAGGGGTGAAGACGGCGATCCCCCAGTGCTACCTCACATCACCAGCTGGTCTATTAGCTCAGCATTTTAGGTTTGCTGTGCCTGTCATAAGGCAATTGGTCACTGAAGCTGACCCCGGCCGCACTCAGATACTCAGGGATGACCCCGGAGCTTGTGAAAGGCCCACCTTAAGCTACAGAGCACAGAGGTAGCAGGCATTGAGACAAACCAACAAAATCCCACAGGGAGAGACAGACATTGAACTGCTTATGCTGCCCATTAGCCTCCCCGGCACCCGCTGGCACGTAAATGAGGATCCCTAGATTCCTACAGCGCCACCTCCCTGTAACATACCCACTCCCGGGAGTGCATTTGCCACCAACCAGGATAGGAGTGCAGCTATGAAGTCTTCCCCTGAACTTCGAGGGATATGGCATCAGCCCCGGCTAAGAAATGTGGCAATCTGAAGGACATGCTATATAAACCTCATAGAACCCCACCAAGAGCCTCTATCGACGTCTGGCCCGGGTCACCAACATGAGGTTGAGCACTCAGAGGGACTGGTAGCGCATACATTTCTTGCGCACCTGTTTGCATCTCTCCAGGACGACTTACACGCGGTAAAGAGTGATCTATTGAATGACCTTAAAGAGGTTTGTCATGACCTAGAAGCTGTTGGAAACTGAGTCTCAGCATTTGACGATCATGAAACAGTTTTGTCGAAGAAGTTGAACAGCTGCAACAGGAGGTCTTCTGCCTTCGTGACCAACAGATTGATCTGCAAGCCCATGCAGATGACCTGAAAATAGGTCAAGGTGAAATAACATCTACATTAAAGGAGTGTTGACGAATACAGAGGGTACAGATTGAAGGCTCTGTGGTAGAGATCTTTTCCTTGACATAATAGAGGCCCTGGCAGACAAAGAGATCAAACTCAACTGAGTGCATAGAGTTGGCCTGCCGAGACCAGAATCTGCCCCTCCAGCCCATAACCTGGTTTGCATTCACAACTACCAGTTGAACGAAGGCATCCTGTGCAGGGTTTGAGATAAACGTCTAGTGCAATTCAAAGGGCACACACCTATGTTATACCAAGACTTACCAGCCATAACTTTGAAAACGCTGTGACTTTCGCCCAGTGACATCCCACCTGCGAAGCATCAGCATCTCCTATTCCAGGGGCCACCGATTCCGGCTCCTCTTCATTCTGGATGGTAAGCAGCACCATCTACTATAGCTGGCAGACGAATGTCGGATACTTGGTATTGATGGCTCTGCTGCCGGAGACCAAAAGCCTTGCCCACAATAACGAAGCACCAGCAGACATCCATGGTGGCAACATTATAAGCTGGGAGACTGAGGCCTGCCCAGAGTCCATAGCAATGGAAAGAAAGGCTGTGCTGGAGTCGCTGTGTCGTGAGCCGGACAAGACATACGATATGTGATATCGGTGGGGCTTCAAGGACTGTTTTCTCTCTTGATATGGCGGAATGGGGACGGGGAGCCGGAGACCGCCTTGAGCCACAAATGTGACCCATTCTTTCTACCTCCAGAAGGGACAGTAGGTTTGGTCTTGAAACCTTGAACTTAATTATGTTTTCTATGTTGTTGCTGTTTCATGTTGTTGTTATCGGAGGAGAGTACTCACCACATGAGATGACACACTACAGTATTGACTCATCTATACAGGGGTTCAGTTCTTGACAGTGATGGCATGGGGGGTACATCTTGGAGGTGGGGTTTTAGGGGTGTCATTGCATATCTTTTTATCCATATGATACGTGCTACCTTAAAGGTTATCACTAAATGGGAAAGGGCAACAGCCCCATCAAATACAGCGTGATCCTATCCTACCTTGGGCAGTCTGGGGCAGATATCTGCTGCCTCCAGGAGATCCACCTGGTGACTAGTGACTGGCACATGGGGACTTGTGACTGGCACCGGCTAAGATCACAAGACTTCCCATCGCAATTTCATTCCTCTGCCTCTACCAAGGTAGCAGGAGTATCCATATTAGTGTACCGCCCCTTTCAGGGCAAGGTGTGGTCAAGGTCTCTGAAGTAAAGGCTATACTCCTTGCATATACTGTCTCTATCAGTAACTACACCTTTACACTGGGCTATTTACATCCCAAATAAAGGCCAGGAAAGTGTTTTGTGCAGGTCGGTGTCAGAGGTATTTTCCACCACAGAACGGCTAATACTCTTGTGTTGGGGGGGCCTCAACTTGGTACGCAACAATGACCTAGACAGATCAGCACAGCTATATGATCAGAAGGAGGCATTATCACAGGGAGGGAGACAGTGGCATCAAGAGATAGGGCTACGGGATCTATGGCGGTAACAGCATCCGCACACCCAGGACTTTAGCTTTTACTCTCATGCTCATAAAATGTACACCCGTCTTTTCTTTTTCCTAGAGACAAGTGAATTACATGCTTTAACTCCAGCATCTGAGATATAGCCATGAGCCTTATCTGATCATGCAGCAGTGTCCCTCCCTATTGCGCTTCTCCCAGTAAGTTGCCCCACCCGGACATGGAGGATGCGGGAAACCCTCCCACATAGACCAGTGGTAGTGACCCAGACAGACCAAGCAATATTCACAATCTTAGAAATGAATGACACCCTGACACCTCTATCACTACACTGTGGAAGACTTTAAAGGCTGTAATAAGAGGAGAATTTACAGTGGTTTCTGCTGCAGATAATAAGCTCTGTAAGGAAAAGAGAGACAACTGGTCTCAACAAGTGAGAGAGTTTCAGAACATTCACCAATACACAGGCGCTCTGAGAGTATGGAGGCAATTTGAGGCAACCCATTCCCAGTTGGTGGGTATCTACCTAGATAAAGCTGAATACGCAGCACTTTGTCTCCAACACTTTTTTAAGTGGAGAGGAGACAAAAGCGGTTGGCTTTTAACCAACAGATTGAGAGTTCAAAGGCAAGCAGCAGGGAGTACACTCTCTTCAGGGCCCCAAATGGCACTGAGATAGTGGAGAAGACCCATACCGCACTTTAGAGCTTTATTTGGGGCAAACCCTCGACTTGGAGTGTCCTACCGAATATCTTCAGGGGACACACGTGATGCAGCTTTCCTCGGAGCAAGCAGCCTCCTTAGACTTTCTAATCCGAATTAAGGAGATTATTTCCACCATCTCCCGCCAGAAACCCTTGAAAATCACCGGAACCCGATGGATACCAGGCACTCTTTTAAAAAACATTTTGCCATGTCCTGGATCCAATCTTGACCCAGTTCTTCAACTCAATTTCGGGCCCGAGTTGATCCCATCTTCAATGTAGACAGCTGCTATAGTGGTTTTCCCAAGCTAGGGAAGGAAAAACAACAATGCAATTCATATCTTTCAATATCCCTCCTTAATGTCGATATTAAACTTTTTACCGGTATTTAGGGTTGAGGCGTTATGCCTCCCGGCTAAGCCGCTTCTTCTCTCATTAGATGGTGTTCCTCTGGTAACACTTCCTTTCTTTTCATGTCCTTACAGGCAAATAGCAGTGACTTGCATTTCTTGATTGCTCCCTATATGTCTGTAGTGGATGTGTTTGTAGATATATATATATATATATTACCTACTGGTGGTCGCCAGTAGGTATATATAGTTAGGACCTAGTTTCCATAGGAAATCCGCAACATTCTATTGGGAATAACTTTGGCGCTGGTTGATGAATCTTCGCAAATTTCTTAAAGAAGATGGCCCGCTCCACTCCGCTCCTTCCCTGAAAGTTTTGGGGGGATTCATCAAGTGGGGGCTGAGAAAAAAGGGGGGTCCCAAAACGTGTTTGCCCCATGTTATTTTCCATAGGACAATTAGACACGGCTACAGCCCGAACGACTGAACGGATTTACACCAAATTTGGCAGAGAGGTAGAGTTCGGTTCGCAGACCACGCTTTTGCTTAAATGGTGTAAATCCCTCAGTAGTTCCTGAGAAAATCAAAAGGAAAAAATTATATATCTGGGCGGAGCCTAACCACACATCTCATCGTGAGATCTGATTGGCTGTCAGCACTTCATCCAAGAAGTATTGGCAGCCATCTTGGGACCAATATACATGATAGCACCTCATTAAAAAGCAGTGCAGTTAATAGAAGGTTTTAGGACTTTAGTTACATTATAAATCATTTGTTGAAGGTACCATACTCATTTTAGGAATTGTGATGTGTTCTAAGGTGATTTTACCATGTGAAAAAGCCTTCTACTGGGATATCATGAATCATGCTTGAAAGAAAACTAATATCTCATGATTTTCCCACAGTGGTTTGGAAGGGGATCTATAAGCTAAGCTGAAAGCATATTTTCTGTAAATTCACATTATCTTTCTCAGTCATGTGAGAATGAAGTCTGACATTCTCAGTAAAACATGTACATCCAACAAGGACAGAGACTGTCAGTTGATTCCTTTGTGTTCTACTGCAGCCTCCTAGAGTGTTCTAAAGAACAACTAGAGCGCTAACAGTCCTACTTATTACAAAGGTATGGCACACCTGAAGCCATCTTGATTGGAATAAAGTGGTAACTCTTAAAACATTTAATTTAAAAAGGAACAAAATGAGGGGGTATATTTTGCCATAGAATGTATGATTAGTGCTGCAGAAAGAAAAATTAGGGCACATTTTGAGTGACTTCTCAAATCCTCTCCTATTTCAGTAAAACATTCTGCCATGCAGTCTCCCAAGATGGCCACCAGAGACAAAAGAGCCCAAATGTAACCCAAATATCACCCAGATGTAGCCCAAGTATAGCCCAATGACAGAATGTCCCAGAGTGTTCTAAAGAACAACTAGAGCGCTAACAGTCTTACTTATGACAAAAGTATGGCACACCAGAAGCCATCTTGATTGGAATGAAGTGGTAAGTCTAAAAACATTTAATTTAAAAAGGAACAAAATGAGGGGCTTCATTTTGCCATAGAAAGTATGATTAGTGCTGCAGAAAGAAAAATTAGGGCACATTTTGAGTGACTTCTCAAATCCTCTTCTATTTCATAAAAAAATTCTGACATGCAGTCTCCCAAGATGGCCACCAGAGACAAAAGAGCCCAAATGTAGCCCAAATATCACCCAGATGTAGCCCAAGTATAGCCCAATGACAGAATGTCCCAGAGTGTTCTAAAGAACAACTAGAGCGCTAACAGTCTTACTGTCAGGTCTTTCGTGGTTGCTCCTCAGGATTGGATCGATGCTATAAAGGGGCCCACCTCTAGATCATCCCAAGTCTGGCTGTCAAAGTCACAGACTATTAAGGAGATCAAGCGGGGGAAAATATAGGTCCGGAGGGGAACAGCTGGGCAACTGGAACCGAAAACCTGTAGATACAGAAAGCAAGGGATGAGTGAAATTATAACCCTCAGCTGGGAGACGTGCTATCTAATACACCACACGTTTACCTCACCTGCATATCCTACAGGTGTGCAGGAATGAAGGAATGATATAAAGGGCGGCTTCTAAATCCCCTGGTTTTTCTACTATAAGACACAACAAAGAAAGCATTAGAAAACCCCCAATTTCCCTCCCATTCTGTGACCTTAATCATATGAACGGAGAAAATGTAGGTACACCTACCCAGAATTGGGGATGAAGATAACCAAAATGCCCAGAACATAAACTAAGACAATAACACTCCTTTTTGGTATGTTCCTAACAAAAGGTTCTCCCTCCGAGGAAATGTATGAGTAGAAGGTTCACGGGGTAGTGCAGGAAGCTAAAGAGTCAACCCCTATATGTTGCATACATTCCCTAATTCGTTTGTTTTCCAAGTACTTTTCTTATATCAAAGTAACAAAACATATGCCCAGCGCAAAGCAAAACACAGCATCTCTACAGATCCTTCTCTGTAAGCGCAAATAGTTAAGTACTGTGCATAGAATGGTCAAGCGGCACCTAAGCCTAGGTGTCCTGCAATGACAGGAGCAACGCGCTCCCCGTAGGTAGTTCTAGAACAGTTACTCAAACACCAGGCTCCACAGGAAATGCACTCAAGCACAAGCACACCACTCGATAATAGGAAGACCTGATACAGCGATCACAGCTCTCGATATGGGCGCTTCCTAAGCCCCACCACTGTAATCCATACTCCAAGTGCAGCGAACCCCGGTGACCGTTCTTGTTGCAGGCGCTTCCGAAGCCCCACCTCAGTAATCCACGAACCAAGTGCAAAGAACGCCGGTAAACAGCGCTCGTTGCGGGCGCTTCCTAAGCCCCACCACGATAATTCACAAATCCGGTATAGCGATCACACGCTTACCGCAGCCAACTCCCAATGAAACGCCCGCTAGATATCAGGAAACACGAGAAGAAACTCTACTCGCCAAGCAGGATAATCGGCAGCGCTTCCATCGGGAAAACGCCATAATATTCTTTCTGGTCGCACAGCGTCATACTAGCGCGCCGCGCGAAGGCTCATGGGAAATGTAGTTTTCCACCCCATTCAGACTTAAATAGCAGTCAGTGATTTACCAGCGGCCGGGGGAATCCTGACAGTACACCCCCTCTCACAACATTCACTGACTGCCACCAGGTTTACCAGGATGAGACAAATGGAACCTCCGCACCAGTCTAGGAGCATGAATAGCACCAACAGGCTCCCAAGAGTCCTCCTCCGGGCCATAACCCTTCCAAGATACCAAGTATTGGAGTTTCCCTCTTACTCTACGAGCGTCCAAGATGCACCGTACCTCGTACTCCACGTCCTGCTGCACCCTCACAGGCGCAGGGGCCGTAGTACAAGGACCCCGAGCAGGTTTGAGCAGCGAGACATGGAACACCGGATGTATCCGGAAATGCGATGGAAGTTTCAATTTCACCGCCACAGGGTTGACGTGGCGAATCACTTGGTAAGGGCCAATGAACCGAGGGTTGAAAACACTGTACCGTCGGAAACGGATATTCCGAGTGGAAAACCACACCCAATCCCCCTTCTTGTACACAGGGCAGCACCTACGGTGTTTATCAGCCTGAGTCTTGTACTTATGTTTCGCCTTCTCAAGATTCCGTCTAGCTTGCAATACTGTTTTCCGCAACTGCACTAATCTGGACTGTAACTGCGGAATCTGAGCTTCAGCGACCGGCACACTCAAGGGGGCAAATCTGGGATGAAACCCATAAGTACAGAAAAATGGGGTGTACAAAGTAGAGGAATGGACTGCATCATTATAGGCCACCTCAGCAGACCACAACCATTCCACCCATGCCTCAGTAGTGGTATCTACAAAACACCTTAGGTATTGTTTGAGGGTCTGGTTTAACCTTTCGGTCTGCCCATCCGTTTGAGGATGAAAGCTGGTGGACAAGGAAGAGGCAATGCCTAATCGGTCACACCAGACCTTCCAAAATTTTGCAGTGAATTGTGCTCCCCTATCTGAAACAATAACCTTGGGAAGTCCATGCAGCCTAATTACATGAAGGAGCAGGAAATGGGCGAGCTGGCTAGCTGTGGGAACCCCTTTACAGGCAATGAAGTGACCCATCTTGGTTAAGTAATCCACAACTACTACTATAGCTGTCATCCCGTGATCTTTAGGGAGACCCACCACGAAATCCACCGAAAAGCTCTCCCAAGGACTCACAGGAGTGGGCATAGTTTGCAACAGCCCTTGTGCAGGTCGATGATCGCTCTTAGCCTGTGAACAGATGTCACATCGTTGAACCCAAGCAAACACATCAGGCCGGATGGTGGCCACCAATAGGTGCGTAGCAGTTTCTCCAAGGTTTTCTTCCCTCCAGTGTGTCCAGCACACGGTAGATCGTGACACCATTTGAAGGCTTGTTGTCTCAATGCGAGTGTGGGGAGAAGCAACTGAGACCCTTTTCTCTGCAACCCCTGACGGACTCTCCATTCCGGGTGTAGACGGATCCATGTTTTCCAAGCGAAGGTTTGAATACCTCTCTTGACTTTGTGGAGAAACTCCTCTGTGTGTATCACCCCTACCACTTTTCGGGGTTCGATGATGCTGGTCTCTGGTGACGCCATCAATGCTGGATGACTTTCTTGACGCGTGAGAGCATCAGCCTTCCGGTTGTCACATCCCGGACGAAAGGTAACCACGAAACGAAATTCGGAAAAGAAAAGCATCCATCTTAGTTGTCTGGGGGTGAGATGGCGACCTGCCTGCATAAACTGCAAGTTTCGGTGGTCTGTATATACCGTGATTTGATGAGAGGCGCCCATCAGCCAATGCCTCCATTCAGTGAAGGCGTCTTTGATTGGCAACAGTTCCTTCTCAGCAATGGTATAGTTGCGTTCTGCAGTATTTAGCTTGCGAGACATGAACGCGATGGGATGGAGATGACCAGTACTCTCACTCCTTTGCGAGAGAACGGCCCCCACTGCTAGTTCTGACGCATCAGCCTCTACCACGAAGGGGAGTTTCGGATCAGCATGGACTAATATCGGTGCCGACGTGAAAGCGGTTTTCAACCGATCAAAGGCAGTTTGCTCGTCGACGCCCCACACAAAGGGGGTGTTCTTCCGGGTCAATTTTGTGAGTGGGGTTACCATGTCCGAAAAGTGCGAGATGAACCTCCGATAGAAGTTTGCAAATCCAAGGAGTTTTTGGATGTCTTTAACACTGTTGGGTCTAGGCCACTCCACAATGGCACGTACCTTCCTTTCTGCCATTATTTGCCCTGATGGTGTGAGCATGACTCCTAAGAATTCAACAGTAGTAACATGAAACTCACATTTTGTTAGCTTGCAGTACAGTTGGTTTTGCTTTAAGGCTTCAAGCACCTGACTCACGTGTTTTTGATGTTCTGGTTCATCATTGGAATATATTAAAATGTCATCTATGTAGACTACTACAAAGATATCTAGTAAGTCTCTCAGCACCTCATTGAGGAAAAATTGGAAGGAGGCAGGGGCGTTGCAGAGCCCAAAGGGCATCACCAGGTACTCAAAGAGCCCATACCTCGTCTTAAA
This sequence comes from Lissotriton vulgaris, assembly GCF_964263255.1. Classification (NCBI taxonomy): domain Eukaryota; kingdom Metazoa; phylum Chordata; class Amphibia; order Caudata; family Salamandridae; genus Lissotriton; species Lissotriton vulgaris. Next base: position 1,615,775,244 of record NC_141687.1, on the reverse strand, counting down.
CGCGGTCTTCCATTCATCGCCGGACCGTATGCGCACTAAATGATATGCTCCACTTAGGTCTAATTTCGTATAGATCTTGGCCGATCTCACTTGCTCCAATAATACCGGTATCAATGGGAGTGGGTATTGATTCTTTGTTGTTATGGCATTTAATGCCCTGTAGTCAATACAGCAGCGTAATTCCCCATTGGCCTTTGGAATGAAGAAAAGTGGGGAAGCTGCTGGAGACCTCGAAGGTCTGATGAATCCCAAGGCAAGGAGGTTATCCAAGTATTCCCGGAGATGTTTTGTTTCGGGTTGTGACAAAGCATATATTCGGCCACAAGGAACGACAGACCCTGGTGTTAAATCGATACGGCAGTCGTATTCCCTATGTGGAGGGAGTACTTCAGCTTTCACCTTACTGAAAACCTCCTCATATTCCTGGTAACAACTAGGTAAGACCACCTCCTTTTCTGCGGCTGTAGAGACCATGTGAGTAACAGCCAGCACCCTAGAGGGTCGGGGATTCTCTTTGATGCAGTGGTCTTGGCAATAAGGGGAGGAGAATTCCAAAGTCTGCGCCTTCCATTTTATGGAGGGTTCATGTTTCTTCAGCCAAGGGAGTCCCAATATCACTCCATAGGTAGGGGCCTGGATGAGGTTGAACGAAAGACGTTCCATGTGATAAACCCCATACCACAACTCGTACTCCGGTGTATGTTGGGTGATAGGACCGGATTCCAACACATGACCGTCTACGGCAAACACATCTTCAGGGACGGTTTTAGCGACAGGAGTTACCCCCAATTTCCGGGCTTCTGCCAAATCCATAAAGCAACCTGTCGCTCCTGAGTCTACCATGGCACGGATATACTTGGGGTTTTGGTCAATCCATAATTCTATGTCCACAAAGAACAGCTGGTTTCCCACTAAGTCCTCCTCTGTTACTGAAGGGATGAAGTGTGCGCTCGAGTTCCTCCCTTCCTTTGAACTCAAGCGGTGGAGTTTTCCGATCCCTTGTCAACTGTGGATACTACTCCTTGTCCTGCCCGATAGCGTCCTCCCTTCGGCTTCACAGGACATTCACGCAGGAAATGTCCCTTTTTCCCACAGTAAAGACAAAGCCCGAATTTGCGGCGATGTTCTCTTTCACTCGATGTGAAGGACGCTCGTACTACTCCAATGTCCATGGGTTCTGATTTTCCCTCGGACTTATCCCCACTAGTTGGTTTGTCCCCTAACAACAGTGGTCTGTCTTTTCTTCCCAGTTCTCCTTTTCTCTCTCTTAACCTGTGGTCAAAACGCAAGGCCAAATCAATAAAGGCAGCACACGTGGTAGGCTGGGGTTCAACTTGGGCTATGACATCTTTTAAGTTGTCTGTGAGTCCTTGGTAGAACAGAACCATCTGTTTGGCCTCAGGCCAATCAGTTTCCGCAATTAATCTCCTAAAATGGTTCAGATATGTAACTAAATCGGAATTGCCTTGCTTGAGAACAAGCAACTCCTTATCAGCGGAAAAGGTTTCTGCTCTCCTATCAAAAGTTTTTTCAAATTCGGTACGAAACAAGTCCCAATCATAAAGGATCCCATCGTTATTCTTGACAATAGGGACCGCCCACTGAGCTGCCTCACCACCCAAATAGGAAATCAGAAAGGAAACCCTGGATTGATTGGTAAGAAAACATTTGGGCTTACAGGTGAAGTGCAACATCACCTGGGTCATGAATACCTGCACCTTTTTTCTATCTCCCAGAAATCTTTCCGGGGGAGCTAAGGGAACGGGAGAGGGAATTTCACCACTACCGAGGCAGGCGGAGGGGCAGGGTTCCCTGCATCAAAAGGGTTCCGCTGCAAGGCATCCATCCGTGCCTGCAACGCAGCAGTTTCCTGGCGGGAGGCGGCTAGTTCCACCTGCACTAAGCCTAGTGCGGCCAGTACCTCATCTAAGGTGGCCATCCCTTGGATCAACCCAACCGGGAGGAGCAAAACTCTTGGGCCGATTATTCTGTCAGGTCTTTCGTGGTTGCTCCTCAGGATTGGATCGATGCTATAAAGGGGCCCACCTCTAGATCATCTCAAGTCTGGCTGTCAAAGTCACAGACTATTAAGGAGATCAAGCGGGGGAAAATATAGGTCCGGAGTGGAACAGCTGGGCAACTGGAACCGAAAACCTGTAGATACAGAAAGCAAGGGATGAGTAAAATTATAACCCTCAGCTGGGAGACGTGCTATCTAATACACCACACGTTTACCTCACCTGCATTTCCTACAGGTGTGCAGGAATGAAGGAATGATATAAAGGGCGGCTTCTAAATCCCCTGGTTTTTCTACTATAAGACACAACAAAGAAAGCATTAGAAAACCCCCAATTTCCCTCCCATTCTGTGACCTTAATCATATGAACGGAGAAAATGTAGGTACACCTACCCAGAATTGGGGATGAAGATAACCAAAATGCCCAGAACATAAACTAAGACAATAACACTCCTTTTTGGTATGTTCCTAACAAAAGGTTCTCCCTCCGAGGAAATGTATGAGTAGAAGGTTCACGGGGTAGTGCAGGAAGCTAAAGAGTCAACCCCTATATGTTGCATACATTCCCTAATTCGTTTGTTTTCCAAGTACTTTTCTTATATCAAAGTAACAAAACATATGCCCAGCGCAAAGCAAAACACAGCGTCTCTACAGATCCTTCTCTGTAAGCGCAAATAGTTAAGTACTGTGCATAGAATGGTCAAGCGGCACCTAAGCCTAGGTGTCCTGCAATGACAGGAGCAACGCGCTCCCCGTAGGTAGTTCTAGAACAGTTACTCAAACACCAGGCTCCACAGGAAATGCACTCAAGCACAAGCACACCACTTGATAATAGGAAGACCTGATACAGCGATCACAGCTCTCGATATGGGCGCTTCCTAAGCCCCACCACTGTAATCCATACTCCAAGTGCAGCGAACCCCGGTGACCGTTCTTGTTGCAGGCGCTTCCGAAGCCCCACCTCAGTTATCCACGAACCAAGTGCAAAGAACGCCGGTAAACAGCGCTCGTTGCGGGCGCTTCCTAAGCCCCACCACGATAATCCACAAATCCGGTATAGCGATCACACGCTTACCGCAGCCAACTCCCAATGAAACGCCCGCTAGATATCAGGAAACACAAGAAGAAACTCTACTCGCCAAGCAGGATAATCGGCAGCGCTTCCATCGGGAAAACGCCATAATATTCTTTCTGGTCGCACAGCGTCATACTAGCGCGCCGCGTGAAGGCTCATGGGAAATGTAGTTTTCCACCCCATTCAGACTCAAATAGCAGTCAGTGATTTACCAGCGGCCGGGGGAATCCTGACACTTACTTATGACAAAAGTATGGCACACCAGAAGCCATCTTGATTGGAATGAAGTGGTAAGTCTGAAAACATTTAATTTAAAAAGGAACAAAATGATGGGGTTCATTTTGCCATAGAAAGTATGATTAGTGCTTCAGAAAGAAAAATTAGGGCATTCATGAAAAAAATTCTTACATGCAGACTGAAACATGCACTTTGAATGCCAGCAGCAGACTTCCCTGGTGAGCAGTAGCTTTACTACAGTGATCTAATGAGCAACTAGTGTGCTAACATTCAGAATTTATGGCAAATGTGTGACACATCTGAATGCCTTCTTGATGGAACCAAAGTAAACAAGCATTGAAAATGCAATAGATCTCGCCCTCGTTTAAGTTAAATCCATTCTGTTTGTAATGAGGTGGCTTTTTAGCTTTGCTTTTATTAGTGTTTTTCAAATTTTCATGTAAATAACATTCATATGTATGCATATATGTATATGTATGCATGTATTTATATTTGTATTTATATAGATATGCAGATTATATATGTTTATATATGTACGTATATATATTTATATACATACATATATATATATAAATCCACATGCATATATATGCATACATATATGTGTATATGTGTGCGTGTAGAGAGGTAGAGGTAGAGAGGTAGAGGTAGAGAGGTAGAGACTAGTAGAGAGAGGTGGAGGGGTAGACAGTAGAAAGTGAGTAATAGAGAGTGAGTAGTAGAGAGTAGTAGAGAGCAGTAGGAAGAGTAGCAGAGAGTGAGTAGTAGAGAGTAGTAGAGTGAGTAGTAGAGAGTAGTAAAGAGTGAGTAGTAGAGAGTAGTAGAGAGTGAGTAGTAGAGAGTGAGTAGTAGAGAGTGAGTAGCAGAGAGAGAGAGAATAGTAGAGAGTAGTAGAGGGTGAGTAGTAGAGTGAGTAGTAGAGAGAGAGTAGTAGAGAGTGAGTAGTAGAGAGTAGTGGAGAGTGAGTAGTAGAGTGAGTAGTAGAGAGTGAGTAGTAGAGTGAATAGTAGAGAGTGAGTAGTAGAGAGTGAGTAGTAGAGAGTGAGTAGAGAGTGAGTAGTAGAGAGTGAGTAGTAGAGAGTGAGAAGTAGAGAGTGAGTAGTAGAGAGTGAGTAGTAAAGAGTGAGTAGTAGAGAGTGAGTAGTAGAGAGTGAGTAGTCGAGAGTAGAGTAGTAGAGAGTAGAGTAGTAGAGAGTAGAGTAGTAGAGAGTGAGTAGTAGAGAGTAGTAGATAGTGAGTAGTAGGGAGTGAGTAGTAGAGAGAGAGTAGTAGAGAGTAGCAGAGTAGTAGAGAATGAGTAATAGAGAGTGAGTAGTAGAGAGTAGTGGAGAATATTCCAAAGTTTGGCACAGCACCACTTGCACAACAAGTCCAATCAAATCATATCACTTAGAGTCCTTATTGAATCGCTGAATCTTGGTGTATATTCAAATGTTTTTATTTTCCTTAAGTTTATGTACCACAGCCAGCCAACGCGTTTCGTTCTGTACAACAGAACTTCTTCAGGGCGTTCTTAGTTCTTATGTCGGTATCCTGTTGTCATATAACTAGATATTTCTTCCAAATGTTTGACGGGACGTAAGTACATTCTTATTCACAGTGACTAGGTATCAATTTTACCCACACAATTCGGGCAGACTTGAGTAATTTATAGCATCCTCAAAGTCAGTCCTTCAAAAATTCAAAAGTATAGGACATGATAATCCAAATCCAAATGTTTCTAAAGAAAAGTCATTTTCAATCGTTCGGAATATCGGCATTTGGGCAGATATGACCCACGGACACGGTTTATGACTTTTCTTGAGAAACATTTGGATTTGGATTATCATGTCCTATACTTTGGAATTTTTGAAAGACTGACTTTGAGGATGCTATAAAAGACTCAAGTCCATGGATGCTGCTGGGAACGCCCCCAGCAACACCCATTGCACACCCCTTTAATGCAGGACACTGCGTTAAAGGGACTGATATTTATCAGGCAGGATTACACCACAAAAAGTGGCTTAGTCCTGCCTGATAAATATCGCTCAGTCTTCTGCGCCACCGGAACGTCACAAAAAGTGCATCATTCATGACATGGTCAGTGGCATCACTGATGACATCACTGATGACATCTCAAATGACATCACTGATGACATCACTGATTACATCATCCATGCGACAATCAAATACACCTCATCACACACTAGTATAATCTTTCATCACTCACTGTAAAATAGAAAGTGCCGTATTTGAAACCATTGACACACCAATGGAAATTTCTAAACACCCACTCAGTTATTCATAGAACTATACACACATCTAATCACTTACCTATAGATTCAGTGTTATATGCAGTGAATAATCAACAGAACACTATCAAAAATACTTATACGCCTATTTCAACATTACACACCAGCACACATTGTATTCACTACAAACTCCACTTCATCTATTTATATGGATAGTAACTCACACTTAGTGTGCTATAAAATCAGTATTACAAGTATACAGTTATCCATATAGTGACTCGTACAATCACTAAGTCTTAGGCACACTCAATTAGATATAACTGTCACATACACTGCCTTTTTTTCAAGTTTAATGGAGATGTACCATTGAGAGAAATATTTCATCACCACCACAACCATAAACATATACACTCACTGAAACAACTGTTATAACATGTGGTCTTAACCTCATATACCTACTGAATGAACTATTCACACATTTTTTGGCAATCACACCCCCCCCCCCACCAAACCACATAGACATTCATTTACCCATACATATACAAATATGAAACCATTAACAAATATAGTCTTTAACATAGCAATTAAGACAAAGCAATAAAGACTTTCACACAGTTTAGTAACTACACATTATATATAGTGAGACTCCACAAATTAGTCAAGGAAACAATCAATGACACTGTTACTAAATCCACCATCCACACATTTATATTTATATATCCACTCATTCTTCAATGCAAAGTAGTGTATTTATAATACATATTTAAATATCAAAGCAAACCACATTCACTGGATGGTGTCATCAGTGATGTCACTGACCATGTCATGAATGATGTAATATGTGACATCATCAGCAGTGGATTGCGGGTGGGCGAGTTATAGTTAGTGCAACTAACTATAACGGGGGAAGTTCAATGGTTTTGTATGAGTAAAATGTCCAGCTATATATATATATATATATATACGTGCGCGGACCTTCGCGTGCGCGAGCTGCATGCTGATTGGCTGCCAATGTCTGTCAACACTCCAAAACAGAAATTGTTGGCAGCCATCTTGTGCCTCGGTAGACTGAGGCACAAGAAAGCAGAAAAACAAACGTGTAGAACTCAAAAAGGGGGCAGGGTAGAAGCACCCTGATCCCCTAGGCCTGCTCAGGTGGTCCCACTAGGACCCCCCAAGGTAAAAAAAATAAAGATTTTTTTCAAAAAATCGCAGGGTGCGCGTACCGTGCCCGCGCACGGGTCCACGTACGTATGCGTACGGTACGCGGACGGTGCGCGCACCTTTCCGAGAAAGCTGCATGCTTATTGGCTGTCAACAATCCAAACCAGGAAGTGTTGGCAGCCATCTTGTGCTCATTAGACTGAGGCACAAGAAAGCAGAAAAACAAACGTGTAGAACACAAAAAGGGGGCAGGGTAGAAACACCCTGACCCCCTAGGCCTGTTAAGGTGGTCCCACAAGGTATGTTTTTTTAAACTACCCCCAGGGGGACCAAATCGCTGGGGCATAGTGATAAAGAAGTGTGGGGGGTGCCCAATCCGCCCCACACTGCCCCGGGGACCGCCGCCCTCCGGGGCAAAGCAACACAGTCCCCTGGCGCATACTGGGGGCTCCTGGTGGGCTAGTTGGCCCCCAGGGACCCCCAGTATGCAAGGGGAATTAGTTCCCCCTCTTCAAACAGGCACGGGGGCTGCGTTGCAGAGAGGTGTAAAAAAGGGTGTGGCCTCAGTACACCTCTCTGCAATGCAGCCCCATGGTGCATACTGGAGGCTCCTGGTGGGCTAGTTGGACCCCAGGGACCCCCAGTATGCAAGGGAATTAGTTCCCCCTCTGCAAACGCACCAGGGGGCTGCGTTGCAGAGAGGTGTAACAAGGGGCATAGCCTCATTACACCTCTGTGCAATGCAGCCCCCTGGCACATTCTGGAGTTTCCAGGTGGGCTAGTTGGCCCCCCAGGGTCCCCCAGTATGCAAGGGGAATTAGTTCCCCCTCTTCAAACATGCACGGTGGCTGCGTTGCAGAGAGGTGTAAAAAGGGTGTGGCCTCATTACACCTCTCTGCAATGCAGCCCCCTGGCGCATACTGCAGGTTCAAGGTGGGCTAGTTGGCCCCCAGGGACCCCCAGTATGCCAGGGAATTAGTTCCCCCTCTGCAAACGCACCAGGGGGCTGCGTTGCAGAGAGGTGTAACAAGGGGCATAGCCTCATTACACCTCTGTGCAATGCAGCCCCCTGGCGCATTCTGGAGGTTCCAGGTGGGCTAGTTGGCCCCCAGGGTCCCCCAGTATGCAAGCGGAATTAGTTCCCCCTCTTCAAACATGCACGGGGGCTGCATTGCAAAGAGGTGTAAAAAGGGGCGTGGCTTCATTACACCTCTCTGCAATGCAGTCCCCTGGGGCATAATGGAGATTCCTGGTGGGCTTTCAGGACTTATATAATTGGGAATTAGTATTAAAAAAACCTTTGAAATTCACTGAAAAAACCATAGGTTTCAGACCTTATGTAGTTAGGAATTAGCATTTAAAAAACCTTTGAAATTCACTGAAAAAACCATAGGTTTCAGGCCTTGTATAGTTAGGAATTGGCATTTAAAAAACCTTTAAAATTCACTCAAAAAAGTTTTAGGGGTGTTATAGTTAGCTGGACATTTCACTCATACAAAACCATTGAAATTGCTCCTATATAGTTAGCTGTACGAACTATATTTCGCGCACCCGCAATCCACTGCTGATGATGTCACATATTACATCATTCATGACATGGTCAGTGACATCACTGTGCCACATACCATATAAAAACCGGGAGACCGCAAACACAATAAAAGGGGAGGTGTCATATCTTAAAATTCTAGCAGCTTGTGCACATTGGCTTAGACCAATACTTCTGCATAACGGTGCCAACCAGCATCTCCGTATTATACTATAAGCTGGGCAGAGCAATAAAACGTGAACGATATCCTCTTTAATATTGTTGCAGACTGGGCAAATTCCCTCCTCTCGTCCATCCCATTTACAAGTAAATGCCCCAATAGGTAGACAACCATGTCTTAATTGTGTATAGAGTTTTCTTGCAAGGGGAGGCTGTATTAAGTCCAAAAACTCATCCCTCTTGGACACGAGTTTTACCTGCAGAAATTCTGTGGACAATCGGCCCAAAGTTGTCGAGCTATGCAGCAGACTTAGGTTGTAATATCTCAAGGAGGCCAAGAGCTCTATTCTCTTCACTTCCGGGCAGCTCACCTCCGGGGTCTCCCATAATTGGGACATACCAATTTGATGGTCAAGGGCTTTAATATGGGCTAACCAGGGAATATTCTTGTTCTTCATCTGCCCCCAAACTGCAGTGAATTCAGCTCTATAATCCTCTAGCTCAGGTACTGTCCAAAGCCTTCTCCAATACAGGAGAGGTCGAGCAGCTAGCAGTTCTGAGATGGACTCTAAACCTAGATCTAGTCTCAGGGGTGTGAGCGGGGTGCTCTGGGGGAGGCCTACCAAATTCCTCATAAAGGCCTGCTCCACCTTAAGAAGGCTTGGTGTACTCTTATGGCCCCAGAGTTCTGCACCGTACATCACAGCTGGTCTAGCTTGTGCCCCATAAATCTAAAGGGCTGGGGCAACTGGCTTAAACAGGGTTGTTCTCTGGAACTTGCCAATGCCCCCTACGATCTGTGACAACCTCAGAACAGATTTGGATACCTGTGGGCCCCAACTGAAATCTTTAGTCAGGGTGACGCCCAGGTATACAAAGGTTCTCACCCTTTCCAGCGGGACACCATTTAATACAGGGTTAGGGCGAGTGCGCTTTGGGGGATGAAAGATCATAAACTTCGTCTTTGCTAAATTTATCTTCAATCCCCTCAAAGCGCAGAATGATACGAAACCGTCCAGAAACCTCTGGATACCTGATGATGTTCGAGACAACAACAAGGTGTCGTCTGCGAACATCAGAGCAGGCATCCGACCAGTGGCCAACCATGGAGCATCACTGTTCCTGACATTGTCCAGTTCACCCACCAGGCCATTTATATAAAGACTAAAGAGCGTGGGAGCCAGGGCGCAGCCCTGGCGTACGCCTCTGGTCACGGGGAAGCGAGCTGATAATTCCCCGTTCTTCCCGCATCTCACCTGGGCGTAGTTCCCTGCATGGAAACGCTTCAGGACGTCTAGTAGATAGGGCGGGAGGTCTAGTTCTTTCAGGACCCTCCATAAACTCTCCCTGGGGACAAGGTCGAAAGCGGCCCGCAGGTCTACGAAGACAAGGTAGAGGCTGCCACCCTCTACTCTTGTTGTCTTCCAAAAAAGGACCTGCAGCCTAAAAATTTGGTCCAGGGTCGAGATTCCAGCTCTGAAGTCGGCCTGAAGGGTAGTCAATACTTTATGCTCCTCCATCCACCCCAGCAGTCTATCCAGGAGGACTCGGCCCATTAGCTTCTGCGAAGTATCCAAGAGACTAATCGGCCGATAATGTGATGGCACTAAAGGGCAGCCCTTCTTAAAGATTGGGACAATCTCGGCCCCTGCCCAGGGGTAACTTAGCTCCCCAAAGAACCGCATTAAATAAAATAGCCAAGTACGGCGCCCAGATTTTTGGCTGGGAGCAGAAAAGATCTCCAGGTAGTCTGTCAAGGCCTGGAGCTTTGTTAGGTAGCTGTCTGATGATCGCCGATTCCACCTCTTTAACTGAGATACTCTCAATGTCTCCAGGGCCCACCCTTGCCCTGGCATCCCACTGACCTATCGGATAGCCCAAGTCTGAGGCTGCCCGCAGTCGATACTCGTGCGGGGAGTCTGGGGCTCGGGGCATCCGGAGGACATCATCTGGCACCAATATCTCTGCCCCATTTAAATGTTCACTAGTGTCGGTCTCAGGGCTAGTGTAAAGCGCAGTAAAGTGCGCCTCCTAAACTGACGGAGCAATGTTTGGTAGGAGAGCCTCCCCTCCCTCTTTCACACCAGAGTTAACTATTGCCCAGAATAATTTGGCATCTTTTGCCAGGAGGGCACCTCTCAGTTCTTCCCACCTGGCTTCTTCCCACTCCCTCTTACCCCTAGTGAGCTCCTTTTTATACAGCAGTCTGGTTGCCCTAATATTCACTCTGTCATTGGATTTGATTGCCGCAAGTAGCTCCTTTTTTAGTTTTTTGCATGCATCATCAAACCAGGGGTGAGATTTCGGGACACGCCTTTTAGTTCCACTTACAGGGTAAAACACGCCCCCCAATGCCGTAACTAGCTGCCTATGTGTCTCCACTGCCTGATACCTGCAGGATGGATCACCCATCTGGGTTATAAGTGGGATTGCAAGTTGGTACATTTTTGCTAGCCGGGATGGTGAATCTGCTAGGTGAGGCCATTTAACCCTCCTTCTATTATTAGCCAACATGAGGGGAAGCATCATCGCCGCGGGTTTGGGTTCAGGATTAGTTAAACCAAAGGACCCCGGCTTAAGAGTTAAAACCAGGGCATTATGGTCGCTATCATGCCTTTGTACGACCTTAAATTCCGTTAGCTTGTCCCAATTTTTAGCATCCACCATAAGATAGTCAATGATGGATGTTTGACCTACTCGGTTGAACGTGGCTATGGCTGGACAATCAGGATTCAATCTCCCATTGCACGCCCGCTAGGATGTTTCAAGGGAGAAGGATTTTATTTGAAGAGCTAAAGGAGTCCTTACCCTGACCGGAGTAATATTGGGCTCTGGAATATGCCAAAGTGCGTCAACTTCATCTTGCTCACCCAGCTCCAGGTTACCCAGTGGCTCGAATTGACAATTAAAGTCTCCCCCAAGAATTATTGACATAGAGGGGTCTAACCCCTGGATAAAGGAATTCAGGGCTTTAATTGTTTCCGATTCTTGCCCATTCCTGGATGGCCTGGAATAAATATTTATTATTGCTACTTTGGGTTTGCTTGCGGGTTTTAATAAGACGCAATGTATATCCAAGGAGTTTGTTTGTATTTGGGACGCCTGGATACCCAGGTGGGTACCTATCCAAATTGATAACCCACCTGATGGACGGCCTCTACCTGTAGACACTGCCAAGATGTCAAATGTTGCGAAAGTCGAGCTGGTGCTCTCTTACAGTGCCCAGGTCTCTTGCATAAGGCATATATCATGTGTTGCCATAAAGGCGGCCCACTCTGGAGTTAGTAGCTTATTTTTTAACCCGGCTATATTCCATGGGATCAACTTTAGACCTCCTTCTTGTAAAATTTCGGAGCCCTCTCCTTCCCCATTCCCGCTACCGCTAGTCCCCAACCTCTCTGGAAAATCACTTGTTAAGTCCTCCCTTTCGGTAGATAGTGAAACATTTTCCTCTATTACCCCAGCCCTTCTAGGAATTTCATTAGTATCTTACGGATTGATTTGCAACAAAATCCCTCTTTTGTTCCGACTGCAGCCTGTAGACCTTTTACTACATTTTCTATGAACACTTCTAGTCTCAGCATTTGCGGTCACGTACAACTGCACTTGTGCTTGGGGGTTTCTTTCGCTTGAACCCTTACCCTTATTATGTTACTGGGTTGATTGTTGGTTTCAATGCATCTTCCTCCACTCAGTGGCGGACATTGTGTTGTTTCTGTTTTACTGTACTTCTCCATATCTCTATGTTGCCATATCAGTACTTTATACGATGTTTTCCCATCAATCTCTGGACAGTGATGTGGATCATCCTTAGAGTCTAATATAGGATGTGCAAATAATATCGCAGGATTCACTATATGACACTTCACAACCTTCAAAGACGCTAGTGACAGTATCACCTCATAGCTTGCCATTCTTCATGAACCCTCCCACCAGCACAACGAACCCAAGCCAGGCGGCCACCAACCTCATGAAGTGGATCAGCAACTGCGCAGACGAGCTTGCCCCCCTGAGGACCCCGCCGAGCAGACCCGGGAGCAAGAAAGCCCCATGGTTCACCGACGAACTCAAAAGCTCCAAGAAGAACTGCCGGGCCCTCGAGAGAACCTGGCGCAGAGACCCAACTCCGGACAACATGGCTGCCCTCAAGCTCGCCACCCGAAAGCACCACCAACTCATCCGCGCCACCAAGAAAACCGCATTCAAGGAAAGACTGGACAACAACGCTCACAACAGCAAAGAAATCTTCAACATCGTCAAAGAGCTCTCCAACCCCAACGCCGGAAACAACGACATCACCCCTTCGCAAGACCTCTGCAACTCCCTCGCCTCCTACTTCCACAACAAGATCACGGACATACACAACAGCTTCAGCACGCAACCGATGCACGCCATGACCGAACCACCGGCCCCCACCACCACCCTCCGCGCCTGGACTCCGATCAGCACTGAAGACACAGTTCGCACGATGAACTCCATTCACTCCGGATCTCCGACCGATCCCTGCCCTCACCACGTCTTCAACAAGGCCGACGCTGTCATCGCACCCCACCTGCGGGACATCATCAACACCTCCTTCGACTCCGCTACCTTCCCGGAGAGCTGGAAGCACGCCGAACTCAGCGCCCTACTCAAGAAGCCATCAGCCGACCCCACCGACCTCAAGAACTACCGGCCCATCTCGCTGCTCCCGTTTCCTGCAAAAGTCATTGAGAAGACCGTCAACAAGCAGCTGGCCGCCTTCCTCGAGACGAATGGATCCCTCGACCCCTCACAGTCTGGCTTCCGGGCCAACCACAGCACCGAGACCGCCCTGATCGCAGCCACCGATGACATCCGAGCTCTGCTCGACAACGGAGAAACAGCAGCCCTCATCCTCCTAGACCTCTCCGCGGCCTTCGACACTATCTGCCACCGTACCCTAGTACAGCGCCTCAGCAACGTCGGAGTCCAGGAGAAGGCATTGGAGTGGATCATCTCCTTCCTTGCCGGAAGGACACAGAGAGTCCGCCTCCCTCCGTTCAGTTCTGAAGCCACCGAAGTCATCTGCGGCGTTCCTCAAGGCTCTTCGCTCAGTCCAACCCTCTTCAACGCCTACATGAGCCCCCTCGCAGACATCGCACGCCAGCACAACCTCAACATCATCTCCTACGCCGACGACACCCAGCTGATCCTCTCCCTCACCAACGACCCCGCCACCGCCAGAGCCAACCTTCACGAAGGGATGAAAGAGGTGGCCGGATGGATGAAGAACAGCCGCCTGAAACTGAACTCGGACAAGACGGAAGTCCTCATCCTGGGATCCTCACCCTCCGCCTGGGACGACTCCTGGTGGCCCCCCCGCCCTAGGCAGCGCACCCAAACCAACAGACCACACACGCAACCTGGGCTTCATCCTGGACTCCTCCCTCTCCATGACCAGACAAGTCAACATCCTGCGCATGCTACGAAAGATCTTCCGGTGGATCCCCACCGAGACCAGGAAGACGGTCACCCAGGCCCTCGTCACCAGCCGGCTGGACTACGGCAACTCCCTCTACGCCGGAACCACCGCCAAACTCCAGAAGAGACTCCAGCGGATCCAGAACGCCTCAGCATGACTCATCCTGGACATCCCCCGTCGCAGCCACATTTCCGGACACCTGAGAGACTTGCACTGGCTCCCGGTCAACAAGAGAATCACCTTCCGACTCCTCACCCACGCACACAAAGCCCTACACAACCAAGGTCCAGGATACCTCAACAGCCGCCTCAACTTCTACGCTCCCAAACGCCAGCTTCGATCAACCGGCCGCGCCCTCGCCGCCGTCCCCCGCATCCGAAGAGCCACCACAGGGGGACGGTCCTTCTCCTACCTCGCCGCCAAGACATGGAACTCCCTCCCGACCCACCTCCGCCTGACCCAGGACCACCTCGCCTTCAGGAAGCAACTCAAGACCTGGCTGTTCGAGCAGTAGCGGACCCCCCCCCCCTAGCGCCTTGAGACCCTCCGGGTGAGTAGCGCGCTATATAAATGCTTTGATTGATTGATTGATTGATTCTTTATGTAGTTAGAGTAGTCTTAGCCTTCTGAATGATAGGAAACATTGGTGCTCTGCATAGAGTGTCAAAGGTGCCACATAACAATGTTTGTGTTCTTCTGCATTGCAAAGGCTGCAGTGGCGAGAGCTTGCTTTCAAAGATAGTGTCCACTCATTACTGAATCCAACAGTCCACTAAAATAAGCAATGGGTTGTCTCCTAAAGGATATTTCTGCTTAAGGACAGCTGTCATCACTTGACCATTGCAATAACAGAAGAGATAAAACTCCTGGGTGTAATCAGGAGTTCCCATAACTGGGGCATTTGTTATCTCCAACTTTAATTTTTGAAAAGTCTTTCTCATCGCTGGTGTCCATGTTATCTTGTCATTTTCTGTCTTTTGCTTGTTTGATAGAAGCCAGCAAAGGCGTTAATAAAGTGCTGTAAGTGAAAATCCATTGCCGTAAATGATTACAGAGGCCAATAAACTTTTGCATTCCGTTTCTAGCTCAGTCAATTGACGTATGGATGCTGCTCTTTCAGGGGTTACTCGTCGAGCAGAAGCTGACAGTATTTATCCTAAACAATGGACTTCCTTCTGACAATACTGGACTTTGTCTCTCTCTAATTTGTATCCTCTCCGTGCAAGAGTCATTAGAAGAGATAGGATACCTTTTCTACACTGTGGCTGTGTATGACTACAGATTAGTATGTCATTGACTTACTGCAACAATGTTCTGTCACACTGGACATTTGACAAATCATTTTTCACCAGTCCTTAAAAATGCTAGGGTACTCTCAATACCCTTGAGGCAATCTAGAAAGCAAATACAGAGTATTTTTGTATTGCTATAGTCACCCTAAGTGGCATGGATATGCCCAGACATGGCCCCCGTGCTCGCTATGCTACTGGATTCAAGCTAGCCTGGCTGATTAGGGGTGAGATCCCAAAACCGGTCCCAGGATGCTTGCTTTCCGGTTCAGGGAGGACCTGACCTGACAGTTTCGGCTGGACTGTTCCCATGGGGAGCTGGATCAAGTCTGATTTGCATATGGCTGGGTCCAAACTGGGGTGGCATGGGGTGTAGAATCGGAGTTGTCTGTTGAAGTATGCTGGTCCGGTGTCGTGTAGTGCCTTGTGTGCATGGGTGAGGAGCTTGAAGGTGATCCTCTTGTTTAGGGGGAGCCAGTACAGGTCTCTCAGGTTGGGTGTGATGTGGCTGCAGCGAGGGATGTTGAGGATCAGGCGAGCAGAGGCGTTTTGAATGCTTTAGAGTCGTTTCAGGAGTTTGGCCGAGGCTCCTGCGTAGAGGGCATTTCCGTAGTCTAGCCTGCTGCTGACTAGGGCCTGGGTGACCGTTCTTCATGTTTTGGTGGGGATCCACCTGTAGATCTTGCAGAGCATGCGGAGGGTGTTGAAGCAGGAGGATGAGACGGCCTTGACCTGCTTTGTCATGGAGAGAGTAGAGTTGAGGATGAACCCTAGGTTGCGTGCGTGGTTGGTGGGTGTTGGAGCTATTACCAGTGCGGTCGGCCACCAGGAGTCGTCCCAGGCCGAGGAGGTGGGGCTGAGGATGAGGACGTCCATGTTATCCGAGTTTAGCTTCAGTCGGCTGTTGTTCATCCACTCAGTGACGGCTTTCATTCCATCACCTTTTTGTGTTGCTACAGTTTTTTTGACATTTCACACTGGGCACATCTTAAGTCTTACACTGCTCAGTTGCTCATACCTTTTAACTCTTTAGGACCCAGAACTATCCATGAACGAGTATAACAGAGGAAATGGAGGAGACACTGATTTGATTCAAGTGACTTTGGGCTCCACTGTCCTGACAAGATTTATTGACTGCGTAAACATGACGTTAACACTCCAAGACTTTAAAATAATACTGTGGAGGTTAGCTGTAATGAAAAGATTTGGCTTCATATGCAACAGGATTTGGGAAATAAAAACAGAAACTCAATGCAAACTATGTTTTACTTGAAACGAATAACATTGTAGTGGTGTGGCTGCCCCAGACTCCTAACTAGAATTATCTTGTTCCTTGAGTTGCCTTGAAGGTCAGTTCAACTCCAAATACAAAACCAATTTTTAGAGCAGGATCTACCTCTAAACAATCCAGCCTGCTCTTTTGTCTGTTTTTCGTTTGCAGACTAATCAAAAAAAGTTTTACACAAAGGGACCATCAGACTGGAGGCAGAAAGTCTAGATAATCTTTATCAAGGTATACCCCCTCCTCTGTCCAGATCAAGCTACTTCATAGGCTGTGTACTGCCAAGCACAAAAGCCAGATCTTAGTTCTACTTGCTGGTTATGTCCATGGTCGGATTTCAATTAAACGTTTTGGGGGCTCAAATTGGCTAACACAAAGGTAACTCCCACCCTACCCCAACTATGGATCTGCAGAGCTGATAATCTACTGGTATGCAAATGTGCATGCGAAGTAACATTTACTATTGCCACCGTAGAGTCCTGGCAAGATACCATAGGACTAAATCAAATCGGTTCACGCGTCAATGTATTTTTGTTTTTTCGGACTCTGCTCTTACTCTTACCCATAACTGCAAACACCCCCCTTATCTCGCACTTGGGCCCTGTATTCCCTCTCTTGACCCCACCTTTCATTTTCTTAGTGCTTAGACGCAGACTCAGTTCAACGAAGATGCTATGCAATCAACCAATAGGATACAACCTCATGTAAATTATATTGGAAGATAAAGAACCACTTTCCCCATTTCCAAAGAACCATCCACAACTCTTGCTAATTTTGGATGCCACATTTTCTACATTAAACAAGCCCCCAGCTCCTTGTCAGATCTCTCCATGTCAGCACATAATTACACTACTTTCAGTCAAGGCTTTCTTCTTACAACATAATGTCTAGTGGGGTATGGTTTGAGTTCTCTTCAGTGTAACCAATGGTATATGCGAACAGTTATTGCCCAGGAATGTAAATATGTGTCCTGGCGAAATGGCATGTTGTTGACTGGTGGAAACACTGCAAACACAAAATTACATTATATCCTTGTATGTAGAGTGCCTTGAACTTAAAAGGCATGACTGAATAACGTGTCACGCACAGAATGGCTATGTGGCAGCAATTACAATATGTAAGCTCATTGTGGTTTTTTAGTGAGTGAAAAGAAGAAGATGAGTATAAAAAGAAAATTATATATCCCAAAGTTGAAATTAGACAGACAATATACTTTTACAAATGGAGAAATCACATTAGAACTAGACACATGGGGATAAGTAGTTGCAAACATTAATTTGAAGTTCTTGGAGGACCTTTTAGATATTAACAGTGGAGGACCCATTTATTCCTAGAGTATATTTCATTTGTGGACAGGATGCGTTTTTCCAATTACCTGTTGATTGGGAGAGTGTTTGTTATTTAGCTTTATTGTTTCCTAAAATGTATTACATAAATAGCATAGATGCTCTAACAATGAATCCATCTCGCAGACCTAAATGAAATGCAGTTGATGGGACACAATTAGTAAGAGGTATTTTTGATGCAATCATTCCTTTAAGTGGAAGTGGTCCTGAATGATGAGCCAGAAAGCTTTTGACAGTAGTTGACGAGTTAGCCAGTCGTACATATGGTGCTTTGCTGGCAGTCCATACAAAATGAGTAGCTATTAGATCAATGGTTTTGCAAGATAGATTGGCATGAGACAGATTGCTGGCAGAGTAAGGCAGACTCTGTAAGATGTTGCAAATACAACATTGTTGTTCATACATGCCTGACAAGAGTACCATGATAGAAGGATTTGCAAAAAACATTGCTGCCTTCAAGCCTGATTCAGAAACCTTAGAAACAACTGATGTGCTTGGAGCCTTAGACAAAGAATCTCCTGCTATAAGCAGATGGCTTGGAAATATTAGTAGTGGATTTTTACTCGGTATGTTAAAGCCTGCATTGATTATTGTCATTTGTTTGATATGCTTATTAGCTATGTATAAAGGATTTAGGTGTTATGTCATGTGAAAGAAAAATAAAGAAAGGTAACGAAGAGAAGAAATAAAAATGGAAGAAAGAAAGAGTAAGTCTTACAAAGAGTTGAAGGAGATGGAAACCTTAAAGAGTAAATTAGATGACTCAGCAAAGAAGAAAAGTGCACCTTAGAGATTCTTTTTTGCCACATTGTGATGGCTCTTCTAGCCATCTGAGGGGGGAGTTGATAGAGCCCATTTCCTAGTTGTGTCACATTTGATTTAAAAGTGCAAAATGTTATGCTAAATAACACGTGTAAGACATTCAATTTTTGTTGTAGTTAATCATACATATGCATTGTAAGCTCAAATGAAGTTACATAATGTACTACTAATTAATGTTGCTTTTTCACATTAGGGTTAAAAGGCCTGTTTTTGCAATAACGTTTTGTCATCCAAAAGATGTTTTTCTCCAGAAGCATTCTGTTAACTAGTGAATAGTCATTTGTTATGTATTAGACAACTGATAGTGTGGGTCACACCGGGAGGAAAACGCGACTCGTGGGAAGGACTGCCTGAATGGCAAGATGTTCCTAAAGTATCATTTCAATGACTCAACACTGGGCTGAATTGTGAAGATGTGTGATACATGGGAGTTCACCGGCTCCAAGAAGTTGGTGGATAATTGGTTGTCATGTATGGGGATTGTAATATTTGTTCCCAAAGTTGCTTTTGCAGAATTATATCAGTGTGTGTTCCTAAGTTTAAGGTTTGAGCAGGACTGAATTGGAGACCCCTTTTCCCCTTTTAGTCCCTCCCTTTCACATTCAGAGACTATATGCGCCTGCTGATATATAGCAGAGAATACTTTCCAGCTAAGAAGTTCTCCTATTGCTTAAGGGCGAAGGCTTAATGTCTATGCATTTTAATTTTCTCATCAGAACATTTCCTTTAGATTTCTGAAACTGACACCTTTTCCTTGCTTATTGAAGAAATTGCCATTTTCATGCCTAAGCTTCTATTAACTTCAATTGCGGAATTCCTTCATGGAACACACTCTTATTTTCCTATTTCATTTGTAATCCTTACTAAAGTTGTATTTTCTCTTGTTTTGAAATGCCTACTAATGGATTATTTGAATCTGTAATGATGATGACTAAATATTAATAGTTACTGAATCAATAAATAAATCTGAATTAATTCTTAATAAAATCTTTTAACTCACACTAACTGTCTCTTGATACTTTTTAAGGCCCAAATAGACTTCACCGTTAATGGTGTTTGATGTAATTGATTGCTTCAATTAAATTCTCCTTGTTGACTAATAAAGGTCTGTGGTGAAAAAGGTAATGGCGGGGGTTATTTAATGATTACACTCAAAGACTGAAATACAAGAATCCCCTCTACGGCAAGTGGTAGTAGAGTAAAGGTTAATAAAGTCCATAGCCTGAACTTGAAAACGGAAGGAGTTTGCCGTTCCAAAGGTGTTTCCAGTGGCAAAGGAGTGTATATCAATAGGGTTGTGCATCACAATGGTTTATGTTGAGCTTGCGTTATTGTGCTGATGTTATTTGTCTTGCTTTTTGGTAATGTTGTAACAAAGTTTGATAGTACCTCCAGAAATCACCAATACTTCAGTGGAGATTTTCATGTAGTTTAAGTCAGGAGAACAAACCCAGCCATTGTCTTTGCAGCTGCTCCAACTCCTCTGCAATTTCAAAACACAAATGTCTTAATTGGAACAGCTGCTGCCGAGCACATTCTAATGAGGAGGATGACATAATAAATTCCCAGTTACTAAACACCTCCCTCTTTTACCAAACACAAAAAAGCCCCCTACCTACACCCAGTAAAAAAATTATAATAACAAAACAACAAACTTTATTTATCATTCCCTAGACTTTCTTACAACTAAATTCTAACTCATGATATGTGGACCAGCATAGGCCAATACACCAGAGCTAACAAGGATAAAGTAGTCTACAATATAAATATTAAATAAGAACTATGCAATACTTAAAAAGACCATAACGTAGCCATTCAAGTAAAAATGTAATACAGTTCTCTTACTATAACCAATAGTACAACACATGTCTACATTCTACTGTAACTTCTAAATATCTCAGTGCTTTTACAATTCTTTGACTTTTCCTCCTTTCCACCTAACCTCCCTTTGCATTGCAAACGCCCTTTGTATCACTGTTACTCCCTTCATTCAGTGTCCCTAATCCTCCATTACTTTGAACCACCAGACATTCAATTTTTGTTGTAGTTAATCATACATATGCATTGTAAGCTCAAATGAAGTTACATAATGTACAACTAATTAATGTTGCTTTTTCACATTAGGGTTAAAAGGCCTGTTTTTGCAATAACGTTTTGTCATCCAAAAGATGTTTTTCTCCAGAAGCATTCTGTTAACTAGTGAATAGTCATTTGTTATGTATTAGACAACTGATAGTGTGGGTCACACCAGGAGGAAAACGCGACTCGTGGGAAGGACTGCCTGAATGGCAAGATGTTCCTAAAGTATCATTTCAATGACTCAACACTGGGCTGAATTGTGAAGATGTGAGATACATGGGAGTTCACCGGCTCCAAGAAGTTGGTGGATAATTGGTTGTCATGTGTGGGGATTGTAATATTTGTTCCCAAAGTTGCTTTTGCAGAATTATATCAGTGTGTGTTCCTAAGTTTAAGGTTTGAGCAGGACTGAATTGGAGACCCCTTTTCCCCTTTTAGTCCCTCCCTTTCACATTCAGAGACTATATGCGCCTGCTGATATATAGCAGAGAATACTTTCCAGCTAAGAAGTTCTCCTATTGCTTAAGGGCGAAGGCTTAATGTCTATGCATTTTAATTTTCTCATCAGAACATTTCCTTTAGATTTCTGAAACTGACACCTTTTCCTTGCTTATTGAAGAAATTGCCATTTTCATGCCTAAGCTTCTATTAACTTCAATTGCGGAATTCCTTCATGGAACACACTCTTATTTTCCTATTTCATTTGTAATCCTTACTAAAGTTGTATTTTCTCTTGTTTTGAAATGCCTACTAATGGATTATTTGAATCTGTAATGATGATGACTAAATATTAATAGTTACTGAATCAATAAATAAATCTGAATCAATTCTTAATAAAATCTTTTAACTCACACTAACTGTCTCTTGATACTTTTTAAGGCCCAAATAGACTTCACCGTTAATGGTGTTTGATGTAATTGATTGCTTCAATTAAATTCTCCTTGTTGACTAATAAAGGTCTGTGGTGAAAAAGGTAATGGCAGGGGTTATTTAATGATTACACTCAAAGACTGAAATACAAGAATCCCCTCTACGGCAAGTGGTAGTAGAGTAAAGGTTAATAAAGTCCATAGCCTGAACTTGAAAACGGAAGGAGTTTGCCGTTCCAAAGGTGTTTCCAGTGGCAAAGGAGTGTATATCAATAGGGTTGTGCATCACAATGGTTTATGTTGAGCTTGCGTTATTGTGCTGATGTTATTTGTCTTGCTTTTTGGTAATGTTGTAACAAAGTTTGATAGTACCTCCAGAAATCACCAATACTTCAGTGGAGATTTTCATGTAGTTTAAGTCAGGAGAACAAACCCAGCCATTGTCTTTGCAGCTGCTCCAACTCCTCTGCAATTTCAAAACACAAATGTCTTAATTGGAACAGCTGCTGCCGAGCACATTCTAATGAGGAGGATGACATAATAAATTCCCAGTTACTAAACACCTCCCTCTTTTACCAAACACAAAAAAGCCCCCTACCTACACCCAGTAAAAAAATTATAATAACAAAACAACAAACTTTATTTATCATTCCCTAGACTTTCTTACAACTAAATTCTAACTCATGATATGTGGACCAGCATAGGCCAATACACCAGAGCTAACAAGGATAAAGTAGTCTACAATATAAATATTAAATAAGAACTATGCAATACTTAAAAAGACCATAACGTAGCCATTCAAGTAAAAATGTAATACAGTTCTCTTACTATAACCAATAGTACAACACATGTCTACATTCTACTGTAACTTCTAAATATCTCAGTGCTTTTACAATTCTTTGACTTTTCCTCCTTTCCACCTAACCTCCCTTTGCATTGCAAACGCCCTTTGTATCACTGTTACTCCCTTCATTCAGTGTCCCTAATCCTCCATTACTTTGAACCACCATCCCCATCTCAAATTCCAAACATGAGAATCTGCATAGGGCTTGATAGCTTTACGCTTTGAACATTTCCAGGTTTTCTAATTCTTACCCAATTTCCAACCTTCATTTTTGTCACCTTTACCCTTCTTCTCTCATCAAACCATTTATTTTACCTTTCTCATTTCTCACTCTCTCACCAGTTCTCATATTTACTAACTCTCCTTTCACATTTCACATTCACCCATGGAGGAGACATTAAACTGTTCAGCTTCCTCCTAAATAACTCCAAGGGAGTCACATCTGTTGCTGAGTGTGGCGTCAAACAGTACATTTTAACCCATCTATTCACTTCATCTTTCCATTTCCAACCACAAATTTTGGCAACCTGTATAGTTTCTTTCAATACTATTAAAATGCTGTATCATACCGTTGGGTTGGGACAAGGCTCACTTCTTGTGCTTGATACAATTTCCCCCCCATAAATCCTCCATCTCCTTAGAAACTAACTGAACTCCATTATCAGTAAGTGAAACTTCCGGTATTCCTCCTCTCCCTATAAGGTTCGTCAGAAGCAATACTGCTGGTAAAGCCATAGCTAGCTGCCAAGAAAAAATATCTATCCGGACCATCATATATGTTGACTCGCCGGTGGAATGTATTGGACCCGATATATCCAAAGCAACTTTTTCCCATAGCCCCTTAGTCAAATTCCTAACCAATATGGGTTGAGTGCAAGGTTTCAAAGCCTGTGAACCAATCTCATTCCTCTGAGAAGCAAACCCTGTTTTTCAGACAATTCATCCTTCATATTCCAACATTTCCCACACTCCACACTTCCTTTATTCTTACTCCAGCTGCTCCAATCACTACTCTCCACCTACTTTCAGGAATCATCCCTCTCTCAACCTCACAAATCCATCTCAGTCTTGACTACCAAATCATCATCATCATCATGCGATACCAGTCTTGACAAAGTGTCTGCAACTAGATTTTTATCTCCAGGAATGTACTGTAGCCCAAACCTAACTTTCTGTAATGCTATCATCCGTTTAGTGATCCTGCTCTAGACAGGATCAATGTCTTTCTTGCTAAATATTTTCTTTAAAGGGTCACAATCGGTTTAAATTGTAAATTCATAATCCCAAAGGACATTTTCCATCTTCTTCACTGCCCAATAAATGGCCAACGCCTCCCTTTTATTAACAGAATAGCTAATCTCTCGTCCTTTTAAGCTAGGTGAAGCAAACGTTATAGTTCTTTCAGTTTCTCCTTCACCTTGCACCAAAATTGCACCCAACATTTTCAGACTTGCGTCAGTAAACAAGGTAGATTTTTGAGCCGGGTTGAAACATCTTAGATTAGTGGCTGAAGCAAGTTCGGCCTCTATTACAATAAATTCCCATTCACATACATCATCTCACACAAATTCCACTTGCTTTTTCAACAGACCTGTCATTCTTTCATTCTTTCCGGCAACATTTGAAAGAAACTTGTCATATTCCGTCATTCCCAAAAACTTTAAGAGCTCCTCCTTGATCATGGGTGAAGTTAACCTACTGAACTCATACACCAAGCTGGCCCTGGGTTTAATGTCTTCCGCTGAAACCTCATGTCCCAACTACTCAATAAGAGGTCTAAACTTAACTACACCCAATCTCAAAAACTTCCCTTACCCATATATCATGTACCATGCCGCATCCAAACATTAACACTTCATCCTGATAAAGCGTGATGCCTTTTAAACCCTTCAACACTCTTTCCATTACTCGTGGGAAAACCGAGGCTGGTGACACCAACCCAAAAGACATTCTTTTATACCTAAACATACCAAGTGTTGTAACAAAACCAGCCAGCTCTCCAGGTTTTTCATCCAATTCAATCTGGTTATAAGCTGACTTGAGCTCAATAGACGAAAATATCTTAGCACCACTCAACGAAGTCAACATATCAGCAATCTTAGGAATGTGATATTTATCAACCAGAACACATTTTCACCCACAAGTATGAAAGCCTGTGAACTTTCCACCTGAGGTAGTCGCTGTAGCACAGGGAAAGCGTTCAGCAGGTAACTATCTTTCAGGTGCAGCTGCAGCGTGCGGTAGGTGGCTGTATGCTCTGTAGCACAAGAGGGATAGCAGTGCACGGGAAATCTCCCCTTGAATACTAATATAAACAAGATACAAATAAAAGTGAGTTCTGTGGCATACGTTCAATAAAATGATTTGTACAGGTCAAAGGTCAACCATTAAATGAACCAGCTGTACCCGACCTTTGACTCATGCTCCACCGTTTTGCATTAGGGGGTTGGTTGGCCGCATGGCTGTTCTCACAGTTACTTTTGAACCCTGATACATCATAGTAAAACATTCACATCACAATAAAACAACCATCCACATTACCAGATGATGCCTGGGAGCGGGAGGGACAGCACACAATTTTAGGCCTCTAAAATGGAAACACACACCCCACACTGCACGACAGCAATGTTTTAATCGTTCCCAAACAACTAACGCTGTCCTAAGTTAACCTATCTTTACTAGCACCCAACTTTGAAAAAATATAATCGCGGTTGAGTCACTCCATAAGCAACAGTGAAGTGGGTGCCCATTTTTCCACATAAAATCCCGACTTTCCATTGATACTTCACGTATGCCAAAGAATGCTCAGCTTTCTCTTGCCACCACAGCAGCGGGAGCTTGCAAACCGGCACCCACACATGGTGGTTATTGGAATATGAAAACAAAACATCTGTTTTGTTACCTCAAACTGTGCATAATTTGCAGCATCACCTCAACATAAGCACAATGTAAAATACATACATTGAAGAAAACAATCTGTTTCCTGGTCTGTAGCACCCACAGCGAATCCAAAGTACAATTCTGCATGTGAATCTAACACAAGCATCAGCTCGCCTACAACAGATACAAGTTTCAATGTAAAACCACTATGAGACATTGCTGCCCGCATCCAGGCATCATCCATCTTAACTGGTCAGTATACACACACTGCATCAGACGTCATACTCAGCCATCCTTAAATGTTACCTGCAAAGCACCAATGGCTGCACTCTGGAAACGCACCCGCCTCAGACACCCATTGACTAATGAGGGGAGGGAAGGGACAGCGGGAGGGGGAAGGCACACGCACAGCGGGAGGGGGGGCGGCCTCACGAACAACGGGAGGGGGGAGGGGGGACGGGCTCTGTAAAACGTTATTGTCGACTATTCTGCCAGGGGCCCATCACCAAGCCAGCTCCACACACGCCCACGCCTCAGACACCCATTGACGGATTGGTCTCTTTACAGGACTGCTCCTTTCTGTCTGCAGTAATCACAAGACACAATGTTATGAGTGCAAGTGTCTTGCTGTCGACATGCGCTTTTTAAATGCCTCCCAGTTTGGGTGTTGATTGTGATCCAAAGTCCGGCCTGATTGTTCACAGCAGCATCTAAAGGTCGAAGACGGCAGCCGGAACAGAGGGCACGCGGGATAAAGCAGCGCGTGAAGCTTGAATAGCAGGGTTCTTAAGAGATGGCATATGGGGGCTCCAGCACAGTTATGTCACCAGGGGACGGGGCTCTTTTCATCCCGAGCATTTGGACGAGAGGGCAGAGCGAGCACAAGCCCGAAATCGAGTCGGAACAGAGGGCACGCGTGATAAAGCAGCGCGCGAGGCTTGAATAGCAGGGTCCTTAGAGATGGCATATGGGGGGTCCAGTCCCAGCGCAGAGTCATGTCATCAGGGGAGGGGGCTCTTTTCAGCTCGAGCATTTCAAAGAGACGGCAGAGCGAGCACAAGGCGGGGGAACCTGGTGAAAGCACAAGGTGGGGGGACGTGGTGAAAGCAAAAGCACACAAACACAACAAGCACCTACGGGCACACGGACAGCGAGAGGGGGCGGAACGGACAGCGGGAGGGGGCGGGAACACGAACAGCAGGAGGGGGGGCAGGAACGGGCACACGGGCAGTGGGGGGGAACGGCAAACGGCACCAAAAAAAGCACTCACCTGGACTTCTTCCGGCGGCGGTCGGCCGCAGAATGGAAAGAAAACAAACGGACTACAAAAAAAATTAAACCCCGCCCACGGCCGCGATGACGATCGGAGAGGGAAGAAATCGCAGGAACGCCCACGAATCTGGCCCGGCCATGACAGACAGATCTCTGTTCCAATGGCTAGCCTCCATTTATGGAGCTAGCCAATGGAAACAGAGGCGGGGACCAAAGTACTCTACTCTTCTCATAAGGTTTTCCCTGCAGCTGCGCAGTGCGCAGCTCGCCAGGCAAAACCTAATAAAGGGATGTTTGTAACGCTACACTACACCAGGGACACCACTGGAACTACAGGATTTGCTCACGCTGCATCTCCGACTTTAGGCTCACACAAGGATCTCCTTAGAATTACTCCCAAACTACTTCATCTCGATATGAATATGCTTTTCTCATAAGTCTTTGTTTTCCTTGCCCCCAGTGAAATAAAGCAGGATACCGCCTTGAGAAATCACCAATACTTCAGTGGAGATTTTCATGTAGTTTATTGAGTCAGGAGAAAAACTCAGCCGTCGTCCTTGCAGCTGCTCCAACTCCTCGGTACAACTTCAAAACATAACATTCTTAATTGGAACAGCTGCTGCCCAACACATTCTAAGGAGGAGGATGAAATAATACATTCCCAGTTACCACAAATGTCTATGGTTTAGTTGTAAACATTTGCATATGCGCTAGATGTTGAGCCGTTTAAGTTGTTATCGGACGCAGTGCAGGCCCAGATCCTATGATAAGATAAAATAGATAAATAAGAAATATTGAGGTATTGATTGTCTGCTGAGGTTTTGTGGTATCAGTTTGTGAGGTATACCGATCGCACAATTGAGAGAGGAACCATAACACATTTTTGTGATTGTACTACTAATAGTGATTGGTTGTAAGGGAACATATTTCACAAAGGGGAAACTATATCAGTCAAGGTGATTTCCTGCTGGTCATGATTTCATCCCTGTGTGTGTGTGTGTGCGTGCAGAAGTTGCAAGGTGATATTTCTGACTGCTCCTTGTGTGAGTTACTTTGAATTCTTTAGTGGAGCAGACAAGCTATTTGTTTATTGCGCTTGCTTAACCCCTTGGCCGCGGAGGTAAATCCGCCGCAGCGCTGGGGGGGTGGAGGGGGGCAGTGCGGCGCTCCCATGCTCGTGACGGAACCGCTCCGTCACGAGCCTCGGGCGCGCTGTGCTTGTGACGGAGCGGTTCCATCACGGCCCGCCCGCTCAGTGGAACGCTTAGCACAGGCGTGAAATCAGCGCCACGCAGGTTTGCAGAGTGGGCCGTGACGGAACCGCTCCGTCACCAGCACAGCGACTGAGGCTGGTGACGGAGCGGTCCCGTCACCAGCATGGAAGGTGTTAAAGTTGTGAAATTTAGTGTACGTGAATATAGTAAAGAAGGGTGAATCACTGCGAGGAGTGAGAATTTTAGCAGAAAGTACTGCACTTAAATAGGTCAACTGGTATGAAGGATTGCGCTGGGATTGGTTGTTGAGTCATCAGGTGCCATACTGTGATAGGCTCACAAAGGAAGAACTGTGTTGGGATTGGAAGCGAATATTGATTTATAAAGAATTTTGATTGGAGCAAAACATTAAAAATAATTGAATCTGCATTATGGAATACAAAACTGTCAGAAAAAAACGACATTAGCATCATGTTTTTCTTTTTTGGATCCATTTCACATGGGAACAAATAAAGGAAAGGAAGGGCAAGAGAGACTAAGAGCAGTTTGTTGAAATCACTGTTTTCAGCAATTGAGGAGGAGCCAGAGAGAGACCGAAAAAGAGGAAATTAGAGTAAGAAGGAGGGAGCAGATGCAGAACAGAAGTGAACACTGTAGGGAGGTGGGCTGTTTAAGATGAGTGTGGTGAGGGGAAGAAAGTGGATTCATATTGTTCAGAAGGGGGCCCCTACACTGTGGTGAGGTAGATAAATATAAAAATAAATAAAACATTCTTGCTTGTGGATTTAAGAGTTTCTGCCTCTTTTTTCTGTTAACGAGTCACATGTACATTTTGGGGGGGAAACAGCGGTTACAGCACCCTTTTAATTTGTTACCATGACACAGCCTTAAAAAAAAAAAGTTAACGCTGTAGACAAGGTGGGGTTGGGGAGGGAGAGGGCATGAGTCCTCATTTCTGTGGAGCTGTTGGAGCAGTGCCTAAAACTCATTTTACTGTTTCAAAGCGAGGGGATTACCACATGTATGCAGCATGAGGGTGTTCAGAGCTTCAAGATGTGCAGAACAGGGAACATTAAGTAAGCAGATTGTCATAACACATTTCACGCACGTTAAAGGAAAGCTGCTGATATGGATCACATTAAACCTTTTCCACGCAATGCATCAACCAAGTATTGCAGTGACTCCAGGACTGGTGCATTTCAAAGAAAGACGAGAAAACTAAAGCATCGTTTCACTGATAAACTCTGTAAAGTGGCGCTAATGTGTGTGGGTGTAAATGTGAATAAAACCAATCTGGCAACTTTGCAACCACACAGTCTTGCTTTATTTATTTTTTATATTTTTATCCTTTTTTTTTCTCTCGTTCCTGAGGCTGCACTTTGAAATAGAAAAGTGTCAGAAAAAGATGGCATTTGCTTCAAAACTGTTTCTTTTTTCTTTGGCTTCATTTCAGAGGAGAACAAATAAAGGAAAGGAGAAGAAAGAGAGAGTAGGAACTGTTTGTTGAAGTCACGGTTTTCAGCAAATGAGGAGGAGCGAGACAGAGACAGAAAGAGAGGGAAGAAGAGGAAGCGGAAGAAAGAGAGGGGGATGCAGGTGCCATTGGCAGAGCAGGAGAAGTGAACACTGTAGGGAGGTGGCGGTGTAAGATAAGTGTGGTGCGGGGGAGGGTGGTGGGGTCCGTCATATTCAGAACGGGGCCCTTACACCGTGGTGAGGCAGAGAAATCCATGTGATTGGTTGAATTTTCTACGAGTAGACCAAAGACGTGCATTGTGACCAATCTTATACAAATAAATAAAACATTCATGCTTGGCCAAAAATGAAATGTGGCATCCATGAACTGGGTGGCTTGCTGTGCTGATACACGAGCTGAGGGAAAGCAAAAAAAAGTGCACACTAAGGAGCATACGAAAAAAATGAAAAGTGGAATGGGCTAATGAAAACAAGCAGCAAAAGCAAATGAAAAGCGGTCCGAGCTCTATGCTCAGCCAATGATGGACAAAGCAAATGAAAAGAGGGACGGACTAATGAAAACAAGCAGCAAAAGCAAATGAATAGCGGGACAGGCTAATGAGAACAAGCAGCGACAGGCAGAAAGTAGCAATTAAAAAAAGAGTATGGAAACTACTAGGCCGGTGCGCCTCAGCCTTGAATGGAAGTGAGGTATCAACTGCACGAAAAAGTTAGGAGGTAAGAATGAAGAGCAACACTAGCGTGAACCTATGGTAAGCAGCAGGCGGGTACAAAGTCCTTTTTTGGATTACAACAGTTCTTGCAGACAGCGCATGCATGCTGCCTAGGCCCGAACTAAAAAGGAAAAATTGGGAAGAAATAAAGGTATTTCTCCTCGTTGCGCCTCCCTTCCCCTTCCCCTGGGAGGCGTTGGAATCTGATGCATTCCCAGATTTATGAAACCATGTAAATCTGGGAATGTGTCACAATCCATGATTGTTGCATGGTAACACCCACAGCAGCACCATTGAAACACCCCTTTCACGCAGAGTAATTCCTGAAAGGGGGCCATACGTACAAGGCCATGGAAAGCCACGCAAAGTGGCTTTGTGTGGCCTCGTAGATATGGACCTGCAGCCTACGCTGCCAGTACAGTAATAAAAGTGACACACCGGCTTCGCAAGTTGCTTGTAAATATGCACCATCTGTGAGGACCCAAAGAGATCTAATTTTCCGCCAGTTGGTGTATTTTCCAGAGCCCAGACTGGCTCACAAATCTTGATAAAGGGAGCCAAGAAGAGTATCGCTAGGAAGTACTTCATTCCGAGTCATCCGGTAGAGCATTCTGTGCTTGAAGGGCAAGAACAGGAAAGGACGACTTCCTGCATGGGATTTTTTCGGCAACGGAATCATCAAGTCACGCGGTCTGCCAATGTCATGGTTCACCTGGGCAATATTGGCAAACATTCTGACATATTAAAGTTAAATAACCAAGATTTCTGAGAATCATACTAATTCCTAGCAATTAATCATTTAGTCCACTGGCAATCAGTTTAGGGAGCGAAAGACAGCATTTTTTAGTTAGTGAAGCTGTCTAAAGAAATTAATTAGAGAGTGACAGGCTGACTCCACTGGGAATGTCCACTCTAGGTAGGACCAAAACAGTGAATGCTTACACTTTATCTAGCAAAAACTTTAAAAGGGATGCAAAGGTTTTTTTTCTAGAAACCTCATGTGACAGAAGTAGTTGTCACTACATGTTATCTGAAAATCCAGTTTAGTGTTATAAAGAGGCCTTATGTTTTCAATCAATCAGGATTTGTATTGCACTGCTGCTTCACCCGTGAGGGTCTCGTGGTGCTGTCAGATCATGCTGCTTGTTCTCCTGTTGGTTGAACATCCAGGTCTTGAGGTCCTTCCTGAATGATTGGAGCGATAGTAAGGCTCTGAGGTGCAGAGGGAGGCTGCCAGATGGGAGAAAGAGCAGCCTCCGCTGCTAGTCCGGATGATGTGACGGGTGGCAGGTACAGGGTGGACCTGGATCCGAGTTCCCCTGTGGGCTGGTGAAAAGTCACACGTTGGTTGAAGTATGTAAAATTGATACTTGTAAATTGATACTTGTATAGCGCACTACTCACCCGCAAGGGTCTCAAGGCGCTTGTACGAATACCGCTGTGGAACCCATTCTGGCTTTCCCGGTGAGGCGTCCACTCCTGGGCACCCCCAAGGTGGAGGCCAGGCATCCTTAGCTTTGTGGGGGCCATTGTGGAGATTAAGCAAGCTATTGCCCAGAGTTGCAGAGTGGGACTCCATAATTGGAATGGGCACCGAGGTGAGAATTATCAGGTCCGTGGAATTTTGAGCCCAAGACCTGCCGAAGCGGGGAATTGAACCCTGGTCCCGGGCTAGACCTCTGCATCAGGGTCTGCCGCTCTAATCATTGAGCCACACTTGAAGTATGCAGGTCCTACGTTGTGCAGTGCTTTGTTTGCATGGATGAGTAGCTTATACAGGCATCTCTTCATGACTGGTAGCCAGAGGAATTTCCTTAGGTGAGGGGTTATGTGTGTCCATCTGTATAGGTCGAGGATGAGTCTGGCCAATGTGTTCTGGATTCTCTGGAGTTTCTTCATGAGGTGGACTGTTAGTCTTCTGTAGAGGGAGTTGCCATAGTTGATTCTGGTGGGGACAAGAGCCTGCGTGATAGATTGCCTGGTGTTGGTTGGGAGCCATCTGAAAACCTTCCTGAGCATTTAGAGCGTGAGGAAGCAGGCGGTGGAGACGACTCAGATTAGCTTCTTCATTGATAGATGGCTGTCGAGGATGATGCAGAGGTTGCAGGCGTGTTCTGTGGGTATCGGGGTTGGGCCCAGCTCCGGGGCTACCATACGTTGTTTCAGTGCATGTCCTTGCCTTGTTGAGTTTGAGACAGTTGTTGTTCATCCAGTTGTCAAGTTCTTTCATGCATCTTTGGAACTTGTCTGTCATCGTTCTTGGATTGTTAGTCAGTGAGAGGATGAGTTGGTGGCATAGGAGATGATTTTGAGTCCGTGGTTTTTGAAGATGTTGGTTGGGGGGGTCATGTATGTGTTAAAGAGGGTTGGGTTGAGGGACGAGCCTTAAGGTACACCGCCGGTGATGTTCTTAGGGAGCAAGGAGTAGGGAGGGGGAATGGTTTTCTGCGTTCTTCCTATGAGGTATGATGCAGTCCACTTGAGGGCTGCTCCTTGGATTCTGATCTGGTTGAGCCTGTTGATAAGTGTGTGGTGGGATACAGTGTTAAAAGATGCAGCGAGTTTGAGAAGGATGAGGCCCCCTGTTTCTTCCTGGTCTAGCAGCATGCGGATGCCATTTGTGGCTGTAACTAGAGCTGTCTCGATGCTATGGTTTGTTTTGTAGCCGGATTGGGAGGGTCTAGGAGGTCGTGGTTCTCCAGATATCTAATGAGAGGACTATTGATTGCCTTAACAATGACCTTGGCAGGGAAGGTGAGCAAAGAGATGGGACAGTAGTTCTTCAGTTCTCCTGGTTCTGCAGTTGGTTTCTTCAACAAAGGCTTCACATCGGCATGTTTCCCATTCTGGGAAAAGTGGGCTATGTTGATCGAAGAGTTGAGGACCTTGGTGTGTTCATTGCTGGTGAGTTGATTGCTGGGGTTGACAGTGTGGTGAGAGCAGGGGTCTGCCGGGGCTCTGGACTGGATGGATCTCATGATGGTCATTGTTTCCTTCTCAGTGAGGGGGTTCTGTGAGGTAATCTTGTGTGAGTGGTTGTCAGTCTGCATGAGGAAGTTGATGCTGTCCACGGCGGGGGTTTGAGGTGCAAAGTCTTCATTGATGGTGATGATTTTGTTGTGGAAAAAGTCTGCAAGCGCAACTGAGAGATCTTGCGAGGGTGTGATGTTGTTTTTTGTTGCTGAAGAGGTAGTGAATTCTTTGACCATGTTGAAAAATCCCTTGCAGTTATTGGAACTGTCATTGATGCGGGTGGCTAGGGCTCTTTTCCTGGTGTTTTCAGGAGATGGTGGTAGGGGTTGAGGGCAGTTTTGAAGTACGCCTGGTCCTCAAGGGCTTTACTGGCATGTTGTCTTCTTTCTGTCTGCCTGCTGTCGCGTTTCTAGGTTTTAAGTTCTTTCGTGAACCAGTTGGAGTGTTGTGTTCATTTCTTGGGGTTGGTCAGTTTCCTTGATGTGACTTAGACAGCGCTTGCTCTGATCCAGTTTGTGAAGTTGTCCACTGCTTCTTAGGTGTCCTCGTGGTGGTGGGTAGGTGGGAGCTGAGGGCGTTGGTCCAAAATTATTCTGATTCCACCTTGGCGACCAAACCGATATTTGCTAAGTATTCTGGCTAGATGGGGAGGCCTAGACTGTTAGTGCCATTCATACTGTCACAATCTACATCTTGAAAGTATTCATTTTCAGAACAAAATGGAGCATTTCAATCTGTGTAGGCATACTTTCCAGCAGGTTTTATAATGCATATATTATAGGCCTTAATATGTGATTGTATTTCATGTCCCTGCACTGGATGGTATTGAGCAAGTGACATAATGTTTATTTGTTTCTGTTTGCACATGGGCTTTATGGTAGAGGTGGCTGAGCTAACAAGTTAACAGGGAGAGCCGAGCCATAGCCTAGCCAAGGGTCTTGGTTCGGCTCTTAGAGCCCGTGCAGGAGCCGAGTAGTGAAAATGTTTACTATGTAAATCATACCACAAACCACATAAAATATGATAAATCTTCAGAATTTAACAAACTGTATTTCTTTAACATTCGTGCTATTTGGTGGAGAAGTGTGGCTCAATGGTTAGAGCGGCAGACCCTGATGCAGAGGTCTAGCCCGGGACCAGGGTTCAATTCCCCGCCTCGGTGGGTCTTGGGCTCAATAATTCCACAGACCTGATAATTCTCGCCTCGGTGCCTATTCCAATCATGGAGTCCCACTCTGCAACTCTGGGCAATAGCTTGCTTAATCTCCACAACGGCCCCCACAACGCTAAGGACCTTGGGGGTGCCCAGGAGTGGACACCTCACAAGGAAAAGCCAGGATGGGTTCCACAGTGGTATTCGTACAAGCGCCTTGAGGGGTGAGTAGTGCGCTATACAAGTATACATTTACATTTACATGAATATGCCATGTTATAGCAGTGCACTAAGAAGTACTTTTTTAAAGTTGTAGTTTAAAAAAAAAACTATTAGTGCACTAAGAGGCAAGCCAGTTGTCATGTAAATCCCGTGGTGGCCCAGATTATTATTATAGTACAACATTATAATCTATTAAATCAAACATAATAGGGTTTTGTATAACCGATATTCTGAACTCACATATTTGAAAGTGCTTTTATACGGGATAATGAAGCAAAAAGGGTTTTGGTGAAATAGAGTATTTGCCTAAGATCACACAATTTAATTTGGAATGCCACAATGATTTATTCAGGTTTTCTGGTCAGTATACAAATCAGCCTCTAAATGGGTATCTATTTGTGTTTCCTCTTTTAGGTTAACGCTTTGTTTTGACCTCTTTGTGCATTTTTTGTTTAGGTCAAATTTGACCCGAAGATATTGGAGCACGTTTAAGTGAGCACTAGTTACATGAATCTTTTTATAGGCACAGAGAGATTAAGTAAATTTTCCAAAATGACAGGATGTAGAGTCGACACCAAAACACAAACCTGGTTCCCAGTTCCTAAGCATGCAGCTCTGGCTGTGACGCCACATCCTGGGCAGAGGGAGGGTGCACGCAGAAGCCATTTGAAAGCTTGGCTCATTATAGGCTAGAGGTTCCAACAGGACCTCAAGCTGAGCCACAGCCAGGCTTTAGGCTGAAGCCTGAATGAGTTTTGAGTGGCTCGCCCATCTCTACCTTATGATGGTGGAGTGCTGAGGACCATACTTCTGATCTGCACAGCGTGGAACTAGGTTTCGGAACTACATATCATTGGATAGTCTCCATTGGCTCCCGTCCACTTTTTTGACCAAGCCAAAAATTAGGCAACTCTTCAGGCCTGCAGCGCAGGACGCAGAAGCCGAAAAGGCCATGCTGGACCTACTCTCTTGGCTGGGGGTTTTCTGCTTTATGTCATGTTTTGTACAGAACGGGAAAGCAGAAAGCTAGATCTATTCTTCTGATACCGTATGGAAAAAGAGACTTTTTACTAAAAGTATTGACTTCTTTCTGAAAAAAACGTATTGAGGTCTTAGAAAAGGTACTCCAGGAAACCACTACCATTATCAGTTCTTTAGAAGAGGACTCAGCTAGTCTAGAAAACCCCAATATTTGCAGGCAGTCCAAATTATACCTTGGCAGCTCGATGTCTCTAACTTAATTTCACGACTAAAGACACCACATCCTTTCTATCCCCATCTAACTAGCCAATTTTCGCTTTGTTCGCCCTAAGTTGGCAGGGTATGCCTAGACGTGGGTCAATTGCTCACTTTGTCACTGGATTCAAGCTAACCTGGCTGATGATGGCTGATTTGCCAGAAACCAGTCCCAGGATGCTTGTTTCCGGTTCAGGGAAGACATGGCTTGGCAGTTCAGGCTGGACTGTTCCCATGAGGCACAGGGTCAGACTGATTTGCATATGGCCAAGTCTGAACTGAGGTGGTGGAGTGAGCTAAAGAATGATGATGGATTAAACCCAGATCAGTTGACTGGGGGTGAGTGTTTGATTTGCTCAAGCGCTCCGTCCATCATCCCCTTTGGTATTGCTTCATCCAATTAGCAGAGCATAAACAGTAGGATCAAATAGTGACTGGGAACAGGCAATAATTGAGTTCTAGGGTAGAAACAAAGTCAAAAGATTTATTACAGGAGATCTCATGAAGCATTACAGAACATATATTAGAAAGGTCATAAAGACTCAAATACAGAAATACAAAATCATCCTCAGCAATATTAATCCTGGTAAGCAGATATTCCTTCAGTTTAAGTGCCATACTCATAAATAGTTCTGACGGCATGTTAAGTAAGGAAAATCTCAAGATCGGACAGAGTTTCAGGAGTAAAATGAGAAGGTGCCCCCGATCCCTGACACCAGGAGTTTTTATACACAATTTACGCATAAACAATTAGTAAAAATGTACATTCAGCATGGCAAGATCATGGTTAGCTGACTTTAAGCAAATCAGAATAAACAGTGTCACAAACATTAATTCTTAGCACTAACCAGTTTCTTAAGGTTAGGGAAATCGCCTCTCGCTTCCACAGCAACATTGGATACACCTTTTAGCGTAGAATTTGGCTGACCCCTGAGCTACCTTCATATAAGTCTGAGCTTTGCTCGATCTTGGAGCTAACAGGGGTAATGAAATTTCCTTGGCTCGCTTATAACAAAGATATTTGTGCTAAAATTGGCCGTTCTGACCTCTGGTTTAGCCCAGAGGTTTACTGCACGCAGATTTCCCGTCTTGAGCTGGTGAAATCCTATAGACAGTATAGGCTTAGGGTCATGCAGGAAAATAACATTCTTGGCCATCTTAAAATAGACCTTTTAAATCTTAAAGACCAATACATGTTTGAACTTTACATGGATGAAATTCAACCCACACTGGTGAGGAAGCTATGTATACAATTTAGGCTGGGCACCCTTCCCTTATTCGATTTCACAAAGAACTGGGTAAATTTTTCTGTAAATCGATGCCCAGCATGTAATGGCGCTCCTGAGTCCGTGATATCTGTATTATTCTTTTGCCCTGGGTATAGAATATCAAGAAAATATTGTCTCATCCCACTTTGCAAAAACATGGAGTTCACCCAATGTACTGAGTCGTATCGAATCTTAAGAACTGAAACAAAAAATATTGTGGTATTTGCCATCTCTCACTATCTTCTTTCAATGTGGACAAGACGTCAAAGGCTGTTGAAGAAACAATCGTAATTGTGCAACTAATCTTTTTATACCCTTTTTTTAATCTGATGAGTGTTTGGGTGTCTTTCTCTTGATTCAATTTGTAAATAATTATTTTTAACTTTTTTTATTGAGAGTTTTTTTTAATGCATTTTTACCTGTGTGTTATGTTATTATGTGACTTTTATGGTCGGAATAAAGTTTACAAATGGAAAAAAATGGATATATGGAAATACAATATGAAAGATGTTCCGATCAAACACCTTTAAGAAATGTTGCCGGCAGCAGGCCCACATCGGAACGTCCAGCAGAAGCCCTTCAAAATGCTACATAGGGAACACGAAAAAAGTTTAATTCACAATTCACACTTTCTAATAAAAAATTCAGTTGTTGTCACACATGCCATATCAGCGGAAACTATGAGGAGATAAAGTTTGCAGTGGGTCTCTAATTGGGAGAGGGAATTAGCAGAATCATGATCAACTAGAAAACAGCAAAGAAGCATCCATTTCTAATAAAATGGTGTCTCACTCGAAAACGTGACATGATTAATGACGTTTTAAACACACTTCTGAACCATATTTTTCTATTGTATGTCATGTAATATTGTCATTTCACCTGTTAAGCCACAATGCCACCTAAAAATTAAAGATTTACGAAAATAATTTCTCACACATATTTGCTAATTAGAAAAAACGTCTAAACTAGGATGAGCAGGGATTTTCGATCTATTGACAATAACCCTGGTTCTGACAATCAGTCTCTTATTCGCTGACCTCCATTTTCTCTAAGAGAAAAGACAGAGTTGGACAAAGCAACCCAGGCTAAGATTTATTGACCTAATAATTGTGTAGGACCTGTAATTACCAGCTGTCCCATAGCATGACGCTGCCCGCTATGCTTGTTTTTGTTTAAAACAGATTTTTATTAGATTTTAACAGTGACATGTGAGACACAGGTCAGCATCTTTATTCCAACATAAGTATTAAGGCAGTCCGGTGACATTACAATGGGTCACAGGCAATCATATTCATTGTTTAGTGGGATAGCCACCCACCTCCCAGATATATAGGTATCCCGCTCTCAACTCGGTCTTAACATCAGTTCCTCAACGTAACCCCCTCCCACCCTGTTCCTTGCCTACTATTGTTGTCAAAACTAATCCGCTAAGCCGCTTGTTGGTAAAGCAAGCAGTATGGATGTTTTAAATTGCAATTTCCGCGATGTCAACCTTAGTTCTCTTTCTGAGCATTTGCCTGAGCTATTTAGACCTATTTTTGAAAATATCCATCAACGATTCTTCATGTTGAGCAGCTCGCACCTCCTATCCATTTTTTAAAAAGAAAGAACTTAGAGCACTTGATTAATCAGTACCCGTTGATTTGTTATGTGATCACCAGTGTATGTTCTCGTGCTCAGCCTCGTGTTATTAATCAATAAGGTGGTTCGCTTGCTTATCCATGGCAGTACACAACTGCATCAAGTGGTTTCTCACTCTGATATTAATATTGTGAGATGAGTGGGGTGGGCAGGCAAACCACATAAGAATGAGTCTGGTGATTGTATTGTTATTCATTTTAGGCTTCCAAAACTTGTTGGTCAGATATTGAGATGTTCATTTACCTCTAGTAACACGATACATGTTCCATTAGGGTCTTTTTTTTTAATAAAATCCCAAAATATTTGTTAATACCTTTCCATTGACCCCGATTGGTGTACTTAGGGGCATTTGTTCTCACAATATAGAATTCCCGTGATACTCCTCCTATAAACTTGACATCATCACACACTGCCCGTGGTAATAAGTCTTCTTTATCCTGTATCCATTTGACAGGCTCAGCTAATAAAGCCTTGAAAAGTCATTGCTTGAATGTGCCGGCCTTCACTCCAAATTCAGTGATGTGGACTGGTTTTCCCTTATTTCTATTTACCAAATCATTAACCTTCAGAAAACTTGGGCTATTAATGATTTTCACTCTGACATAATCCGTTCACTGTGGAACACATCACGAAATCAAAATATATGAAATTGCAAAAAATAACCAAAATAAAGAGGTAAAGAGTGCTGTTAGAGTTTGAACTTTCACTAGTTAAGTTGTAAGTATGTGAATGCCATTGATGGTTCAGTCCATCTAGCATTTATGGACCTTACATCGGCGTTCAACAGGGTTAATCGTGTCAAATTGGAGGCCAAACTGGAATCTATTGGGGTGGAATATCCAGTTATTGATGTAGTTAAGAGGATCCACAGTAATTTGACCACAAGGGCGAGATATGTTATAAATGAGGTGCTATTAGTGGATACATTCAGTCTTATTAAAAACAGCAATGG
Organism: Lissotriton vulgaris; assembly: GCF_964263255.1. Taxonomy (NCBI): domain Eukaryota; kingdom Metazoa; phylum Chordata; class Amphibia; order Caudata; family Salamandridae; genus Lissotriton; species Lissotriton vulgaris. Next base: position 1,615,735,841 of record NC_141687.1, on the reverse strand, counting down.
ATTAGTTTCCTTTGGGAAAAGATGGCTGCAAACAGGCTTCTGACTTTTCATGGCATCTTACAAACTTCCCAGGAACTAAAGAGCATTAGGTGGTGGGAGGTGAAAATGTTAGGTTCAATCCAATCCAACAAGCTTAAGGATGGATAATGGCTCACATAGAATATCAATGGTTCAGATGATTCTTAAAATGAGGCAGAACAGTCACGCCCACCTAGTAGTTCTGGTAAGATCTTATCAAGGGTTGGGATGCGTTTCTGGGATATGAGGAGTGGTCCTATACAGGCAGTAGTGGTGATTAGGTCTTTTCTTAACTTGGGATAGTTAGGTTGAGATCACACAAATGGATCAAGTTCATTCCAAAGGCAGAGGCTCAAGACTTTAAGAGACTTTGCTCAATAATGTATTCATTTGGGCCTCCTCTGGCACAGATGGAAAGTACTGCTAAACCTCAGGATTCTCATGGAAAAATAGTGGGATGCCAATGGAGAGATTTCAGAGTAGGGGTGACAAATATGCTCATGCTGTTTGAGATTCTGATACATTCAAGTCAGCCGACTTTGTACTTGTTTGATCAGTCACTTATGAGCATCAGTATAAACTATATGATGCAATATACCTGCATCAATAGGACACAAGCTCCTGTTAGTTTGATATAATAGTTGACATGTCAAAGAGAGAAAATACCTGTTGGTCTCTAAGCGGGAACCTAAATTGATTGACTTGTATCAATTTGCATGGCCATTGAGGAACATAAGCAATCCTCACACCAGATTTGCTGTCTTGGTTATTTGCACCTCACCAATGGTTTGGGTGGTGATATTCAAGGCATATATAGTTTGGTTAACAAAGCTTGAATTCAAGTCAAGTTCAATACATCTTTATTCAGTTATGTATAAAAACCATAAAGGTTAGAACAAACCACACATAATACAAAAATACAGAGTGAGAGAGTTAAAATTACAGCTAGATTTAATTTCCAGGTATAAACGGTCTTTAAATGCTCAGCTTCATTAAACTAAAAAATCATTCAGGTACATGTGCAAACTAGTAGTCATAGGAGAAATCAATTTTCCTTAGTTTGTAAATGAGAAATAAATCACCTCTCCATAACTGGTTACTGGTTATGGATGAACATTTAGCTTTATAAATAATTGGCATAGTCAATCAATCAAATCAATCAAAATAAGCTTTATTCGATTTTAGTCATATAAAATCACAAATGCAGAAATAACAGTTAAAAACATAATAAGACTCTCTTAAAATACATAAAATTATTCAATATTTCAAAGAATTCATCTTACATAAAAAGGATCCAATAAATGAATGTGACTCAGCTGTTTAGAGGTGGGATGAAAATATTATGTATTTTACAACGCTTGCGGTACCATCACTCACAGTTTACTCGATTTTGGTTAATTGTGACAATTCGCACCTAATAATCTTCCTGACTCTAAGTACACTTTTTAAAAAGCTAGCTTTTAGAACTGGGGGTCTCTAGTTGTCAATGGTATGCACCTTTGACCAAATAGGGACCCTTGCTTCTAAGTCAGGGAAAGGGGATTACACTACTGGATAACTCCTGCTCACCCCCTTGGAGCAGACAGGCTTATCTCAGAGGCAGTGTGTTAAGCATTTGTGAATATACACAGTAATACAGTGAAAACACCACAGATGGACACCACACAGGTTTTATAAAAATAAGTATTCTTCATATAGACTTAACACAAGATCACAAACGACAAAAATCCATAATACTGTACTTAAAGTTGACTTAAATATGGTACAAGTAACTTAGTTCAAGTTGATGATAAATGAAACACTGTTCACACAAAAGTACCTGGATGCGTTAAGCAAAACAAACAAAAGGCTTGCGGAGTCGGAGATGCGTTGGTTCCGTGCTTACGGGGAGATGATGCGTCGCGCCTCAATGCTTGCGCAGAGTAGGGGATGCGTCTTGATCCTTACCGGAGCGGAGGTGATGGTTGATTCTCGTCCTGCGACCTGGTTGCGATGCGCAAGATGGCGCCTTGATGCGATGCGACAATGCAGGTGCGATGCGATAAGATGGCGCCCTTGAAGCGACGACGTGGAGATGATGCATGCATGCCCGGCGGCTGGGCGGAAAACTCTGTAGCTTTGGAGCCGCGACAGGCCCTGCAACACGCTTCTCCGGCAGGGCGACTGCGACACACTTCTCTGGTGATGCGTTGGGTAACAGCTTTGGTGAAGGCACGCTTCTCTGGTGATGCGGCGGTCACCTCTGCTGCGGTGACACACTTCTCCGGTTATGTGACGACAACAGCTGCGACTGCGACACGCTTCTCTGGATGCGTCACGCTTTCAGCTCCCAGCGACACGCAGGCTTCTGTAGACAGAATTCTCAGTACGGAAACTCTGAGGGGAGCTGGAGGTGAAGTCTTTTGTCCCTGAGACTTCAGCAGGAGGCAAGCACAAGTTCAAGCCCTTGGAGCAATATTCTGCAAGATGATGAAAGCTCTGTTAAAGTTTCTTCTCCTTTCCTTGGCAATAAAGAAGCCACTGCAGGCCAACCCAGAAAACAGCACACTGGCAGAGGGGCAGTCCAAACTTCTGTAGCTTCCTTGGATCTTCTCCTTGTCAAAACGTTCGTCTTGTTCCCAGAAGTGATCTAAAGTCTTGGGGTTTGGGACCCCATATTTATACTACTTTTCTCTTTGTTCTCTGAAGGCAGAGAGGCCTCTCCCTAGTCCAAAGAAGTTCTTGTCAGTCCCGGAGCACTTTGTTGATAAGGCTCCTTCTTTTCTTTCACAGTGTAGGCCAGGGACATCACACACACCTCAGAAGGTGGAGCCAGCATTGTGAAGGGAAGGCACAGCCCTATTCAGGTCCCAGGTGCAACTCCATCTGCATGCCGATCTCTCTCTTCAGCACTGTGCTGACGCACCCTCTCTCCTGGAGTCCCCCAGCACCTGTCACTCAAACTCCAGACAAGGAATACACAACCTAGCAGAGGCAGGCTTGGATAGTTAGGCAAGAAAATACCTACTTTCTAAAAGTGGTATTTTCAAACACAAAATATTAAAGCCCACTTTACTAAAAGATGTATTTTATCATTCTGAGTTCAGGCATACTAAATTCGAATTTCTACCATGTTCCCTGAGTCAGTTAGGATTATAAAATGTAATAATCTAACTGCCTATTCTGGCCTACTGAGAACAGGTAGCCTTGAAATAGTGAAAAACGAAAATGGCTGTAATTCACTATTAGGACATGCGCCACACACACATCAGGGCTTGTCCTACCTCATCCTTACAATGCACCCTGCCCTTGGGTCTACCTTAGGGGTGTCTGATATGAATAAAAGGGAATGTTTGGGAACTGGCAAGTGGGTGCACTTGCCAAGTCGACATGGCTGTCACAGACTGCACACAGGCCTTGCAATGGCAGGCCTGAGACACACTTTACAAGCTGCTTCTGTGGGTGGCACAACCAGTGCTGGAAGCCCACCAGCAGCATTTGATTTACAAGCCCTGGGAACACATGGTGCACTGTACTAGTGGCTGACAATGTACTAGTGGCTGACAAGTAAATCAAATAACCCAATCATGGAGTCACTAATCTGTACATCAATTTAACATAGGGAGCACTTGCACTGTGGCACTGAATAGCAGTGGCACAGTGCCCAAAGCATATAACCAGCAAAACATATCAAAAACAGAGGAGGCAATCAGTAAAAATGGGAGGAAGACTCACGCCAATGATGCCAGGTCTAACACTAGCCATTGCACTAACATTGTATAAGCTATCCAGTAATTGCAGATATAGTTAGGCTGGTCGGCATTGCCTCAAACCCCTTGCTTTTAAAAGGGGCAAAATCCATCTCACTCTTTCTTTTGTATATAATTTACAGAAAAGGACCACATGAATTGTAGATTGTGTGGACAAGTCATCACAAGCGCAGCAACAAAGTACTCTTGACCAGTCATTTCTATTAGGATAGATGATCAATCAATGGAAAGTCCCAAATCTAAAACCCGTTAGCACATATATTTCATAACCTTTTAGACAGCATAATAAATAGGGCTGTATTTCATATGTGGTTAAAATCAATTGATGCTGTACAACAGTTTGCTTGTTAATTTCCAGTGTAAGTCTATTTTCTTCCAGATGGCTCATACAAAGTTGTTTAAATTCTTTCCTGGATATACAGTTAATTGACTCAGGGCAATTATATTACTCTGGATGCCCGGGATCGTACATAACGTTTTTTCTGTATTTCAACCAAAGGATCTTGGTTGCATGATCCAGCTTCATCTGGTCCTTTAATATATCTTTGTTTAGGCCCATACTGGTTGAAGTCAAATCCTGTGCCATAGTAATACTGGTTGGGCTTTGATGGTATCTATAATATATGGAATGCCCAGCTCACTGGGGCAATTATAAACAGGAGTACTGCTAGGTACAGATAAAATAAACCTTAAAAAAAAGAATTTTCAACATGCTGTATACAGTCAGCATCACTATAACCCCACACACCTGCCCCAAAGATAGCAATACTCGCACATTTGGCTTTATATATCTTAAGGAGCATCTCTGGGGGCCTTTTTCCTAGTTTCTTTGCAAAGTTGGCCACTGCTGCAGTTGATTTCATAAAGAGAAGACTCCTGCTTTTAACAGTCTCTCGCCAAGAACCAGAGCCATCAATCAAAATCCCGAGGAATGTAAACATTATAGCCCTGCTTTCCCCAAGGGGGAGGCTCCTACATTTCTGTCTCCCTTTACAACAGCTCATAACATAGTTTTTTTTTAGCGTTTAATTTTAATCCCACTGTGTCCATAAAGGTAGTATAGGAGGCGAGGGCTCTTTGTAGGCCCAGTTGTGTATGGGCCATTAGTTCTGGGTCGTCTGCATAGAGAAGGGAGACTATCGGTCGTTTGTTGATATATGGTGGGTCGCTTGCGCTTGCCACCATTACCTGTTCCAGGTTGTTTGTATAGAGCGTAAACAGGAATGGCACAAGGACGCAGCCCTGTCTGACCCCACTCTCTACTTTGAACGACGCTGTACATTCCCCCTTGGTTCCGTAACTAATCTTGGCGGTCGGCCCACTATATATTTGTCTTAAAACATGTATCAATAGTGGTCCACTTTTAATTCCGCCAGGATATCCCAAAGTTTACTATGAATAACACAGTCAAAAGCAGCTGTGAGATCCAAAAATGCTAAATACATTTTCCCTAGTTTCACCTGGGTATATTTACCTATTAAAAGACTAAGATTCAAAACCTGTTCTGTGGTCCCTAAACCCTGCCTCAAGCCGTACTGGACATCAGTTAAAACATTGAATTCCTCCGCCCAGACTTGAAGTCGATTTAAAACTATCCTTCCTGCGACCTTCATCAATTAATCTAATAAGGAGATAGGGCGATAGCATGGTTTTCCCGATCGCCCTTCTTGAAAATAGGTACTATAATTGACTCTGCCCAAGTCTTAATAAAGCATGCTTGGAGGACCCGTGTTATTAAAGGTGTTCATAGTGGGGGATTAGACCTAAATAAATCAATGAGAACCCCTTCTGGACTTGGGGCCTTCCCGCTTTTACTGGCGTTTATGGCCCTGATCACTTCCTCGTGTGTGAGTTGTAGATTAATTAGTGGGGAGATCTGAGAACAACCCCCCTGTTGGTTAAAAGGGAGACTGTCCCTTTCGGCATCTCCCTGTAAACTATACACGCTAGAAAAAAAATCAATCCATTTCTGCTCCTCTATAGCCACCACTAATGATGAGTTGTTCCCCCCAAAAAGGTGCATTGACTGCTTGCCAGAATGAAGCACTATCTTTCCTTAGGGAAGCTTCATGAAGGGTAACCCATGCATTCTCCTTTAGTTCCCTTATAGTACTGCGTGCTTGATTATACTCCTTCCTGCATTCTCTAATTTCCTCCTTATCCCTATCAGTTTTATTTAGGGCCGTTTTTAAGTTTTTATAAGCTTTGGTACAATTAGTATCAAATCAGCCCTGACTGCGGGTGTGTGCTTCTTTTCTTTCAGCCCTTAACAGATTTTGAATAACTGCAGTGATTTCAGAGAATGCTGCAAGTATATCTTCATGTGAGGTAGTTTCTCTCAGACAAGCTAAGATTGATTTATAGGCCTTCATTACAATTTGTTTATTTAGCTCCTCTTCATTACAACTAGACCATCGGAGAGAATAACCATTTAATTACCCCAACCTTATGTTCTGGGTCCACACTATTTGCTGGTTAGGTTGCTGCTCTGACATAGTTGAAGTCTAATGGTAATGCTTAATGGAAGGTGATCACTTAGTGCATTTTTGTGAACTTCGTAGTTTGCAATGAGAGAAGCATAGCAATTAGAGCCAATTAGAGCCGATTATAAAATCTATTGTAGATTCAAACCCCCTACCATTGAAGGTATGCAAAAAAATCTGCACTAGGGCGGCATACACAGTTAGCAAAATTGAGGTCATGCAAGAACATAGTCTCATTTAGAGTGTCACCCTGGTCTGAATGTAAAAAGTGATTCAGTGGGTCATTATCATTGATGATCTGACCACTATTGCCTGCCTCACTAATAGGGCATAGGCAAACATTAAAGTCCCCAGCCCATGTGATAATCACACCAAGATCTTTGATTTCCTTTATTTTCACCAGGTCTCAGTTAAGTGTCTTTAAAATTGCCCTGAATTGCTCTTTTTGTGCGTTATTATAGAAATTAATCAGGGCCAAAATACACTTGTTGTCTGTGTGGATTAAAACTATTTGGTATTAGATTTCAGATTTTGGCATCTCTATCTTTCTTGCCTTTACCAAGTTAGAGACATAAGTACAAACTCCACACGAGTGAAATGCAGGGGTATGGAATGTCTTATAGCCATTTATATGGATTTCGTCCGCCACCCAAGTTTCTTGGAGTCACAAGACAGTGAATTTCTCTATAAACTCCACCCAGACAGGGTCGTACAATTTATTTCGTAGACCTGCTACGTTCCAAATGAGTACACTTAATGTGACACCCTTTTGTAATACTGATTCCATACCCAGTTCAGCCTGTTTTGTAGGTGTTGTGCAGTTTCGCTACAATTACTATTTCCAGGCTGTGCGCATGTATCCCTAACAGTACATCTTGGGCCGTGTGCCAAGTGTACTGAGGTTACAGGTACTGATTGATCAGTAGTTAATGAAACAACCTCCTCGTTCCAATATGGGTCAGGATTGGCCTGTTTATGGGGTCCAGTTCTGATCTCGCAATACTTGACTTTACTGGGTAGTCAATCGATCTCGTCCAGCGTCTGAAGGGGCCTAAATCTGTTCGAGACCTCTAAATTAAAAATAGGACTGTGTGAACAGTTTATGGTTCGATAGTTTTCATTTTGTCTTATACCATACTTTGGCTGACTTTGTATAGGTGGATAATTTCTGTTACACCCTGTATTATACGGAGGCTGGTAGAAGAAACCTAAGGGCAACACATTTATCCCATTAGAGGAGATTTCTGTTTCCTGAACTCTATGGAAAATCTCCCTTACCAGGGGTGGAGATCCGAGGGTGAGGACAACACAATCTCCTTGAAATGCCTTTATACTGGGACCAATCCAACTGATTCTCCTAATAATTTTAAATTATTTAAACAGAGCATTGGACAGTTCTGTTCTGTTTCCCAGCCAATGTAAGGCTTTATTGCCAATGTGACCCAGTTTTCTTCCTCCCCCTGGTCAAGCGGCGTAATGTTTGCTACAAATCAATATATGGTGTGTAGGGGGGGGTAGGTTTAAGTTAAGTGAGCTAGATGCATTTTCTGAGGAGTAAAGCGGGGTCTGGACTCTTGGCATTGGTTCACTCACAAATCTATCACCCCGGCCTCTAATATCCCTCCCAGTCTCCCCGAGTTAGTAAGCCCCCCTCCTTATATCTAGGATTATTATGCAAGTTGGCTGGGGTCCTTTCACTTGAGCCTGTCTTATTGCCTGTATTACTGGCATCAGATTTTGTTGTGACAGTATGGGTCGTAACCTTCGGTTGTACATTATGGGATTTGATAATAGCTGCATTTGGCTCATAATTGTGCGTATTGCCCTTAGCTTAGCCTAGGTTCTGTTTTTTGTGTAATATCTAACAATCAACGTAAGAGTTTCAACAAATATGAGAAACAAAAGCAAAAGCCAAAGGTTCAAAGAGTCATAGGATTGCTGGCACCAGAATAGATTTCCAGTTAGTAAGGAGGTAAGATACACGTGCTCAGTGTGAACTAAAAGGACCCTCAGGCCCCAACTAAAAGTTGGTAGCCAGTTTTCTTCATTGGGTCCCAGATAGTTGAAAGGAAAATCAGAATTAGTGATTTAAAGTGAATTAAAAAGAGTGTGGGCTACTCCTCAAACAATTCATTTTAATGAGAGGGTAGCTCTAACTCTATTAAAACCAGTGAAACAAAAATGGACTGATAAGTGGTTGTGTTCATTTGAACCATTAAGTCCTAATAGTAGTGAAAGAAATAAAGAAAAATGGTCAACATGTTTCTGCTAATGAGCCCAAAGTCAGCTCAGCATTCGTCAGGACCAGAAAAGTAATTCTCACTCCATGGTGGACACACACTAAGGTATCCAGACCTATGGTGTGGGAAAAGAAACTAATACGACCTGATCTGTAAAAGTTCATGTGGAGAATTCTTCCAATGGCCTCTCCTCATTATAGGAGACCAAAACATCTGAAATGTAGATGCAGTTCCGGAGTTATACAGCATGCATACACGTGCATAGATGTGTTTATACCTAGACAATGTTTTGACACTCACAATGAGGGCTCATAAGTTAAACATGTTTGTCTCTATTTCTACATTTCAGATTTTTTGGTCTCCTATAATGAGGAGAGGCCATTGGAAGAATTCTCGGAATTTTCCACAGCCTGTGGGTTACAGGGTCTTTTCGGTGGTGGTAGCGTTTCCCTAATTGAAATATCAGAAACATTTTGAACGCAGCCATTTTTTAATGTCTTATCCGCCCTATTCCTTTGGCCCCCCCTGTTTCAACTGTCTCAACTGTACTATGGATTTTGTCCCTTATTTTTAATCCATATTTAGTATCTCTTCGACCGAGGATAATTGTTTTTCAATTGCTCCAACAGCCCTGGTTTAGTAGCTGAGCAGAGTTGAGCTCGAATTTTTGATCTTACAATGGGATTTCGGGGGATGGCTGGCTGTTGTCTTTCTTTTTCCCATTTTATTTATCTCAGTTCTGTCCGGTCCACACAAGATATTCAGGTTACCTCATCTAATTCACACAAGGGTCCGATGTTCTATCAAGAATATCTGTATACCCCTGTGTATGTGAGTAGTTTAGGTTTGCTCTGAACTGGCCCAGAGATTAGTCTAAAGAAACAACAAAGTACATTGTGGTAAAACAAACAAACAATCTGGTGCCTTACTTCCACCACAAGAGAGTGTCACTGTCAGGATTCAGGCCCAAACTCACAGATAAAAAGGAAATCTTGTTTCAAACTCCCAGTGCCTGTTCGAGGGACCAAGAGGGGTGGCCTAGCCCGGCTTACTTCGGTCTATGATGGGATCGTCTTGGCCCGGTCTTTGCCCGGGCCAAGCCCGGGCACGTCCCGCTATGCGGGACCGGCTCTGTGTTCTTATCTGCCTGTCATGTCGCCATGCCTGACTCCGTCTTGGATTTCCGGGTCAGGCATGGCGGAAGCAGATGGGGAGGGGCAGCACAACACAAAACCTGGCGACGAGGGTGGGATGCGAGGACACCCCCCTCCAACCCTGCAGGATGGGACAATAGCGCCGAGGTCGTCAGGACCGCAACAGGAAGCGTGCTAGTCATCCAAGCTACAAACTCTGCACAGCAGCCCATTTATGTGCCCCCAGAAGAGCGTTTCACAGGAGTAGTCCCTGTACCATCACCAGATGAAAGTGGCAACAGTGGGGTAAGAACATCACTTTCCCTACTTCTCAGCCCGGTGTAAAGAAGTCACATTTGGTGGCCATCTTGAAGTCAGGCGCCTCATAGGGGAAGCATTGTCACAAATCTGGAAGCCATCTTGGGGTCAGGCAATTATTAAAAGAAACCCCAAGCCCGCCAAAACACTTTTGAAGCTTCTGGAACGTCGTGGAAAGCATCAGAGAGGATAGCAACACGTCACCATGTCCACGCAACCTGATTCCACACGAGATGCGATGCCAGGCCCAGCTCAGGCTGCCCCACCTGGACCCATATTAATGGGGGTATCATTCCTGCGCCCCCCGAAGCCCTAATACTCACCTCAGGAAACAGCATGGGCCCCAAGTGGAAGAGTTGGATAGAGGACTTCGAAGACTTTATGAAGAGTTCAAGAGTAAATGACCCAGACCATCAGCTTATTGAGCTACAAAATCTAGTGGGCAAGGACATTGGGCAAATAATTAAAGAACTCCCTCCAGCAAATGCTGTGTCATATGCAGACGTAAAAGAAGCTTTGAACAGGAAATTCCTTCACAAACGTAACTTGGATTACAAACGCTACAACTTCAATCTCGCATCCCAAGAACGCGATGAGTCCATGGGCGAATTAATTTCGCGATTAAAGCGCCTGGCAAGATACTGTGAGTTTGACAACTTCAACACTGAAGATGCGCTTCGCTTATGTATCATCGAAGGATGCCAATCAGAGTCACTACGACGTCGGTTACTGAAGAAACACTACTCACTCGATGACATTGAGGAACTCACGCGTATAAATGATCAAGCTGAAGAACACGCAAAGAAGATGGAAGCTGGAAAGGCAGAAAAAAAAAAAGAACAAGCCCTCCGAGTTCAGTCCCAGACAGAAACAAGATGTCGGTCAGATCATCGACGGCTTGGGAAACCCACAAATTCGTCCCGTGGCGGGGCCAGAAACAGCCATCACACTGCTAAGGCTGTGGCCTGGATTACCCTTGTACAGGCACCTGCCCAGCCATGGGACAACAATGTCACAGATGCGGGAGAGATAATCACTTCGAAGCGGTGTGTCAAACTCGGCGTAAAGAAGCAGGATCAGCCAGACAAAGCAATAGAACGCACCACCACGTGAGGGCGTGCATGGAAGAAGAGACCGCTCAACTAGCTCGTCCAGCTCCAGCACCCAGTCGCAGGCCTCATATCGATTGCGCCGGTCGACATCAAGAGAATCGTCTGCCCTCACTCCTATATCACAAGATAGTGACTAATATGTGTGCATGGTGGCCGACCCAGACCGGTTAAAGAAATATCCAGACTAGGCATTCAAATGGGAAACTACTCTGCCAAATTTGTTCTGGACACAGGAGCATTACTTAACTACATCTGCACGACGGAATATCAGAAAATACGCCCGAAACCAAAGTTAGAACCAGCTACAGTGCTCGTCTACACGTGGATGTCCAAGAAACCACGGCCGCGCTTAGGACGATTTCCCACAACGCTAACTTACAAGGACAGGACAGTTCATACCCAAATCTAAGTAATAGAAGGCCCCAAAGCTGCTGATTGCCTCCTCAGCCTACCCATAGCAGAAAGGCTAAGGCTGGTGGAGATCTTTTTCAAAGTGGATGACTCACCTGATATAATAAACAAATTCTCGAAGCTGTTCTCAGGACTAGGAAAATTGTCCCTATCAAAGTCAAACTACACATAAATGAGCAAATAATGCCAGTGGCCCAACATCACAGGAAAGTACAGTTCCACCTCAAGCAGATGATGATGAGCTTCAAGACCTGCTAAGAGCGGACATCATAGAACGGTCGTCCAGACCAACTCCATGGGTGTCACCCGTTGTAGTCGTGCCTAAGCGAGGACATGAGAACAAAGAGCGCCTATGCATGGACATGCGAGCCCCAAATGCCGCCATTGAACGGGAAAGACATCCTGGACCTCACATCAGTGATATGATTACTCGCCTGAATGGAGCGACAGTATTGTCAAAATTAGATCTCAACAAAGGATACCACCAGCTCGAACTCCATGAAAAAACCAGATACATTACCACGTTTACCACACATCAAGGACTTTTCAGATATAAACGCCTCAACTTCGGCATCTCTTCTGCAGCGGAAATCTTTCAAGGAGCAGTGCGGCAAGTGATTCACCACATTACAAACTCATTCAACTACAGTGACGACATTCTTGTATTCGGTGCAACACGCGAAGACCATGACAAAGCTCTGGACGCGTGTGTCATGCCCTCCTCATTGCCAACCATACACTTAACAGAGACAAATGTGAGTTTCACAAGTCATCCCTCAAGTTCTACGGCCACATCTTCTCTGAAAACGGCATGAGGCCGGATCCCGAAAAAAAGTCTCAGCACTCGCTGACACTTCGCAGCCTTGTGATGTCAGTGACATTCGATCCTTTCTGGGCATGACCAGCTATTGTGCCCGATACATGAAAGACTATGCAACTACCAGCTACCCACTGCGAGAACTAAGAAGTCAAAGTCAAGCATTTCACTGGTCAACCATGTGAGCACGCATTTAACAAGATCAAGAAAGCTGTGAGTTCTGCTGCTCATTTGGCTTACTTCAACCCCAAACGGAAAACTAAAATCATAGTCGACGCCAGTCCTGTTGGCCTTGGTGCCATCCTGGCCCAGTATGATGATGAGAGAGACCAGCGTCACATCATAGCCTATGCCAGTCGCAGCCTCACTGACACAGAAAAAGCATACTCCCAACCGGAGAAGGAAAGTTTAGCAGTCGTGTGGGCGTGCGAACACTTCCACTTATTTGTGTATGGCAAGCACTTCACACTTATTACTGATCACCAAGCCCTAATCACCATCTTCGGCAACCCAAGAGCAAAGATGCCTCCAAGGATTGAGAGGTGGGGGATCCGCCTGCAAGACTACACGTACACCATCATCCACAAACCGGGAAAGACGGAGAACCCGGCAGATTACATATCACGTCATCCCCAAGCACTGACGCAGACACGCTACTCGCTAGCTGAAGAATACCTCCATTTCGTTATTGACCAAGCACGGCCACCTGCCGTCCCACTAGATGCCATTATAGAAGCCACTGCCAAGGATGCCACACTTCAAGACGTCATGCAACGTATACGCACAAACACATGGAGACATCTGGAGGACTTACACACTGCCATCGATATGCAAGAACTCTCATTCTTCAGGCACATCAAGGACGAGCTCACAATCAGTGCAGAGGGATTGATACTAAGAGACCGAAGAATTGTCATCCCTTGCCAACTAAGACAAGGGACCATCAATCTAGCACATGAGGACCACAGAGACATAGTGGCCACGAAGAAAGCACTGAGAGAGAGGGTCCGGTTTCAATCCCTCGATCAAATGGTAGAAGCCACGCTTCAAGACTGCCCTCAATGCCAACTAGTAGGGCGAGAAGAACCACATGCTCCACTGCAGATGCCCGATCTCCCAGTCAGCGTGGGGCAGCAAGTAGCAGTCGATTTCTTTGGCCTGCTAAAGTCTGGGAAATATGTCATTGTCATCATGGAAGAGTATTCCCGATTCCCCATTGCACACTAACTATCATCCACAAAAGCATCTGCTGTTATACCCATTCTCGATGAAGTGTTTGCAGCATGGGGAATCCCCAAGATAGTCAAGACGGACAACGGACCACCTTTGAATGGACATGAATGCACTGAAAAATCACTCCGCTATGGCCTCAAGCCAACGGGATGGTTGAGCGTTTCATGGCCACCCTGAAGAAAACAATACAACAAGCTGAACTGTCTCAGCACGATATTCAACCAGCACTCAACGAAGTACTGCGAGCATACAGAACCACACCACACAGCACCACTAACAGATGCCCTGCCACCCTGATGCTCGGGAGGGTGCACAGACAAAATATCGACTCCAAAATATCGAATGGACAAAATATCGAGTTAAAATATCGACAATAATAAAATATCAATAACAAAAATATCGTTGGTCAAAATATCGAATAAAATAATGATTAAAAAATATCGAGTACAAAAATATAGACTCAAAAAAATTGACAAGACAAAATATCTATAAATAGTCAAAGTAAAAAATTTCGATATTATGTAGAAAAAAGGTTAAAAAATAAAAATTTTATTAATAGTAATATATATTGTAGTTAATGTTTAGGAGCGGGATGTTGGGTTAATAGGGGATAAGGGTGGGGAGTGATTTAATAATAATTAATTAATTAATATATGTTTGTAAATATTATTAATTAATAATTAATTGGTAATTAATTATTATTAATTAGTTAATTAATTAATATAATTTTGTACATAATTTTAATTAGTAATTAATTGGTAATTAAATAATATTAATTAGTTAATTACATTAATTAGAGTAATTTATTTATATATAATTTTTAGTTATTGTTAATTAATTAATTGGGAAAAATAATATTAATTATTAAATTAAATTAATTACAGCTAATGTGCTAATATATTTACTTTATTGTTATTGTTAATTAATAATTAATTGGTAATTAAATAATATTAATTAATTTTGGGTAAAGGGGTATTTTTAGGGTTCAGGGTCAGTTTTCAGTTTTTGGGTAAAGAGGTATTTTTAGGGTTCAGGGTCAGTTTTCAGTTTTTGGGTAAAGGGATATTTTTAGGGTTCAGGGTCAGTTTTCAGTTTTTGGGTAAAGGGGTATTTTTAGGATTCAGGGTCAGTTTTCAGTTTTTGGGTAAAGGGGTATTTTTAGGGTTCAGGGTCCGTTTTCAGTTTTTGGGTAAAGGGGTATTTTTAGGGTTCAGGGTCAGTTTTCAGTTTTTGGGCAAAGGGGTATTTTTAGGGTTCAGGGTCAGTTTTCAGTTTTTGGGTAAAGGGGTATTTTTAGGGGTCAGGGTCAGTTTTCAGTTCTTGGGTAAAGGGGTATTTTTTGTGTTCAGGGTCAGTTTTCAGTTTTTGGGTAAAGAGGTATTTTTAGGGTTCAGGGTCAGTTTTGGGTTTTTGGGTAAAGGGATATTTTTAGGGTTCAGGGTCAGTTTACAGTTTTTGGGTAAAGGGGTATTTTTTGGGTTCAGGGTCAGTTTTCCCTACTGTTTTATATTATGTTACTATATATATATATATGTTTTAACAAATAAGATTGTAAAAAATTATTTTTATTATTTTCATTTATTATTTAATTATTATAAGTTAATTTAAGTATTTTTAAGTATATTTTAGTAATTAAATTTGAATATTAATTTAATTTAACACTGTTTTTAATAAAGTCGATATTTTTTACAACTATATTATTGTAAACGATATTTTGTACTCGATATTTTTGTACTTACCTGTTTGTAGATACAAACTCGATATTTTGACTGTCGATATTTTGTCCACGATATTTTTGCAAGTCGATATTTTGTTTCTCGATATTATTTCAGTGATCCGCTCGGGAGGACCCCGCGCACCAGGATACCAACGTCGGATGCCGTTATACAATCCAGACTTCCGACTGCGGATCATGAGACACTAATGAACCTCAACAGAGGCAGGAAAAAAAAGATGAAAGAATATGCTGACAATCGTCATCATGCAAAGACGTCTGACATTTAAGAAGGAGACTGGGTACTAGTGAGGCAGGAGCGGAGAACCAAGGCCGGCAGCCGCTACCTTGCTCACCCGCTACAAGCAGTGAAGAGGAAAGGGACCATGATTACAGCTGCCTCCACAAGAAATGTGCAAAAACCACATTTGATGGACAGAATGCAGAACAATGTCATACATTCACCCCAGTACAGAGATCTGGGCCTAAGCCCATTGTTTTTTTGCACTCCACACCACCACAGTTCAGACATGGCCATATGCAAATCAGTCTGAACCTGTGCCTCATGGGAACAGTCCAGCCCGAACTGCCAAGCCATGCCTTCCCCGGACCGGAAACAAGCTTCCGAGGACCGGTTTCTGGCATTCCAGCTGTCTTCAGACCGGCTTGCTTGAATCCAGTGGTGTGGAGAGCATGGGACTCACGTCTGAGCATACCCATCCCACTCGGGGTGACAAATGCAAAAACCACAGTTGATGGACAGAATGCAGAACAATGCCAGTACAGAGATCTGGGCCTAAATCCATCGTTTTTTTGCACTCCACACTGCCCCAGTTTAGACATGGCCATATGCAAATCAGTCTGACCCTGTGCCTCATGGGAACAGTCCAGCCCCAACTGCCAAGCCATGCCTTCCCTGGACCGGAAACAAGCTTCCAAGGACCGGTTTCTGGCATTCCAGCCGTCTTCAGCCCGGCTTGCTTGAATCCAGAAGAAATGTGTCACATTTTAAGAAGTGCAATCCAATGGCATATGATCAAGAAGATGAAGCGGACGAAGACACAGACGCCTCAGACCCAGAAACCGGCTAGCTCCCAGAACGTCCTCGTGTAAGTGACACGGATGAAGTCGGAGAGCACCTGCATCCCCGCCTGCCGCAGAGGGCCATTTGAAGACCAGTTAGACTCATTGAAGAACTTTGAAGAATCAAAGGACTTAAGGTGCCTGATAAATCACAAAATGGGGAGATGTTGTGTTGCCATGCCTCACTCCGTCCTGGATTTCTGGGTCAGGCATGGCGGAAGCGGATGGGGAGGGGCAGCGCGAGAGAGCACCAGTTCGAAGGTGCAGAGTAAAGAATAAAGACGCCTTGCAATTACCTCGTATCTGCGTGATTATTTAAACGTATGACGCAAAACTGCCAACCTCCAGGGGCATTGGGAGAGTGCAGCTGTCCGGTTGCTGACCGCAGGGGTAGTGGAAAAAGTGCTGGTGCTGGCTGGTGTTGCAGAGCGGTCTGCCACAATACGGGACCAGCTATGTGTTCTTATCTGCCCATCTCCGGGGGCCGTAAGAAAGTGCAGCTGTCCGGTAGTCAAGAGCAGGGTCAGTGGAAAAGGTGCTGGTGCTGACTGGCATTGCAGAGCCGTCTCATAGCGTTGCATAGTCAATTAAGGCTTTAAACCTAATTTGGATAATTTTGATAAAAAGTAAAAAACAACCCCAAACACCTTTTCAAACTCTGGTCTTCTTATGGACAGATGATGATGCCATTCATCTTGAGTATAAAAAGCAATTACCAAATAGGATAATGCATTAATCTTACTGATAACGTTCTCACTGGGTCTATATAATCTAGTTTTACTAGAATTTGTCCAACATACCATAGTAACATTTTTGGTAAAATTGGCGGAGAGTTCAAGCTGGGCCATAAAAGCAACAAAGCAATCCAAAAGCATATTAAGGCAGTTAGCACTTCTAACTAAGAAGACCATGTTATTAGCATAAAGCAACACAGGATTAGGTGTGCAAACCTACTAAAAGTATATCCATACCTTGACTAGCCAAAATATGACTAAGACCATTAATATTTGAAGTAAAAAGAAAAGGTACTAAAATAGAGCCTTGGTGGAACCCCCTGCTTAAATTAAAATGATCTGTACACTCAGCTCCGGGACAATGTCCCACCCTAGTTATGAAATCCCTTTGCAACTGACATAAGAAGTTAACAATGGATTCATCTGAACTTGGCCAAATAGGTTGTGCTTTTACGGAGCTCCGCTGAGCCAGCATGAATCCGTCGTTCCAATCCGTCCACAGCCCTGAATTTGAACACTCGGGACATCTCCAGTGTCCCTGAAACCCTCAAGCACCGATTTCAGCAAGATTGGAGCGGAGCGGAGGCGCGGATAGCGATAATCCAGAGCCCTGCTCCGGGCGACATTCACTGAGACCTGGGACGCAAGATGGCGGCGCCCTGAGACGCGGCGCAGACGGAGAGTCGGAAAGAATCGGAGCGCCGGGGGTGGTGACCGGGAGGGGAGCTGGTAGGTGCGGAGTTGTCGGGGCAGTGTACCCGCCTCCACCCCCTCTGAACAAATCCTGTGGTCCCCCGAAAGGGATTCCTGTGGTCGGCGTGGAGACCGGAGGAGCCCGCCCCCTCGGAACTGAGAGACGGACCAGGGAGCGGTGGAGGGAGGGCCACAGCCTGCCGTGGTGCTTGAGTGGAGGCACCTGCCCGGACGCGCCCCGCTGACTCCGACCGCTGGAAGCCACCGGGGGTGGTTGAACCGCGCTATTGACGGTGGGGCCCGGCCGGAGGACCCACGGAGCCCCACCCTGCTGTGCTGCTTCCCTGTTGCCATGTGGCGTTCCTTCAGCCTGGCAGACCCGGGTGCCCGTGTGTGAAGGCCCCAGTGGACACTGTGACAGCCGACCCAGATCCGGGGACGGCGGGGGCTGGGGGTTGTGATCACTTCACCGGGCCTACGGGGCACCCCCCCCCTCTCTTGGGTGCTGGAAGACTGCGGTGAATAACGGAGGCCCCAAATAAGGTTGCACCACACTGCTGATGGCTAGATAAGGTCGGAAGATCCCTGGGAACCCGTTGTGTTGCTTATCCAGGCGGCATAGGAATATCCACTGGCCAGGCGGACGTTGAGACTCGTGACTGGAAACACGGTGAGCGGCAAGATTAGTCGAATCAGGCATAAGGGTAGGTGGGAGCTGCAGTGACGCCATTGGACTTGCGGGGCTCCCTCTGTCGGCGGCCCCCCCCTTTTCTAACCACTGCCTACAGGATTGCCAGTGAGATACCGGGCTGTCCAGCGTGACCCCATACCAACACCTGAGGATCCCTATGCCCCCATCCCAACCGTAAGACACCGGTCACTTCAAGGGATCCGCCGGGCTCTCTGTCAAAGCCCAGCTCCCCTGAGTTACTGTTCAGTTCTGATGGAGGTTGAAGACAGTCCGACCCCACCCTGAAACTGCTTGTTCCAGCACACTAGTTTTAAAACAGTAATGGGCTAGTAGAAATCATGGAGCTTGATAGCTTTAATGTGATACCCTGGTTTAAACATGTTAAATTCTGGTTCACCTTAATAGGATTGTCACATTATTGGGAACAACCAGATATACTTCCACCAAATTCAAAAATCATGGTAAAAAGGTGTTTTTGGTCGTATATCTCAGGTATGATCATAAACGCTCCTTCTAATGGGTCACTTGTACAAAGATTCCTTAACTTCAAAGATGATCCATTTTTCGAGTTGTTTCTGGATGAAATAGAACCACCGCTAGCAAAGACCTTATTTCTGAAATTCAGATATGGAAACCTTCAAATTGGTTCAACACTGGTCCGTTGGTCTGATGGTGTAAACTCGGCGAATCGTGCAGAGGGTGAATTTTGTACCATGTGTGGTGGTAACCAACAGGAAAATGAGCTACATATCCTCTTCTTCTGCCCAATATACGCAAAGGCGAGAAGAAGATGGATTAAGCCCATATGTTTAAGATTAGGTGTAAGAACATGTTCTCAGGCCCTAAGGATCCTCTTGACCGATAGTAGTCAACCTATCGTATTTAGTGTTAGTAGATTTTTGCACAGTATCTTTTTCCAAAGGAAAAAATTGGGTCATAAACTGTAAAATACAATGTACCAAAAGTGTCGTAGACATGTTACAATTGTTTTTTGTTTTAACTGAGGGACAACTGATGAACTCTCATTTCTGTCGCCTGTACTTGATGAAATTTATTTCTGTCACCCACATTTGTTCCTATTGATTTAGAACAATTATCATGACTTTCAGACTTCTTAATCTTGATTTTAGAATCGACATGAAAACTGAATGAATTTTACAGTATGTTATGTATTTTAATGGAATGTTTTATTGTGTTAATGTATTGTTCTTTTATGGTATTCATGCCGAAATAAAGATAAAAATTGAATTGAAATGAATTGAAAACAGTGCACTAAGAACCAGAAGCTCAAGGGAAGGGGGAAAGTGGATAAAATAAAAAAGAGAGACAACACAGTTCGTGCGTTTCCACGGTAGAAAAGCTGCTAAAATCTGTGGCCCTCTCTGAATTCTGTAGAAACTGGCGCCTAATGAAACATAAACAAAGAACAGATAAGTGCAACCTATCCCTAAATGTGTTCCTGACTAAACCTTAATCTTATTAGAAATTATCTTCTAAAAGTACCTCTTGGATCCTGGTCTCAAGCTTCCAGGTTTGGAATGTGTTACTGTTCTGGGATGTGCTTTCTATTACTGTAAAACTTCTGTAAAATCAAACGAATATCATTATCAGAATTACCAACGTCTAACATTCACCTTAATATAACTAAAGCCTAAATTCTTAATAGCAAACTCACTTTTCACACATTTCCAGACTTTTTATAAAACAAATACTGTACTTTTATATCAAAATACAGCAGGTATTTTGTGCAAGTCCTTGATTTACTGTTTGCCTTGCTGTCAATGGTTTCCTCTGTTCGATTCTTTAAAAAGTTCCATGTAAAACAGTGTTTATTTCACAAAGTTCCACAAAGTATTCTTGTAACAAAGGGTTTGAACCACAAAGTTCGTGGGAGATATCTTGTTCCAAACTGTCTTGAATTCAGAAATCGCTGATAAAGTTCTTTCAGGCAATAAAAGGTTTTGCACTTACTTGTTGCTCAAAAGGGATACTGATCAGTCTAACCTTGACCTCTTTCTCTTTTGCAGGTCGATTGCAGTGGACAGAAGAGGGACTGAGGCAAGAAGTAGCCGGAAACCAGATGAAGGAAGAGCCAGAAGTCAATGAAGGTCTGGAAAGAGCAGGAGTGCCAGCGCCGAAGGATCTGTTCTCAGGTAAGTGGGAGGTAGACGAGCACAAGCACTGGGTGAGGCTCAGGGGCTGCCTTTTATAGACAGGGCTGGGTGTGGTTCGAAGAGCTGGGTGTGGTTCGAAGAGCTGGGTGTGGTTCTCACAAGCAGGTGTGCAGAGCTTCAGTTATTATGCATAGAGTTGAAGTAACACATGGCCTAGGGAGGAGTGTTCTAAATAAGCCTTAGTAAAAGCAAGGTCCAATGTTATCTAAATAAGCCTTGGTAAAAGCAAGGTCCAATGTGCATACAAGACAGCAATGTCCAAACTTGTGAATACATTGAGCAACATACACAGAAGTCTTAGGGAGGGGCTGAGATAACAAGAAAGGCTTTCAGTAGTATGTTTAAAGAGAGCTATTACAGAGACCACTAGTGCAATGAGAGGGGACATTCTCTTTGCTGTGCACAAACCCTAACAGTCGCCCCCCTCAAAGGCCCTCCTACTGGACGGGGTTTCCCTGGATTTTTTAGATAAAACTGTCTAATCAACCGTGGGGCATGTACATAGGACGCTGGTTCCCATGAATTCTCAGTTTCGTCATATCCTTTCCATTCTACTAAATAAAACAGATGTCCATG
Source organism: Lissotriton vulgaris (assembly GCF_964263255.1). NCBI lineage: Eukaryota > Metazoa > Chordata > Amphibia > Caudata > Salamandridae > Lissotriton > Lissotriton vulgaris. Next base: position 1,615,714,662 of record NC_141687.1, on the reverse strand, counting down.
AATTCTTTTTGCGTCTTTTATGCTTTTCACTTCATATTCTAGATTTCCCTTAATTGGTATGGGTGGAGGTGGTGGTTCGGGTCGGGTATTTGGGTTGTACGGCTTAAGCAAGGACAAATGGAATGTAGCATGTACTGGGTATTCTTTTGGTAAGTCCAATTTTACTGTTACCGGAATTACTATGGCAGTTATACTAAAGGGTCCAATGAAACGTGGTTGCAGCTTTCGGGATCCCTCTATATTTAGGTTCTTTGTGGAGAGCCATACTTTGTCACCGATTTTATACATTGGAGCCTCAGATCTGTGTTTGTCTGCTTGTCTTTTTATGCTTTCTTTGTACTTTAATAAATGTTTCCTGGCCTTGTCTTGTATGTCACCTAATCTCGTTAGTCTATCTGTTACTGTAGGCAATAGGGAATATTCTAATAAAATGGGTATAGCTCTCGGATGATACCCCTGCATGAAATAGAATGGTGAGCAAAGTAGAGCTGCATGCTCAGTATTATTATAAACAAACTCCGCTACAGGGAGAGCTTCCAACCATTCACTAGAATAATCAGCCAATAAACAACGTAGCGTTTGAACTGAGGTTTGGTTCAGTCGTTCAGTTTGTCCATCTGTTTCTGGATGGAAAGCAGTGGATAATGCCACATCTATTTTCAGTTTTTCGCATCATTTTTTCCAAAATCTAGAGTTGAACTGGCTACCTCGGTCTGACACCACTTTAATTGGCAAACCATGTAAACGCACAATTTCTCTTATAAAAATATCGGCAAATCCTGCGGCAGTTGGCAATTTCCGTAATGGTACAAAATGTGCCATTTTAGAAAAAAATCCACTATCACTAATACTGTTGTGAAGGATTTTACTGGTGGTAAACCTACAATAAAGTCTACACTCACAGTGTGCCAGGGTTGTTTTGGTGATGGCATTGGTATTAACAAACCGTCAGGGGCCTTATGAGAAGATTTATGTCTTGCACAAACTGGACAGGTAGTGACAAATTGCTTAATGTCCTTACTCATATTGTCCCACCAAAAGTGTTTTCGCACATTTTCCAGGGTTTTTACCCAGCCAGGATGACCTGCCAAAGGTGAGGCGTGATGCCAAATTATCACCTGTGTTTGTAATTCTGTGGTGGGCACTAACAGCATGTTGTCGTGATACAATAAACCTTGTTGTATTGAGTTATGGGAATCCTTTAACCAATCTTGAGGTGCCATTTGCATGTGTGCATTATATAGATCTGTGATGAAATCTGTTGTAAATAGAAGTCCAGAGCCTGGTGTATTATTAGGTTACTTTACTCAGGCTGGGTTGACAGGCTAAATATAACAAAATCCTTCTGTTGTAATGGTGCCAAAAGTTTTTTGGGAGGAATAATGGGTTCTCCTATTTTGTCTTGTTTCATGTCTGAGGTATGTCCGTATCTAGATAACACATTAGATTGAATTTGTTGTGCACCTGGTCTATAGGTTATAATGAAGTCAAATGTACTAAAAAAATGTAACCAGCGCATCTGACGTGGAGTTAATGCTTTTAGTGATCCAAAGAACTGTAGGTTCTTATGGTCAGAAAAGATGGTAACAGGGTACTTGGCTCCCATTAAATGGTGCCTCCATTCAGAAAAGGCTACTTTGATAGCTAATAGTTCTCTTTAAGCCACCGTGTAATTTTGTTCAGCTGGTAATAACTTTTTGGAATAGAAGGCTACAGGATGTATGTATGTATTTGTATGTATTGGTAAACTTTTATAGCGCATGTCTGTCACCCCACGGGTATCCTGGCGCTTTGACTGAAAGGATCCTGCTGCGCACCCTACTGATTTAAGAACTAAGAAGATGCAGTCCTAGGAAAGAGATGTGTTTTTAAATTTTTCTTGAAAGAGACAAGGTCATTCATACTTCTCAATCCTAGCGGAAGAGTGTTCCATAGTCTGGCTGCCGTAAAGCTGAAAGATCGTCCACCCAGCCGTGATCTCAGAACTTTAGGCACCACAGCAAGGTAGGCAGAAGCCGAACGAAGGGATCTGGACGGAGTGTACCAATGGAACATGTTCTGAAGTGGCACTGGGCCTTGTCCGTGAAGGGCCCTGAATACGATACATAGAGATTTAAAATCGATCCGTTGAAGGATCGGTAACCAATGAAGGTCTCTTAATGCCTGGGATGAGGAGTCGTCGCGGCGGCGAGCAAGCGCTAATTTGGCTGCAAGATTTTGCACCTGTTGCAGTTTTCCTATCAAGGTAGCTGGTGCTACAAGAAATAGAGCATTGCAGTAGTCCAGGCGGCTTACGATGATGCTCCTCACCACCTCTGGCCTACTATCCATGGGAAGCATCGGGAGAACCTTTCTCAACATACGAAGCAATCCCATGCAAGTACTCACTGTTTTATTGATGGCTGCATCCAGTTGGAGATTGGACCCAAACATCACTCCCAAATTATGGACCGAGGTGGTAGACACAGTCGTACTTTGGAAGGAGGGTGGCCAGAAATCCGGCGGAAGAGGTCTAGGGACGCGGTCAGTGGTGCAGTGTAAGACTTGATAGTGTGCATTTGACTGTTGGGGTCCTGAGGCGGAAGCCGGGACTGCTGTTAGAGTGAGTGAACATAATTGTACTGCTGTACTGCTGATCACTTTTTAAAAAGATTAACATTTTAAAAGTGTCTTGTTTGTTTATTTAACCCAAAATGGTGGCTTGGCCCAATGGGAGGGAGGGTAGGCAGGGCCTGAACATAGAAAACCAAAAATGTGCCTATGCCTCCAAAAAATGCAATAATGCAAACACTGAATGATTAGAGATAAACCATAAATTTATTAGTTTATCTCGACAAAACTTTTGTCATTGAATCAATACGTAAGTTACAAAATTCACTTATTTTAGGAGCAGACAAAGAGAGAACCATCAACTTCCTTTCTAGCCGTGTGGAAATCAATCGAACAATGTGTATGTATTTACAGTGAACAATTATAAAGCAAAAACATTGCACTAAATCGTACATACATGGACATTAATGAATCAAAAAGAAACTTTTTAAGGAACAGGTGAGCGATCACAGTTTGAAAAACATAAGTACAGCAACATATGAGAGCAGGGGTGAATCTTTCAAATACAACAACCCCTGGCTCATGAAGTGAATTCGTTAGTGTAAATAATCACAGTAAGCCCATTTTAAGAAAATGTGACTATCAAAAGCCATTAGTGTGAAGACAAGTGTATGAGTTCAAATGTCAAAAATGCCGACGCGTTTCCAATCCTGCCAATGGTTTACAGGATTTTCATCAGGGCGGGGAACGAGTCCATGGGAACTGTTTTCCAAAAAGAATAAAAAGTTTGTTTTAGTAAACTATAAACAAACGCCATTGTGTTCAAATGCTAAGTGAACCGCATTGTGGTGCGGCATACCTTGAAGGTAGTGGCCTATGTGGCTTCTATTTTGGAATTAGCGCTTTGGCTCTTTGAGTCAGGCGGGTCTGGGCTGTAACAAGAAAAAAGACTACTGTCACTGATTTGGACGTGACTCAATGCACGCTGAAGAAAATAACATTGAAGAAAAATGTTTACCTTGAGTCTTTACAACATTAAGTCAAGGCAACCGGTAGCAGGATTATTTTTCAATTATTTGCTGTGGGGACAGAAATGAAAATGACGATATTTTGAAAAGTGGTGCCAAAGCGGTAAAAGAACAGGCACTTGAGCGTCACCGCTCCGATGGGAACACTTACTTTTGAAAGTTGAACACGGGCGGAGGGGTCGGACCGGTGTTAACAATGGAACGCTGTCCGTTCTAAAAAATAAACGGGAAAAGGAGGCTAGCAACTGGGCGCTCAGTCACGCAGTGAAAAGATAAAAGCTAGCATTCAATGGCAGGTGAAGAAGGGATCACTCGCTTACCAAACAACGCCACGGGGGGCTCTACTAGACTGCATCCTTGCTTCTACCGGCACCTACAGGCTTTAGTTGTCCAGGGCGCTGCCGGTACTGGGTGGTGATAAAAGCATGTGTATGCTGACAGCCAATGGGATGAGTTAAGGGTGCTACTGCATTGTGGGAAATGGAGTCCAAGTGAGGAGTCAAGCTCGATTAATTTCACTAAGCGTGTTTAAGCCCTTGTTCACACTATCAAATCGCAGTATGAGGTATGCCTCCTTACGCAAAAGCATAGTTTCTACATTGGGGTAGCGTTTAGAGTCCAGCCAGACAAGTGGTGTCCATTTGAAATCGTTTTCAGTGTGCTGGTTATTTACGAAGTGTTCCACCATGGGTGCGGTCATTACTCGTTTTTTTATCCGAGATCGGTGTTGTGTGATGCGTGCATTAATGGCTTGATTTGTCTTGCCAATATAGACCTTGTCACAAGGACAGATCACTGCATAAACGATATTTTTTGTTTTGCAGTTGGTGAATGCATCGTGTGTCCATTTGATGCCATGATTAATGAAGGTGTCCCCTTCAATTGTAGAAGAACATGAAACACAGTTACCACATTTGTGGTGCCCAGTGATTGGTCTGAGGTTCCACTGTGATATGAGGTCACTTTTGGGCGGAGGAATATGGGTGTCTGCCTTGATGAGATGCTGACCAATATTTGGATTCTTTCTCATTGCAAAGATAGGTTTGGGCAGAGGGTGCTCCATTGTTTCAAGCAAATGCCAATTGTTTCGGATGATGTTTTTGAATTGGTTCGTGTGTTGACCGAAGGTAGTCACACAAACCAATTGATCTGATTGCTTTCTTTCTTTAACCTGAAGGAGTGTCTCCCTCGGGGTGAACTTCGCCCTGTTTTTGGCATGCTTTAGTAATTTCTTGGGGTATCCTCTGACGACCATCTCATTACAGAATCTTGTTGCGTGGGATTCAAAATCCTGTAAACTGGTACAGTTGCGTCTTATGCGCAGCAGTTGCCCATAAGGTAAATTATCCTTAAGGCTTTGTGGGTGTGAGCTATTGTAATGCAGGATTGTATTCCTGTCGGTAGGTTTTTTGTGCAAAGATGCCGTCAGTCCAGATACGCTGGTACCTACTAGGACGTCCAGGAAAGTCATCTCTTTGGAACTCGAGTTCATCGTAAACTTAATGTCTTGGTGTCGTGAATTCAACCATGCATGGAATTGATCAAGTTCGGTCTGGCTCCCCTGCCACAGGAGCCAGACATCGTCTATGTATCTCAACCAGTGAATCATGTGATGTGAAAAGGGGTTGTCCTTATAGATAAATCGTTCCTCATATTGGGACATGTAGAGCACCGCCAGCTCCGGCGCATAAGGACAGCCCATGGCTGTCCCTTTGATTTGTATGTAGAAATCACTCTCAAATCTAAAATAGTTACTCCGAAGAGTCAATTCAGCCAATTCCACAATAAATGCGGTTGGAACCCGGTGGGGTCGCTCGCGTTTTTCTAGGTATAGTTCAATAACCTCTAAAGCCTCATCCTGAGGTATTTGTGTGTAAAGAGAAGCGACATCTAGTGTCACCATCAATTCCGTTGTCTCATCAAATGAGTGTCCTTCAATGTGGTTAATGAAATCAGTCGTGTCTCTCAGAAGCGATTTGACTTGTTCTATACATGGTTTTAAGAAAAAATCAATGTATTTGGATATTGGTTCGAGCACTGAATCGCAACCGGACACAATGGGTCTGCCCGGGGGTATCTGATCGTTCTTGTGGATCTTAGGTAAGAAGTAGAGAATTGGCGTTCTAGGTGATTTTTTGTTTAGATATTCATGCTCTTTTGGTCCTAAGAAGCCTTCAGCTAAGGCTCTTTGGGTGATTTGTGCTATTTTGCCCTGAATCATAAGGACAGGATCCTCTTTAGATGGTCTGTACCAATCCTTATTGTTTACATGCTGTTGTCCTTCGGTGAGATACATGGGTCGGGGCCATAAGACCACCGCACCTCCCTTGTCCGCCTGTTTTATAATGATGGATGTGTCCAATTTCAGGTCAGTAATTGCCTTTTGGGTGTCTTTGCCAAGATTGTTTTTGACAAAGCTGCTTTTTTTCTCAAGCTTAGTAAGGGAGGACAAAACTGCTTGTTCAAAAGCAATGATTTGTTTGGGAATGTTTGTCATTGGGGTAAACCTGGATTTAACCCTTAGTCCAGTGGTTTCCTGGGAGGACGTCATTTCAGTACCAGCGAAATGGGCTTTCAGCCTCAATTTGCGACAAAAATCAAGTGCCTCAAGTTTTAATTTTGTAAAATCAGTCCTCTTAGTTGGGACAAATTTCAGGCCCAAGCCAAGAAGCATTTCTTCATTCTTAGTCAATAGTTTGTCAGAGAGATTCACTATGGTAGATGAGTCTAGTTGTTGTAGTTCTTGTTGCGGGTGCGCATTTGCCATGGTTGTTTGAAGCGCGGCCGCGTTTGGCCGCCCCTGGCTAAAAAAGGAGTTGATCCCCTACCCGCGCCCCGTGTTTTGGAATTAGATTGTCTGGAGTCAGAAGAAGAGTCGGAGGAAGTAGTATCAGAGAATGTAATAAATTTGTTTCTGGATCTCCCTTGAAATGTGTTTAAAGCTCCTCTAGATTCGCCAGAGGTGTAAAAATCTTCCCTGAGAAATGGGTACACTTGTTCAAGTCTAAAAGATTTGGAATCCTTTTCAAATTGTGTTGTTTTAATGTTGAGCGAGTAATCTTTGAATGATGCGATCTCTTTTTCTATTTTGTCCAACAGTATCTTCGCATCACTTGTGGTTTGGGTGTCATTAATAGTTTTGATTAACTCCTCAATCTCCTTCTCTTCTTGACTGCAGATCCTCTGTGCTGTCTCAATGGTGTGCACCATTAAGTCTCTACTGCATTTAGTATTTATCTGACTAAATCCCTTTTTATACTCAGCATCCTCCGTGAAAATTACGGGAATGTTCTTGACCTGGAGGCCCCAAGGGATAGTACCTGCTTTAAGATGTTTTAATAGAAAGTAACCGTGAAGTTCAGTTCTAATATGTTTTTTCTGAAGACGTATTAGCTTATCCGCCTCATTTTGTTGTTTAGCTGAGGTGCTAAGGGAAATGGATGAAAATGGCAAAGATTCAATAAGATTTTGAATGTGGCTTTCTGAGAAGGATAGTGTGTCTTTGTCTGCCATGCTAGGCAAGGAGAACCCTTGCAACACCCTAATGGTGATGTGTATTACTGAAACAGGGGACGTATTCAAACGTCGCTCCCAAACCACTCGGACAAGAGTCCGCTCAGAACATTAACCCAAAATGGTGGCTTGGCCCAATGGGAGGGAGGGTAGGCAGGGCCTGAACATAGAAAACCAAAAATGTGCCTATGCCTCCAAAAAATGCAATAATGCAAACACTGAATGATTAGAGATAAACCATAAATTTATTAGTTTATCTCGACAAAACTTTTGTCATTGAATCAATACGTAAGTTACAAAATTCACTTATTTTAGGAGCAGACAAAGAGAGAACCATCAACTTCCTTTCTAGCCGTGTGGAAATCAATCGAACAATGTGTATGTATTTACAGTGAACAATTATAAAGCAAAAACATTGCACTAAATCGTACATACATGGACATTAATGAATCAAAAAGAAACTTTTTAAGGAACAGGTGAGCGATCACAGTTTGAAAAACATAAGTACAGCAACATATGAGAGCAGGGGTGAATCTTTCAAATACAACAACCCCTGGCTCATGAAGTGAATTCGTTAGTGTAAATAATCACAGTAAGCCCATTTTAAGAAAATGTGACTATCAAAAGCCATTAGTGTGAAGACAAGTGTATGAGTTCAAATGTCAAAAATGCCGACGCGTTTCCAATCCTGCCAATGGTTTACAGGATTTTCATCAGGGCGGGGAACGAGTCCATGGGAACTGTTTTCCAAAAAGAATAAAAAGTTTGTTTTAGTAAACTATAAACAAACGCCATTGTGTTCAAATGCTAAGTGAACCGCATTGTGGTGCGGCATACCTTGAAGGTAGTGGCCTATGTGGCTTCTATTTTGGAATTAGCGCTTTGGCTCTTTGAGTCAGGCGGGTCTGGGCTGTAACAAGAAAAAAGACTACTGTCACTGATTTGGACGTGACTCAATGCACGCTGAAGAAAATAACATTGAAGAAAAATGTTTACCTTGAGTCTTTACAACATTAAGTCAAGGCAACCGGTAGCAGGATTATTTTTCAATTATTTGCTGTGGGGACAGAAATGAAAATGACGATATTTTGAAAAGTGGTGCCAAAGCGGTAAAAGAACAGGCACTTGAGCGTCACCGCTCCGATGGGAACACTTACTTTTGAAAGTTGAACACGGGCGGAGGGGTCGGACCGGTGTTAACAATGGAACGCTGTCCGTTCTAAAAAATAAACGGGAAAAGGAGGCTAGCAACTGGGCGCTCAGTCACGCAGTGAAAAGATAAAAGCTAGCATTCAATGGCAGGTGAAGAAGGGATCACTCGCTTACCAAACAACGCCACGGGGGGCTCTACTAGACTGCATCCTTGCTTCTACCGGCACCTACAGGCTTTAGTTGTCCAGGGCGCTGCCGGTACTGGGTGGTGATAAAAGCATGTGTATGCTGACAGCCAATGGGATGAGTTAAGGGTGCTACTGCATTGTGGGAAATGGAGTCCAAGTGAGGAGTCAAGCTCGATTAATTTCACTAAGCGTGTTTAAGCCCTTGTTCACACTATCAAATCGCAGTATGAGGTATGCCTCCTTACGCAAAAGCATAGTTTCTACATTGGGGTAGCGTTTAGAGTCCAGCCAGACAAGTGGTGTCCATTTGAAATCGTTTTCAGTGTGCTGGTTATTTACGAAGTGTTCCACCATGGGTGCGGTCATTACTCGTTTTTTTATCCGAGATCGGTGTTGTGTGATGCGTGCATTAATGGCTTGATTTGTCTTGCCAATATAGACCTTGTCACAAGGACAGATCACTGCATAAACGATATTTTTTGTTTTGCAGTTGGTGAATGCATCGTGTGTCCATTTGATGCCATGATTAATGAAGGTGTCCCCTTCAATTGTAGAAGAACATGAAACACAGTTACCACATTTGTGGTGCCCAGTGATTGGTCTGAGGTTCCACTGTGATATGAGGTCACTTTTGGGCGGAGGAATATGGGTGTCTGCCTTGATGAGATGCTGACCAATATTTGGATTCTTTCTCATTGCAAAGATAGGTTTGGGCAGAGGGTGCTCCATTGTTTCAAGCAAATGCCAATTGTTTCGGATGATGTTTTTGAATTGGTTCGTGTGTTGACCGAAGGTAGTCACACAAACCAATTGATCTGATTGCTTTCTTTCTTTAACCTGAAGGAGTGTCTCCCTCGGGGTGAACTTCGCCCTGTTTTTGGCATGCTTTAGTAATTTCTTGGGGTATCCTCTGACGACCATCTCATTACAGAATCTTGTTGCGTGGGATTCAAAATCCTGTAAACTGGTACAGTTGCGTCTTATGCGCAGCAGTTGCCCATAAGGTAAATTATCCTTAAGGCTTTGTGGGTGTGAGCTATTGTAATGCAGGATTGTATTCCTGTCGGTAGGTTTTTTGTGCAAAGATGCCGTCAGTCCAGATACGCTGGTACCTACTAGGACGTCCAGGAAAGTCATCTCTTTGGAACTCGAGTTCATCGTAAACTTAATGTCTTGGTGTCGTGAATTCAACCATGCATGGAATTGATCAAGTTCGGTCTGGCTCCCCTGCCACAGGAGCCAGACATCGTCTATGTATCTCAACCAGTGAATCATGTGATGTGAAAAGGGGTTGTCCTTATAGATAAATCGTTCCTCATATTGGGACATGTAGAGCACCGCCAGCTCCGGCGCATAAGGACAGCCCATGGCTGTCCCTTTGATTTGTATGTAGAAATCACTCTCAAATCTAAAATAGTTACTCCGAAGAGTCAATTCAGCCAATTCCACAATAAATGCGGTTGGAACCCGGTGGGGTCGCTCGCGTTTTTCTAGGTATAGTTCAATAACCTCTAAAGCCTCATCCTGAGGTATTTGTGTGTAAAGAGAAGCGACATCTAGTGTCACCATCAATTCCGTTGTCTCATCAAATGAGTGTCCTTCAATGTGGTTAATGAAATCAGTCGTGTCTCTCAGATGCGATTTGACTTGTTCTATACATGGTTTTAAGAAAAAATCAATGTATTTGGATATTGGTTCGAGCACTGAATCGCAACCGGACACAATGGGTCTGCCCGGGGGTATCTGATCGTTCTTGTGGATCTTAGGTAAGAAGTAGAGAATTGGCGTTCTAGGTGATTTTTTGTTTAGATATTCATGCTCTTTTGGTCCTAAGAAGCCTTCAGCTAAGGCTCTTTGGGTGATTTGTGCTATTTTGCCCTGAATCATAAGGACAGGATCCTCTTTAGATGGTCTGTACCAATCCTTATTGTTTACATGCTGTTGTCCTTCGGTGAGATACATGGGTCGGGGCCATAAGACCACCGCACCTCCCTTGTCCGCCTGTTTTATAATGATGGATGTGTCCAATTTCAGGTCAGTAATTGCCTTTTGGGTGTCTTTGCCAAGATTGTTTTTGACAAAGCTGCTTTTTTTCTCAAGCTTAGTAAGGGAGGACAAAACTGCTTGTTCAAAAGCAATGATTTGTTTGGGAATGTTTGTCATTGGGGTAAACCTGGATTTAACCCTTAGTCCAGTGGTTTCCTGGGAGGACGTCATTTCAGTACCAGCGAAATGGGCTTTCAGCCTCAATTTGCGACAAAAATCAAGTGCCTCAAGTTTTAATTTTGTAAAATCAGTCCTCTTAGTTGGGACAAATTTCAGGCCCAAGCCAAGAAGCATTTCTTCATTCTTAGTCAATAGTTTGTCAGAGAGATTCACTATGGTAGATGAGTCTAGTTGTTGTAGTTCTTGTTGCGGGTGCGCATTTGCCATGGTTGTTTGAAGCGCGGCCGCGTTTGGCCGCCCCTGGCTAAAAAAGGAGTTGATCCCCTACCCGCGCCCCGTGTTTTGGAATTAGATTGTCTGGAGTCAGAAGAAGAGTCGGAGGAAGTAGTATCAGAGAATGTAATAAATTTGTTTCTGGATCTCCCTTGAAATGTGTTTAAAGCTCCTCTAGATTCGCCAGAGGTGTAAAAATCTTCCCTGAGAAATGGGTACACTTGTTCAAGTCTAAAAGATTTGGAATCCTTTTCAAATTGTGTTGTTTTAATGTTGAGCGAGTAATCTTTGAATGATGCGATCTCTTTTTCTATTTTGTCCAACAGTATCTTCGCATCACTTGTGGTTTGGGTGTCATTAATAGTTTTGATTAACTCCTCAATCTCCTTCTCTTCTTGACTGCAGATCCTCTGTGCTGTCTCAATGGTGTGCACCATTAAGTCTCTACTGCATTTAGTATTTATCTGACTAAATCCCTTTTTATACTCAGCATCCTCCGTGAAAATTACGGGAATGTTCTTGACCTGGAGGCCCCAAGGGATAGTACCTGCTTTAAGATGTTTTAATAGAAAGTAACCGTGAAGTTCAGTTCTAATATGTTTTTTCTGAAGACGTATTAGCTTATCCGCCTCATTTTGTTGTTTAGCTGAGGTGCTAAGGGAAATGGATGAAAATGGCGAAGATTCAATAAGATTTTGAATGTGGCTTTCTGAGAAGGATAGTGTGTCTTTGTCTGCCATGCTAGGCAAGGAGAACCCTTGCAACACCCTAATGGTGATGTGTATTACTGAAACAGGGGACGTATTCAAACGTCGCTCCCAAACCACTCGGACAAGAGTCCGCTCAGAACATTAACCCAAAATGGTGGCTTGGCCCAATGGGAGGGAGGGTAGGCAGGGCCTGAACATAGAAAACCAAAAATGTGCCTATGCCTCCAAAAAATGCAATAATGCAAACACTGAATGATTAGAGATAAACCATAAATTTATTAGTTTATCTCGACAAAACTTTTGTCATTGAATCAATACGTAAGTTACAAAATTCACTTATTTTAGGAGCAGACAAAGAGAGAACCATCAACTTCCTTTCTAGCCGTGTGGAAATCAATCGAACAATGTGTATGTATTTACAGTGAACAATTATAAAGCAAAAACATTGCACTAAATCGTACATACATGGACATTAATGAATCAAAAAGAAACTTTTTAAGGAACAGGTGAGCGATCACAGTTTGAAAAACATAAGTACAGTTTTCAAAATATCGTCATTTTCATTTCTGTCCCCACAGCAAATAATTGAAAAATAATCCTGCTACCGGTTGCCTTGACTTAATGTTGTAAAGACTCAAGGTAAACATTTTTCTTCAATGTTATTTTCTTCAGCGTGCATTGAGTCACGTCCAAATCAGTGACAGTAGTCTTTTTTCTTGTTACAGCCCAGACCCGCCTGACTCAAAGAGCCAAAGCGCTAATTCCAAAATAGAAGCCACATAGGCCACTACCTTCAAGGTATGCCGCACCACAATGCGGTTCACTTAGCATTTGAACACAATGGCGTTTGTTTATAGTTTACTAAAACAAACTTTTTATTCTTTTTGGAAAACAGTTCCCATGGACTCGTTCCCCGCCGTGATGAAAATCCTGTAAACCATTGGCAGGATTGGAAACGCGTCGGCATTTTTGACATTTGAACTCATACACTTGTCTTCACACTAATGGCTTTTGATAGTCACATTTTCTTAAAATGGGCTTACTGTGATTATTTACACTAACGAATTCACTTCATGAGCCAGGGGTTGTTGTATTTGAAAGATTCACCCCTGCTCTCATATGTTGCTGTACTTATGTTTTTCAAACTGTGATCGCTCACCTGTTCCTTAAAAAGTTTCTTTTTGATTCATTAATGTCCATGTATGTACGATTTAGTGCAATGTTTTTGCTTTATAATTGTTCACTGTAAATACATACACATTGTTCGATTGATTTCCACACGGCTAGAAAGGAAGTTGATGGTTCTCTCTTTGTCTGCTCCTAAAATAAGTGAATTTTGTAACTTACGTATTGATTCAATGACAAAAGTTTTGTCGAGATAAACTAATACATTTATGGTTTATCTCTAATCATTCAGTGTTTGCATTATTGCATTTTTTGGAGGCATAGGCACATTTTTGGTTTTGTTTGTTTATTTAGCACTTTGCTTTCAAAGAATTAATTTTAAAAGCTGAAACAGTGACTGAAGGAAGCCTAGCGATTTGCTCGCTTATTTCATTTCACTCCCCCCTTTGTCCCCGCCTTGCCCCACGAACCCTGTCCGCCCTACCTCAGCCGACTTGGTGCTGCCGGGAATTCAAAGCTAAAACCACCATCTTGGTGAGGAGCAGGCGAGCGGCACTGTGCTCGGCCCCTCCCACCTCGGAGTCTTTAAAAACGACAAACAGAAACGCATGCACAGATTGATAGTGTGCATTTGACTGTTGGGGTCCTGAGGCGGAAGCCGGGACTGCTGTTAGAGTGAGTGAACGTAATTGTACTGCTGTACTGCTGATCACTTTTAAAAAAGATTAACATTTTAAAAGTGTCTTGTTTGTTTATTTAGCACTTTGCTTTCAAAGAATTAATTTTAAAAGCTGAAACAGTGACTGAAGGAAGCCTAGCGATTTGCTCGCTTATTTCATTTCACTCCCCCCTTTGTCCCCGCCTTGCCCCACGAACCCTGTCCGCCCTACCTCAGCCGACTTGGTGCTGCCGGGAATTCAAAGCTAAAACCACCATCTTGGTGAGGAGCAGGCGAGCGGCACTGTGCTCGGCCCCTCCCACTTCTACGGGTACAAATGAACAGCTTCAGCAGGCAGCGCAGCGGACGAGCGCAGCGGGCGCGACGACGGCGCGCCGAAGACGCGCCAAAGACTAGCCCGTCTGCGCCCGTCCACGCCTGCACGGGACTAGGGACTGGAACCTCCGCCTCACCATCTAAGGACAGGCCAGACATACCGAGACTGACTTACTCCAAAGACAGTCTCATGCTACTTAATATTAAACCCCCGCAGGGCCATCTTTCATGTGCCTTAGTGGAGCCTGCCAATCTTATGGGATCCTTTGGCTGCAAGACATGTAGATGGGTCAATAAATCCATAGATGATCCTACATTAAGAAACACCACCAATATCGAGATATCTTGTATCTATTTGAATACAAGATCACTCCCCAAACATTCAATTGAACTCTGGGACACTTTATACCAACTGCTACCGGATCTAGTGTTCCTTACTGAGACCTGGCTTGACACCCACAGTATTCCAGACATCACAACTGCACTCCCTATTGGGTATAAGATTTTAAACCTTAATAGACCCAAAAAAAAGGGTGGAGGGATAGCCTTGCTATTTAAAGAGAAGTTTACATGTATTCAAGAAACCCCCAAACAGGATAGCAAACATGAAGTCATGATCTATTCAATCTCCTTAGATTCCCATCTACTGATGGGAGGAGCTATCATTTACAACCCTCCAGGGAGCTCAACTGAATTTAGCACTCAACTTCTTTCTCAGATTCTTCCCACCTGTTTAAAGCATAAAAACATCCTAGTATTAGGAGACTTTAACGTACACTTTGAGTCAGATAATAACCCGCTTACCAGGCATCTTGCAGATAACATGCAAATCCTACAACTAACACAACTAGTCAACCAGGAAACACATAGAGCCGGTCACAGACTGGACCTGATATTTACAAATATCGAGACCACTACTATCAATAATATTACGCCTCTTACGTGGACCGATCACTATAGAATTGATTTTACCATCAGACTACCTATAAATAAAGTGAGACCAACGGCACAGAAACCAGTTACAACCAAAAACTGGAGCAAATTCTCATTGGAGAAGTTCCACCAGAACTTTCAACACACTAACTCAGGCTCCTCTACTGAACAAGAAATACACCATTTACAGAAAAGCATCGGTGTAGCACTTGAACACTGTTCTATAAACTCCACTAAAAGTACAACTAGGCGAACAATGTCGGAAAAATGGTATGGTCCAGAGCTCAAGGTACTTAAAAGAAAATGCACTACGTTGGAACACAAATGGAGACTGAGCAAAACCATGTTTGACAGATCTATTTACAAAAAAGAATTGAAATCCTACAACGCAGCTATTCGAAAGGCAAAAAAAGATTACTTTTCCCAACAAATATTAGAGCACAAACATTCCTCCAAAGAACTTTTTAAAATAGTTAAAGAACTGTGTAACCCTCCTAGTCTTACAACACATCTGCCACCCTCACAGGAAGGATGTGACAAAATTAGCAATTATTTCTTTGATAAAATAGACACAATTTATTCATCCTTCACTAGTAATGATCAAGACCTGATTGAACACCATATCAATGCAGAGCCTCCCCAGACGGCCACCTGCTCTGTCTTTGGCCCTTTTTCAGAGGAAGAAGTAATTAAAACTATGTCGGAAATTAAATCGGGCTCACCATTGGACCCATGCCCACATTACATCTTTCGACAACTAATCCCCTCAATTGGTTCAATAGTGATGCAAGCATTAAATCAGTCATTAGACCAAGCGGAATTTCCAGCTATCTGGAAGACAGTAGTAGTGACTCCCTTACTTAAAAAAGCTGGTTCGGACATAAACAACCCCGCCAACTATCGGCCCATCTCGCAGTTGCCATACCTTTCAAAGGTACTGGAAAAATTAGTGAACAAACAGTTATCAAACTATCTGGAAATCAATGACCTGCTCGACGTCTCGCAGACGGGCTTCAGGTCAAACAACAGTACAGAAACAACTTTATTGGCAGTACTGGACGACATCAGAAGCCAGGTTGATGAAGGTAAAACGGTGGCCCTGATATTGTTAGATTTATCAGCGGCTTTTGACACCGTATCTCACAACCTCCTGATGCAAATGTTAGCCGCAAAAGGATTGCAGGGAAAAGCCCTGACCTGGCTGGAGTCTTTTTTAACAGATAGATCACAATCTGTCCGATTAGGCAGCTACAACTCCACACCCAGTAAGATCAAGTATGGTGTACCACAGGTGGCATCATTAAGTCCAACATTATTTAATGTTTATGTATCATCACTGGCTAAGATCGGTAAAAAGTGGGGCGTTAACATCTGCTCTTACGCCGATGATACACAACTAATGATTGCCTTAGATGGGGAAGAAGATCCCAAAAACAGACTACTAAACTGTCTTTCTGAACTATCCAGATGGATGCATAATCACTGCCTGAAATTAAATGCCGATAAATCGGAGATTTTACTGTTTGGTGGATCCCAACAACTTTGGGATGACACATGGTGGCCCAACATTCTTGGTGCCCCCCCCAAACCTACCCAGATGGCAAGGAATTTGGGAATCTACATCGACAATAAATTGTCAATGAACAACCATGTGATAACTATCTGTGGTAAAAGCTTTGCATTACTGAAAATGTTACGAAGAGTGTTCCCATGGATTCCTCTGGAATGTAGAAAGATCCTAGTACAGTCACTATTAATCAGTAGACTTGACTATGGGAATTCCCTTTTCGTTGGCATGGCAGATTACCTATTCTCTAAATTACAGCTTGTTCAGAATGCGGCAGCAAAAGCCGTTTGTAATAAAAGAAAATACGACTCTGCTACAAGCTGTCTGAGAGCATTACACTGGTTGCCAATGAGAGAAAGAGCCACATTTAAAATACTATGCCTCACCCACAAAGCATTGCACAAAACAGGTCCAACCATCCTAAAAAACAGAATCAACTTCTATATCCCACTTAGAAATCTTCGCTCCCAATACACAGCAAGAGCAACAACCACTAGAATAAGGAAGGCTAGGATGGGAGGCCGTACCTTCTCACACTTAGCAGCTAATCTGTGGAACAATTTGCCGACAGATTTAAGACTCACAGACGACCATCTTGCCTTTAGGAAAAAACTTAAAACAACACTGTTCCCTAAGACCCAATAAACCACAATATTACCGTTAACAACCACCAGTTACACGTACACTGTTCATTTTAGCGCCATGATATCCTCTCAGGATGAATGTCAGCGCTCTATAAGTACTTTTACCATTACCATTACCATTACCACTTCTGTCTTAGAGCTATTAAACTGCAGCGAATTCTGATTCAGCCAGTCCGCAGTTGCGAGCATACAGCGGTGGAAGGTGTCAAGTGTCACTGCTTCCTTGCCCTCACGTGAGAAGACAAGTTGAGTGTCGTCTGCGTAATTCGTCACCGCTATGCCAAAAGATCTGATCAGCGCAACCAGGGGCCGCAGATACAGGTTGAAGAGGATAGGGCTAATGGCCGACCCTTGTGGAAAACCTTGCGCCACTCTTCTGATGTTGGATTTGAACGGTGGCAATGCCACTACCTGGTGGCAGTTTCCAAGGTAAGATGTCACCACTGTAGGGCAAGGCCGGTTACCCATACTTCCTCTAATCTGTTAATCTGAGTAGCGTGACTGACAGTATCGAACGCGGCCGACATATCGAGCAGCACTAAAAAGGCTGCTCTTCCATGGTCGGCTCGCGTCCTAAGGTCGTCTAGTACAGTCACCAGCGCTGATTCCGTCCCATGTGCCGGTCTAAACCCGAATTGGACTTCATCCAAACAGGACCCAGTCTCCAGGTATTTAGACAGATGTTTTGTGACCCACTTTTCCAGAATCGTTATTGGAAACGGGAGCAGGGAGATGGGTCGATAGTTTGCAGGACTAGCCGGGTCCAAGGTGGGCTTTTTAAGAAGAGGGGATACCACGGCAAGTTTCCAGCGGTCTGGTACCCGTGCTGAGACCAGGGACTTATCACAAATGGCAAACAGTGGGGGGAAGAGTTCTTCCCGGAAGAGCTTCCAATGTTTATGCGGTAGTGGGTCCAAAGGTGATCCCGACGACACACTGTTGGCCAGAGAGCAGACTTCCTCGAAATTTGGAGAAGGGAAACAGTCCATCCTGGCAGTGCTGGAGGTGAAGTCTATGGTGGACCCGGAGTGCGTTTCCGTACCACTCTGAGGATTGCCGCCACATGTTACGCCAAGATTATTCAGAATGGCTGCGATTTTATCCTCAAAAGCCTGTGCCAGTGAATCGCACAGAGACTGAGATGCGGTGATGGTATTAATCGCACTGGCAGGGCATGACAGATCCTTCACGATCTTAAATAAGGTCTGTGATTTGTTTACTGCCACCCGCAAAGACTCTTCCAAAAACCTGGCCTTCGCACATTTAATCTGTGCTTTATAGATGGACAGGGCCTGTTAGTAAAGGTCCCGATCTGAGTCCAGGTATTTCTTTCTCCATGTGCGCTCGGCCCGCTTGCATTGGAGTTTAAGTTGAAACAACTCCTCGGAAAACCATGGCATAGCCGGAGTGGGCCTGTTTCTTATTTTCCGTAAAGGGGCCAAAGAGTCAAGAGAGGATACAATCCGTTGGCTAAGCCTTTCGTAGCTCAGGTCTACGTTTTCCTCTAAAGTGAAGCCCTCAGAGAGTAATGAGGGTAGAGGGGACTGGCTCAAGAGTTTAGACCATTGTCTGGTACTTTTGACCCCACCTGAGTTCCTATTTCTCCCCTGCCCCGCCTTGGGCGTGAGAGAGAAAAGGACCAACGCATGGTCCGTCCAGCACTGGGGCAGGATATTTCGAACAGTTACATGCTCTGGGTCTGCAAAAACAAGGTCCAGTATATGGCCCTTTTGGTGGGTCTGAGTAAGGACCCACTGCTGCAGCTGAATACTCCGACAGGTCTGGGTCAGATCTGTCAGTTCAGTATCTCCAGAACCACCCAGCCAGAGATTAAAATCACCTAATACCATTAGCCTTGAATGCGAGGCGGATAGATCAAGGATTAACTCAATCAGCCCAGTCACAGGCGATAAAGGGCTAGATGGAGGTCTGTAACAAAGTAGACCGGTAAATAAAGCGCCCCCCTGTCCATTTAGAGAGAAGGCAAGTAATTCATGGCCAGGAATGGTCTTGATGTCGATCAGGGAAAGATCAATAGACTCTCTAAATATTAGTCCTATTCCACCCCCTCTAGCACCGATTCGGGGGATGTGCCTGATTTTGTATCCCGAGGAGCAGGCCAAGCCCAGCTCTACTGCACAGTCCGTGCTAGTCCATGTCTCCGTCATGAGTAAGATATCTAACTCATGGTGTTCAATCATGAAGGCAATCTCTCCATGATGTGAGCACAGCGACCTAACGTTCAGAAGGCCACAACTAAAGGAATCTGTCTGTTTTCCAAGAGATGCAGCTGGTCCCCTAGACGGGGGGCTGGTGTTAAAGCATAAAAGTTCATCACGAGTGTAGATAATAGTGTCTCGGGAAAGAGATCCAGAAGTACCGGCCCCCGGCGCTTCCGTTGCGCGAACGGGTGCAAACGGGCTTACCTCTGGCGCACCTCCAGCGCCCCTACGGCGCACCCGCTGCGCACCTGTCTAGCAGCCATCCTAAATGGCCGGCAAGGATATCACGTGGGTCCTGGCAGGGCGAGTGGCTCTCCCTCACCCAAGATGGCGCTCCGTGAGGAAAACCTTCTCCCCACTCCAAAATGGCGCTCTAAACCGGCGCGATGCTTATGTAGTGCCCCCGAGTCCCTTCTACCCCACAAAGTGTGGGTGTGCAACAGTTAAATGTGGGTAAGAGCTCCCTAAAATTCCCTCTAAGCGGCGCAGGCAAAGTAAAGTAAAAAACGCGATCGCTCGGCGCAAAGCAAGAGTTAACTATTTTTTAAAAGGTTAAAATGCAGGAGGAGCGTTTTACACGCAGCGCAAATACAAGATATTCAAAGTCAGTCTAAGCGAGGTAGGAGGTCCTACTTTTATTACCTCCTCCTCCAATGCGTGGGTCCTGGCAGGGCGAGTGGCTCTCCCTCACCCAAGATGGCGCTCCATGAGGAAAAGAAACACCCAAAAGAGCAGACCAGGTCTTTGGAATGGTGTGTCGCTAAGTCAAGAAACTGTGAAACAATGAGATGTGTGTGTGAGCGAATGCTGTCAAAGACATAGGCTTGAACAAATCCCATCAGCCCACCTTGATGGCGGAGTTAACGTCATGTGGGAGTTGCTGATCATTCAGTGCCACAACCGGCAATGTATTACCGGTGCGGGAGTGAATGTCAGTGATCTTTTAGCCATCTTGTCTGTGCCAAAAATGGAGTTTAATGGAAGTGCAGTGCTCTGGTAAAGGTGAAAATAAAATTGACTACATAGACTTGAAGAAACGTCCAAAAGAAAGTCAGTGTGTCAAAGGTTAAAAACACGCTAAGTAGTTGGACTACATTATGGCGCTATGTAGAGTGGTCGACATGTTTCAGCTATCGGGGCATTGCCCCAGCTTTCTTCAGGACCTTAGATGTAGACAAAGCTACTGCAAAATGAAATTAATGTGTAAAGTGACACATTACAATAAATGTACTGAAAAAAGTTACATATCTACCAGGAGTGTATCGCGGTTGGACGCCCACTGGAAAGAAAGAAGAGTATCTTCTTCCTAGAAAACAAGAATGTTTCACAATAACACTAAGTAATACACACAACCGTGAAGGTACACAGAGACTATATTAACAAACACACCTGCATGAATAGTTTGCATTCAGCATTATACAAAAAGCATATTAGCTTAATCAACTGGAGGCATTTCCTCACAGTGATACTCACCCAGCTTTGTGTGGGTGAAGACCTCACCTCACCCGGCAACCGCTCGGGGGTATGAGGCCACGCTCTGTCGTGTGGAAAAAGGACACTGTAAGTACACAGCTCAGCAGTGCTCACTCAAATTAATCCACACATTACCCCAACAGACGTGTGTTAGAGACCCACTGTCACACCATATACTAGCCCACATACAAACCACCATTGAACACTTTTGAAAGCACACTGGCTACGATCTTGATATTTGTCCAGGGAACCAGCAATGATACTAATATGTGCCAGTAGGCAACTCTTATCTGGTTCCTGGAAAACTATTTCAAAACATAATATATTAACATAAGTAGGGGGTCCTGCTAAGTGCCATCAGGATGGCTAACTTGGGCACCTTTAAACTAAATCTGACAGGATAGTGGCGCTGCCAGGGATCCCTCTCATCCTGTCTGTTCAGACAAAGATTGTACCGATCCATTATAAAGCAGGAAGTACCTAATTCGGGGAAGAGAAATCGACCTACAGGTTACTGACCTGTCCGTCGGTGCCTCCGGTATTCGACCAAACGGAAGTGGAGGTGTGTGACAAACCGAGCTTCACCCTTAAATAACTACTTACAATTGGATAATGAGGTATGCTGGGCGTATACCCCGAGCAATCAGGATGCACAGATTCCGGATGGAGGCGCGTCCTGAGACGCCGCTCCTTCGCGCATGCGCGGTACTTGGGAGCCGTCATGCCAATGTGTATTATAGCAGCGCAAGTCGCCATTTCTTTACAATCAAAGGGGAGACAGAGAAGTAGTGAAACATTCCATATCACTCGTGTAACACGGTGTAGTGCGGGCTGCATTTCTCCATGAGGAAAATCTTCTCCCCACTCCAAAATGGCGCTCTAAACCGGCACGATGCTTATGCAGTGCCCCCGAGTCCCTACTACCCCACAAAGTGTGGGTGTGCAACAGTTAAATGTGGGTAAGAGCTCCCTAAAATTCCCTCTAAGCGGCGCAGGCAAAGTAAAGTAAAAAACGCGATCGCTCGGCGCAAAGCAAGAGTTAACTATTTTTTAAAAGGTTAAAATGCAGGAGGAGCGTTTTACATGCAGCGCAAATACAAGATATTCAAAGGATGTAATTTGCCATCTATTGCATCTCGTTGAGAGAGAACACCTCCTAAAGCTACTTGTTAAGCATCCGCTTCGACAAAAAATGGCAAGTCAGGATCAGGATGTTTCAGAATTGGGGCTGAAGTGAACTTTTGTTTCAGGAGTTGAAAGGCGTGAGCCGCCTCATCAGACCAAAGAAATCGTTGCCCTTTCCGCAACAAGGTGGTTATTGGGACCGCAATGTCTGCAAAATTTGAAATAAACCTCCTATAAAAATTGGCGAAACCCAGAAATTTCTGAACATCCTTCACAGATGATGGTTTTGGCCCATCAGTTATAGCACTAATTTTCTTTTCACTCATAATTATTCCTTGAGGTCACAGGCAGTATCATAAAAAGTCCACTTTCCTGACAATAAAAGTAATTATTTCTAATTTAGCAAAGAGATGGTTTTCTTTTAACTTTGATAATACTGCACAAACATGTTGGGTATGTTGTTCCGGGTTCTTAGAGTAAATGAGGATGTCGTCTATGTATACTATGACACAAACGTCCAGTGATTCGTATAGGACCTCATTTATAAAGAATTGAAAGGCCGCAGGGGAATTACACAACCCAAAGGGCATTACTGTGTACTCAAATAGACCAAACTTTGTCTTGAAAGCTGTCTTCCACTCATCCCCCTCTTTTCTTCGGACCAGGTGGTAAGCTCCCCGCAGATCTAGTTTAGTGTATACAGTAGAATGTCTTAATTGATCCAACAACACAGGTATTAGAGGAAGATGATATTTATTTTTTATTGTAGCCTTATTTAGTCCTCTATAGTCGATACACGCGCGCAGAGATTTATCCGGCTTCGGGATAAAAAAAAGTGGAGATGACACCAGAGATTTGGAATGTCGGATGAACCCAGACTGTAGTAGATCATCTAGGTAGGTTCTTAAATATTTGGTCTCTTCGTCAGTCAAAGTATATACTCTATTATTAGGTAAAGGGGCCCCTGCGATGAGATCTATACGGCAGTCATATGACCGATGTGGGGGTAACACACTAGCATTTACTGGATCAAAAACGTCTTTAAAGTCAGAATATTCAGGAGGGAGACTTGGTTCGTCTTGTGTAACACTAGCACAGTGTATTACTGAGCTCTGTCCTGTACCTGCTTCTTGATAGCAATTGGTTCTACAGAATGAGGAATCCAAAGTAACTATTCTGTTCACCCAATCAATTTTTGGGTTCTGAGGTGTTAACCAGGGTATCCCGAGAATCAAGCCAAAATTAGGGGTATCTATCAGATCAAAGCTAATCATCTCTGTGTGCCCGTTTTGACAGACCATGACAAGGGGACTTTGTTTTGTGATTAATCCAGAGGTCAATTCTGACCCATCCACTGCACATACTGCTTCTGGACAAGGCTTTAGGCAAATAGGAAGACCTAATGTGTTAGCTAACTTATTATCCACAACATTTCCTGTTGCTCCTGAGTCCATTAGGACAGGGAGAGAATGTCTAACTTGGGTAGTAACAATTAAAAAGATCTGAATTATGAAATGTCTAGGTATGTGCGGTACCATGAAGGCTGCAGAATTAGAGGTTTGATTAAGATGTTTTCTCGAACAAGTAACCTCCCCCCTTGTCGAGCTTAATCGTTTCCCGACTCAGTTGAGGAGATAGAGGAAACAGTACCCTTTCGTGAAGTTTTAGGTTTTACTGGACATTCTCTGGCAAAATGTCCTGCCTTGCCACAATATAAACATAATTGAAGTTTTCTCCTTCTTTCTTTTTCCTCTGACGTGAGTGGACCTCTGAGTGTCCCTATTTGCATAGGCTCAGGGAGTTTATTATCTGTGTCTTTCTTCTCATGTCTAATAAAAGTTAACCGCAATTCCAGTTTGGATTTATCTCCCTTTCTTTCTCCTAGTCTGTGTTCCAATTTCGCGACTAAATCTACAAAGTCAGAATAGTCTTCTGGCAAATCAACGATATGAGCCAGCGCTTCTTTTAACTTGTCTCTCAAACCTTTATAAAAAAGGGAGACACGCTTTTCTTCTGGCCAACGTGTCTCGGTGAGTAAACGATTAAAACTAGTGAGATAGGTCAATAAATCCTTGTTACCTTGTTTAAGATTTAAAAGCTCATTATCACTTCCCTGCATAAAAGTGTGTTTTGTAAAAAGGCTGGTCATAGTACTTTTAAATTGATTCCAATTATGGAGGATGGGATCATCTCTATCCACGAAAGCAATTGACCAATTGGCTGCTGTACCGCCCAAATAAGACAAGACGAATGCCACTTTCGTAGCATCAGTAGGGAACTGTTGTGGTTTACAAACGAAGTGTAATTGACATAGATTGATAAAAACATGGAATTTGTTACTATCTCCATGAAAACGTTCAGGTGCTGCTAAAGGCACAGCATTAGGACCATTAACAGTAACCTCAACTGGGGGGGTGGGGGGGGGGAGTTGCATGTTTTGCTCACGTCCCTGTCTCTGAGGAGGTTTTTAACAAAGGCGTAAAAGCTGTGTTCCACTGAGATTCCCTGGGTTTATACCTGATTAAATCCTGTTTTAAAAAGGTATTTTCCAACTTTAATTTCTCTATTTCCTCTTGTATATGTTGCAAGATGCCAGACACTGATTCATTATGGGCCAAGTCCTCGTTTAGGGCCTGCGCCATATCCGTGGCGTCAATGCCCTCTGTTTCTTCCCCGGCATTCATCGTCCAACAGAAATCAATATTTTAAAGGCTTTTGCTTCTGTCAAAGCCCATCTCACCTGAGTTTCTGTTCAGTTCTGATGGAGGTTGAAGACAGTCCAACCCCACCCTGAAACTGCTTGTTCCAGCACACTAGTTTAAAAAAGTGCACTAAGAACCAGAAGCTCAAGGGAAGGGGGAAGTGGATAAAATAAAAAAGAGAGACAACACCGTTCTTGCGTTTCCACTGTAGAAGAGCTGCTAAAATCTGCTGCCCTCTCTGACTTCGGTAGAAACTGGTGCCTAATGAAACATAAACAAAGAACAGATACGTGCAACCTATCCCTAAATGTGTTCCTGACTAAACCTTTATCTCATTAGAAATTCTATACTAAAAGTACCTCTTGGATCCTGGTCTCAAGCTTCCAGGTTTGGAATGTGTTACTGTTCTTTCTATTACTGTAAAACTTCTGTAAAATCAAACGAATATCATTATCAGAATTACCAACGTCTAACATTCACCTTAATATAACTAAAGCCTAAATTCTTAATAGCAAACTCACTTTTCACACATTTCCAGACTTTTTATAAAACAAATACTGTACTTTTACATCAAAATACAGCAGGTATTTTGTGCAAGTCCTTGATTTACTGTTTGCCTTGCTGTCAATAGTTTCCTCTGTTCGATTCTTAAAAAAGTTCCATGTAAAACAATGTTTATTTCACAAAGTTCCACAAAGTATTCTTGTAACAAAGGGTTTGAACCACAAAGTTCGTGGGAGATATCTTGTTCCAAATTGTCTTTACATGACTCCAGAAATCGCCGATAAAGTTCTTTCAGGTAATAAAAGTTTCGCACTTACTTGTTGCTGAAAAGGAATACTGATCAGTCTAACCTTGACCTCTTTCTCTTTTGCAGGTCGATTGCAGTGGACAGAAAAAGGGCTGAGGCAAGAAGTAGCCAGAAACCAGATGAAGGAAGAGCCAGAAGCCGCGCCTGTTGAAGTCAATGAAGGTCTGGAGAGAGCAGGAGTGCCAGCGCCGAAGGATCTGTTCTCAGGTAAGTGGGAGGTAGACAAGCACAAGCACTGGGTGATGCTCAGGGGCTGCCTTTTATAGACAGGGCTGGGTGTGGTTCGAAGAGCTGGGTGTGGTTCGAAGAGCTGGGTGTGGTTCAAAGAACTGGGTGTGGTTCTCACAAGCAGGTGTGCAGAGCTTCAGTTAATATGCTAATGAGTTGAAGTAACACATGGCATAGGGAGGAGTGTTCTAAATAAGCCTTAGTAAAAGCAAGGTCCAATGTTTTCTAAATAAGCCTTGGTAAAAGCAAGGTCCAATGTGCAAACAAGACAGCAATGTCCAAACTTGTGAATACATTGAGCAACATACACAGAAGTCTTAGGGAGGAGGCAAAGGCTCAGGCCCTGGCAACCCTGCACCGCCTATATGACGTGGGTGATAAGTCTGGGCGTTTTTTGGCATGGCTCAGCAAGAAAGAGAGAGATGCACGATGGGTTGAGACAGTGAGAGATGGCCAAGGAGGGTGAGCCAGAACAGATGACCAGATAGCCAAAGCGTTTGCAGACTATTATGGGAACTTTTACGAGGCCAGGCCATTAGGATCAAAGGACGATGCCATGCAATATATGGCACATATCGACCTTCCGGTCTTAGGAAATGATGAGCAATGGAACATAGAGGCGGACATCTCCTTAGAAGAGGTTAGGGAGGCTATTACCAAACTCCGGGCGGGGAAGGCGTCAGGCCCTAATGGCTTCCCAGCTTTTTTTTTTTTTAAATTGCGGATCTTCTGACCCGCCATTTATTAGGCCTGTTTGTGGACGCTGAGACCGAGGGAACCTTCCCACTAGACCTCCTCCAGGCTACGATCATCCCGATCTTTAAAGAAGGGAAACCACCCAATGAGTGTTCCTAATACCGCCCCATTTCCCTCCTTAATGTAGAGGCAAAACTCTTTGCTACGATACTGGCCCTCCGCCTTCGGCGGGTGATCTCAGGACTGGTCCATCTGGATCAAACAGGGTTTCTCCCTGAAAGGGCGACTCTGTACAACGTGAGGAGAACACATAATTGGCTCATGGAGGTGAGCAAAAGAAAGAGTCCACACTGGTTCCTCTCCCTCGATGCCGAGAAGGCTTTTGACGCGGTACATTGGCCGTTCCTGGAAGGTGTGTTGGAACGCTTCGGATTTGGTCCCAAGTTCAGGAATAAGGTTAGCCTGCTGTACACCGACCCTAGGGCGAGAGTGCGAGTCAATGGTACATTGTCTGGAGTCTTTCCTACATGGATGGGCACCAGGCAGGCATGCCCCCTGTCTCCACTGCTGTTCGCCCTCTCTATAGAGATAATGGCATGCGCGATCCGGCAAAATGAGAATATCCGGGGGTTTGGAATAGGGACGTCGGACGCATCCACGGAAAAACTTTCCCTATACGCGGATGATGTCCTACTGTATATAACTGCACCGGAGACAACAGTATCGGCACTCTTCTCTGAACTTGAGTGCTATGGGGCGCATGCGGGCTACCAGATCAACTGGCAGAAATCGGTGCTATATGATCCCCAGAGCCAGAATGAGGGACCTATGCTCCCAGACAGGCTTCAAACGACCAGGGAGGGATTTCCGTACCTCGGGGTGCTCATAACGACAGATAAAGTACTCTCCTTTGAGAGGAATATTCGACGGGTGCTAAGCAACCTTATGGAAGACGCAGCGCGATGGAAGCTGCTGCCCCTGACGCTCCTGGGCCTGGCGGCAATGTTTAAAATGATTACGCTTCCACAATTCCTTTACGCCTTCCAAAATGAATACTTTCCGATGCGAGCTAAGGTGTTCACGGACATACACGCGGAACTCCGGACCTTCTTATGGTTGGGAAAGCGGCCCAGGGTGGCGTTATCGACGCTACAAAGACACCAATATAATGGGGGTATCTCCCTACCAGATCTGGAGGCCTACTTTTGGGCAGAACACCTAGTTGCTATAAATGAATGGCTGCACGCCGCAGCAGCCCACCCCACCTTCACACTAGAGAGGCATACCATCCCACACTATCTATACGGGGGTAAGGGGAGGGCCAGACTGCTGCCGGCTACGAGATTCACGCTAGGGATGTGGACGAAGGCCACGAAAGCAATAGGATGGGAACATAGACTAACAAAACAAACCCCACTATGGAAATGCGCCTGGCTAACGGAAATTAATAAATTAAAGGGATTCAAGAGTTGGGACGCCATTGGCATGTCGACCCTGGGGGATGTAATGAAGCGAGGGGTGCTGCAGTCATTTCCTTCACTGCGCAAGAAATATGGGCTACAACACACACAATATTTTAAATACATGCAATTACAACACGCCTGGAAGGCAGAGGGGGCTTTGGCAGAGGCGCTTTGAGAATATGCCCCTTAGAGGGACGCCTCCTACAAGAAAGGATTATTGGTAAGGCAGTATCCCTTACATATAAAACAATAATGAATAACAGGCCAGACCGACTGGGGAACTAAGGACAACATGGGAGCGAGAGGTGGGCAACATGGATGAAGTTGACTGGGGTGTGGTCCTGATGCACCCAAGAGAGGTGGCAGTCAAATACCGCCTCCGGTTGATACAATTTAATGTCCTCCATAGAACCTATTATGATAGAGCGCGCCTACACAGGATTGGAAAAATAACGGACCCGGGGTGCTTGAGATGTGTCACTGGCAAAGGGGACTTTTACCATACCATATGGTCCTGCCCAAATATCCAATTATTCTGGGGGGCGGTACTGGCGGAGCTGGGGGAAGTACTGGAGACCACCATACCGGTAGACCCCAAGATCGCACTACTGGGAATGACAATTGATGTAGATCTGGCTAGACCATTACTGATTTTCCTGGAGCTGGCCCTAGTGGTGGCCAAGAGAGAAGTGGCACGGAAATAGGGGGCGCCAGATACTCCTCAACTAGAAGAATAGAGAAGAGGGTATTGACCTCTACATGGCCGCAGAGAGGGTGACATATAAGGCAAGGGGGTTTCCCAATAAATTTGGCAGGGTTTGGGGCAAGTGGAGGCGCTATCATGGACTGGATGGAGGAGTCTGAGATATATGGGGGGTATGAACACGCACTCCCTGAGGAGCAGATCAGGGTGGAGGAGCTGAGGCTATCATGTGCAGAGATCTGGGGAGAAGGGCTACCTGCACTATTGAACATTGTGACATATGTTACTGATCCGGGGGAGGGAGATGTGGACGGGGGGGGGTGGGGAATTATGTGTGCTGCTCGACATTGACATGCTGGATATTTACTTGTATGATGATAAAACCTAATAAACATGTTATTAAAAAAAACACAATGGTTTAATCTTTGCCTATTCAATCTGTTAACGCTGTCAAAAGCAGAGTTCAGGTCCATAAAGACCAAATGAATAGACTTATGCATGGCACTAGTATATTTAACAACTGGTAGATATAAATTAGACATATGTGAAGGAAGTGGCCCATTTAAGGTCATTCACGACCACCTCTCAGCCTTCCATACCAAATGAAGAGTCGGTCAGACAGTTGAGAATACAAACCAATATCTGTTTATTCAAATACACTCAGGTGGATCCCCGTTTTCCCAGTCACTAGGAGTGCTGCAGAGGGACTGACATCAGCAAGCATAAAGAAACATTATGTACTTTTCAGAACCAACGAAGGCACGCCCAAAATTGATTTTTCCAAGCAGATGCTGCAAAACAGTGAAGTACAAAAAATTGAGTTTCGATTCTGAGGCCGGGCACACACTAGCTACTATCCAAGGTAGTTCTGCCTGTGCAAGCCCCTAGACAAGTGGGAGAAGGCCTTTATCTAGAGGGAAATGTATGCACTAATATGAACAGTGTATTCATTAGCAAAGCAAAACCTGGCCCTGGAGAAACATAACCTAACAGAGGCCTTTTCTCAGAAATAGCGTTATATAAGTTTCGTTTATAACACAAAATGGTGCCGGCATAGAAAATGGCGCCGCAAATGCTAACATACATAGAACAATGCGCAAACGTGAATTTTCTATTCTAACAGACCCTCCTTTTAGCATGAGCTACACATTTTCGAATAATAGCAAAGAGCACATAAATCAATAAGATCATTGGTGACCTTTTTAGGAACACTCCATACTTTCAGCATCAGCAAGAGAGACCCTAAGGAGGGAAGACGTTTCTAAGATGCCCTCTTCTATCTGCATGAGGTCATCAATTTCATTCTGGATCATAATTGCAGCATTGGTGTCATAAATCTATATTTTCCTCTTAGGAGTGAGAAGAGTGGTGCAATAAGAACAACAGAAGGGAAGGCATTGAACCAAAACACAACAAGAGACCAAAATCACGATGACATAAATCACCTTTTCATAGATCCAACCCCAGCTGCCAAAAATGGACCAACTCCAGTTCCCACTTTCCATTCCTTTAACATTTTCCAGGATGTCTGAAATGTGTTGGGTGATATTATTTTCCATATTTATGATCCAGACTACACACTGGTCCCTCACTACTGCGCACACATCACCACTCATAGCTAGGATGAAATCAACTGCATATCTAGTCTCCTCTGAATAGTTCGCATACTTTCCAATTGAGTGGTGATGTCATTCAAAGCTGCTACTGTGGAGTTGGACAATATTTGTAGCTTAAATCCAAAATATTCTCTAGCTCCCTCGCCCCTGGCCATAGCATTTCCACCAAATGTAATTATGGAGGAAAGAATATATCCAAAAGTAATACCATTGCTATAATTATTGACTTCGAGATCTGTCATTCCAGTCAATGTCCTTTTAACCCATCTTACTTTAGGGTTTGCGTGTTTGCAAGGCACACCCAAAGTCAGAACCATCCCAAGTGCCACATCCTGTGTACCATTATGGACATTCAAGTAAGTCCCATTAGACAAAAAGAAAAATCCAGGGTGTGCATAAATCGGTCTATCATAATCCACAGCAGAATACCTGGAATTCCTCCCAAAGGTACTAGGGTCCTTTGGATCTACCAAAGAGTACATTCCCTTACGCAATACTATCCCTGAACAATTGACATACAATATGAGGTTAGTAAAATTGAGAATTGGACAACAAGCAGGGTAATAACCAGCTTCTCAGGGAACTGTCAACTCTTTATACTGGTAACCCACCAGAGTTACATTCTATTTTTCCATATATAAGTTATCACAATAAGTGTTGTTATCACACCCTGGATAACCCATGCTGTGTGGCTTTCTGTGATATTGACAAAGACCTGAATAGCCAAACCCAAATACTCCTTGCACTTCTACGAAGTCAAGGGGTTGAGTATAGGTATAATTGACAAATGACAATAGATATGCTGTTCATAGACTTGTGACAGATTCAGTGGGGTAACACACAGTCCTTTCTCCAAAGAACCTCTTGTGTGTATCTAGAAATACATTGCTTGGGGCGGTCCTTTTCTTTCAGACTTGGGGAACAACCTTATCCTTACCATGTAAAGGTACACTTTGATCATTTTCCAGAACCCAATATACACCACACAGCATGATCAACAACAAAATTACAAGGTCAATACATGTTAACTTTTGTTAAGCAAGAGAAATATATGAGTTCCTAGTGTCCCTCAGAGCCTCACTGGTACAGGCTCCTACTGTCCATCAATAACATTGGCGCTTTTGAACCCCGGCGGTGGAGCTTGCTCTGCCCTAAGCTCGTATCCCAGGATAATATACCCCCAAGAGATACTTCGATTTATCCTGTACAATGTTCAATCAGTGCACAAAACTATTATCACCCTACACTAACTCCATTGGTACTATAGCAAAGTACACCCTGACTTACACAGTCCATCTCTGACTAATCTTTCTTTTCTTTTGGTGCACTGTCCCTCAGCTGAAGGCGCAAATTGTACCTAGTGACTCCAGGCACAAAGGGGTCAACAAATAGGGGCTCCTGGATAGCTTGTTTTTCCGGAGGAACAGCTGCATTCAGCACATAATCATTTTCCTTTTCTGTTTGCATCCAGGTTTTTTGGCATCACAGAAGAGGACAAACCGAGGCACTGTCTCACACTTCCATCCTTCATCCACTAGTCATTGTGCAAGGGCAAAGGAATCCTGCAACAATGAGTCGCATGAATCACGTTCTTGCGGCCAGGGGCTTTCACTGCAGTACGAGTTACTAGCAGGACCTGCTCCGGCCCCCTCCAATGTGGCTTCAAACTTTTCTTCCACTGAAAATTTCTATTTAAGATAAAGTCACCAGGCTGAATCTCATTGCGTGCGAGGCAGGGAATCCTGGACTTATTGGGGAATAGAACTTAAACTTTAGAACGTAAACTTTCGGTTAACTGGCCAAGATAGCCAATCAATAACGGGTACTCAAAAGAAAAATGCTGAGAACGCAGGACACCCCAGATATTTGCCAGGTATCCCAAACATGAACTCCTAGGGTAACAATCCTGTCCTAGAATTTTGGTTGATTAAAGAGCTAACGGTAGAGCATCTGGCCGATTTAACCCTGTCTCCTGAATGTTTGCCAGTTTGAGCTTAAGAGTACCATTGTACCAAACCTGCTGACTGTGGATGACTGGCAGCATGGAACATTTGCTTTATATGTGAACCATCACTAATCAATTGAGTCACTTTTGCATTAAAATGACTTCCATTATCACTCCAGATCAAACGGGGCAAGCTGAAACGAGGAAAGAACTCCTTCAGGAGTACCTTTGCAGTCGTAATGGCTGTATTGTCTTTAGTGGGATAAGCCTCAATCCATTTACTTGATGCACAGACAACCACCAAAACATACTTCAAATTATTGCATCTCTCTAACTCAATGTAGTCCATCTGAAGTACCTCAAAAGGAAAAGTGGGTGGTGCAAAATTACCAGGCAGTGTAGGGGTACCCTTTCCAGGATTGTGCATTATGCATACCATACAGTACTTAATTAAATGTGCAGCTGTCTTCGGAATATTGTCATTCTGCCATACAGGGTCTAATAACTTGCAAATACCCTTCGTGCTAATATGGGCTGGGCCATGGGCCATCATGACTACAGGAAGAACATATAGATCGGGCAACATCCATCTCTGCTTTCCTGACTTGTCAATCCAACATACCTCATTGTTCAATTGTGCTGTACTTTCCTGCCACACTGCTAACTTTTCTATTGTGGCTCTCTTTTTATCTCTTTTACATTCTCAAGTGTGTCTTCAAACATGACAATTTCAGGCACCCACCTAGCCGGGCCTGCTACAAACATTCTTTTCATCTTTGTCGGGCTGTTTCCTTAGCTGTCTGATCTGAAAAATCATTTCCCCTACTGACATTATCAGTGACCTTCGCTGGGCGCTACACTTCACTATGGCCAATTTCTTAGGGCGTGTCAAAGCAGACAAAAGCCGCAATATAGGTGCCATGGGAAGTAAGGAACCCTCTCTCAGCCCAGATGCCCAAACCTATGCGCGACCCCAATGGCATACTAGCTGTCAGTATAAATATTGACAACCAGTCCCTCACGTAATTCGCAAGCTCGATTAAGGGCAGCAAGCTCAGCAGCATAAGCCGACTGATAAGGGACTTGTGATGTCTCTACTACTGTGCGCAGGGTGGTAATAGCATAAGCAACAGTTGTCATGCCATCTGGTAATTTGAAACAAGAGCCATCGACATATAGTTACTCTTGTGGTTCGGATAAGGGAACTTCAGTCAAATCTACCGTCCTTTCATCTCTTCTTCCATCCAAAAGATACAGTCATGTTTGTCGATTTCATCACTCTCAGAAGGGAGGGGTAGTAACATGACTGGATTTAAAGTAGCAGATCTTTTGATCGTGATAGCGAACAATGTCAATTCATAGCCAGTAAGGCATGCAGTAGTGACGTGCTGTGTCTTTGTCTTATTCAGAAGGGTATCCATAGCATAGGGTACCATGACTGTGAGGTCAGTATCAAGTAGAAGTCCAGCCGATTGTCTGATCGAAGTGGCCACGGCCGTGACAGCCCTTAGACAACTCAGAAGGGCTCTCGTGACTTGATCAAGGACAGCAGAGGAATAAGCGCACAACCGTTGCTTATCTTCAAATTTTTGTGTTAGGACAGAAAGCGCGCAACCAGCCATCTCATGGATGTACAACACAAACGGTTTGTTATAATTAGGGGTGCCAACTACTGGAGCCGAACAAAGCACAGTTTTCAATTTCTCAAAAGACTGCTGACATTCAGGCGTTGAAAGGCAAAGGCTCATGCACATCTTTTGTTATTCGTGCAAGCAAGGATTTAATTAATAGGGAATAATTTGGTATCCACTGCTAACAGTAGGAAGTGATACCTATAAAAGCGTGCACATCTTTCTGAGTCTGTGGAACGGGCATGTAAACAATGGTACTGATGCGCTACGGGGTCAACCTCCTTCTCTTCTTCGACAGTAGGGACCTAAATAGGTGACCTCCTGTCGACAATACTGAAATTTAAAGAGAGAAACCTCATGTCCATGATGAGCCAAATGTAACAACAATTTAACAGTGCTATCTTTACAATTTTGCTCTGTATCAGAAGCAATAAGGAGATTGTCCACATACTGCACCAATACATTACCTGCGGAAAGCCAAAGGGAATCCAACTGACTCTTTAAAGCCTGACTGTAAATACTTGGACTCTCAGTATAGCCCTGAGGAGCACGACAGAATCTAAAGCTTCTGCCAGCTAGTGTACACCCAAACAAGTACCTGCTATCTGGATTAATAGGAATACAAAAAATGCATTTTCAAATTAATGACAGAAAAGAATTTAGCAGTGGAAGGAATCATCATCAAAAGTGTAGTAATATCTGGGACCATTGGAAACTGCCAAACCACTATTTTGTTAACTTTCCGCAAATCAATCACAAAACGATAAACATCTTCATGACCATCAAGGGATCCGGAGGGTGTCCGTTTAAGAATCGGAAGAATGGAACTATTATAAATATCGGTCAGCGCTGGGGCACCCCATTTCCGGGGCAGGTGTACGCTATATAAAACCGCATAACATAACGTCTCTTGAAGCATTCCTTTCTTAATCAAATACTGGATAATTTGCAATAGAGCTCGCTCTCCTGCCTGTGGGATTTTATATTGAGGGATACAAGGCAGAATAGCATTGTCTTTGACCTGTATCAAAACCGAGGGTATGTGCAACAGCCCTACGTCTGTGTCACGTGTCGCCCACAAAGTGGGTGGCAAATCAGCAAATTCAACAGGAAGAGGCACATCCTTAGACAAATACTGTTTAACACCTACTACATCTGGGCAAAAATGGTGAATCCACAGTGAAAGGACCAATAGTCAATGCAAGGGGTGTTGAAATGAGCACACAACAGGTACATCAGAAAAACCTACCGAAATATTATTATGGCCAGAAGAGGCACCCCAGTGACCAATGTTCCCTCTAATTTTTTCCCTCTGTGGGCGGCAGTGTAGGGTCTATGTGCGCTGCAAGGAAGACTATGTGCGCCAGGAACCAGACCGGACGTAGGGGAGCAGCGCCAAATATCACTCTAAACCTTTGCTTAAAAAAGGGAAAAAACTGCATTTCCGCACATACAGCGCCACGTTAAGGGTCTTAAGGCAGGTTTGCAAGTTGGATACATACACCATGACATGAATTGGTTACACAGGCAAGTACACTTCGGGTTTAGAAAAGCACAAGACTCCCAACAGTGGTACCATCATAAGATTTTACTGCTGTAGGTATAATGTTACTTGTTGTATTATATATCTCTATGCAGAAACAGAATAAAAGCTATACAAAAGGGGATGATGGGCGGAGCATTTGAGCAAATCAAACATGACCCCCAGTCAACTGATCTGGGTTTAATCCATCACCACTCTTTAGTTCACTCCGCTACCCCAGTTCAGACATGGCCATATGCAAATCAGTCTGACCCTGTGCCTCAAGGGAACAGTCCAGCCCGAACTGCCAAGCCATGTCTTTCCTGGACCAGAAACAAGCATCCTGGGACCGGTTTCGGGTTCATAACCCTTATCAGCCTGGCTATCTTGAATCCAGTGGCAAAGTGAGCAAGGGACCATCAAAATCCCCATCCCCAACCGAGAGAGGAACGAGAAATTCACACATCTCTGATGAAAAGCACTATTGCACAATCAATGGGGTGAAAAAATGCAACACCACAAGACCTCGGAGCTCATGTATTTCTTGTGTCAGGCAGAGAAGGCAACATTTCATAGCCCTGGTCCTCACGAACACATGTACTGTGTACTTGCTGGAGCGAGACTCCTGCACCGCAAATAAAGCACAGTCCGAGTGAGCCATCAAGGAAAAAGCAGGCGTCGCTGATAAGATGCAAGAAAACTAGCACAATGTATTTCAGTTATGCCAAGCAATAGGTAGAAATTACGGTGCATAACAGGGGTGACCTTCACAGTTAAGTCAGGTAGCAGATCCTGCCCCCCAAAAACAACATACAGTATGTGACAGGTTAGACACAAGTACAGTGATTCAGAGGTATGTAAGACAGCATTAAACTGTAACACTGGGAGCAGAGTCACAGTTGTATTAGGCATCTTTTACAGTGGCATTTGGTTGCATGAACGGTATGTGATAGGTCAACCACATGTACAGTGCATCACAGTGACTTTAGACTGGAGGACCTTAAACAGTAAGCGTGTGACACTGTTTTATCAGTCATAAGGTACAGTGGCTGTCCATTGTATAAGTCAGCTTGCATAGTGTACGGCACAGCTATGTAGATCTACATGCACAGTATCTGTTGTGATTATGTCAGACCACATACACGGTATGAGCTTACAATATACAAGTCAGAGGCAGTATGCATTAAAGGTATGCCTGGATTTTTACCAAAAACACCACGCATCTCATTTGTGTCCGGATCTAGAATTATAGCATGAGCAAAATAAGTAACCAAATATTCATAGTGATAGATGAGCTGAATATGCTACATCCACGTATACGAAAAAATAATACGTTGTACTATACCAATGTTTTTCTAACAGTTGGTGAGAACACAGTTGCTAGTCTGAAATATGCCAGACTACAGACTGTTCTGAGCAATAGTTACGTCAAGGCTACTGAAGAAAAGACCCTAACACATAATGTAATACATTATTACACTGGCAACTCAAAATGGTGTATTTGATAAAACCTCTCAAGATAATTATCATCCTCAAACCTTTATCCTCAGGTTCTACCACCTTCTAAACCCAATGCATTTTCACGTTTCACTCATGTCTCTCTCCCCGCAACCCTAACTTTCACCAGTCTCTACAATCTTTGTCCCCAGCCCCTGATCTAGTGTCTCTTGCCTGAGCTCTAACTCTCGCTTGGCATAACCCCACGTTCAGCTTTGTCACCATTCTCCGCTTCTTTCATGCTGCCCGGCATCCCTCTTTCCTTTCATGCCTAGTAACTCATCTGCCTTGCACACTTCTCGCCTCTGCCCCGCCCATGCACTCCGCATATATTTCTCTTTAGCTCTTACCATTACCATTACTTCTCCCAGACTCTCTTCTATTCCTGGTCATGCTCTCTTTCCTCTGCTCACTCCCACCTAAATGCTGCCTCTTACTTTTCTCTGCCACTTCAATTCCAAACCTTCTTCATCTCTCCAATCATCCAGCCATTCATTTTCACTTTTTAATGCTGTGGGGGTAGAGCATGTCCTCTTTCACTTTTCCTTGCTTTCACCCTAACAACCCTCGGAACTTTTTCACGCTTTCACCCTCGGCTTCGATACACCCGTTCCGGTTCTCTGTCCCCTGCTTGCTTTGTCTGACTTACACAAATGAAAGGCAGCAAGTCTACAAGCACGACGTCGTTGTAGACATGCTGCCTTTCATTTGTCAATAGGGCACAACACTGAACAGCAGGGCAGAATTTGTGCCTTTGTTAAACTAATCATGTTAATCGCAGCGCTTGACGGGCGCCGCGATTAACATGATTACTTTCAAAAGGGGACACAATTTTACCGTTTTCGCGCCGCACGCATTTTAAAAGCGGCGGCGCGAAGGTCCTGAGTTGCCAGTGCGCGCTTTGTAATTTACAATGCGCGCTCTAGGCGATAGATGTGCGCGCCCGCGCATCCGCGCAGCTTGGAGGGAACAGTGCCAGTGACCATGTTTTGAGAAACAGAACTTTTTGTTGCACCTGTGTCCACCAAAAATTCCTTAGTCGAACCTTGAAGTTCCATTGTTACATAAGGACCATGCTGGTCTACAGGTATCGGAACTGGGCCCCCACTCTGTCCCTGGTTGTCCTAGCTGTAAGACTTTCCCGTCACTTCTTCCATATCATAGTCATAATGGCAGTAGAGTCCATCACAAGGGTCATCAAAGTAATTATTATTAGAACAACCCTGTGAGGCTGCAGCGTTTTGAACCCTATCAGCCCCACCAGCTCCACGACCCAGTCCATGAGAACCTCGTCCTCTAGGGACGCCACCTTCAGCAAAAGCATGGGACACTTGCTCTGCGAGTGACCCTTCTCCTTACTTTATGCACACTGATTTGGCCCCAAAGGTGTAGTATTCGGCTACCTACTAGTATGTGGAAGCTGTTGGGCAGGACTACTACCTCCTCTATTGTTTCCTCGAGTCTAAACGCTTGCTGCAACAACACCGTCGTTTTTAAATCGTTATTCTTCTTTTCTTTTTTTTCTTTCTCTTTTTGATCACAATGGTCATAGTATTGAGCCATATTCAAAATAACGGGGGAAGAAGTGGTCCAGGTACTCTCAGATGCCTTCAAATGAGTCACAATTTTAGGAAGTAGGTTAGCAATATGGTCCTGTGTATGAACCTGTCTCCAAATATCAACCGGAATTAGAAGACCAAAGAACAGTTCAATATGAGCAAGAGTGTTTACAGTAGGATAGGCAGCTTCAGTCAGTTCTTTATAATAAGCAGTCTGATTTGTCCTAAGATCGGGCAAATGAACTTTAAGGGACAGAACCTCACTGCTTTTCCACGGAGTATAAACCCACTGTTCTTGGAAACGGGCCTCTACACCCAGTCAAGTAACATTACCTCACTGATCCGTTAAATCTGGTATTGCTGGGTGATATATAGGATGAACCTCTCATATCGGAAACTGGGATACTACGGTAGGACCGTTCTCATGCAACCTGCCCCTATAGGCAACCAACCTAGTAATATTCCCAAAAACTTGGACTGGGTCCAAACCACTGGCATACATGCGATCTCGAATATCGAATAACATTTGTGGCACATCATCCCCAAAATGCTGCTGCCAAAGGTCAATCAACATAGAGGACATATGTTTAAGAGCATGCTGCTGTACAAAAGGCTCATAATCTTTCATTACATCCCAAAAATCCTCTACACTGTAAATGGGATTAGGACCCCACTGCGCAGCCCGATTAGCTAATACCTTCTTCTCCTTATCCTCCACCGCTGACCGTACCAAAGGGCCCAGACTCTCACAAAATGTTGGCAAATCTCTATCTTTAAATCTACGTGTCAGCTTCTCAGCACCCAATAATGCTGAGAAATGAACCATTAAAGATGGAGAAACAGCAGATGTACCATGCAGAACCGTCGCATGCGGGTGCGTCGCAGGAGAAAGAGCTGGAGACAGGGATGCCGAGACAATAGGTGTGTAGGGGTGCTAGCATCACAGGTGCCACAGACGGCGAAGACACAGAAGGCGGAGGAGGTGTCAAAGCCATGGGCATCAAAACTACAGCAGTAAATACAGAAACAGTGAGAATAGCTGTAACAGGCGGCTGTGACTGCACAGGGACAGTGGGATACATCCTTTGCAGGGCATATGGGGGTGGGGGGCGGGTGTCTAACAATTCTTCCACAAAAGTATCAGTTTCCTTCTGAGCCAAATACGATTTATCAACATGCAATCAAAATCTCATATCTCACATTCAACTCCCTTTTCCTGTTTTTCTCTATCATATGCTACAGCTTTCTGAGTCAGAGTCTGCATTTTCCCTTTCCATGCCTCTTCCTCTGTCTTCAATCGTCTCTGCCTAGCTGCTTTCTGCCATGTTCTGAGAGAATCAAACATGGACTGTCTACTCCGTCTCTGAACAACTGTTCCTGTAAAGACCCAATCTTTTGTTCATCGAAAGTGCCAGTCAATGCCAACTGCAACTCAGCATTGTCCCTCGTATATTTGTGCCATAATGTACTAAACATAATAGGGCCAAGACCATGCTTTACATACATATTAAAATTTGGAGTGCCTTCCGGAGGCACCAACTGAGCTTCTTCCAATCGAGCATCTGCAGAACAGCGACAGCACAAAGAAAACAGTTTACTGATCCCAGGCATTCATAAAAGAAAACAAGTTCAAGGAATTGCAAAAGCTTTTCTCACAAAGACGATCCTCAAACCGGACCAAATGCAAACTGTGGCAAATGAAAGATGCAGAGTCCACTTGGTAAGTTAAGATCCTTTATTGCAGGTTCCTTCCAGGTTAGATAGACAGATCAAGATTGTAAGGAAAACCCCACCGGGAGCCAGCTGTTAGCAGCTCAGCCTGAGATGACCAACTGCCACAGTAAGTAAGAGACAGACACTGTGAGCTAGAGGGACACCCAGGCATTCTATGATGTCACAGATAACATAGTACAGTCTAGCCAGAGAAGAACAGTGGAGAGGACATTTACTACACATCCTTTTCCCTTATGGAGTAAAAGCAGAATAAAGGAATAATCGGCAATAATACCTTAAATGCAACAATCATCAGGGAAGTACACAATTGAGATGAACGAAAAGTAAAAATGTACAACATGAGATGACGTTAGCATGAGGTATCATTAGCAGAGAAAAGAACACAGAAAACATCATTATGTCACAATATGCCTCATCCCCTTCCCTGAACGAAACAGCAAGGTTTCGAAAAAAAACAAGTTAGCAGTTGACACTCAAAACCTCCCCACACATGGGTACACCACAGGGTAAACACCCTAGAAACAAAAATGAGTGTAAACTGGGAGAGACACAATAGGGGTAAGACTCACTTAAGATAACCCAAGAGAGCAAACCACTTTGACAAAAATTCACCAAAGAAAAAAAAAACCTACCCCTGATAAAGATGTGCTGACACTAAACTTATGATAGATTTACAGCTCAAAATCTTACCAAAATGAAGCCCTGGCCAGTAGCTGCAAGAAGGTAGACTTCAATAGGAAAATAGTGCACAAACAATCTCCACCAAAAACGGGACAGCGCAGAGTGTGGAGAATGGAATACTCGCAAACACTCAACCTCCCCAGTTAAGGGTACACCGCAGGACACTAATCCTGGGAATAAAAATGGGCATTGACTACCCAGAAAGACTCAATCTCCCCTGAAAAGGGTACACCGCAGGGTAAGGAAAACAACCCTGGGACGCAAGATGGGGGTGGACTACCCGCAAATAAACAACCTCCCCTGAAAAGGGTACACCGCAGGGTAAGGAAAATAACCCTGGGACGCAAGATGGGCGTGGACTACCCGCAAATAAACAACCTACCCAGAAAGGGTACAAAATGGGCATGGACTACCCACTAAGACACCACCTCCCCTGAAAAGGGTACACCACAGGACGCTAAACCTGGGAATAAAAATGGGCATGGACTACCTATAGGAGAGTAGGGTCTGCAATCCTATGATCACCCAGATTTTTTGCTTTTGTTTCACTGGTTTACGACTTTCTCTGGCTGTGGGCCTGCCAATCAGACCCACAGCCTAGCTGTTCTCTCACTAAATTGACATGTGTACCTTAGGTGCATTATCCAATTGGTACTGGGCCACCTTATCAGACCCTGTAACTCAGGGCATAGGTGTACCCAGGGCCTATCAGGGGCTGAAACATGTATTATGCCACCCCTGGCTGGCCATCTAAATCTGACACAACTGGCTGCACGACAGCTGGGGCAAGGTGGTGTAATCACCCCTTGCTTTAGATATAGTATACCTATATCTAACCCTAAAAATGGACACACAGATTCCTATCAGTCACTCCTATGGCAGGCCTTGACAATCCTGAAGGCAGAGTGCTTGGAATCGTGTGAGATGGTGCTCTGGCATGAGCTGAGCCCATTTGCAGCTTGCGGAACCAAGTCCTAATAGCTGTTCCATGGTAACGCGTACCATATACTCTTAAGTGCATTATAATCCTCGCGGTTAAATGCTATCTTTGGTATCGCTTTATCAAAACATGTCGAGTAAGGTGTCATACGAATTGGAATACTAACCCCTCGCCAATTCTGGCGACGGGGTTAGCATTCCACCCTTCTAGAGGGACACGACATGTATGTAACTGTGAACCCCGGTTAAAGTTAACTCAAGCCTCAGCATCACAAAATGGATGCTGCCACCACAGACACGAGTCTGACCCCCTGCAGCTGGGAGTCCTTCCAGCGAGGGGAGCTTGGACAAAGGGTTTCCTGTCAGGGGCGGTGCTAGCACCATCCCAGACAGGGTTTTGTGTATCCTGGGTAGGCAGGGCTTTACAGGAAGGTGACTGCAAGTGGCACCCCGGTGCTCACTACACATCTGCCGGCTAGAACCAGTTCCAGGGGCACACCAGCCCCTGGCCTGGGGAAAGTCCGGCATGGGAGAGGGGTGTAACCACCCCCCTTCCTGGTCCCACCCCTAGGGCAGGACCTAGTCGCGAACCCACCCCTTTCTTTAGGATAAAGGCAGGAGCGGGGACCCTTCCAAATTAGATCATCTTTGAATCAAGAAACTACTTTCCACGAAAGGCACTCTCGACTCTTCTCAAGATTTCTCCCTTGTGACTAAGGAGTAGTCACCCTGCATCCGCAGGCCCATCTAAGAACTCTGCGGTTTGCTGCACGTCCTTCCTCAGGAATCCGACCGACCAGCTCGACGAGACCCGGCTTCCCTGACACCTCTGACCACTACCTACCTCTACAGCTAAGCTGAGAACCGTAGGTGCGACGAGACCTCGAGGGACCGGCCATCATCAGAACTGCACGACCGCCGAGGGATCCTCTGGTGAGTGCTTTGGGGTCCGAGAAGCCCCGACCCTGAGCAGCTCCAGCACCGAAGTCCAGCCCCCCAGCATCTCCTTGATCTGCGTGGGGCCCTTCTGCTTTTTGCTGCTCACCGCGTTGTCTGGCTACTAGCCCACTGACTTGTGGCCTTCCCGACGATGACCGACGACATCACCACTGCTAGTCTGGTTGCTCCAGACTGGCCCTTGCTCCCTTCCAAAAGAGGAGCACCCCGGACCCTCCTGGTCCACTCCAGACGCCATTTTAGGTCCACCGCGTGGGCTTGAATTTGCCAAGACTTGTTGCCCCAATCCTGGGTCCAGCGACGTC
The DNA here is from genome assembly GCF_964263255.1 of Lissotriton vulgaris. NCBI lineage: Eukaryota > Metazoa > Chordata > Amphibia > Caudata > Salamandridae > Lissotriton > Lissotriton vulgaris. Next base: position 1,615,672,010 of record NC_141687.1, on the reverse strand, counting down.
GACAGCAGCAACCATCGTGGGACAGCTCGCACCTCCATCTTGGTCGCCGACAACGCCTCCTGGTCCGTGAGACTGCAGAGCCCAGCGTCGCCCACTCACCTGGTCGAGGTGACTACCATCCGGTGCCCTCCTGGTGCCATCTGATCACTGGCTAGTGGTCAAGAACTTGGTCCCCTCTGCTTTCAGGTGTCATCCATCTTCGATCCAGGCTTGGATCACTTCGAACAATCTTCACTGGTCGCCTGCCAGCAACTCTTTCTTCAGGCTCCTGGTTCGTCAACGAGGATTCCCAACGTCTTTTCAGACCTATGCAGCCGCAGCCCCTGGGCTAGGTAACTTCAGTATTTCGGTGCCCCAGCATAGCCTAACTATCCAAGGGTCCAGATCCACTGTCGTTTTCAACCTACCTTATCGGGTTCGCCCGAGAACACTAACTTTGCTTTTACTAGCCTCCATAGACTTTGTCCCGCATCCCGCGTGAGAGTGCACACTCTGCACCCGAGTCCCCTAGGCCTCCTACTAGTAATCTGAAGGTTCAGTAACGTAGTCCTAGCGATTCCAAAGCCTATTAGTCCAGTACTTACCTGCTAGTAATTTCGCATTCCACTTCCATAGTATATGGTTTTTCGTGCCCCTCGGGCATTTGTGTAAATTGTGCAACTTAAAGTATTTTCGTAAGAGTTTTGTTGTGTGCTTAGTACCCTGTCCTCATAAAGAGTACAGGGCTGTTGTGAGCGAAATAAATACACTGGTTATTTTCATAACACTTGTGTGGTGTCCTTTCACTTGGTGTTCAAGGGGTATATGTGATGGTATAACAGCTGGCTTAACACGCCCTCTAGAGTTTAGCCCGAAGACTGCTCGTATCCATGCTACTAGGATAGCTGGTCTATAAGGTTGACTTACAACCAATCATCAATAAGGGTTGTTTGGACTGATACAAAGTGCTCACTAGAATAGTGAACATTATATATCAGGCCAACTTCTCACATTGGTGGCAGCGGTGGGATTTGAGCTTGCTGTTGTTTTACCACACGTATCCTAAGAATATCTTGTGAAAGATCACATAAGTACTCCAGGTACATATAACTTAGCTTAGAATACTCTGAGTTCTACTGAACCAGCTGTTGTAGCTCCTCAAGGCTTAGCACACCTTGGCTACAACTCTTAGCAAGGGATCAGTAGGCAAACAAACAGTGTAGGTAGGTGCATCACTTACACCACACTAGAAACAGCATGTCTGACAAAGGAGGAAACTCGAAGTCTCCCCTTGTGTCAGTGGACCCTCCACAGGTCACTTCCAGATATGCTGCTCTTAGCTTCCAGGAGATGAGACAAGTGTGTACCTCCAGGAAGCTAAAACAGGGGTCTAACCCCACAATCCCATTCCCGATTGGTCTCTTAGAGACTTATGATGCCAGGAGGGCTGGTAACCCAGACCCTTCTAATCCAGATGGGACAATGCCTCCCCTAGAGGGAACCTCAGGTGACCCTGACCTTATCCATCTCTCTGCAGAAGGCGAAGAGAAGTAGTTAGCCAGCTAACTAAGGCCAACTTAAGCAGGCATGAGAATGGTACTAGGAGACCCCTGGGGCCCCTCTCAGGCCAGCTTAACATTGGGAATGGACGAGTTAGGTCTCTATCCAGAGGCTCTAACAGATCCATTCGAACCAATGGCTCTCAGACCTCTTCTCATAGAGGGATGTCTTCCCCTAAGAGAAGGGAGCACAAAGCTAAGATGAGGGAAGCCAATCTGAGGATTGAAAGGGAGGAACTTGCCCTGGCCAAAGAGAGGCTTGCCTTTGCTAGAGAGCAAATGTTAAGTGGACTAGATTCCACTGGTGGCAGCATTCCCCCAAGGGAAAACAGGAGTTTAGATACTAGGCACCTGAGTAAGATAGTGCCCCCCTTTAAACAAGGGGATGATATCCACAAATGGATAACTGCTTTGGAGAGGGCTTGCACTGTACAGTGTGTCCCCCAGAGTCAATGGGCAGCTATCTTGTGGCTCTCTTTTGAAGGTAAAGGTAGAGACAAGCTCCTCACTACTAGAGCTGAGGATGCTAATGATTACCAAGTCCTGAAAAATACACTGATAGATGGGCTTGGCCTAACCACTGAGCAGTACAGGTTGCTGTTCAGGGATACCCAGAAAACTCAGTCTCGGGATTGGCCTGACTTTGTAGATTGTGCCACTAAGGCTTTGAAGGGCTGGTTGCTGGGCAGTAAGGTTACTGATTACACAGGATTGTATAATCTGATCATGAGGGAACAGATTTTAAACAATTGTCAGAACCAGTTGTTGCATCAGCATCTTGTTGACTCAGATCTGACCTCTCCCCAAGAATTGGGAAAGAAGGCAGACAGATGGGTCAGAACAAGAGTTAAGCAGAACCAGGGCCAGAACCAGGGTGGTCAGAAGAAAGCAGACCAGAAGTGTAAAGATACTAAAGGTGAACAAAATGACCAGAAGTCTTCGACAGGTCCCCAACAATCCAAAGAGGGTGGGGGTCAGGCTTCCCAGAAGAAGAAGACTCAAGAAGGCCAGTCAAAAAGGTGGTGCCAGTACTGTAAAAGTAAAACTCACTGGTTTAGTGAGTGCACCAAGAAAGGAGGGCAGACTCCTGCTACTGCAGCCCCTAAGGCACCTGTGCCCCCTAGTACAGCCAGCAGTAGTAGTGCACCTCCCAAGGGACTAGTTGGGTTAACCTTGGGTTCTGAGGGGTATGACAACTTAGTTGGCACACTCACTCAGGCTGTCATTGTCTGTACAGGGGATGTGGATATATCCCCTGATGTCAGTCCCAATACTTTGGGCAAATACAGACAGACACATTTTATCAATGGCAAAATGGCTCAGGCCTATAGGAACACTTGTGCCAGTGTCACAATGGTGACACCTAACTTTGTGGACCCTGGACAGATCATGCCAGGTACAGATTTCCTGGTGACCAATGCAAGCAATGTCACTACCAGTCATAGTATGGCAATTGTTGCTTTCTCCTGGGGAGGGGTAATTGGCCAAAAGAAGGTTGTAGTTAGTTCAGACCTCCCAGTGGATTGTTTGTTGGGCAATGATTTGGAGTCGTCACAATGGTCAGAAGTGGAACATAGGACTCACATGGAAATGTTAGGCTTGCCAGCACATGTGCTTGCTGTGACTAGGTCACAGGCCAGAAGATGCCCCACTGAACAGGTGCTGGATCCTGGAACAATGGACCAGCCACCTTCCAAGAATAAGAGCAGTAGGGTTAAGGCATTGCCTTCCCCCATGCCCCAGGTTGAGGATCAAGTCTCAGAGGAGGCTGACCTACAGGAATTGAGGGAAACTGAGCCTAAAGAATTTGAACTTGATCAAGTTGAATTTCTGGGCTCAGGGGGACCCTCAAGAGAAGACCTGGGGAAGGAACAGTTAGACTGCCCTTCCCTTGAACCCCTCAGACAGCAGGCTGCTGCTGAGGCTGATGGGAACGCCACAGATACCCACAAGGTGTACTGGGATGATGGACTCCTGTACACTGAGGCAAGAGACCCCAAGCCTGGCATGGCCAGGAGGCTGGTTATCCCCTTGTCTCAGAGAGGTTTCCTTCTTACCTTGGCCCATGAGATTCCCTTAGCAGGACACTTAGGCCAGACAAAGACTTGGGACAGGCTTGTCTCACACTTTCACTGGCCTCACATGAATGACGATACCAAGGAGTTTTGTCGCTCCTGTGTCACTTGCCAAGCCAGTGATAAGTCAGGTGGCACTACAAAGGCCCCCCTTATACCAATGCCTGTGGTGGGGGTGCCCTTTGAAAGAGTGGGGATTGACATTGTTGGTCCAATGGAACCCCAAACAGCATCAGGGCACAAGTTTATACTGGTGGTGGTGGACCATGCCACCAGGTATCCTGAAGCTATTCCCCTTAGGACCATTACAGCACCTGTTGTGGCAAGAGCCCTAGTTGGAGTGTTCTCCAGAGTGGGCTTCCCTAAGGAGGTTGTCTCTGACAGAGGTGCAAACTTCATGTCAAGCTACTTAACTGCTATGTGGAAGGAATGTGGTGTCAACTACAAGTTCACTACACCCTATCATCCACAATGCAATGGGCTCGTTGAAAGATTCAACAGGACCCTAAAAGGGATGATTCATGGCCTACCTGAAAAGCTCAGGCATAGATGGGATGTCCTGATTCCCTGCCTTTTGTTTGCTTACAGAGAGGTCCCACAGAAGGGGGTTGGCTTCAGCCCTTTTGAACTTCTGTATGGGCATCCTGTGAGAGGACCCCTGTGTTTGGTTAAGGAAGGATGGGAGAGACTTCTCAAAAAGCCTGCAACCAGCATAGTGGACTATGTACTTGGTCTCCGCTCCAGGATGGCTGAGTATATGGAAAAGGCATCTGAAAACCTTAAGGCCAGCCAAGAACTCCAAAAAGCTTGGCATGACCAAAAGGCTGTCCTGACTGTCTATCAGCCTGGACAGAAGGTGTGGGTGCTGGAGCCAGTGGCCCCAGCAGCACTCAAAGACAAATGGTCTGGGCCCCACACAATTCTTGAGCAAAAGGGAGAGGTCACCTACCTGGTGGACCTTGGAACTCCCAGGAGCCCCCACAGGGTGCTCCATGTCAACAGGCTCAAAGCATATGTCGACAGGAAGGACATGAGCTTGCTCATGGCCATAGATGAGGGACAGGAGGAAGAGAGTGACCCTCTCCCAGACCTGCTCACTCAGAATCCTGATGATGGATCAGTAGATGGTGTTGTCTTTTGTGGCAGCCTCTCTGAACATCAACAGAAGGATTGCAAACAAGTTCTTCAATCCTTCAGGCATATGTTCTCTCTAACACCCAGTTAAACCAATTGGTGTACCCATGAGGTTGACACTGGTGACAGCTTGCCAGTTAAGAGTAAAATCTACAGGCAGCCTGATCATGTTAGAGACTGCATCAAAACAGAAGTGCAGAAAATGTTGGAGTTGAGAGTCATTGAACCCTCAGATAGCTCTTGGGCTAGTCCAGTAGTTCTAGTGCCAAAGCCTCACACCCAGGGTGGTAAGAAAGAGATGAGGTTTTGCGTAGACTACAGGGGTCTCAATGCAGTCACTAAGACTGATGCCCACCCAATACCAAGGGCAGATGAACTTATAGATAGATTGGCTTCTGCCAACTACTTAAGTACATTTGACCTGACAGCTGGGTACTGGCAAATCAGGTTAGCTGAGGATGCCAAGCCCAAGACAGCATTTTCAACCCCTGGTGGACATTATCAATTTGTGGTAATGCCCTTTGGTCTGAAAAATGCACCTGCCACCTTCCAAAGGCTGGTGAATCATGTTCTCACTGGGCTGGATGACTTCTGTGCAGCATATCTTGATGATATTGCTGTCTTTAGCTCCACCTGGGAGGATCACCTGGTCCACCTGAGGAAAGTGTTAGAGGCACTGCAAGCAGCAGGTCTCACTATCAAGGCCACCAAGTGCCAGATAGGGAAGACACAGGTTATATACTTGGGCCACCTTGTAGGTGGAGGCCAAGTTCAGCCACTGGAGAGCAAGATACAGTCAATCAGGGACTGGGCTCCTCCAACCACCCAGACTCAGGTTCGAGCTTTCTCGGGCCTGACTGGTTACTAGAGAAAGTTTGTCAGGAATTATGGATCAATTGTGACTCCACTTAATGAACTGACAAGTAAGAAAATGCCAAAAAAGGTTCAGTGGACAGCAGGCTGTCAAAAAGCATTCGATGACCTAAAGCAGGCCATGTGCACAGCACCTATCCTCAAGAGTCCAGACTACTCCAAACCATTCATTGTCCAAACAGATGCTTCTGAGTTGGGTGTGGGAGCTGTTCTATCTCAACTGAATTTTGATGGTCAGGACCAGCCCATTGCTTTTATAAGCAGAAGGCTGACCCCCAGAGAGAAAAATTGGTCAGCTATTGAGAGGGAGGCCTTTGCTGTGGTTTGGGCCCTGAAGAAACTGAGGCCATACTTGTTTGGCACTCATTTCAAGATTCAGACCGACCATAAGCCCCTCTTGTGGCTAAATCAGATGAAGGGTGAAAACCCCAAACTGCTTAGGTGGTCCATTTCCCTACAGGGGATGGATTTTACAGTGGAGCATAGACCTGGCACTGATCATGGCAATGCAGATGGGCTCTACAGGTATTTCCACTTAGAGCAAGAAGACTCACCTGGTCAAGGTTAGTTTATTGTCCCAAAGTTTGGGGGGGGGGGTCATGTAGGAGAGTAGGGTCTATAAGGTTGACTTACAACCAATCATCAATAAGGGTTGTTTGGACTGATACAAAGTGCTCACTAGAATAGTGAACATTATATATCAGGCCAACTTCTCACACTACCCACAAAGGGTACGCCGCAGGAAAGTAATCCTGGGAATAAACATGGGGCATGGACGACCCACAACTACCCAACCTCCCCTAAAAAGGGTACTCCGCAAGGTAAGGACAAAAACCCTGGGAAGAAAATAAAAGGACTAGTGGGGATACACACCCTGTGAACTGGTATGGGAATTGACTACCCACAAAGACACCACACCCACACTGATAAACAAAACTACACCAAGCCCTACATAGGATACACCACGAGGTTCATCATAACCCTAGAACACTGATTTTGACAAAGCCTGACTCAGAACTCACCCAAAGAAAGGCACACGGTAGAGTTAAAAGATGTCGACCTGATCCCACAAACAGACGATAGGGCAAACACAGCAGAGACCACTGTAGTAATTTGAATAGACAAACAGGTTAAAGCAACAAAACAAAAGATTATCCTAAAACAGTATGCAATTAAGCATGGGTGAATTTTGAGGATCTCGCGTTCGCGGATTTTGCGGATTTGCGAACTCGCAATCCGCAAAATCCGCTAATTCTCGCGAATTTGCGGATTTTTTTTTTTATGTTCACACGGGTTTCTGCAAGTTCGCGAGGGTTTTGTACAATTTCGCAAATTGCGAAATTGTACAAAACGCGTGCGAACTTGCAGCAACCCGTGCGAACACAATAATATGAAGAGAAAGAAGCTCCTGGTCACAGGAACAGCACGGGGATTGCGCTCATGAAAGTCAAGGATGCAAAGGCCTCTACCCAGCATCACAGCTGACTTTCCACGGTATATTTGGGAAGAGGCACACCTGTCCAGCCTCGAAGACGCTCATGATTGTTTTTGGGCTAATGAATGAGTCACTGATTTTGAGCATCAACTAGTTTGAGCGACCATGCAAAGGCCGCCCTCTACCCAGCATCACAGCTGATTTTCCACTGTAGATTTGGGAAGAGGCACATCTGTCCAGCCTCGAAGACGCTCATGATTGTTTTTGGGCTAATGAATGAGTCACTGAATTTGAGCATCAACTAGTTCGAGCGCCCATGTGTGTGTTACTATGCAATCGCCCCGAAGGACGCAGGGGTCCCTTGAATGAGCTGTCCATCATAGTGGGTGAATGGCGGGAAGACGGTGCAAACCGCAAGTGTGTGCGCGGGGCCAAATGTGCGGGGCTTCCATGCGAGTTCACATGCCTCTTGTGTGCATAAAAGGTCAGAGAAAGATCAGTTCAGCCTGGCCTGTTGTAACTATTTTAGGATGGCGCCCGCAAGCTGCCAGCGCCATCCTAAAATAGTTACGAAGTTAGCTTCAACAGGAAGCTCTAATAGATAAAATCGAGCACCTGCTTTATTTTATCTATTAGAGCTTCCTGTTGAAGCTAACTTAGTAACTATTTTAGGATGGCGCTGGCAGCTTGCCGGCGCCATCCTAAAATAGTTACAACAGGCCAGGCTGCAAGTTTTGAACTTTTGCCCCCGGAAAAATACGCCGCTCGCGGATTTTCGGTAAATTCGCGGGAGTTCGCGGATTGCAAATTTACCAAAAATCCGCAAAATCCGCGAGCGGAACGGATTTTCCGCCCATGCTTATATGCAATCCTCACAAACACTGAGAAAGTAAGCACTTCAAAACAAAATAATAAGTAATGCCAGCTCCGGTGAGCGATCTCTCACCCGGGGTCTGTGTACACTGCTCCCTGCAGACGCCGCTGAGCTCCTTGCAGCATGTGAAGAATGTGATGAAGACCAAAAGAAAAGTCCCTTCCACTCGGTTGCTCTAGTCCCGCAATTGACCGTGAAACGAAAATGTCCCAAGTGCTGATCAAAGAATGAGAATGCTCGTGTCTCATCAAAGGTCAGCTCGACGGCATGAAGGCATAAAGAAATGGTCATTATCACCGTTTGCGGCACCCTGCCAACACAAATCATAACCTTGACGCCGGGAAATTGAAGACAACAGAGTGCGTGTTAAGTTGAAACCACACTGAGAACCCCACATAGAAACTACGAGCTTCACCTTCAATACGCTGATCTTGAGGAAGATGGCGGCACGCTGTCACGCCACCGCCGGATGGTACACGGCCAAGGCGTGCTGAACAAAGACCACAGGAAAACTGCAGCATGAGAGAAGGCGTGACGTCACAGAAGAGCTTCGCTAACTCCTAGAAGCTTTCTAAGCACGTCATCAGAAGGACGGCAGACGGGAAGGAGGGAAGATCGCTGCTGGCAAACCGTCAACCAACGGACATTGGCATCCAGGACGGTGAGTAAAGGAGCTAGGAAAGGCACAGGAAGCTGAGGCGGTCCAGACTTTACACACTGCCAAAATAGTGCAGCGGCCCCTAGAATCCGCTAGTCGAGAACAACACCGGTCCCTGAATGCGCTGACACCGATCTGCGCTGCCAATAAATACAGATCGGCTAGTCAAGAATAGCGCCGGTCCCTGAATGCGCTAACACAGATCTGCGCTGCCAATGAATACAGAACAATATCGCTGATGCTTTCCTGCAATGTTTAATAATTGCACCGGTCCGTGAATGGGCTCCCCTGGACTAGTGCTGCGAAGCCAGAGAAGTAGATGTCTTTCCTCAGATTGTAGGGCACAAAAGTGATGCCCAAACGCCCGCTTCTCCAGACAAATAATTTCCAGATGACAGCAGAGACAGCCAAAACAACAAACACCAGGTTGTAGGCTAACCATACACGAACAGATACCAAATAAACACGCCCAGGGTGCAGGCTGTCCAGGTGTGATAGGAAACTGGTGGGGTCAGCTGGGCGTTACCTTCAGTCTTATGAATACTTTCACAATGTCTTTAGTTCCTTTCTTAAGTTCCTTTTCTTGAAGTAGCTTCCTTAGTGCACAGGTAGGTTCATCCTCTTCAAAACGTCGCCAAACTGTGGTAAATGAAAGATGCAGAGTCCACTTGGTAAGTTAAGATCCTTTATTGCAGGTTCCTTCCAGGTTAGACAGATCAAGATTGTAAGGAAAACCCCACCAGGAGCCAGCTGTTAGCAGCTCAGCCTGAGATGACCAACTGCCACAGTAAGTAAGAGAGAGACACTGTGAGCTAGAGGGACACCCAGGCATTCATTGATGTCACAGATAACATAGTACAGTCTAGCCAGAGAAGAACAGTGGAGAGGACATTTACTACACAAACCAAAATGGTACCATATCCACAAAGAACCAAAACAAATTCACCTGATATATGCATATCAAGCGAACTAATTCTCCACTGCCAACTCTTCAGATCAACTGGTCAGATCCAAGGGTTTCGCCGTTTAGGACCCCAGTTGGGTTGATCGCTGGGCGAGGCACGTTCGGCAGGATGGAAGGGGCAGCTGCGAGCAATCAGTGTTCCTCATAAAGGGATCCTTGAACCATGAGTCTGACCCGGCAATGGCTCGACCTTCCCCCTGTCCGCAGAAGGGGATGGTCACTCACCCGAAGGAGTCCCTGTTCGGGCACCAACTGAAGGAAGTGGCCCATTTAGGGTCAATTGGGTCACTCACGACCACCTCTCAGCCTTCCATACCAAATGAAGAGTCGGTCAGACAGCAGAGAATAAAAAAACAATATCTGTTTATTCATTTACACTCAGAGTGTAGCCCAGTCTGCCCAGTCACTAGAAGTGCTGCAGAGGGACTGACATCACCAAGCATAAAGATACATTATGTACCTTTCAGAACCAATAAAGGAACGCCCACAATGGAATTTTAAAAGCAGATGCAGCAAAACAGTGAAGTACAAAACATTAAGTTTCGATTCTGAGGCCGGGTACGCAACATCTACTATAAAAGGTCGTTCTGCCAGTGCCCGCCACTAGACAAGTGGGAGAAGGCCTCGATCTAGAAGGAACGGTGTTCACTAATAAGACCAGTGTATTCATTAGCGAAGCAAAAGCTGTCCATGGAGAAACATAACCTAAAAGAGGCTAATGCGCAAACATACATTTTAAAAATTCTAACATATGTACTTGGCCAGGGTGAAGAATTTACTGCAAACTGCGTAATATATTATTATCATGAACCCATTGGGAAACTTCTCCACCAATGCTCTTCCTGCTCCTTTCAGAATAGAGTTAATCTGTGAGATTAGTCTAGGACGTGCTGGATCTCACCTACCACTTTTTTGTGCCTTGCACTATAATAGCCTGGTACTTGGATTTAGGACGCTTAGAACATGTGCAGCATTTATTATATCAGTAAAACAGGGACCCATAACTCTGTGTTATACTTTTATAAATTCAGAGGCGTCCATACGGACCCAGCACCTTACCACTAGGGCTATTAACAGTATTATCTACCACATCTTCATAAGCGAACAAAAGTGGATTGGCGGTAAATGATGGAAGGTTGTACCGGAAGGAGTGGACAAATCAAAAACACTCTTTGGTACCTAATTAACTTCACTAAAATGGGTAACCCAATCCTGTGAAAGAAGATAGGATTCAAGCATGGTCTTGTTCTTACACCCCCTAGAAAAGGTGAACTGATAACTCTCCAAAAGGTTCCATTGTTATTTAACACCTTGGCTGCTAGAGCAATTCCCGCTGGGTGCTGAAATATTCAGAAGCCCATGCTCCATGACGAGCTCAGCTCGTCATAAGCACACAACCAGTGTACTGCATGACGAGCTGAGCTCGTCATGAGCATCGAAGGGGTTAAAGAACACGCAGCTTCAAGTTTATCTCACACTTCCTTTCTAAACTTTTCTTTACAGTTCTTGATAACCTTTATAGGGCTGCCAACAAGCTGACTTGTGTATTTCTTTATTGTAGCCTAGAAGTGCAACCAGTGGGGTCTCTGGGATTGGCAACTCGAGCATCTGTGTTAGAGCCATGAACACCTCCCTACAGTACACATTTATCCTGGGGTACTCCCACGCCAGGTGGGGTAAATTCAGGTTACCAGCCCTACACCTCAGGCAGCTTTCGTCCTCCTCAAGCCATATTTGTACAGCTGAGTTGGAGTGTAGTATACTCTGTGAAGGTATTTATAATGTATCAACCTATGTCGTCCATTCTGTGAGATGGTATTAGTGTTGGCAAAGCAACCCGCCCATTGTGCCTCAATGATTTCTATACCCAGCTCTTGTGGTTCCGCCAAGTCCTCCCCTAGTATTGATACCATGTTCTCACTACGCCGTCTAGGAAGAAACCCCCTATCCGTTCTAATTACAACATGAAAAGCATTTGTATAACTGCCTTATCGTCACACATTGGGAACCAGTCACACCATACGATCGACAGTTTGGGAGAGTATATGAGCGTAAGCTGCTGGGACACTGCTGTGTTCTACATTTGAGTTCCAACCAGGTCTATGATGCGAGGTCTCTCCTGGGACCCACTTATTAGTGTTTTCGGTAATTGAGTAGGGCTGACCTCGTTTCATTCATTTGTAATTGTGGTAAGTCATGGAGTCCATGTATCTAATTGTATGCATGCAACAAATGTGCGGCCCTATAGTATTTTTCCAAGTCTGGGGCATTTAAACCATCCTCTGTGTATGTTTTTATTAATGTATAGCCATTCCACCTGGCCAGTCCTCGTACCATTCTCTGGAACTGGGAGTCCCTCAGGGCTCTGCTCTCAGCCCCACATTATTCAACTTGTATGTGAAACCGCTGGCTGATGTCGTTAGGCAATATGGCCTTACGATGACATCGTATGCCGACGACACGCAGCTGGCGGTGACACTTAGTGGGGACCCTGAGGTGACTGCGCCCAGATTCCGGGCAGGACTGATAGCTGTGGCTAGCTGGATGCGTAACAACTGCTTACAGCTTAATGCAAAAAAGACCGAGGTTCTGATTGTAGGGAAGCAGGCGGAACTCTGGGGAGACCAGTGGTGGCCTCTTGAACTGGGGGCGATGCCTATTCCAGTGGACGAAGTTAAAAATCTGGGGGTATGGCTGGATTCTAACCTTTCTTTTGCCAGCCATACAAAGAAGACAGCAGCCACCTGTTATGGCATTCTGCGAGGACTTAGACCTGTTCTCAAATTTTTCGACCCTCCCACACGTCAACTGGTGGTTCAGGCCTCTATCCTCTCTCGGATAGACTACGGGAGTGCCTTGCTCCTTGGAGTCAATCAGGCTGAGGCGACGAGGCTTCAGAGGGTGCAGAATGCTGCTGCACGGGCCATTGTAGGTCTCCCGAGACGATGTTCTGTCTCTCCTGTTTTGGCCTCTCTGCACTGGCTTCCGGTCAGACAGAGAATCAAATTTAAGGTTCTCTGTCTGGCATTTAAGATCTTAAAGCTGTCTTCACCTCCGGCCCTGACAGGCCTTATTTCTTCTTATGTCCCTTCGCGATCCCTTAGATCCGAAGCCCAGTACCGGGCGAACAAGCCCAGGTTCAGGCTTAGCAGGATGGGAGGACGTTCCTTCCGCGTGCTGGCGGCAGACTTATGGAATTCCCTTCCTGTTCACATTCGGGCCCTCAACAGCTTGACCCTTTTTAGAAGGGCCATCAAAACCCACTTGTTCATCTCTGTAGGCTAATATCCCCCTCTGTCAGCTATGATCTGTTGTGTTGTTGCATATGATCAGGCGCCAGGACGCCCCTTTGCTGGGGCAGCTGTTGCGCCTAATAAATGTTATTAACATAACATAACATAACATAACATTTAATCTGAGGCTGCTGCCTGGCCCAGGCAAGCTGCATCATGAGGGTGAAACATGATTTAGGCAGTAGGATGGGATATTCATGATTAAGAAAAGGAAACGAGGAAGTACAAATATTTTCATTAAAGCAATGCGGCCTATTAGAGACACTGGCAGTCTTATCCATTTATCAATTGAATCTTCTAATTTCTGCATTGCTTGCCCGTAGTTTTCCAGCAGTACCACTTCCGGGTCAGAATGTACCTGAATTCCCAGGTAGCGCACTGGGTCTGTGGTCTGTTCCATAGGATAATCAGTCTGAGTAGGGGCAGTCACGTTTATAAGTGGAAATATCTTGATTTATGCCATTTATTGTTTAGTCTCGAATGTTAGCGGAATTGCTCAACCTCTTGGAGCAAAGGCTTTAAATTGAGTTTGGGGTGTATATATATATATATATATATATATATATTACCTACTGGCGGTAGCCAGTAGGTATATATAGTTAGGATTTTTTCTCTATGGAACTTTTGAAAATTCTATGTCTAATAACTTTGGCGTTTGTGGACGGAATCAGCTGAAATTTTCAGGAAAATGGCACATTTTGTTTCTGAGCAGCCCCTGAAAATTTGGGGGGGGGGTCGTCAAGGGGGGGGCCGAGAAAAAAGGGGGGTCCCAAAACGCGTTTTTCGCATTCATTTTTCCATAGGGCGGTTGGCCTCACTTTTAGCTCGAACGGCTGAATGGATTTGCACGAAACTTGGCAAAATTGTAGGGACTGTTAGCCCGATGTGCCTTTGCTAGGTCTCAATATATGTGCTTCAGTGGATTTTGAGAAATTAACGTTTAAAACAAGATATATATCTGTAACAGCGCTCCGGGCAGCGCTCCGGTTCGCGTACTTTTCGCGTAACGGAACTTTGCGATGCGAAGCTGATTGGCTCTCTGGTGTCTGTCAACATTCTAAACAGTCCGGAGCGGCCGCCATCTTGTCTCTCGGTAGGATCGAGAGACAAGAGGAGGCCAAAACAAAGGGGGAAATGAAGGAAAGGGGGCAAGGTAGACCCCTTCTGACCCCCTAGGATTGATGAGGGGGATATTATAGAGCCACACGGGCCCAAAAAAAATTTTAAAAAATCAGATTTTTTTGCCGTAGAGACGCGTTTTGGTACGCGAAACGGGCAGCTAACCGGGCAGCTAACCGGGAAGCTAACCGGCAGTGTAACGGGAGTCTGAGGAGTAGCTGATTGGCTGATTGGCTGTCAACATTGTAAACAGTCTGGAGCGGCCGCCATCTTGTCTCTCGGTAGGATCGAGAGACAAGAGGAGGCCAAAACAAAGGGGGAAATGAAGGAAAGAGGGCAAGGTAGACCCCTTCTGACCCCCTAGGATTGATGAGGGGGATATTATAAAGCCACACAGGGCCAACATTTTTTTTAAAAAAAAATCCGATTTTTTCGCCGTAGAGACGCGTCTTGGTACGCGAACCGGGCAGCTAACCGGGAAGCTAACCGGGAAGCTAACCGGCAGTGTAACGGGAGTCTGAGGAGTAGCTGATTGGCTGTCAACATTGTAAACAGTCCGGAGCGGCCGCCATCTTGTCTCTCGGTAGGATCGAGAGACAAGAGGAGGCCAAAACAAAGTGGGAAATGAAGGAAAGAGGGCAAGGTAGACCCCTTCTGACCCCCTAGGATTGATGAGGGGGTATTATAAAGCCACGCGGGGCCAAAAAAAAAAAAAAAAAAAAATCCGATTTTTTCGCCGTAAAGACGCGTCTTGGTACGCGAACCGGGCAGCTAACCGGCAGCATAACGGTTAGCTCCCCGGAAGCTTGTTTCCTTCCCAGTGCATATATATATATATCTTTAAGCGTGTTCTGGCGCGCTTACGTTTTGGGTTTGGTTTGCGCTGCAGAGACGATACGTCACGGTTATGCGATGCATCATGAGGCGTCTCACGGGCTACGTGATACGTCACTTAATAAAGAATATATTTTAAGGCTATAGATATTAGCTTTTAAAAAACCAATGAAATTCACAGAAAAAACCATAGGTTATAGACCATATATAGTTAGGAATTTGCATTTACAAAACCTTGAAAATTCACAGAAAAAACCATAGGTTATAGACCATATATAGTTAGGGATTAGCATTTACAAAACCTTATTTTATTTGCACAAAACCATTGAAATTCCATATATAGTTAGTTGCACTAACTATATATCGCGGACACGCAATCCACTGCTAATGATGTCACATATTACATCATTCATGACATGGTCAGTGACATCACTGATGACATCACTGATGACATCTCAAATGACATCACTGATGACATCACTGATGACATCTCAAATGACATCACTGATGACATCACTGACATCTCATTTGACATTACTGATTACATCACTGATGATATCATTTATGTGATAATACATCTTCAGACTCTAATATAACCTTAGATACACTCAGTGTAAACAGGCACTCACAGACTGTCACACATCCATGGAGTTACTCACACACCTAGTCAGTCATGCAAAGAATCAATCACATCTCCATTTCCTCAACTATACAGTTATACACACCTTACTTATTCAAACATATACTAACACATATTTACTCTCTTATACAATCCTTGATACAAGTTCACAATGATTCATACAGCCACTCTCACATTCACTGGCTCTTATGTTCAGTTATTTATATATGTCAACTCTCACGTGGAGTGTGTTTTACATATGTACTTACTTTGACATGTAGCACTGAGATATCCATTCACTCACCAATATACTCATGCACACAGTCAACTGTCCATACAGCTGTTTCTACATGCACTTTTGAACCCATACACCTAGGGAATCAACTGCTCACACATCTATGCACAGAGTTATACACCTCCCAGCCACCGACACACATACTCAGTCTCCCATACAAATACTTGGGCAACCATTCAATAACCCATATAGTTACTGATATAGCTACTGATTTAAACATGCAGCAGTTTACAGAACAACATAAATAGTGATTGCCAAATTAAGACACTTTAATCACTAACCCATGCACTCAGTGAGACACATTTAATCATTCTCTCATACAGTCAGTCATGCACCCACTAAATCCTTTATCCAGACACTTATACATCCACTCATTCTTCAATATGTAAGACATATTTTAACTTTACAGAAACATACAGTCACTGGGTGTTGTCATCAGTGATGTTATCAGTGATGTCATCAGTGATGTCATTTGAGATGTCATCAGTGATGTCATCAGTGATGTCACTGACCATGTCATGAATGATGTAATATGTGACATCATTAGCAGTGGATTGCGTGTCCGCGATATATAGTTAGTGCAACTAACTATATATGGAATTTCAATGGTTTTGTGCAAATAAAATAAGGTTTTGTAAATGCTAATCCCTAACTATATATGGTCTATAACCTATGGTTTTTTCAGTGAATTTTCAAGGTTTTGTAAATGCAAATTCCTAACTATATATGGTCTATAACCTATGGTTTTTTCTGTGAATATATATATATATATATATATATATATATATATATATATATGTATCAGCATGTCATCTGCATATGCTGCTATGACAAGGTTATAATGTAGGGAATGCATGCTGCTGTGAGCGTGATATTCGCGTATTGCTCAGGCAAGAGGTTCTGCCACCAGGGCGTACAATAGCGGGGAAAGGGTGTATCCCTGCCTAGTACCTCTCGTGATTGTTATCAGCTATGAGAATAATCCATTGACTCTTTTTTTAAATTATTATTATTATTAAATGAAATTTGTAGAGCGCGCTGACACCATGGGTTTCCTGGCGCTATAGAACAGAGGCGATACACAGGCTGGGGGTTTGCAGGGTTAGCAGGGTGGGGGAAAGAGGAGGGTTTTGAGCTGCTTCCTAAAATGGAGGAGGGAGCTGCTTGATTTGATGGTCAGGGGAGAAAGTTCCAAAACTTCGGGGCCAAGAGGGCAAACCTTCGTCCACCGAATTTGTTAGTTCTAGTTTTGGGTACAACAAGCGAGTGAAGATGAGCAGAGCGTAGATTGCGATTTGGGCGGTAGGGATTGATGAGTGAGGTCAGGAAGGCGGGGCTGGTGCAGGGGAGAGCTTTGAACGTGAGGCAGCCCAGCTTGAAGGCCACCCTCTGTTCTATAGGCAGCCAGTGCAATTTGTGCAGCAGGGGTTTGGCCGATTGCCATTTGGGAGATTTGAAAATGAGGCGGGCTGCCTGGTTCTGGACTACCTGAAGGCGATGTAGAAGAGATTTAGGAAGTCCGTGATAGATAGAGTTGGAAAAGTCCAAGCGGGAGAGCACAAGAGAAATGATTACTTGGATCAGAGCAGGTGGGGGAAGCAAGTGGCTGACCTTACAAATCTTTCGGAGTTGGAAGGAGCAGGATGAAATCACAGAGCCGACTTGGGGCCGGAGGGAGAGTTCGGCGTCGATGGTCATGCCGAGGCTCTTTACAGAATTCGCGGGGGTCGGTGGAAGGCCCAGTTCGGTGGGCCAGAACTGGGTTCCCCAAAAAGAGGGGCTGGAAACCGGGAGAAGTAGCTCTGTTTTCCCACGGTTCAATTTCAGTTGGTTGGAGTTCATCTAGTCCTGGATAT
Source organism: Lissotriton vulgaris (assembly GCF_964263255.1). Lineage (NCBI taxonomy): Eukaryota > Metazoa > Chordata > Amphibia > Caudata > Salamandridae > Lissotriton > Lissotriton vulgaris. The sequence continues at coordinate 1,615,654,443 of NC_141687.1, read as the reverse complement.
GAAGCATAACGGAATGGAAATTGTCTACCGCATTGGGGGAGTTAAGTGGAAAGATGATCTGCAGATCATCAGCATAGTATAAACTGTGATGTCCCAGTTACGGAGTGAGTTGAGTAGGGGCTGGAGGTAAAGATTGAACAGTAAAGGTGACAGGGAGGAGCCCTGGGGGACTCCACATGACGTGGGCGTTTTGGGTGCTGTGTAGGGGCCCAGCCGGACTGCTTGAGTTCTACCAGACAAGAAAGACCGAATCTAGCTGAGGGCGGAGTCCTGGATGCCAGCCTGTTCGACACGGTGAAGCAAGATGTTATGGTCAACCGTGTCGAACGCGGCCGATAGGTCCAGGAGTACGAGGGCCTGAGGGGTCCCTGAGTCGGCGTTCCTCCTCAGCGCGTCGAGAACAGCTAGGATGACAGCCTCAGTGGAAAAGGAGGGCCTGAAGCCAGCCTGATTAGGCTCCAGGTAGCAAGAGGTCTCAATAAAATTGGAGAGGCATCTAGTGGCACATGCTTGGAGTAGTTTGGAAAGATAAGGCAGAAGCAATATGGGGCGGTAGTTGGACAGTTCAGCTGGGTCCGCGCCAGGTTTCTTCAGTAGCGGGACTAGGATGGCCTCTTTGAAGGAGTGTAATCCTGGTTTCCTCGGGATCGGGTAACCCAGACACCACCCTAGAACACCCCTGTTTGAACCTCAAGAAGACGTAACAGACATGTCTTGATGATAAAACCAGCTCTTTATTTCTGCTTGCTCCTACCAGATGAAACCGTATAATATGCGATACAGTGTAGGGCTACGGTAGATGTTCCAACCGTCCTCTGCACGAATGCCCATCCTAGCATCCACCAACAGAGGACGCCATGCTAATTAATGGCCGACAATGCCATTCGATTAGTGAATAAGCTGGTTAGCGCAATAAAGTCGTCCTCCGCAATCGTGTCAGTCCTGACACGCTCCAACGGAGGGCAAACACAAACAACAACAAACTGAAGTTCCGTCTCTTTCCTCACGCTCGATAACCCTCGAGCGGGGACTGGGTGAGTTCAAGAAGGGTACAAAGTCCAACGCGCTCGATAACCCTCGAGCGGGGACTGTCAAATGTCTGTAAAGGACCGGAGTCCGAAGCGCTCGATAACCCTCGAGCGGGGACTGGCAAATGTCTATAAAGGACCGGAGTCCGAAGCGCTTGATAACCCTCGAGCGGGGACTGGCCAATGTCTAGGAAGGGACGGAGTCCCAAACGCTCGATAACCCTCGAGCGGGGACAGGCAAAGGTAGTGGACGGGTCACAAACGCCCGAGAAATGCAGGGTCCGGTTTGTGTCTTGACGCCTCTCAGCTAAAGTGTCCTGCGCATCCACCACTCTCACACGCAACACGGAGCTCACCTTCCTTGAAGCTTCGGCAGAACGGACTCGCGTCTAATATTCAAAATATCCGACGCCGACTGTTGGCTTCCTGGTGGTTTATATGGTGACGCCCTCCTCGTGCATTTGCCGCGCTATGCCTTCTGGGTCTTGTGGTTCCTTGATCGTTTGTCTCCTCTGCGGGGCTCCGATGTGTGTCTTAACAGTACAACCCCCTCCCGTCAGGGGCCCCCAGCCGGACCGGGCTTAGTCGGGTATTTCCTGTGGAACGCGGACACCAGCCTCGGCGCACAGATTCCTGCGACAGGCTCCCAAGACTCCTCTTCCGGCCCGTATCCTTTCCACGCCACAAGGTACCACAACCTACCCCTGCACCAGCGCGAATCTCTGATGCTCTTGTCCTCGTATTCTCGCTCCCCGTCCACCCACACCGGTGGAGGTGCAGGGAGTTTGGGCGCCAATGAGGGTTTGAGCAGGGAGACATGGAACACGGGGTGAATGTGCAAGCTGTCCGGCAACTCCAACCGCACGTTCACCGGACTGAGGCATTCCTTGATGCGGTAAGGCCCTATGAATCGAGGATGGAAAACGCTGTGTTTACGGAATCTCAGGTTTCTCGGTGACACCCATACATAATCCCCTGCCTGGTATAGAGGGCCCAGCCTTCGTCGTTTATCCGCAGACGTTTTGTATCTCCTCTTGGCCTCTTCCAAACACTTCCTAGTGCTCACAGTTGTGTCCCGGATGTGAGCCACTCTTCTGGTGGTTTCAGGAACGCCCATCGTCGTTGAGGGATGCGACAACAGGAGGAACCTGGTATGATGCCCGTAGTTGCAGTAGAACGGCGACACCTTGGTGGAGGTGTGTGTGGCGTTGTTGTACGCGATTTCTGCAAGCCACAACTTATCCACCCACTCTTCTTTACCCTGATCAATGAAACAGCGGAGATTTTGCTTCAACGTTTGGTTGAGGCGTTCCGTCTGACCGTCGGTCTGCGGATGGTAGCTGGTGGACAACGCGGAGGTGACATGTAGTGCCGAACACCAGGTTTTCCAGAACCTTGCAGTGAACTGCGATCCCCGGTCCGAAACGATTACGCTGGGGAGGCCGTGAGCCCTCACCACCTTCTTCAGAAGCGTGACCGCCAACTGACCGGCCGTGGGCACTCCCTTACATGCTATAAAGTGACCCATCTTGGTCAAGTAGTCGATGACCACAAGAATGGCGGTATATCCTTTGTCCATTGGCAACCCCACTACGAAATCCAGGGAGATGCAGTCCCATGGCCTGGCGGGAGTCGGTAGCAGTTGCAGCAGGCCCTGTGGGCGACTGTGATCTGATTTCATGGCGGAGCAGGTTGCGCACGCGGCAATCCAACTCCGAACATCCGCCCTCACTGACGGCCACCAAAACTGTTGCAATACGTAGTCGACCGTCTTCTCCAATCTGAAGTGTCCCGCACTGGGCGACTCGTGACACCACACGAAGGCCTGTTTCTGTAGGCGTGCGGTAGGAACCAACACACAACGGCCCCTCACTGGAATGCCGTCTCGGACCTGCCACTCCACGTGTCTCCGAAGCCATGTCTTCCAACGGAATGTGTTGACTCCTTTCTGAATGCCTAGTAGGAAAGCCCCCGGCTGGATTGCCCCCACCACCGCACCCGGGCGTATGATGGACTCGAATGTTGGCAGAGGACGCTCCGCCTCGGTGGTTTGCCTCGACAGAGCGTCGGCTTTCCTGTTTTCGGTTCTCGGCCTATAGGTGATAGTGAAGTGGAATCCAGAGAAGAACAGCATCCATCTTAGTTGGCGAGGAGACAGCTGCCTGGCAGCCGTCATGAACTGGAGGTTCCGATGGTCAGTGTATACCAACACCACGTGTTTGGCACCCATCAGCAGATGTCTCCACTCGGCAAAGGCGTCCTTGATGGCCAGGAGCTCCTTTTCGGCGACATGGTAGTTCCGTTCCGCCACGTTCAGTTTTCTGGACATGAACGCAACGGGATGCAGTAACCCCGTCACAGGGTTCTTCTGTGACAGTATAGCCCCTACCGCCAGATCCGAGACGTCCGCCTCCACCAGGTACTGCTGTTCCGGGTCAGGGTGGGCAAGGATTCGAGCTGACACAAAGGCTTGCTTCAATGCACGGAACGCACCCTCCGCCTCGGCCGACCACAGAAACGTCACCGACTTCCTCAAGAGATGTGTGATAGGAGTCACTAGCCCAGAGAACCCCTCTAGGAACCGGCGGTAGAAATTGGCAAAGCCAAGAAAGCTCTGCACTTCTTTTATGTTCTTAGGTGCCGGCCAGTCTGTCACTGCTTTCACCTTTCGCTCCGCCATTGTTTGTCCTTCGGGGCTTAACATGACCCCGCGGAATTCCACCGTTGTCACGTGGAAATCGCATTTACTGAGCTTGCAGTAAAGCGAGTTGTCTCGTAGGATCTGTAATACCGAAGCCACGTGTCCCTCGTGGTCTTCTGTGTTGTCCGAGTAAATCAAAATGTCATCTATGTATACGACGACGTATACATCCAGGATGTCTATTAGTACATCGTTCAAGAAGAACTGAAAAGCTGAAGGGGCGTTACACAGCCCGAACGGCATCACTCTGTACTCAAAGAGGCCGAACCTCGTCTTGAAAGCCGTCTTCCACTCGTCTCCGCAATGCATGCGGACTAGATGGTAAGCCCCTTTCAGATCGAGCTTGGTGTACACACGGGCCTTCTTCACTTGTTCAAGGAGCACGTTGATGAGTGGCAGGGGGTATCGACTCTTTACTGTGATGGCGTTGAGCGCCCTAAAGTCCACACAGGCGCGGAGTTCCCCGTTTGCTTTAGAGATGAAGAACAGCGGTGATGCCGCAGGTGATCTTGAAGGCCAAATGAACCCAAGTTTTAGCATCTTATCCAGGTAAGCACGGAGGTGGTTGTTTTCAGGCTCGGACAATGCGTACAGCCGGCCGCCAGGTATCGTAGCCCCAGGGACTAGGTCGATTTGGCAGTCATAGACCCTATGCGGGGGGAGCGTTTCCGCTTGGTTGTCATCGAACACGTCTCTGTATTCCAGGTAGGCCTCAGGGAGAATCACCTCTTTTTCCGCTGCGGTGGCCACCACCCACCCTGTGGTCTCAGAGTTCTTGTGTGACCCCTTTGTCCATCTGCAGGACCGAGAACAGAAAGGGGAGTCCATTTGCAGCTCCTGGGTTTCCCAGTTGATCGAGGGGTTGTGTTTTTTCAGTCACCATAAGCCCAAAATGATCCCATACTGGGGAGCACAGATGATGTTGAAGTCCATCACCTCCTTGTGTTGTGTCCCGTATACCACCTCAACGTCACCGGTGTGGTGGCTGATGGGCCCAGAAACCAGCCTGCGCCCATCCACAGCAAAGACCTCCTCTGGGACCACGCACATCTGCAGTGCCAAACCAATACGTTGTGATTCCCTCTCATCCATAAACAGCCCTGTGGCCCCTGAGTCGACCATAGCGGAGACCGAAACCCATTTGTTCCGTACCAGCAACTGTAGAGGGATGAACAAGTGTCTGTTGCTCTCTGATGTTTGCAGCTGTGCTGAAGGGATAAAACCATGACTCCGGGAATCCCCTTCGTTGTTCCGGGAGCTCGTTAGTTTTCCGCCGTCTTGTCCACAGTCGCCGTTGACAAGCGACTGGGGCGAGGACGTCCTGTCTTGGGTTTAACAGGACATTCGCGGACGTAATGTCACTTCTTGCCGCAGTATAAACAAAGACCTTGTTTTCTACGTGACTCTTTCTCGGTTGCCGTAAGGCTGGCTCTGACGGCCCCGATTTCCATGGAGTCGGTACGTGGTGCGGGTGTCGCCTCTGAGATAGCCGTATGACCCGTTGCGAGTGGGGCCTTGCCCTTCTTGTGAACACCCCCACGCCTTTCGCTAAGGCGATGGTCGAGGCGAAGGGCCAGGCTGATAAGGTCTTCGCAGTGCACTGGTTGTGGGTCTATCTGTGCGATCACGTCCTTCAATTCCTTGCTCAGACCCTGGTGAAAAAGTGCTGTTTGTTTGGCAGGGGGCCATTTGGATTCCGCAACCAAGCGCCTAAATGCGTTCAGGTACTGGACCAGCCCGGTTGTGCCTTGTTTCAGTTCCAATAATTCCCTGTCTGCTGTGTATGAATCCGCTCTCCGATCGAACACCTTTACGAACTCCTCCTGGAACTGTTCCCAATCATATAAAAGCGGATCGTCCCTGCTCACCAACGGTACGGCCCATTGAGCGGCGTTCCCCGCCAAATAGGAGATCATGAAGGCGACTCTCACCTGATTGGTTGGAAACGACTTCGGCTTACAGGAGAAATGCAGCGCCACTTGCGTTATGAAAACCTGGACCGTGGTGGGATCCCCGCTGTACCTTTCTGGTGTGGCAAGAGGTATTGCTACTGGCATCTCCACTACTACTGCAGCAGGCGTTCCCGTGTTAGGCGCCCCCGCGTTGAACGGATTCCTCTGCTGGTTGTCCACTCTAGCTCTTAAGTCTGCCATCTCCTGGCGCGCCGCAGCTAGTTCATTTTGTTCGTCTAATAATGCCGCCAATATGTCCTCCATTGTGGCCATGGTCGGTTACCCAACCAGGTGGTTGATTGGTGTTGTTCGAGGTCGGATATTATGTAATCCTGGTTTCCTCGGGATCGGGTAACCCAGACACTACCCTAGAACACCCCTGTTTGAACCTCAAGAAGACGTAACAGACGTGTCTTGATGATAAAACCAGCTCTTTATGTCTGCTTGCTCCTACCAGATGAAACCGTATAATATGCTATACAGTGTAGGGCTATGGTAGATGTTCCAACCGTCCTCTGCACGAATGCCCGTCCTAGCATCCACCAACAGAGGACACCGTGCTAATTAAAGGCCGACAATGCCATTCGATTAGTGAATAAGCTGGTTAGCGCGATAAAGTCGTCCTCCGCAACAGTGTCAGTCCTGACACGCTCCAATGGAGGGCAAACACAAACAACAACGAACTGAAGTTCCGTCTATTTCCTCACGCTCGATAACCCTCGAGCGGGGACTGGGTGAGTTCAAGAAGGGTACAAAGTCCAACGCGCTCGATAACCCTCGAGCGGGGACTGTCAAATGTCCGTAAAGGACCGGAGTCCGAAGCGCTCGATAACCCTCGAGCGGGGACTGGCAAATATCTATAAAGGACCGGAGTCCGAAGCGCTCAATAACCCTCGAGCGGGGACTGGCCAATGTCTAGGAAGGGACGGAGTCCCAAACGCTCGATAACCCTCGAGCGGGGACAGGCAAAGGTAGTGGACGGGTCACAAACGCCTCCACCACTCTCACACGCAACACGGAGCTCACCTTCCTTGAAGCTTCGGCAGAACGGACTCGCGTCTAATATTCAAAATATCCGACGCCGACTGTTGGCTTCCTGGTGGTTTATATGGGGACGCCCTCCTCGTGCGTTCGCCGCGCTATGCCTTCTGGGTCTTGTGGTTCCTTGATCGTTTGTCTCCTCTGCGGGGCTCCGATGTGTGTCTTAACAAGGAGCTGGGGACAGTACCTGAGCTGAGCGAGCCGTTCAGTAGAGGTAAGATGCATTCGGGTAGAGAGTGACAGACGCTTCCTAGGACTGGGGGAGGGCAGCCATCATTCGGGGGACCCGATTTTATCCGGGACGCAAGCTGTGCTAGGGAGGCAGGGTTGAGGGAGGGGAATTCGGTGAAGGAGGATGGGTTATTGAGGGGAGTATCAGGTGTGGTGGTCTGAGGGACGGTGGTGATCGATGCTTCGATTTTATTAATTTTTTCAATGAAGAAAAGGTTGAGAGCGTCACAAGTTTCTTGGGTGGGGGTTTGACCTGAAAGGGTTCTGTCATCAGATGTAAGTTCATTCATAATTTTAAAAATTTCTTTAGATTTGTTATCCGAGTATGAGATTCGGTTAGAGAAGTGGGCTGATTTAGCTGAAGCGATTGCGATTTTGTAGTCTCTGCGGGCTGAGGTGTATTGCGATCTATCTGATTCGTAGTAGTTGCGTCTCCATGTCCTTTCCAGCTGACGTACCTTCAGTTTGAGTTTTTTGAGGTCGTCCGTGAACCATCTGTGGGAGTTATGGTGTCTGGTCGGGGGTAATTTGATTAAGGGGGCAAATTGGTCGCTGGCTGACTTCAGCCAGGTGCCTATGTCACTTTCTATTTTATCGATGTTGGTTCGCAGATCGAGGGCAGGCCGGGTATCTGAGAGGGTCATAAGAAATACTTTGGAGTCGTAAGAACTCCATTTGCGAGAGAGGCCGCCAGCCATCAGTGGGGTGGAAATTCTTACGTGTGCTGACGGCTTAGTGTACAGCACTTCAACTTGTTTCAAGAATACCTCTCCCACTCCTAACCTCCTAAGGACAGCAAACAATAATCGCCATTTGATTGAGTCGAATGCCTTCTCAATATCTCCAAAAAGGGTGGCAGCTCTAATATTTGTGTTGATTCATGTGATGGTGCTGAAAAGGGTTCTCAAATTACACAGGAGGGAACTGCCCGGCACAAACACAGTCTGCTCTTGCCCAACCAGCTTCGGCAAAAGGGGGGCCAACCTGTTCACAAGAATCTTGGCATACAGCTTAGTGTCCATATTGAGTAGTGATAGATGTGATACTAATGATACTAATCTAGTAGTAGTGATAGATGTGATACTAGTGATACTAATCTAAAGGTTTAGAGAAAAGGGGTAAAGGACTCTACTTTAAAGTTCTCTAAGGGCAAGTCCATGGGCATTCGTAAAAAGAAAATATGAAGTAAAAATCAATTTGTTTGGCAAAGAAGGATTCCAGGTCAACTGCATGAATGCAGCAGCATAAAAAAGGCAGTTCAAGATATGGAAAAATTATGGCGTTGCGATTAAAGAATAACATCAAAAGCGAGATGAGTTGTGTCCCATAGACAGAAAAATAGCATTGCCTTGTCAAAGAAGACAAGTGTTGGCATAACCAATAGGTCTTGCTTTTGGGACCTTATAAGTATTTAGTTATGCAGCACAATATAGCTCAGGCGAGACCTAAAAATTAATTTCAAAAGTATGTTAACATTTGCTAGAACCTACAAAATTCATATTAATAATTGATCTTTTTCTATATATACAAAGTTTACCTTTACGTTGTCAATCTATAGCTAATGAAGCCATTCCTTCTAGTATTTCATTTTCTTCTTGCAGTAGTTTCCAAGGAGTTAATTTAGGCAATGCATCAATCAGTATTTGAGGTTAAATTATCTTGTTTACTTTCTAATAAGATTATAAAATTCTTCACAGCTCTTACTAATTTACATGCTAGGCTATTTTTAAGTGCATAAGCCATGTCCAAAGTTTGAGTCGTTCTAAATATATAGCCCATAGTTTTAGTGTTAGAAGCCTCATAATGTGGATTCAAGCATTTTAACACGAGAAGCTTAGAAAAGATCAAAACTTGATTTGAGTAACAATACTGTAATTGACCCGTACCATAGAATAAGCTAGTTAATACACTGCATGAAACGCCATACAAGAGAGATAAGCTATGATAGGTTACGCCTTCAGCCACTGATGATGGTATTTGCATACATACATAGCAATTACGAGCATGTATGTTATCAACATATTCACTTAATAATCTATTATTTACATTTGCAGACAAATCAGTATTGTAACATCATTGTTTAAAGCTTTAGTATTCAAAATAATAGAATTAATGTCCTTAATCTTTTCAGTTTCAGAAGAAATTGTAAGATAATGATTCTACTATATACATTTTTGAATCAAAGAGAGATTCCATTGTTGGACCCCATGACTTCTTAAAATTCAGATTGTTTAACTAGAATGTTTTTTAAAAAAAGGCTACAGTGGTTTGAGCAAATTAGCATGTTTGGCACAAAATGTTAAGGCTCAGTTCAGCACCCTCTTTCAAAGCAGAAAGATTCTCATAACCTGTTCATTGATTAGTATATTCAAGAAAAATTGTGTCAGTCCGTCAGTTGGTATACCAAGGTTGAAGTTCAGATCTAAAACAAAGTTTGATTCAAGGAGGTTCAGGTGAATTCGTGTTGTTAATACAATGCGTTATAAACTCCCGTTCCAATTCATTTGCTTTAAGATAAGTCCATTCAGAGATGAGTACTTCTGACTGAGTGCTTTTGCGATCTCCTCTCAGCCATGTGCTCATCTTTGGAATCACATTGATCTGGTTGCTCAGAACGTTCGGGAACAGTTGGTGGTACTCATCCTGTTGTCAGGCAACTTCTCATAATCTTACCTCTTCTGGGCCAACAGTCAGCCTCCGGGTACTACTCGCTTACTTCCTGCACTAAGGCCTTCGCTAGGGTCTGTAGGGCAGATGTATCATTCGTTTTTTTGTCGCAAACGCTGTGATTCGCAAAAAAGCAGCGTTTGCGACAAAAAAATCGGCAAATGAGATGTATGAAGAAAATTGCATTGCAAAATTAAGGAACCGCAAAATTTGCATTTCCTTAATTTTGTGCAAGCATTTAAAGAATCGCAAAAAGCGATTCCTTAAATGCTATGTAAGAAACAATAATGTTTTGCGATTTCAAACTAAGAAATTGCAAATTACCATCAACTGTAGTTGGTGGTAATTTGCAAATTCTTTTATGAATGCACTTTTTGGCATTTGTAAAGGTGCCATGTGGCACTCATACACATGTATGTGCGCCATATGCGCACACAGGTAAATTTCAGGGGTGCAGCAGGGTGTCCTTAAGACACCCTTGCACCCTTGAAATTATTCTCAATTTGCGAATCGCAAATTGAGAATAACTTCCCATTTCTTCCTATGGGCCTCCTGGCCCATAGAAATGAGTGGGAAATTATTCCTTAATTGCGATTAGCAATTTGCTAACCGCAATTAAGGAATTTTAAGAAATCGCTAAAAAATAGCGATTTTCTACATACATCCCAAATTGCAAATGATGGTGATGATATATCTGCCCCTGTATCTCTCGCAGTCAACTTTATTTGCTTAGACCCCCTCAAGCTAAACAAGTGCTGTCCCAGAAGCCTGCTGGTCCCCAACAGCTTGACTAACCTGATCCCTCTGTCTCACTGTGACCACCAGTATATCTGGAACAGGTGCTGTTGTATTATCAAGGGGACATCGGACTCTGCAAGTGTGGCTTGCATGTACCCAGTTTGTGAGACCTCCACACTTCACATCTGTGCTGGTGACTCATATCACCTGGAAAGGCCATCTCCAGTGAGGTTCCAGACAAGTTTTACACACGTGTTTCTGCACCATTACCCAGTCACCATGACTGAGGTTTTGGCACTGCTCCTGTTGAACTACAAAAGCAACTTTGCCTACTTGGTGAGGCACAGAACATACCACATCTACCAGTCCCTTGCAGGAGTCCAAAATAGGATTTTTTGTTTACTAATGCATTAGCAGAAACGGCTGCCAGTTTCATCACTGGGCCCATAATCACTTCTTGTGCCGACAATCCTGTCCTCTTGTCTGGTGTACATCTCAAACTCATCAACACAAGAGGCAATGCATAAGGCCACTTTAAATACGTCGAAGCACACACTTTCGCCAATCTGGATTTCAATGTGTTGCTCCAGCAAGCCAGAATAACTGCAATGGAGCTTCTGCTCAACCTGTAGTGCTGCACATAGCATTTTCAGGATCTCATTTTCAAAATGAGAACCTCGATCTGACTGAAGAGATGTTGGAAAAAAAGATGTGGAATCAACTCTGTTAACAATAATTTTGCCACAGTCAATCGATCATTTCTGCATGTTGGATAGGCTTCAACCCATTTTTGAAAAATGCATATAATTACCAAAACATACCTCAAACCGTTGCAATGGGGCATTTTAATAAAGTCCATTTGCATTCGGTTGAGGGACCTGCAGATTTTCCAATGTGACTCATGAAAACCTGTGTTTTTCTTCTGGGGTTCGGTTGTTGGCACACTACATACCTGTGACACAGTGTCTTTGCAGTAACTCTGCATCTTGAATTAAAGAACACCTGCTTAGAAAGGCACATAATTGCATTTCTTCACACACGTGCAGGTCCATGGTAATGTCTCGCCATATGTGGTAATAGACTGTCAGGCAATACAGGTCTGCTATCAGTGTAAACCCACACATCATCCTCTCTTTTGTTACATCCTCCTCACACCCAACCTTGCTGTTCAGTTTCTGTCACTTCCTCACCTCGTCCCAAGTATATACTGCTGACAACAACTGATTGCAAACTGCAATGTATGATGTTTCTTTCAAGATTTCCTCATTAAATGTATGTGCACTTACAGCACAATACTTTGCCATTTTAGAAGTATATCAATTCCCAACTGTGACATAGTCAGTGCCCTGCCTATGAGCAACACACTTCACGAATGGAATTTGGGCCGGCAATTGTAGGGACCGCAAAAGGATGTACACTCACTCTCCATTTCGTATTGGCTGGCAAACCAGAAGATGTCATAAACCCACGCTGTGACCACAATTTCCCAAAGTCATGCATGACTCTAAAGCCATACTGACTATCAGTGTAAATTGTAAACTTGAATTGCTCTGAAATGCTGCACGCCTGTGTCCAGGAGACAAGTTCCGTGACTTGGGTAGCATACACTCCTTGGAACCACAATGATTGCCCAACACCTCCAACTTTACATGCATTGTAAGCAGCTTTCAGATTTCCTTCATTGTCTCTCAAACAGGATCTAAGTCAGAATCCCCCCTAAACCTTAATGATAACGCAGTGCCATGGAGCCTCGGTTGGCCTATGATAGCCGGCCTCTCTCGGGGGGCCGGTGTGTAGAGCCGCTCGCTTGGGGACCGGAGCGTGGACGGAAGGGGGCCGCCTCCATCGCCCTTACTGCACCGCATGTTAGTGGGGCAACCGGTGCTAAATCATTCGTAGACAACCTGATTCTTGAACAAACAACATATGATCATATTCGGGTAATGGTTCGTCCAAAATGTCAGGATGTGGTTTGGCACATAATTCAGTCACAATCAAGCCATCATGTTCAACTTTATCAATCAAGTTTTCATTGCTAAGCAATGGCATTAAAGTAGTTGGGTTTAAAATTGTGCATCTTTGGACTATCACATTCTCTGGACCAAGTAAAACATGTTCATACTTGGTCAGACGACTGTTAGTTAGATACTGTATAAGTGTTAACAATATCTCCACTAAATGAGGTACAAATACAGTCAGCAGTTGTCCCATGACTATACTTTCACACTGTTCAAGACTCACCCATGCAGATGCATTCGCTTTCAAGCATCCAGGCAGTGCAGCTGCAACAGGGTCAAGAGTTGCTGAAAAACAGGCATTCGGTCTGCGATTGCTTCCATGCATCTGTGTCAACACTGAAAGAGCGCAGCCTTCTCTTTCACTGCAAAACAACACAAAGCTGTAATCAGGCATTCCCAATGCCGGTTCCCTACATAGGCATTCTCGCGGCATGGTGAAAGCTGTCATACAACTGCCATCCCAATCTACCGGATCAGACACATTTTGTGTGTCAATCTTTGTAGAGGTTTGACTGTCAATAAAAAATTCAGAATCCACTGCCGAGAGTAGCCCACCGTTCCTAAGAACATGCAGACTTACTTTTGGGTACTTGGTGGATTCATGTTAAGAATAGAAGCAATCCCTTCTTATAACAGTTTTTTCGCTTGTGTCTCAATGTAATGTCCTAAGTACAAGACTTCTGTTTTAAAAAACTGTTACTTGGTCAGGGATACTTTATGTCCATTTTCTGCCAAGTGGTTTAAAAGTGCAATAGTATCAATTCTGCAAACTTCTTCTGTATTTGATGTCACCAGTAGTTCGTTAATGTACTGGACTAACACTGAATGGTTTGGTATTACCAGAGTCTACCTTTGTGGGACTCGGCAACATGCTAAAACACGACTGTCAAAACGGAAAGCAAAATGATACTATCTTCATGCAATGGAATTGGGAGAAATGCCTGACATAAGCCAATAACAAAACCATTCAGCTTCACATTGAACCTGGAACAATATCACAGCTGAATTCGGTACCACAGGACAACATGGAACAATAATCAAATTAACCCTACGCTGTTCCTGCACAATACAATACTTGCCATTTGGCTTCTGTAAGCCCATTATAGAAGATTGTGGTACTTTTAGGAGACTGGGCAGGAGGTAAAGGCGAGGAGGCTTATCTTGTTTCGCAATGTTGTCTTTTTTCAGATAGGTTTGCAATTTTTGTAGGCATGGATGTCAAAGAAAACAGAATATCTGCAAATTATGTTTTTCTTCTTTTCTGCTTCTTCTTTCTAGGTCGTCGGGTGTGGCCAAATTTCCCTGGGAGGCTCTTGGTGTGAAGCGAAGTGAGCAGTAAGTAAGGGGTTCAGAAGCAATAATCGAGAGTATCCATCACCAACACCTTTGGGGTTTCTGGGGGAAAAGAAAGAGTAACCCCCATAAAAAAATACCCTCAGGGTTACAGGTTTAACCCCACTCTAATAAAAAGAAAATATACGTGCCCCTCCTCTTTTGGTTTATCTTGATTTCCTCCTGCCAGTGCAAAAGAGAATGGCATAAGAAAAGAAAATTTAAATATATGTATTTGTGGTAGAATCAAGGTGGTTTATTTACAGTATTTCCTCTCTGAGACTGGTTTTACCACAATTAGGGATTCCAATCTCCCTTCTTGTTAATTAAGCAGTCTGCAGCATTATGGGACTTGGAGTCCTTCTCAACCTTATGGCTGGGTCAGAAGACTTTCTCTTTTACCCTCCAACACTGCCCTTGTCCTGTATCCTTCCTGCACCCTCTTCCCTCTGCCCTCTCTCCGGTATCCCAATCCAGCCCTGGGTACTCACATGCCCTACCACAACTCTCATGAGCTGCGGAGGCTACTCAGCAACCTCCGGGGTCATCCACCACTTGTCCCCTCCTGACTTGGTGCCCTCCGCCTCCCGGCAGGGTCTTTTCGGCTTCTCCAAGCTGGCGGCTTCTGCAGCGGTTTCCCTTCTGGGTGGACATGTCTTCCTCTCGAGGGGAGAATTCCAGGCAATCCTCCTTCCTGCTCCAATTCCATTCATTCATCTCAGGAATTTGCCATCTTTTCTTCCTTCTTCTTGAGGTGGTCTGAGCTTCCTTTTTCTCCTTGTAGGTGTCTTCCCATTGGTCGACTTTGCTGGCCTGGTTAAAGAGACAGTCGCTTCTTATTAAGTTGTGTGTTCTTTCAACCTTGTTTTCTTTTTGTTTCCAGGCCCGGCTGCATCGCGGGACACCATCAAGAGGATGACCAGGAGGAGCACTGACAGACGAGGATCCCCAGGTAAGTAAATGCTCACAAAGAGTTACATGGACTTCCCATTATCTCCTTTAAGATCCAATGCTTAATTATTGAGTCGATCACATTAATAATCCTGCCAATAGCAGCTGTAGTCAAATTGTATTGTGGTATTCTTGGAAATTCTGCATTTAGTTTAACCATGATTCAAATTGGTTCAATACCTTTAATTAGTCTGATATCTTTACCTGTAAAGTCCAGACTTCAGGTAACACAGTGTCTCTCAATTCAATGTACAAATCCTCACTCACCAGGAGAGAATACATACCTACATCAGTTTTCTATTAAGCAAGTTTAAAAAAAAATCTTCATCATTTTATGAAACTGAATACCTCTTGGTGTGCAGTAAATGGAACAATTTAACTTACACAGTAATTCAGGTCCAAGTAAATTCACTGGAGATGTATCACGCACCACAAATCGATGTTGATCTTCACAAGACCCTATTTTAACTGAAACAGGTTTGAAATTGGGGTGGACATCTTTTTGTTTTTAACTCCTATAACTTGGATACTTTCTCCAGAGAGGGGTAGGCTAGGAACATCTTCTGTTCTCACAGTAGAGCAGGTAGCACCAGTATCGACAAGGAGTGAGACATGATTCCCATCCACTTCCCCATCCACATAGGGCCCACTTTGGTCTACCTCTAATCCTGTGCCAAATACGCAGCCCCCCCCCCCAACTCCTAGGCACCGTCAGGTTGACAGGTCTTGATCAAAATCCTCTAACTGAATCAAATACTGTTGTGATACATTGTGGTTCTGGAAAGAATTTCTGTTCAACTGCTGATTCGGATTTGCATTATACCTTTGCACCTGTATATTCTGTTGAGGCATAGGAGCTTGAGGCATGTGAATTGACTGCGATATATTAGGATTTTGCATTCTCTGACCTTGTGCCTGTTGCATTTGTGTTATGTTACACCTTTGCATATTCCATATTTTGCATCTGATTCCTTACGTTGTTCACAATTGACTTACACTTGCGTTTCCAGTGTCAAAATGTTCCAGAAGCATGATATGGATTCAATGTCTTCAAAAGCGACACATCAATACCAGTTCTTAGATCAACTGGATTACCATGACCTCTAACTTGTGGATTCAAATTCTGTTGCTGTGAATCAGTAACACCCTGCATCATAGGAACTTGATTATAATCCCCCTTGAGAGATGTCATAAAAACCCATCTGATTCTGACCTTTATGCATTGCTCCTATCTGAGCAACCATCAACTTCTTGTGTTTCATCTCAATCTCATCCTCACAATATTTTGTATTAAACAAAATCTCGTTTAATGGTCTACTTTGCCAACAAAGCAAATGCTGTTGAATCATGCTAGAAATTTCAGGTCTCAAACCATGCACAAATCTGTAAACAAAATGCCCCATATCTTTTTCAGCATCATTATTTAATGGGCCAGATATAGGTAAATTCAATTTAGCGAGTCCATAATAGAGATTTTTACTGAATCGCTATTAAGGACTCGCTAAATTGAATGTAGGTTGAAATCGCCAACATATTTGCGATTCCTTAATATTCCTTAATTGCAAATCACAAATTTGGATTCGCAATCAAGGAATACCATCCCATTCATTCCTATGGGCCATAGGAATGATTAGGATTTGCGCCCGCACTTGGCGAGTAAACAAGAGGCTCTTGCAAATTGCAGGCTCAATTTCAAGGGCGCAAGCGTTCCAAAAGGACACCCTGTTGCACCCCTGAAATGTGCATGTGTGCACATGTGGCGCACATGTATGCCCTAAGGGCATGAATGTGTGCCACATGGCACTTTTAAAAAAGCAAAAAAGTCCTTTTTTAAAGGAAATCGCAAATTATCACCAACTTGAAGTTCGCACTTTGCGATTCCTTAAGTGCAGTCGCAAAATAGGGAATCACAATTTTTGAGATTCCTTATTTTGCGAGAAGGTTTAATCTTACCTACATTGCTCAAGGCCAAATTGTGATCACAAAGGCTGAAATTCAGCGAATTTCGCCTTTTGTGATCGCTATTTAGCTTCCTACATCTGGCCCTATATTGTTTAAAAGCCAGTATCGATCTCTCATAATAGGCATGCGCTGTCTCTTTTAGTTCTTGAGTTATTCTGTCAGTTGGTTACCAATCGATCTCTTTAGGTAAAATCTTTGTCTTCAAGTGATTTATCACCTGCTATTATTTCTTCAATACCACTGGAGATGGTGCGCGTGTTCTAGAATCCCTCTCTGGTTCTGTCAATCCACAGTAACTTCCTTCGACCCAGAAATCTCCTGGTACTACAATGTCAAACAGAATATTTAAATCAGTCAACAAAACTTTCAAAATGTTCACAAATCTTTCAATCTGCCTGTACCATTCCACTCAAAATCATTTGTAATTGACAAAATATAGGGTCTTGTCCATGGTACATGAACATAATCTCCACCAGGTACATCTCTCATTAGGAGCTCCCATATTTCTTCTTCATTTCCATCTACCGCACCAGGTAATGACTGCACTCTAACTCTTTTTAGTTATTTCTTTTTCGACCATCTGCCTTCCCATTTTATCTCTCACTCCATTTCTTAATGAATGTCAACAGTTCTTTAATCGATTCAGAAAAGGGGGTGGTGATGAACAGAGTGTCTGAATTAAGCAGACCACTCTTACCCAGTCCAAAGATCAGGGCTTGATCCATCACCGTTTTTTATCTCACTGCACCATCCCAGCTCAGAACCTGCCTACATGCAAATTAGTCTGTTCCTGTCCCAGTGCATGATGGGAACAGGGCAAACCAAACTACCAAGCCAATTCTTATACTGGGAAGGAAACAAGCTTCCGGGGACCGGTTTCTGGCATTTCAGCCGTCGTCGGCCCGGCTTGCTTGAATCCTGATGGTGCAGTGAGCAAGGGACTCATGTCTGAGTATACCCTGCCACACCTATAGTGGCCAAAAACGATTCAGAAAAGGGGGTGGTGATGAACAGAGTGTCTGAATTAAGCAGACCACTCTTACCCAGTCCAAAGATCAGGGCTTGATCCATCACCGTTTTTTAGCTCACTGCACCATCCCAGCTCAGAACCTGGCTACATGCAAATTAGTCTGTTCCTGTCCCAGTGCATGATGGGAACAGGGCAAACCAAACTACCAAGCCAATTCTTATACTGGGAAGGAAACAAGCTTCCGGGGACCGGTTTCTGGCATTTCAGCCGTCGTCGGCCCGGCTTGCTTGAATCCTGATGGTGCAGTGAGCAAGGGACTCATGTCTGAGTATACCCTGCCACACCTATAGTGGCCAAAAACGATTCAGAAAAGGGGGTGGTGATGAACAGAGTGTCTGAATTAAGCAGACCACTCTTACCCAGTCCAAAGATCAGGGCTTGATCCATCACCGTTTTTTAGCTCACTGCACCATCCCAGCTCAGAACCTGGCTACATGCAAATTAGTCTGTTCCTGTCCCAGTGCATGATGGGAACAGGGCAAACCAAACTACCAAGCCAATTCTTATACTGGGAAGGAAACAAGCTTCCGGGGACCGGTTTCTGGCATTTCAGTCGTCGTCGGCCCGGCTTGCTTGAATCCTGATGGTGCAGTGAGCAAGGGACTCAGTTCTTTAATCTGCAACTAAATTCCAAGAGCTCTCAAATTCATAATGTCTTTTTCACTAAAGTCTAACCTATATGATCTCTGTAAAACCTTTGACTTTTGAATATCTATATCATATTTTTGAGCTAATTTGGTCAATTTCTTATGTGTTCATCTCGCTTGTCGAGTAATGTCTTTACAGAGAAACAATAGTTCTTCCTCCTAGTATGTATGGAATCGCGAAGGACTAATCACTCTCAAAATCATTTCTCCCAATTCCACTTTTAGTCTACTCACGGCCATTGCCTTTCTTTTTTCTTGAACTGGATTTTGAATCAAACTTGAACTTGGAACTGATATTGAAGCTGGAGCTGAAAAACAAACTGGAGACTGTACTGGAACTGGATCTAAACTCGAGACTGGAGATAAAACTGAAGCATTTTCAACATTTTAATTTTTAATCAGAGTACTATAATCTTTAAGGGGCATAAGTATCATCCGTTTTTTTTTGTCGCAAACGCTGCGATTCGCAAAAAGCAGCATTTGTGACAAAAAAACGGAAAATGTGATGTATGGTTGAAATCGCATCGCAAAATTAAGGAATAGCAAAATTTGCGATTCCTTAATTTTGCGTAAGCATTTAAGGAATCGCAAATTGCGATTCCTTAAATGCTATGTATGAAGCACCCAAGTTGTGAGATTTCTAATTAAGAAATCGCAAATTACTACCTTGCCCTTAGGGCATGTATGTGCGCCATATGCGCACACATGTAAATTTCAGGGGTGCATCAGGGTGTCCTTATGACACCCTTGAAATTATTCTCAATTTGCGATTCTCAAATTGCGCATCACATATTGAGAATAACTTCCCATTCATTCCTATGGGCCTCCTGGCCCTTAGAAATGAATGGGAAAGTATTCCTTAATTGCGATTTCACAATTTGCGAATCGCAATTAAGGAAAACTAAGAAATCGCTAAAAAATTGCGATTTTTTACATACATCCCATTTTGCAATTCTCAAATAGCGATTCTCAAAAAAACGCTATTTGAGAATCGCAAACACAGATGTTGATACATCTGCCTCTAAGCCACTTCTCCAATTCTTGATCAAATTCTTGAGGCCTAAATCCTGATTGCTCTTTTGGAGTACATAAGTTAAATCCTTCAGTGCTTAATTTTGCACTTGTTCCAGGGTGCAAGTTTAATGCAGATGTATCTATAACTGTACTTCCCATTGTCATGGTCATACCAGAAGCATACGTCATCTCAGGCAGTCTACTCGCTCTTGAGCAATAAAAAGGCACCTCAGAAACATTCTGGTCATCTGTTCACATTGAATCTGATATGCAATGTTACCTACATTTCTAGCTTCTGTAGCAGTATTGCGTCAAATTGGAACCATAGGTGTCTGAGCAATGAGCTTGCCATTAATTCTAGTGGATTCGTTTGTGCTGTATTTACTCCAGTAGGTGTAACTGATGTACATCAGGGCTGACTCCCATTGCAGTAAAAAGCCCCCTCCCTGTCCCAGGCACATTTGAATCCAGACAGACAGGAAATTAGTTAGTCAAGGAGATGTACTTCCCGAGAAGGCTAGTCACAACTCCAGGGCGAGCAGCCTGGTCTGTACACTGAAATTAGATTCCTACCATCTTTAGAAGGGGCAGAATATAGGGTTCTGGGTAGAAAAGGTGACCCACACCCCTAGATGTCGTCACCTCGGGGGAGGACTAGCTGTAGGAACTAACGGCTCATTGGCTAACATGCTCCCACACCTCTAACTCCCCTAAATATAGAATTTAAGGGACACCCGACACCAGAACCTCAGTTCTGGGCAACCTGCATCAAAGAGGACAGAAGAAGAGACCTGTGTCAGCGACAACAAGACTTGCACAAAGCAAAAGAGGGATACCCTGCACCTGTGGAAACGCTCTTGGAATTGTCTGATTGAGACTCATCCTAGGCTATCTCTTGGTTCCCCCAGACAGAGGGACCACTGTGGAAGCCTGCATCACCCTCAGACTCCCCTGGACTAGTGGCACTGGCTCCCTGTAAACCACAGGTATAACAATAGTCTGGATCCGAAGAATCTCGGGCCATCGGGCCATCTGAGGGATCACCCAAATCCAGATGATCTAGTGCATTGTGGAAACTGTAGTCCTTCCTTCAACAAATTTACAGGCAGCTACTGCGTTTCCATGGAGCACCGGGGGATGGAGTTACTTTCTGCTCTACTTACCACTGCCCAGACTTGTTGGTCGGCAGTCCGGCAACCGGCCCCTTTACTCGATGCTGCATCAAGAGGGAACTCCATCCGACCTTCGACCAATGTCAGCAACCACTCCATTGTTGCCTTTTTCCATAGTTTTCCCCCACAGTACCATTTCTTAATCAATGTCATCAGATCTTTAATATGCAACCTAATTCCAAGAGCTCTCAAGTTCATAATGTGTTTGTCACTAAAGTCTAACCTATATGATCTCTGTAAAACCTTTGACTAAGGAATATCTATATCATATTTTTGAGCCAATTTGGTCAATTTCTTATGTGTTCATCTCGCTTGTCGAGTAATGTCTTTACAAAGAAACAATAGTTCCTCCTTCTGGTATGTATCGAATCGTGAAGGACTAATCGCTCTCAAAATAATTTCTCCCAATTCCACTTTTAGTCTACACACGTCCATTGCCTTTTTTTCTTGAACTGGATTTTGAATCAAATTTGAACTTGGACCTGATATTGAAGCTGGAGCTGAAAAACAAACTGGAGATTATACTGGAACTGGATCTAAACTCGTGACTGGAGCTGAAACTGAAGCATTTTCAACATTTTGATTTTTAATCACAGTACTATAGTCTTTAAGCCGCTTCTCCAATTCTTGATCAAATTCTTGAGGCGTAAATCCTGACTGCTCTTTTGGAGTTCATAAGTTAAATTCTCCAGTGCTCAAATTTGCACTTGTTCCAGGTTGCATGTTTAATCCAGATGTATCTGAAACTATACTTCCCATTGTCATGGTCATTGCAGAAGTCATCTCGGGAAGTCTACTCGGTCTTGGGCAATAAAAGGGTACCTCTGAAAAATTCTGCTCATCTGGTCACATTGAATCTGCTATGGAATGTAACCTACATTTCTAGCTTCTGTAGCAGTATTGCGTCAAATTGGAACCACAGGTGTCTGAAGCAATGAGCTTGTTATTAATTCTAGTGGATTAGTTTGTGCTGTATTTACTCCAGTAGGTGTAACTGATGTACATCAGGGCTGACTCCCATTGGAGTAAACAGCCCCCTCCCTGCCCCAGGCACATTTGCATCCAGAGAGACAGGAAATTAATTAGTCAAGGAGGTGTACTTCCCCAGGAGGCTAGTCACATCTCCAGAGCAAGCAGCCTGGTCTGTACACTGAAATTAGATTCCTACCATCTTTATGAGGGGCAGAATAGAGGGTTCTGGGTAGAAAAGGTGACCCACACCTCTGGATGTGGTCACCTTGGACTAGGACTAGCCGTAGGAACTAACAGCTCATTGGCTAAAATGCTCCCACACCTCTAACTCCCCTAAATATAGAATCTAAGGGACACCCCTGACACCAGTGCCTCTGTTCTGAGCAACCTGCATCGAAGAGGACAGAAGAAGAGACCTGTGTCAGCGACAACAAAACTTGCACAAAGCAAAAGAGGGATACCCTGCACCTGTGGCAACGCTCTTGGAATTGTCTGATTGAGACTCATCCTAGGCTATCTCTTCGTTCCCCCAGACAGAGGGACCACGGTGGAAGCCTGCAGCACCCTCAGAAACCCCTGGACTAGTGGCACTCGCCCCCTGTAAATCACAGGTATAACAACGCTCTGGATCCGAAGAATCTCTGACCATCGGGCCTTGTGAGGGATCACCCAAATCCAGATCTAGTGCATTGTGGAAACTATAGCCAAATTTACAGGCAGCTACTGCGTTCCCCTTGAGCACCTTGAGCTGAAGTTACATTCTGCTCTACTTACCACTGCCCAGACTTGTTGGTCGCCAGTCCGGCAACCGGCCCCTTTACTCGATGCTGCATCAAGAGGGAACTCCATCCGACCTTCGACCAACGTCAGCAACCACTCCAGTGGTAAAAGTAGCTCTCCGGAGGCTCTTGTTTAGTACCAGTGACAGCCAGGACAACTCTGCACGGGGTTCCACAGGCTAGGTAAAATTGAACTGACTTTCGTGGCTTCGTCCCGGGACCCGCATAACCTTTACCCTGCAAGGGTAACAAACAACTCGACCTTCAAGTGACTGATTGTCACTAGTGGTTTTTCCTATTGACCGCTGTGATAAAGTTTTACAGTATTATTCTGCACTGATTGTATCAAAACTCTACAACTCTGGTTATATGTATGCTATTCTGTTTGTTGTGGTGTCTAAGTTAAGAAAAAAATATCCTCTATTTTCATATTATGGTGTCAGATTTCTCTCGAGCTGTGTCAATTATTTATCGTCATAGTGGTACTCTGAAATGCTTAACACATGTTCCTCTAGTAAAGCCTGACTGCTCTTTTCCATACTACCATGACTAAGTTAAGGATTTATTAGTGTGAATCCAATGACCATCTTTGGGGTATCATGATAGTATTATATGGTGAGGTCTAACCCCCCACACCACGTAATACTCTACTTTCCTGCAACCCAGTTATGAAGCATGCTGTTTTATATTTGGAGGAATGCAGTCTAATGTTTTGAGTGGTGTCTATTGCTTAAGAAGATGCAGTCTCATGCTTGGATCAATGCAGATTCATGTTTTGAGGGTGTATCGTCTCATTCTAGAATGAATGCAGCCGCATGTTTAGAGGGTTGCAATTTCCTGTTTGAAGGCATACTATCTCTGGTTGTGAGAATGCTGTACCATGTTCTGAGGGATACTGTGTTATATTTGGAGGGATGCAGTCTCATATTTGGAGCTGTGTTAAGTATTGCTTGGGACAATGCAGTCTCATGCTTAGATGGATGCAGTCTCATATTTTGAAGGATGAGGCAATCTCATGTTTGGAGGGTGAACAGTCCCATGTTTGAAGACATGCATTTCATGTTTGTAGACATGCACTTTCATGTGTGATGGCATGCTGCCTCTTGGTTGGGTGAATATTGACTCATTTTTGGTGGGCTGCCACCTCTTGCTTGGGGTGGAGGGGGTCAGTCTCTAGCTTTGAGGGACGAAGGGACACATTTTTGCAGTTGAAGTCTTGCAGTCTCATGCTCTGAGACATACTGTTGTGTTTGGAGAGGTGCATTATCTTGCTTGTGTTGAAGCATCATGATTGGATTGAAGCAGTTTCATGCTTGGATGGATGCAGTCTCATGCTTAGATGGATGCACTCTCGTGTTTGGATGGATGGAGCCTCGTGCTTGGATGGATGCAGTCTCATGCTTGGATGGAAGTAGTCTCATGCTTTGGTTTATGCAGTCTCATGCTTGGATGGATACAGTCTCATGCTTGGATGGAAGCAGTCTCTTCTTTGGATGGATGCAGTCTCATACTTGGATGTATGCAGCCATATGCTTGGATTATGCAGTCGTATGCAGTCTTGTGCTTTGATTTATGCAGCCTCAAGCTTGGATGGATGCAGTCTCACCTTGATGGATGCAGTCTCATGCAAGTCACTTTTAACGACTTTCCTTTAGCGATAGCGGATTCGCCTTATTCACAATGCAAAGTCAAGCCACTTAACATAACAACGATTCAGAAAAGGGGGTGGTGATGGACAAAGTATCTGAATTAAACAGAACACTCCTACCCAGTCAACAGATCAGGGCTTGATCCATCACCGTTTTTTAGCTCACTGCACCATCCCAGCTCAGAACCTGGCTACATGCAAATTAGTCTGTCCCTGGCCCAGTGCATCATGGGAACAGGGCAGACCAAACTGCCAAGCCAATTCTTATACTGGAAAAGAAACAAGCTTCCGGGGACCGGTTTCTGGCATTACAGCCGTCTTCGGCCCAGCTTGCTTGAATCCTGATGGTGCAGTGAGCAAGGGACTCACATCTGAGTATACCCTTCCACGCTTATGGTGGACAAAACGATTCAGAAAAGGGGGTGGTGATGGACAAAGTATCTGAATTAAACAGAACACTCCTACCCAGTCAACAGATCAGGGCTTGATCCATCACCGTTTTTTAGCTCACTGCACCATCCCAGCTCAGAACCTGGCTACATGCAAATCAGTCTGTCCCTGGCCCAGTGCATCATGGGAACAGGGCAGACCAAATTACCAAGCCAATTCTTATACTGGAAAGGGAACAAGCTTCCGGGGACCAGTTTCGGGCATTACAGCCGTCGTCGGCCCGGCTTGCTTGAATCCTGATGGTGCAGTGAGCAAGGGACTCACATCGGAGTATACCCTTCCACGCTTATGGTGGACAAAACGATTCAGAAAAGGGGGTGGTGAGGGACAGAGTATCTAAATTAAACAGAACACTCCTACCCAGTCAACAGATCAGGGCTTGATCCATCACCATTTTTTATCTCACTGCACCATCCCAGCTCAGAACCTGGCTACATGCAAATTAGTCTGTCCCTGGCCCAGTGCATCATGGGAACAGGGCAGACCAAACTACCAAGCCAATTCTTATACTGGAAAGGAAACAAGCTTCCGGGGACTGGTTTCTGGCATTACAGCCGTCTTCGGCACTGGGCCAGGGCTTGGTAGTTTGCTCACTGCACCATCAGGATTCAAGCAAGCCGGGCCGAAGACGGCTGTAATGCCAGAAACCGGTCCCCGGAAGCTTGTCTCCTTTCCAGTTAAAGAATTGGCTTGGTAGTTTGGTCTGCCCTGTTCCCATGATGCACTGGGCCAGGGACAGACTAATTTGCATGTAGCCAGGTTCTGAGCTGGGATGGTGCAGTGAGCTAAAAAACGGTGATGGATCAAGCCCTGATCTGTTGACTGTTTACGAGTGTTCTGCTTAATTCAGATACTCTGTCCATCACCACCCCCTTTTCTGAATCGTTTTGTCCACCACAAGCGTGGAAGGGTATGCTCAGACATGAGTCCCTTGCTCACTGCACCATCAGGATTCAAGCAAGCCGGGCCGAAAACGGCTGTAATGCCAGAAACCGGTCCCCCGGAAATTTGTCTCCTTTCCAGTTAAAGAATTGGCTTGGTAGTTTGGTCTGCCCTGTTCCCATGATGCACTGGGCCAGGGACAGACTAATTTGCATGTAGCCGGGTTCTGAGCTGGGATGGTGCAGTGAGCTAAAAAACGGTGATGGATCAAGCCCTGATCTGTTGACTGGGTACGAGTGTTCTGCTTAATTCAGATACTCTGTCCATCACCACCCCCTTTACTTAACATAAATACACCACAGATGACAGCCTCCTACTCCAGTAAGAACAACAGTGGATCTATCGCTTATCCACACACATATCAGGGCTCAACGATAACATCCCTTGGAACGTCCTCAGCAACACTGAAGGAAAGCAGCATACTCTTACCATACGTGCAAACCGCTCACCCATGACATGAGACAGGGTACCTAAGAAAATGCACACACCTGAATTCGATGATGATGTCACTAAACCCTTACTTAGACAGGACAACTGAGAATATCTTAAAAGGCATACACAGCACTATGGCGACTCATCTTTATCCCAAAGTGAGTGTCGCCAACATCACTGCCTGAGTGATAGGCACCATTTTGGGTTACCACCTAGACATGAGTGCCACTTCACATATGGGTAATCATGCACCTCCATTCAAGGTACTTATTTGGGGCCACTACGTCCCTTGCAAACACGGAGGCAATTAGGAGCGTACTAGCTCCTCTCATAACCATACACCCCTACACTCTTAAATGTCTGACCTGAATATCAACACACACTTTGGACGCATACTTCGGGTCAAAAGTAGCGCTAGGCCCCGTGGATACTCCAAATACATTCAAGCAGACAGAGTAGCACACAGGACAGGCTTGTCATATTCACCATAAAGGCCTGCCACTGGGTCTTTAGGCGGTGGTGCATTAATTAATTTCCTACTAATTTTTAATGACCCGGATCTCATGAGCTTCTGGCAAATGCAATTTAAGTCTATGGACACATAATTTCACTGAATACAAACTTTATTTACACAATGCCCTCCAGACACACCCTGAAGATCTCACGGTATTTCTTCAGTTTTTATCACACAAGGATGCTAGTCATGATGACGTGCATATGAGGATGTCAGTCACCATGACACGCACACCTGCAATAATTTGCGGCACCTGACTGAAAAAGAAAGTTCTACGGAATTCCATCAGCACACCACAATAGTTATGAGGAGCGGGACAGTGAACTTAACAAAGTAAGTAGGGCGTTTGGGGTCTCGTTTCCAGCTTTTGAACAGAGTTCCCAATGCTGACCGGGAACTCCACCTTAAACGATTTTCATTTCTCTTTCTCGCTGCACATATAGTGTGCGACTACAGGTCGCCCCCCCCCCCCCCCCCCCCCGGGATTCCTATTGCTCACTCTGAAAATCTCATTGTACCTTTTTCTTTTTTCATGTTATTAAAACCACGAACATACCGCTAACTCAACTCTATTGGTCAGGGCACAGTAGTGCATAATAATCGGCATTCAATACCAGCCACTTTCTCACAAGCGTCACTATTGGTTTCACTACCGCTAATTTGCCGCATAGTGTACGGACACAGCGCTCATCTATATGATGGTATATCGCCCCCGGCCTGGCGGGCGCATGGACTATTAATTTCCCCGATCTCATCACTCCTTTCCTGTTCAGCTCAGCCAATTTTACTATTTTAGGAGATCTCAATCTTCAGCTAGAGGACCCCACCTGTATTATCAGTAATACTTTTATCTCTGATCTGGCTGCTATGAACATCCTACTTCACAACAGCGGACTCACTCACAAAGCAGGCCATCTCCTCAACTCCATTTTCTTGAGCCTACCTTCCCTACACTGGCCAGCGGCAACCCCAGTGTGCTGGACCGACCACTTCCTGGTAGGCTTCAACATCGAGGCACCTTGTCAACCCTACATCATGCATGATGGTGTTGCTAAACCGTCTACAAAATGGAAAAATCTTGACATTGTTAATTTCAATCGGTTTCTCTCCACTGATGCCCCAATTTTGAAAAATAATTTCGTTCTTGACCTACAGTCAATAAGCTAAACAATCATCGCCCCCCGGGACCCTGGTTCTCCGAAGAACTAAAAAAGAAGACCAAATGTAAAAATTTGGAACGGCGGTGGCGAAGGATTTATGAGTCCGAAGCTAAAACAGTTTATCTCACTGCCAGAAGTGCCTACCACTCCCACTGTAAGTCTGCTCGAGCCAATTTTGTCTCATCAACCATCACCCAGGCTAAAAACTGTCCTAAAACCTTATTCAAGATGGTTAAAGAATTATCAGGCTCAGAAACCAACCAGGCACCCCCAGCTTAAACACCACCAAATGTGAGGAACTGGCACAATTCTTTCTAAACAAAGTGGAAACAATATACTCTGCATTGGCTAGTTCCACCCTTCTTTCCACACCTGCGCCTATTATAATCCCCGTCCTATCCGATCCAATACCTGAATGTTGCACTACCCTTGCTCCTGACCACACACGTAGAATACACTTGATGCCTGGCCACTTCTGGACATGGTGACACTTACACAACTCCTTAATAAAATCAAATCGGGATCTCCTTGCGATTTATTTCCCATCACGGTACTACAGCAAATTGAACAACCATCACTGTGTCACATCCTTGACCTTCTTAATGCCTTAGGGAGTCCTTTGTACCCCCAGACTGGAAACACACAATGGTTGTCCCATTATTAAAAAAAACTAATTCGGACCCTGTGCTTCCCTCAAATTACCGTCCAATTTCACTACTCCCTGGTCTCTCAAAAAATTTGGAGAGACACATAAATGGACATCTTTCCAGGTCCATCGAAACCAATGAGCTTCTTCATCCTTCCCAAACCGGCTTTAGGACCGGTTACTCTACGGAGGTCACACTTTTAGGTGTGACTGAAATGCTCCGACAAAACCTGGATGCAGGTGGAACTATGGCCCTGGTATTACTGGATCTCAGCGCGGCCTTTGATACGGTCTCCCACACCGTACTTATTAAGGCCCTCCACTCTTCTGGGATCACTGGGACGGCCCTGAACTGGCTTTCGTCTTCCCTTTCCAATCGTACCTTCCAGGTCTTTTCATCTACTGCTAAATCTAAGCCCTACTCTTCACCTTACGGGGTTCCACAGGGCTCAATTCTCAGCCCCCTGCTTTTTAACATTTATGTTAGACCCTGGCAGTGTTGGTAAAGATTCAGGGCTGTCGCTATTCTCATACGCCGATGACACCCAGATCATCTCCTCCCTTTCAGCAGGTAAAACCACTGAGCCGCCTATCATCAAAACTGGCCTAAGCAAAGTTATGACCTGGATGAACGCCAACTTCCTAAAACTTAATGGCGAAAAAACAGAAGTCCTGGTCCTGGGCAAAGATAAAAATCCCTGGGGGCACCCAACATTGGCCCCCGGAAATGGGTGTTCTCCGGCAACCCTCAACCGAGGCACGCAATTGTGGTTTCATCATCAACGATTCACTAGCCATGCGTCAGCTAGTTACCAAGGTTGCCGCTACCTGTTTTACCATCGTAAAATGGTTGAGGAAGATTGTGTGGATGCTACCTGCTCATACCCAGCGCACCGTAGTCCAGGCCCTTGTTACATCAAGGCTGGACTATGGGAACATCCTTTATCTGGGCGTCAATAAAGCTGTAACGCGTAAGTTGCAGCGAGTCAAAAACTCTGCTGCTAGATTACTCTGCTGAGTTTCCAAAACCGCTTTGGCCTCCAGGCTGCTAGGGAGCCTACACTGGATTTCGGTGGAGAAACGGGTTGTGTTCAAGGCCCTTACTTACATGTTCCGCATTAAGCATACTACATTTCCTCACTACTTACAACGCCTAGCTCATCTTTATGTCCCTTCGCACACTCTCCGGTCTTCCACACTAGCAAAATTCCAAGTCCCTAAGACCAGACTTTCCCGTATGGGAGGGCGCTCCTTCTCATACTTGGGTCCTGTCCTATGGAATGCTCTGCCTCTGTCTCTCCGTACACAATCCAACCTTCTCTTGTTCTGCAAATTTCTGAAGACCTGGCTCTTTGGCCAGTAGTTCTCTCCCGTCTCTTAGCTGTTCCCTCACGGCGCCGGGAAACCCTTTTTGGGTAGCTGTTGCGCTGACACATACATTTATTTTAATAATAATAATACTCTAGTCACATTACTAGAATGTGAATATGAGAAGCTACAATTACTTAATGTTTATGTTGTTTGTTCTGTTTGTTTTCCCAACAGGTTTTGAGCAAATAGAGGAACATTTCCTCCCTCAGTTAAACGCACCTTAGAGGCGCGACACATATCTGGTCTAACAAACCACACCTGACCACCACTAACTCACAGTACACATAGGTCATGACGAAAGCCAGCATAAAATGCAGTCTGGCTGAAGCATGTAGACCTCATTCTTATGTTTACAGGATATTGGAGACATAATTGCACCTCCTCACATATCGGCCTTGTTGTTTTTAATACTGCCAATGGCCCCTTTAGTGAAACGGGACCCATTGGACAGCTTTTAACTCCCATTCATTCACTTTACTGCACTCTCACTACACAAAACCAGTTCTGCTGTAGTCAGGCGTCGAAGCACACCCAAGGTGCACTCAGTGACTTGGGTGGGACCCGATGATGAATCATGCCACCAACTAGGTTGGTGGGTGAGGGTCTTCATAAAAAACAAAAGGTTTTTCCTCCTGTTATGGACATCTAGCTTCCACTAATAAGCTAGTTCTCATTGATATTTACCAAAATACATATTGATAAGTGGAGAAAATTCAAGCTTTAGGTGATTTTCTTCATTTTCTACCGACCAGGACATTAAAATACTGGTACTGCCTTTTAAAAAAACATCCTCTGGCGAACGTAGCAACATCAGGAGTTCTGGCCTTTGGGCCACTTTAATTGACTTCGCCCCCCCAGTCAAAGTACAGTGCTTTTCGTTTTCACCAATGTTTCTGGCTCTCTGAACTTTAAAATACATGATTTATCACACGTTTCTCTAAAAATAAGCCAAGTGGGACTAGCCAAATGCTGAATCCTAAACATGCGAGTACGTGGAACACTTTTTTGTGGATGCCTGAGCTGAACTGTGTCTCACAGATACACCCAAACACAAAGCCATACAGTTAAGCACATACACACACACGAATGACTAACACGCACAGGTGTCACAAAGAAAGTAGACCCAAACACTCAGGCATACAAACAAGCACATACACACATGCGCATGACAAACACACACACACAGCCAGACATACCCAAGCACACAGGCATAGAAATAAGTACATACATGTATGTGAATGACAAACACACACATAAAGACAGACGCAAGCAAACATACAGGCATGCCAACAAGCACATACACACGCAAATGAACCCATACAAGCAAAGGCACACACAAAGACAGACACCCAAACTCACAGGCATACACACAAGCATATACAAACACGAATGACAAATGCACACAAAGACGGAAACACGCAGACGTACATGCAAGCACATACACACGCGAATGACAAACTGTAAAGGTTTGTATTACACATGACTTACCTGTTCTCCCTTGTAATGTTATTGATTGCATGGAGTCTTTCCTTGCTCTTCATTGCTGTAAGACATCCTTACAGAGTT
Source organism: Lissotriton vulgaris (assembly GCF_964263255.1). Classification (NCBI taxonomy): domain Eukaryota; kingdom Metazoa; phylum Chordata; class Amphibia; order Caudata; family Salamandridae; genus Lissotriton; species Lissotriton vulgaris. The sequence continues at coordinate 1,615,623,479 of NC_141687.1, read as the reverse complement.
CCATGTTCCTGGCATGCGCTCCTTCAAACATGCTTATGTTTGAAAGTGCATCGCTCGTGAGGTCTATCTTCAACGAAGCATGTCAGTTGTTAAACAGACATTGACAGCCCAGGCTTCGTTGAGGATGGACGCACTCCTATGGTCAAGCTGTATATCTCACTAAACTTGCTTCTGGAAATTCAACTTCACTCTGGTTTGTTCATGCTTTCAAACCACAATGCAGCACTTCACATTGGTGCCGAGTTACCTGCAGATTTTCCACCAATTTTGTGCACTTGGCCGAATCGCCTGACCTTGAACCTTCCTCCGACGATCTTCAATTCTTCAAGCTTTCCTCCTCAGATGCTCCCAATTTGAGTCCCGTACTCCAGCTTCTACTCTGCACCGCCTCCGGAGCACTTTTTCAGCATTTTTGAGGATTTCTTCTGCTTTCAGGGAGATGTCAGCTCATATGTCTGTCTCTACGTCTTCAACAAAATGTGATGATGTCTTCATGCAACATTTGGCAGCCATCTTAGGGTGTATTCTGGTTCTCTTACACATCCGCCTAGCTCTTCTGCTACCTCATCACGTTTATGACGCAATGGCAGCCATATTGGATTTTTTCTTTTCCTCATTTACAAGCTCTCCTCACAAGCTTCACCTATCTTCTCCCTGGATTGTCAATATTTAACTGTTTCTTCACGGTTCACGTTTGCAAAAGGTAATTTATTATTTCTTGGATTTACCTACTACGGACTTCAACCTTTAAAAAGTTTTTAACTACTTCTGCACATTTGTTGACTATTTTTAGTTATAAAAACTATTTATAAAGAGACTTCTTGGCATTATTAAAACATAATTTTTAAAGAAACGTTTTCTTCACTTCTTCACATCTTTTGTTTTCCACCATTAAGATTATTAACATTTTATTGCCATGTCATCCAACCAACATTTTGTGCATTTAAATAATTTTCTGCCTGCACCTGGCAAGCCTAAAGAGTCTTGGAAAATTTTATTTCGCAGCTTTGAAAGGTATCTTATTACCATTGATGCTGATGAGTATTCTCCAAAGCGCAAATTGGCAATTCTCCACAGTCGTTTGGGCATGCCAGATGTCAAATCTTTGATAACCTACCTCCATCCATTCCACTGGCTGGTGATGGCTGGAATCTCTTCTCTGATGCCATCCAAATAATTAATAAGACATTTTTAGAGCAATCCCATATCATTCTAGAAAGGTTTAATTTCATGAAGAGATAGAAAGAAAGATTCCAACAAAACAGTGTAGGAGTTCATTTCTGTTTGAAGGAACTTGGCAGCCGATTGCAACTTTGGTGCTTCTCTTGACATGCATATTAGAGACCAATTTATTTATAGTTGTTTCCACAAAAAGATACAAGAACGTATTTTAAGTTGCAGAGATCCAGCTTTAAAAGAAGTAATTGATATGGCCAAGAGCATTGAAAGAGCTATTATTTCCTATAAGTGTACGTCTAATGACATTGTTTCTCCCCTTCACCTGGTTTAAAAGGATTCTTCTGTTAATGCTGCTACTTTTCAAAGCAAATTTTCTAAACCATTTTGTCCCAGGAGAGGTTGCTCAGCTGGTAACTGCCCTTCAGATACTACCGAACTCGGAGTGAACACAAAGATTGGATCCTTAATAAGTGATTTTAAAGAGGGTTTTATTGGGATATATGTCTTCCTCTGCATAACAAACAGAGTGTTCAAAAGGGGGGGGTTTTAGTCTCTTTGCAAGGGAACAATAACAAAGTTCTGGTAACGGGGAATTCAGAGTACTTTCGTTAGTCTAATCCGTGGTTCCCGCTGACTCGGAGGAAGGTTTCCGGTCTTGGCAATCCGCCGGTATCTGGTCTTCCTCGTCGGGACCGCAATACCCAGAAAGCAAAATGGAGAAGATAACGGTTACTGGGACGTCCAGTATAATCAGTGGAGGGGTAGGGGAAGTGAAGGAAACCAAGTGACAGTGAACTTTACTAACGCCAAGTAGTGCTCTCAGTGCTCGTGAAGGGAGGGGCACATGGGACACTATTGATACTCGCAGCGGCTTTCACTCGGTAGGGAGACTACTCCGTCCCACCCACCTCCCTCGGGACCGGGGCGATGCACCGAAACGTTGGCCTCCAGGCTTGATGGTATCAGCTGGGCTCGTCTGCGCTCCGTCGTCCTCCTCCGGATACACACTCGCGTTGCTCCTTCTCCTCTCCGCACCGTCTACCTCCAGGGAAACGCCGTTCATCAATGAAGAGACACTTCCGCCTTTTGACGTCGCTCCGTAGAAAGGGGGCGGGGCTGCGCCATCCTCGTCGTTCCACTTAAAGGAACCAGGTCCCGTTTCAGGTGATATCCAGCAGCCGTCCTGTTTCTCTCTCCACTCGTTCTCTGGCAGCTGTGGGGGCAATGGGCAAGGTGAGAGAGGAGCGGCGGACCACCACTCCGGGTTGTTTCGGGGCTCTCCTAGCACCCCGTCACACATTTCAAAGGAGAACAAATACCATATGTTACAGATGTTGTTCAAAATCACATCTTGGTAATAGCCCTACCTGTTCTGCTCTTATTAAAAGTGTGTTAATTGTCATGACATTGGACTTTTTCAGTCAGTTTGCAGAAGCAAACAGGTGGTTCAAATTAGCTCAGTTCTCGCAAGATCATTCTGATTTTAACATCTGTTCTCTTGACACACCCTTACAAAGTCTTTGACATTAATGCTGTTGATTTAACTTCTCATACTTTAGCACAAAAAGTAATTCTCTCAATTGTTACCAATGTTCAACCTTCCTTATCCGAGCAGGCCAAAGACCCCACTTGTCTTGGTGATCTCAATTTTGACATGATGGCAGACTCAGGTGCTCCTGTGACTATTATTTCAGATATGCTTTTCAAAAATCATTGGTCTTCTTCTGTTTCTTTGCAATGCACAGATATAGTTCCAAAGGCATATTGTCATAAGGATATGGATATGCTTGGTTTCTTTTATGAAAATTTAACCTGTCTAGGTAGACGTGTATATACAAACATTTATGTTGCAATTAAAGTTAAAAGCATTGTGGTTTGGCAGGACCTTGCCAAGGTGGGTCTGAAATGGTTCCCGGTTCAGATAATCCTGTACAAATCAATGAGGTTTTGGTTTCCATGGTTTCAGAGAATTTTGATGCTAATGTTCAAGATATCATTTCAGAATTCCCTGAAGTTTTTAGTACATCCATAGGGAAAATTACAAACTTTGAACATCTCAATAAACTCAAACCCAGTGCAATCCCTGTTGCACAAAAACTAAGATCTATTCCTGTAAGTGTTAGGGAGGATCTTAGAAAATTACTCTATACCATGGTCTCCGAAGGAATTATTGTACCCACTGACTCCTCTGAATGGGTCAGTCCGACTGTGATCATCAGGAAGAAGGATAGCAGTATCCGTTTATGTGCTGACCCTTGCTCCCTCAACAAAAACATTATTGTTGACTGCCATCCCCTCCCGAAGATACAAGATCTACTGACTGGCATCAGTGGTTCTGCATTTTTCACCTTACTAGACCTTCGTTCAGCATACCATCAGATTCCCCTCTCTTCCTACTCTACTGATTTAACTACATTCATAACTCTTTTTGGAGCATTTAAGAATCTTAGATTGCCATTTGGTTTAGCCTCTGTGGACATCGTATTAAAAAAATTCATGGACTATATGTTAAAATATATTACCTCTGTACAAGCCTATCGAGATGATGTACTTATTTATTCAAAAAAGAAGGATGGACACATTGTATCCTTAAAAAAGTCCTCTCCAAATTTAAGGAAGCAGGTATTACCCTAGGTAGGGATCAATGCTAATTTTTCTTTAGTGAAATAGACTATTTGGGTCATTCAATTTCTTCACTTGGTATAAAAATCCAAATGTTCTCTAACGCAAGCCATCTGCAAAGTTGCTATCTCCAAGGACAAAAATTCCTTAAAGTCTTTTTTAGGCATGACCGAATACTGCTCGAGATTCATTGCAGGATATGCACAAATTGTTCAACCTTTACGTTTCCTTTTAAAGAAGAACTCTAACTTTATTTGGACTCAAGAGATCAATCATGCTTTTGACCTTGTCAAAAAGGTGACCACAGAAGCTCCTGCTTTGTCCTCTTTCACACCAGGTCAACAAAATGTCTATTTCAGTTTATGCTGGTCAGCGTGGCTAAGGTGCTGTGCTTTGTCAAAGGATTAGTGTGAAGGGACACACAATAGGCTCTGCTTCTAGAGCACTTTCTCTTTCTGAATCTAATGACAGTACAATAGAAGGAGAAGCCCTCGCATTCTCTTGGGCAGTTACAAAAGTCAAGACTTTTATCTGGGGCACACAGTTTGATGTTTACAGTGATCATAAACCTCTATTGCACTTTTTAAATGGAAATGGCACTGGCAAGGCCTCTGCCAGGCTTGTTCGTATTCTTTTAAGGTTACATGAGTATAATGTTGTTATGAAATATATTCCTGGTGGAAGCAATGTTAGGGCTGACTGTGTCTGAAAATTACAATTGGAAGATAAGTCACTCTGACTCTAAATTTGATGACATTGAGTGCGTAGTTGCGTCCATTGAAGACACGTTCATTTCTTCCTCCACCTTCACCTTCACAGATTGAATTCAGGCATTTAAGCATGATTCCGTTCTTCAAGCTATTAAGAATATGATTGTTTCTGGCTGGCCCAAAGAGCGTCCCTTACCTGCCTCACTCAAATTTTTGTTCAAGTTTCTGATGATCTTTCCATTGTTAATGATGTTCACATGCGAGGAGACCAATGTGTTCCCCCCTTTCCTCTTCACTAAGGAATTTTTAGAAGCCACATCAAGAAAATTAAAAGAACATTTCTAGTGGCCAGCTTTAGATAAAGATGTTTCTCAATGGATTGACCACTGCCAAACGTGTTTACTTTCTGATAAACACTGTAAAACTCCCAAAATTGTGTCCCTGTCCCTGAAGAAGCATGGTATAGGCTTGCTCTTGATTTTTCTGTCCCTTTTGATTGACTTCCTCACGACAAACGTTACATTATTGTACTAATTGACTAATATTCCAAATGGGTTGAGTTTGCATTTTGTGACACACCTAATACCTTGTCAGTAATTCTTTTATTAAGCAGAGTTTTTCAGTCTGAAGTTTCTCCCAGAGAAATTGTTACCGGCAATGCTACACATTTCACTACCTCTTTAATGCGAGATTTTTTTATTGCACATGACATGAAGCATCTTAAAGTTGCATTGTATTCCCCTTCCTCTAATGGACTTGTCGAAAGGATGAACAGGTTCATTAAGGAAGGAATACAATCTGCTTTAGTTTGTAATCTCTCTGTTGAACCTTTTCTTGTGGTCATATATCATCACCCCTTATACCACCACAGGCATTTCGCCATTCAGACTTCTTAAAAAAAGAGATCCCAATGGAAATTTTTGTCCTGGTTGGATCAAGGTTTAAAAAAAAATGACGAGTCATGCTTGGCTTGTCAAGAAAAGCATAACATGCAAAGAAGATGTGTTAGCTCAACAAAAAACTTCAAAAGAAACACTTTGACTATACACGCTCAAATGTTTTACATGACTTTCAAATTGGAGAATGGGTTTTGATCAATAAATCCAAATAGAGTTAAGAAAGGTGCCTTTAAGTTTTCATTTCCTGTACAGGTTCTCAAAACTTCCAAGGGTTCACTCGTTTTGGACACAAAAGGGTGGTCGAACAAGAGGGTCCCAGTCAAATTGTCTCCTGAACAGGCTTCTAAAATTCTTACCTCTAAGTGTACCCTCGCCGAGGAAAATATTGATTGTTCTCATTTGTCTTTGGGTACCTCATCTGATTATTCTTCCAATACTTCATCTAATTCTCAAGGTGGTCATTTTACATGTTTCCATGACACACCTTCCACTTCAGGTGCCTCCAGAACACATCGTAACTGTTCTGTACCCTTCAGGTTTAAGGACTTTTACATGACTTGAATTACATGTGTTTTTTCTCCTTCAGGTCTTTTTGTTCATTTTCTTATGGGAGGGAGATGATGTAAAGGTTTGTATTACACATGACTTATCTGTTCTTTCTTGTAATGTTATTAATTGCTTGTAGTCTTTCCTTGCTCTTCATTAATGACATCCTCACAGAGTTTCATGTTCCTGGCATGCGCTCCTTCAAACATGCTTATGTTTGAAAGTGCATCGCTCGTGGTGTCTATCTTCAACCAAGCATGTCTGTTGTTAAACAGGCATTGACAGCCCATACTTTGTTAAGGATGGATGCATTCCTGTGGTCAAGCTGTATATCTCAATAAACTTGCTTCTGGAAAATCAACTTCTCTCTGATTTATTCATGCTTTCAAACTACAACGCAGCACTTCACACAAACACACAAGCGTGCCAGGTCACAAAAGAACCAGATGCACTGCCTTCCCACAGTCTGTGGAAGAACGTGAGCATCTCCCATATACGTGCTCAGCAAGCACTTCAGTTACAACACAATTCTGGGTTGCATGCACTAGTCACCATTGGCCTAAACACCCCCTGTTAGAAATAGGATTTTTGGTCGGCTAGGGCATGTGCCAAAGTCGGGCAGAAACCACCACTCTAGTCAGGATAAAGGAGTTACACTCCTAAAATAACTCCTGCTTACCCCCTTGGTAGCTTGGCACGAGCAGTCAGGCGTATCTTAGAGGAAGCGTGCAAAGCATTTGCACATAACCAACAGTAATACAGTGTAAGCACTTGTAACCAGGAAGGGTGGCCCCCGCCCCATGTGCCCCGGAGTGAACCCGTAACCTGTGACCCCTCCCTCTTGTCTCCACAGACGTCAACAGCCCCTGCATGGAACTGGCATGAGGAGCGGTACAGTTGTGATGACGAGGAAATGGGCCTCGGGCCCTTTAAGTGGACTGGTGGGAGTATCACCGAGGAGGAGTCCGGACACGCCTTAAAAGAAGACCGCCAGCAAACCCAGGTGTGTCTTTACACCGGGGAGCGGTCAGTGAGTGGAGAGGAGCAGCGTGGAGCAAGAGCGTGGATGAGGAGGCGAGAGTGGCATCGGAGGAGAAGGAGAGAGAGATATCGGAGGAGGAGGCGAGAGCGGCATCGGAGGAGGAGGCGAGAGCAGTCACGAAGGACGGGACAGAAGGAGCCCAGGTAGCGGCGGAGAATCCAGAGCATCGGGAGGCCGGAATCGGAAGGAGAACAGCGGGGACTACGGAGCCAGGAGGCCAACGATATCGCTCATCGCCCAGCCGCTCCCCTGGAGGGGCGTGGCTAACCGAGGTGCGTGACCGGATAGCGGGTTGGGTTGGTGGAAAGGATAGAGGTCCCCCGTAAGCCATAGCTAACTTCCCGGTACATGCCCTTCACGCCCATACACTCCCCGAGCACCAAGGTGATCCTCACCCCCTTTCCCCAAGACTGTTTATTGAGCAAGCGTGTACCTGATACTTCCTCTCTTGTGTCTTCCCCTTCGACGGAGCCTGGGTCATCACGGAGCCCGAGGAAGGAAGAAGGAGGAGGAGCCCGATTCGACGATGGGAAGAAGGTGTGCTCAGAAAGTGATGGCGCGAGAGGAGCCGATCACCGAGAAGAGTCGTGGCCAGGAAGTCCTGTGCAGACCGTTTGTTCCACCAAATAAAACCTGGTTTAAGCATCACTAAGACTTGTCTCCTTCCTTTCCCTACCCCGCCGGTTACAGTGGTGGAGAATGCGGGCACCCCCTCCATCTGCATAACGAAGATGGAAGTAGTATTAGAGTGCTTGGCGAAAGGACAGGTCCGTCTTGAATGGGTGATGGAGCAACAGATCCTGGCGGCCGAGGCCGACAGGGAGATCATGAAGGCCGCCATGATGGCTCGCGCCCTTGACCCCGTCATTGCGACTGGGCCCACTTCCGTAGGGGGAACACCTCACAGCATCAGCGGGGTCTCCCTCCAAAGTATCAAACGGGGGAGGACCCCGATTCCTTTCTGTTGAATTTCGAGAGAGCCGCCAGGGCCTGTGGGTGGCCCGTAGCCAAGTGGCCCTTCTTTCTAGCCCCTTTGTTGATAGGGGAAGCCCAAGCCGCCTACCAGGTGGCTAATCCGATGGGCGACACTGCATAGGCGGACATCAAAAGAATAATCCTAGATCATCTAGGACTGGATCAGGAAGCGTACCGCCTCAGGTTCAGGAAAGAGAGGGGTGTCCCCGGGGAGACCCCCAAGACATTGTTCATCCGTCTGAAGATGGCGGCCGACAAGTGGCTAACCCCAAACGTTTGCTCCAAAGAGGAAATCATGGACCGGGTGTACTTTGAACAGTTTCTGGAGGCCCTGCCGTACGCTACCCAGAGGTGGTTGCGTCAACATCACAACCTCACCACCACCCAGGCAGTAGACATGGCTACTACCTTCTCTTGGGTCCAACCCAGACCTCAGCCTATGTGGGAACTAGAGAGACCAAAAACCACCTGTAAAATGGAGAAGAAACCAGTGAAGGCCACAGAGACGATTAAACCAAAACCATGGAAACCCGAACCTCCAACGCACAGCGGCCCGCAATGTTTTGAGTGCGGTACATGGGGACACATAGCCCGGATGTGTCGAAGAAGGAAACCAGCCGAGGAACCAATGGAGGTCGGCTACTTACCCCGAACTGTGTTGTATTCGGCCAAAATGGGACACGCTTTCAGAGTGAGTGTAAGGGTGAACGGGTCCCCCATCCAAGCCCTGTTAGACTCCGGCTGTCGCCAGTCGGTGGTTCAGACCCAACATGTGAGGCCTTCCCAAGTTATCCCAAAGGACCAAGTGTACATAAGATGCGTTCATGGGGACGTGAGGCCATATCCGGTGGCTATCCTTCCAATAGCCCCCTATCAAGGTAGGCCCCAGAGCATTAGGGTTGGTGTGCTGTCCACTCTCCCTGAAGACCTCATTATAGGGACCGATAACCCGGCATTCCTAGAAATGTTTACCCAGAGTCTGACGCCTGGCAAACGGGGACCTGCGGACACCCAACCGAAGTCAGCCCTTGTGACTCCTGAGCCGTGGGTGTTGGACCGCAGCTTCCAGTTCTCACAAGCTAATGATGCCACCCTATTCAACGCCTGGGACAGTGCCCAGAGGACTCGGGGACAAATGCCCCCCATCTATCCCTGTTTCTTTACGAAAAACAAACTTCTTTATCGTCAGGGATCGAAGAATGAGCGGGAACAATTACTGGTACCGGTGGCATTCAGGGAACAAGTGCTCTTCTATTCTCACGCACATCTGGTCGCAGGCCATACCAACACCGAGAAAACCACACAAAACATCCTGCGTCATTTCTATTGGCCGGGTATTTACAAAGACACGATGGCCTACTGTCAGGAATGTGAGGTATGCCAGAAGCGGAACATGACTCGACCCCCTGCCGTTCCTCTGCAGCCGTTACCCATCATCGGGGTGCCTTTCGAGAGGGTGGGTATGGATCTAATAGGGCCTCTACCCAAGACAAGGAAGGGACACCAATATGTCCTAGTGCTGGTGGACTATGCAACAAGATTTCCCGAGGCCTTTCCTTTAACCACAACGACGACCAAACAAGTGGCTGACAAAATGTCGGAGCTTTTTTCCCGGGTAGGTTTCCCCAAGGAGATCTTCACGGACCAGTGGACACCATTTGTATCCCGACTGATGAAAGAAGTCTGTCAACTCCTGACCATACACCAGATACGTACCGCGGTATACCACCCACAGACCGACGGTCTCATCGAGTGGTATAACAGAACCCTAAAGACCACCTTACGGAAAATGTTGGAGACTAACGGCACGGATTGGGACCAGGTATTGCCTCTGGCCCTGTACGTGATACGAGGACAGAAACAGAGCAGCCTGGGGTTTTCGTCGTTCGAACTGCTGTATGGAAGACAACCACGCTCGCTCTTAGACATGACAAAGGAGGCCTGGGAGAAGGAGACCCCAGAGGAGACGCTGAAAATGTTGGAATATGCACGTAACCTCAGATCCAAAATTGGGAAGATGACAGACTTGGCATATACCAATCTGGAGCGAAGCCAACAAAAACAAAAAACCGTATACGACAAGGGGAGGAGGTGGAGAAGACTTCAGAAGGACGACTGGGCTTTGGTTTTGCTGCCCTCCCTCTACCCAGAAATTCAAGGCAGAATGGGGAGGACCATATCGTGTGATCTCAACCATTGGTAACACCAGCTATAAACTGCAGATCAACCCCCGGAAGGCCCAAGTTTATCATATAAACATGCTAAAAAAATAGTTGGGTCCCCCACCTTCCGGGGTGCATATGACGGTGGTGAAAACCCCCGAGACCATGTCTACCATAGACAGACTTGTGATTAATGACGACTTGCGGGATGATGAGAGACAAGAACTGATGGCAACCCTGCAACAACACAACATCGTGTTTTCAGACCAGCCAGGAAGAACTACCCTAACAGAACACCAGATTCAGACCCAACCGGGTAAAGTAGTCAAGATACGGCCTTACCGCATCCCCGAAGCACGACGACGTGTTATCAAGCAGGAAGTAAACGACATGTTGAAACTTGGTGTGATTCGTCCCTCAAGAAGCAACTGGTCCAGTCCGATCGTGATGATCCTGAAGCCCGATGGAACACGTCGATTCTGCATGGACTTCCGAGCGCTCAATGAGATATCTCCATTCGACGCGTGTCCGATACCACGGATAGATGAACTAATCGAAAAGCTCGGAGAGGCCCGTTACATCAGTACCATCGACCTGACTAAGACCGCCTTTTCCACGGAAGACGGACACTACGAATTCAATGTATTACCGTTCGGACTACACGGCGCCCAGGCCACGTTCCAAAGACTGATCAACCACGTGTTGAAGGACCTTACGAAGTTCACTTCGGCATATTTGGACGACATCGTCGTGTTCAGTCCTGACTGGCAGACCCATTTAACACATCTACACCAGGTTCTAGAGACTCTAGAAAAAGCAGGTCTGACCATCAACGCGAAGAAATCCCGCATGGCGTTCCCGTACTCGGCCACGACCTCATCGAACCCCAAATAGAGAAGGTCAGAGCTATAGCCGAAACCCCATTCCCCAGTACGAAGAAGGAGATGCGTGCGTTTCTAGGGCTAATTGGCTACTACAGACGCTTCATCCCTCAATTCGCTCAATTAGCTGCCCCCCTCACGGACACGCTACAAACCAAGGCCAGACAATCAGACCTCTTGTTCCCCACGTCCGAGATGCAGGAAGCCTTCCTCGCCTTGAAACGTCTGATCACTTCCACCCCGATTCTGACGTCTCCCGATTTCTCACGCCCCTTCTCCCTTAACACGGATGCTTCCGAATATGGGATAGGGGCGGTGTTATCCCAAACAGGGGAGGACGGGGTTGACCATCCTATTCTCTACATCAGTAGAAAGCTATTCCCAAGAGAACTCAAATACCCCACGGTGGAGAAGGAGTGCTTAGCCATCCGGTGGGCCGTGGAAAAACTGGCCCATTATCTGGAGGGGCGGCCGTTTACCCTGTACACAGACCATGCCCCCCTCCAATGGATGGCCCGTAACCGGTCCAACAACGCCAGGGTGATGAGGTGGTTCTTGGCCCTGCAACCTTACGCATTCACGGTCTGTCACAAAAAGGGCATTGACAATACCGGGGCTGACTACCTGTCCAGACATCCACTTCCCGAACGGAAGTGTCCTGGGGGGATGGTGTGTAACCAGGAAGGGTGGCTCCCGCCCCCTGTGCCCCGGAGTGAACCCGTGACCTGTGACCCCTCCCTCTTGTCTCCACAGACGTCAACAGCCCCTGCATGGAACTGGCATGAGGAGTGGTACAGTTGTGATGACGAGGAAATGGGCCTCGGGCCCTTTAAGTGGACTGGTGGGAGTATCACCGAGGAGAAGTCCGGACACTCCTTAAAAGAAGACCGCCAGCAAACCCAGGTGTGTCTTTACACCGGAGGAGCGGTCAGTGAGTGGAGAGGAGCGGGGTGGAGCAAGAGCGTGGACGAGGAGGCGAGAGCGGCATCGGAGGAGGAGGAGGCGAGAGCAGTCACGAAGGACGGGACGGAAGGAGCCCAGGTAGCGGCGGAGAATCCAGAGCATCGGGAGGCCGGGATCGGAAGTAGAACAGCGGGGACTACGGAGCTAGGAGGCCAACGATATCGCTCATCGCCCAGCCGCTCCCCTGGAGGGGCGTGGCTACCCGAGGTGCGTGACCGGATAGCGGGTTGGGTTGGTAGAAAGGGTAGAGGTCCCCCGTAAGCCATTGCTAACTTCCCGGTACACGTCCTTCACGCCCATACACTCCCCGAGCACCAAGGTGATCCTCACCCCCTTTCCCCAAGACTGTTTATTGAGCAAGCGTGTACCTGATACTTCCTCTCTTGTGTCTTCCCCTTCGGCGGATCCTGGGTCATCACGGAGCCCGAGGAAGGAAGAAGGAGGAGGAGCCCGACTCGACGACGGGAAGAAGGTGTGCTCAGAAAGTGTCAGCGTGAGAGGAGCCGATCACCGAGAAGAGTTGCGGCCAGGAAGTCCTGTACAGACCGTTTGTTCCACCAAATAAAACCTGGTTTAAGCATCACTAAGACTCGTCTCCTGCCTTTCCCTACCCCGCCAGTTACAGCACTAGAAAAGGACACCACACCAGTTTAGAAAATTATCCAATATTTTTGTATATTTAAGACAAGACCAAAAATGATAAAAATCCACAATACAGTACTTAAAAATCTTCAGTTATCAAAATATGCTTGAAAAACAGTGGGCCAACTGCGGTGTCGAGAAGACCCGCAAACAGTACCTTTTTGAAATGCAGGGCGTCGGCGACCTCTCGTTGAGCTTCCGAAAGCACGGCGTCTGCAGGCGTCAGTTCCGGAGGTCGTGCAGGAGTCGTCGGGCCCTTGATGTCACATACTTTGCAGATCGAACTCCTCTCTAATGAAGTCAGGTGCGCTGGCGTCAGCAGGCGTCAAGTGCTGCAGTGCGAAGTGCAGCGGTGCGGAGTGCGGTGTTCTCAGGTCGCAGTGCGAGCAGTGGCTCAGTGGTGGTGTCCGATGGCGTCATCGGGGAGACCAGGGTCGCGGTTCTAAGTTAATGCAATGCTCGTCTCGGTGCTGGCAGGTCGCTGTGCAAGCAGCAGTGTGGTCGTTGCTGAAGCGCTGTCGTTGGCTGACGAACTGGAGTCGATGGCGCCGGTGTTGGTAGGTCAAAACTGCGTTGCAGGATGAGGGCGGTACGTCATGTAACTTTACAAGCGGTGCCCTCAAACCACGGTGCAAACAGCGGCGTAGATTTCGGCGTGGAGCGGCGGTGTCAGGGATTCCAAGGCATCGTCGTGAAGCGAGGCGGTGTGGAGTGCGGAGCCCACAGGTCGCAGGGCGAGCAGCGGCTTGGTGGTGACATCAGCAGTCATCGTCAGTGAGATCAGGGTCGTGGTGCGGCATTGCGGCGGTTCCCTTTGCGGTGTCTTCAGGACACAGAGTCAGTAGCAGCGTCGTAGACGGCGTCAGGTTGCTTTTTCCTCTGTTGCAGCACAGAACACACAGTCGCCAGTGTTAAGGGCAGAAGGCTTTGCTGTTCCTCAGACTTCTTGAACAGGGGGCAAGCTCTACCTCAAGCCCTTGGAGAAACTCACAAAAGTAGATTGCATGAAGGTCAGTCCAGTCCTTTCACTGCCCAAGACAGAAGTAGCCACTGCAGGCCAACACAGCAAAGCACACAGCAAAATGGTAGTTCCTCCTCACAGCTCTTCTTCTTGGCAGTCTTCTTGATCCAAAAGAGTTCTAAAGTTCAGGGGTCTGGGCCCCAATAGTTATATCCCAAAATCCTTTGATCTCTTAGGCAGAGAGTGTCTGTGCCCAGCCAGAACCAGTTCTGCCTTCTCTGGTGTGACTTCCTGGCAGGACGTGGAGACGGCATTGTCAGAGGCAGACCAGGCACTGTGAGGTGCGAGGTAATCTCCTCCCCCTTCCCGAATTGCAGCCCAGGTCTATTCAGCCCTTTGCTGACCCACCTAGACCATCTGGAGCCATTCCTGCTCCCCAGCCTTCTGTCATCCAAAACCCAGACAGCTATTCCACATTCCAGCAGAGGCACACAGGATGACTGAACAAGAAAATACCTACTTTCTAAAAGTGTTATTTTTAAAAACAGAATGTAAAAATCACCTTCACTAAAAGATGCATCTTTAGATTCTGAGTTCAGGCATACTAAACTTTATTTTCCTACCTAGATCCAAGGGCCAGTTATGTTTATAAGATGTTATAAACAAACTTCCCATTCTGTCCTATGGGGAACAGGTAGCCTTGCAATAGTAAAAAATGAAATTGGCAGTAATTCACTATCAGGACATGACACACACACACCAGGGCATGTCGTATCTTTCACATACTTTGCACCCTGCCCATAGGAGTACCTTGGGCCTACCTTAGGGGTAGCTGACATGTAAGAAAAGGGAAGGTTAGGGCCTGGAAAGTGGGTGCACTAGCCAAGTCAACATGGCCGTACCTGACTGCACACAGGCTCTGCAATGAAATGGCAGGCCAGAGTCACATTTACGGGCTGTTTGGGTGGGTGGCTGCAGCCCACTAACAGCATTTGATCTACTGGCCCTGGCACATGCAGTGCACTTTACTAGAGACTGACACATAAATCAAATAAGCCAATCATGGAAACACCAATCCATAACACATTGTACCACAGGAGCACTTGCACTTTACCACTGATCAGAAGTGGGAAAAGTGCGCAGAAACACTAAGCCAGCACAAACAGAGTCAAAACCAGGAGGTCAGAAAGCAAAAACTCAGGGGAAACACGCCAAAAGATGCCAAGTCTAACACTCCCTAATATGACCTATGCTAAAACACCAAGGTCTTGCCCCTCAATGTGCACTTCATAACTTCAAACCCGTTTTAATCACCCCTAACTTTGTAATACCAGGCAATAAGGATAGCATCAAATATGACCATTGTTCACTTACTTACATCTCTAAGCCTACTGCACTATCTCTAGGTGAAAAACACAAACTTTATGGAGAAGGTTTTATGCCCTGTGGAAGTGACAAGTTATGAAGTCGCAGAACACTTGTTGGCAAAAGCAAAGTTTCATTTTGAAAAAATAAATGTGACTATGGATGGTCTCAGGCGACTAATGTGGAATTATAGATAACTTAAATTTGAGATTAAAGATATGAAGTAAACCATTTTGATATTCAAAGCAGCCTCATCATGTTGTATAATGCCAAAACACTAGTTTATTTGCTTGTAGGCACATACTACCTGCAGGTACAAGTGAAATTGTTCTGGGCATAATGTCGCGTATCTGTACATTACTGTGGGCATGCACGTTTCTGGTAGCGGTCTTGGGTGTACCGAAGGGTGTCAGTGGAAGGCACAGGTGAAGTGTCCAGGGTGTAAATAGGTTGAGTGCAGTATGAGAGACAGCACCAGCAGGCATTTCATTGGTTGTATACTTGAAGGGCAGGGACAAAATGTTTGGAGAGCATGTTGAATCTATCAGATCCTTAAGAGGCAATGAACAAAGCAGACATGGTGAAGGGGATATAACTGGGTGGGTGTGATTCCTCTTAGAGTGTCTTAACCTGGGAGGGGCTTCCAGAAGTTCGGAATGGGGCAGGCAAAACTCAGTTACTTTGTTCGGAGGGGTGATGGCCCTCCATACCTTGAATAATGCTTAACACCAGGCAACAGGCCATACATTGGGAGAAGAGTCATGAGTCATTTTCGGTGGGCCCCTGAGGAACCTAGGAGGGTCACCCCTCAAGTCAGCTCACTCCGCTCTGTCTTTGTCTCATTACTTTTCGTCTGCATGCTGCAGTAATGGAGAGAACCCTTAAGTCCCACTAGGGTAGGTGAAAGACAACCTAAGTAACACTGCCAAGTTTTCCAGGTCCATCAGTGATGTGATGATGCAGTCTGGGAGCTCGATTGACAAAAATAATCTGAGACAAAATCGTAACTGTATGACTTTTGCTATTCACAAAATGCATTTAGGAGTAGTAAAGTTAGGATTACTAACTTTACTACTCTTAAATGCCGTTTGTAAATACCGAAAGTCCTAAAGTTAGGATTTTGTCTCAGTTTAGGAGTAGTAAAGTTAGGAATCCTAACTTTACTACTCCTAAAGGCCTTTGTGTATACTGAAAGTCATAAAGTTACGATTTTGTCTCAGATTACTTTTGTGAATCGAGCCCTATGTTTTTCTTTGAATTCTGGCACTTGTAATCTTGTGTATCCCATTATTAAAGAGGACTAAACGTCCAGGAATTCAAATGAGAAACACCTGGACTGGAACAGCACATCCCTCATGGACCTGGGAAACTTGGCAACTATGCCTAAAACTCACAGTAAAAGCATTAGCATCCCAGAGCGACACACAGTAAAGATTGTTCCAGAAACTCGCTGTAGTGAGATAGAGAACTAGGGGGCATATTATCAAGCCTGTGCGCTAAAATTATCGCCGCTTTATCGCCCGAAAACGGCCGATAAAGCGGCGATAATGGGCTTGATAATATGCTCTATGGAATTCCAATCGAAGCACATGTTAGATGTGAAGACATCTAACATGGGCTTCGATTGGAATTCCACAGAGCATATTATCAAGCCCATTATCGCCGCTTTATCGGCCGTTTTCGGGCGATAAAGCGGCGATAATTTTAGCGCACAGGCTTGATAATATGCCCCTAGATCTGTTATGAGTCTGGTTATAGACGATAGATCCTCCTGTGAATGATTTATCTCCCCCGAGACCTAACTATTAACAGAGACGCAGTCATTGCTCCTGTATGTGATTGGTTTGAAATATCTCACAGTGACTGACGAGTCCCTCGCTGGGCTCTGTTAAGTGTAAATGCAAACGGGCATGACACCACTCTGTGAGTGTGTGCGCGACTTTGTGTGTGCCTGATTCTATGTCCCCTGTGCAAATAAGTTGTTACAGTGCGCCTTTTGATGAAAATATAATGTATTTGGCACGAAGAATGAGAAAACCCCTTATTTTAAATTCATGTAAAATGTCTGCGCCTTCCCAGCAGCACCATTAGTAGAATCCTGTGAATGGAACGCCTATGACATGCAAGGCTCTCTAATGTGATGTCACGAGGTCCTGTCTACCTGCAGAGGGGAGGCCTCCGCTGCAGCAGAGAGACAAGGAGAGACCATTGATGGGGAAAAACGTCGGATAGGGTGGGATCGTCTTTTAGGATCATCGAGAGGTCATTGTTGGGATTAAACTGTTGTATTTCCTCAAGAAATTGGATTAAACCCGTGCCTTTCCAGCTCCCCCTGTTAAACTGAAATACATGGTCTGGTCTCACCCATAAATGGGTAATGTATGATTACACCTTGAAATCCATTGTGACGTGTCCTTGGTATAAAAAGCTGGTAACCAGGCAGCTGCAGCATTGCACTTCGGGACACCGGACGGGAGGACAATAGTGGGCGGTTGGAGCTGAAGCCATCAAGAGGCTGAAGCTGCAGCCTGTGCCTATCAGGCTCCAAAAGAAAGGGAAAGCGTGGGTCCAAGGTCACAAGGTGCGTAAATAAACCAAACGAAAAGTGAACTGAAAACCGAACGTGAAACCAAACTGAAAACTAACTTGAAACTAACTTGGAGTTCCATTTCCCTTCCTATTTATCACTTTACATCCCTTCCGATCAACTTGCCTACCAATTACCTTTCTGTCTCTACTCCCCCAATCCCCTAGGAACCACCTTCATCTCCCATTACGTTTCCGAGTTCTTACACGCTTTAGTTACTTCTTTCCTAAGGGAATGGAGAGGGGAAGTGAAGGGAGAGGGGAAGTGAAGGGAAAGGTTAATGCGAAGGGAAAGGAGAAGGGAAGGGCCGGGGAAAGGGTCATGGGGAAGGGGCATGGGAAGGTGGAGGGAGACGGGATGGGACAGGGGAAGGAAGGGAAAGGGGGAGGAAGAGGGAGAGAAGGTGAGGGGATTGGAAACGGAATGGGTGATAAGTAGATGGGGAAGGGAAGAGAAGGGATAGGGCAGGGAAGACAAGGGATGGGGCAGGGAAGAGAAGGGATAGGGAGGGAGAGAAAGGGAGGGTGAGGGGGAGAAGGAGGGTGATGGGATGGGGAAAGTAAAAGTGAAGGAAGAAGGGAAGGGTGAATGGTGGGAAAGGTAACCAAAGGAAAGGGAGGCGAAATTACTAAGGACGCCAAGGTAACCAGAGGAGAGGGAACTGAAGAGAAGTAGAGGATGAGGGAGAGAAGGCGAGGGCGAAGAGATGGGGAAGAGAAGGGAAATGTAGAGGGAGAGGGAAAGGAGAAGGGAAGGATGAGGGGAAGGGCCATGGGAAGGTGGAGGGTGAATGGAAGAGCAGGGAATGGAAAGTGGGAGGAAGGACAGGTGAGGGGATGGTAAAGAGGATAGGGTGAGGTGGGGAAGAGAAGTGGAGGGGGAAGGGAAAGGAGGAGAACAGGAGGGAGAGAAGGGGATGGTGAGGGAATGGAGAAAGGAAGGGGTAAGGGGAAAGGGTGGAGAGGGAAGGGGAGAGAGGGAAAAGGGAAAGAGAGAAGGTACAGGGGAAGCAAAGGGAAGGGGGAGGGATGGGGACGGAAATAGAAACAAAGGAAAGGGAATCGAAGAGGAGGTGGTTGAGTGGGGGGAGGGATGGGAAACAGTGAAAGGTAAAGGGGAAAGAGCGGTTGAGGGGATAGGTAAGAGGGGCGGAGGAAGGGAGGGAAATGAAAGGAAAGAAAGGGAATGTAATGGAAGGAAAGGGTGAGAGAATGGATGGGGAAGAGAAGGGAAGGGAATGGAAGGTGGGGAGTGAAGTAAGTGGGGAGTGGATTGCAGATAGGGATAGGAGAAAGGGATGGAGAGGGACAGAAATGGAAGAGAAGGTTGAAGGGAAGGGTCAGGGAAGGGAAAGGAAAGGAAGGGGGAGGGAGAGGGAGATGGTAAGAAGGGAAAGGGACGAAGAGGATGGGGGAGGGTGAAGGATTGGGAGGGAAAGAAACAGGGGCAGAGAAGGAGTGGAGAAGAGAAGTGGAAGGGAAATGTATGGAAGGGAAGGGAGGATGAGTGAGGGGATGGGGAAGGGGCGGAGAAGAGAAGTGGAAGGGAAGGGCATGGAAGTGAAGGGAAGGAAGAGGATGATGAGTGGGAAGGAAGGAAGGAAGGGGGAAGTGGAGGGGGAGGGGATGGTGAAGGGAACGGGATATGGAATGCAGGAGACGGGTAAGGGGATGGAAGGGATGGAATGGGGATGAGAGAATAGAAGGAAAGGATAGGAATGGGAAGGAGAGGGGGATGGAAGGGAGAGGGGAAGAGAACTGAATGGAAGGGAAAAGGAAAGGCACTGATCAGGGGAGAAAGAGGGAACAGAAGGGAAAAGGATAGAAGAGGTAGGGAAGAAATTAATGGAAAGAAAAGGGAAATGGAAAGAAAAGGGGAGAGGAGAGAAGAACATAAAAGAAGGAAAACCGGAAAGGAATAGAAAGCAAGAGGGAAGGGAAGTTGATCTGAATGAAAGGGACGGAAATTGGAGTTTCAAGCCAGTTTTCAGTTTGGTTTAGTTGATTTACTCCCCATCCTATCTGACGTTCTTCCCCATCAGGGGCCTCGCCTTTTCTCTCAGCTGCAGCGGATCTCCCCTCCCCCCGTGGAGATTTCTCATTCTTCGTTTACAATAAATAACATTTTCAACATTGGTCGCTAGATCGTTGGGCTGATAGGCCCACCTCGTCGAAGTATTCATCTTTCTACTCCTGATAACATTGCTGTTTTGCACCCCCTGGTCTGGTCGGACCATTGTCAAATTAGTTTTAGGGTGCCTAGCTCTTGGAAAACGGCCAGGGTCTCCCTAATTGGTTGGAAAATAAGTAAAAAGCCTTTCACAGAGTTTTACCATCAGCTCTAGGGGAACACCCTCAAATCCTCTGTCCCTCTTTTATCAGGGAACCCAGATGGGGACGTGCTACAACCTGAAGCTTGGTTGAGGCAGGACACCCAGGAATTGGCCCTACTGACGATACGCACTACCAAGAAGGCTAGGCCCTCAGCCCCCTTGTTCAATGATATTTTGAGTACTAGCAAAAGTGCATGTAAATGCTTGGAAAGGAAATGGCATAAAAAATATAATTTGGAGGATAAATTGGAGTATAAGTCGACATTGTAATCCTACTATACTAAAGTCAATGATATTAAGAAGAGCCATCTGGAGGATAAAATTAAACCTTCCGACAATAAGGGAAAGGAGAGTTTAAATATCGTGAACGTTTTCGCTATTCCAAAGGCTGTCATCAGGGATCTCCTGCATTCTGCAGAATGGACTAACCATTTAGCAACTTTCTTCCATGAGAAAATCGTGACTATTCAGAACTCTTTCTCAAGGGGGCCTCCTGTTGACCACTCGCACTTGCTAGTCCCTGCTGGGAGCTGCCCATCTGAGAAATCCCCGCTCTATTACAGATTCCTTTGCTGCAGCCTAAAGTATCCCTGGATTTCATCAAGGGTCTTAAGTCAGGCTCTCCTGCTGACCCTTGTCCAGCAAAATTGTTGGCCTCTGTGGCCAAGGCCATACACCTAGTGGTAAATAAGGTTCTTAATTCCTCTCTGTCAGCAGGCTATATGCATTCCATCTGAAAAACATGTGAATATTCTACTGTTACTAAAGAGACCTTTAGGTGATCCAAATGGGCTAGCTAATTTCAGGTTCATATCTCTTTTACCATCCTACTCTAAGGTGTTGGCGAACTATGTGAATATAGTTATTTCAGACCATGTAGAAACATTTTTTTTTGCACTTTATTCAGATTTCAGGGCTAACTATAGCACAGAATCGGCACTGCTGGAGGTCACTGAATATATCAAAGAGAAGCTTGTCCGGGGGGGTAGAGCCGCTCTAATTTTATTGGGCCTGTTGGCGGCCTTTGACACGGTCCCTCATGACAGGCTCCTGTACAGGATTTAGGAATTTTGAATAGGTGGATCAGCGTTAGAATGGTTGACCTCCTTTCTTGAGGACAGAAGTCAGGAAGTATGGACCCCTCCCTTTGCATCCTCCATTCCTAGTTTGAAAGAGGGGGTTCGGCAGGGATCTGTATTGAGCTCCTCTCTTTTCCATCTATATATGTCCCCCATTGCACCACGGGCGGAAGCATGTGGGCAAAAATAATTTCATACGCTGATGATACCTAGCTGACTTTCACCTCTAATAAGGTAGCTGACTTTGAGGGTGATAAGATTAGATTGTGCCTCACTAAGGTGTTCAATTGGCTCATGAGAAACCAATTGAAATGTAATTCAGAGAAGTCGGAGACTATCTTTTTTAGCACCCTGCGCTCTGAAGAGTTGAGACGTTAGTGGCCTGAGGATATGTCACCTCCAATCTTGGCGCAAACCACTGTAAAAAATCTGGGCATCTCTATTGAAAGTGCTCTCTCGATGATATCACAAGGCCAGTCGGTAGTAATCACCTGCTTTGGGCTATTGCGAAAGCTGATGACATTTCTTCCCCTACTTTCATTGGATACTAGGAAAACCGTGGTCCAGGCTTTGGTTACTTCCAGACTGGACTATGATATTGTCCTGTACCTAGGCCTCCCAGAGTGTCTTCTCAACCCTTTGCAGGTGGTTCTAAATGGTGGCTCAATATGCTGCTGCCAGACTGGTACTTATGCTTAAGCCCAGGACCCATATGTCCCTGCACATGAAGGCAGTACACTGGCTTCCTATGAGAAAGATCAGATTTAAGGCTCTGGTTCTGTTTTTCAAAGCTCTTTATGGCAGGGGTGCAAGCTATCTCAGAAAGAGAGTAACCCAGTACATGCCGGCCAGAACTATGAGGTCATCATCCATGGACCTGGCTTCCATTCCTAGAATACGCAGAGCCCGTTCTGAAGGAAGTTCCTTCCGTTTCCTGGAAGCCCAAGCTTGGAACCTTCTCCCAGTAACCCCCAGATCTATTACTGACCTGGCTTTCTTTAAGAAACTACTCAAAACCTGGTTATTCCGCAGCTAGGGGTGCTTTTGGTTAGTTAGATGGAGACTATTAGCGCCGGGATAGTCTTGCCGAGTAGCCGTGCGCTCTATAAATGCTCATCATTTATTGCTTATGAACGCTTGGTGAGGGATCTAGAGTGAAGGATTACGGAAGGTTGGGCCAGAAAAAAAGGTGAGGAAAATTATACCACTGCCAATAAAAATGGCAGCTCTGCCAAGAATTGTCTACAGAGGGCAATTGGTTTGAGTTAGGGCTTTAGGCGATGGAGGTAAGACAGTTTTGGGTAGTATGTTCACCCTGAATCGTCATTGATAAAACGCTGTTTCTGTTTTTTAGGCTGCGCTGTTGACCCGACGCATCACAATATTGTGATTTGTATTTGCTGCCATTCTTTTGTTACGCAGACAGCCCTTCAAGTGGATCAAATGACTTTTGGCCTTTGAGAATGCTACAGTCGAAACCCAAAGGTGAGTTTTTGTTCAGAAAGTTTTTAATGCGTGCCTGCAAGTCTCTTGCCCATTTCTCACATCGTGCATCAGTCCTGAGATCTTAATGAGCCCGCCTTTGTTGTGTCCTAACCATGCTGTAGCCACAATGGAACAGTCCCCTTCTACACTTTGGTGCATGTTCCAGTGACTTCAGTGCTGGTGAGAAGTTATTTAATTGCCTCAAATTGTAAAGCGCTCTGATATTCTTCGGTATCAAGTTCGCGCTATATAAAACTTTATAAATAAATAAAATAAATAAATCAAGTTCGCGCTATATAAAACTTTATGAAAAAAAAAAAAAAGTGGGAGGTGGGTTTATAGGGGAATAGGGTGAGAATTAATTTAATTGCCTCAAATTGTAAAGCGCTCTGATATCCTTCGGGATCAAGTTCGCGCTATAGAAAACTTTATAAATAAAATACATAAAAAAAAGGTTAGAGGGGAATGTCAAAGATAGTCGCAGATAGAGAAGTGTAATGGATAGGCCCCGTAATGAGCCAATTCACTCTGGGGAGATCAAAAGGAAACATTGAAGCCAGGAGATGGCACAGAGAAGATATGAAGCTAGCTGAAAAACGTAAGCAAAGACAGAAATGTGAAAAAAAGAGACACTAGAAGAGAGGGAGCTATCAGAGGGACAACCCGGAGAGAATAGGAAGTGGTGGATACAGTGAATGTAGCACAAAGATAGGTGAAACATGCAGAACAGCATGGGTGCCAAGAGACAGGTGTACCCAGAGGGAGCGCGGTAGAGTGAGTTCAGTCATACAGGCATAGTGAGGGAGAGAAGCAATGCGGAGGGACGCAGTCAAAAGTGTACTGAGGGATATGTGGACGAATGGGCACAGACAGGGAAGTAGATAAAGCGAACAAGTAGAAACATGTCATGCGGAGAACATATCAGAGACAGAATGTAATCTAGAAAGTTGGACACTGACGAACATACATAATTGGAGCGACGTGCAGCAAAAGGCGTGATAAAGGGAAAAATTGAAGCAAAGCGGGAAAAAAACTCGATGAACATAAAGATGGTGGCTGGGAGAGACAGACAGCCAGATGAAGAAACAAATGTGGGTGATGTGCATAGAGGGGTGAGACAGAAGACACAGAGAATAGGTGAGTGGACATGATGAGAATCTGATAAATGGAGATAACCTGTGGAATTCAGCAGATGGATAGAGCCAGACTCAGCAGAGTCGGAAATGGGTGGACGCTGATGAGTCAGATAAAGGGAGACTTTGGTGGAGAGTCGGAAAAGGGTAGAGGTTGGGGAGTCAGATGAAGGGAGACCTCAAAGAGAGTCAAGGGGATAGGTCGAGGCTGGATAGTCAGGAAAAGGAAGACCTCAGCAGAGAGTCGGGGATGGGTGGAGGTTGGGGAGTCAGATGAAGTGAGACCTCTGTGGAGATATCTGGGTAGGGGTGGAGGGTGGGGAGTCAGATAAAAGGAGACCTCGGCAGAGAGTTGGGAAAGGGTGGAGGCTGGGGAGTCAGATGAAGCGAGGACTCAGTGGAGATCTGGGAAGGGGTGGAGGCTGGGGAGTCAGATAAAAGGAGACCTCAGCAGAAAGTCGGGAATGGGTGGAGGCTGGGGGGTCAGATGAAGCAAGACTTCGATGGAGAGTCGGAATGTATGGAGGCTGGGGAGTCAGATAAGGGGAGACCTCGTGGAGCGTCTGGAATTGGTAGAGGCTGGGGAGTCAGATTAAAGAAGTCCTCGGTATGAGAGTCTGGGATGGGTAGAGGCTGGGGAGTCAGATGAAGGTAGACCTCGGCAGACAGCCGGGAGTGGGTGCAGGCTGGGGAGTCAGATGAAGGGAGACCTCGGTAGAGAGTCCGTAATAGTTGGAGGCTTGGGACTCAGATGAAGCAAGACCTCGAGGCATAGTAGGGAATGGGTAGAGGCTGTGGAGTCCCGTAAGGGAGACCTAGGCGGAGAGTCTGGAATGGGTGGATGCTGTGGAGTCCCGTAAGGGAGACCTAGGCGGAGAGTCTGGAATTGGTGGAGGCTGTGGAGTCCCGTAAGGGAGACCTAGGCGGAGAGTCGGGAATGGGTGGAGGCTGGGGAGTTAGATAAAGGGAGACCTCGACAGAGAGTAGGGAATAGTTAGAGGGTGCGGAGTCAAATGAAGCGAGACCTCGGTAGAGAGTCGAGAAGCGGTGGAGGCTGGGGAGTCAGATGAAGCAAGACCTCGGTGGAGAGCCAGGTACTGGTAGAGGCTGGGAGTCAGATAAAAGGAGTCCTAGGCATAAGAGTAGGGAATGAGTGGAGGCTGGGGAGTCGGATGAAGCGAGACCTCAATAGAGAGTCAGGAATGGGTGGAGGCTGTGGAGTCAGATGAAGGAAGACTTTGGTGGAGAGTCGGGGATTGGTAGAGGCTGGAGAGTCAGATAAAGGGAGACCTCGTGGAGAGTAGGGACTGGGTAGACATTGTGGATCAGATGAAGTGAGACCTTGGTGGAAAGTCAGGCATAGGCGGAGGCTGAGAGAGTCAGATAAAGGGAGACCTGGGTGGAGAGTCTGGAATTGGTAGATGCTGGGGAGTCAGATAAAAAGAGACCGCGATATGAGAGTCTGGGATGGGTAGTCAGCTGTGGACAGACATCCGCTGAGAGTCAAGGGGTTGGGGAGGTAGGGGCTGGGTAGTCAGATGACGGTAGACCTCAGCGGAATGTCGGGAATGGGAGGAAGCTGGGGAGTCAGATGAAGAGAGACCTCGGTGGGGAGTCAGGAATGGGTGGATGATGGGGAGTCAGATGAAGCAAGACCACAGTGGAGAGTCGAGAAGGGGTAGAGGCTGGGGAGTCAGATGAAGAGAGACCTCGGTGGGGAGTCAGGAATGGGTGGACGATGGGGAGTCAGATGAAGCAAGACCACAGTGGAGAGTCAAGAAGGGGGTAGAGGCTGGGGAGTCAGATAGAGGGAGACCTTTTCAAAGAGTGTAGAAGCTGGGGTGTGAGAGGTAGCCAGACCTCGGCAGAGAGTCAGGGGGATGGACAGGGGCTGGGGAGTAAGATGAAGTGAGAGCCTTGGTGGAGAGTCAAGGGGATGGGTGGAAGCCAGGGAGTAAGATGAAGCAAGACCTTGGTGGAGAATCAAGGGAATGGGTGGATGCTGGGGAGTCAGATGTGGCCAGACCTTGGCAGAGAGTCCGATGTAGCTAGACCTCGGCAGAGAGACAAGGGGATAGGTAGAGGCTGGGGTGTCAGATGTAGCCAGACCTTGGCAGCGAGTCAAGGGGATGGATAGAGGCTGCAGAGTCGGATAAAGGGAGACCTCGGCGGAAAGTCAGGAATGGGTGGATGCTGGGGAGTCAGATGAAGGGAGCCCTCAGTGGAGAGTAGGGAATTGGTGGAGGCTGGGAATTCAGATGAAAGGAGACATCCGTGGGGAGTAGGGAATGGGTGGAAGCAGGGGAGTCAGGTTGAAGGAAGAGGCCCGATTAGGGTCACCCAGGTCACTCACGGCCACCTCTCAGCCTTTCATACCAAATGAAGAGTCGGTCAGACAGTAGGGAATACAAACCAATATTTGTTTGTTCAGGTACACTCAGAGTGGAGCCCAGTCTGCCCAGTCGCTTAGGAGTGCTGCAGAGGGACTAACTTCAGCAAGCATAAAGATACATTATGTACATTTCAGAACCAATTGGAATTTTCCAAGCAGATGCTGCAAAACTGTGAAATACAGTAAAATACGTTTTGATTTTGAGGCGGGGCACACACTATCTACTACTCAAGGTTGCCTCTGCCCGTGCCCGCCACTAGACAAGTTGGAGAAGGCTTCTATCTAGAGGGAAAGGTATACACTAATAAGAACAGTGTTTTCATTAGTGAAGAAAAAACTTAGCCTTGGAGAAACACAACTCAACAGAGGCTTTTTCTCGGAAATAGCGCAGACATAGAAAATGACGCCGCAAATGCTAAAATACATAGAAAAATGCGCAAACATGAATTTTTCTATTCCAGCAGACCCTCCTTTTAGCATGAGCTAAACATTTTCTAGTAATAGCAAAAGACCATATAAATCAATAAAACAGAAAGTCATAGGCAAACTTCTTAGGAGCACTCCATGTTGTCAACATCAGGAACAGAGATCGTGAGGAGGGAAGAAGTCTCGAAAATGCCCTCATATATCTGCATGAGGTCCTCGATCCCCTTTTGAACCATAATTGCAGCATTGGTGTCATGAATCGATATTTTCCTCTTAGGAGTGAGATGAGTGGTGCAATAAGAACAACAGAAGGGAAGGCCTTGAACAAGGACACAGCAAGAGACCAAGACCACAATGAAAGAAATCACCTTTTCAAGGACGCAACCCCAGCTGCCTAAAAGAGACCAACTCCAGTTCCCACTTTCCATTCCTTTAACATTTTCTAGGATGCCTAAAATGTGTTGGGTAATATTATTTTTCATATTTGTGATCCCGACTACACACTGGTCTCCTACTACCACACACACACCACCACTCTTAGGATGAAATCGAATGCATATCTCGTCTGCTCAGAATATATTTGCATGCTTTCCAAATGGGTGGTGATGTTACGCAAAGTTGCTACTGTGGAGTTAAACAATATTTGCAGCTTACATCTGAAATTTCTCACCCCTTGCCTTAGCAGTACCACCAAATGTTATTATGGAGGAAAGAATGTATCCAAACCATTACTATAATTATTGACTTTGAGATCGGTCACTCATTCAGAGAATTCTTTGGTCAATGTCCTTCTAACCCATCTTACTTTAGGCATTGCATGTTTGCAAGGTACATCCAAAGGCAGTACCATCCCAAGTGCCACATCATCCGTACCATTATGGACATTTGAATAAGTCCCATTAGACAAAAAGAAAAACCCTGGGCGTGCATACACCGGTCTATCATAATCTACTGCAGAATACCTGGAATTCCCCCCAAAGGTACTGGGGTCCTTTGGATTTGCAAAGTGTACGTGCCCTTACGCAATACTATCCCTGAACAATTGACATACAATATAGTGTCAGTAAAATAGATAATTGGACAACAAGAAGGGTAATAACCAGCTTCTCGGGGAACTGTCAATTCCTTATACTGGTAACCCACCATAGTTATATTGTTTTTCCATATAGAAGTTGTTGCAATAAGTGTTGTTGTCACACCCCGGATAACCCTTGCCTTGTGGCTTTCTATGAAATAGACAAGGACCTGGATAGCGAAACCCAAATACGAAGTCAAGGGGCTGAGTATAGGTATAATTAACAATTGATAATAGATATGTTGTCCATGGACTAGAGACAGATTCAGTGGAGTAACAAGAAGTCCCTTCTCAGAAGAACCTCTTGTGTGTATCTAGAAACACATTGCTTGGGGCCATCCTTTTCTTTCGGACTTGAGGAACAACCTTATCTATACTTTGTAAAGGTTCACTTTGATCACTTTCCAAAACCCATGATACCCCACATAACATTATTAACAGCAAAATCACAAGGGTAATACATGTTAGCCTTTGTTCACGGGTCCACACTGCATTGTGCTGGGCAACAGTAATCACTGGCTGCTCTTCCTCAGCAACCATTCTACCGAAAGGGATACATAACGGATGATAAAATGGGGGCACAATACAAGGAAATATGCAAGTTTACAGTGTCCGGCAGAGCATTACTGATACAGGCTCCTATTGTCCATCAATACGTTGGTTGGTATTCTTGAGCACCGGCGGTGGAGCTTGCTCTGTCATAACTCGTATCCCACATTAACCAGGATAAAATACCCCCAAGGGATGCTCCAGTCTATCCAGTCTATCATGTCCAATGTTCAAACAGTGCACAAGACTCTCATCACCCTAAAATAGCAAAGTATGTCCTAACTTACACAGTCCATCCCTAACTAATCTTTCTTCTCTTTTGGTGCACCATCCCCCAGCCGAGGATGCAAATTGGTCAATGAACCGGGGCTCCTATATAGCTCGTTCTAACGGAGAAACTGCTGCATTCAACACATCATCAATTTCCTTGTCTGTTTGTGTCCAGGTAAGTTTGGCATCACTGAAGGGGACACACTGAGGCATCGTCTCGCACTCAGGGTCCCCTACTCCACCCTTCACTCACTGATCGTAGGACAGGGGCAAAGGAATCCTGCGATAATGAGCCGTGTAAATCCAGTTCTTAAGGCCAGCGATTTTTACTGAGGTCCACATTGCTAACAGGACCTGTTCTGGCCCTCCCTAACGCGGCTCAAAACTTTTCTTCCTCTGGAAGTTTTTCAGCAAAACAAAATCGCCAGGCTGAATGTCGTGCCCGGGCCCCTCTGGCGCAGCTGGCAGGGTATCCCGGACCTGCTGGTGAATAAAACGCACACTTTCTGTTAACTGGCCAAGATAATCAAACAACAATGGGTACTCAATATCAGAAAACCATAGAGGTCGTGGGACACCCCAAACATTTGCCGGGCGCCGAATACGACCTCATACGGTGACAATCCTGTTCTAGAATGTGCTGTCTTTCTTGTTGACAAAAGAGCTAACGGTAAAGCATCTTGCCACTTTAACCCTGTGGTCTTCTGAATTTTTGCAAGTTTGAGCTTGAGAGTACCATTGTACTTCTCAACCAAACCTGCTGACTGTGGATGAATGGCGCCATGGACCTTTTGCTTTATGTGTAAGCCAGCACAAATCAATTGGATCACTTTTGCATTAAAATGACTTCTGTTAGCACTCCAAATCAATCAGGGCAAGCCAAAATGAGGAAAGAACTCCTTCAGGAGTACCTTTGCAGTCATAATGGCTTTATTGTCTTTAGTGGGATAAGCCCCAACCCATTTACTAAATGCACAGACAACCACCAAAGCATCCTTCAAATTATTGCATCTCTCTAGTTCAATATGGTCCATGTGAAGGACTTCAAAATTAAAATTGGGCGCTGCAAAAATACCAGGCTGTGTAGGGGTACCCTTTCAAGGATTATGCATCATGCACAGCATATAGTACTCCACTAAATGTGCAGCTATCTTAGGGATATTGTCATTCAGCCATACATGGTCCAACAACTTGCAAATACCCTTAGCCTTAATATGGGCTGGACCATGGGCCATCGTAACCACAGGGAGACTATATAAATCGGGCAACATCCATCTCTGCTTCCCTAACTTATGAATCCAACATCCCTCATCGTTTAATTGTGCTGTACTTTCCTGCCACACTACTAACTCTTTTACTGTGGCTTCACAATGTATCTCTTTAACAATCGCAAAGGTGTCCTCGAACATGACAACCTCAGGCACCCACCTAGCCGGGCCTGCTACAAACATTATTTTCATCTTTGTTTGAGCCGTTTCTTTAGCTGTCTGATCTGCAAAAGCATTTCCCCTACCTACATCATCGGTGACCTTCCGGTGGGCGCAGCACTTCACTATTGCCAATTTCTTGGGGAGTGTTAAAGCGGACAAAAGCCTCAATATAAGGTGCCCATGCTGGATTCTGGTGCCATGGGAAAAAAGGAACGCTTTCTCAGCCCAGAGTTGGCCAAAATTATGCGCTATCCCAAAGGCATAAAAGCTGTCAGTATAGATATTGACAACCAGCCCATCACTGAATTTGCAGGCTCAAATAAGGGCAGCAAGCTCAGTAGCTTGAGACGACTGATAAGGGCTTGTGATGTCTCTACTACTGTAGACAGTGTAGTAATAGCATAAGCCGCAGTTGTAGTGCCATCTGGTAATTTGAAAGAAGAGCCGTCCACATATAGTACCCTTTGTGGTTCAGATAAGGCAGTGGTTCCCAAACTTTTTTGACCCGTGGCTCCCTTGACAGGGTTGGCGGTTGGTTGTGGCTCCCCACCATTTTTTTGCCTGTGGGTCAGGCAGCGCACTGCGCCGCGGCACCCCTGGCTTCTCATCACGGCGCACCGGGGTGCCGCGGCGCACACTTTGGGAAACACTGTAGTCCACGTCAGCTATTGGCTCATTTCACTGTGAGTGACAGCATTCTTTTCTTTCACAAGGAACACACCCGCACACAAAGTAGTCTTCCAGTGTCAGGGTGTCAATGTCTCCTATTTGAGGCCAGAAACTCTTTCTCTGCTGGCTGCTGAGATAGTGATAACAAACTAATCAATCCACTGATAATCTGAAATGTCATTACAAATGTTACCTTGCAGAAACCAAAACTAAATGGTGGGAATACTTACTGTTATCCTAAATTGGCCAGAGCATGAAAAGGAATTGTATTGTAATTGCATTTGTATAGCGCTTACTACCTCTCACAAGGCGCTATTCCGAGACTCATAGAGGATTAGTGATGAATAAGTATAGTGAAACATGCAAGTAAATGTGAAGTGGTGGAATAGTGTGCTTATGAAATAATGGCAGTCTTTATTAGTTGCCATGCCTTCAGCAAACAAACGTGATTTTTTCAGATAAGACATTCCGTGACTTTTTTTTTCCTTCAGGCCTCCAAGATTCACCTAGTCATAAAAAATAAATGCCCAGGGGGAGCAAACTCAAAAGCTGAGAGGGAGGAAGGAGTACAGTGAACGGCAAAATTGCGAGTTCCAAGAAACCTTCTTAATTGTTTTTCATTTTATTTTGGTAAATTGTTGGATTGTCTGAATCGGAAGTGCTCGCTAGGCACCCCTGGCTGGCTTGCTCACATGCCATCCAGGCCCCAGGAACGCTGTGCGCCCTTCACTGGGATTGTGTTCTTCCATTTCCCAGGGCCAGTGATGATCACCCCCACCCCCCACACATGTGGAGGGCTGCAAAGGAAATCTCAGGCCAGGATTACGGCTGTTGAGAGACACTTCGAGTTCCTGCATTGAGTACTCCTTAACGTAAATGCATTTTGCCCCTCCCTCCCGCCGGCCACCCTGACAGGATCGACGTTCAATTTCCAGGGTAATTTACAGACAGGTTTTGTCATAACTGCTTCTCCGGACCCGGAAGCCCCTTTCCCCACTACCGCAGAATATATTTCGGTGCATTTCTTTCAAGTCCCCCACATCCTGCTCGGCACCGCGGCACCCCCCTGGCTTCTCATCACGACCCACCGGGGCGCCGCGGGGCACACTTTGGGAACCACTGAGATAAGGGAACGTCAGTCAAGTCTACCCGTCCTTTCGTCTCTTCTTCCGGCCGGAAGATACAGTCATGTTTGTCGACTTCATCACTCTCGGAAGGGAGGGGTAGTAACGTGGCTAGATTCAGAGTAGCACAGCTTTTGATCGTAATATGTTTAGCAAACAATGTCAATTCATAGCCAGTAAGACATGCACTGGTGAGGCACTGTGTCTTTGTCTTATTCAGAAGTGTATCCACAGCATAGGGTACCATGACTGTGAGGCCAGTATCCAGTACAAGTCCAGCCGATTGTCTGATCGAAGTGACCACGGCCGTGACCCCTCTTAGACAACTTGGGAGGGCTCTCGCGACTGGATCAAGTACAGCAGAAAAATAAGCACACAGCTGTTGCTTATCTCCAGATTTTTGTGATCGGACAAAAAGCACACAACCAGCCATCTCATGCATGTACAACACAAACGGTTTGCCGTAATTAGAAGTGCCATGTACTGGAGCCGAACAAAGCGCAGTTTACAATTGCTCAAAATACTGCTGACATTCAGGCATCCAAGGCAAAGGCTCATGCACTTCTTTCGTTGTTAAGGCGAGGAAGGGTTTGATTAGTAGGGAGTAGTTAGGTATCCACTGCAGACAGTAGGAAGTGATACCTATAAAATCATGCACATTTTTCTGAGTCTGTGGAATAGGCATTTTAACAATGGTACTGATGCGCTCAGGGGTCAACCTCCTGCCCTCCATCGACAGTAGCTGAACTAAGTAGGTGACCTCCTGTCGACAATACTGAAATTTAGAAAGAGAAACTTTATTGTCATGTTAAGCCAAATGCAACTATAATTTAACTGTACTATCTTTACAACCCTGCTCTGTACAGAAGCAATAAGGAGGTCATCAACATACTGCACCAATAGATTACCTGCAGGAAGCAAAAGGGAATCCAACTGACTCTTTAAAGCCTGACTGTAAATACTTGGACTCTCAGTATAGCCCGAAGGAGCTTGACAAAATCTAAAACTTCTGCCAGCTAGTGTAAACCCAAACAAGCACTGGGTATCTGAATGGATAGGAATATTAAAAAATGCATTTTTCAAATCTATCACAGAAAAGAATTTGGCAGTGGAAAGAATCATTGTCAAAAGTGTGCTAATACCTGGAGCCACAGGAAACTGGGGAATCACTATTTTATTAACTTCACGCAAGTCAATCACAAAACGCTAAACATCTTCTTGATCATCAGGGTGCACATTTAAGAATCGGAAGAATGGGACTATTACAAATATTGGCAGACGTCTCTTTCAACCACTCCTTTCTTGATCAAATCCTGAATAATTAGCAATAAGGCTCGCTCTCCTGCTTCTGGTATTTTATACTGATGAATACGAGGCAAAATAGCATTGCCTTTGACCTGTATCAGAACCGGTGGTATATGGAACAGCCCTACGTTTGTATCACCTGTCGCCGACAAAGTGGGTGGCACATCTGCAAATTCAACAGGAAGAAGCGCATCCTTGGACAAACACTGTTTGGCACCTTATACATCTGGGCCCATTGTCATACAGACACCTGCCGGGGAACAATAAATAGTGGCATTCAATTTCTTCAACAAATCCAAACCCATCAAATCCTCACCACAATTAGATGTCAGCAAAAATGGAGAATCCACAGTGAAAGGAACAATAGTCAATGCAAGGGGTCTTGAAATGGGTCTCACAACCAGTACGTCTGAAAAACCTACCGAAACATTATTATGGCCAAACAGAGCCACCCCAGGGCCCATATTTTGAGAAACAGAACTTTTTGGCGCACCTATGTCCACCAAAAATTCCTTAGTCAATCCTGGCAGTTCTGCTGTTACATACGGACCAGGCTGGTCTACAGGTATCGGAACTGGTCCTCCACTCTGTCCCTGGCTGTCCTAGGTGTAAGACATTCCTGTCGCTTCTTCCATATCATAGTCATCATGGTAGTACTGCCCATCGCGGGGGTCATCAAAGTAATTATTATCAGCACGACCCTGTGAGGCTGCAGCATGCTGATCCCTATCAACCTCATGAGAACCTTGTCCTCTAGGGACCCCCACCTTCTGCAAAAGCACGGGACACTCACTACGCCAGTGACCCTCCTCCTTACAATATGCATACTGATTCGGCCCCAAAGGTGTAGTATTTGGCTGCCTACTAGTGCGTGGAAGCTGTCAGGCAGGACCACCACGTCCTCTACCATTCCCTCTAAATGCCTGTTGCAACATTACCTTCGTCTTCTAATCATTATGCTTTTTTCCATCCTCTCTTTCACCTCCTGATCCCGATGTTCATAATATTGATCCATATTCAAAATACCAGAAGGGGAAGAGCTGGACCAGGTACTGTCAAAAGACTGTAAACGAGTCACAATTTTGGGAAGTAAATTAGAAAAAAACCTGTCGACAAACAACCAAACACCTCCTTCAATAGACCTATCCTGCCCAATGTAATCCAAAATGTTTCCTCAAACCGGGTGAAGCAATCAGATACACTCTCATCTTTCTTTTGTCGGCACGCCGCCAACTTGTCCCAACTTATTTTCTTCAGCGGAATAAGAGAATGCATATATGTAATAATACTGCCTGGCAAAGCAAGTATCTCTGCTCAGGGCTTATCACCTGGCTTTCTTTCCTGATATCATGCTTTAATTTTATCCCATTTAACCCAGCTCCGCAACATGATCTTGAGTATGAACCTGCCTCCAGATATCCACCGGAACAAGAATAGCAGAAAACATTTCAATATAAGCAAGAGTCATTACTGTCGAAGAGGCAGCTTCAGTCAGTTCTTTATAATAAGCAGTAGGATTTTTACTAGGATCGGGCAAACGAGTCCTAAGGGATAAAACCTCACTTCTTTTCACGGAGTATAAACACATTGCAGGGGGGCGGAGCTTGCCTGCAACGATGGCGGACGCTTGAAGTGAGAGCTCCGTGCCGTCGCTCCTAAATATCCTGCATTTATCCTGAAATGCCCACTGGCCCCCGAAAGGTGCCCGACTGTAGAGGAGAAAGAGTGAGGAGAATCCGAGCCTCCACGGCCGAAAACGATCCGGGACCGGCGCCGCGGCGACCTAGGCCGCTAAGCCGGGCACTGGCCTAGACACCACACCGCAGTACGTCACTCGACGTGCGGCCACTGCTGAGCCCTGAGTCGGGTGGGCCCGCCCCACTCGTACGGACCAGGAACGCACAACGAGACACGGCACGGCTGCACTCCTTCCCTTCTCCCCCCCCCCATCGGAGAGTGTGACGGGGGCGATTGCCGGCCCTGGCCTCATTGCATAGTCGACAGGGGAGAGACAACCGTTAACAGAGGAGCGCCGCTACGCTTGGAGAAACACTTGTACTGGACGCATAGCCTTCCAGGACGGAGACATAGTACCCCCACGCAGTCCGGCTGTGCGGTGTGTGGCCATCGTGGCACGACAGAGTGTGGGCCCGCCTGGACCCTGTGTGAGGCCCGGTGAGAGCAAGGAACGCGTGGACAGGCCCGACACGTGGCAGTAGACTTGACTCTGGGTTGCGACCAGAAATTTCTCCGGACAGTCCGAGGGCGAACCCGCGAAGTCAGGTAACCCTTCCGAGCTGCAACGAGCGACTGGACAGCCCACGGTGGAGACCCGCTCGACGACTACTAGCGGGGGAAACATGGGCAAGGGGGACCAAAAGCAGTCCAAACTGGCATTCGAGCAACGCAGAACGCGGCCCCCGGACACGCAGGAATCATCGCCCGCTCAACAGAGTAAAGGCCCAGAGAGCACGTTTTACATGGACATCAAGGGCCTTCTCGTCACAATGGAGAAGAGCCTTCAGGACAGCATGACTGCTATAAGTTCAAAACTCGATGCCCTCTCCTATCGG
This sequence comes from Lissotriton vulgaris, assembly GCF_964263255.1. Classification (NCBI taxonomy): domain Eukaryota; kingdom Metazoa; phylum Chordata; class Amphibia; order Caudata; family Salamandridae; genus Lissotriton; species Lissotriton vulgaris. Next base: position 1,615,588,103 of record NC_141687.1, on the reverse strand, counting down.
ATGGACCGGATGTCGGAGCTTGTAGACAAACACGCGGAAAGACTGGATATGTCCGAAAGGCGCCTAACTGAGGTGGAAGAGGCCCAAATGGACCTGGACAAAGATCGCAAGCAGATGGGGAAACTATTGCAGGTCATACAGGATAAGTCGGAGGATTTGTAGGCCCGCTCCCGGCGATCGAACATCCGAATCACGGGTGTGGCGGAAATGACCCAGGTGGGGAAAATGGAATTGTTCGTCGAGCGGCTGCTCACCACTCTGTTGGGAACTGATGTATTTTCGTCCATGTTCATAGTTGAAAGAGCGCACCGATCGCTAGGCCCGAGGCCGCAACCAGGCGCCCCGCCGAGGCCAATTATTGCAAAACTACTGAACTACAGGGACAGAGACACTGCTCTACGAATAGCCAGAGAAAAGGGAAAGTTGCAGTTCGAGGGATCATCAATCTCCTTATACCCGGACTTCACGGCGAGGGTGCAGGAGGAACGTCGCCGCTTCGCCCCTTACAAGCAGCAGATCCGCGACCTTGGGTTAGACTACGCCATGTTGTACCCAGCAAAACTTCACATAAACAGACAAGGGCATTCCCATTTTTTCACGGACCCTAAAGTACTGCACAAAGCGCTAAAGACCTGGCCCAAAGACAGACGTCATAACCCGGAAGACCAGAACGACGATCAGGAACACGCCAGCGGCCTGGAGGATCAGGAATAGGCAACTGGGGGACCTCCAATTCTCCCTCATCGCCCCCTGCTTTCTTGCGGGGGTGGCCTAGCAGCTGCAAGGACTTCGAGGACCCCCGGTGAGATCATTGCAATTTATACTGGGATTGGCTCCTCTGTACTTTCACCTTGGGCTGCTTGAGCTTGGGACCACCTTCGATCTTTGGGCTATGGACGGCCACACTGAGGTTATTCAGAGAGGGGGGGGGACCTGCATAGCTGCAGTTGGGGACCCGATGGGGGAGGGGGGGTGCGCGCGATGTGGGGCGTGGGAGCTGCAACGCTCTCGTGGTCGAGACGTGCTGACTGCATGCACCCTGCACTGATCTCGGCGACCTTTGCCCTAGGCCTGAGCGCACAACTGGACCCTACTTGGGACTCTTGGTGACATGGGGAAGGGAGGAGAGGGGACTGTTTTATCATGCTAGGCTGAGTTGGGGTTGGTCTGCTGTGGGAGGAGGGAGGGGGCGATATGAGACGGGGGGGAAAGTTATGATTGTTATGTTTTGTTCCGATGTGCCTTGCCTCGAAGTACACACAGTGCTTGCTGCAACCGATTGCTTGCCCGCCAGTTAGCCTGCCCTACAAATCTGACTACGTTATTAGAACACATGCAGCGTCCTCATGCCTGAGGTGAATGGTGAGCGGGCTGCCGAGAGGCCCGTATTGGTACACGGCCTCACATGGAATGTCAGGAGGCTGAATGATCATCGGAAACTTAGGAAGGTGCTGTGCTATCTCAGGCGCCAAAATATTGATATTGCTCTCTTACAAGAAACGCACCTCCCGCTCACAAGCAATATGCTGCACACTAGAAGCTTGGTAGGACACGTAGCGGCAGCTGGGTTCACCACACACGCTCGGGGGGTGATCACCTGGGTTAACCCAAAATCAGGCATTCAGATCCAAACCTTGGGAGTCGACACGGAGGGACGGTATGTCATAGCATCCTGTAAGGGGCGAGGGATGGACCTGTTGGTAGTCAACACATATGGCCCTAATTACGATTCCCCTGATTTCTTTGATACCCTAGCCAGTGAGATAGCCAGGCACGACAACCCAAATGTACTGTGGGGGGGGGGGGGGGGGACTTTAATTTGACTTTAAACCCAGACGTTGACAGGTCATCGGGACCCCTTCGTCGGCCTTCCGCGGCTGCACAGTCGCTTACGGCGAAGTTAGTGATGCTAGATATGATTGACGTGTGGAGGAGCAGAAACGATGGGCGGAGCGGTTTCACACACTACTCCGCATTTCACGACATACACACAAGAATAGATTACTGGTTTGTCACTGCGGGAATAAGCCGATCAGTAAGGCAATGCAAGGTGCTCCCGCGCACTCTCTCAGATCACTCCCCCATTTTGTAAACCCTGGCTACCCCAGTGAAGGGATACGCACCGTTCACATGGTGCTTCCCGCCATACTCCCTGTTGGACCCGATCTTCCGCGGTGAGTTGGCGCAGGCGATCGATGTGTTCTTCGAGAAGAATGTGGGGTCGGTGGAGGACTTCCAAACGATTTGGGAGGCGTTCAAAGTCTATATCAGAGGCATGGCGAAGTCCAAGCACTCCAGTGTCCTGAAGGCTACCAGGGCCACCTTAGCGGACCTTGAGCTCCGATTGCAGGCGCTCGAGGCAAGGAGTCGCTCTAACCCGGATGACACCGTAGAGGTTGACATTAAGCGACTACTGGTGGAATACCACAAGGCCGCAGACCGAGAGGTACAACACTTAGGCAAGTATGCCACAGCCCGCACATACGGTGAGGGAGAGCGCCCAAGCTCAGTCGTGGCTAACGTCATCAAAGGCCGAAGAGGAAAGGCGCTAATCTCGGAATTAAAGAACCCGGGCGGAGATAGACTGACGGATGAGGGGGAAATAGCCGCGGTCTTCCGAGACTATTACTCGGTGCTATATTCTTCCAAGGGTGGTGACATGTCGGCTGAAATCCTGGACTATCTGGAGTACATACAACTCCCGTTTCTCCCGAATTCCGACAGAGAGTTCCTGATGTGCCCCATACAGATGGACGAAATCAGAGATGCACTAGCCTCCATGAGATCGGGCAGTGCGCCGGGCATTGAGGGACTCTCAGTCGACTTCTATAAAGCATTTCAGGAACAGCTACTGCCACACATCCACGCCCTCCTGGATGACATAAGCGTGCAAGGCACCATGCCCAGTTCCATGAGAGAGGCGATGATAGTTACCATTTTGAAACCAGGTAAACCGCCCTACGACTGTAGGTCGTACCGCCCAATATCTCTGCTGAACGTCGACACCAAACTGTACGCCAAGGTGCTAGCGAATAGACTCGCACTTCAGGCCCCTGACTTAGTGGCCCCAGAACAGGCGGGATTCATCCCATCCAGAAACCTTACATATAATATAAGAACAGTATTGGGCACCATCCAACATGTGAGGCAGGATGTACCAGCGGTGGTACTCTTCTTGGATATGGAGAAGGCGTTCGACTCCGTTGAGTGGCCATTCCTTCTCCAGGTGTTATGCCATATGGGTCTTGGCGAACCCTTTATCTAAATGATAGGCGCACTATATGACGGCCCCTCGGCTAGAGTTCGTGTGGGCAATGCGATCTCCCACCCTCTATTCATAGGCAGGGGCACTCGCCAGGGATGCCCTCAATCCCCTTTATTGTACGCGCTTGCTGCAGAGCCTCTCGCCTGTGCCCTAAGAGAGTACCATAGCCACGAGGGAGTGCGGTTCCCCACGTACAAAATAGTTGTATCTATGTATGCGGACGATACGTTGCTGTACGCCCATGACCCCGCTTCCACGCTTCCCCCACTCCTGAGAGAGGTGGTTAGGTTCGGTGCGCTATCAGGGCTCAAAGTGAACTGGGCAAAATCGGTGGTGCTGCCCCTCACTCCGGTGACCACCCGAGTGGAGACGGAGTACCCTGTCCAGTGGACGGAAGACCCAATTAGATACTTGGGGATCCAGATCCACACGGACCCGGAACTGCTTGTCAGCCAAAACTACGGGAGAGCGGTCAGTAAACTGGAGGACGATATCGAGATCTGGTGCAAACTACCCCTCACGCTGTTAGGCCGCATAGCCATAATGAAGATGGTAGTGCTACCAAGATTCTTGTTCCTTTTCAATGCCCTTCCAATTGTGCTCTCTAAGGCCTTCTTCCATCGCATAACTAGCCTGATGATTAAACTGGCGTGGGCAGGGAAACAGCAGCGAGTCAAATGGACAACGCTCACCCTCCCGTACAGCCTAGGAGGCTTGGCGGCACCTGATCTTCAATTATACTACAGAGTGGCCCAAGCGTCACACCTACATACTTGGGTGCATGGCGACAAGCTGATCCCACATGTCAGGATGGAACGCTTATTCGCCCATCCACTGCCGCTCCCAGCAACGATCTGCCAACCGCAGGATTGTCGGACGGGAATATTTATTTATTTGAGCGATTTTTAGAGCGCGCAAATACCCAAGGGTGTCTCGGCGCTATAGTTGCAGAACTCTCTTATGGGAAGGGGAGATTAGGCTGAGAACAACCAGGTTTTGAGTTTTTTCCTGAAATTGAGTAGAATCGGAGCAGTTTTGATGTGGAGGGGCAGCATATTCCACAGTTTGGCTGTGGCAACGGAGAAGCGTTTGTCGCCCCGATTAGCTCTTCTTGTGCGAGGGACTCTTAGCAAGTGGGCTGAGGATGAGCGTAATGTTCTTGGGTGTTCGAGCGGGCAGAAGGCTTGTTTTAGAAATAGTGGGCCTCGGTTGTGGATAGCTTTATATGCTATGCATAAAGCCTTGAATTTGATCCGACTCCTTACTGGCAGCCAGTGTAGCTGTCGGATGTAAGGGGAGATAGATGAGAATTTAGGGATAGATAACAGGGTCCTGGCTGCTGCATTTTGCACTGTCTGCAATTTGTTGAGGACCTTTTGTTGTGCGTTTAGTAGCAAGGCATTACAGTAGTCTGTTTTGGAGAAGACTAAAGTGCTGACTAAGGTTTTGCCTGCAGATGGAGGTAGGTAAGGGGTTAGCATTTTGATCCTTTTTAAAATGTGGAAGGAAGAGGAAACCACTGAATTAGCATGCTGTTGGAAGGAATACTTGATTCCATCTCCTCTACTAATCACGCCTGGCACTCACTTCTGTTTCGCCAGGGAGGGGCGCTGATTTATACGTCGGAGATGACGATAGAGTGGATGCGTTGGCTCCCGCCCATGGTAGACAAAGCGGTCACGCAGGAGCTACAGAAATTGGGGCTGAGCAAGGCAGGTGACCTGTTCCAAGACGGCACCGCCAAAACCTGGGACCAAGTGCGGGGAGATGGAGATGAACCACCGTTACTCCGAAGATTCCACTTCCATAGAACTCTGAGCGCCCTCTTTGAACTTTTGGGTCTGGATATGGCGGAGCCTCCAGAAGTCCCAGAACTATCATACGTTATGGACCACAAAGAACCCAAGAAGCTCTTGACAAACCTCTACAGTATAGCGAGATCACAGGGGGAACACCAGCTAATGAAAGCCCGGCTGGAGTGGCAGAGAGATCTAGGAGTCACGCTGGACGACACAACATGGCGCTACTGCTGTGAAAACACGAAACGTATTTCCCTAAATGGGAAACACCGGCTCAGACATTTCAAATTCCTCCAAAGGGTGTATTACACTCCAGCACGGCTTCACAGATTTGGGCTGCGACCGGAGGCTCACTGCGAGCGTTGCCGGGCGTGGGACGCCGATTTCCTGCACCAGTCATGGGGGTGCCCGGGTGTACAGACATTCTGGTGCGAAATCTTTGCCGAGATGAGCAAAATACTGGAAGTCGACTTGGACATCGATCCGGGAATAGCACTCATAGGCAACTCGAGGGGACTCCCAAGGGCAATACGCAGACTCACAGACATGGGAATGCTAATGGCCAGGAGAGTGGTGGCCCAGTGTTGGATGCGGGGCCCTCTACCGACTAAGGCCAGATGGGCTCGAGACATGCTGTATTGTAGCACGCAGACGGAGACGTACAGTGAGCTGTTACCCCCAAAAAGCCACCCGAAAAATTTCTGGGCTCTATACCAGACTTATCTACAGGGACAGCAGTCCGAAGATGTGGGTCCCACAGATAGCGTTTCGCAAGGGTTGGTGGCAGCACCCATGCACGACATCTAAAGAACACTAGCGCTAACATGGTGAGACAAGAGCAGGTCTAGATACACAGTCGGGCACGGGAGCTCTGAGGGTAGTGGGGGGAGGATTGAGTGAGAGGTACACCAGCGGGGGTTCTCTGGGGGGGACACGCACCACACGAGGGCTCCTCCAGCCACCGCACTACCATCTAGACAGATAGACTGGACGCCTTCAGGGCCCTTTTACCAACGGCCATACAGATACTATCGGATACGAGGTCGGGCTGTTATAGAAGTGGGTGATGAGGAACATAGCAGCGTACTTTTATGAGGCTAAGGGAAGGGTAAGGAGAGGGTAGTTTAATAGGGGAGTTACAGGGAAGTTTCAGAGGGAGAAAAGTCAAAATGCACATGAACATCTGATGCTGCCTGCACTTCGGATCGATACTAGACAACGTGAATACTACATCCACTTCACGCCGCCGGACCCCCGAGTTGTTGGCCATCAGGCTGTGTAACGTATGATGCCGATTTGATTATACTACTTGTGATGCGGCCGGCCCGGAGGGGTTGTAGGCCAGAAGCTGTGTCTACTGTAATCTCCTTTTCTGTGCAATAAAAAAAACAACAAAAAAAACACACATTGCTCCTGAAAATGGGACGTTACACCTGCTCGAGTAACATTATCTCGCATATTCGTTAACTCTGGTATCTCTTTGTGATATATGGGATGAACTTTCGAAACGGAAACTGAGATACCGTGGTAAGCCTCTTCTCATGCAAACCACTGGCATACAAGGGATCTCTAATATAGAATACATTTTGTGGTGCATCGTCCCAAAAAATGTTGCTGCCAAAGGCTAATCAATGTAGAGGACATATCTTTAAAGGCCTGCTGCTGTATAAAAGGCTCATAATGTTTCATCACACCCCAAACATCCTCCACACTGTAAATGGGATTACGACCCCACTGCGCAGCCTGATTAGCTACTACTGTCTTCTCCTCATCCCCCACTGCAGACCATACAAAAGGGCCCATACGCTCATTAAATTTTGTCAAATCTCTATCCTCAAATCCACGTTTTGGCATCTCAGCACCAAATAATGCTGGGAAATGAACCATCAAAGTTGGAGAAGCAACAGAAGCACCGGATAGGATCGTCCAGGCGGGTGCTCTGCAGGAGAAAGAGCTGGAGACAGGGATGCAGAGACAATAGGTGTGATAGGGGTGCCAACAGTCACTGTTGCCAAAGATGGCAATGGCAAAGTGGGAGGAGGAGGAGGAGCAGAAGCCACAGCCGTCGAAACAGCAGTAGATACAGGGACAGTGGGAACAGCTCTAACCGGTGCCTGTGATAGCATAGGGGCAGTGGGATATATCCTTTGCGGGACATATTTGGGCGGAGGTCGGGTATCTAACAATTCTTCCACAAAAGTATCAGTTTCCTCCTGGGCCATATACGATTTATCAACATGCAATCGAAATCTCCTATCTTTACATTCAACTCCCTTCTCCTGTTTTTCTCTATCATATACTACAGCTTTCTTAGTCAGCGTGTGCATCTTCCCTTTCCGTGCCTCTTTCTCTGTCTTCAATCGTCTCTGCCTAGATGCTTTCAGCCACATTCTCAGGGAATCAAACGTAGACTGTCTACTTCGTCTCTTGAGCAACTGTTCCTGTAAATACCCAATATATTGTTCATCAAAAGTGCCCGTCAAATGCCACTGCAACTCAGCATTGTCCCTCGTATATTTGTGCCATAATGTACTAAACATAATAGGCTCTAGATCATCCTTCTCAAACATATCAAAATTAGGAGTGCCTTCTGAGGGCGCAGGCTGAGCTCCTTCCAATCGAGCATCTGCAGAACAACAGCGACAGCACAAAGAAAAGAGTTTACTGATACCAGGCATTCTCAAACGAAAACAAGTTCACTATTTTTGCCTTGCAAAGCAATTGCAAATGCTTTTATCCCAAAGATGGACCTCAGACCGTACCAAATTTAAACCAAAATGGTACCATATCCACAAAGAACCAAAAGGAACTCACCTGAAAAATGCAGCTCAAGCAAACAAATTCTCCACTGCCGACTCCTCAGACCAAACGGTCAGATCCAAGGGTTTCGCCGTTTAGGACTCCTGTCGGGATGACCGCTGGGCGAGGCACGTTCGGCAGGACAGAAGGGGCAGCTGCGAGCAATCAGTGTTCCTCATAAAGGGATCCTTGAAGCATCAGTCCAACCCGGTGATGGCTTGACCTCCCCCCTGTCCCCAGAATGGGATGGGTCACTCACCAGATGGAGTACCTGTTCGGGCGCCAACTGAAGGGAGTGGCCCGATTAGGGTCACCTGGGTCACTCACGTCCACCTCTCAGCCTTCCATACCAAATGAAGAGTCGGTCAGACAGTAGAGAATACAAACCAATATCTGTTTATTCAGGTAAACTCAGATATGGAGCCCAGTCTGCCCAGTTGCTTAGGAGTGATGCAGAACGACTAACTTCAGCAAGCATAAATATACATTATGTACATTTCAGAACCAATGAAGGCAAGCTCACTGTGGAATTTTCCAAACAGATGCAGCAAAACAGCAAATAAGTTTCAATTCTGAGGCCGGGCACACAATATCTACTACTCAAGGTTGCTCTGCCCGTGCCTGTCAATAGACAAGTGGGAGAAGAGGGAAAGGTATGAGCTAATAAGAACAGTCCATTCATTAGTGAAGCAAAACTTTGCCTTGGGGAAACACAACTCAACAGAGACCTTTTCTCAGAAATAGCAAAGAATAAGTTTAGATTATAACTCAAAATGGCGCTGACATAGAAAATGGCACTGCAAATGCTAACATGCTTAGAACAATGCGCAAACATGATTTTTTCTATTATAACAATAGAAGCTGGGGAGTCAGATGAAGCTAGACCTTGGCAGAGAGTCAAGGGGATGGGTAGAGGCTGTGGAGTCAGATGAAGGAAGATCTAGGGGGAGAGTCAAAGGGATGGGTGGAGGCTGGGTAGTCAGATGAAGGTAGTCCTCGGTGGAGAGTCAAGGGGATGGGTAGAGGCTGTGGAGTCAGATGAAGGTAGACCTCAGCGGAGCGTCAAGGTGATGCGTGTATGCTGGGGAGTCAGATGAATCGAGACCTCAGCGGAAAGTCAAGGGGATGGGCAGAGGCTGGGTAGTCAGATCTATTCAGACTTTGGCAGAAAGTCAAAGGGGTGGGTAAAGCCTGGTAGTCGGATCAAGGGAGCACTCAGCGGAGAGTCAAGGGGATGGGTAAAGGCTGGGGAGTTAGATAAAGGGAGACCTCATCAGAGTGTCAAAATGAGTGGAGACTGGGGAGTCAGATGAAGGAGTTGTACATTTTGGTAGGGAGAGAGTCCCGGGAAAAATTGTTAGTGAGAGAGAGAGCTCAAGGCATATTGAGACTCATGGAACAACCAGAGTCTGTAATGTCAAGCAAAGGATGAGATGCTGCAGTGAAAATGTGGTCATGGGGAGAAGCTTGGATGGAGGGTTAGCTTTGGGGAAGATGTGAGAGGCAGTAAAGTCAAACGATGTCATAGGTTTGGTGAGTGTGAAGGAAATTGGGGGTGTGGTGCAGGAGGAGAACTGGCTGCATTTGCCCCAGTGCTGGCTGACATATTTGGGTCTGTGGTACATGAAAGAGGAGCACAATGGAGGAACCAGGTTCGAGCCCCCCACATGGAAGTACTAACACATACAGTAGGGGTACTCACTAATGCAAGAGCTTTCCCACTGTGTGTGTTGCATGGCAGACGTCTGATTTTCTCAACCCTTTTCCTGACAATCTCTGTCTGCCCACCACATGTCCATCTCCCCTTCTACGAATGCCCCAGCTTCTCGGTATGGGGTGCATTCCTCTGCCTGCATAGCCCTGGTAATGTCTATGTGTCAGGAAACAAACTGGTGAGTGGCTAGGTAGGTAGCTAGTCAGAGACTGTGCTTTTGTACAATGTTTGCTTTTTTATGTGCACCTGCCTGTGTGTTACTGTGTACCTGTTTGCTCAATTAAATTGCCTATGCCCCTGTATGCTTCTTTCACACAAACTTCAACAATGTGTCAATTAATTGTGGTACATTGTGGTACATATGTGCATTATTGTGGCATTGTGGAAACTGAGTAAATTAGTCAATTACTGTTGGATTGTGGAAAATGGGCAAATATGTGCAATGCTGAGTTAGTACTGAATGCTAAGGGTCATTAGATTGAGCAGTAAGGCGTTAGTGTTTATTATATTTTCTAAAGTATTGTTATGTTGTAATATTATCTGTCTTGTATAAGATTGTACCATTAGTATAGCATTGTAATGCTTCCATATTATGTGTGCCCTTTCGTACATTGAGAGATTTCCATCAGTTGTTTATGGTTGTTTGGCTTGTGTTTGGTAGTGAGGCCGGGTCTGTTGGCATAGTGGTCTAATGAGTCAAATGTAGGGGCCTGTATTTGATCTCATGGTAACAGGTTCATACCCTGGAAGGTCCACTCAGTCGTTCATCTTCTAAGGTGATAAAATTAGTACTGTTGGGTAGCAATTAACATCTGTTACTCAGCACCAAGATACCATTCTGGGTAAACATGCACTTTACAAATACACTTTGTTTTGTTACATTATGGTTATTAGTGATTTCTTAAAGGTCTTGCATAGTAGAGTTTATTGTTAGTTAAAGTGAAACTAAAATCATATGATTCTACTAAAGTACATTCTATTGTTCAGTGTCTGTGGTGTACTGAAGGACTTCGGTGTTTTTCATTGAGCTGCGTGTTCAGTTGTTCATTGGCCTGGCCTAAGGAGATTGTTTTCTAGGCAGTGTCACTGGTCTGGTAAGAGTTATGATGCAATGATGTGTGTGTGAAGGGGTGGTAAATTTAGGTTCAGATTATCTGAATGACTCTGAGACGTATGATGGTGTGTTGCTTGGGTAGAGCTGGCAGCACTTTGTTAACTAGATGGATTTGGTGTTCTGGTGTATAGGCTATCTGTTGTGTTTGAGAAAAGCAGATAATTAGTCTAATTGGTAAGATGTTGTGTGGCGAATATTGTTGGAAAAAGGGACATTTGTGTGTGATGGGAGGTAGGATCAGAGAAGCAAAGCAGGGGAGAGGGTTGAAAGAAAGAAATTCAGTATGGTCATGTGTTTATATGTGTAATCACACTCCATCTCTGTGGGGACCTGGCAATTGCTCTAATCACAGAACTTTAATCATATACTATCTCTGCATTATACATACCTATAATAGCACACTGTCACTACAGGGACCATGGCATCATGAAAGTCATTCCCTATCTTAGAAGGGGCTATCATCACACACTAGCTCTGTGAGGATGTAAACATAAATATCATCATCACATACTATCTTTATGCGATCTGGAACATGACTCTAATCAAACGTGGTCTCTTTAGGAATCTGAGCATCACTACAGTCACATACTATCTCATTGGGACTTGAACTTGACTATAATGACACAATGTCTGCACAGATCTACGTATCACTACAATCATTTGCTATCTCTGTGGGACTTGAACATGACTCATCACACTGTATCACTGTGGACACTTAAACACAGCTATAATCACACATCACTGTAATCACACACTATCTCTACAAGGACTTGAACATGACTACACCAGAAACTTCCTCTGTGGGGGCTTGAACATAACTAATTGAACCCTATTTCTGTGGAGACCTGAGCATAATCTCATCCTATCTCTGTGGGGACTTAACATGACTCATCACACACTATCTCTGTGTTCTTGAGCATTAAGATAACCAAACATCATCTTCAAGGAGACTCACACTACACAGTCATATGAAGCAGACGCCTAGTAGTGAAGTTATACAAAGTGAAACTAGGAAATCTAGCCCTGGCTTTCCCATTTTAACTTCATTGCACGTTCTATGGCTAGTCAATTAATTTGCCTATGTATACTTTCCCTGTCTCTTTACATTTGTGAGAATTTGCTAATTGGCTCTGTGTCTGTGAGTCCCTTTACATGGATTTTATTGCCTACGCTTTTCTGCAGAGAACCACATTTTCATCATAATCCAAATTGTTTTTATATATGAATAAACTATCATGCAATCTAGGTACAGGACTGGAAAATAATAATTTAACCATTCCCTTTTTAATGTATTCAATCATAAATGTCAGTTTTTGAGTAATTCCTCACAAGGTTAGTAACACATGTTCAGGTCCTCATAAGGATAGTTCTGGGCACGTAAAAAAATGAATCTATATTTGCGCATTTGAAGCAGGATCCTGTATCCTGATTTTTTGCCTAAGATTTACCTGCAGTTTTTATATTTTAAAAACTTTGGAAAAAGTTAGTCCCCATAAGGCAGGTGTCCACACGTAGTCCGCATAAGGATGGTAACATGTGCGTGTGTGTGTTTGAGTGTGAGTGAGTTCATTTGCAGATCTCTTTCATTTCCAACATAGTTTTTATTGACATTTTCAAATAACTAAATACATTATCACATTGATAGTGTGGCGGTAGTACATATGCAGGTTTGCTATCAACAGAAATGACAAATTATCACTGTTAGAATTGGGGGTCTCTAGTTGGCAGAGGTAGGTACCACTGTCCAAATAGGGACCCTTGCTTCTAGTCAGGGTAAGGCGGAAACCCTCTGAGATAACCCCTGCTCACCCTCTAGGTAGCTTGGCACGAGCAGTCAAGGCTAATCAGAAGGCAATGTGTAAAGTATTTGTACCAACACTCACAGTGAAAACACCACAAATTGACTCCACAACAGTTTAGAAAAATAAAGGTATTTAATCTTAACTACACAAGACCAAAACGACAAGAATCCAACATACACAGTTCAAGAATATGGTTTCAAAAGAGTTCTTAAGGTTGCAATAAAAGTTCTTTAGGTTGCGATAAAATAATCTACAGTTGCGTGAAAAGTTCACAGTTGCGTCACGTTTCAGACACAGTACCTTTAGTTGCGACAAAGTTCCAAAAGCAGAAGGTGGTGCGGTGGAAAACAAGCGATGCGTTGCTCCTGAGACCCTGGGGAGGCGATGCGACAGCCCCGCTGCGGCAGCGGGCGTGTTGCGACGAATCCGGTCTGTATGGGGAGGAAAGCCACTTGTATGGATTCCGGTGTGTAGGTTCCGTAAGAAGTTTGTTCTCGCAAAGGTACGATGTGTCGGTCTCGTAGGGGCTGCGACAATCTCCGGGGCGACGATGCGCGATCCAGCGGCGGTCTCTCTCTCGCAGCTCCTCGATGCGATGGCTTCGGCGATGACTCTCGCAGCGACGTGATGCGGTCCGCAAGCAGGCGGTGTGGCGATCTCACCCAGCGACGACAGGCTCTGCGACGACACTCGCAGCGATGTTAGGATTCCCGCACCGATCGGGTGCGTCCCGCAAACGAAGGATGTGACGGCTCTGGCAGCGGCAACAGGCGCTGCGACGATCTCGACCTTAGAAGCGGCGGGAATTTCCTCACAATGTCAGGGATGCGCTCCGCAGCGAGCGATGCGATAACTTTTCTGTAGCAAAGTCTCTCAAAGCTTAGTTTCCAGCTTCCCAGCACAGGTAAAACTTCCAGAGACACCACACATGGGCCAAGCACGCCAGGAAGGACAGAACTCTCTCAGTAGAGCTCAGGGGAAGCTGGGGGTGAAGTCCTTTTGTTCCTGGGACTTCAGAACAGGGAGCCAGCTCTTCTCGGGCCCTTGGAGATTCCTTCAATCAAGGTGACACAGCACAGCAAAGTCCTTCCCCTCTCCTTGGCAGCAAAGCAACAGCAGGGCAATCCAGCAGAGCAACAGCTGGACAATCTTCCTTCTTCAGTTTCAGCTTTCTCCTTGGCAGAGGTTCCTCCTTGATTCCAGGATGATCTAATTTTCTGTTGTCAGGGGTCCTGCACTTATACCCCTAAAAGTCTTTGTTCTCTTTGTGCAAGTGGGCCCTGAGCCCGGTCTGAACCAGTTCTGGGTGTTTCTTGAGCACTTTGTTTTCCTTGCTTCTCCTTTCCTTTCAGAGTGAGGGGCAGGGTCGTCAGCCGCCCAGCAGGAGGTGGAGCCAGCATTGTGGAAGGCAGGCACAGACCTATTCAGGCCCAGGTGCTATCTCCTCCTACCACTCAAGTTGCAAAAGCAGTCATTCAGCCTAGGGCTGACACAGCCAGCCTCCTGGGGAATCCCCAGCCCCTGTCACTCTCAAACCAGACAGTCAATACACAAACAGGCCAAGGCACACAGAAGGGTCAGACAAGAGAACAGCAACTTTCTAAAAGTGCTCTTCTCAAACACAGGATTTAAAAACAACCTTTCTTAAAAGAAGTGTTATTAAATTCTGAGTTCAGGGATACTAGACTCTTATGTCCTATCTTGTTCCTATGGGAAGAAATGCTGATAGCCACTGTAGCCAGCATCCCCCATGTTAACCTATGTAGCAAGATAGCTTTACAATAGTGAAAAACGAAAAATGGCTGTTATTCACTACCAGAGCATGTCACCTGCACCAGTACGTGCTCTACCTTTCACATACACTGCCCCCTGCCCAGGGGGGTACCTTGGGCCTTCCATAGGAGTGACCAATGTGCACAAAAAGGGAAGGGTTAGGCCTGGTCAGTGGGGACACTGACCAGGAGGACATGGCAGTTCACACACTGCACACAGGCACTGCCGTGGCAGGCCTGAGACACCATTTTAGGGCTACACATGGGGTGGCACAATCAGTGCTGCAGGCCCACTAGTAGCATTTGTCATCACCAGCCCTGGCACACCCAGTGCACATTACTAGGGACTTCGTGGTGATACAAATATGCCAATCATGTATATCCAATCACAAGAACAGTTTAAACAGAGATCATATGCACTTTATCACTGATCAGCAGTGGTAAAGTGTGCAGACTCCTATTGCCAACAGCCACGGGTCAGGAAAAATAAGGGAGGAAGAAGCAAAAAGTTTGGGGATGACCCTGCAAGAAGGGCCATTTCCAACAATCACTAGTTATATTGTCAGTGATCTAGGATGTAACATCAAACAATACAATTTAAATTACCCAACCCTTCCTGTGGTCCATCCAGTGCTTAGCGTCCTACTGTCTACTGATTGTTATAGGTCATGGTTCTCTGTTTATACCGGAGGTGTCTACTGTTCTAATATAGTTAGGAGTAAAGGGGGGACCATTAAAGTAGGGACCTGTTGCGTGGGTGATAAAGGGGCATGGAGACCAACTCGAGGGAGGTAAGGCTTTATTTCAGTGAATGCCCTTTTTTTTCTCAGAGTCTGCCTTTCCCTGGATAATGCAGCTGCGTCCAGTGTATCCTGTCCTACGCGGGATCTTCGGGGGCTGCTGGGTCTTTGTCCGGGCTCTCCACTGACCGTTTCTCTTCCTCTGGTTGCGTCCCAACGCCACATGCGGAGGAAAGACAAGTATATCAGTAGGCTGTTCGGCTATGCAATAACCCTTAGAGTTCCGGGGAGTGAGGGCATCAGTGACGGTGTATAATACAGTCAGTTGTATTCAGTGAAGGATAGTGGAGGGACGTCGTGAGGGTAGGGAGGTGGGTAGGGTAAGGCAAGATGGAGGGAGAAGGGGGTATTTACCAAGTTACACCGCGCCGTCTCACCTACCCAGCCAGCCCGACATACACTGACGTACTTGGCTGAGCCACACTCCTCCTCTTTGAGTGTGGCTGGGCGCTTCGCAGAACCGTTGGCCTCCAGGAACAGCTTCCTCCTTTCTCGACTCGTCTGGATCCGGTCTTCTCCTCCTCGCTCCGTTTTCCTCGCCCTCGGCTCGCTGTTTCTTCTCCTCTCCGTCCTCCTCGGTATTGAAACACCCCGGTTCTTCCTCTTCCGCACTTTTAGCAAATCCACAATGTAGGGCGTCATAGGTGGGCGTGTCCTCGTCCTCGTTGTAAGCCCAGTTAAAGGAGCCGTCCTCCTTTTCTCTCAGTTGTTGTTTCCACCAGGCTTCGGACTCAGTCTCCCAGTGTCCTGGTTCGGTGGAAGAGAGGGGATGAACTCGGGTCAGTGATCCACCAGTCCGTATTTGTATACGTTTCCATATCCTGCCCAGCCCCTCGGCTACAGGACCGTAGCAGCTAGCAACTCCAGTGCTTTGAGACCCTCACACGTGATTTGCAGCGCTCTACAAATCCTTGATTGATTGAATGTCTGCCTAAAACTATTATTATCAACAAGTTAATCCTAAGGGTATACCTTGATATTTATATAGTCTATACCAGGTAACTCTAGTAGGGCAGCTATACCTCATCAGGAGGAGGAACTGCTCACAGAGGTGGAATCTATTCCTCTCACATCCTTCAGATGATTTTCCCATGCCCTCACTGTTGCCATGGAGCCTCTCCACCTCTTCGCTTCAATAAAGAGTGTGCTGTTCTAATATTCAGCAGACCTAATAAGTTCCTTTATCCATTTACCTATCCGTGGCCCTCTAGTGGCTTTCCACTTAATCATCATCTGGAGTTTTTCTAGGATCAAAGACAGGTCACTGAACCTGGAAGTGACCTTACTTTTGACAGGACAAGGAGGGTACAGGCCCAGTAATCATGGCGTGGGTGAATGCAGCATGTTATGGCGAGTGGCTTTGTTAATAAAGTCGAGAACCTCTAACCAGTATTCGGAGAGGTGTCCACAATCCCACACCATTAGTAGCATTTCCACTTCAAGTGCTCCGCATCTGGGGCTGGCTGATTTGGAATTTGGGTCAATTTTATTAATTCTGCCCGGTGTAAGATCTACCCTGTGGATAAAATAAGAATAGATCAGCTTAAATCAAGCATTTCTACAAACTTTTGGTACCTGATCCAATATTTTCAAACAATCTGCATAATTTATTGGTATTCCAATATCTGCTGCCCATTTCTACTGTAAAGTTGTCAAAGGGGTGTTGATATCTGTTTGGTTCCTTGTATAAACTTGATATAGCCTTATGTGTGCCTCTGGTGGTGCATATAATATTGCAGCCCTGATGTTGGGTGGGCTTATTCTGCCCACCTCCCCAGTGTTATTTAACCACTCCCGTTACTGCCCCATAGAGCAAGAACTACCCTGCGAATTGGTTGAAGTTGGTCCTTAAATCCTCAACGGTTACTAGGTCCCCTTCTCAAAATAGGTTTCCCATGTGTTCAGTAACCAGGTTCTTCTAATCTGCTAATCCCCTCCAGTTACCTTTGTGCTGTAGCACAAACACCTATTGTATATGCATATCTGGTGAATAGGGGAACTGTGCCCTTGTTTTAGTTGGCAATAAAGCCAAAGGTTTCGACAATCACCGGTGGGCCACTGCTTTCAGTCTTAGGGCCTGATTTTTATCTTGGGGGATGAGTTACTCCAGCACAACAGTGACGGTTAGCTTGACTGCTGAAATATAAATCCCGTAGGCTATAATAGGAATTATATTTCAGCACGAAGTAACCCATCCACCAAATCTAAATCAGACCCTAGATCTTTTTAGGTGCCAGTAACAACTGGATTAGTTCCTTATATGTCGGGATTGATATATCTCCCATCGCCTCATTATTTTTCCTGGTGTGCATCCACCGGGTGAACCACTGCATCTGGGCTGCAAAATCATAGGACTCGAAGTCTGGGCCAGCCAGGTCCCCTTCCATGACAGGGTGTTGCCATTTGGATAATGCTATTCAGTGCCTGCCCCCACACCATATCACATTAATAAGCAGAGTATCAATTCACAGAATGTACCTCTGGGGATAATTACAGACAGTGTAACAAAATAATATATCAGTCTGCGTAGAGCCACCATCTTTGCAATCGTAATGCAACCAGCCATCAATATTGGCTGGGTTTTCCAAAACACTATTCCGGCATGCAGTGCTACCACTCCTGTACAGATGTTTCCCTCCACTAAGTCTCAGTAAATTTTTCAGAGAGGTGGATTCCCACACCAACCGTGCTGGGATTGGGGGTATCTCCTGCAGTGCACAAATCCAAAACAAGCTAGTCTTTTAAAGTGTAGTCCTGATAGGTCTCCACAACTATTGAGCAGCTGACTAGTCCTAACTTGCTTTGTCCATGCATCTTTTAAAAAGAGCAACATATCATCTGCATACAAAGCAACATGGTGCCTTGTGCCTCGGACCGTTGATATTGTTATTGTTATATCCATTCAGTATAGTGCAGCAAATCACTCCCGGAGGTGTATCTCGGTGCTCTGCCTCCCACAGTTAAACGCACCTAATAATTTAGACCAGGCAGGTTTTACATTTTTTAAATTGAACGAAATCTGAACAGCTGCAAACGTGGCTTGGAAGCTGTTTCCACGTTGTTGGAGCAGTGTAGGAAAAGGCTATGCCCCCATATCTGGAGTTTTGGACATAGGGAATAGACAGCAACAACTTATCACTGGTTCTTAGAATGTGAGAGTGACAGTAGTAACCTAGTTCGTCTTTAAGATACAGAGGGGGCTTTCTGAATAAGGTTTAATGGGAAAGACAGCAGATCTTGTAGACAATACGCTTCCTGACTGGAAGCGCGTGAAGTGAACGGAGCATGGGGGCAGAAGGAGAGCCTGCCGGGAGATTGAAGTCTAAACGGCTGATGATCAAAGCCTAGATCAACGATTTTCTGGCCGTAGAAGGAAGCTCCTTCTTGGACAGGATGTCGGTTCCAATTCAGAAGGCCACCAGTTTGAGGACCAGACATGTTGAGCTTTGCCAAACAGCAGAACGTCCATCTTCTTACTGTTCAGCTGAAGGCAGTTTTTGGACAATGTTTCTCATGCAGGTTTGAAAACGACACCTGGCATTGTCAATGTCATGTCCCAGTGAAATGATGGTTGTATGTTGTTACTACGCATGCGTTACAACGGAATTCGTTTTCCACGCGTCACCTTTACCACAAATTGTCGTTTACCACGCATAGCCTTATTCTTATTCCTGGACCCTGACACCGAGCCCTGAAAATGAGACAATGAATCAATAACTTTCTATTTCGTCCTTATTCACTTTCATTCCTGTGTCTGTCTTTCTTTGTTGTGCACAGTTAATATAATTCAAACTTTAATCACCTAATCAGAAAAACAAGCCCATGAGCAGAAGTGTCTTCACTTGTTTGCTTATTGATTTGAAGGTGCCGCAGTCTGCATTCCTCAGGTTCACAAGAACATGCTCCTCTATCCTCCTCCTCCAGACTCCTATTTCCCTCAAAGCAGAGGGCTGGATTACGCCCAATGAAGAAAGACTCAGCACTTGTGGGGGTGTTCTACTTCTTTGCGGGTGAGTTGACGGCTCTGGGGCCATTGCTGGGAAGCTCTAATACCGGATAAAAGTGGTTTGGACCAAATCGGAGGCGGAATTTTTTTTGTGTTTTTGCTGACTTGCTTGCCTTTGAGGTGCTCTTTGGGGGGTTCCGGGTGTTTGTGGGTGAGTTTTGGGGTCTGGGAGCACTGCTGGGACAGTCTAATCTTGATTGCATTTGCTTTTCAGGAAATCCGTGGTGGAAAACGGGAGTTATGGCCTAGCTGCACAGCGCGTTTGGACCGAAGGCCGAGAAATATTGTAGGTATGAGATTTTCCTTTTTGGCTGTTTGGGGGTGTTGTGCTTTTTGGCGGGTGGGTTGGCGGGTCTTGGGGCATTCCTGGGAAGGTCTAATACCGGATAGAAGTGGTTGGGACAAAATCCATGCCGTTTTTTTGTTGTTGCTATTTCTGACATTTTGCTCAATGTAGCGTTTTTGGGGGCCTGTTTGGGGGACTTCCTGGTGTTTGTGGGTGGGTCTCGGGGTCTGGGAGCACTGCTGGCTATGGATACTTTAGTTTTCAAGAGGTTTGAAGCAAATCCATGGTGGCAGAGGGGAGTTAGGGCCTAGCTGCAGAGCGCGCGCGGAGTGATTTGGGAAATTGGCAAGAAAATGACTAAGTCCCCATTTTTGTACTTTTGCTTTTTGGCTGTTTGGGGGTCTTCTACTACTTTTCTCCTGGGTTGACGGCTCTGGGGCCATTGCTGGGAAGCTCTAATACCGGATAAAAGTGGTTTGGACCAAATCGGAGGCGGAAATATTTTTGTGTTTTTGCTGACTTGCTTGCCTTTGAGGTGCTCTTTGGAGGGGTTCCGGGTGTTTGTGGGTGAGTTTGGGGGTCTGCGAGCACTGCTGGGACAGTCTAATCTTGATTGCATTTGCTTTTCAGGAAATCCGTGGTGGAAAACGGGAGTTATGGCCTAGTTGCACAGCGCTTTTGGACCGAAGGCCGAGAAATATTGTAAGTATGAGATTTTCCTTTTTGGCTGTTTGGGGGTGTTGTGCTTTTTGGCCGGTGGGTTGGCGGGTCTGGGGGCATTCCTGGGAAGGTCTAATACCGGATAGAAGTGGTTGGGACAAAATCCATAAGGAAAAGCCTTTTGGCACTTTTTGTAACTTAGGGTTCGTTAGGGTTAGCCCTAGCAGCAGGATTGTATGTGTTTCGGGGTGTTCTAGATTTTTTGCAACTGAGTTCTGGGGTCTTAGAGCACTCGTGAGAATGTGTAATTTTGGTTGCAAGTCATTTGAAGAAAATCCATGGTGGGAAAGGGGGGATTTGGCATAGTTAAAGAAAGCCTTTGCCACTATTCTTAACTTAGGGCTCGTTAGGGTTAGGGTTAGCAGTATTTCTATTGCATGTGTTTGGGTGGGGGGGTTTTCGAGTCTTGGAGCGATGTGGATTATTTTGCTTGCTTGCAAGTGGTTTGAATAAAATCCACGGTGGGTAAGGGGGTATTTGGGCCTACTTTTACTTTCAAAGTACGTTTTGTCACCAGTTTTCTGCTAGGCCTCGTTTTTTTAGATCTGATTGGGGGTCTTCTACATTTTTGCGACTGGCTTTAGTAAGGGTCTGGGTGGGAGCACTGCTGGGAAGGTCTAATTTTGTTCTAAAACACAGTTTACAGTACACCTAGCTTGAGGGGAAAGATCCGCTAAATTAATTTGCCCATACTTATTTATCCTTCAAAAGGTGACTCAGAGTAGGCACTTTCAAAAATATTGTACTGTCTATTAGGAAAATCAAAGTGTGACTTTTTGCACTACACAGCGTACAAACCTTATATTTATTTATCAGTGGTGTTTTAATATATCACTTCCTGTTTTTCGTTCAATAATTACAGGCCGGGTTTCAGTCTGTGCAAAGGGGAAAAAAGGATGGAGTCAGGCTTCACATTAGCGAGCCGCAATTCAGCATCCGCCAGGCAGGCAGTGGACAGGGTGTCTTCTGGTCACCAACATTGATGGACGAAGCGTCAGCTGGAATGGAGGAGTGCCGCTAAAATGAGGAATTGTTTGCTGCATGCAACTTACCAAATTCAACAGGACAACTAGAACAACATACAGATACAGTGTCCATTGTTTTCTTCTATGAGTGTGACTGCATTTCTTGGATCTCTCTCTGCTTCTAAATTGATACCTACAGCCATTCTATAGGTTTTACTTTGGCTATTTTTTAAACCTAATTTAATGTAAGAAGTGTTTCTCTGAGTGCAGAGATAGGCAAGTGAAACCGCTGCAGCCCTGTACTATCGCATTCTAGTACTACTTACTTTTCAGTAACAATGCATGCAGTAGTGCATGCACTTCCTTTATGTCACTTAAAAGATTTATGGTTAGCTTTGTACCCAAAGATTTCTTTATCTTCAATTATTGTTTGTCCATGCTGTGCTTTTTTTTCTTCTCTCAACAATACCTACCCAAAAAGAAACCCCCATTCCCATCCATTTTCCAAACCCTAACCCTCTTCCCCCGGGCTGTGTGGTTTTGCTTGATGTGTGACTAAATGACATCAATAATTCCACACTCTTGCTGGGGAGGATAAGGTCAGAGCAACAAGCTGGTGAAGGAATCCGAGGATATATTCTAGACTTACTCAGCTTCAGTACTATTTCTTGTTGTAGTAGCCAATGTCAAAGAAATCCAACACAAGTACAATTTATACTTTACCATTTGTTAGGCTACATTGTGGCACTGTTCTAGTGTACTGTCACCTGCTATATTCTCTATTGTATCGTTGTAATGCTACAGTAAGGACAAACCAGGTTTCATTTTCTTTTTTTCCATAGGCATGCAACTGCCACTGTGTCACACCACTAGTACCACCGCAATGAGGAGGACATGTCATCCGCCCAGGATTGCCAACCTTAATCGCCATTTCCCGTGGAGCCAGCCCTGGGCCTAGCCCTACTTTCAAACACAAATTACAGGTAAGATAAGCATTTGGTTGGAGGTAGTATAATGGAGTATTAGGAGAGACGAGAGATTGACGGTAGTACTACTAAAGTCCTAGGACTATTCAGGAAAAAAAACTTACTGTTAAACCCCCACCCACCAGACTCAAAAGCAGTAAAAAACCGGTATGGCCAGATAAAGTTTCAAAAAGTATATTTTTATAGCCCTAACAAAATAATCTCCCGCAAGACCCTCCCTAACCCCAACGATTGTCCTTCAAAAGTCCCAAAAAAACCCAACTCCCAATTCCCACCCCCCAAAAGTCTCTAAAAAAGGGGCAAGGGACACTACGGCAGGGTGCTGTTGACTTTAGCGGCCAGGGCATCATGCTCCTTGCGGAGGGTGGCATGGTCGAAGCGGAGGCCCTCCACCAAGTTCTTATAGCTTAGGACCTCCTGCTCCAGGTAGGACACTCTGAGGCATAAGTGGCGCTGGCGTGCCTTGCAACTCCTGTGGGGGGCAGCTGCTGTCTTTGCTGCTCGACGGTGGCGGTTGGCTTTGGTAGCCCGGCTCCGTACCGCTGGAGCACTGCGCTGGCTGGCAGCCCGTGGGGGCACGGAGGAGGATGCAGCTGTCCCAGTGGATGTTGTTGTTGTACCGGTAGACTGCGTCTCCTCCTCCTCCAGGGCCACCAGCCGCCGATATTAGGCGACAGTGGCATCCAGCCTCCATTGCCGGGCCATTCGAGCCAGCTCCTTCCTCCTTGAAGGTCTTTTTGATTTGGAAGGAGCAACTATATGAAGAAAGAAAGACATAGTCTGTAACCAATGCTCCTTGAGATTAACGCAAAATGATTGAGCGGAAAGTTGTGTCACAGTACAAGTAGCAAATTGAAAGCACAGTACATAACTATTGTGGACAGTATCTATGTAACCTCCGACTTCTTCATCCTTGCTCTAACATTAGTGGGAGTTTAAGGAACAAATTCTACGAGCACTATGGACTTCCATTACAGTCGACTATGACAGTACACCAGTCTTATTCTTCTTCTTCTCTCTTGTTTAGGAAAATTGGTACGTTATCTTATGCAAGCCGGCATAATGCCAGCGCAGTGAACTTGCACCCGAGAAAACAGACGCACACCATGATGAGTGAGACAGACTTGCGTTACTGTACCGGTCCAGTACATGCAGGTGGTGAAGCTCTTACTTTTCTATTACGGGTGGCACTGAAAATACTCTGTTAAAAGGGCTACTGCTTAATTAATTTAGCTTTCACCTTATAGTGCAAATGAGTATTAGAAAAGGAAAATGAAGAAGCTAAATAATCTGATTATCTATCACTTCACATGGGATGTATTTGATGACATATGGGATGACTTTAGGTGCTTTGCTTATTATTGAGTGAACAGTGATACACCCACACATGAATGACGTACTACTACTAAACTAAAGTCATTAAGAGAGGTAGGGTGTGTCCACCGTAATAACCGGATATATGCTGTGCTTGCAGTTGCAATACAAACTACTGCTAATATTCATGGTAGTATTTGGACAAAATTACAACTTCTTTTCCTTGCCTTTCCTACACTGGAACGGACGTGCGGGTGCGGTGTTACATGCTCTTCAAAGTAACACTTAGTTCATCCAGTGACCGTCTACTCTCTCTAGATACACATATGCTATCTAAGAGTCAGATAGTACCATGATCCAGGCATCCATCCATTCAAAGTATATGCCCACATACAGTTTCTGTTTCACCCACCCAGGCTGTTCTCCTTCCACCCATCCTTGCTTCATCATTCACCCAGCCATGCCCATACCATATTCTTTCCTTCCCAGTCACCTCGGGGACCAAGCAAACACATATCATTCTTCTTTGCCAGTCATCATTACATTTCTCGTCCTTCCACACTTACTAACACCCTTTTTTCGCTTTTCGTTCATCCCATCCATCAAGTTCATCTCAGATCTGATTGGGATTCTTCTCGCCAAAAACTTCACAGCTAAGTCGAAGTACATTTAGAGGAGGCTACTACCTGGTTGATTTATAATACACCCGTGCAGAAAGCACACTCTGCAATCTTCAATCTCAATAAGTAAGGAATATATAGCTTACCTCTGCCCGCCACCACTGTGTTATCCCTCACAGGCATGTCCGGCACTTGCACCGCCTCCTCCCAAGAGTTGTTCCCCTCGCCCGATGCCACCACCTCCGCGCTGGCCCCGCCTCCAGATGTTCCACCTACAAAGTACATTTAATAATGTTAGAATACACCACTCACTACTATATAATATTTGGTCTAGGAGGAAGAAAGAAATGTGAAAAAAACAGAATACAAAGTAATAATTTGTGACTGTCTACTCTAAAGTAAAAATGTCCCTTTTTCCAGGGAAGGCTGTTGTCTTGCTGCACTTTTTGGCACAACTGATGAATGCTTGCTTTTTATTTTTAACACGCACCACTTTTTCTCCTAACAGACAGTAGCTTGACTTCTAAGAACACAAGCAGGATCAAGTTCAAACCAGGTGAGAGCTCGGCTCGACCACAAGAAATGTACCCAATTAATCGTCAGCACTAAGCACTTTTCCATTTTCAGTTAAACGTTTACTTTTATGACAAACTTGATTTTAATAAATGTGTTTACTTTTAATAAAGCTTTTAAACTTAAATAGACTCTGTGGTTTTTGGTCCTCCAGACTAGAGTGGATGAGCTAAAGGTTTTGGAATTTTTACAAGCATGAGTCCGTGCCTCTGACATCATTGGGGATCAATCATCGGTGACTTTGGGAGCTAAATGACTCTGCCACACTATCTAGTCAGTAAGGAGATTGGGGGTTCAACTACAAAGTCTGTTATCACTGAGGTATGTGGAAAGTCTAACAGCACCTATTATAATTGATAAGCTAAGCAATGCATTATTTAGTGTCCATAGTTCTGTTTGTGCAGATTTGTCCCTGCAACAGTA
Organism: Lissotriton vulgaris; assembly: GCF_964263255.1. Lineage (NCBI taxonomy): Eukaryota > Metazoa > Chordata > Amphibia > Caudata > Salamandridae > Lissotriton > Lissotriton vulgaris. Next base: position 1,615,563,145 of record NC_141687.1, on the reverse strand, counting down.
GTAGAATGGATTGTCCTACTATCCAAACCAAAAGTAAAGTAGTATCTTATTCTTTCTTGGTGGTCATTCACCTTTTTATTGTTGGCAATTGTCAAAGCATAAACATTTAGAAGACTTGAAAAGACATTATGGACAATCCCAGAGGACTGCACTGAGTGCATAGAGCTATTGCTGACTAGAATGGGAGTCCAATGGAATTGCCAAATGTGCAATCTTAGTTAGCTACACAGACAGACTAATAAGAATAATCTAGTAATACCTAAGGGAGTCATAGTCAAGGCAGGATAAGAATTTAGATCCAGTCTACAAGAAGATCAAAGACGATTTAGAAAAAATCGAATGAGGAACGCTAGGAAAAAATAAGTACTCTATATTAAAATTAAAACTTACTGGGGCCAGCAAAGGAGCCCTCGCCTGCCCGATCCGGGCCTGCATCCTGAACAGCACCCTCCTCCTCCTCCTGTGTCCTCTTGCCCCTGGGGGAAGGTGATGTAAAATATGAAAGAAAGAAAGACCAGAAAACATGGATGATATTTGTCAACCAAATCAAACATTTCAAAAGAACAATAACAAAATATTTTGGCGAAATAGCAAATAGACCACTATTCCACGGGATATATTATTGACCGATCTCATGTGGTCTACTACGTTATTAGTATTGCTGGATTTGCGGACCGTCGAATTAGAAACTTCTTATGTAACTAACTAAACAAAGTACTAAAAAGGTTTGCCTAGGATTGGCAGGCAGCAGTCCGCAGCATGCGAAGTGACAGACAAAGTCCATCGTGATTGCAGATCAGCGACAACACTAAAGTTTCCTACTACATTAACCAGTCATTAAAATACTCAAACTATCAATCCACCACCACTATTTCTTCTTATCGCCATGTGTACAAAGGAAGGACTGGACTTGAGTCTGTAGGGGCTGATTTAGAAGCCCCTTGCGGCTCTTTTGCTCCATTGTTGCGTGACTTTTGTGACGCATCGGCAGAACAAAAGAGGCGCAATGGTGAGGCGTATATTAACAACGTGACGCATATGGGAGATGCTTCACGTTGTAAAGCCCTGCGCCATCAGGGGGCGTTCCGGCGCAAGGGAGGGCGTTCCTGCGCAGGAACGCATCCTAAAAGTGGCTGAGGGAAATCTACAAGATTTCAATCACTCACTTTAACGACAATGATGCGGGACTCAAACCCTGCGCCTGCTTGAAGCAGACGTACGGCTTGACGCAGCATTGGGGAGATAGGGCACCCAAGAGCATTGATGGAGCTGCGCCATCGTTGCGACGCAACTCCAGCAATGCGCCGCCTTTACGGCACAGATGCGTAACGCTTTGGTGATGTTTTGGGTCCATGGTGCGCCGCATTGTAAATACGGCGCACCATGGGTGATGGTGGCGTGGCGCACAATTACTGACGCATCCCTGCTACTTTGCAGGGATGCGCCGGTAATTAAAAATCTGAACCTTAGTGTCTAGCATTACGCAGTTCTTTAAACTACACTCATACATAATTTCACAGGCCAATGAAAGGAACACAAAATCAAAAACAAATAAGCATAGTAGCAACACTACTGAGAAGGAGAGCAGTGCACCTGAAATGCACAGAAGATTTTGAAATATAATTTACCTACAATGTAATGAGCAGCATTATTGCTCTTGGTAAAAAACAAAAATTTGCAATATAATAACACACAGAGCAGGAGAAAACAGAGTAGTAAAGAAATAGCTACTACTACTCACCAAGCCCGGGTATCTCAAGGCCAAGCAGGTCGAGCCAATCTCGTTCACGGTCCAGGACATCTGTCCAGCCATGGGTGGCCTGGCTGTAGGTGCGCCGGACCCGAGAGTGGTGGTAGATGGCCCGGCACACCTTCTCCCACCGCTTCCGGCGCTCCCGGATCCCGTACTCGACACCGATCCTGCCGCCTGCCATGATGGTCCTGGGGAGGCGGCGCTGAACATAAAAAAATAGTGCGGCCACCTCCTCCGGGCTAAAGATCTCCCGGGGTACGACCTGCTCCCCCCTCAAATGCCCGCACGGGAGCCGGGCACGGGGTGCGGGACCCTTCCCCTTCTCGGGATGCTTCCCGGCTCCCTTCACCATGGTCTGGGCAGAAAGGAAGCTAAATAATAAAGAAAATAGAATAGGGAAGAGAAGAAAAGTAAAGAGTTGAAAAAAGTAGTTTAAAATTAACCAAAAGTAGCAGAAAACACAAAAATATAGAGCAAGAAAAAAAGAGAGATAGATAAGTAAAATAGATTAAAAAAAACTTCAACCAAGCACAGGATGGCAGAGATACAGAGAGGATACCAAAAGCATGCCCAGAACCATAGCAATGAATGAGAAACAAGATGGCCGCGCCCGTTCACGACCGCGCGGGTAAGTTCGCGCGAGATTTTCCTTGCGAACACCCGCGAAATTGTACTGGCGAGCCGCACATTTTGCGAGATTACACTTCGCGCCCGGAAACGGAAATACGTCATGCAAACAAGATGGCCGTGCCCTTGAACGACCGCGAGGGTAACTTTGCGCCTTGCGCTACAAGCGGCTCGCTAAAACGCACAAAACCTTGCGAACTAACACGCCGCAAAAAAACAAATCGCATATTCGCACGAATTCGCAGCTTCCGAATCCGATCTCGCGCAAGTTCGCGCCCCGCGAATCCCGCCAAACTGCAGAAAAACGAGTTTTGCAAAACTGAAAGCACTCAGCAGGTGCAAGAGTTCAAACTCATCATTAGTAACCATTCCCTGTAGTGCTTCCTGACTGGGGCCCCTCCAGAGTTCAGTTGCTAGTTGCAACAATTGTATGACCCTGCTCTGACCCTCACAGTAGGCTCATAGAATAGCTACAAGTAGGCCACAAAGGTCCTGAAAAAAAAAATTGCACTGCAACAAAAGCAAATTGCTGATAAGGAAGCAGGTGCCAGACCTGGAATTTTAAAACAGTGACACATTAATAAACTAACCCCAAATTAATTCATGTCAGTTGAAGCAGGGCAGGTGTGCTTGCTTTCCCCCCCCATAATCTACAGTGATGATGAACCAGAGGGTGGCATTGATGTAACAGAGGGTGGCATGGGTGAAACAGAGGGTGGCAGTGGTGAAACAGAGGGTGGCAGTGGTGAAACAGAGGGTGGCAGTGGTGAAACAGAGGGTGGCAGTGGTGAAACAGAGGGTGGCAGTGGTGAAACAGAGGGTGCTGGGAACCTGTGATGATGAACCAGACGTAGAAACAACATAGTCGCGACCGTTGCGAGCTGACAAGTAAGTTCGCAATTGCGAACTGGTACCAAACCCTCGCGATGTGGCAGAAACTCTTGCGAACACAAAAAAATCCGCAAATTCGCGGATTGCGAGTTCGCAAAATTCGCGAACGCCAGATTTGCAAAATTCGCCCATGCTTAGTGATGTCACGCAAAGCTGCTACTGTAAAGTTAGACAATATCTGCATCTTACATCCAAAATATTCACTGGCTCTTTCACCACTGGCCATTGCAGTACCACCAAAGGTAATAATGGAAGAAAGAATATACCCAAAGGTGATACCCATTACTGTAATTATTGACTACCAGATCTGTCAAAACTCTGCTGTCAATGTTCTTTTCAGCATCTTATACCAGGCTTACTGTACTTACAGGGAACGCCTAGGGGAAGCACCAGTCCTAAAGCAACGTCATCTGTACCATTATGAACATTTAAGTACGTACCAATGGACAAGAAGTAAAGTCCTGGATGCGCATATAGTGGGCCTTGATAATCTACAGGGGCATATTTAGTATTCATTCCGGATGTATTCAGATCCTCTTTTTCGCTAAAGACATTGTATTCTAAAATAGTATTACTCCAGAACAGTTGACATACAAAAATGCGTCAGTAATATTAATTATTGGGTAACATGCAGGGTAATATCCATCTTTTCGAGTAACCGTTAAATCTTGGTAGTGCCGGGGGCGGAGCTTGCCAGCGCCGATGGTGGACGCTTGAGAGCAGAGCTCCACGCAATCACCCACATAATCCTGCTAAAATCCTTAACAGACGGAGCCAAAATTCCTTTGGTGGAGGGGCACGACCTCCGGAGCCTGCCGGCGACTGCGAGGGAGATTGCCGAGACACCCTGACTGCCCGGGAAGGAGCGACGGGCAGACAAACATCCCGGCACACAGGGCCTTGAAGCCTCTGGCTTGCCCAGCAGGCGGCCCAGCGTGCGTCACCTGGCGTGCGGCTGGAGCCGCGGCGCTCAATCCGGAGGCGCCGGAATTCCTCAAAAGCCCCGAGTCCCCCTGCTGACGGCCCTAAAGTGATCGCGGCGGAGGAGAATAACTGCTGCACACTGCCCACATCAGCGGAGGTAGGAGCAGCAACGTCTGGACGCCCTGAGACGTAGGGGCGAGATAATAATTCCATCGGCGTGATAGGCCGCAAAGCCACGATCTTGCCTACCACGCTGCCTGAGGTGTGCAGCATGACATGCGGCTGGTGCCGCGATATCGGACCCGGGGGCACCGGCGCACTTTTAAGGCCCTGAGTGAGAAAATAAGTCGGGGTGCAGACAGCAATCCTTGTGGCCGGTGGAGGACTCCAGGTCTCGCCTGAACCCACACTTCTCCCACCTGACACATCAACATGGCCGGGAGAGGCCCTCTGCTTGCGGGCAACAGAAGATCCTGACATCTGCCGGGGGGGGCACACGCCTGTAGCCAGCAAGATCGGCGTGGACAACTACTCGAGGGAGCTGGGTGAGACCTGGTGGTGCCGGTCCTCCCCCCCCCCCCTTCCTGACCCCACTACCTCGTAGCTGCTGGTTTGCCCCCACTGTGCTCTGAACAACTGAGGTGAGCACTGAGGATGCCCTGGTCCTTGAGCGCTTTGTGAGTGCGCCGGCGAGCGGTGCGGGGCACCCTGTGGAGGGAGGGAGCCTGATACCCCGGGACATTTGAAGTGGCCCCCCTAATTGATACTCGGACAACTTGCTGGACAGCCGGTTCTGACCACCTTTATCGCGCCCATAGTTGGGTCCTGTGACCCCGCTTTAAGACGGAGGGGAGATCTTGCTAGAGCCGGTGGAGAAAATAGGCGGAGGGCTAGTGGCGGGAATACTGTGCCGTGACTAGCTCCTGGAAGCAAAGTAAGTGGAACTGTACCCTTGCAGCTGTTCTGGGCAACATGGGCAAGGGAGACAAGACGCAAACTAAGCTCCCCTTTGAACAGCGCCAGGCGAAGGCCCCAGACCCACAGCAGCCCGAGCCTGCGCAGCAGACCAGGGGCCCGGAGGGCTCGATCTACTCGGACATCAAGGAGCTGCTAGTAACTATGGAGAAGGGTCTACAGGACAGCATGGCGTGGATAGGCACAAAGATCGATGCCCTAACTTATCGCATGGACTGGATGTCAGAAAGAGTGGATAAGCACGCGGAGCGATTGGACATGTCGGAGAGACGCCTGTCTGAAGTGGAGGAGGCGCAAATGGAACTTGATAAAGACCGTAAACAAATTGGCAAGCTCCTTCAGGTAATACAAGACAGGTCAGAAGATTTGGAAGCCCACTCTAGGCGATCTAATATACGCATCACAGGTGTTTCGGAGACGACGCAAACCGGGAAAATGGAGCTGTTTGTTGAGAAAATGCTGACTACGCTACTGGGAGATGATGTCTTCTTGCCCTTGTTCATAGTTGAGAGGGCGCACCGCACACTGGGCCCTCGCCCGCAAGCTCCCCCGAGGCCAATTATCGCTAAACTCCTAAACTACAGAGACAGAGATAGTGCACTGAGGGTTGCCAGGGAGAAGGGAAAGCTACAGTTCGAGAGAGCAGCCATCTCCTTATATTCGGACTTTACAGCGAAGGTGCAGGAGGAACGCAGGCACTTCGCTCCATATAAACAGCAACTACGCGACCTTGGGTTGGACTATGCTATGCTGTACCCGGCGAAGCTAAGGATCAACAGACAGGGTCACTCTCACTTCTTCACAGACCCAAAAGACCTTCAAAAGGCCCTAAAACGTGGACTAAGGAGCAGAGAAGCAGCCCCAGAAGCCAGACTGGAGAGCAGGAAAACGCCAGCTGCTTGGACGAGCAGGAATAGGAACACTGCACCTTTTTTGTAGCCTCGCCAGTGGACGGGCTGAGGCAAGGCCTGTGCTTGGATGGGATGCTAGGCTCCGACTAGCTGAGCCTGCTGCTCGCTACATGGTCGGGAGTGGAACGCACTCAGGGCGCTCACGAGACCTGGTGAGATCTTTCCATGTTATCTTCTCCTATATACATGCCGGTTACTGAACGTAACAGATACTGAGTGGGCTGGGGTTTCCTTCTGTGTGTTGTTGGCATGGGCCGTGCTCGAACATGAGTTGGGGGGGGCTGGATGCATGGTTGTGGGGGGCTGCTGAAAGATGTTATGTTATGTTAAAATTATTTGTACCATGCTCGGTCACCGGACGGTTTCATGGCGCTCATAACAAATGCAGAGGGCAGGAACAGGGGTTACTCGAATGCTGATCGCAATGGCTCTTTGATCTTGGCTCACGTTGAATGACACAAATGGGGTGGTGGCGCTAGGATCGAAACGGAGATACACTTTTGCCAGCAATTGTTACTTGTTCTTGCGACCTCTGCCCTAGCGCTGTACGCACTAATGAGCCCCGCGAGGGACTATTTGAGTTACTTGGGAAGTTTCGGGGGGGGATGTATTTTCATGCTAGGCCGAGTTGGGGTTGGTCTGCTGTGGGAGGGGGGTGGGGGGGACTTATGGGGAGAGAGAAGCGTTATTGTATTAGGATGTATGCACCTTGCCTCTTGTCTCCACGTTCACGACTGGCTCACCGCAGAATGGTCCACGTCCACGTCACACTAGGCTCAATAGACCTCCACACTTGTCTGGTTCCCTTTTGGAAAACCTGCACCTCGCACTCTAAGCACGTCCCATCATAATGTCTAATACATCGGGAGTGCAGGAACATGCACAGTCACCCACTGTACGCGTCCTTACATGGAATGTCAGACGGTTGAATGACTTCAGAAAGTTGAGAAAGGTGTTGGGCTACTTAAAAAGACATAATATAGATATAGCGTTGCTACAGGAGACCCACTTGCCATTATCAAGTAGGATGCTACACAGCAGGGGACTGGAGGGGAATGTAGCTGCAGCCGGGTTCACTACCCACGCCAGGGGATTTAATCAAATGGGTTAACCCGGGTTCGAAACTCCTGTTACAGACACTGAGCACTGATCCAAAGGGCAGATACGTCATAGCGCCCTGTAGGGGCATGGGGCTGGACTTGCTGGTGGTCAATGCATACGGACCCAATTATGACGCCCCAGAATTCTACGAATCACTAGCTGCAAAGATTAGCACATATGACACGCCCCCCAAAATCTGGGGAGGGTATTTTAACTTGACACTGAACCCAGACATGGACAGGTCTACAGGCCCTCCCCGCAGGCCATCGGCTGCTGCACAGATGCTGGCAGCCAGACTTCTAGTGTTGGACATGGAAGATGTGTGGAGAAGCAGAAATGCGGGTCCGGGAGGGTACACACATTACTCGGCCTACCACGGAGTGCCTACTAGAATAGATTATTGGTTTGCCAACTTGGGGACGAACCGCAGCATTAGGCATTGCAAGGTGCTACCGCACACGCTGTCAGACCATTCCCCCATACTACTGTTACTGGAGGCCCCGGCGAGGAGAATTCCCCCTTTTACATGGCGCTTTCCACCATATTCGCTCCTAGACCCAGTTTTTAATGGAGAACTGGCAGGGTCGATAGAATTATTTTTCGAAAAGAATGTTGGATCGGTGGAAGATTTTCAGACTGTGTGGGAAGCTTTTAAAGTCTACATACAGGGCATTGCGATGTCTAAACACTCCAGCGTCCTGAAGGCAATAAGACGCCGGTTGACGGATCTAGAAAGACAGTTGCAAGCCCTTGAGGAACAGCAGCAAACCCGACTAGATGAAGTCACTGAGGAGGAAATCAAACACCTCCAAGTAGAGTACCATGACGAAGCAGACAGGGAGGTTAAACATTTGGGCAAATACGCCACTGCACGCACATACGGAGAGGGTGAAAGGCCTGGCTCAGTACTGGCTAATATCCTTAAAGGCAGGAGAGGGAAACCACTGGTCACGGAAATGAAGGATGCTGAGGGGCACTGCGCCACCGGAGGCGGACATAGCTACCATGTTTAGAGATTAGTACTCGGAATTGTACTCCTCGAAGAGCGGGGAAATGTCAGCGGAAATCCTAGATTACTTGTAGCACATAAAACTCCCGTTCCTCACGGACTCTCAAAGGGAATTCCTCATGTATCCTATACAACACGACAAAATTAGGGAAGCCCTAGCCTCAATGCGGTCGGGTAGCGCGCCCGGCATAGATGGCCTGACAGACTTTTATAAAACATTTCAGGAGCAGCTGCTGCCGCATATTTCCACTCTGATGAGTGACATCTGCATCCAGTTAAGCATGCCGTGCTCCATGAGAGAGGCAATGATTGTCACAATACTTAAACCGGATAAGGCACACGACGAGTGCGGATCATACCAGCCACTGTCGTTGCTGAATGTAGACACTAAGCTGTATGCCAAAGTTCTAGCGACTAGATTAGCGCTGCTGGCCCCCGAATTAGTGGCTCCAGAGCAAGCAGGGTTTATCCCTAGCAGGAACTTGACGTACAATATAAGAACGGTGCTAGGAACTATCCAACATGTCAAGCAGGACGTGACGGCCGCGCTATATTCCTTGACATGATAAAAGCGTTTGACTCGGTGGAATGGCCGTTTCTGCTCCAGGCATTGAGAGGGAAGGGAATTGGGGAGCCCTTCCTACAAATGGTTGGCGCTATTTACAAAGGACCCTCGGCTAGAGTGCGAGTTGGCAACGCGATATCGCAACCCCTCTACATAGGCAGGGGAACCCGCCAGGGGTGTCCCCTATCCCCATTGTTATATGCATTAACAGCGGAGCCATTGGCCTGTGCATTGAGAGAATACCACAGCCACAAGGGTGTGCGGTTTCCGACCTACAAAATTGTAGTGTCCATGTATGCGGATGACACGCTGCTGTACGTGAACGACCCCGCAACGAACCTTCCCCCGCTGCTGAGAGAGGTGGTTCACTTTGGTGTGCTCTCCGGCCTCAAAGTCAACTGGGCAAAATCCATTGTTTTCCCTTTTACGCCTGTAACTAGGCAGATGGAGATGGAATACCCCCTCCAGTGGTCTGAAGACCTGATTAGGTATCTTGGAATACAACTACACACAGACCCGGACCTGCTCATCAGTCAAAACTACGGTAGAACGATTAGCAAGCTGGAAGATGATATAGCGCTCTGGAGTAAATTGCCTCTCACTCTGATGGGCCGCATAGCCATCATGAAGATGGTGGTCTTGCCGCAGTTTCTGTTCCTCTTTAACGCTCTCCCAATAGTGCTATCTAAGGCCTTTTTTCAGCAGTTGACGAGTCTCATGATTAGCTTAGCGTGGGCGGGGAAGCAGGCCGGGGTCAAGTGGTCGACACTCACTCTGCCCAGTGGCATGGGTGGCCTGGCAGCCCCAGACCTTGAACTTTATTATAGAGTAGCTCAGGCGTTGCACCTGCACACTTGGGTTCATGGAGACAAGATGATCCCGCATGTTCGCATGGAGCAACTCTTTACGCACCTGCTGCCGCTCCCAGCCACGATTTGCACGCCCCTGGATCGTAGAACTGGAGTGCTAGACTCCATAACTGCTACCAACCATGCATGGCACTTGCTCCTACAACGGCAGGGAGGCGCACTACTATATTCACCAGATATGCCACTGGAGTGGATGCTCTGGCTTCCTCCTATGGGTGAGAAGGGTGTCACGAGAGAGTTGGCGAAACTAGGTCTTCACCGAGCAGGCGACCTTTTTCAGGACGGTGTAGTTAAAACCTGGGACCAAGTGCGCGGCGTTTGCAGAGAGATCCCTATGCTGCGACGCTTCCAATTCCACAGGGCGCAGAGTGCTCTTTCGGAGCTGCTTGGTCCGGACATGGCGGAGCCCCCAGACGTCCCTGAATTGACATATGTAACCAAGGCCAAGGAGCCCCGGAAACTCCTCATGAATCTGTATAGGGTAGCTAGGTCGCAAGGTGAGCACCAGCTTATGAAAGCAAGACTGGCATGGCAAAGAGACCTGGAGACCACGTTAGATGACACGGTATGGCGGTACTGCTGTGAAAACACGAAGCGGATATCGCTTAATGGACGGCACAGGCTAATCCATTTTAAATTCTTGCAGAGGGTGAATTACACTCCGGAGAGACTCCATAGATACGGGCTGAGGCAAACAGCAGACTGCGAACGATGTCACACTGCTAACACTGACTTCATACACTTGGCGTGCAGCTGCCCGGGCATTCAGTCTTTCTGGTGTGACGTCTTTTCGGAAATGAGCAAAATCCTGGAGGTAGACATGACACCGGAACCGGGCTTGGCGCTCATTGGCAATTCCAAGCGGCTCCCAGTCGCAATTCGCAGACTTACGGATATGGGGATGCTCATAGCTAAGAGAGCAGTAGCACACTGTTGGATGAGAGGGCCGCTCCCAACCAGAACTAGATGGGCGCGGGACATGTTGTACTGAAGCACCCAAGCGGAGAATTATAGCGAATTGCTGCCCCCCAAGAGGCGCCCTAAAAAATTTTGGGCACTGTATCAAACTTACCTCAATGGGAGGGAGCGAGAGGAATCTGACAGTCCGGGGACGGGGTCACAGTCGGCAAGCAGACAATGGCTCGGAACCTAAGGAGGGCTGTACACTTGAACCAGAGATTGCTTCAGGGAGCGAGACAGAGGCGCGGAGTGACGCAGGTACTGGTTAGAGGGGCGGGGTGGCAACGGGGAAACACTGTTCATTCCAAGGCGAGCTGGGACATTGCAATTGGGACAGACATTCTAGATAGGATAGCCCAGATGGGGTGCAGACATTGCTCAGGAACACGTTGGGAGTAAGTGTGGCTGTGAAATAGACCTAGACGTCACTAAGGAAATTACACCTTTATTATACATGGTGAGCGCAAGAAGGGAGAGGGTGGGGGGAGACAGGGCCATTGAATGAGATGGGAGTTAGTATTAGTTTAGTTATGGCACGAACACACTTGTTTTTAATATAAGCTGTAGTGCAGAGGGGAGGGAACGTAGGGACGAAATGTTGGAGAAAACAATGAAAATATGCATGACAACTGCACCCTGCTCTTTTGGCGGTGATAACTGTGAATTGGTCAGCTCCTTCGAGGTATACGCCGCCGGACCCCTGGGTTGTCGGCTGATGGGCTGTGTACGCATGAGTCTATTGTATTAGCTGAAATATGTATATCGCAGCCGGCCCTAGAGGTTGTAGGCTCGGAGCTGTGTATCTGAAGATCACGACCAAAAATAAATAAATAAATAAATAAAATCTTGGTAGTGCCAGCCAACTTGGGTGATGTTCTGCTCTTTCATATATAGGTTATCACAACCTATATACGTTGTATTATCACACCCCGAGTACCCCTTTCCTCGTGCCTTTCTGTAATACAGACAAGGGCCAAGTTATCCCATACCAAACTCACCCCTTACCTCTATGAAGTGGGCTGGGCGAGTATATGTGTAATTAACAAGTGACAATGGTTATGCAGTCCATAAACTTGTAACGGATTCAGTAAGATAACAAGCTCTACCTGGTCCAAAAAATCTTTTATGCTTGTCCAGAAATACATTACTCTGGGCTGTCGTTTTTGTACAGATTTGAGAAGTAAACTTCTTCTCAAAACCATTCTCAGCATTTAACAGGGAAGTCTGATCTCATTCAAGGACCCGGGACACCCCACCTAAAATCAAGAACAGTACAAACACAGAAATAATACATTTTTCTCTTGGTTGACCAAAATACATATGTATGAACTGGGGAGATCACTGGCTACTCCTCATCAGCAACCTTTCTGCCAAAGGGATGAATAGTGAATAATAAACAAAAGGACAAATGCTAGCTTGGGGAATAAACAAGTGCCCTGTGTCCGTCAGAGCCTCACTGGTACAGGCTCCTATTGTCCATCAAAAAGTTGGCGCACTTGAGCACCGGCGTTGGAGCTTGCTCTGTCCTAAGCTCAGGTTCTCACGCCGATCAGAACAATGTAACCCCACAGGGATACATCAACACCTCCTGTCCAATGTTCAAACAGTGCACAAGTCTCACCTCACCCTAGACTAGTTCTGTTGGTACTATAGCAAAGTACATCCTACCTTACACTGTCCATCCCTACCTAATCTGAATTCTCCTTTAGTGCACTGTTTCTCTGCCAAGGTCACAAATTGTACCTAGTGCATCCAGGCACAGAAGGAGCAACAAAAAGGGGCTCCTGAATTGCAACTATTTACGGCGGAACCGTTGCATTCAGCACTTCATCATTTTTCTCATCTGTTTTGGTCCAGGTCAACCGTGCATCACTGAAGGGGACAAACCGGGGCACTGCCTCACACTCCCAGTCCCCTACTCCATCCTTCGCCCATTGATCATAGGGCAGCGGCCGGGGGATCCTGCGACAATGACTCGAGTGGATCCAGTTCTTTCGGCCGACAACCTTGACTGCAGTACATGTAGATAAGAGGACCTGTACCGGTCCCTTCCACCGCGGCCCCTCTGGTGTAGCATGTAGGGACTCTCAGACCTGTTGGTGAATAGAACACACATTTTCAGTTAACTGGCAAAGGTAATCTATTAACAATGGAGACTCAATATCTGAAAACCGCTGAGGGCGCGGGACACCCCAGACATTTGCCGGGCATACAAACACTATCTCGTACAGTGACAATCCTGTCCTAGAATGTGCAGTAGTTCTAGTTGACAAAAAAGCTAATGGTAAAGCATCTTGCCATTATAACCCTGTAGTCTACTGAATTTTTTCCAGCTTCAGTTTGAGTGTACCATTGTACTTCTCAACCAACCCTGCTGACTGTGCGAAATCTCAGAAATTCGTCTAGTCTGGCCCAACCAAACATGCTGTGCAAGTATGGAAGGACCCTACCAGAAGCCTGGGTGGGGAGGGCAAGCTCACTCAAGCTATGCCGCTCTGGGATTGTGACCAGCTGGGTTGGCTTTCGCGCTCCTTGGGTTTTGACAAATGGGATATCATTGATATTTCCAGAATTGGGGACCTTTGGGAATCAGGCGATGTCAAACCCTTTTCCCAATTGAGTCAAGAATTCGAAATGGCCAACTCTGAACAGTTCCAGTACCTCCAAATTAGACTCGCCTTGCTTGCAGTTCTCCCAAAAGGCACGGTCCTCCCTGATTCTTTCCCACTGGAGGACAAGATCCTAAATGGTGACTTGCCCAAAAAAGCCATATCTCTCATTTATAAGAAGCTTATTAATAACATGGTCCGATTTACCCGCCTGAGCGGTAAATGGGACCATGATGTAGCTGACTTGGAGGATGAAGAGTGGCGGGCCGCAGTCGCTTCTCCCCATGAAGTTGCCATCTCCTTCAGACTCAGAGCAGTCCAAGTAAAAATCCTCCATAGAATGTACTTGTCATGACCCTCACTGGTCCATATGAGCTACGTCCAAGACAGTAGCTGTGCACAACAATGTGGGCAAGAAGGCACCTTCATCCATACCCTCTGGGAATGTGCGACAATTCAGAAACTCTGGGAGGGGGGGGTACGCATGATGGAGGAGGTATTAGGTCAGCAGATACAGTGAAACATCAAATTGATCATGTTGAACATATGGGACTCCACTGACAATGCCAAAGAGTGGATTTGGGTTACTTTGGGTTTCATGGTGGCCAAGGGAAATATCGCACAATTGTGGAGGGCTCCAAATCTCCCCTCGCATTGCTGACTGGGCCAGGGATAAGAACTGGTGTATGGTGATAGAGGTCCTTTTTATGTTTCCAGGGGATGCCCGAAGAAGTGGTCGCAGATATGGGGGCCATGGAACACGTTCCGGGGGGAGATCTGTGTACCCCCGAGCAGCCAGGATGATACTGTTGCTAATATTGGATAGCAGGGTACTCCCGAGGACAATCATGTTGTACTGTGGCAATGTTTTTTTTTTTTAGGTCTTATTGCGCTGTGTGTTATTGATTACCTGTAAAACGCTGTGTTCTTAATGTCTACATGCCTTTAAAAAAAAAGTTTATTAAAAAAAAAATAATACCGACTGTGGATGATTAGCAGCAGGAAACCTTTATCACAAAAAGGAGCTCAGAGGGAAAGGAAAGGGCAGAGTTACCCTCCACTCAAAGACCATCAACAATCAATTAACCCTGTCCTTTTGGCGTAAAAAATGTCAGTATATTTTGTAACAGGCCAGTCACACGTTCATGATCTCGGTTACACTCCCCTATCCACCATCTTTTCTACGGGGGTATTTACTGCAATGCGTCCAATATTCTTTAGAAAGTTAAAAGAAAACATATTGGCCAACAACTCTTGACAGTCACATAGAACAACACAATACTATCTGAGACCTTAATCAATATAGAGAATCCACCGCATAGGATTAGCAGCAGACACATTTCTGCAAAAAAAAGTGTGAAGAACCGAATGACACCTCACGGGAACACCACCCTCGGGGCAACTGGCAAGTGATCACCAGACTGGGCCCCTTTCTCATCACTGGTCGTCACTGGTCGTCATTCAGAAAAGCGTGTCCAAACAAAAAACAAAAAGTGAAAAGGAAAGTGGTAGCAGATCCAATCTGCTTGTGACAAATAAATGTGCTTAAAATCAACAGGCACACCTCTCCGCAATTTTATTCCTAGATACTAGGTGTGAACTATTGAATTAAAAAGGCTGGTAGCTACCATCGCATACCATTACCTATCGCCAACATGTTTCTCTGCCTCAATGTATTTGGCAGATTCTTCAGGGCTACACACCTTGTTGCCACACCACTGTTGGACACTCTGTTCTATGTCAACCTCAGGCAACCCACTTCACTTATACCAGCCGCCAAGGAACCAGAGCATAAAATAATACTCCAGAGATGAATTTCTCTTGCTTTAGTCACAGCGATTGTGATCATCAATCGTATGCCCAGAGTGCGTTGTCTCCTTCTAGGCCAAAGGAAGTGGGAGTGACAAAGTGAGACAAAATTTGAGAGTGGGTGTGCCTGTGAATGTATATTGACAATTTGATGGAAATTGTTATATATATATATATATATATATATATATATATATATATATATATATATATATATATATATATATTATTGTTGCAATTTTGAAATTTTTTGAAAAGTAAACATTTGAAGGAAAAAGATGATGTTGAATAAACAAGAATCCTAAGTTGATTAACTCAGACGGAAAAATAAGTTTTCCACTTTTTGTTTGGCATCAATTAGTGGTTAGTCATTTAGACAAAATAGAGGTCGCAGTATTGGCAATCGTTTAGTTATTTAGTGAATGTAGGCTTGGCCTTGCTGTTGGGGGCCTAAACCCAGTAGTGTTGCTTATCTGGTAATTTAAAGCAAGAGCCGTCGACATATAGTTCCCCTTGTGGGTCGAATTAGGGAACATCAGTTAAGTGTACTCGTCCTTTCGTCTCTTCTTCTGTCCGGAAGATACAGTCAAGTTTATCAATCTCAGCACTCTCAGAAGGGAGGGGCAGTAAATTGGCTGGGTTCAGAGTAGCACATCTTTTAATCATGATATGTTTGGCAAACAATGTTAATTCATAGCCAGTCAGACGTGCACTGGTGAGGTGCTGTGTCTTTGTCTTATTCATAAGTGTATCCACAGTATGGGGTACCATAAGTGTGATGTTATTATCAAGTATGAGCCCAGATGATTGTCTTATTGAGACGGCCACAGCCGCAACTGCTTTTAGACAGCTTGAGAGGGCTAGTGCGACAGGTCAAGAACAGCAGAGAAATAAGCACATGACCATTGCTTGTCTCCAAATGTTTGTGTTAAAACAGAAAGCGCACAACCAGCCATCTCATGGACGTACAACAGAAACAACTTATTATAATTGGGAGTGCAGAGTACTGGAGCTGAACAAAGCGCAGTTTTCAATTGCTCAAAAGACTGCGGACATTCAGGCGTCCAAGTCAGTGGCTCATGCACGTCTTTAGTGGTTAGTACAAGCAAGGGTTTAATTAATAATGAGTAGTTCGGTATCTACTGCCGACAGTAGGAAGTGATACCTATGAAAGCGCGCACATCTTTCTGAGTCTGTTGGATGGGCATTTTAACAATAGTATTGATGCGCTCAGGATTCAACCTCCTACCCTCCTTCGACAGCAGGTGACCTAAGTAGGTGACCTCCTGTCGACAATACCGAAATTTAGTAAGGGACACCTTATGTCCATGTTGGGCCAAATGCAATAACAATTAAACTATACTATCTCTACAACCCTGTTCAGTATCAGAAGTGATAAGTAGGTCATCAACATATGGCACCAATACATTATCTGCGGGAAGGGAATCCAATTGACCTTTTAGGGCCTTACTATAAATGTTCTGACTCTCTGTATAGTCCGGAGGAGCTCAACAGAACCTAAAGTGCCTACCAGCTAGGGTGAAACCAAACTAATTTTTCCAATCAATGACAGAAAAGAATGTAGCAGAAGAAGGAATCATTGTCAAAAGAGTGGTAATGTCAGGGACCACTGGAAACTGGGGAACCACAATTTTATTAACTTTGCGCAAATCAATTAGAAAACAATAAACCTCTTCCTGCTCATCAAGAGAACCTGAGGGTGTCCGTTTAAGAATTCAAGGGAATATGGCTATTACAAATATTAGCTGTTGTCTCCTCAACCACTCCTTTCCTAATCAAGTCCTCTATAATTTGCAATAAGGCTCGCTCACCAGCCTGCTGTATTTTATACTGAGGTATATGAGGCAAAATAGCGCCATCCTTAACCTGTATTGAGACTGGTGATATCTGCAACAGGCCCATGTATGTATCACCTGTCTCCCACAAAGTGGATGTCATATCTTTATATTCAACATGATGGGGCACATCTTCAGACAAACACTGTTTAGCGTGCACTACATCTGGACCCTTTGTCATACAGACACCTGCCGGAGAACGATAAATCGAAGCATGCATTTTCTTCAACAAATCCAAACCCATCAAATTTTCACCACAATTGAATGTCAACAGGAATGGCAAATCCACAGTAAAATGACCAATAGTCAACACAAGGGGTCTTGAAATGGGGCTTACAACCGGTATACCAGAAGAACCTACCGAAACATTAGGGCCTCACAGAGACACCCCAGGGATCATGTTTCGAGAAACAGAACATTTCATCGCACCTGTGTCCACCTAAAATTTCTTAGTCGAACCTTGCAGTTCCGCTGTTACATAAGGACCACGCGAGTATACAGGTCTCTGAACTGATCCCCCACTCTGTCCCTGGCTGTCCGAATTATAAGACAGTCCTGTCGCTTCATCAATATTATGGTCATCATGGTAGTACTGTCCATCCTGAAGGTCATCAAAATAATTATTATCAGAACGACCCTGGGACGCTGCAGCATTCTGAGCCCTATCAGCTCCATAACCTCGTCCACGAGAACCCCGTCCTCTAGGGACCGCTACCTTTTGCAAAAGCACAGGACACTCGCTACGCCAATGTCCCTCTTCCTTCCAGTACGTACACTGATTCGGCCCCAAAGGCGTATTATTCGGGTGCCTACTAGTGCGTGGTAGCTGTCGGGCAGGACCACCATGTCGTCTGCCATTTCCCCTAAAAGCCTGCTGTAACAACACCTTCGTCTTTAAATCCTCATGCCTCTTCTCTGTCCTCTCTTTTTCTTCATTATCTCTATGTTCATAATACTGTGCCATATTCAAAATAACCGAAGGGGAATAGATGGACCAAGTACTGCTGCAGGGATTCTGCACATACACTTAAGTATGCGCAGGAAAACAGGACCTCAGTGTTTAGGGGTGTACCAACCTACCACATTAGTACCCAATATCCCAAACCGACTAGCAATAGTATCTCATTCGTTCTCCTCCAAATATCACAAAGCTACAAATGATTAGACAACCCAGAACACAACACTCCCGACTCTCAGGAATCGCAGGAGCAAGCCATACTCTTTCGCTCACTCACTCGTAGTTGTCCACAATGCGAACAGGCAGAGTCACATACATAGTTCAAAATGTTTATTTTAACTATTGTGCTCTAAATTACAGTATAAGAGCCACTACCTGCAGTAAAATGCACAAACTCAGCACAATTAGCATTGTTACAATTCCATAGAATACAATGGGAGAAGTTATTTTATAAAGATTGTGGAAAAAAAGGGCAATTAGACCTAACCCCCCCCCCTTTGGCTAGAAGAAATCTATTTTATATTAAGGAAAAGCTCTGGGCTTTGACAGCTGACCCTATACCTTAAAGCCGGGATGTAAGGTTTACATCATAGGAACAGAGGAGCTCTTCTCCATGGAACTGCTTTCTCCAAGTGTGTTTAAACAACATGCAACAACGTAATATCAAAGCACGAGTCTTCAGTACTGCAGCTGTGTGGAGCATGTTATGTCTAGGTGCTGGGGACCAGAAAAGAATAACAAAGGGCATTGTTTATCATCCTTGCACACAGTGTTCGGACTAAACTCCAGGAAAGGCAGAGAACCCAAAAGGCAGCCCGTTCTCATGGAAAAGGCACTAACAGATTCTTGCAAAAACAAAGTCATGTACTAAGGTACGCAAATGCAGCATCATGGCAGCAAAGCTCATGCTAACTTAGCAATAGCGACAATGTCCCTAAGGGCCATATAACAGTACTTTCAGAGGCCTGAAATCGAGTCGCAATTTCAGGAAGCAAATTATAAACAAATCTATTAACAAACAACCGAACACCTCCCTCAATAGACAAATCCTGCCCACTGTAATCCAAAAATGTACCCTCAAACCAAGTGAAAAAAATCACACACTCATCTTTCTTTTGTCAACAAGCTGATAATTTGTCCCAATCCACCTTTCTTGGCAGCATAAGGGAATGCATATAGGTAATAATGAGACCTGGCAACATTAACATTTTTGCCCCTGGCTTATCACCTCGCTTTCTCTCCGGGTCCCATGCTTTAATTTGATCCCATGTACCTCCCAATTCCACAACATGATCTTGAGCATGCACCTGCCTCCAAATATCAACTGAAACCAGTAAACCCAAAAACATTTCAGTATCAGCAAGTGTCATTACAGTGGAAAAAGCAGCTTCAGTTAAGTATTTATAACACGCAGTAGGATTTTTTCCAGGGTCAGGTAAATGAGTCTTAAGGAACAGTATTTCACTACTTTTCCACAGAGTATAACCCATTGCTCCTGAAGCCTGGCTGCCACTGCCGCTCGAGTAAAATTGCCACAACTATCTGTTAATTCTGGTATCTCTGGTGATATATGGGATGAACCTCTCTCATCGGAAACAGACACTGACCTGGGACTTTTCCCATGTAATCTTCCCCTATAAGCTATTATTGTCGCTACATTGGAAAAAAAACTGTCCTGGCCCCAATTCACTGATATACACCTGATCTCTAATGTCACATACAATTTGAGGTGCTTCTGCTTTAAAACACTGCTGCCAAAGACCAATTAAGGTTGCACACATATGTTTAAGGGCATGCTGTTGTATGAAAGGCTCAAGATCTCTCATAGTCGGCCAGACGTCCTCTACACTATAGATAGGATTACGGGCCCATTGGGCAGCCTGATTGGCTATTACCGGTTTCTCATCATCTCCCACATCAGATCGCACGAACGGTCCCATACGCTCCTTAAATTTAATCCAATCCCTGTACTCAAATCCACGTACTGGTGTCCCGCTACTTACTAATGTCGGAGGATGTAAAACCATAGTAGGACAAGCAACAGACCTCACAGGCATGAACGTCGATGATGGTTGTGTTGCAGAAAAAGGAGCTGGTAAAAGGACGCTGAGGCAATAGGTGTAGCAGGGGTACTAACAGACGCAGTTGCAGCAGATGTCAAAAAAACAGAAGGAAGAGGAGGAGCCAAAGCCATTGAACTAACAGCAGTAGATACAGGAGCAGAAACAGTAGACGCAACTGTACCAGGCAGCTGTGAGGGCACCTGAACAGTGGAATATATTCTTTGCGGGGCATATGGAGACGGGGTCGGGTGTCTAGCAATTCTTCCACAAAAATGTCATCTTCTTCCTGAACCACATATGATTTATCAATTTCTAATCGTAACCTTCTATCATCACATTCAACACCTTTTCCTGTTTTTCCCTCTCATATGCTACAGCCTTCTGAGTCAATGTCTGCATTCTTCCTTTCCAAGCTTCCTTCTCTGCCTTCAATCGCCTCTGCTTAGCTGCTTTCTGCCAATTCCTGAGGGAATCAAACATGGACGGCCTACTTCTTCTCTTGAACAACTGTTCTTGTAAATACTCAATCTTTTGTTCATCGAAAGTACAGGTCAACGGCCATTGTAAATAGGCATTGTCCCTTGTCTATTCATGCCATAATGTCCTAACCATAATGGGGCTAAGACCATGCTTTACATACATATCAAAATTCGGAGTGCCTTCTGGAGGCACAGACTGACTTTCCTCCAATCAAGCATCAGTAGAACAACGACAACACAAAGAAAACTGCTTACCTATACTAGGCTTTCTGAACACAAATTCACCATTTTATGCCTAGGAAAACAATTGTAGCTGTTTTTATTCCAAAGACGGTCCTTCGACTGTACCAACTACTAACCAAAATTGTACCATATTCACAAAGAACCAAAACAAACTCACCTGATATATGCAGGTCAAATAAAGTTATTCTCCACTGCTGATTCTTCAGACCAAACGGTCAGATCCAAGGGTTTCATCGGTCTGGACTCCATTTGGGATGACCACTGAGAGAGACACCGTCAGGCGGGTTCAGAAGGGGCAGCTGCGAGTACCAGGAACTCTTCGTGCAGGGATCCCTGATCCGTCCGTCCGTCTGCGGAAGGAATGGGTCACTCACCCTAAGGAGTCCCTGTTTTGGCACCAACTGAAGGAAATTACCCAATTAGGGTGACCAGGGTCACTCACGACCACCTCTCAGCCTTCCATACCAAATAAAGAGTCAGACAGTAGAGAGGACTTACCCTAGGTGAACGACAGTGGCAGGTAGCATAGCACACCTCTATGTAGATAGGATATGTTTTCACAATTTGTTTTATGCACGGTCCTGAAGAATCGCCACCGATCTTATATTGACAATCACTAGGCGAGACACATGTCGACCATCTGGGAGTAGAGTAGGTATTCTGTCGCATAGGTAACAGAACACATTACCCCTCCCATAGAATAAAGTCTTTCAGAGGAATACTTAACCTATTTTAAATCACATCATACTCATCTACATCTGACTAGGCCCCTCACCCCCACTGCACCCTTAC
Organism: Lissotriton vulgaris; assembly: GCF_964263255.1. Classification (NCBI taxonomy): domain Eukaryota; kingdom Metazoa; phylum Chordata; class Amphibia; order Caudata; family Salamandridae; genus Lissotriton; species Lissotriton vulgaris. The sequence goes on along the minus strand of NC_141687.1, from coordinate 1,615,541,751 downwards.
GGCAAGGAACAAAAGATCTCCGATAAAGAGCCCCTTTAAGGGTGCCTGTTGGGCATTGTAGCACCGGCCCAACGAGGAGCAGGCTCATATGATGAAACATGACACCTAGCTTGCTGGGTGTGTGAGACCGCTAGTTCTGAGAGGAGGAATTCCCCATCTCCTTCATTTTTGACCCCTGTTTTGTTTTGTTTCATTTTATTTATTTTGCCAGACATTCCAGTCTCAGCTCCTTGTGGTGAATACTATTTCACCAAGGAACTGTGTACCATTCTTTGTTTAACTGCGTTTAGGGCAAATACGCTGGACCTAATATAAGCCCATCTATTATTCCCTCCTTTTGCTAAAAGTAGAGAATACAAACCAGTAGTAGTTTATTCAAAGTACACTCAGAGCGGAGCCCTGTCTGCCCATTCGCTAGGAGTGCTGAAGAGGGACTGACATCAGCAAGCTTAACAATACATTATGTACATTTAGAAACCAATGTAAGCACACCCAACATGGAATTTTCCAGAGAGATGCAGCTGGAAAATAAATTACAAAGGAGAAAGTTTTGATTCTGGAGCTGGGCTCACAATATCTACCAGTCAAGGTCATTCTGCCCGTACCCGCCACTAGACAAGTGGGAGAAGGCTTCTATCTAAAGAGATAGGTATGCGCTAATTAGAACAGTACATTCATTAGTGTAGCAAAGCTCAGTTTTGAAGAAACATAGCTCAGAGAAGGCTGTTTCTCGGAATAGACAAAAGATTGGTTTAAATCAGGATACAACATGGCACCTGTACACAAAATGGCACTGCTAATGCTAACTTACATAAAACAACGCGAAAGCATGATTTTTAATCCAATAGACCCTCCTTTTAGCATGAGCTAAGTAATTTTGTGTTATAATAAGAAAACATATAATTCAATAAGCCATGAATAAACGGGCTTAGGAGCACTCCATATCTTCGGCTTCAGGAAGGGAAGATAGTAAGGAGGGAAGAAGTCTAAAAAATACCCTAATCTATTTGCATGAGGTCATCAAGTTCCTTCGGAATCATAATGGTTGCGTTAGTATCATGAATTGATAGTCTCTTCGGTGCAAGAAGAGTGGTGCAATCAGAGCCCCACCCACCAAAGAGTGACCAACTCCAATTCCTGCTCTCCATTCCTTTAACATTTTGGGTAATGTTCTTTTTCATATTATTGATCCCCAATACACACTGGTCTCCTACTACAGCGCAACCACCACCACTCTTAGCTGGAATTAAATCAACAGCATATCCATACTGCTCGGAATATATCCGCATACTTTCCAATTGGGTGGTGTTATCACGCAAAGCTGCTTCTGTAGAGTTAGACAAAATTTGCAGCTTACGTCCAAAATATTCTCTGGCTCTTTCACCTCTGGCCATTGCAGTACTACCAAAGGGAATGATGAAAGAAAGAATATACCCAAAGGTGATACCATTACTGTAATTATTGACTTCCAGATCTGTCACTCTGTTGCAAAATTCTGCTGTCAATGTTCTTTTCACCCATCTTATACTAGGCTTACTGTACTTACAGGGTATGCCTAGGGGAAGCACCATTCCTAAAGCAACATCATCTGTACCATTAGGAATATTTGAGTACGTACCATTGGACAAGAAATAAAATCCTGGATGTGCAAATAGTGGGCCTTGATAATCTACAGGTGCATATCTAGTATTCATTCCGGATGTATTCGGATCCTCTTTTTCACTAAATACATTGTATTCTTAAACAATATTACTCCCGAACAGTTGACATACAAAAATGAGTCAGTACTATTAATTATTGGGAAACATGCAGGGTAATATCCAGCTTTTCGAGTAACCGTTAAATCTTGGTAGTGCTAGAGTGATGTTCTGCTCTTTCATATATAGGTTATCACAATAAGTGGTATTTTCACACCCCGGGTACCCCTTTCCTCATGGCTTTCTGTAATACAGACAAGAGCCAAGATATCCTATACCAAACGCACCCCTTACCTCTATGAAGAGGCTGGGCGAGTATACTTGTAATTAACAAGTGACAATGGGTATGCAGCCCATAAACTTTTAATGGATTCAGTAGGATAACAAGCTGTACCTGCTCCAAAAAATCTTGTATGTGTGTCCAGAAATACATTACTCAGGGCTGTCCTTTGTGTACGGATTTGAGAAGTAACCTTGTTCTCTACATTTAAAAGGGCAGTCTGATCTCGTTCAAGGACCGAGGACACCCCACCTAAAATCAAGAACAGTAAAATCACAAAAACAATACATAGCATTTTTCGCTTGGTTGACCAAAATGCACATGTATGAACTGGGGAGATCACTAGCTGCTCTCCATCAGCAACCATTTTGCCAAAGGGATGCATAGCGAATAATAAACAAAAGGACAAAAAGCCAGCAAGGGGAAATACAAGTTCCCAGTGTCCGTCAGAGCCTCACTGGTACAGGCTCCTATTGTCCATCAAAATGTTGGCGCTCTTGAGCACCGGTGGTGGAGCTTGCTCTGTCCTAAGCTCGGGTTTCCACGTCGATCAGGCTAATGTATGCCCAAAGGGATACCATCAACATATCCTGTCCAATGTTCAAACCGTGCAAAAGTCTCACCTCAACCTAGACTAGTTCTGTTGGTACTATAGCAAAGTACATCCTAACTTACACAGTCCATCCCTACCTAGTCTGACTTCTCGTTTAGTGCACTGTTTCTCTGCGGAGGTAGCAAATTGTACCTAGTGACTCCAGGCACAGAAGGGTCAACAAAAAGAGTCTCCTGGATTGCCCATATTTCCGGAGGAACTGCTGCATTCAGCACTTCATCATTTTCCTCATCTGTTTTGGTCCAGGTCAACCTTGCATCACTGAAGGGAGCAATAACTCACACTTGGAGTACCCTACTTCATCCTTTGTCCATTGATCATAGGGCAGAGGCAGCAAGACCCTGCGACAATGAGTCGCGTGGATCCCATTCTTCCGGCCGACAACCTTGATTGCAGTAAGTGTTGATAAGAGGACCTGTTCCGGTCCCTTCCATCGCGGCTCCAAACTCTTCTTTCGCTGAAAATTGCGTATTAAAACGTAATCCCCAGGCTGGATATCGTGTTTAGGCCCCTCTCGTGTAGCGGGTAGGGACTCTAGGACCTGTTGGTGAATAGAACGCACATTTCAGTTAACTGGCAAAGGTAATCTATTAACAATGGATACTCAATATCTGAAAACTGCTGAGGGTGCAGGACGACCCAGACATTTGCCGGGCGTACAAACGCGACCTCGTACGGCAACAATCCTGTCCTAGAATGTGCCTTGGTTCTCGTTTCTCGTTGACAAAGATCTAATGGTATAGTATCTGGCCACTGTAACCTTGTAGTCTCCTGAATGTTTGCCAGCTTCAGTTTGAGAGTACCATTGTACTTCTCAACCAAACCTGCTGACAGGGGATGATTGGCAGCATGAAACTTTTGCTTGATACTCAATCCATCACAAATTAATTGCATTACTTTGGCATTGAAATGACTTCTGTTATCACTCCAGATCAAACGGTGCAAGCCGAAACGAGGAAAGAACTCCTTCAGGGGTACCTTTGCAGTGGTTATGGCTGTATTGTCTTTAGTGGGATAAGCCTCAACCTATGTACTGAAGGCGCAAAACTTACTTAAAATGTTTGCACCTATCTAATTCAATATAGTCCATCTGGAGGACCTCAAAAGGGAAAGTGGGTGGGGCAAAATTACCAGGTGGTGTAAGGGTACCCTTTCCATCATGCACACCATGCAATACTTTACTAAATGTGCAGCTGTCTTCGAAATGTTATCAATCTGCCATACAGGGTCTAACAACTTGCAAATACCCTTAGCACTGATATGAGCTGGACCATGGGCTATCGTGACTACAGGAAGAACATATGCATCTGACAACATCCATCTCTGCTTCCCTGACTTATCAATCCAACGCCCCTCATCGTTCAATTGTGCTTTACTTTCTTGCCAAATTGCTAATTCCTCTATTGTGGCCTCACTTGTGTTTCCTTCACATTCTCAAGTGTATCCTCAAACATGGTAACTTCAGGCACCCACCTAGCTGGACCTGCTACAAACATTCTTTTCATTTTAGTTTGGGCCGTTTCTTTAGCTCTCTGATCGGCAAAAGCATTTCTCCTACCTACATCATCAGTGACCTTCTGATGGGCACTACACTTTACAATAGCCAATCTCTTAGGGAGCGTCAAAGCAGACAAAAGTCTCAATATGAGGTGCCCATGCTGTATCTTGGTGCCATGCGAAGTAAGAAACCCTCTCTGCGCTAATAAGAACATAATATTCATTAGTGTAGCAAAACTCAGCTTTGAAGAAACACAACTCAGAGAAGGCCCTTTCTCGAAATAGACCAAAGATTGGTTTTGATCATGATACAAAATGTTATGTTATGTTAATAGCCTTTTATATAGCGCACATACACCCAGGGGCTTCCTGGCGTTGACTAACAGAAAAACCCAGATGGACAAAGGGTTGAGCCTAGGCCAGAGAGAAAAGCCAGGTCTTAAGCTGTTCCTAAACGCTAAAAGGTCGGTACAGGAGCGGATCCCTAGAGGAAGGGAATTCCAGAGTTTTGATGCAAGAATAGCAAATCTGCGTCCGTACTGGGGTTGCAGCTTAAGGGTTAGCGTGGACAGAAGGTGAAGGATGGCAGATCTAAGAATGCGGAAAGGGGTATACCTGGACAGGAGGGTGATGATAAATTGGGGGCTACGAGCATGGAGAGACTTGAAGACAATACAGGCAGTTTTAAATTGCACTCGTTGGGGAAAGGGGAGCCAGTGGAGTTATTTCAACAGTGGCCTGGCTGACTGCCAACGGGGCTGCTGGTGGATCAGTATGGCAGCTTGGTTCTGGACCAGTTGGAGAAGTTTGCCAAGATTCAGAGGGAGGGCCAGATAGATGGAATTGGCATAATCCAGGTGGGATAGAACGAACGCTATCACCACCTGGATCAGAGACAACTGGGTCAACATCCGACTGATTTTCTTTATCCTGCGGAGCTGGTAGAAGCAGGAGTGTACCACTGTGCTCACCTGAGTCTTCAGTGATAGGTCTCTGTCGATAACTACTCCCAGACTTTTAACAGATGTAGAGGGGATGGGAGCGAGGCCTAATTCCGGGGGCCAGTATTGGGGGCCCCAAAGTATATGGCTTTTGCTGTTGAGGATTATTTCTGTCTTTCCAGAATTCAATTTTAAGTGATTGGCATCCATCCAGCAACGGATATGTAGCATGGTGTCCTGAAATTCACTGATTGAGTCGGGAGAACTGTCAATAGTGAAGATGAGCTGAAGGTCGTCAGCGTAATTGAATGTGGCGACTTTGAACTTTCCCAGGGTCTGGATCAGAGGGACAAGGTACAAATTAAACAGGAGAGGGGACAAATGGCGCCTATACACAAAATGGCGCCCCAAATACACTACAAAAAACAAAGCGAAAGCATGATTTTTAATCCAACACTTCTTGTTTTCAAGCATCCAAATGTCAATCCCCCATTCTGCGAATTGTTCTTTTTCATTGTGATCACTTACTGCTGTGCTCAAGTTGTGTTAAGTTATAATAGCTTGTTCCTTCCCTGATTGCAAGGGTAAAGAAACAAATTGCACCCTGACAATGTCCCTGCTGGTGATTTGAGACTGCAACCGGTTGTGTTGGAGAACCTTTAGGATGTTTGATCTGTTGAGAGTGTCGATATTGCCTTTCAAAGTGTACAGCGGAATCATACTCCTCTTTGCTGACTGGCCACCCCTAAAGCTGGAATGTTTGGTCTTAAGCTGGAATCGTCATAAGGAGTCCTTCGTATTGTTGAAGTTCTGTCTGCATGTTTCAGCGTGCTCTGTTGAACTTGCAGGTGGCAACAGAAGATAGCTTAGGTCCCTTGGGCTGGTCTTGTGTGTTCTGTTGTCCTGGGGGTGGTGTTAGCCTGTTGAGGCGGTGGTGTTGAGCTTCCATTGTTGTAGCATGGGCTTCTTGATTGTTTTATTCCTTGCCCAGGGGCACTAGAGACTCTGTTGGGGCTTGAGGCCCAGGTTATGCCGCTTTTACCTTTCGATGGGGCTCCCCCTATGCCGGCGGCCCCCACACTGGCTTCCTTGGCTTTGTTTATTGCTGGGCTTCTGGACTTGGTGGGGCAGAGCTGAGTGAGCATCAGGTCAAAGTCCACGGGATGCTGACTTTTGTTGGCTGTCATGTACGTCGCTGGTCACTGTACGGCGTATGTGGCTTGTTGTCTTGGGCGTTTGTGGCCCATGAATGGACGTTGTGTATGGTAGGTGTCCCAGGCTTTGTGATCTCAGCCTGTGTTATTATGTCTCCATGCGTGACGATCCCCGTCTCAATAGGGTGTGTTGAGAAGGACCCCGTGATGCGCAGTAATTGTTTGTGATGCTGGGAGGCCTGATCCTGGTAAGACCTGGGTGAGGGCATTCTTGCAGAATATAAGGAAGAGAGGGTGTTTATTTACTATTTCAGTGGTCTTCCTTGATGGTTCATTTTTGGGTCCCAGGTTAGTTGGATTTCGCTGGGGAACTCTCAATAATAGTCGAATTGAGTGCTTTTGTTGTTTTTTTGAGTCTCTTCTTCTCTCTTTGCGTCCTTGGTGGGGCTGTCTGATGTGCGTCCTGGAAGCATATTTCCCCCTATGTTGTTGGGGGCGAGATCTACTATAAGATTGCTGCCTCCTATTTTGGTCTCTGGGGGTGGAGGGTGCAGAGGCCAAATTACTTTACTTGTTGTCGGCAGGTGAAGTTGGATGGATTCAATATCCATGTCCCTACTGGCTGCTGTGAGTTCCTTTACACCCTTGGCCGGGGTTACGGGGTCTGAGCAGATTTTAATATTACGTTTTAGCTGGATGCCAGTTTGTCGACTATCTCTGGGCACCAACATTCAGGAGGTGGAATTGAAGTGCTACTGATTGGCCCAATCCTGTCATCTTTCTTTGCCATGTCGGCCAATGTTGTTGCCAGGACTTGGAGGGTCTCCATTTGTATTTCGAGCTTCTCTGATTGCCATGGTAAAGCATTTATGGCTGTAGAGAGGGAAGTGCTGACTGACCTTAGCTGGTTATCCTCCTGAGCGCATGAAAGTTCAAAAGGCAGCAGAGAGGGTGATCTTTGAAGAGAATAGCTTAGATCAGACTTGAAGGAGGAGTCTATAATAATGCATGATTCTTCCTTGCGCTTGTAAATATTTGTGTCCTGTGGTGACACTGCCTTTAAGTCTGTTCTTGGTGTGTGCAAGTTGCCAGTAATAATTCTTGATATTTTGTGCGGGCTGGCGAAGTCATCCAGTGATTCCCAGGCAATAGCAGCAAGGGGGCCTTCTTGAAAGCTTGTTGCCTGGCTTGATGTGCGCTCGATGATTGGAGCTGGAAAGGCTCCCAAGCTGTGGTGGAAAAACACCTGGTCTCCAAGTGGCAGTCCTTGTAATCCTGAGTAGTGGGTTTGAGCACTAGTGGTCTTTGCTTCCTCTTCTTCTCTGAGAAGGAAAGGGATTCTGGAGGCGGGTCAGTGATTCCGTGACTGGCGTGCGTCTACTTCCTGAGTGTTGTGGTACTGCTGATAACCCTCTATCATCCAAGTTTCAGATCACAAACACACCATATTCCTGTTGGATGCTACAGAAGAGGTAGAGAGAAGGATGATGAGGTGGCAGTGAGGTGGGGGTCGAATTAATTGGTTCCTTAAGCTTCCCTTTTGGCCTTTGCACAGGCTGGAGTCATTGTAAAAAATTCCCCTCTTGATTCCCTTATTCCTTGGCTCCTGTGAATATATATCCCAGGCTAGTTGATTATCCTAAGTGATGAGAGTTGCCTGGGAGAATCTCCTGAAAGCAATCAAGGCAAGGCACCCCAGGCTGATGGTAATAGTGGGCCCTCTAAGGACGCCACACATAAAACTAACCGGGCCGCCTCCTTAGCACTCCTGGGACATCTCTCCATGGTCCGCTGTCTAATGGCAGCCACACTTGTGAATCTCAATGGCCAATCAATTTCATTAACCCTGTTCAGTTTTTTGTCAAACATCTGTTTATTGACAAATTTTCCAGAATTATACAATCCGGCGCTCGGCCTCACAAGTTATCCTGCAGGCTTCCCCTCAGCTAAAGTTTACACAGTATCTTAAGATGTGGGAATTACAGAGTACAATTGCTTTTTGCAGGCCCATGTCGCGCCAAGATTACATTTTCATAACTATGAGGAAACAAGAAATAAACACCCACTCCCTTCCCTCCCCCCTCCCCTGTGGTGGAGAAGCTGTGCCTTACTTAACCTTGCTGAGCCCTAACACATAAAGTAAATTCCTTCCAAGTGTCCCATAAAATGCCCCCAGTCAGCGTTGGCTGGGAGTACAACGGGAATACCCCTTCAAGTGTCCTAAAACTGAAATAGGTGAAGACCTGTCGGTGTTGGAGGACAGACTGCCAGCGGGACGTATTTTGTGAGGTATGTCACCAAAGGGCCCCATTTATACTCAAAATTCTTATAGTCATCCCTGAAGATGCCTGCCACCTGTTCCAACGTAGTTATTCTCCACAATCGAGAGAACAATTGTGCCAGCACTAGTGCCTCCTTCTTCCAATTTGCCGCTATGGTCTTTTTAGCCACCCCTATACATGCCCTCATGATTGCTTTGTCTGCCCTGGTTTAGTGTTCTAGAGCGGCATCTCTTAGATCTAATAGGATCGTATCTATTGAGCTCGGTAAGGGTACTCCGGAATCACTTTCATCTGGGTCAGAATTTCCTTCCAGAATGGTTTAATGGATGGGCAGTCCCAAAAGATGTGGCGGAAGTCCCCCAACAGGCCACATCCCCTCCAACAAAGGTCTGAGGTATGGGGAAAGATCTTTTTGAATTTAGTAGGGTATAGATACCAATCAAATAACGTTTTGTAGTGGGCTTCCCTTAGCTCTAATGAGTGGTTGTGCTTAGCGATAACCGCCCATAAGTGTTTCCACTCCCCTTCCATCAGTTCTCCCCCCAGGGTCTGCTCCCAAAAGTGAGTGTTCTGCAGCCTTGGTGCAATCATTGTGGCAATCAGAAGGCCACATAAATATGAAATTACCCCTCTTGTGGGACCTGCCTTCCTTACAAAGTATTCTATCTGGGTCAGCTCCCGGGTTGCCACCTTCCTTACTGGAAGATGGAGTGCTCAGTGTTTCAGCTGAAGGTAGTGGAAGTGTTCAGTTGGTGGAATGTTAAAATCCTGCTGGCAATTTTCAAAGGTATGAATTTCGTAGTTGTGAAACAGATCAGAAAGAACCAAGCAGCCCCCCTCCCCCCAAGCATCAAACGGGCCCGCCTTCAGTCCCGGTGGAAACTCTGGGTTAAAATGTATAGGGCTATATTGAGATGGAACAGAGGTCCACCCCTGGCCACGAGTCACTTCGTCCCATACCTTGAGTTGTTCGAGTGGCGGTGCTTAAGTAAGCATTTGGGGTCTGTCTTTTTTTGGGCTTCCCGAGGACGTATCAGATTGTCCTACCCACAATCGCCAGATCCATGTGGAGCCTGTGCTTGTCGGACTCCCTCACAGACCATTCCGGTACCACTCTCAGTTGTGCTGCCTTATAATAAAGCCCAAAGTCTGGTAGTTCCGCTCCCCCCCTTAGTCTGTGGCTTCCTCAGCACCTGGAAGGGTAGATGAGCTCTCCCATCTTGCCAGATGTAACGGAGGATCATGGAGCGTACCCCTGGTAAAAAGTCCTTCTCAAGGTCCGTCGGAAGTGCTTGAAACCTGTATAACAGTTTGGCGAGGATGGTCATTTTGACTGCGTTTATCTGCCCCAGCCAGGAAATGAACAGTGGTTTCCAGCGCTTTAGCTCTTTCCGTACCTGTTAGAGTAAAGGTGGAAAGTTTGCTTTAAACAGACCTTCTATGCGGGGGTGATCTGAATCCCTAAGCACGTTAGTGTATGTTTGGCCCACATAAAACGGGACTCTCCCGGAATCAATAACCTCTCCCCCTCCGCCAATGTCAAATTTAACACAGAAGATATGGTCAAATTAACCTGGAAACCCGCGGCTGCTTCAAATTTCTTCAGTTCCCGCTGGAGTGTTCGCAATGAGTTTCTGGGGGTTGTGAAAGTCAATAGGACGTCATCAGCAAAAAGCGAGACTATGTGTTCTTCTCCCCCAAAATGAATCCCCTGGATTTCAGTTGTTGCCCGGAGTGGAGCTGCCAGCGGCACAATGCTCAGGGCAAGCAATAAGGGGGAAAAGGGGGCACCCCTGTTGTGTGATTCGGCCTAGTCCAAAGGGTCACGAGCTCACTCCATTCACCTGGACTCTAGAACGTGGGCTCGCAGTTGGCGCCAATAATTTCGATAAACTTCTCCCCAAAGCAAAAATGTTCCAGAGTGAGAAACAATGTGCCAATCCACCCTGTTGAAGGCTTTCTCTGCATCCAGACCTACTAATACCGCCGGGATTTTAAACTTGGACAGCTTTTCTATAAGATGCAGTGTCCTGCGTATATTGTCGTGGGTTTGCCTCCCTTTTATGAAACCAGATTGGTCTGGTGGATAAAGTCAGGCATAACATTTTCTAGGTGTGAGGTCAGGATTGATGAATAGAGTTTGGCGTCCAGATTAAGTAGTGATATTGGTCTGTAGAATGCACAATGTTGAGGATTCTTCCCTTATTTTGGTATCACCGTAATCAGCGCCTCCCCCATGGACAGAGTCACCTCCTGTCTGGTCGCTACGTCATCAAATAAAGCTGTGATATGCGGTATCAGTTCGGGTGCGTATGTCTTATAGAAGTGAGCAGGCAATCCGTCAGTCCCTGGTGACTTGTTAAGGCCATAATAGCTTGTCTCACCTCCTCCTCCATTATTTAGGCATCTGTTACTTCCATGCGGCCGAGATCTGTGTAAAAGCAAGAGGGGTGAGGTAGTCTCTCTGGGCTTTAGTGTCGGGGGTAGGCAGCTCTATAGAGATCTTGGTAGAAGTTGACAAAGATATCAGCCTTCGTCTGGTCATCATGTTCCATCTCCCCGTCGCCTCTGTTGATGCCCTCAATCTCTTTTTGCCCCCAGAGCTGTCGCGCCAGGTGGGTGCCTACTTTGTTGTTCAGGGCATATGCATTGCACCGTAGCCGCAGAAGTGTGAATTCAGCTCTATTGGTGTATATTGCACCTAGTTTCCCTTTCAATGCATTCAATTGACACTTCAAGACGTGCATGGGAGTCTTTTTGTATTCACGTTCTGCCTGGGCTAGGGAAGGCCTTTAAATCTACCCTTTCCTTTGCTCCCTGCCTATTCAGTGCTGAAACCATTTGTTAGAAATGTGGTTCCTTAGTTGGCAGAGCAAGGGGCCCTTGCTTCAAGTCAGGTTAAGGGGAATACACTCCTAAAATAACCCCTGCTCAACCCCTTGGTAGCTTGCCACGAGCAGAAAGGCTCATCTCAGAGGCAGTGTGTAAAGCAGTTATGACCACTGTGAAAGGGACAAATCTTGACCCTTTCGGTCAGTGGTCACCACATTTCTTCATATCGGCACGTGCTAGACCTTATGATAGGAGCAGAGTATTGCCAGAGGTTGCTGTTTGTACTTGAGCAAGCTATGTTTCAAAAAATAATACTTTTAGCAATGTTTTCAGGAAGCTATACCACGTGTACCAGGGTGTGTGTGTGTGTGTGGGTGTTGGTCTGGGAGCTGACAGTGGAGCTAACTAATCTTTGAAGGCCTAATTTTACCTTGTTCAGTTCAATGCACAGAAACGTGTGTTTTTAAGCCTTAAGCATAGTGGGCCCTGGGGCCTTTATTTACTAATGGAGAAAGCTAGTTATTTTAGCATGTTTTCAGATTTCTATCACGCAGGGCCTACATCAGGCCTTCATGTTACCAAGGCTGTTAGAACTCTCCTTTCTGGTGATGTTAGATGGTAGAACGGGACCCTCCATCATCTACCCCCTCTTGTTCATTTATGAACACACTCTTAAGTGAATATTTTGTTGATTTTTCTGCCAATGGTGGAATCCATGGCATATCATTGACATAGCACTTAAAACAAGTTGGACGTGCAACATTTTCGTCTGACCTTAGTAGCTGGATATACTGTTGATCTGATTTGTTGAGCAGGCACTCATACTGAGTAGCTGCAGTGTTGTTCCTTAGTGTGTCTCTACCTGGGGGGAGAGGTGGGGCTGATGGTACCCCAGAGTGTGTGGCAGGTGGTGCTGGATGTGTGCTACATTGTCCTAGCTCGATCATTTGTACTTGTTCTCCATTCCCATCCCCAGGAGCCCGATCTATGTCTTCATATTTTGGTATCTGGTAAATCCCTGTCCTAGCATAATTCATCCCTACAGCTTTTGTGCTTAATCTCTTGATACAGTGACTCCCCAGCTGAAAGGCGCAACACAGAAAGACCATAATCCCGACTATAGGTATCATCAGCTTTAGAATAGCAGTTAGCCAGGAGGGCATCCAGTCAAAGTCGAACCAGTTCGTTGGGATAATGTCTGCAGGGGCACCTCCTTCCTCGATCATTTCTTTTCCCAAGTTAGTCAACTCCTCAATGGCCCTTGATATGGATCCGTTGTCCTCGTCGTTTCCAGGTATGAAAGTGCAGCAGGATTTTCCTATTTGATGACACAGACCACCATCTTTGGCCGTTAGCATGTCAAGGAAGTAGCGATGTTCCAGAACCATTAGTCGTAATGGGCGCAGTTCTTCCCTTATTGCATTTAGGCCATCCCTGGTGCTGTTTATTGCTTTCATGACCTCATAGCGAGTTACTTCCAGCCAACGGGCAGTAGCTTGAGTTTGAAACATTGGGAATGCCCCTCCGAAGAAAAGCTGGGCCTCGCTGAAGAGGCGGAACTCTTCTGGGACCTTACCACGGGCTTCCCCTGCAAAGTACTCTGCTGCTCGCCGGTGTCGATGGAGGAATGTCAGGTCACCTGTCATTGGATGTGACAGGATGTGGGAAGCATTTGATGCTGGTACGACCAGATGAATTTCATGCAAAGTTACCAAGGTACACAGTCCGAGCCACTGAGGAGGTAGTTGGGGATAGAGGTGCTCTCCGCAAGCCCAGTAATAATCCATTAGAGTAGTGGTGCCGACCTGCATATCGAAGTTGAAAATCGTGGAATTACAGTCTGTGTTACGCCCAACAGCGACAGAGCCATTACCTATGAAACAAAGAGAAGGTTTTTTTAGTTTGAATCCTTTTTTATGTTCTGGCATTCCTTCCCCACCCCAGGTGTACCTCCCGCTCTCCTGAGCCCATATTTGACCACACTTATCCCCTGCATTCCAGTCCGCCCAAGGGGGTCCTAAGGCTGCCGCCTTACACCAAAACCCTCCGGGGCTCTGCCACTTGTTGTTAAGGTAGACCTGCGCTAGGAGGCGTAGCATTGTCCTATTCTGGCATGGGCAGGGGTGTGGGCCTGAGGGGTGTCTATATGATACATCACATCCTGTCCGGGGTGTGTTTGTTATGTACCCACGTTTCCTAATGCCACGTTCCTGCCAATCCATGTCCTGTACCCCTGTCCTTCGCATTTCTTTGATTTCCTCCCCGAGTTCAGCCAGGTCGGTGACAACCTTGTGCACAGTGTAAATGTAATCGCATGCAGTGGTGTTTATATGGACTACTTCCTTTTGGGCTGAAAGGACCCGAATCTGCCCTTTTATCCGGCAGAGGTACAAGTGAAGAAGGCACATGGCTATGTGCGGTGGAACTTCCTTGGGAAAAATCAGTCTGTCAGCACCTACTGCATGGGGAATGTAGGAACATACGTAGCAAGACTCATTTGTTACTATTTTCCCAACTGCTGTCATGTCCCTGTACCAGGAGTTGTCTACTAGAGAGGAGTGGACTGAATGGTCCCTTACTAATTGGGTTGGCTGAGCATGGGCCCTAGGCCTTCTTGTATTTGCACAAGATGTTGGAATGTTTTTAGCGACATTCCTTTGGGCTTGTGTCTTGTGTCTATATGGGTGCCGGGGACAAACGGGGAGGGGATACGGGGTTTTGACTTTGTCATGTATGGGGGTATGGCGAAGGCAAATCTACGTGGTCTATGGTGGCGGGGAGGGTGTCGACGGGACACTCGTTCTGTGGCGTTGGTAGCTGTATTCCAGGGACTAGTCCTTCCCTCTGGGGTACCGGGTGAGAGTTCAAGGTGCACACTAATGGACATGCTGCTAGCAATGCTATTCTCTGGGAGCTCAGGACCTAGTGTGCTGTGTGGTGCTTTCTGTTGTTTGAGTGTGACCGCTGGTACAGTGGATGGAACAATAGGCAGTGAGGCATCTTGGCTGCTTCTATCACTATAACTTTTTACAGCAAGAAAAAAGATATACCAGTTGAATGTTGCTAGTGCCACTCCAACAATAATACAAAACATAAGAACAGTGAGTATACATAACTTTGCTTCACGGGCGCTATATTCGTGGGCGTCTTCTTCTTCTGAAGGATGGAACGGTGGATGGGAAGTCGTCGTCCTCATTTCGGGAGACCATGGGCATATCGCTTCCCTCTTTTAGTCCATTGGCTGTTGCTGCGCAGGTGCAGGATCGAAGCGGACGTCTCTCCTGTGGATCCATGCTTTTCTTTCGGCTATCCGGATGGCAGTTGGAGAAGAGTCAATCACCTCAAAGGGTCCGTCTAACTTAGGATCTTTCCAACGCCTGACGTGCCTCCGGATGAAGACCAGAGTTCCGGGGCGGATAGGTGGGAGCTCAGGATCGATGGGGCCCTTCTCCTTCCTTTTGGATACCTGGACAGAGAGGAACTGCGCAGCGCGGGTTAGTGTGCACAGGAAGTCATAAAGCTCAGCCTTAACAATCTCAGAGGATGACTCGCTATCAGTTTTGGGCCTGCTGGGAGGGACTGCTACATTTATGGATCGTCCGGTGACAAGTTGGTGGGGGGTAAGGTGGTGATCCGAACTCGGGGAATTTCTTAATGAGAAGAGGGCCAGTGGGAGACAGTAGAGCCACTTTTTACCAATGGTGGCGCTAATTTTGCTTATTTTGGTTTTGAGCATGCCGTTGAGGCGCTCACAAATGCCATTGCTTTGGGGGTGGTAAGCGGATGTCAGTTTGTGTCTGATGCCTAGCATTGTGGTGAGAGAGGAGAAGATGGCGTTTGAAAAATGGCTTCCGTTGTCAGTCCTGATGGCGGAAGGAATTCCATCAAATTCCTGCAGGATGAGGGCAAGCAAGCAGTCCTCATCCTGCTGGATCTCACAGCAGCGTTCGACTCTATCTCGCATGCCATCCTAATTAACCGAATGCGAGAGATTGGCGTGACAGACACAGCCTTGGCCTGGATCTCATCGTTTCTATCAAATAGGTCTCAGACTGTGTCCCTTGGACCCCACCTATCCTGCGAAAAATTCATCACATCTGGAGTGCCCCAGGGGTCCATATTGAGCCCTTTATTTTTTAACATCTACATGGCACCCCTCTTAGCTGTGATAGAATCACATGGGATTCTTGTCACGTCTTACGCTGACGACACTCAATTGGTCGTCACCATTGACAAACAGCGGACTGACGCAGATCTCCGGTTTAAAAACTGCCTCTCTGATGTCTTTGAGTGGTTAAATACTAACCATCTTAGATGCAACAGTGCTAAGACGGAAATCATCCCATTAGGTAAAAATCTTTCTTTTTGTCCGAAAGATTGGTGGCCCCTAGGACCAGAGGCCCCTCCAAGTGCAGTTCCATCAGCCAGAAACCTAGGCGTGCAATTCGATTCATCTCTTTCTTTCGATGACCACGTTAAGATTACTGCCGGTCGCTGCTTTGGACTAATAAAATCTCTGAATTTTTTTTTCGATTTCCTCCCAATTGCAGCCAGAAAGTCAGTCGCGGTAGCCCTCATACTCTCCCGACTTGACTACTGCAATGGCCTTATGGCCGGAGTGAAAAAATCTACTCTCAGAAAGCTGCAGAGCATCCAACATGCTGCAGCTAGACTGGTCTTACAACTCCCCAGAAGGTCATCAGCGTCTGCAGCCCTAAATTCGCTGCACTGGATGCCACTACATAAAAGAATCCTCTTTAAACTGCTCCTTACAGTTTTCAAAACCATGCAAAATACAGGGCCCCGCTACTTCGCAAATCGTTTCACGCGCTATAACCCCCCGCGCTGCTTGAGATCTTCTGGGACAAATCTGGTTCTAATCCCCAGATTCAAATATAAGACCAAGGGTGGGAAATCCTTCAATGTTCTGGCAGCCAAAGCCTGGAACAATTTACCTGTTAACCTCAGATCCACAGAAAATGAGAACAACTTTAGAAAACTTCTCAAGACATGGGTCTACCAACAACTAGACTCCTCTGTCCTGGCTGCCATTTAGCTTTTTCCTTTATCACACCCCACTCTTTCAGCTATTCTCCGCAGCTTGCCCAGCGCCATGATGCTCCCTCGGGAGCGAACGTTAGCGCTTTACAAATGCACATAAATATCAAATATCAATATCAAAGCGGGAGATGACGTCACGGAGCAGGAATGTGGCTGATGCTTTGGCATCGCAGTGGACGCATGGTCCAGCTTCGATCCACCGTGAGAAGGGGCATACTACCACAATGAGATATCGGTAATTTTGGCACCGATCAATCATGTCGACATAGTCGAGGTGGAGTTCTTTGAATGGGCCGGAAGGTTTAGGAATAGTGGAGGCGACAGTTTTGAGAGTTGGGTTTGGGGAATACTGTTGGCAGATGAGGCACTTATTAACAAAGAGCTGTATTAGTTCATAGGCATTGGGAATGAACCAGTCTGCTTGTAATGTGGTGGACATGTTATCTCGGGAGACATGTGCGGGAAGGTGAAGTTGATCCAGTGCCACCTGCAGTAAGGCTTGTGGCATGACAGGTTTTCCAGACATGGTCTGCCGGTAAATAAAATCAGCAGGGTCCTGCTGTACTCCCCTCTTTTTCCATAACTCTTTCTCTTGTTGTGGTGCACTTTCTTGTACCTCTCTGAGATGCAATTGGGCAATGAAATCGTATTGTTGTGTGTCGTCGAGTGGGTAGGAAGCATTCGGATCAATAGTGTCCTTGGTGGTGTTTGTGTCGTTGTTGTTGTCTGTCTGTGGTGTTAAGGGTACCCTGTCTTCATTTGTCTTTGTCTGCTCTGTTGGTGCTACAGCTTGGGCAAGTAAAATAGGGGCGTTGTATGGGTCATGCTCAGTGAAAGGTAGGGGGGGTCTGGCTGCAGCTTTGGCTGCCCAGTCTGCCAGAGCGTTGCCTCTGGACACAAAGTCTTGTCCATTCGTGTGAGCAGCACATTTGACAACGGCTACCTCTGTTGGAAGTGTCAGGGCTTCTATTAGTTCTTCCACCAACTGTTTGTGACATACTGGTGTTCCATCTGATTTGAGGAATCCGCGCCGTTTCCAGCGCAAGATGCTTGAGTGTGTCGTTGTTGTGACATATGCAGAGTCTGAGTATACAGTGATGCGGTCACCAGCCCCGTTGTTTAAAGCGGCAATTAGTGCCACTAGTTCAGCGGCTTGGGCGGAGTAGTGCAATGGCAATGTAATTTGTTGTACAATGTCTAGGGAGTCAGAGGATTCATGCTGCTGAGCCCTAACCACTGCGGCTCCTGTGTATCTGATCCCTGTTTCTTGGTCTATTGTGGAGGACCCATCTACAAAATATACAGTGCTGTGTGGCAGGGGGTCCTCTTTTGCTGCTCCTGATTCATCGGGACAATATGTGGCACAGTCATGGGTGTCATCATCTGATGCGGCAATGGGATGGGCAAAGAATGTGGCTGGGTTGACTGTGTGACATTTGACAACCTTCAGGGAGGGTAATGACAGTATGACTTCATAACCTGACCCTCTTTGTGTTGTCAATGTTGTTTTAGCTTTCTGAATTATGGCAAAGACAGCGTGCTCAGTGTACAGTGTCAGAGGGGATCCCATGACAATGGGTGTGCTTTTATCCACTGCAAAGGCTGCCGCAGCAAGAGCTTGCTCGCAGGGGTAATGACCTTTCATGACTGAATCTAGCATTCCGCTGAAGTAAGCAAGGGGCTTGTGGCCCATTGGGTATTTCTGAGTGAGGACGGCAGTCATGACCTGGCCATTGCAGTGGGTAAACAGGTAGAATTCTTTTGTGTAGTCAGGTGTGCCTAACACTGGTGCATTTGTTATTTCATCTTTGAGCTGCTTAAAGGATGCTGTCATTTCAGGTGTCCAGTCTATTTTGTTGCGTCTGTCTTTGGCTGCTTTAACTGCTTTCAGCAAAGGGGCAGTTATTGTGGAAAAGTCAAAGACCCACTGGCGGACATAGTTCACTAATCCTAGGAACTTTTGCATGTCTTTGACAGTTTGGGGCTCTGGTGTCCCTTTGATGGCTTCAACTCGGTCTGGCGTGACCCGTCTCCCTGATGCTGATATTAACTGGCCTAGGTATTGTACCTCTGTTTGGCAGTACTGAAGTTTGTTTTTGTCCACCTTATAGCCTCTGTGAGCTAGTGTGGTGAGCAGAGAGACTGTGTCAGTTCTGCACTGGCATTCTGTAGTGCTGCAGAGCAAAATATCATCGACATACTGCAGTAAGGTGCTGTGACATTGGAAGTTCGATAAGTCCTCTTTGACGACTCTGTTGAACACGCTCGGAGACTCACAGTACCCTTGAGGGAGACGCCGGTAAGTCATTTGCACCCCGCCGAATAAGAAAGCCAATAGGTACTGACTGTCTGGGTGAAGGGGGACGCTGAAAAACGCATTTTTCAGGTCAATCACTGAAAAGTATTGTGCATTCGGGGGAACATTGGTGAGGATGACCGAAGGGTCTGGGACAATGGGAAATTCTGGTACCACTATGTTATTTATTGGGCGCAAATCATGAACTAGGCGCCACTGATTGGTCTTGCCCTTGCGCACAGGAAAAAGGCAGGTGTTAACTGGAGATACACAGGGGTATATGACTCCTTGATCTAGCAGGGCTTGTATTGTTGGGGCAATGCCTTCCTCTGCTTCCTTGGAAAGTGGGTACTGTTTTATTCTGGGTAGAATCGCGCCTTGTTTCAGTGTTATCTTAAAAGGAGTAGCAGAACGGATGAGGCCCACATCATTGGGACCAGTGGTCCACAGGTGTGGCGGGACTTGAGCTAAGTCAGCTTCACGCACTGAGTCATATTTCTGCGGGGCAGTGGGCGTTCTTTTTTCCACTGTCACCGATAGAGGTACCTCATCCATATAGACAATCTCTGTTATTGGATGGTTGTCAGGATCACCAAAGAGCTGTTCATCTGAAATGTCCGGGCTCGATGAAAATGACAGAGGCCCAGGAGCGCATATTGTCTCCTGCTATGAATGCCCCGTATGTAGGTGTAATGTGAAGAGCATGTATGCCTAGGATCATGCTTTTGTCCCATATCTGAAAGTGCTGGGACTCCGGGCGAAAGAGAAATTCCCTCGGGAGCTGGACAGTGCGCTGGTGCAGTTCAGGTGTGTTGGCTACAATGATGTGTACTGCGGTGGAGAACGCTTGTTCATCCACAGGGCGAGCCTTCATTTGATCTGTCAGGGAAGATTGAGCAGTGAGTGCCATCATTCTTGCTAAGGGTGTGCCTGGTATAGAGCAAACCATTGTTCCATTCTCATGGAAGTGAATGGTCATGTTTAGTTTTGCCATTAGGTCTCTCCCTAAAAGGTTGACCGGAGAGTGTAGTGAATAAAGCAGTGGTTGCTCCAGCACCCGGTCTCCTATTTGCAGGGGTACTGGCTTTGTAAAGGGGACCCTTGCTATTGCCCCAGAGAATCCATGTGTGTCCGCTACTTGATCAGAAATAGGCAGGTGTCCGCCTGTAATGCAGGAGTACGTGGCGCCTGTGTCAATGAGGAAGCTGTATGTTTTGTTATTTATCGTGACCAGGACGGTGGGGTCATCTTCACCGCTCATGATGCATGATAAAACTGGGCACACAAGAGTTGTCTGTGGGCTGTCCTAGCGTGAGTATTGCTGGATGGTGCCTTGTGCAAATGGATTATTGGAGGTGACTACCACACCACCTGGGGGTGGGGCAGTCTGGGCTTGGGGCATCACTTGGTATGAGGATGTCTGTTGCTGCAGTTGCATGGGAACTTGCATCATTGTGGATGGCTGTAGAGCTTGGGTCATTACGGGTGTCTGGAGCTGTGCTAGTTGCATGTTCTGCTGTGGTGCTTGTTGGGCACAAGCATACACCATCTGGGGTGCCTGTGCATACATTTGTTGCTGTGGTTGTAACTGCAGGGGTGCTGGCTGGGCGGGACCCATAACTTGTTGGCCTTGGTCCCGAATCCTAGAGCGACACTCTCTTTGGAGGTGTCCCACTTTGTGACAATAGAAGCAGGTACGTTGGCCTGACTGTTGTTGGGCCCTTTGCTGTCCATTGCCCCTTCCCTGCATCCCGGTATTTCAATTGTTGTTGTAATACTGATGTTGGTCATTACTGTAGGCAGGTTGTGGTGCTAGATACTGCACCGGGGGCTGTTGTTGGATGTACTGCACTATGGGCTGCTGCTGGGCTTGCACATACTGTACTGTCTGTTGTGGTGGAGTCTGCACATACTGTATGGCTGGCTGTGGTGAAGTCTGTACGTACTGTATGGCTGGTTGTGTTTGTGTCGGCTGTGCCTGCGCATATTGTATGGCAGGCTGCTGCACTTGCTGCGGGGTGGACTGGGTATTGCTGGCGAGCACATTTCGAGCGTCCTGTGGGAAGGTGGTGACAGCTGTCATTTGGCTGACTGGTGCCGCCAGCATGAGATTGTCCACTGTATCCTTTTTCCTATTAAGCTTCTGCTGTACTAGCTTTGCAGCTGCATTTTCAATGGCTAATTGTCTATTTTTTTCCTGTTCTATTTTCTTTTTGCAGAAATGTATGATGTGGTCCTGTATCTCAGGCCATGGTTTTGCTTCCATGGCTACTACCCCATCTAATTTCTCCTGCACATCGTCTGGCAATCCCCTCTTAACCATGTGATAAAAAAGCCTGCTATTTCCTCCAGTTGTATTCCAGGAGTCACCTAGCTCTTGATGCCATTTTTCTTTCATTCTAGAAATGAAATTAATAGGGTCCTCATTTGTTTGCATAG
This sequence comes from Lissotriton vulgaris, assembly GCF_964263255.1. Taxonomy (NCBI): domain Eukaryota; kingdom Metazoa; phylum Chordata; class Amphibia; order Caudata; family Salamandridae; genus Lissotriton; species Lissotriton vulgaris. Next base: position 1,615,520,659 of record NC_141687.1, on the reverse strand, counting down.
TCAGAGACATGAGAGACCCAATGTCGGGAACATCAGGGTATTTTAATCTCAACTTAGTCCAGACTGCCGCCCTTATTTTATCAAATGGTTCCCCATCATATTTTGTCTCGTTCATTGTTATTAATCCTCTACTGATACTTGTGAAAATTTCTTCTGCTTCCCCTCCCATGATGGATATAAGCAGGCTTTTCATGTCTCCAACCCCTGGTTTGGTGCCTGTGGTATTCTTCTCTAAGGCCACTATCCATTTGCTGGCCCCCTCCGTGAGGGGCGGAAGGTTCTTTTTAATGGCTTCCTTCTCTGCATAAGACCAGCAGTTATATATGGCGGGGGCCCCTGGTGTTTTGTATATCAGCGGCATCTGGCGGCTAATCCCTACACCTGGATACTTCGGTCTTGTGGTGTCATATCTTATAGCATATTTCTGCCAAATTTCGAGACTGGCTCGCATATAGTCATAATCCCAGTCTTCATCCCCTACACCCTCCAGGATACACTCTACAGCTGTGGCCATATAATGTGGTTCGAAGGACCCTTCCCTTGGCCAGGGGATCATCTGCGGGGCCAGGGATTCCGTCCATCCGGCCAGATTGTCTGTGAAGGGGATGACAGCGAAATCAGAATTCTCTCCTATTTCCACTATTTGGTTGGGAGTTAGGTCATTGTCTCGCAGGGCACATGGCCTGCTGAAGAACATGCCCTTGCCTGTTGTAGCTCGAGTGGTTCGCATGGCGGCGGTGCCAGTGACCTTGTAATTGACGTGCGCGTCAGTGCCAGGGGCATCGTATAGGTTGTATAAGATGTCCTCTGGTCTTCCGTGCGTTCCTAACACTGCAAGTCTTTCTACCTCTGTTGTCCTTTTCTTCTTTTTCCTCTCTGGACCCCCTGTGTTTGGTACTTCCTGACCTTCAAAGAATGGGTTTGTTGGTTGTTTTGTCAAGTTTGGGGCGCGTGACCAGCTGGAGGAGTCTATCATGGCTGTGGCGGATGGTTGTGCTAACGGATCCGCCACAGAAACAGGGTGCCGAGATGGTGTGCCCGGGGGTGTGAAATGGACCTGTGTTCGGCCAGTAGGTGTGCGTGTATGGTCTGGTGCAGCTGCCTGACGGCAAGGGGAGGGGGTCCGATGGCACAGTACTTCCGTCAGCCCTCCATCGTCTCTTACCTCTCGAAAAGGATCTGCTCTTGGCATGGGTGTGGATGGGAAGTGGTCAGTGTGCTGTTGAGTATGGCATAGGTCCTCATTCCCTTCAGTATGTTCAAAAACGTCTGAGTATTCAAGGGGCTGCGGTGAGGTATTTTTTGTATGCTGGGCGAGTGGTGTTTTTGGAGGGGTAAGCCGGAGGGAGTCTGAGAATCTGTCGCTTATTTCTTCTAACTTACATGAAGTGCATCGGAGTAGCTGAGTTATTTCTTCATGCTCGCTGGAGGATCGGTCTGCTCTAGCATTCCCTTTGGGACTGCACTCTAAACTTTTGTTGAGTTCGGAGGCCGGTCTCCATGCGTCATAGTGGACTACATAGGGTGCCGGCTGCCCTTGTAACTCTCTATCCTTATTCTGTTGGTGAATTGAGGAAAATGTCATTAGTGATTCGCCTGTGCTTGTACCGCCGAATGGTATGCGGTCTTGTGAGGTGGGCCCTTGTTCCTGGGGTGGTGGAGCAATGGTCTCGCGGAGGCTGTTGAGATCATAGTAGTGCGGGAGTGCATGGCGAGAGGAGTGGTGTGATGACGTGTGGGAGCTATTTGATGATGCTATGGACACGTTGTCTGCATTGTCCTCGTCTTCCTCACCAGGTGGGACTACGATGGAGGTGGGATTCAGTTGTAGTGAAAACTGCGCATTTATTTGTCCTGGCAATCCGGGCACTGTGGCGTGCAGTGTTGGGCTGCCACCGGTGACATGAGTTACATGTAGGGGGCTGGCTGGGGCTGGCATTGTGGGGGGTACGGTGGCCGGCACTGTGACGGGTGTCAGTTGGCCACTGCTGGTGCCGGGTGGCGGCGATGAGGCATTACTACCTTCACCACTGGGTTGAGGACATTCGAGTGTGGGAAAAAGGTCACTTGGGAGTTGACCGTATCCGACAGTTGGTAAGTCATTAGTTGTGCTCTGTAGATCTAGTTCTTTGTTCTTTGCAGATCCTATGGCAGGGTACATGCCATTGGCCTGATATGGTGGGGGCGCAGAAGGTGCAGTGGGCAGGGTGGCAGGATGTTCTTGCGGGTTTTCCTTAAAAATACGCCAGAGAGCTAAGGTTTCTTTCCTTTTTTGTAATTTGGCTCCAGAATATTTGGTGTTTAGGAACGTGGTGGCGTGCTCGAGAGTATTTACGTCAAAGGAACCTTCGGAGGGCCACGGATAATCCATATTCCATGTTAATTTGTGAAGCTCCCTACAGTGTTTGAGTATGCGTTTTTCTTGGGCACTGAACGTTTTCAGGACATGTTGGAGTGGTGTTGCCATGACAAGATATTTGTGGGCCCGCAAGGCAGGGGCTTTAATGCGGGGTATTGGCCACGCTTCTCTAGAGATCAGGCACGAGTTCTTCTGCTACCCCTGCTAGGGCGTGTCCATAAACCTCCTTTTGCAACTCCCTATTTTGTGTGGGGGTGCAGCCAAGGAACTGGAGTTGGCCGCCAAAGCAGGCGTCTGCTATCTGAGACTGGAGTGGGTGTCTGGGGAAGAATCCTGACAGGATTGCTGGTGCTTCCAAATTTGCAAGGTGCACAATAAAATATATATGATAGCCGTAAGGTGTCTTATACACGGTGGGATTCTGTATCCTATTCATGAGGTTATTTAGTGCCTATATGGTCGCTGCAAACCTGTGTGGGATACCGTCTGATGTATGTATGAGAGACTGAGAAACCCTGCCTGGGTGTGTTTCACCTAGTCGTTGTGAGGGCTGGGGTCTGTGGACTGTGAGGTTTGTGCAGGGCTATAGTCGTGAGGAGGCAGGTCTCTGATGAGCTCTTCTACTTCAGTACAGACAATGCGGTAGAGTATGAATCTTAAATCTATTTCGTCAGGTCCCCTGTATTTTCCCTCTGGGGAGAAGTCAGGGAATTCAAGATTGTGACGGGCAAAGGCGTTGCGGATTTTACTTTGCAGTGGGTTCCGTGGCCAGGATGACGTGAATAAAGTGGGGAGTTCTAGGCCTGGGGATAATAGGCGGACCCGTATGTAGATCCACTCTGGTGTTTTCTGCACTGATGTGCCGAATATTCGTTTATCGTATACTGCCTGAAGAGCCTGCATGGGGCTTGTTTCCTATGAGTTATAGGCAGGTGATGCAAAAGTGTAGTGAGAGCTACTATAATCCTTTGCTATAGGGTCGGTGGTGCGTGGAACTGTTTGTGTGGGAGAGCCTTTACTACAGGCTCGGCGGGGCGGGAAAATGCTGGTGCAAGAGATAGAGTGACTTGACGAGGGTAGGCGTAGTCAATATTGGGTGCCTGAAATATTGAGAGAAGAACAGTGCTACTGAGAGGTGTAACGTGGACGAAGCAAGAGGGGTGGCCGTCAGAAATGCCTACAACGTTGTTGTTGATCAGGAATATTGTGATATGGTCAGTGGTATGCTCACTCATCCCTCTTATGTGAGGTTGGAGCAGTGAGATGGGTTCTGCGGGTGTGGCAGAATGCAGGGCCCACAGCAAGTTATGACTAATCGGACAGTAGTGCTCTCAGAAGGGGTGATGTATCTTCTTGGAACTGTGGGTGATAGGAGTAGGAGTCGGAGGCGGATGGCGGGGGTAAGTCTGGACCGGTCTCTACTGGCGATGGGATGCACACTATTTCAGATGCAGCACCTGACTGTATGGAGTCAACTGAAGGCTCGTCGTCAGTGATGAGAATGGGTGAGGCAGCAGGGTAATTAGGGTATTCTAGGTATTCCAGGGGAAGAGAGTGGAGGACAGACAGGGTGCAAGAGTCAGAGGCGTGTTCTGTATACAGCAGCTGAGGGACCGTAGTGTCTGGAGATGGTGGGGTAAGAGACAAGGCTGGGAGGCTATCCAGAGATTGAGCCGAGATGTTAAGCTGGGTGCCTGGCGTAAAATCAGCGCCTAAAAGTGTCCAGGCGCCTGCTAGTATGGTGCGGTAGTCGTCAGTAAGGAGAGTGAATTCGTTAGTAGCAGAATTGTGGATGATGTCAGGTCTGCCGTGAAAGAACTGAATAGTAAAATGTTGAATAAGTGGGGGGCTGCTGGACATTACGAAAAGAAGGTGTAAGGCATGCCACGTCTAGGCGAGGGATATCGGGAGGCAGGGGAGGATGAATGATATTCCCCCCTATTGGCAATCAAGTTGCTAAGCAAGTGATTGGCACAAAGTGGGAGTACTTCGTACTTCCTTGGAAGAAAAGAATGGTACAGCAGGGGGCACTGGGGCGGGGGACGAGGAAATGGGCACCAAGGACGAGGAAATGGGCACCAAGGAGGCGTGCGGGGAAGGGGCTACCTATGAGGCGTGTGATACCCCTAAGCGAAGGAGTGAGAGGAGAGTGGGAACAGTGGGTCATAGGGGAGGGAATAATCACAAAGCACAGCTGCTACTGACACAAAGCACATGGATGGAACAGCACATGTGAACAAAACATGAAATGGAGAGGGTCAATAATCTGGTCAATAATCAATAGTAAATAGTCAGCAACATAATGACAGAACAAAAAATACTTAAGACATACAGAGGATGCATCCTGAAATAAAAACGATGTAGAAGAACAGATCAATCACCAAGATATAAAAGAACGATCTGGATAGGAAATCTCACTACTTGAAGACCAGATCAATTACCAAGATATGAAATGTCACTATTTGACAATGCGATCAATGACCTGAAGATATCCACGGGCTGGATATGAAAGTTCAGTAAGTGAAGAACAGAGATGGAGATGAAATTTTAGTAATTGAAGAACAGAGATGTAATAACTAAGAACAGTAATGTCAGAAGTACGAACAGCGAGCAGAGAATTCAGACGTACCAGAGCTGGCAAAGGAAGGAGTGGAGTATTTTGTGAGCGAAATAATGAACGTCACCAATGTAGAGATGCAATGGCAGGAGAGCGAGAGAGAGACAGTGTAAAATAATGTCATCAGCAGTGTAAACACAGGCAGGGCCAGTGGTGTGATAAATGTTACGAGGAGGGAGGGAAAGAACAGAGTGGAGTGTATGAAAGAGGTAGCTATGGATAGGGAGAGAGAGGAGTGTTGAAGTGGCAGTGACAGAAAGAATGAAGGAGGAGCACGGAAGAGGAGAAAAGAGGAAAGCGTGAGAAAGTGTGCAGAGTTAAATGTTACGGACGGGCGGGGGCTCGGTGGAGCTGTGAGGCAAAGTGGTGCTGCTGTGCCAGGGGAGGAAGTGAGCCGGCGATGTGCTGTATGAACCACAGATAGCACAGAGCAGTTCCTCTTGCCGCTGGTGCGATGGGCAGGAGGTCCGTGGGCGTTGGCTGGGTGGCTGTAGAAGCGGTAGGGAAATGTACAATAATACAGCCAGACCGTGTAAAAATAGGTCTGGAGGAAAGTAAAGCGAAGGCAGAGACCTCATTGAAGAGAAGTGGAGAGGCAGAGACATACACCGACAGATCAGCTGAGAAGTGGAGGGAAGGGAGGGGTGGGGGGGAGTCGAAGCCGATGAAGAAGCAGAAGTAGAAAGGGCACAGTATGTAGTGAATTGAATAGGATAAAAGAGAAAGGTATTGATGGCATGATGATGAAAAAAAGAAAGCAGACAGTTTAGTATTTTCGCAAAGGACTGAAGAGAATTGTAAAGGACTGAAGAGAAGTAGCCAGTGGTAAAGGTAGGTGGCAAGGAGCCCAGAGTGTAATAAGTCAGTGTCAAACGACCCCCAGTGGAGAACCTAGAACCTCCGACCCTGGATAATCCCAGGGAACACCCAGCTCCCAAGACTCGAACTGGGAGAGGGATCACAAACCTGCCCACACAAAAGGGGCAGGGTGGGACTTGAACCCGAGTCAGGACCTGCAATGTCCGTACCACACCCAGCTCACAGACTTAAACTGTCGAGAGGGATCATAAACCTGGGGGTAGTTGACAGCAAAAAGTAACCACAAAGTCGTTCTCCTCGGACTGGAACCGACAGAGAGAGAAGTGTCTGACACCGACAAACCACAAACCACAACAGCAATTGTTAAGAACAGATATGTGTAAAATGAGGCACAGAACCATTGACATGAAAATCGTAATGAGAGGTTGGAAAATGTGACCACTGAGGGACACAGAGGGTTCTTGGATCGTGACCATGTGCAATTCTGTGTGGGGGGGGGGGGGGGGGTCAGGAGTCTAGCCCAGAACCAGGCACACGGGGCCCGCACACAGCCAAGTAGCTAACACCGGGACTCAAGGGGGAAAAAATAAAATGTTCCTTGACTCACCAATGGTATGCAAGAGGCTGCGGCGGAGGCACCCAAGGCGGCTCGTGGAAGACCACCGAATTCCTCCTCAGAATGGATCAGGCAGGTACGATGACGTTGGGCGCCACGTGTGAAAGGGAAAAATCTTGACCCTTTCGGTCAGTGGTCACCACCTTTAGGTGTGGCTAAAATTCGCACATCACCAACACAGCATTTCACTGAGTGAGAGAAGGAATACAAATGTAAGATACCAGACGTTCAAATTGGAGTGGCACTTTATTTTCAATTAACAAACAGAGAACTAAATGCATATCAATTCAAGCAACAATGTAATTTTCTAAATATGACCCAGACTTCGACCTGTCTGGTATGAATGCTGGATGACTAATGCTCAAAATATCTCAAAGTAATACTGGAATGAAATGTATTTAAAAAGAACACTAACACAGATGATCAAAGGTCCTACACTACTGAGTACAAGAATATAGAGCCCAACTGTCTATGGGCCAACCATCTAAAACAGGTCCATTGTCATAGATTGCACATTTCTATCAGAGCCCTGAATGATGAGGGCAGGGTAAAGAAGGCGCAAGTAGAATTAGCTAAAATAGAACATTTTGCTATTAATTCAGTGTCTGGTAATAGCTGGGAGTGAGACCAGTCACCTATGTTAAAAGAGCCTACCATACAGGAATCTATCCATGAAGAGAGATAGTTGAAGGGTCAGAGATCTAGAGAGAGAGAGAGAGATGGGCTATCTGCCCTGGGAGATCCACAACCTGAGTGAGGCGTCGGCGTCCCAAGTCAGATAGTCTTCGGCTAGCCGAGAAAACAGACCACGCTCATGCCAAGCATCCGCAGGAAAGTTCTGACTTCAGATTTGACGGTTGGGTCTTGTTATACCTCAAATTGAGGAACTACGGTTCTCTGGTGACACTAGCCTACGCCTTATTCTGTGCAGGCGGTTTGACCACAAGTGTTCCAGGACACCGGAAGGACATCTGTACAGAACATTTTGCTTTGGACACTTCTGAACAGTGAACATTTTGTTTTTCTAAAAGGGACAGGGTGTCACGTACATTTCTAAACAGAGACAGTTGGCCACGTACATTTCTTCATATCGGCACGTGCTAGACCTTATGATAGGAGCAGAGTATTGCCAGAGGTTGCTGTTTGTACTTGAGCAAGCTATGTTTCAAAAAATAATACTTTTAGCAATGTTTTCAGGAAGCTATACCACGTGTACCAGGGTGAGTGTGTGTGTGTGGGTGGGTGGGTGTGGGTGTTGGTCTGGGAGCTGACAGTGGAGCTAACTAATCTTTGAAGGCCTAATTTTACCTTGTTCAGTTCAATGCACAGAAACGTGTGTTTTTAAGCCTTAAGCATAGTGGGCCCTGGGGCCTTTATTTACTAATGGAGAAAGCTAGTTATTTTAGCATGTTTTCAGATTTCTATCACGCAGGGCCTACATCAGGCCTTCATGTTACCAAGGCTGTTAGAACTCTCCTTTCTGGTGATGTTAGATGGTAGAACGGGACCCTCCATCACCACATACAGTAATACAGTGAAAGCTCTATTAATGGACACCACACCAGTTTAGAAAAATAAGTAATCTTTATTTAAATCCAAAACAAGACTAAACGACAAAAATCCATGATACAGTATCAAAAATATCTTTTAAAATAAGTTATTCACTTAAAAAAAAGGTTCTAGCAGTAATTACTCCACCTGGAGTTATTACGATGTCGTGACAGATGAAAATCCCAAAGAACGGCACTGACTGTGAGGTGCGAGGTATCGGGCCCGGAGTCAAGCAGACTCACAAAGGACAGTACTTTGGAATTGATGAAAGCAAAAACAGTGCATTGCGTCTGGTAGGTGATTCTTCGTTGGCGCCTGCGGTGTTGGTTCTGTACAACCCCAGAAGAGGTGATGCCTCTGTTCCTTACTGCAAACAAAAGGAGATGGACGGAGCGCTGAAACTTTTCAGATACTCACCCCCAGTCACAGATCTGGGTTGAATCCATCATCATTCTTTAGCTCACTTCTCCATCTCAGTTCAGACCCAACTATATGGAAATCAGTCTTGACCCTGTGCCTCATTTGAACAGTCCAGCCCGAACTGCCAAGCCAGGTCTTCCCTGAACCAGAAACAAGCATCCTGAGACCGTTTCTGGGTAAGACCTTTCATCAGCCAGGCTACCTTGAATCCAGTGGCAAAGTGAGCAAGGGACCCACGTCTGGGCATACCCTGCCGACTTAGGGCGGTCAAAGCAAACAAAAGCAGATGATGGACGGAGCGCTGCACAATGGATTTAGGCCCAGATCTCTGTACTGGGGTGAATGTATGACATCGTTCTGCATTTTATCCATTAATTGTTCTTTTTGCATTTGTCACCCCGAGTGGGATGGGTATGCCCAGACGGGGGTCTTGTGCGCTCCATGCCACTGGAGTCAAACTATCCTGGCTGATGAAGGCTGAAAGCCCAAAATTGGTCCTAGGATGCTTGTATCTATTCCAGGGAGGACCTGGCCTGGCAGATCGGGCTGGACTGTTCCCATTGGGCGCAGGGTCAAGACTGATTTGCACATGGCTGGGTTCAAACTAGAATGGCATGCTGAGCAAAAAAATCTATGGATTTAGGCCCAGATCTCTGTACTGGGGTGAATGTGTGACATTGTACTGCATTCTGTCCATCAATTGTTCTTTTTGCATCTGTTCCTTACTGCAGCGCAGGGGAGGTGAAACGTCTGTTCCTTACTGTGTCAGGGAGGAGACGTCACGAATGGCGACGAGGCGTTGGTTCCTTACAACGGTACGATGTCGATTGATTTGGGAGTCACCAACGTCGAGGATAGGCTCCGCGTTGATGAAGCACCGGCGTCGATGAAGTCGGGGCTGCGGTGTGAGTCAGGACAGTGCGTCGTGGATGTCACAAATAGTGTCCACGGCTCCGGTGCAGGCAGCGGCCTTGATAATTGCTTTAGAGTAGATGTGTCATGGAAATAGCGAGTGTCAGGCCTACGGTGAAAGTCAGGCGGTGCGTCGTGCTCTTCACGAGCGGTGCATAGGGCTTCGGTGCAGGTTACACCGTCGCTCGCCGGCATTGCAATTTCCTTCTGTAGCAGCTGAAACAGCAGTTCCAGATGCAGAGAGACAGAAGGGATGACGTCTTTGTGTCCCTGAAACTTCAGAACAGGAGGCAAGCTCAGTTTCAATCCCTTGGAGATCTTCTTCAAGATGACAAAGCAAACAGCAAAGTCCTTTTCTCCTTTACTTGGTAGCAAGCAGCCATTGCAGGCCAACCCCAGACAGGAAACAGCACAGGGGCAGTATTCCTCTCAACTTCTCTGGCTCTTCTCCTTGGCAAAGGTTTTTCTTGATTCCCAGAAGTGATCTAAAGGTTTGGGGTCTGGGTCCCACTTTTTACACACACAAATCCTTTGTTCTCTGAAGGCAGAGTGTGTCTGTACCTGGCCAAAACCAGTTCTGTCCTCACTGGTGCAGCTTCCTGGCAGGAGGTGGAGACAGCATTGTTGAAGGCAGACCAGGCCCATTCAGGTGAAAAGGAAATCTCCTCCCCCTACTCTAAATGTAGCCCAGGTCCATCCAGCCCAGCCCTGACTAATCAGGCTTCTGGAGCCACAGCCACGCTCCAGCCCCGGTCATCCAAAAGGCAGACATGCAATACACAAACCTAGCTGATGCACACTAGATGGTTAGGCAAGAAAATACCTACTTTCTAAAAGTGGTATTTTCAAACACAGAATGAAAAAGTCAGCCGCACTAAAAGATGCACTTTAACATTCTGAGTTCAGGCATACTAAACTTTATTATTTCTACCATGTTCCTAGGGCCAGTTATGTTTATAAGATGTTATAAACAAACTCCCCATTCTGCCCTATGGGAACAGGTAGCCTTGCAATAGTGAAAAACGAAATTGGCCGGAATTCCTTTTCAGGACATGCCACAGGGCATGTCCTACCTTTCACATACAATGCACCCTGCCCACAGGGGCACCTTGGGCCTACCTTAGGTGTGAGTAACATGTAGAAAAGGGAAGGTTTAGGGACTGGCAAGTGTATGCACTTGCCAAGTCGACATGGCAGTACCAGACTGCACACAGGCTCTGCAATGGCAGGCCAAAGTGACATTTTACAGGCTGCTTCTGTGGGTGGCACAATCAGTGCTGCAGCCCACTAGCAGTATTCGATTTAAAGGCCCTGGGAACATACAGTGCACTATTCTAGGGCCTGACAAGTAAATCAAATATGCCAATCATGGAATCACTAATTTCATAACCACAATTTACACAGATAGCATATGCACTTTAGCACTGGTCAGCAGTGGTAAAGTGCCCAGAGTCATACAATCAACAAAAACAGGTCAGATACAATACAGGAGGAAGGGAAAAAGTTCCAGGATGACCTTGTAAAAAGGGCCAAGAAAAACACCATTGCAATGCATTTATCCCTCAGGAGTGATTTGAAAGCTTCCCAGTTGATTTGGGGAGCTGTCTCACCTGGAACGTTCATCTGAAATGACTCCTTGATCACCACCCTCAGCTCATCCCTAAGCACTCTGTCCCGTGTCCATGAGACTGGGAAATACCATCTTGAGGGCCCCTGTAGTCCCCCCAACCCCAGTGTAGCCACACGGCGACAGGACTGTGGTGTGACAGAGATATGGGGAAAATCTTGGCTCCTTGGAGAATTCCCCGTAACTTCTGGGACAGGAAAATGTAGTCCAACGGAGAGTAAGTCTGGTGGACGTGTGAGAAACATGTATAGTTTTTTTGTGGTCGCGCAGAGAGCCCTTCAAGCGTCCTTGAAACCCAGGTCCTGAAATGTATGCTTCAATGTGGTGGGAAAACTCCAGCCTGCCGATCTATCGGGGTAGGTGCCATCGTCTGTTGGGTGCCAGGTAAGGTTTAAGTCCCCCATCAGAATTATCTGGCCTTCGGCTAAACTACCCATCAGATCTAGTAATGACCGCACAAACGCTGCTTGGCCAGTATTTGGGACATAGCCGAAACAAAGGTGACTCGCCTCCCTTTGAGTTTCCCTTTTCCCATGACCACCCGCCCCTCCCTGTCCATCTTTATCCCCTCTGGTTGGAATTTGGTGTTGGTATGGAACATTAAAGCCACCAGTTATGTTTTGTTTAGACAGATGATCTACATATCCGTGAGCAGCTTTTGTGCCTGAGCCTCATATCTGCCGCTCTCTTAATGTGTCTCCTGAAGAGCCACTACCTCAAATTGGTGATCCAGCAGGTACTTTTGTTGAAATCTCTTTAATTGATTTTGTACGTAATCAAAAGGAAGAACATTAACAATCACCAGGTAGTAAGCAATAAGAGGCAGATCTTAGCAGGCAAGATACAGTGTATATATTGTTAGTCCACAGTAGTAAGGCTATAAGATATGATGCACAGAACATAGCCATAGGATACAGCTTAAAAGATCAGTTGAATTCTGCATAATAGAAGGTATACTAGAGACCCCCACCCTATGTTGTAACAACTGTATGAATCAAACAGACACGGTTGTCATGGATACCTGTGGCTAAGCTATTCTGAACTAACACAGTCGCATCCCCTACAGACCTATAAGGGGTAGAAGGTGCTGAGTACTAAAAACTACCAAACAATAGGAGACCCCTAAGGAGTGAGTATACTAAACGTGTAAATGCCCCAAGATAACACTATTAACTACCCCAGTAAGGGTAACCCAGCTTTGGGTTAAGAGTGAAAGCCCTAGTAGACTGTAACATCTCATTAAGGTCTGTCCAGACTTGGCCCCGTCCGGCTACAAGCATCTTACCAAGGACCAACAGCTAATAAAGTTGCCAAATACTGCCAGCACCTAAAGGTCAGGGGGATGTCCCCCAGTTCTGCTGGCCTGTGAAGAAATGAGGAAAACAAAGAACAGAACCCCAATACCCAAAGACTTAAAGGGAGAAAAATGAGAAAAAGAAAAGAAAGAGAAGATAAGGAGGGAAGAGAGGACTGTGCAGCGTCTCCTTGGTGTAGAGAAACCCTAGCAAAGGGTGAGCAGGTTCCCTGGACATGGGGCTATATTCAGTCTCTTCAGAGGAAAGGGGAGGGTTCTCCCTGTGGAAGTAAGGGGTCAGCAAAGAGTTGAGGGCTCTCAAGCGAGGAGGAACTGATTGGGCAATGTTGCAGTTAAGAGAGGTGTGAGACATGGGGCTGCCAAGTGTGCCTGAATTTAGCATCAATTCGGGTTAGTCTAGGAGAGAAGGGCTCCATCGCCATAACATGCTATGGAAGAGTGAGACATACCGAGGACAGGGGGGTAAAAGCCTTCTTCCAATGAAGCGCTATAACCGGTTTCGCTTCAGTAAGCATGTAAAAGATCAATCGCCAGTCTGAGTGTGTCATGGCTGTAAGGGACCTCGGACGGAGTCCTAGAATCATTATCGCAGGGTCACTCGTTATAGGAAACCCCACCACCTTAGCGATTTAGGCAAGCCAGAGTCGAAGTGTATAGCCAGGTTGTCTTCGTCCCGGTTAACCCTCAAAGTTTGCACCCATGACGGCATGTCTCGCACCTCAGATCCTGCCCCATCTCAGATCTCGGTCATTAAATCTAGCATGTGGCTGATTAGCTGCACCTCTTCGTCTTGGTCCAAGTCTTAGTTTGGCGTCCCTTAGAAACCGCTCTCCACAATATTGCTGTTGGTCGAGTCACCTCCCCTGCTCTTTCTGCCGAGCTGGAGGCTTCCTCCTCAGGTTCGGCAGGCCCAAGATCTCCAGCCCTTCCTTAGGCTCGGTGACATGACGTTGTTTGTTCTGGTATTCGAATGAGAGCCCAAATGGGTTATGTCCAACGGTATATAACCTGGTTTGCTCGCAGTTTTTCTGTGAGTGTCCTGAAGGCTTGACGTCGTTGAAGGGTCAACATATACAAAAAAGACCTAGACCTTGTAGGCGCTTATAAACTTCATCCTTCTATTAAGGGAATACCAATTATTGCAATGTTGTTGCAAAAAATAACTCCCCTATCATTAGTTATTGGGGTAGTCGGTATAGCCCTGGATAGTGCCTCTTTTAACAATCGCCCGTTCCCAGAATAATAAAATTCAGTTGTGAGACAACACACATATACACTTTAGTGTCAAACCGTGATACGTAAATGATAAAAAAAGTGAGTGAGAGCGAGAAGGCACCTCACGGGCGTACCACCAACCGGAACCTGGCAGGTACTCACCAGGATTGCCCTGTTCTCATCATTGGCGCCTTCAAGCTCGGAAAAGAATAATGTGTCCAAAAAACCACAAGAAAGTTGTGTAAGAATATGCAGTGAAAAGAGGTCGAAAATAACCTACCTAGAGTTAAACAACATGTAAAAACACATCACACAACAACACAGATATACTTTGTTATCACCTTGTCACCAAGTGTCATTTGGGTTGCTTCATGAATGTTTTCATGTACAGTGCTGCTTTTTAACTGTGCTTTCCAGTTTCAACAAGTTGGTGATTAATAACCATCTCACAAATGTATTGAGACTCCTTGTGGTTCTTTCTTTGTAATACTTACTGTATGCATTTTTCCAACTGTCTTTGACATTGATACCTATTGGGACACTGTACCCTATATATCCTCTATACCCAGTCCCAGTTTGGTCTATGGGTTTCACTCCTGTTCTCTTTCACGTGTCTCCGATGGCGGGCATCTTGGGGTCAGGCAAGTAATGATTGCCCCTGTTTCTCTGTATGCTCGGCCCTCTTCACAACTCCCAAGGTCTTTCAGGGTGCCCCCTAGTGCCCCTCTTTCCCTCAAAGGACCCCTGGGGAGCCCCCTGTGCTATCCCCCACATGGGGGGTATAGTCTGCCATTTTGGAGTCAGGCGGGGAAGGTAAGAACCTCTCCTCCCGCGATGTGGCTTAGTTTCTTGGGGCCTCTCACACCAGTGCTGTGGGTCAGGAGCTGGTGTCAAGGGGAGTCCCCTTGAGCCTACTCACCCCCTCGGGGTTCCTGCTGTAATCGGCCGGTGTATTTATTTATTTATTTATGGGTTTGTATAGCGCTAAATTCGACCCCCGGAGGAGTATCTCTGCGCTTTTGGCAGCCACAATGGTAGGAAGGAGTGGAAGCTAAACTGTATAAGATGTTAAAGTTGGAACAGATAGGTCTTAAGCTGTTTCCTAAATTGTAGGTGTTCTGTGCACTGTCTGAGTACTATAGGGAGACTGTTCCATAGAGAGGGTCCAGCCACAGACAGTGCTTTACCACCGTGCCTAGCCTTCCTCGTCCGGGGGACACATAGAATGTCCTGGTCACTAGACCTAAGGGAGCGTGTGGGGGTATAGGGAATGAATTTAGTTTTTAGATATTCGGGCCCAGAACCATTTAGGCATTTGTGGATAATGCAGCAAGTCTTGAATTTGGCTCTTTGTTTTACGGGCAACCAGTGAAGTTTTGCCAGCAAAGGTTTGGAAGGGGTTCGGGTGGGGGCGTTAAGAACCAAGCGGGCCGCAGTGTTTTGCACCACTTGGAGTTTTGCCAGGACTCCTTCATTAGCGGTCAGAAACAGGCCATTGCAGTAGTCTAAACGGCTTAAAAGAAGAGCCTGCACCAGAGTTTTCCTGACTGAGTCGGGAAGCAGAGGAAATACTTTCCGCAGTAGACCAATTACGTGAAAGCAAGAACCCATGATGTAACTGCAGTGTTGCTTTAGAGAGAGTTCTTGATCAAGTCTGACTCCTAGATTTTTTACAACCTGCTTAGGTTCTGGAACTGGGCCAAGATCTTGAGGCAGCCAGTCCGGGGTCCACAGCACTTTAGCTTCTCCAAACAGCATGACCTCGGTCTTGCCGACATTACATTGAAGATAGTTAGCGGATATCCAATGTGCCACAGCCTTCATGCCCTGGGAGAATGAGTTCTTGACCTCGGGGTAAGATGTTTAAAAGGGAAAAGGAGCTGGGTATCGTCGGCGTAGGACATCGGAACGAAGCCATACGCTCTCATGATATTCGCCAGGGGTGCCACATAGATATTGAAAAGGGTAGGGCTCAAGCAGGAGCCCTGTTGCACCCCTTTTGAGATCTCAGTCTCTTCCAAACAGTATGCCCCCAAGGTCACACGTTGGGTCCGGTTGTGTAGGAAACTCCTAAGCCAGTCCAAGGCCTGATTTTTCACGCCGATGTTGGCCAACCGAGTTGTCAGGATGTTATGAGACACGGTGTCAAACGCCGCAGACAGATCCAATAGTACCAGGATCACGGAAAAACCCTTGTCCTGATACATATGTAGATCGTCTGCGAATGACATCAGGGTTGTCTCGGTACTGTGCTTGGGGCGAAAACCCGATTGAGAATAGTCCAATCCATCTGCCAACTCCACATAGATAGATGACGGTTGACATACTTCTCAACAAGTTTGCCCAGGAACAGGAGAAGAGATATTGGCCTTAGATTACTGAGTTCTGTCCATGGGATAGCGGCGTTCTTCCTGATAGGCCTCATCAAGGCCCTTTTCCATTCCTTGGGGACTTCTCCAAGGAACTGGGGCACCCGGGACCCGCTCCGCTCTTCTGGCTCCCACTAGCAGATCTGCTGACATCACCCCCTCCGACTGCAGGCATTGTCCTGCCTTGCTATTTGGCCTCCAGCTGGTGCTGGAGTGGGGGACTGCAGGGACGTAGCTCTGCCACCTGATGACTCACCAGCTTACTCGGCTTGCTTCCCTCTGGAGTCAAGGTGTAGAGCTCGAGCAGTGCTGGGCCGGATATGTCACTGCACCGCAAGCCACCCGTGGTCCTTGTACATGCTCACCACTGCGCCCCCTGCTTTCTCCTTGCTCTTTACCGCAATTGCGGGCGGCCTAAGGCTGCGGGTAAGTGCGTCGAGCGGCTGCCGAACTGCTGAACTGCCGTGAGCCACCCGGTCTGAGCGTCGTCATCACAGTCAGGAAATATGCTGTATTCAGTCTCCGCTCCAAAATCATCGAAGGGAGTGGAAGGATATTTATTTTTAAGCACCTTAATGAATCTCAAAACTATAGGAGCTTTAAATATGGAAGGGTGATCTTGCAAAACAGGTAAAAGCTGAAAGGACGGATAAATAAAGTTTAAACGGTGGCAACTGCTGGGATAACAAGAGTACAAAATACAACGTATCAGACAAAAGAACTTTAATGAGCAAATGCAAGGTTTTCCAAAGTTGGTCCTGGAGGGCTGGATCCATGCCAGATTTTTGGCATGCCACCATTCAGATGAATTTAGTGATTTCAAAACCCTGGCATCGATTAGGCCCTCCAGGACCCCCCTTTGGCAAACCCTGATCTAATGAATCATCATTACACTATTTAACACATTTAGCCCACCTGCCAGCCTAAACAGATTTGGTGGAGTGGTGTCTGGATGACAAAACAACATCCACCACTTAAGAGGGAAGTGAAAAGGAACTCAAGATGCCCTGTTGAATCTCCAGGCATGTAGGCACAGGCTCTGGAGTTAGGGGTGTAGAATCTGCCCCTGCAAAAGGAGGTCTGCACTGAGAACGAGAAAGAACGCAGGCAAAGGAGTGGTGAATGAGGACTGCATACCATACCCTTCTTGTCCAGTCTAGTGCAATCAAGATTACTTGGGCCCGGTGGAGGCAAATTTATCTCTGCACCCAAGGAATTAAGGATATGGAAGGAAACATGTAAAGCAGCTGGGAGCTCCAGCTCAATCAAAACGTATCCCCCAGTTCTCCTTGCATTGGATACTGGAGGCTGCAGAACAACGGCCAGTCCATGTTCTCTTGGGTGCTTGAGAAGTCGATCTGAGGAATCTGCCATAGTTGGAAAATGTATAGTACCACTTTCGTACAGAGATACCACTCGTGATCAGATATAAATAGTGCCAACTGTTACTGTCCAAAAGTACGTTGAGTACTCCAGCCAGTTGATTTGCTATAACACACCTTTGGAGGGCCTTCTTGTACCCACATACATGACTGACCAGTAAAAGGCTGGTAGAAGACTTTGCAAGCATAAGACGTTCAGGACCAGAACTTTTCCTCTGTGAAGCAAAAATATTTGTGTGACTGAAGAATAGGAACATGGAAATAGGCATCATGCAAGTCAAGTGAAACCATCCAGTCTTCTTTCTCCAGCACAAGAAGAACTTTAGCTAGGGTCAGCATCTTAAATTTTTTCCATTTCAGAAACCAGTTTAAACTCCTGAGATCCAGGATCGGAAGAAAACCAGTCTTTCTTGAGGATTAGAAAATAACGTGAGTAACATCCCTGACCCCATTCCTGCTCTGTAACCAACCCCACTTCACCCTTTAGGAGTAGGGATGAGACCTCCTGTTGGAGGAGCCGAAGATGGTCTGCAGGCAGAAAGTGTAACTGAAGAGGACAGTATGAGGGAAATTCTTGGAAGGGTATGGCATAGCCTTTTCCCACAATACTTAGCACCCAAAGGTCTGATGTAAAGTGCTGCCATTCATGCAGAAATGTGGACACTTATCATCCCACTAGTAAATCATGCTTTAAGATGGGAAAATTAGGGCTGCTTTCCTGTATTATTTGCAAAGGACGTTGAGGAGGAAGCTGGTGGGAGGGGAAAAGCTTGCGGTGTTCCTCTACCAAGCCCTATGTAGCTCTTATAGAGGGGGATCAGATGACTGCTGTTGGCATCAACAAAATGAAAAACCTCTAGAAAAGCCTCAACATTTCTTGATTAGACTATAATCCCTTGGCTGCGACTGAAGTCCAAAGGAGCGAGCTGTGGCTTTGTGGTCCTTAAAAGGTTCCAAGGCAAAATCTGCCTTAGCTCTAAACAGGCAAGATGCAGCAAAAGGTAAATCCATAATGCAGTTCTGTACATTCAGTGAAAAAAACCAAACGCCTAAACCATGCATGCATACACACAGAAACCGAAGTGCTCATTGCCCTTGCCACAGAACCAGTCATATCCAGTCCAGATTGTATAACCAGGTCGGCTGCAGTCTATCATTCAGCAGTTCTGAGAAATGACTCTTATACCTCCTCAGGCACTTTAAGTATAACAGTCTGCACTGAATCCAGAAGGGCATTACAATACCTATCCAGTAGGCCTGTAGCATTGGTAGACGCAAGAGCCATGTACATCCAGAAAATATTTGTGGCTGATTGCCTACGGATAGAGTCCAAGAAAATAGAGCAAAGTGAGAAATGAACCTAGTGTCAGCTTCAAGCTGTCTGGTGTAGGACGTGAAGATAAAAACAGGATCACCGGGGGTTGGTTTATCGCGTCTGGCTATCTGTATTGAAACAGTGTGGCATACACAAAAAACCCAAAAGAGGTTCTCCCCAGCTTTAATTGAAAGGGAATAAAGGTTTGGATGACTATGAAGATGAGTGGAGAACCTCAGTAATATTAGATTTTGGCTCCATAGTAGGGAGCTGAAGATCCAACATTTCTGCAGCATTCTGGATGATCAAATAATATGCTGTGGCTTCCAGAGTTGGTATTGGTGAAAGCATTTTCCACTCTTGGGACGCACCCAAACCACCAACACCTTTTAAACTTTCAAAGTCCAGATCCATGAAGGCTGATCATCAGCATATCCTTAATTCTTGGGGAATCTGGTTTCCCAAAGAAAAAATGCACTTCCACAACCAGTCTTTGTGCTGCTCTCCTGGACCTGTGTTAAGGTACTAGCGAGAAAGGATCCAGAGGAAGTGACCCTGGAGAAGTTTGAAGTGCCAATGTCATTGACACCGGCGTCAGTAACATCACAACAAATGTCAATAAAGCCACCGGCGTCAACGTATGAGACATTTGTGTCGATATAGTTTAGAAAGAAATCACCAAAGGAGATGTGGTCGTCTTCTGGGAAAAACTATTGGCACTTGAGTCAAACAGGGAATCCTGGCCATCGGCATGAATGTCATAAATGGAGCCTGCTGGTATGGTGCTGGGAAGCCTTCCGGGGTGTGAGTTGGAGGACCCAACTGACCAACAGGCATACCAGATGGGACCATCGCCCTATTAAATTTACTAAACCTAGTGCTCAGGAGCTGAATGGTATCCCTATCTGGAGTTGGAAAGACTGGGTACACTTTGGGTCAAGGAACTGCATCTGAAAACTTTTGTCATGCCTGGCACCGCAGGTCCTGGAATCGGAAGAGGCGCTGGCATAAAAGATAGCATCGGAGATGGAGCCGGCCTGACTTCCTGCCAATCTTCCTCAGAGGTTGCTTGCATAGACACTGACCTCAGTAGCTTATTTTTTGATGACTGATGTCGAAACACATGACGCTTCATTTTATTCTTCTTCTCGGCCTAATTCGGAGAATGAGGTGATGGCGATCTTGATATTCGTAGAGACTTAAAACAACTTCTGTTCTCATCTCTGGCCATGAACCTTTTGCTTTATTTCTCCTGTAGGGTCTTCAAAATCATCTTCTGGCAGCTGAAACAGGTGATGACATCCTGGTCTGATCCTAATCACCAAAGACAAATGTCATGCGGGTCAATAATACACATCTTACTGTCATATGCTTTTACGAGGCTTGAACCCAGACTGCAAAGGTGGTGACATTCAGAGAAAACCTGCACCTATTAGAGCTCTAACTAGGAAAATGTTGAAAAATAAGCATCCCTTATGGAGAGTATGAACAACAGTTACGCGTCAAAGGTGCAGAAAAAAGGGAACTAACGTCAGTATGCAAATGGGGATGCGTTATGGCACCAGTGGAGTCATGCGGTGCCATGTGCAGAGCAGTATTGGAGCCAATGCCTCCATTGGCATGGGAGAGTTATAAAAAAGCCTCAGTTCCAAGCTCACACATGGGATAGTCAAAATGTGAGGAATCTGCAGCTGTAATCATCAGAAGGTGCTTACATAGGGAGATGTTATTTTTGAGTTTTAGTTTTCTCTGCTACCTCATGACTTTGAAACATTCTCAGCTGTAGCCTTGAGGTCTTCTGCAAAATCATTTAGGGGTTATTGGGCAGTTCTCTGATGAAATTTTCTCTAGTGTTCCAGGAACTTGGGCACCATGGTACTGCTCAATTGGTGCCAAGTATTCCTATTTGAGTCATGGTTGTTCAATGGTTTGTGTGACTGAGCAATGTGGGCTTTCCTAGGAGGTGGTGAACTCAGATCCCTCATCATAAAAAGTTATACCAATAGATAAAGATCAATGACTAATCAGAACTATATATTTATAAGGGCTTTATTACAGCAGTAAAACACAGAAAATTAAAAATAAGATAAATACAAAAAACAGATGATCCAAGCACATTCTTGGACCAGAATATGGCTCCGGATTAATGGCAATTTAGTGGTCAGACATACTTCAGAGCACAACAGGAGGTCTATAGGGTACATGGACCTTTATAAATCTGTCAGATTGAACAATGCCTCATACCAAATGAATGTGCTGAGCATGTTTTAAGGCCAGAAAAGTACATTTCTGTTTAGGGACATGTGTGAAAGTTAAGTGTCTAAGCAGTGAAAAATGCTTAAGATGCTGATCAACAAGTGTAGATTTATGGGCAACATAAATAGAGGCCAGAGTATGATTGAACCTATTCTTGTTAAAAGGCATTGGATTAGTCATATGGCAGGATTTGGGGGGGGGGGGGGGGGGGAGTGAGAGGATGTTGTCAGTGACAAATTCTGTTGCTAACCAGGCACATGAAACAAAGGCATTGTTATACCCAAGTACATTTTTCTTTTCAGTCGGGACTGCAAACTAGAATCACTAACATCATCTTCTGCTTGTAAGAACTGCCAACAGCACCACAAAACTGACAGTTATCATTCATTCATATATAACATTTAAAATAAATGTTGACTTCACATAACATATGACAATTCGCCATTACTGAAGGTCCATTGCTTGTTTCTCTTTACAATCGTTCTTTCATCCGATCTGCTAGCCCAACCACTTCCTTCCAAACTTCACAACTGGTTCTCCTAAAACGGAATTTAGTGCTTAGCCAGGTTCACTATGAGGTGGAAGTAGGAACGTAAGCTGCTTCCGGAAATATATTTTGCACGCCGGAAACTGTTTTTGCCAAATGCTTTTGGAATCCCTTCGTTCAATAATTAACCACTTTACCATCTATACACATGCATATTTGCCACAGTTGGGGGTAAGTTGGGGAAGAGGGTATCCTAAAGATTAAACTCCAGAATCTGAAAAAAATATTAAAGTAATATTATGTCCATTATGATATATTCCATCTCCTTTTTACTTACCTTGTCTGGCTAAAAATGTACTGTGGGGCTCTACATTTAAATTGTGTTCAACTGAAAACGCTTCCTTTAAAAAGTAAATACTTACAATAAATCTCATATTTCGAATTTCTGGGGAAAACTGATCATCAACAAAAGAACTACAAATTCTAGAAATAATTGCAACTATCCTGTGGCGAACAAAAGACGTAAAATATATTGTGATACCTTCCATTAAATAAAACTTTTCAATTAATGTATTGAAAACAAGATTTGGAATGGAAATGAGAAAACTCAAAGCTAAGGGAATGCATGTTTATTTAATAGAGTAATACATTAATTTATTTTTCTCTCCAAATCTGAAAGTACTGATTTAATGCCTTTATTTTAGATGATGGTAAACTAATCTAATTATTTCAATTAATATGTATTTTGTAGTGTTACTTCATGGTGGCAAAGACTCATTTTGGTGAAAATATGTCACAAGGACAAAACAAAAAGAGGACCTGCTCAAAAAGCTTCTCAATGTGTTTATTAACAAATGTTATAAGCTGGAATGACTGTGCACCATTACAAAGAAGTAACAACTGTGGCGCCAAAGCGTTATCGGCTCTGGTAATCTGACAGATGCTTAAGATTTGTACACAATGAAAGAAATCATAGTTTGTAGTGTATCTCAATAAGAAAGAATACAAACCCACGTTTTAACAATAAGCATTTTGGTGTATACTGGTAAAAAGAAATGAAAGACCCTTAAATCCATCCCCACTTGCATTCTGCCTTTCACTCCTTTTACTTTAAGTTCTCACTACATCTGCAGAAAACAAAAGAAGAGCTCCCTTTAATGACAATACAATCCTGATGCAAAATATGTAAAGTTTTACTCAAAATATCAATATTTACTGCAAACCGGACAAGATTTGCTGCATCTGTGTGTCTTGGAAGACTAAATTAAGTTGCCAAGCATTAATTACACTGACAAAGATCTAATAAATGCCATCAGGGAAATTGACAGGCCAAAAACAAGAGTCTAGGAAAGAAATACCATGGCACGCCTTGCTACAAGCTTAAGATTTAGCATCATTAACAGGCTGTAAAACTGGTTAATTCATTTGAACAGCTTTTGTTCTTTGTATACAATAAATACAGAGCTCAAAAGAACACCACACTTCGCTGACAAAATACAACAATTTTAAGAAACAAATTATATATTTAAATATAATCTGATGGCTGTACACAACCAATACATGTAGTGCTTATATATCTGGTTATACATTTATTTAGAGTCTATGACAGCTGTCGTAACTTTAACAAGATGTGACTGACTGACCCATTTCATATTTCTTCAGACTTGCGACGAAAGGTATACTTGTATACCTAAATCTTGGAGACTAACTCAAAGGAGTCAGTTTTGTGGCCACGGAGCGATTCTTCTGCCAGAATCCCAATAGTGATATCTGTGTTTGCTTTAATTAAAGGTCCGGATGTTTTCTCAACACAGTGATGCTGACACCAGCTGACGCACCTTGTAGAATGATCAAGTCCATGATCACACTTTGTTTCATTTATAACTGCAAAGGATGAGCACTGTGTGTAGAATTTGCTCCCCGTGCCCCCCACCAGAACATGCTGCAGTGGTGAAGGCACTAATTCCATAGACAAAACTCTAGTGTTCTAAAGTGGGGATTTGGCAACAAGAGGAGACGATTTTGTGCTTTTCATCTAAGCTACTTCCTCCCCAATTGGGACTGGATGGGCATGCTTTACTAAAGTTCAATGTTAACACACAGATACAACAACTTTTTCTGTGGCTGACTTTTTCCTATTAAAATAAATACATTTTAAGGGAGAAATTAAAGTATGTCTTAGTAATATAATTAACATTGCCTGTTAAGTAACTTACCTTCGGAAACATTCTTTCTGATGGATATCTGATCTTACCACAAATTTCAAATTATGAACCATTTCCCAACCTTCAGAAGGCATTCAAAAACATTTTTACCCAGGGTACTTCACTGGTCCAACAGAATATAAGGTGAGCAGGCCCTGCGCTAGCTGCCACATAAAAAGCCAGTTGCCCTATCTGGCTGATAAATGTGAAAAAATAGTAACAATATTTGTTGGGCGCATAGAATAACCCAAAGTATATCAGTAAAGTTCACTCATTTAAAAAAAAAAAAAAAAATTATATATATATATATATATATATATATATATATTCACTTAACTGAGAATGACTCTTGATCTATGCTCACATCTTTTTATCTAGATTGAGAGAACCAGGAAAACCACTTTGAACTCTATATACAATCGACTTATCCACAAAACCTTTTAATTGAGGTTTATTGGGAAACCTATGTATATGATACACTACAGACATATGTAACTAGCCCTCAAGAAGAGGCGTAGTCTGACATGAAACACTTGTTGGCTGAAAGTTATCTTTATGTTCTAATCATCGTTATTTGCTACCGGTTTTAATACCAGAATTAATGTATAATTTAATGAAAAGCAAAATTAGTTCATAGATAAGAGTTCTATATTTCAAATAAAAGGAGTGATCCATACTGATGTACTTGTTGGGCGCACAGAATAATCCAAATATTCTTACTATTGTCTACTTCACTGGTGCTATGTTACACTGTTGTGGCATCAGGTGCAAATCCAAAATATATCATTGTAGGGTAAGACTAAGTGAGCCCACAAAGGCAGCACAGGGGAAGCCAATTTCTTAGAATATTTATTGCCCCACAGAGATCAGACAATAAAGTGGAGCTAAACAAAATATTTTTAAAAGAATGTTACAGAATAATGAACAGCATTCGGAGCGGAAATGGAAGGATGATGAGAACTTTATGGCAAAACGAAGTCTGCACTAGATAGATTGTTACAATAAGTTAAGTAACTTAAATTACCAACAGATACTTGTTTCTGCAAATTTGTCATCATGAACCACTCCTAAGGCAGGAACACACAAGGACGTAGAGCTAAGCTCACCAATATTAATTATTGTACTACGGATCTCTAACAAAACTGCCCCACCAAGCTACAACTTGTTCCTTGCATCTGAACCAAGGTAGTAACGTCTGGTAAAACTATGTAGAGAGAATCAAGTGGAAGGTTCACAGATATGGCCACTAGTGTTCCTATCAGTAGTACCCAGGGTATCAGAGTTCCCTCTTGTTAAGTGTGCTCTGAAGAAGAATGGACGTACTAATTAGTATCTGTAGCATTCTTTGAAGGACTATGCTACCCATCTTAGACAGTCTGCTTATGAACAAGTCTATTTACGTTCCAGCAAAGCCAATAAATATAGTCTTCCAGGACCATCCATGTCTTCTAAACTATGGAGCTGTTTCTTAATCTTGAATGGGAGGGATGCAGAAGAAACATTGATGATCTTCCCTTTGTTGCTGAAAGTAATCTTATAGATTCAGGTTAAAGAGGATTTTACTTTCATGGCAACCCTAGCTCCAAAAAGACACAACAGGAAGGAGATGCAGAGAGTGAACGCAACTCCTATAGTGCGAGTGCAGCTGTGATCAAAGAAAAAAAAATTGCCTTCATGGCTAGGTACTGCAATAAATATGAACACAATGATCCACAAACATACACAAAAGTAAGATCAAAACCTAATCTTAATAGCAGAACGGCATACAAAGGATGACTTAGGAAGGTAATTCAGAAGATTATCCAAGAATGTATTGAATGTTTTGACAATAGGAAGACTGGTTGCGGAAACACACGTAATCTGAAAAGGCATCCAGGTACCCCGGATACTGAAAAAGTTCAATGTAGGGGATGTGGCATACAGCACAATTTCAGCAATATTTGCTGCCAGGGCTTGAATCTTTATCTACAAATCATTTGGCATAAAATCCCCATTGGTTGGAGTAATGAGGGGGTAAACCCTTCTTCAACTGAATTTAAAATGTCCTTTGCTTGAAATGGCTTCAACTCTGGAATAGTAGAAGGTCCATCAGAGTCTTTAACCAAACGATTAGGACAATACAATCCCCGCTGAGCTGAGAAAATGCTGAAAGCCTTTTACCCCTCCAGGTACAGTATTACACAACTTTGGATTGATAAAATACTATTCAAGTCCTCCTGGAATTAATAAAATGTAATGAATAAATATAAGTAACCCCTGACAAGTGTTTCGCTTTAGTTAGAGCTCATCAGAGATGTACAGCTTTGTCTAGACACAATGGAGAACACAGTATAAGTCTAGACAATACTCTTTCAGGTGTAGTGTGCCAAATAAATTAGCCAGGAGCAGTAGACCCCAGGCAGTCAAATCTATATCTGGGACACTAGGTGGAAATAAATATTATATATTTCAAAATGATGGAGAATTCACAAAAAGAATGAGTTAACCTGAGGAAGAGACGAATAAGGCAAAAACCACACTAGATCACAGGTTAATGTAAGCATAATGATGTTGGTTTTGCAATTCACAACTGTAGCTATATATCTATAGATACAAATGAAAAATGTAATGCTGCAAAATAATCATGTCTAAATATGCATAAGAATTTAAGTAATGCATTTTTCATGTGAAACACATTGTTGCAAAGTATGAAAGTTGTGTGTGCGAAGGTACTGCGTTAAAGTATTATTATTATTTGTAAAATAGTTGACGCACTACATAAATAGACAACAGTTATGGTGGTCGCTTTGTATGAGAAAAGACAAGGTCGAAATGCTTCCTGGCGCTATGTATGCTGCTCAAGTTTTTCATTTAAAAATAATCCATGATTTCTTTAGAGTGCCTCTGTCATTTTGAACTATAATTTATACGGAAACCCCAGAAGGAGGCACAGGCTAATTTTTGTTTATTTATATTTTAGAGAGAGAGAGCGAGAGAGAGAGAAAATATACTATCTGGCTATATCTCCATACTGAGCTTAATAAAATCTAGTAATGCTTAAAAAGAATGTCTTCTGATTTTCTAACAATTCTCCAGATGAGAGGAACTGGAGAGAATGCATAGTGAAGCTGCTATTATACTGCACATATTGGTCAAGGAGCCTAAGAGAATTCCAATCAACAAAAGAGCATGCATTTACTGCAGTCAAGTGCAAAACAGTCTGCACTTACTGTTGTCAAGAGTGTCAAGAAAATCCACCACAAGGAAGCCCCACTTGCCCTCTCCAAAAAAGACAACCACCAAAAACTTTCAACAGAAACTATAAATACATCTTCCAGTAGTCGTTAATTGACAGTCTGCTAAGTGCCCGAAGCGGTCAGCTTGCAGCAGGATTGAAATAATGTTTTAACCAAAATGCATGAATATTCTTCAGTTGCGGCTCAACAAAAGATGAAACAGATCGATGTATGGTGTAGGTTAAAAACGTCTCTGAAGAGATAAGATTTTGCCTTATGGAGTGTAGATGGTCCAATACTGCTACAGACCCCTCAACTTTGCCTGCCAAATAGGCATGCTTCTCTGAAGGTGGTCTTTAGATGGAAGTTTATCTCCTTAAGGTTAGGTATAACGGATGCAGACTGTAGGTCAAGAAGAGGGATTAATCCGGTGCTCTCTGTAGTGGGTGTGTTGGTAGGGTGGTGAGGAGGGGGATTCTCCACTGCATTTATCTTATTCACCTGCGGTATAGTGTAAACAGCAGCTAAGTCAAACCTAAGGACGTCCAGATACCTAGAAATGACTCTTGCCTGGTGATCCTCTTAAGCTCAGGCAGCTTGTAATCCACCAATTAACGGGCTGTTCATTTGTTTTGCCTCAATAATGATGCATGAGAGAAAAATGTTACATGAAACAACAGCTATGGGGCCGGATCAGAGTAAGATGCCTAAAGCGCTGGTAGCAGAATGGTATGAATGCTAATGTACAAAGGTGCTCACGATGGAGCTAGCCGCTGCTTTTGACATCAGAAGCTCCCAGGTGGGAAAACTTAAAATAGCCATCATGGCCTCTAGAACAACTCACTACATCTTTTGAGGCACAAGGTGGTGGAAAGCTTACAAGTGGCTGTATATTTAGTAGAGTTCAATTGGTTTTCCTTGGACCTCTCTCAACTCTTACTGCCAGAATTTTAATGCCAAAAGAACAATTATTTTATTCTTCTCTGGTTATGGTGTTTGTGGTAATGGGGCATTTCCCTAACTGAAGTACAGCTTCTGTGAGGGGATTTCAATTTGGATTAGGACTTAAACAATTCATTGTGCATAGCAATAGAGAGCTTGCTTCCCATCCCTCACCTACAATTGCCCCAAGGTATTTGAGGGCACACTGTGTAAATGTGCTTGCCTCATGTTTGAGCCCTAGGCACTATCAATATTAACAATTGACATAATGTAAATGTAAATTTCCAGTATTTGTAAAGCGTAAACAATTACCCGAAGGTGTCAAGGCGCTGGGGGCCATCGGGACGATTAAGCGAGCTAATGCCCAGAGTCACATGGTGCTGGGCAGAACCCTGCCACCAGAGCCAGGGATCGAACCGTGAGCCCCAGCGTCCAGTGTCCGTCGCCCTGGCCGCTGCGCCACACCTCTTCCACAGACACCTCAGCAAGCTCCAAACATGACTTCTATGATGTGGGGGGGGGGGTTGGCACTTAAGTAATTGCTTCTATCTGAAAATGATGTCTTGAGTACGAGACTGGTCCAACAAAAGCATCACCTGGAATGGTGAATTGGAATTGTGGAAAAAAAAGTTCAAGGTGAAGCCTGGGAAGGATTGAGGACAAAAACCCTTCAGGAAGGAAAAAGCCATTAGAAAGGTTACATTTTTTGCTCTTCTTGCACTCTTTCATGAATCAGATAATTGCAGATAATTATGTGCTCAAGTCTACATAACAAACATAATAGTTTTAGTGTTAAAATATATTTAAACATATAATTGACCAACTACTCCAAAAATGAAATGCGATTCAGAACATCAGAGACTACAATAAAAGGAATGATACATTTTAGGGTGATATCGTTTTGCTAGGTACACATTTGTTCTTAAAAAACGTTTGGCCAGCCCAGGCCACTTCCATCCTGACTTTATGTAGATTACTGAGGTCTAGAATGTTCACTGTGCGGCAATGGAACAAGAAAACAAAATGAAGAGAATTTACATTCCCTTCTATGCAGACTATTCATAGTTATCGATATTAAAATCCTTTCAACATCAACTAAATTCTACTAGCTTCAAAACAGATTAATCTGTTTACACAGTTACTTAGACTACACAAACTATTCATATCTAATCTTTTCTGATGGAATGGTCTTCAGTACACAGGTGCATTTGAAGTCAAATAGTCAGAAGGGTGGATGGAAAGCAGATAACTCAATGATAAATGTATAAGTTAACAGTTTAATTTCATACAGCGATACTATTTGTACATTACAGATACATATTTTCATGGCTCACTAATTTAAAGTAGTAGTCTTTAGTTTGCAGATGTTTTAAAAGATTTTACTATCAGGATTTCTAGTAAGTGCGCTTCTTCGTTCTCCTTGTTGGGCATTCAAGTGGTTCTAACACACCATCTGAAAGTCGTGGATAATAAATCTTCAAATCGGTGTCAGCTACTTTCCCTCCACCTCTTCAATTTTTCGTTACCCACCAGATGATCAGGCCCAAGACGATTGCAGCGATGGACAAGACTAAGATTAAGATGCAAATCTTCTTGCGGGATTTACTCTAATACAGATAAAAGGAGAAGATAACATTAGAATACAGGAAACAAATATCGAGACCGGAGTAGACAGAAATACCATTCACACCATAAGCAAGTAAGCAATTACTCTTTCACAACACAGCTCACCACTCTCGCACTAACAGCACCCAACACCAAAATCACTCATACCAACTGCACAACGCTCCACACTTGTATGTGCTCCTCTAAACCCAATCTTTCGCTAAACAATCCACTAGATAAGGGACCTGCTACATGACCATGAGCCGGACCTGTTATTCCTCACTGAGGCCTGCCTGAATACTGCGTCCATTACAGAAATGGGGTGACCTAAAAGGTACTGGACCTGGGTATTGTATTAATATAAACAAACAACGGTCCGAGACCTATATATTTCCAAACAAGCAATAAATCAAAACGTATTCAATTAAAAGGCGTATGTTATTTAAACAACCCTGCTCAATCAATGATAAACATAAAGAAAATAGGCAACAGCAACAAACTCCAAGTATATATGCAATGTTTTTAATCTATTGTCATATTAAAGTATTGAAAGCAAATTCTCAGTGTTATGTACATTTTCTTATATACATTGCCCCGTATTTAGAGCGTGCAGTAAAGCAAAAAGGTGTCAAAAGAGCGTGAACGTGGTAAGGTGAAAGGAAAAAGAAATCACACAGAATTGTAAAGATATTCTAAATCATTCAAAAAACACCAGCCAATGACGGCCGGAACAATATATCCTGGCCACTTCAATTAGTCAGCATACAATCCCTAATGTTATTCTAAGGCATAAGATGTAAAAAATGTCTGCACTATATCATAAAGGGAGATATAATTAGTGGTCCAGGTTTATAATAAGTGTCGACGTTTTGACTCGTCTTGCGGCCTTGCGGTTGATTATGCCTGGGCCATGCGAGTCTTCTTCAGGACAGATAGGACGGGGCAACACAGGGATCTCAATGATGACCCTATGAAAAATATAAATAACCATGAGGGTTGGGGCTGTTGCCTAATCACTTAAAACAAGGGCAGAAATCCAAGAGTGCTTACCCTTCTCGGGATGTAGTGGTCGTTATTCCCACTCCAAATTGACTCAGTCCTTATAAATCCAGAAAAGTTATCCAAGTGTTCTGGAAAATCAATAAGGAGCCTATTTATAAAATCATATATTTACCTTGATGTTCGCATCAGACACAAATTATTAAATAATTACCTCTTCAATTTATTAGGGTTTCCTATCCTAAGCGGATGTACATGTTCCACTACATGTCTTTGAAAACAGGAGGCTTGTATTCTAATTCCAATCGTAGGAATTGGGCAATTTCAAAGTATAGTTTGGTTCAAGCAACTCCTCACGAAATAATGAACCTGAGGAATGAAGGACCAAAAATAAGGAAAACACCCAGAATTATGGCGCTACCAAACCAGAATGATTAAAACACTGGATGTCATTACCTGAAATGGTTAATGATGTAACTTTGGTCGATATGTTAATGGATTGTCACATTGCCGATGTTGTGAAAAGTCAGGCAGCTGAAATGAGAACCCATTGTAAGTGCCTGTGTTAGATTAAGGCCTTGGGTTGGTGTTCATAACGAGTGGACAAGGGTGTTGTAACGTGCTTACCGAAAAATAAAGGCGAAGTTCCTTAGATTGGACACGCGTCTGCAGGAAACCCCAGGACAACTGATCGCGGGTGAACCGCGGCGTTGCCCAACACCTTGTTTTAGTTTAGATCGGTCTACTTCCTGTTGACGGAAAACGAAGACGGACTACGCCGATCCTC
This sequence comes from Lissotriton vulgaris, assembly GCF_964263255.1. Taxonomy (NCBI): domain Eukaryota; kingdom Metazoa; phylum Chordata; class Amphibia; order Caudata; family Salamandridae; genus Lissotriton; species Lissotriton vulgaris. Next base: position 1,615,489,647 of record NC_141687.1, on the reverse strand, counting down.
TGGCAAGCTCCGTTGTTCGTCTCAAACCATCATATACGGGCAGAGTGACTGAATCCATCCATCATTAAGAAAGCTAGGGTTTTTTAAGAAAGCTAGGGGTTTTGTTTAAGAACGCTAGGGTTTTTTCGTCAACATTGTTGGTAATTTAAAAGTGCACGAAATGAGGCTTAGTAATTAAGATATTGTAAACAAACAACTCCTGGCTAAATATATATAAACCATTCTATGCATATTTTGCCAATTATAGCCAAGATTCACAGGGTAATCTCCAACAATGATAGAAAATGTGGCGGCCATCTTAGTTAGGGAAGGCAATTGTCAAACCACAGTTCCCATCGGTGTACACATTTTAAAACCATATCTTACAAAGACATTTTCACAAAACACTGATAGCAATATTTACAAATTCCCACAAAACACTTGCCACAATATTTACAAATTACTTAACAGGAAGAACAAACAAACATATTTCAGTGTTTCATATAGTCATTGACTTCAGCGGCTAAGGGTAAAATTTAGAGGATTGCCACCTGTCTGTTAATTTCCTCCAATTCATTTAGACCCTTATGAGCCGTGTCTAGAAGGTATATCCAACAACATTCCCTTCTGCTCAAAATACTCTGGAGTTCACCTCCTCTTGGATTTACTTGTACCTTCTCCACAACCCACCATTTGATACTCTCAGGTGGATGTGCGAATGCCGTGAAATGTTGCACGAGTGGAGCTCCCACTGTTTTACACCGTATCCGACTGACATGTTGGAGAATCCTGCACTTTACTCTCTGTATAGTTTGTCCCACGTACATAAATCCACAGGGGCACAAGATGGCATAAATCACCCCTGTGGTGTTACAGTTGCTATGTACTTTCAGCGTGTGTGTCTGATCGTTGTGTGAGAAGGTGGTGCATTCCACAGTAAGGGGGCATGCTTTACAATTCCCGCATTTTTTATGTCCCATTACTGGCGGTAAGCCCCATAATGTGGTTTGGGAGGGGACTGATGTTACTAGAAGGAGTGATTTGATTAGGTGGTCCCTGATGCTCTTCCCTTTTCTGAAAGCGTGTAAGGGTGTTGAAAGTCCACCCACTTCGTCTTGAACCAGATGCCAATGTCGATTTATGGCTTTCTTAATCTGATTGCTTCTGGTATTAAACGTTGTCACACACACTAACCTTTCTTCACTTCTGTCCTTCTCTTGTACCATAAGCAATTGATCCCTGTGATTATGCCAAGCTCGCTTACGAGCCTTCTTGAGTAGGCGTATGGGATAACCCCTCTCGCTTAGTCTAGCTATCAGGAGAATAAGGCCCGAGCAGGGATACCTATACACTACTCCATACAGGAAGAGTAGTGAGCGCAACACGCTCCTCAGGTATTCGAGTCACCATCCTCGGAACCTCAGGGACAACCTCCCCTTTGGGCAATTCCTGAGGCTCCGAAGGAATTGTACAAGGAAGGAGGATTTCTTTGACGAGTCATCTCTCCTGATAGCTAGACTAAGCGAGAGGGGTTATCCCATACGCCTACTCAAGAAGGCTCGTAAGCGAGCTTGGCATAATCACAGGGATCAATTGCTTATGGTACAAGAGAAGGACAGAAGTGAAGAAAGGTTAGTGTGTGTGACAACGTTTAATACCAGAAGCAATCAGATTAAGAAAGCCATAAATCGACATTGGCATCTGGTACAAGACGAAGTGGGTGGACTTTCAACACCCTTACACGCTTTCAGAAAAGGGAGGAGCATCAGGGACCACCTAATCAAATCACTTCTTCCAGTAACATCAGTCCCCTCCCAAACCACATTATGGGGCTTACCGCCAGTAATGGGACATAAAAAATGCGGGAATTGTAAAGCATGCCCCCTTACTGTGGAATGTACCACCTTCTCACACAACGATCAGACACACACGCTGAAAGTACATAGCAACTGTAACACCACAGGGGTGATTTATGCCATCTTGTGCCCCTGTGGATTTATGTACGTGGGACAAACTATACAGAGAGTAAAGTGCAGGATTCCCCAACATGTCAGTCGGATACGGTGTAAAACAGTGGGAGCTCCACTCGTGCAACATTTCACGAAATTCGCACATCCACCTGAGAGTATCAAATGGTGGGTTGTGGAGAAGGTACAAGTAAATCCAAGAGGAGGTGAACTCCAGAGTATTTTGAGCAGAAGGGAATGTCGTTGGATATACCTTCTAGACACGGCTCATAAGGGTCTAAATGAATTGGAGGAAATTAACAGACAGGTGGCAATCATCTAAATTTTACCCTTAGCCGCTGAAGTCAATGACTATATGAAACACTGAAATATGTTTGTTTGTTCTTCCTGTTAAGTAATTTGTAAATATTGTGGCAAGTGTTTTGTGGGAATTTGTAAATATTGCTATCAGTGTTTTGTGAAAATGTCTTTGTAAGATATGGTTTTAAAATGTGTACACCGATGGGAACTGTGGTTTGACAATTGCCTTCCCTAACTAAGATGGCCGCCACATTTTCTATCATTGTTGGAGATTACCCTGTGAATCTTGGCTATAATTGGCAAAATATGCATAGAATGGTTTATATATATTTAGCCAGGAGTTGTTTGTTTACAATATCTTAATTACTAAGCCTCATTTCGTGCACTTTTAAATTACCAACAATGTTGACGAAAAAACCCTAGCGTTCTTAAACAAAACCCCTAGCTTTCTTAAAAAACCCTAGCTTTCTTAATGATGGATGGATTCAGTCACTCTGCCCGTATATGATGGTTTGAGACGAACAACGGAGCTTGCCAGAGGATCGGCGTAGTCCGTCTTCGTTTTCCGTCAACAGGAAGTAGACCGATCTAAACTAAAACAAGGTGTTGGGCAATGCCGCGGTTCACCCGCGATCAGTTGTCCTGGGGTTTCCTGCAGACGCGTGTCCAATCTAAGGAACTTCGCCTTTATTTTTCGGTAAGCACGTTACAACACCCTTGTCCACTCGTTATGAACACCAACCCAAGGCCTTAATCTAACACAGGCACTTACAATGGGTTCTCATTTCAGCTGCCTGACTTTCACAACATCGGCAATGTGACCAACCATTAGCCTATCGACCAAAGCGACATCATTAACCATTTCAGGTAATGACATCCAGTGTTTTAATCATTCTGGTTTGGTAGCGCCATAATTCTGGGTGTTTTCCTTATTTTTGGTCCTTCATTCCTCAGGTTCATTATTTCGTGAGGAGTTGCTTGAACCAAACTATACTTTGAAATTGCCCAATACCTACGATTGGAATTCGAATACAAGCCTCCTGTTTTCAAAGACATGTAGTGGAACATGTACATCCGCTTAGGATAGGAAACCCTAATAAATTGAAGAGGTAATTATTTAATAATTTGTGTCTGATGCGAACATCATGGTAAATATATGATTTTATAAATAGGCTCCTTATTGATTTTCCAGAACACTTGGATAACTTTTCTGGATTTATAAGGACTGAGTCAATTTGGAGTGGGAATAACGAGCACTACATCCCGAGAAGGGTAAGCACTCTTGGATTTCTGCCCTTGTTTTAAGTGATTAGGCAACAGCCCCAACCCTCATGGTTATTTATATTTTTCATAGGGTCATCAATGAGATCCCTGTGTTGCCCCGTCCTATCTGTCCTGAAGAAGACTCGCATGGCCCAGGCATAATCAACCGCAAGGCCGCAAGACGAGTCGAAACGTCGACACTTATTATAAACCTGGACCACTAATTATATCTCCCTTTATGATATAGTGCAGACATTTTTTACATCTTATGCCTTAGAATAACATTAGGGATTGTATGCTGACTAATTGAAGTGGCCAGGATATATTGTTCCGGCCGTCATTGGCTGGTGTTTTTTGAATGATTTAGAATATCTTTACAATTCTGTGTGATTTCTTTTTCCTTTCACCTTACCACGTTCACGCTCTTTTGACACCTCTTTTTGCTTTACTGCACGCTCTAAATACGGGGCAATGTATATAAGAAAATGTACATAACACTGTGAATTTGCTTTCAATACTTTAATATGACAATAGATTAAAAACATTGCATATATACTTGGAGTTTGTTGCTGTTGCCTATTTTCTTTATGTTTATCATTGATTGAGCAGGGTTGTTTAAATAACATACGCCTTTTAATTGAATACGTTTTGATTTATTGCTTGTTTGGAAATATATAGGTCTCGGACCGTTGTTTGTTTATATGAATACTGCGTCAGCACCTGACATCGCCACAGCCATCCCTCCCAGATACAAGATCGCCAGGCAGGACATTCAGCACTAGCCTGAGGTTGAATTGCCGTGGTCTTCAAGGATGCAATCAGCTGCACCACCTCAATGGACACTACCGCCAACTATATGAAACACACACCTGTTTTTCATCTCGAAATCAAAGTCAACTTTACCCTGAGAGGCACACTCCTCTACAGAACACCAAGACCACACACCATCTTTTCTGATACAATCGCGAACTTTGTCGCACCCCACATCCTCAACACCAGGGCTGTCAACCTCCTTGGAGACCTGACCTTCAACCTGGAAGAAACCTCTAACCCAAACACAACCACAATACTTAAAGACCTGGGAAGCCGACGCCTCAGTAAATTCATGAAAGGACAGACTCATTCTGCCAGACACCTCCTTCAGCTAATTCAACAATGTTTCAGTAGACATGCCCATGCTGATCACTTGGACAGAGCACGCCTTTGCCAAGTTCACCATCCCAGTCCTACACATACCTAGCAAAGCTAGGTAACATGGTGAATACTTCAAAAACATCCCAAAAGAAGACTGGACAGCCTGGCTCACGAAGCACAAGCCCAAACACAGCAGCAGCCTACCAGATGTAATTAACTGGATAACCACCTGAGCAGACTCTCTGGCTTCGCTCAAACGTAGCAAATCCACTAGTTCCACAACTCAAGCCAGCTGCTACACAGAGAAATTCAGGATGACGAAGCATCATTGCAAAAAACCGATGCACAGGTGAAAAACGAGTCAAGGCAACATGGATAGGAACACCTACTATCCAACTTCAGATGCTACCACCAGTAGATCCAGAAAACTAAACGCAATACACTAGCAGACTGCTGTGACGCCAGCATCAACAGCAGCAGAGATCTTCGCCACTGTGAAAGACTTCACCAGCAGCCACCTCCAACTGCATCACCCTTTCACTGACTTCGACAACCAACTCTTGCAGTTCTTCTGCAGAAAGATAACGTCCATATAAGGCAATTTCCACCTTCAACTGGACCAGGCAGACCTCTCAACTAGACTCCCCGTCACATCCAAGGGAACTACTACAGCCACATGGTACGACACCAACACAGAAGAAACCCCTGTCCCCATACAGTCCATCAAATGTCAGGCCCATCGGACCCATGTCGCACCACACCTTCACTAGAGGACTTCGGTCTACCAGCACAAGGCTCATCTTGAGCCTTAACTCCTCCATCACCTCTGCCACCTTTCTAGATGCAAGGAAACATGCAGCATTTTTCTCCCTCCTGAAAAGGATATCTGTGAACCCATCAATGCTCCCCAACTACAGACCAATGCCCTTGCTGCCATATCCGGCCTAAGCCCTAGAGAAACCCATCAATAAATGTCTCAAACTGTCTCAACGGGCGCCAACTCCTTTACGTCACACAGTCCAGTTTCAGACCCAGCCATAGCACAGAAACAGGCATCAGCACCATCACAGAAGATATCTGTATGACCATGTACAGAGGAGACAGCTGCAACATCCTTCTGGACATCTCAGCTGAATTCGAAATGGTATCCCAACCCATCCAATGCATACACAAGGTTTGAATCAGAGGACCCACCCTTCACCGCATCTGCTCCCTCCTGTCTGGGCGGACCCAATCTGTCTGCCTAGCCCCCCTACTCTTCTGATGCCCACGACCCCATCTGTGGAGTATCACAAGGAACATCACTGAGCTTGACCTTCAGTACATACATGATCCCTCCTGCTATCATCCACTTTCACAACATCAATATCCTCTCCTACGCTGCCGACACTCAGCTCATACTCTCTCGCACGGACGAGTCTCTAAACACCCGGATTAAATTCACTGCCTGAATGACCAAAGTCGCTGACTAGCGGAGTACCAACTGCCTCAAACTTAACACCAACAAGACAGAAGTTGTGATCTTCAGGAAGAACCCATAACCATGAGACTCAGCCTGGTGGCCTGCTGAGCTATGTGACACACCAACTAACATCCTTGGGATCGTCACTGACAGCAATCTCAATATAGCCACCCAAGTTTACGCAGCAATAATCTCATACTTCCAAACTCTGAAGATGCTGAAGAAATTCTTCATATTGTGCCCTACCATCACATGCAAACAGGTAGCTCACACCTTCATCTCTAGCAAGTTGGACTGTGGGAACACCCTACACCCAGGGATCAACAAACAACTCACCAAATGACCACAAACCATTCAGAACACAACTGCAAGAACCACTCTTAAGGTCCCACACCTCACACATATGGTACCACACCTCAAAAAACTCCACTGGCTCCCAATACACAAATAAGCACAGTTCAAATTCCTCACTCACAACTTCAGAGCACTACACAAGAGCCCAGCCTACCTCAATAGCCGCATCTCTTTTCACAAGCCATCCACACAGACCATCAAGATACCTCAACTTGCTGGACTTCTACTTGCACACATCCCAATGCACAAGCAGGTCCACAGCAGGAGGTCGAGCTTTCTCCTCATTGCCCTGAAAGCCTGAAATGACCTGCTACTACACATCAGAGCTTCATCTTACATTCATGAATTTCAGAAGAAACTGAAACTGCCTCTTTCAATAATGCCTCCAGCTGACTTTAGCGAGGCTAGAATCGATAATGGCCCCCTTCTTCTAGGTCATTCCTAGCTGTAGCCGGAAAACCCTTTTTGGGTAGATGTTGTGCCGTACAAATTAAAAATACAATACAATACAATACAATACAAAACACCGGCTCAGCACCAAGATGCCCTTCTGGGTGACAGTGAACTCTACAAATATGCAAAGCAGAACTCAACTAGCACTGAAGACTGTTGAGCACTAACGGCATGCTTACCTGGTAATATGAAGCTCTCTGTAATTGTTCACTGGCTCTTTCTACGTGCACTTCTGCGCTTTCCACATTTGCTTCTATACTATCTGCAAAGCAAAATTTGTTTCTTATGTTTACACTTGTAAATATCCTCCATTTAAACCTTAAATAAGATCAAAAGTGCTTAGTGCTGATAGAATACAAAAAGGAACACGCATAACCCATGTACGTGATCCTCCAGCCCTGCAAGTACTCCACTGAATAAGAAGTACTGATAAATTAATAGGACTGGTCTTTTTGAACATTGCTCGAGCCAATAGGTCTGTCTGACTTCTAACTGAAATGCAAGTCTGAACGATAACCATTTCCAGTGCTTCTTCATGCTGCACATGCCCTCAGAGTTTTGAAAATGTACAATTGGCACTTTCCTGATGCAGGCTTCAGTACCTTAGGCCATTACGTTACTAACGGTCCTTCTAATCAGACATGTCATTGCGGTGATCTGCATTTCAAGGAGTGCTTCAGTTACAGAGAGCTGCCATGTTTACAGTGTGCTTATGTGTGAATTTTGCACATTTTAGGTATGGCTATACATGATATAATCATCTACTATTTGAGTGATCCTAAATCATCCCAATTAACATTACCTGAATTGTTCTTTGATTCATTCCACAAGTTTCTCTAATTACAGGTCTCAGCCACATACCACTAAGTTCCCTTCATAGCAACATGAACATTTTCAATAGGTCATTCGCTAAGACCTCTTCCGAGGCATTAGTGGAGAGCTATCCCCACAGTTTATTTCGCTCAAAGGCTTTACTGCAAAGCACAGCACAATACCGCACAGTGTACTTATCACAGAGACTGTACTGAAAAGGCTGATCTGTCTAAATCCCTCAAAACCCAGAGATTTAAGGCCGCAGTGTGGGTTTCTCCCCCTCCCAGCACTGGCTTTCCCCATGCTTCTACTGTGCTCCATCTCTTTTAGCTCCCAGCTTTTCAAACGTAGGACAGTAAGTATGTACCTTCAAACCCTGGCATACACAGATGCTAGGTAAAGCTTTTACTCTATGTGACAATGAGTCAACACTGGCTATTGAGTGAACAGAAAAGGGAGTGAATGCAGAAAGAGTATGCACATCACACTGCTGAGTAGGGATTTCTGGTCGTTCTATACAGAGGCGAGGTCGGTGACAGCAGCCAAGATGGCAGCAGGCAGCGCAGCCTCGCAATAGCAAGGGTGACTAGGAGCCTGCAACAGGGATTTCGGATGTGAGCTTTGAGCCCCAAGGACTCTGTGGCTGAGGCCGGGAACCAGAGATGCCCTCCTGTGGCTATATTTAAAGAATTAGGGGGACCTTGACTTAGTGAGCCCCCCCCCCCCCTTTTCGAGCAGGAAGCATCGTCAATAAACCTTGGATTGCGGGAGTGAATGGTAACCCGAGGAGCAACTGGATGAAGTGGGGGCCTGAAGGGCAATTTGAGAGAGTGCCCCTTATCAGTGGCGACACCTGGAGGTCCGGAGTGGCTTCTGTTCAGCAGTCAGGCCCCCAGAGAGTGGGGCAGAAGGTGTCAGCTGTGTCCCACGACCAGCAGAGGGAAGGAGGACCTTACGGAGTGAGGGGTGTGAACGCCCTGGATCCCTGGTCGGGGACCTCTCAGTGAGTGAGGAGTGGGGCAGGGTGCTCATGCCCTGGGGTGAATAGGACACTTTACCCCGCACACTTTTACTCCACGTGCCATTACCCCGCAGTTTTTACACCGCAAAATCTTTTGCAACGCAGGGCTTTACAATGCAATCCATTACAAAGCATTCCCCATTAAAATGCAATTTGCTATTCTAACTCCACGGCGTTACTTTGGAGAATGCATTGTAATAGTTTGCGGTGTAAAGCCCTGCATTGTAAAGATTTTGCAGTGTAAAAAATGTGGGGTGATGGCATGCGAAGTAACACATGCGGGGTAAAGGATGTTTCCCCCTGCAGTAGAGGCGCCTCTCCAGGGGGCTGGTGTGTGCCTTCTGACCCACCCCTCTTGGGACGGTGGATGGAGATCTGACTTCTGCCCGGGGGGTTGCGCAGACTTTTGCGGGTGAGGGAGAGCTGTGGCATGCTGGCTGTGGGGCGGCCTAACCTCCCAACAGCAGCAGTGAAGGGAGACCAATACAGCATTATTAGTGTAGCTAGTGTGCTGGAGCAGTCCCTGGGCCAATCTTGGGGTGCGTTGGGGCTGGCCAGAAGAGCGTCTGGCACGAATCCTCATGGACCAGGTGCTGGAAGCCTGCATAGAGGATGGGTTGTACAAATGGTGAGAAGCCAGTCCCGCAGGGAAAAACTGCATATCTGCCGGAGAGCGTGTGGTGTTTACCCAGGGGCTATGAACAGTGCAGGAATTCTTGCGGCGATTTCGGATACCAAGTACAAATTGGAGCACAAAATTGAGTCTGTGTTCCAGGAGGTGGGACTGCTGCGGGTAGACCACAAAAAGGTGGGGAAATGGTAGTCACTGAAGTGGTCTCTCGAGGAGCTGATGGATGCAGAAACCGCCTTAAGACACTAGAGACAGAAAATGTTCATTTCGAGGCATAGGAATAACTCCTAAAACACGCAGTAAATCTTTAGTAATTGGCAACCTTAGGTAGCCAATAACTCATCATACAAGCACTCTGTTACACATCCTTGCACTCATGCATCCAGTTATCCATTTACCTACTCATCCACCCACAGTAATACACACAAAAATTCAACAACCCAAAAAATAGTAGTAGAAAAACAGAAAACACAGTCCCAAAAGCATAGCAGGCATGTGCTTGCAACGAAAAAGTAAAACATTGAACATAGCAAGGGGTGGCCAATTGGGAATAGCTCAGTTCAGTTCAATAATCTTATTCGGCCAAATAAATGACCATAAAAGTACAAAATAAATACAAACTTCACAATCACGTGAGGAATAAAAACAGACAATCCATTTAGAAATCCTTTTAAAACAATCTACAAATAAATACAATTCCACAATTTGTGATTTAGGACACATACTTTTTCCTTAGCTTTATAGCAGCAATCAAATATCGAAGTACAGAAAAGCAAATTTCCAGTGAAGCTATAGATAGCAGGTATCCCAGCCCTTTTTTATATCAGGTAAAGTGCTTGTGCAAAAGAATCGGTCATAGAAATCGGGCTCTTAACATGTGGTACAAAGTGCAAAATAGCATAAAGTGCACAGTAGATTGAGAGGAAACATGGGCATCATGGAAGAGAGGCAAACCAAGAACCAGCCAAGGGAAAGGCTTCTGAGTAATGGACCATATTTAGTGTTAATCCTATGCTCATGATTAATAAGTAAGGTTAAATAAAGTTGCATGCCTAGGACATTAAAGAGTTGGACATTGAAGATTTGCATACAACTAATAATTGAGCACATAACAAGGGTCCTCCCAATTCTGATTTCCTTCCTGTATGAAGTGAAGATATTTTTGACCCGGTCTTTATTTTGTGGGCCGATACATTTGGGGAAATCAAAAAGGGTAATCAATCCAAGATTGTAAAAACTTCTTTTGACATAAGCCAACCATGAAATGGCCGTCATGTCACCTAGATTTAACCAGTCCTATAAAACCTCCATCGAAAAACCCGCCTTAGGAGTGCTACTTAACTTTAACCATAGCAGAAAAGGAGCTATAACAACAAAATACTCCAAAGAAATCCATATCCAATTCCAAATGTGAAATAAAACTTGGGGTAGTTTGGGGTATCACTATAAACCTACACAAAAAGTTGTTTTCAGATACCTGCAACTTCCCTGGGACAGTACAAACTCCTGCGCCATGTATACTATCTGAAAAGCACTTGCTCCTATACAGCCGAGTCATCTTCTTGATTGGTTTGTGGCCTAACCTTTTGGCCCATCTACAGATCATTTAACAGGCTGCCCCATCTTTTGCGTTCTCTGGTTGATTAACCTCTCCCACAGCTACAAACCGTATTGTCTCTCATTTGCCAAGTGCCATCCATTATCCATAATGGGCTCTGCAAATCACAGATTTTAAAATATTGCTCTTTAATGTCAATTTAGTTCCTACAATGTTTTATGCACGGAGTAATTGTGAGAACCTGTACTACGCTGATTATTATAAGCAAGTATTCATAATGCAAAAAGGATGGATTGGCAATTACTAACGCTTGTTTTTTTAACTGTAAATATACATTTCTAAATTAATCTCGCAGCCTTCTTAATATCAAGTTCAATTTGTACGATATGTACAATCTTTAATTCATTGCATCTCTTGATGTTGCATCTCTTGATAGCATGGAGTTATTTCTATGCATTTCTCATGATCCTGCATTAATTTGTTAATATATATCTAGAGCTTCTTGACTTCACTGCTATATCTCGCACCTCTTGCACTTTACTACCAATTTGATCTGAGTGCAGGGGATCGGTTGGTTCATGTCTTTATTCTGAGACCTCTTTCACTCATTTCTGAAGGCTTCATTCTACCTTATAGGCCACCATTTTAGGGGGAGAGATTGAATGCATCTATGTAGCGGTTTAGCTTCATGAAGAAAATCAGAATTAAAATGCGGGCATGCCTAAGGCAAGCTTCTCTGCGCCTGGAAGGCACCCGGACGACACCAGGACTCCTGACCGGTTAGAACTAAACCCCATGGGGAGAGTTACCTATACCATGGTCAGATTGGGATTGCAATTAGGCCCAGTCAAGTCCCCAAAAAGTGGCCCACGTTTGAGGATCAGGCACTTTCATGAAACATCATTTGGTTAGTCTCATTTGACTTATTTTTAGAAGAATGTTTGGAAATCTAAGCCTTTTGAAGCCTATAGAATCGGTAAGATTGGTAAAAACAAGAAGCACTGCATTTAACCGATATGGGTGAGGTGAAATAAAAAGGCCCAATGGCCATAATACCTAATCTTACTAGAGTAGCCACCTAGCTGTGTTTCTGACTGACATGACCTGTATATTAATATCCTGGCCAGTGTGAAAATTAAGAAAATCACCAAAAGTCGGTATTTTTTCCTCTGACCAGTATGTATTTTAAACAATCAACGTACAGCGAAAGCACTTTAAAAATATGTTCGAAAGATGCTTTATTCATCCATGACTGGTAGTTAAACTAAACAAAGACAGAAAATCCATGCTGGCGTAAAAAACACAAAACGGATATTTTTATACAGAGATTGCCCTCTAAGTATCATGCTCTGGTCCTTGCAGAATCTGTGTAAATTGCAGTTTTTTTCTAATTGCTGTTTTTTTACAGTTTTACATACGGTGAACTCAGCGCTAGGTCATTGGAACGATTTACATGAGCACCAGTTACACTACGTGAGGCCAAATCCATTTTTAGCTTAAGCATTGGGAGATCAAATTATTTACCCAGAATCAAAGATGTTGAGCGGACGCCGGGACTGGACCTAGTTTCTCGTTTGCTAAAGGTTTAACTGCAACACCATTTCCTTTAGTTTAATAAAAGATTAATAAAGGTTGCCGCATAGCGAGGGCTATGCAAATACACACACACACCCTCCAGGAAGGCTTCTCTTACTTCACTCCCTCCCCAGCCCTCCATTGCCTCAGATGGAGGACCTTGCATGGGAGGGGTTAAGAAAAATGATAAAGCTACTTCTGCTGCTGTGGGGGCTGAGGTGAAGATGGCCCATAGCCAGAAAGTCCTGGCCCCTCCAGAGAGGTCCCTGCATACTCCCACCCTTCATTCCCTAAATGTGATGGCCTGGCAGAGGAGGGGTCAGGGGCAAGGCAATGCTTCTGGGCCAAGCCCATATCCCACGTGACATCTATAAGCAATGGACCTTCGGCAAATGCCTGATTAACCGCCTTCTCAATCCGACTCCGACCTACACTCATGTACAGCTTGTGGAACCAAGCCTACCTATAAAGGTAAAGACTAATTGCTGTGAATGCAACCTTGTGGCTACTGTAGGACTTTTTTCATGTATTAACTAAGTCTCGGCGGTGAACTCCACTGCGCTCGTTTTATGAAAAATCCTGCTCCGCTTAGCGGAGTTTCTTATCTTGCTCACGTGCGTCAACGTTAAGTTGGAGAGCGCAAGTGAGGAAAATCCACCTCCCGGTGAGATTTTTACTCGTTTGCGATCAACATCAAGTTGGCGAGCGCGAGTGTGGAAAATCAACTTACCAGTGAGATTTCTCAATACAGGTGGTCAGATTTTTCACTGCGAGTGGTCGTGTATGCTCGTGACCGCTCACGCTGAGAAGCTGTCCGTTCGTGTTGAGAAAGCTGCCGCTCAAGTAAAAATCTACTCTAGGAGCAGAAAGGAAGCAGCGCCCGCTTGCGCTGCGCATGGTGCGGTTAGCGATGATAGCACAGTGCAGACAAGCACCAGGTACTGCAAATCACTGCGAACAGCATTTTTCCAACGTACTCTGCAGCACGCGGAGCTCCGTGTAGCATAATTTTTTGGCAGTTCGCGAAGTTCCTCGTAGCAGAACGCCGCAAAGTCCGCCCAGAATTAGCATTAACTGGCAAATGTCGTGCTCACTGTGCGTCACCTCAGACTTTATAGGTTAGGTAACTGGACACCAAGGAAAGAACCTACATTTCAATGATGTACCAACTCAACACTCTTTACCAGATAGTTTTAAACCGTTTGAGTCCTCGACACCCAAGGGCACAGTACATGACATATATTTCAATGACAGATGCCTACCTAAATAATTGCAGTATTTTGAAAGTGGACGGAAAAAATAAGACTGGTAGATGCTTAGCTCTAATTTTCAATCGGGAATACCAATGTATATAGCAGATTTTTGCCGTAAAGATAATTTTGAAATTCTAATTTTTCGGATATCTATACAAATCCATCACAATAGGGAGTGCACTCAACAACAATACTTAATTCGGCTTTTTGTAAGAAACCATAAATGTCAAGTTTGCAAAATATCCCGGAGGTGCTTTCATATATAGACCACCTAAACCTAAGAACATTTCTAGCGCTCAGTTAGTAGAAGTATTAGTCCCACATTCTCTCAGGTTGGATTACTTTTTTGTTCTACGAGACTACAGCTCCCATTTTGAAGATCAGTTTGACTCCACAAATATAATATGAGGGATGATTCGAAAGCAATACATTTACTACAAATATTCAGAAGCCCACCACACATAGCTCGCCACACTCTTGACCTACTTTTACTAATATATTGTCATTGTCAGTAGACTCGCTGGTCTCCCATTAATGGGCTGATCAGCACTTAATAAAGTTTTCAGATACATTTGACACCACTCCGTTGAAACTCCCAGAAGTCTAGGCTCCCAATTTAAAAATATTGAAGAGAATCAACAGGAATATTTGATCAGAAAATCTTCAGATGTCTAATATGATTAATAACAATAATGTGGCTGTTACTCAGTTTAGTGCAACTCTTGTGGAGACTATTGATAGGATAGCGCTACCAAATGATCAATCAATCAATCAGGGTTGCTATAGAGCGCGGCTACTCACTCATAACGGTCTCAAGGCGCTGGAGGAGGAGGGGGTTCTGCCATTCAGTCAAAGAGCCAGGTCTTGTGGTCCTTCCTGAATTGAGGAAGTGATGGTGATTGCCTGAAGTGCAAAGGTATGGAGTTTCAAGTATTCGCAGCGAGGTAGGAGAAGGATATTCCTCCAGCCGATGTCTTGCAGATCAGTGGGATAGTGGCCAGGGCCAAATGGGTGGAGCAGAGATGTCTGGTCGGTGTGTAGAAGGAGAGGCGGAGGTTTAGGTTTTCAGGTTGTGTAGGGCTTTGTAGGCGTGCTTAAGGAGCTTGAGGATGATTTTTTTGTTGATCAGGAGCCAGTGGAGGCCTCTCAGTGACAGGAGATGTGGTTTCAACAGGGGATGCCTAAGATTAAGTCTGGCAGAGGCATTCAGAATGTGCTGCAATTTCCTTTGGAGTTTTTGGGTCTTGCTGGCGTTGAGTGTGTTGCAGTAGTCGAGCTTGCTGCTGATGAGCGCCTGGCTGACAGTTCTACTGGACTCGGTGGGGATCTATTTGAAGATCTTTCATAATAGGCAGAGCGTGAGGAAGCAGAAGGAGGATACAGCATTAATTTGGGGATTCATAGAGAGAGAGAGAGAGAGAGAGAGGAGTCGAGAAAGATGCAGAGGTTGCGTGCGTGGTTGGTGGGTGTTGGGGAGTTCTGAGTGCTGCTGGCCACCAGGAGTCCTCCCACACAGAGGGAGTAGAGCTCAGGATGAGGACTTGGGTTTTGTCAGATTTGAGTTTTAGGCAGCTCTCCTTCATCTAGGCAGCTACTGCCTTCATCCTCTAGTGGATGTTTCTCGTAGCGGCTGTAGGTTTGTTGGTGAGGGGAAGGATCAGCTGTGTGTTGTTGGCTTAGGAGACTATGTTGATTCCGTGGTCTCTGCCGATGGCTGTGAGCAGGGCAATGTAGATGCTGAAGAGGGTGGGGCTCAGGGAGGAGCCCTGGGGAAGTCCTTAGTTGATATCTGTAGGATTTGACAAGAATGGTCGGCCCCTGACTCTCTGGGTTCAGCCGGGGAGAAAGAAGTGGATACACTCTAGCTCTTTGCCACAGATGCTGGTGTTGTGGAGCCTTGTGCAGAGGGTGTGGTGGTGGATGGTGTTAAAGGGGGCAGAAAGGTCCAGGAGAACAGCACCGATGTCGTGGAGAGGTGTGCAGTCTCTGTGCTGGGGCTACTCCTGTAGCCAGATTGGGAGTGGTCCAGGGTGTAGTTTGTTTTGATAAATTCTGTGAGTTGGACATTGATGGGCTTCTCAATGACTATCTGGGAAGGAGAGCAGAGAGAGGAGTCTGTAGTTCTTGTGGTCCGCTGGGTCAGCAGAGGATTTCTTCAGCATGGGTTGATCTCTGCGGGTTTCCAGTCTTCAGGGACGATGGTGGATTCGATGGAGCAGTTGACGGTGCAGTAGAATTCGGGGGCAATGGCGGCACCTGCTCGGTTGAAAATGTGGTGGGGCAGGAATCTAAAGGGGCCCCAGACAGGATGATTTTCTTGATCCTTAGGGTGTCATCAGCAGTGAGGGTAATCCAGTTGAGCAGAGTCGGTGGGATCTGGAGCCTTTGGGTGCAGTGGGTGTGGTGGGTGGGTCTTGGACTGTGAAGCTGTCGTGGATGCCTAAAATCAAAGGGGTGGAAAAAGGTGGCAAGGTTGTTGCAGAGATCTTGGAGGAGGGGGGAATCTGTGGTGCCCGTGTAGGAATTGGAAAATTATTTGACCACAGTGAAGAGTTCTTTACTGTTGTGTGTGTTGGTGTTGATGCATTCCGGTATAGCAGTTTTATTGGTGGTATGCAGTGGCGGCTGTCTTGAGGGCTGTGTGGGCCGCCGAGGTCTTGCTGCTCCTCCAGCTTCTTTCGTGCTGTCTGCAAGTGCGCTTGGACTCTTGGACGGTGGGGGAGAACCAGCTGTCTTTCCCAGAGTGCTGCTTGCCGAAGGGATTCCTAAGAGGGGGCCAGTGTTTCATCGCAGTTGGAGATCCATCAGTAGAGGTTTCGTGCGGAGGCCTATGTATCAGCGGTGGTCGGCAGTGAGGCTTTGCTGAAGGAGGCTGCAAGTAGGTCTTCAAAGATCTTGTTCCCGCTTCTGCACAGGTTGCAGTGGTCTTCCCTGTGTTTGATGAAGGAGAAGTGGACGCAGTGGTGTTCTGTCCAATGCAGTTCGGAGGTGTGGCTGACAGAGATGTTGTTGCCTATGGGCAAGATGGGATTGAGTTTGTGTCCTGCTGTGTGGGTTGAGGAAGAGACCAGTTGTTTCAGTCTGATGGTGGTGAAGATTTCCAGTGGGGATGATGTGTTGCGGTCGTCGAGGTTGTCCCAGGGGAAATTGAGGTTGCCGAGGAGGATGTAGTCTGTTGAGGGTAGATAGAAGTGAGCGATGATGTTGGCTATTCCTTCACTAAAGTGAGGGATGGGCTCCGGGAGGTCTGTAGATGAGGGTGCCGCGGAGGGTGGAGTTCAGGTTGTCTGGAGCTGGAAGTGGAGGTGTTACATGTTGTGTGGGTGGTCGTTGGAGCTCGTTGCCAGGCGAAGTAGGTTTTTGTGTACGATGGCAATGCCTCCTCCCGGCAGTCTGACATGGTCCTTGTGGATAATCTTGTAGCTGTCCAGGATGGAGCTTGAGATGTCCAGGGCTGAGGTGTGGTTCAGTCAGGTTTCCATGAAAAAGGTGACGTCCTGGGAGACGGAGCTGAGCAGGTCCCAGATCGCCACGGCGTGTCTGTGGAGGGAGCAGGTGTTGAGTAGGATGCAGCTGAGGTGGTCAGGACCTGTTCTTGTGGATCAAGCGGTCGGTGGGTCAGATGTACGATGGCAAGAGAAGATGAAGTTATGGCAGGTGAACTGGCCTTGGGTGTCCTTCTGTTGTTGAGTGTGTGGAGGGTGCTGGTGGCACATCGGTGGAGGCTGTGGGGACCGTGGCATTGAGTGGTCTTGGCGCAGACGTGCTCGTCTTTGGCACACCTTCGGAGCGCTGGCAGCACGCCCACATAGCGGCCACCATTAAGTAGTGTTGGGTAGGCAGGAAGGCTGGTCAGCTGGGAGGTGGGAAACGCCACTTGAAGGGGTCGTGGTCACCGGGAACTAGTAGCAGCGAAGGCGAGAAGGGGGACACAGAGAAGGGGAAAGGGAAAGAAAGAAAGGAAAACCAGGTTCAAGTTTGGCTCAGGGGTTAGAGGCGGCAGACCCGGAAGCTGAGATCGGCCCTGGACCAGGGTTCAATTCCCCGCCTCGGCGGGTCTTGGGCTAAAAAATTCCACGGACTCGATAATTCTCGCTCCGGTGCCTTCTCGACTCACGGGTTCACACTCTGCGACTCTGGGCAATAGCTTGCTTAATCTCCACAACGGCCCCTCGCGGCGGGATGCCTGGCTTTCACCTTGTGGATACCCTGCCGGGGCTATCTCACAGGGGAATACCAGGACGGGTTCCCTAAGCAAGCGCCGGGAAACCCACTGCGGGTAGCTGTGCACTATATAAGCTCAAATACATTTACATTTACAATTAAAAGGACAAGAAAAGGCAACAAATTAAACAAGAAAATAAAAAAAAACCAGAAAAATGTAAGACGGAAAAGGCTACACAAAAGGAAACCGCAGAAGAGAAACAAGAGACATGCTCATCACTGGGCCAACAGGGACAAGGGGCAGATGGGAGCCTGCAGGAGGAGGATGGCCTCAAACACAAAACCTAGAGCTCAAGAGGGCAGACCACTACCAGGTGAATAATTCACCGCAATAATTCACCGCAATTGCAGAATGAATTGCATCGATGAGGGGGGGTGGCGCCCAGTGTTTGCAGAAATTATGAATCTCAATGGAATCTCAAACCAGTCACAGTGCACCACAAGTGCGGCACTTGCGTTGTTTGCCCCAATACCATTGAAGGTGACGAGTTCCAATATGGGGAGACCAGATGGAAACACACCGAATTCTCCAACTGCAAGACCAAGAATGTTGTTTATCTGGTCTTATGTCCCTGGGATAAAATCTATATAGGGAAAACAAGACAACAAGTCAACACTCGCATCTGCCAGCATAGGTCCCGGATCAAAAACAAAATCCTGAATGCCCCGATGGTGGAACATTTCTTGGAAGCCAAACATGACGAAAATGACCTCAAATGGACGGTGTTACACACATTCCGATCCTTACACCGTAACGCAGACGTGGACAGAATGCTCCTTAAAAAGGAGGCATATCTTATCCTTAAGTTTAATAGTGTACAAAAAGGCCTCAACAGCCTATCAGAAATCGCAAGACTTTAATTCCATAGTGCCTGGGCTGTTTGCAGCATCCTCTGCTGTTAGCCTTGCCTCGTTTCTCCTCAATAAATTAATTTCATAATTTCTGCAAACACGGGGCGCCACCCCCCTCATCGATGCAATTCATTCTGCAATTGCGGTGAATTATTCACTTGCTTTGTGCCGATGTACATAGAACTACGTCTCCCACAAGGCCTAGCTCTCTACTTGAGGGCTGGTATTAGGTAAACACACCCACTTTCGCTCTGAAACCAGCGCAGAACGCCGTTTACCAGGACTGAGGCAGACACAGGTATGCCACGCTCTTTCATTCGCCTACTGCGTCATTTAAACTCACGGCTTGGTTTAGCTTTCTATCAACCCATTCCGCTAATTTTTGCAGCAGATGCCGTGGAAATTCCTGTATTCACGAAGAAAAGAATATATATTAAAATACGAGGCCAATCAGTACCGGGACTGATTTTCTCAGGTACGTTTCCAATGGAGAGTTGCTGTACGTAATTGAGTCACTCTCAAGCATGTTCCTGACGCAAATGCCCTCTTGCCCCTAAAGTGCCCACAGTACACGGCTTTTCCTAATTCCGCCATGGAAGACTATTTGAACACAGTGCCAGTCGCCAGCTTTCCTTAAAGCTTCCCAGCTGACGGTAGGCTTAAATCTTTCTCTTCCATCCACTGACTGACCACAGTTATTTGGAGCCAGCATTCTAATGGCTCTTTCGTTTTTTAGGTGGCCCCCGCCCTCACTGTGACTACATAACGACAAGTCTATTATTTCTGCACTCCTAGACTCAACGTGCTCTTTTTTGAATTCGCTTCAACCCCTACACTGGTAGGTTCACTATAAATAACGAGGTGTCACAATAATAGGGTCTAGTGTCTACCATCCCAAAAATTAAATTTGGCTACCCTTCTTTTACCCCACAGACAGATTTATTGCGCCCTGATGAGATTCCAGGAAACCACTACCTGGAATCGAAACGCGTCGGCCAGTTAGCAAAGAATTATTGTGATCTGTTCCTTCATACCAGCTCTTGTTGGTTGTAAAAAGAGTTACAAATTGTATTCGCTTCATTGCTAATTTCTTTCCCTTTTTCTTAACTTCCCTGGGTACTAAACCCATTTTCTAATTTTTGTAAATTCACTGTTTTATACTGCACATGGTTAACTGTACTGTCTGTTTTCGAAATTATCTTGTCATGTATGTTTGAACGTCTTTTTCTCAGACTATAATTCATTTGTACGATGATCAGTCCATTCATTTTGGTGTAAATATCTATTGTTGATAACTGTCTTTGTGTGTCTTCTCATTCATGATTTTTTTGACAAACTTCGATTAATTGATAAAAAGCGTTGGTATAAACAAAAATCCCCAGTTGATTACGACAATTTGCGTGGTTAACTCTCCTCAAGTGTGGATTCTAATATAGGTGGTGAGGCACTCTTTTGGTGTGTTTGTTCTATAAACTTTTCAGCGCATGGTTAAGTACACTTGTGACAGATACTGTAGCTGTGAACGAGGCGGCAGGCTCTGGCAAGGGGGCGGGCTTGTCTGGGAAAATCACGCCTATAAGCATTGTACTGACGGAGCCACCCGGCCCCGTCTGCACACGCACGCATGCACACACGTACATACGCAGGCACACATTCATACACCCCGACGGCGGGCTCGCCGGACGGGTATAAATAAATGGGGGTGAGACCGCTCGTGGTCTTCGGCCCGTAGCTGTTAGTCAGTGTCTGTGTGGAGTCCTTCGAATTGTGGAGATTAGGCCCCACTCTGTGGCATAGGCGTTCCCTTCCCTGCTTGACAGCACTACATTTTGGCGACAGAGGGCGGGATTTCGCACGCCTCGTCACCGCGATCCCCCGCAGTCAAAGGTCAAGCCCTTGCGAAGCTCACGCTTCGGCGTTCGAGCCTGAGGCGATCGCGGCACAAGTTTGAAAGTGCCTGTCAAACAGACCAGCTGACCGGCCGTTGAACCGACGGCCCGGCGCGGACCTGCCGCTGCGCACTGTCCTCACGCCCGGCGTGGCGCTAAGGTGAGCTGTCAAAACAAAGCCGGCTGCTGTGCGTGGCCCTGTAAAGCAACAGCGTACTGCGCACCCGGCGGCACGGCCGCCTTGAGCCTTCAAGAGAGACAAGGAGGAAATTGCCTGAAACGTGAGGGACACGCGTCCCATTTCCTGCCGCCCCCCTCCCCCCCACAAACCTCGCATTTGGTGGTACATCTTCACAACACCTCAGGAGGGGAAGAAACAAGTGGCGCATATATATTATATATATATATATATATATATATATATATATATATATATATATATAATATATATATATATATATATATATATATATATATATATCTTCATGTGACAAAGGAAACCCTGCTTATCTTTTGGCTCCTCACATACCAGCCTCCCTGTGCAGCCTGTCAGCGTAGAAAGGTCAAAGCAATCCACGTGGCCACGGAAACTCAGCCCGTTGTTCGGCTCATCACACAACAACCTCATTGCGCAGCCTGCCAGTCCCTATTAACTACGTAACACTGCGCAACGTTGGATCCAACTCCAAGTATACCAGTCCAGTCGTCTAGCGCTAGTAAGAGGTGAATTGTCGTGAGTGGCGCAGTTAGTTGGCCCACAGTCTCACACAAGCCCGGGGCAATGAGTCAAACCGCCGCCGCTTACAGCACCGCGGGCCACGCCACTCAGGCCCCACAAATCGCTGCACCCCAGAATGCTGCAGTACCGCCGGCTAGTAATGGCGCACAAGGGTCCGCCGCAGCTACCCCACCAGCGCATAACCCACTGACGCATCTTGGGCATGGTGTAGCCGCTCCTCTGCCGCCTTTCAGCGAACTTTCCGATCCCTCGACTGCGGCAGCTCGATGGCGGTTGTGGATTGGTCGCCTGGATCACTACTTTGTCGGCGTAAGAGAAACTGACGGAAGAGTAAAGAGATCCTTGCTAATGTGCTACGGTGGTGATGAGCTATATGAGCTGTTTGAGACCTTACCTGACAGGGGTGAAGATAATGATTACACAGCGGCAGTCACTGCTTTAAATTGCTACTTTGACCCAGGTGTCAACCCAGACTATGAATGGTTTAAACTACGCCAAGCGCGCCAAGGCGAAACTGAGTCCATTGACACCTACTATGCGCGCCTCCGCAAGCTAGCGACAGCTTGTGAATTACCAGACCAGAGAGCGGAGCTTAGGGCTCAACTTATACAAGGGCGCAGGTCGGTCCAGCTTCGGCGCCTCATCCTGAGACAACCGCGCATCACGCTCGATGAGGTCCTTGTGCTGGCACGGTCGCACAAATTATCCAATGTCCGTGCTGATGAGATCGAAGCGGCGCTCCACCGATCGGGACCCACAAATCGCACACCAACCATCAAGGAGGAACACCTCGGCGTAATTCACCGGCGATAGCAATCGGTGAGAGGGCCTGCGAGGGTGAGCCCTCAGTCATCCTGTGGGAACTGCGGGATGCACCATCCTGCCAGTGGAAGATGCTTCGCGAAGGGCAGGACGTGTTCCAACTGCGGAAAACAGAACCATTTCGCGAAGGTGTGCCGGAGTGGCCACAATCGTCGACCGTCCAACGCGAGCGTGAGAGGACCTACACGAGGGGTGCATCAGTTGACGCTTGAAGAGCCCGGTCCTTGCAGCGACCCGTCCCGCGCGGCGTTCTGCCTGGATGACGAAGATGATGAGGTGTACTTTGTATCCTTTGTCGGCAGGGATGGTGCCCGAAGACTGCCGCCACCGATGTGCGATGTGCGGATTGCAGGATCCCAGGTACACGCTCTGATAAGATACTGGGGCATCAGTGAATGTTATGGACAGCATCCAATATGACCGTCTCACCCCTCGCCCGTCTCTCTCTCTCCGTTAAACGCAAAAATCTATACATACGACAGTGACGAACCATTACCCCTTAGAGGTGTAATTGATGTAGTGGTGTCCAGCAACGGGCATGAAGTGAAGACGAAGTTCCACGTCACCGGTGGGAAACGTGGCACGCTGCTCAGCTGCCATACAGCCAAAGACCTTCAACTGGTGTTCTTCGCTAACCAGGTGCACGAGCTACACGCCGACTTGATGATTAAGGATTTTCCCACCCTTTTTCAGGGTCTGGGTCGACTCAAGGGCAAGTTGTTCAAATTGCACATTGACCAGACAGTACAACCAACGGCGCTGAGGCACAGAAGAGTACCGTTCCACCTGCGGCAGCAGGTAGAAGAAGAACTACGGAAACTTGAGGAACTCGGCGTCATCGAGAAGGTCTCTGGCCCAACACCATGGGTGTAACCCCTTGTGGTCGCCCCAAAACCAAAACAGCCCGGTGCCATTAGTTTGTGTGTGGACATGGGCCGTCAAGAGAGAGAGACATCTCACCCCCACGATGGACGACATCGTTGCAGACTTAAACGGGGCCCGGTGGTTCTCCAAATTGGACCTCAATGCGGGGTACCACCAATTGGAACTTCACCCAGACAGCCGCAATATAACAACCTTCTCAACGCACGTCGGCCTACGGCGTTACAAAAGGCTGAGTTTTGGTGTCTCCTCGGCTGCTGAGGTATTCCAGAACGCAATCAAAGAAACTCTCTCTGGGCTTGCTGGCGTCATCAACTTAAGCGATGATATCCTTGTCTTATCTAACACACTTGAGGAACACCATGCGCACCTTAGAGCCACCCTCCAGCGCCTAGCGGACCATGGCCTTACCCTACACCGAGCCAAATGCTCCTTTTACCAGGAGTTGGTGGATTTTTTTGGATATTTGTTGTCTCGAGATGGACTGCGCGTCGACCCGAAGAAAGCATAGGCCATCCGATCGGCGCCTCGGCCCACGTCGGCCACAGAAGTCAGAAGTTTCCTGGGGATGGCGACGTATTGCGGTCGTTTTATCCCCAACCTGGCCTCCCTCGCTGAACCCCTGCGCGCTCTAACCAAAACTGGACAACCTTGGATATGGTCAGCAAAAGAGGACGGTGCGTTCTCAGCAATAAAGGATGCTCTGATTGACGATAAAGTCATGGCATACTTTCGCCAACATCACCGCACGGAAGTGGTAGTGGAAGCAAGTCCGGTCGGACTCGGCGCAGTGCTCATGCAAGAGACAGAGGCCCATGTATGGGTTCCCACGGCCTATGCCAGTCGTGCCCTCACGGTGACTGAGATGCGTTACGCACAGATTGAGCATGAAGCCTTAGCGATTAAATGGGCCTGCCACCATTTCCACCTGTACCTGTATGGCCACGAGTTCAAGGTCGTCACAGACCACAAACCATTAGTGCCTCTATCTCCCCCCCCCCCCACCCCCCCGAGGATAGAACGGTGGGCCGTCCAATTGCAAACGTATCGCTTTGAAGTCATCTTCCGACCGGGAGCAGACAACCCGCAGACTTTCTGTCTCGGCACCGAAAGGTCACGTCCTCCGTGGCGGATCAAGAGGACACAGAAGAGGTGGAAGCATTCGTGGATGGAGCAAGAGCCCTCATGGCTGAAGAAAAGGCTTTTCGTCAACAGATCTGGCAGGCTCAGAGCGAACTTAGCGAAGGGCCCCAGGGAATAGTCCTGCGTGGCACCGCCATTGTGATTCCCACAAGCCTGCGAAAAGAATCGGTGCGACTCGCGCATCAGGGCCACCAGGGGGTGTCGAAGACAAAAGCGCGGCTGCGCAGCAAAGTATGGTTCCCCGGAATGGACGTGGCAGTTGAAGAAGAGGTGCGTAACTGCCACTCGTGCAACATCACAGGTCGAGACCCTGCCCCACACCCGGTCATCACAGAAGAGCCATGCACAGAACCATGGAGAAAGCTAAGCATTGATTTTGGAACCTTCCCGGACGGGAGACACACTGTGGTGATAATAGACTCACACTCACGTTTCCCCGTGGTCGAAGTAGTGCCATCTACTGCGTTTGTCCATGTCAAGGCAGTGCTAGACCGAACATTTGCCATGATGATCCTACCTAATGGAATAAAGTCACACAACGGCCCACCTTTTCAAGGGAAGGAGTTCCAGACGTATCTGGCAGCACGGGGCATTCGTCACAGGAGAATCACGCCACAATGGCCTCAGGCAAATGGCGAGGTCGAAAGGTTTATGCGCACGCTAAACAAGGCCCTTCAGATCGGGGTTGAGAGAGGAGAAGTAGCAGAGGAGTGTTTGTCGCAGTTTCTGAGTGCGTACCGTCAAACGCCCCATTGTACCACCAAATGTGCACCAGCGCACGTACTGTTTAAAAAGGTTCCAAGAGACAGTGTGCCGACGGGTCCCTCCTGGCATCCGCCAACAATGGACAAAAATGCTACTCAGCTAAGAAGGCAACGGACAAATGAAAGAGCAAGCTGGTCAAGAAGGGCGAGACCCAGGTGCCTGGTAGTCGGTGACAAGGTGATTTTGAAGAATTGATACCGCAACTGGAAATATCTCACAGCATATGAACCTGAGGTGTGGGAAGTCGTAAACGTACAAGGCACCATGATATCTGCAACCAGAGGCAATAGAGCTGTGACGCGGAACGTATCCTGGTTTAGGCGTGTCACAAGGAGTCCAGAAGCGGATAGGCCCGTGTCTGTGGACGTAGATTACGAGATAGAAGATCAGGCCCCTAGCGAGACACTGCCAAGCC
This sequence comes from Lissotriton vulgaris, assembly GCF_964263255.1. Taxonomy (NCBI): domain Eukaryota; kingdom Metazoa; phylum Chordata; class Amphibia; order Caudata; family Salamandridae; genus Lissotriton; species Lissotriton vulgaris. The sequence goes on along the minus strand of NC_141687.1, from coordinate 1,615,464,153 downwards.
AACCAAAGGAGGACACCCCTCCAGCAAGATCGGGATTGGAGACGACCGTGAGCAGCGAAGGTACAACAGGCGCAACTGGGAGTTCGGAGGAGTGTGCTGGAGAGGGAGGAGGCACTGAGATCCAGCGGAATCAGAGGTACAACCTCCGGCCCAATCCAACTCCCAGCCAACGACTGAAAGACTTTGCCTGGACATTGGGTCCTGGACAAACACCCCTTTAAGAGGGACTAAAGATCTAGGAGTTTGGAGGGATGTACTGACGGAGCCACCCGGCCCAGTCTGCACACGCACGCATGCACACATGTACATACGCAGGCACGCATTCATACACCCTGACAGCGGGCTCGCCGGACGGGTATAAATAAATGGCCGCAAGACCGCTCGTGGTCTTCGGCCCGTAGCTGTTCGTGTCTGTGTGGAGTCCTTCGTAGTGTGGAGATTAGGCCCCACTCTGTGGCGTAGGTGTTCCCTTCCCTGCTTGACAGCACTACAAGCATGACTCAGCAGAGCAAGTGTTCTAAACCGATAAATAAGCTGTGGATGGATTAATCTGACGTAATGCTCAAACTGATGGAGAAGGCAATCTAAGATGAGCGGAGTTTGTATTAAGAACAAATATAAACAGTAGAGCAAAAGACGAGCTTTCGTGGTGTGAGCCGGTCTGTAAAAGCTGTGGGGGTGAAGGTGCAGAACAGGCTGCACGGTGAGTGCTTGAAAGGCGTACTCACAGGGGGAGATTTTAGTAAAAGGTGTCAGACAAATGCAGGCTGTCGGTGGAGGACAAAACAAAACAGCAGCCAAAACCTAAAACAAATTCCACAAAAGCAGATGAACAAGAGTACTTGGGCCATGGGACACTGATAACAGAAACCTAAAAAGAGGAACAACAGGTAATAATATGCTACAACCGATAGAAACAGAGGAAAGGTAAGTAAAAAAATAAAAAGTAAGGGTGGGATGTAAGCCCCTCATAAGATTTATATTAAATACAATAGATATCACAAGCACAGCGAACGTGAAGCCTAAAAAGGGTGTCCCAGGTGGGCACCGGGACACCGAAAATAAAATTTTAAAAAAACCTCTCATTTATTATTCATTGCTCCTCAAAGGAGCACCCAGTAATGCACTGTGGGGGCTCTTTAATTCTTTTTTTCTTTTAGCTCGGTGATATCCCTAAAAGGGACAGGGGAACCACAAGCATTTTTTTTAATGCTGCATGGGGCTGCAGAGAGTGCTGCAAGCCCCAAGCAAAGTTAAAAACAAACAGTAAGTCATCTGGGTCATTGAATCCATGACCCCTGGAGAACTTAACATATTTCTCAAAAACACTCCTAGATGGAGATCTATGTACTTCAGCTGGAGTGCATAGCTTTCTTGTGGTTGTTTCTGACTGCGTTTTTTGGGGTGAAAAATATTGAAAGAAAGACTCAGTGGCATGTTGGTTTTATGTAAAGTACAAAAACAAAAGTCTGTCTTTCTTCCCACAAACAGCTTTACCAAAAACAAGCATTGGCAAAGCCAATAGGTCTCGCCTGTATAATTTGGGTGCCTTTTTCTTTGGTTTGACCAATTCTCGTTTGCTAGGCATAGTTCTAAAAAAGAAAAATATTAAAAAATGCTGAATACTGCAGGAAAACAAACATTTTAGGTATCTCAGAATTGCACATCAAATTTAATATTTACAACCATTATAAAAGGCATAGTTTATTTTTCAAATATTTTTCACCCAGAAAAAGGTGGAGCTTTCTGTTACTACTGAGATTCATTTACATGTGCTCCTTTTAAGAAAAACCTTTAAGCCCCTTTAAGTAACACTCCAACATGCTCATCCACCTACTTGTTCCATCAGAATGAACACTGCTGCCTTATTTTGTCCTCCATGCTACACAATTTGAATGGCACTGAATATAGCCAACATGATAGGCCATGTTAACATTGCTGACCAAGTCTTCGAAACTACTGCCCAGCTCAGGAGAAAGAATGCGAAGTAAGCCTTAGGGAGCCCATACACTTTCCACTGGGACAAGCAGCTGTAAAGGACGTCAGGCTCCAGTTTTTAGGCCCTCGGCCTTGTCCAAAGTACAGTGTAGCTGAGGAACATGATTTGAGAAGTTGTCAGAGAACGAAACAAAAGTTACCTGTGAAATTGTTTAGCATCAACCAAACACAGACACCTGTCCAGGTTGTGGTTTCCTGTCATCCAGCAAGAAATGTCCCAAACATGTCAATCCAGTCGCATTTATGTTTATTTCTGAAAACTGTACTACCCAAGCAGAAAGTCCACAAATTATGAATAATACTATGTTTTCATTAGCTGTACTTTGATAATTGTAGCCTACCCTGATGAGCAATCGAAGTTCAATAGACCCGAGGAATAAAGAGTTATACGAGAACAAAAGGGGGAGGAGGAGGGACTAAGAACGAGTAAAACAGTAAACGAAAACGAGGCTCCTGAGAAACTAAAAGAAAGAAACAGCCCACAAACAAATGAGTTTGATATTGGCATAGGAGACGGAGCGTTGGGAGAGATATCTATGTGGCACAGATGAAGAAAAAGATATTACAAAATGAGGAGATTGAAGAGAGAAAAGTCGATATAGGCACGGGAGACGTTGAGAGTGGAGTGAGCGACAGGAAGATACAAGGAGAGCAAATACAGTGAAAAAGGAAAACAGAGAAACATTAAACGATCACATGAATCTTCCAAATAAAAATAAAGAATACACTAGCGTACATAGGCTGAGGTAGAGCAGACACCCCTCTCCCATTGCTGCAAGTCTGGGGCTGATTCATGAAAAACCAGGCAGAGTAGTACAATGCACTGAGCATTCGTAAAGTCAGCATCATAACCACTAGACAGCTAGAGTAGAAAAGAGAGCAAGTGAAACATAAGAAAATCTACAGAAAAGTCAGTTTACATTGAAATAACCTGCCTTCGATCCAGGATGTAAAAACACCTATTGGTGGGAAATCAGTATAATAAAAAGCACTTTTGTCGTGTTGGTGGGCTCTACAAAAGAAAGTCGTCAACACAAGGAAAGAGCATGCAGCACTATGGTACATGCTCCCTCCAGGTACCAAAATAGCAGCTATGTTGGAACACATGAAATGAGGCAGGCTTTGTCACCATATATTCCAACCAAAAAAAGAATGTAAATTTTGAAACACTCGTGCTCGTGATACTCACAGATACTTCAAAGGGGAACAAACAGTCCTGGCAGGCAGCGAGTGGATCCCATTGTGGTGAAAATGACCAATGTAAACAATCCCCAAGCCTTCGTCTCCAATTGCGTCTTGTCCATAGCTTAGTAGCACATAGACATGATCAGCCGGCAAGAAAGTGAAAGGGACTTTTGAAACACTCGTGCTTGTGACGGCATCCACCTTGCGGGTGCGAGCAGGCAAATGTAAACAAGCGCGCGCGGCCACGCTTATTGAAAACCTGCATGCGCTGCTGCTCGCTCCCGCATGGTGGTTGCCAGCACAAGCAAGAATAATTGAAAAGAGATGACCGATTCCAAAAGGTCATCTCCTAGAGCAGTGCTGCGTGCTGCGCTAGGCTTGACCTAACTATGTTAAAATAAAGACCCACAGGCATGTTGATTTTATTTTTTCCATGAAATGTTTATAAAGATTTTTATAATGATCACTATTATTAAACATTGCATTGTGTGAATTACTGAAACATACATTTGATAAAAAATATTGGTGATTTATGGAGAAAGATGATAGATTTGCTTTTGATATACTGATATGTTCACCCCTTGATAAAGCCAATAGGCCCACTTTTTATATTTTGGTGTTGTGACTCTTGGACAATTTAACCTCTTCGCCGCTAATGACAAGGGTAACTCGTCATGAACTTTCCATTCATTTCAATGGAAAATGAATGGAAAATGGCATCAGTGCCTTAGCAGTAAAGGGGTTAAGTATGTCTGCATGAGTGCTGCCAGGACCTGCAAGACCACCTGCACTGTGGCCAGAAGGATGTGTGCAGCGTTGGGTTGCTTGCCAGAGAGGGGTTGGATGCAAGTTAAAAAAAAACTAGAAATCGACTGAAAAACCCCCCAAAGGTTAAAGTGAAGATATAGTTAGGTATGATACTATCTTACTTTGCATTAAAAGGTTAAAGAGACGTTATATGCGGTTTAAAACTAACAAAACCATAGAAATTCAACAGTTATATATTCGTGCCCTAAGGTAACAATAACTCACACTCTCGCAGGCACTGCTACATATAAAATGAGATCATTGATGACAAATCAATACCAAACAGTTTCTTATTGTTATAAAGTTATAGGCTAAACCATTCACAAATCCACAATCTTGCTTGTTTATTATGTAAACCCTCACACACCTCACAGGGTTCAGGACTTTCATCAAGAATAAAAGACTAAATGCCCTGGTATGATATGGTCTAATAATGTCAGCCAGCCTAACGTCTATTGGGCTAGGACAATACATCATATAAACCATGAACACAATGCAAAGAGTTAAATCGATGATTGTAGGGGGAGGAGAAAGGCAAATAATAGGTGCACCCTTGATGAAGGTGGGATTACAGGGGCATGTCTCCCTCTTTTTTCATGTACCAGGATATCCTGAAAGTTCAGTGACCCAATACTCTGCGTTGTGGTATATGGTGATTTAGTCATTTGCATGCTTTTCATGTTGTCTGGGCGGGGAGCTCGCAGAGTTTCGAAAAACTCTGCACTCGCGTTCGTCAACGTCAAGTTGGCGAGCAAGGAAAATCCACCTCCCGGTAAGATTTTTCCTCATTCACAATTGTCAACATCAAGTTGGCCAGGGTGGAAAATCAGATTTCTCATTGCGAGTCGCCGCATATGCTTGTGACTGTTTGCTTTGAGAAATCGTCCATTCACGTTGAGAAAGCTGCAGCTCGAGTAAAAATCTACTCGAGCTGCAGAAAGGAAGCAGCGCCCGCTTGCATTGTGCCGTTCGAGATGATTGTACAGTGCGGTCAAGCACCTGGCACTAAAATCCCCATGAACGGCATTCATCTAATGCACTCTGCGGCTTGCGGAGCTCCATGTAGTGTGTCAGTTTTTTTTACACTTCTGCCCAGGAGAGCTGAATCATGTTTAGGGTGTAAGTCCATTTCTCCATAAGCACTCCTTTTATGGTTTTTTATCATACCACGAACGCCAATTTTTTTAATTTTTATTGTAAAGTCACTGGCAGGAAATTATCCCAAGTGCTCCCTGGAATACAGTAGAGCACATCCTCGTTTTTAAGAGACCAAAATGAGACCCGATGATAAAGCATAACACCAATAGGGTGTGTGAGGGTCAAACATAATAAACAATCTAGATTGTGGATTAGTCAATGGTCTAGCCTAGACATTTATAAAAATAGGATACTATTTGTTATTGATATATTGATGGCGGAGGATGTATCCTATGATTGCTTCTTATCTTCCCTGGCATTTGGCTGACCACATGGTCGCTCTGGTCTATTATATGTGGTGAACAATCATAGACGACCACACTGTACAGTAACGGGGTTCATTGAATATAGTTATTTACTGACCATGTGAGATATCTATTGAAGGACCAATTACTTTATCTTAATTGGCAAATGTTCAAACACTTACCTATCATGTCTCCTTGGTCATGGATCATCACAGCCAAGTCTTTAAATATTTGATTGACATCCAAAATGTCTGCCTGGTGAAGGAAACAGATGAGACCACATCATTACAGCTTTAGGAGGACTAGGTTTTGATCTTACAAGAACTGTGTACGGGCAACCGCTTTCAGGTTTTGGATGTTAAATGAAGGCATATCTGAAAACATAATATAGTTTTAGAAGGCAAAAATAGACTTCCCAAGACAATGACATGGCTGGATAATCTCCCCAAAATTCCGGGGAGTCAGAGGGTAGGTGCAGACAACCGGTCCGCACTGTTCAAACTCTTAACACGCTTGAGCACGGCACCTCCGTGCCACCTGACAAGTCTATTAGCATTTTGTGGTTAGGTTGGACCTTGAACCATACACACAGTAGGTAGCACTTTAGGGGCACCATAAATGTGTGGGGTAGTTAATCATGTATTTTCTAGGTACTGACGAAGTGTCACGGATCCTTAAGACCACTAGATCGGCGCAAAACATGTTGACCAATTACTAAGAGAGAGACCTGAGGGAGGCTCATTCATTCACGACTATAGAGTACTTTTCTTTACCCAGTTGTTGAAAACTGACTACCAGGGTTCCTTTCAAGCCTTTATGGTAGCATTTGCCTGTAATAGGTTTTTATTCCTGACAGGGCAGTCCACTTATTAAAGGATTGCTTGCGACCTCTTCAATCAGTTTTAATCCACAGCCACACATTCACTACTCCACTGCACTTACCACCTCGCTTGTATTCATCATACAGCAATTTCTAAAAAAAGATCTCCTTTAAAGTGACCCTTTGGGGGACCTGTAGGGCATTGCAGCGCCGGCCCGACGAGGAGCACTGCCCTACAATGAAGCAGGGCTCCACTTGGGGATGTGTGAGGGCAACATGAAGCAGTCTTGTTGACTTTTTTCAAGACCTCGCTCTCGCACACACAACCTGTTCAGATTCTTTGCACTAATTATTAGGTCTATCAAAATGTCAAAATAGTCAAGTAGATTATGAAGGATCTGTCTAAACAAGGTACACTTGTAATTTACACATATACACACACACACATATTTTCAGCCTATACATTTGTGGAACTGTAGAGGTTTGCTTCACTCTCAGGTCAGAGTACAGTTGTAGAGTTTGAACAACTCTACAACTGTACTCTCACACTGAAATTATGTTATGCTGGACTTCTCTGTATTTATAGCTACATTTAAAATGTCTATACACTCTGGTATTTGAACAGACCAAACCAATGTGAGAAACAATGGGAAGCTGTACCTCAGCAGGAATTAGGAGACAATTTGATTTTGATCTAGCTGGTGAGGACAAGGGATCAAGGTGTCAGGAAAGTACTGAGTTTCAAATAGGAAGGAAAGGGAATGATCTTTCAAGAAGTGCTTATAACCTGAATGTCAATAACTTTAATGTCTTTATATGACAAATCAGAGAGGTTTTAACAAAAAAAAAAACAAAATATAATTATGGAACATAAACTCCAAATAAAACTAGGGAAGATTTGCAAATATGGCATTAATAAAAGTTAACTAAAAACATGCAATGAGAAGATTGTTCAGATTACCGTTTGATCCATTTATATACACCAGAAAAGTTTACATTTGTGAAAAATCTAGAGGCATTATAAGACAGCCCTGACAAGATTCTACAATGTTACAAAGTCAAATCTCATAACTAATTGTAGGTCAGAATAGTGCCATCTTGAACTGGTTGCCACAGAACACGAAGTCACGCAAAAAAAAAATGTTAACAAGCCTTGTCAAAGCCAACAAGGCAGGTTACTAATTTATATTGTTTTAGTAATTGTAAGATTGTAAGCAGTCTATGTACAGTGATAGTACAAGTGCAGCATATATATTTAGTTATTGTTAGAACTGGGGGAGATAACCTCTGCTCACCCCCTTGGTAGCTTGGCACAAGCAGTCAGGCGTATCTAAAAGCAATGTGTAAAGGATTTTTACCAACACAATGAAAACACCATAAACTGACTCCACAACAGTTTAGAAAAATGAAGGTATTTACACAACTACACAAGACCAAAACGACAAAAATCCAACATACACAGTTCAAGAATATGGTTGCAAAAGAGTTCTTAAGGTTGCGATAAAATAATCCACAGTTGCGTTAAAAGTTCACAGTTGCGACAACAGTACCTTTTAAAAGCGACAAAGTTCCAAAGCAGATGCAGGTGCTGTGGAAAACAAGCGATGCGTTGCTAAGACCTTGGGGAGGCGATGTGACAACCCCGCTGCAGCAGCGGGCGTGTTGCGACGAATCCGGTCTGTATGGAGAGGAAGGCGGACTTGTATGGATTCCCGAGCCTAGTGTTCGTAGGAAGTTCTCTCGCAAAGGCACAATGCGATGATCTTTGGAGTTGCGACGATGCGCGGACCAGCGGTGATCTCTCTCTCGCAGCTCCTCGATGCGATGGCTTCTGCGACGACACTCGCAGCGACGGGATGCGGTCCGCAAGCAAGCGGTGCGACGATCTCACCCAGCAATGACAGGCTCTGAAACGACACTCGCAGCGATGGTAATCTTCCCGCACCGGTCTGGTGCGTCCCGCAAACGAAGGATGCGACGGCTCTGGTAGTGGCAACAGGCGCTGCGACGATCTCGACCTTCGTAGTGGCGGGAATTTCCTCGGACTGTCGGGGATGCGCTCCGCAAGCGAGCAATGCGACAACACTTGCAGAAAGTCTTTAAAAGCTTGGTTTCCAGCTTCCCAACACAGGTACAACTTCCAGAGGCACCACAACTGGCCCAAGCACTCTAATTAGGACAGAACTCTCTCAGCCGAGTTCAGGGAAGCTGGGGTGAAGTCCTTTTGTTCCTGGGACTTAACAGGGAGCCAGCTCTGCTCAGGCCCTTGGAGATTCCTTCCTTCAAGCAAGGGGACACAGCACAAAGCAAAGTCCTTCCCCTCTCCATGGCAGCAAAGCAACAGCAGGTCAGTCCAGCAGAGCAACAGCAGGACAGTCTTCCCTCTTCAGTTTCAGCTTTCTCCTTGGCAGAGGTTCCTTCTTGATTCCAGGATGATCTAATTTTCTGTAGTCAGGGGTCCTGTACTTATACCCCTAAAAGTCTTCGATCCCTTTGTGCAGGAGGGCTTTGAGCCCGGTCTGAACCAGTTCTGGGTGTTCCTTGAGCACTTTGTTTTCCTGGCCTCTCCTTTCCTTTCAGAGAGAGGTGCAGGGTCGTCAGCCGCCCAGCAGGAGGTGGAGCCAGCATTGTGGAAGGCAGGCACAGCACTATTCAGGCCCAGGTGCTTCCCCCTCCCACTACTCTGGATGCAGATGGAGCTATTCAGCCAAGGGATGGCCAACTCAGACTCTGCCCAGCCCCTATCACTCACAAACCAGACAGTCATTTCACAAACAGGCCAAGGCACCCAGAAAGGTCAGACAAGAGAACAGCAACTTTCTAAAAGTGCTGTTCTCAAACACAGGATTTAAAAACAACCTTTTCTAAAAGACGTGTTATTAAATTCTGAGTTCAGAGATACCAGACTTTTATGTCCTATCTTGCTCCTATGGGAAGATATGCTGGTAGCCACTGTAGCCAGCACCCCCCATGATAGCCTATGGGGCAAGATAGCCTTACAATAGTGAAAATAGTGAAAAACGAAAATGGCTTTAATTCACTACCAGAGCATGTCACCTGCACAAGTACATGCTCTACCCAAGGGGTTACCTTGGGCCTTCCATAGGGGTGACCAATGTGTACAGAAAGGGAAGGGTTAGGCCTGGCCAGTGGGGACACTGATCAGGAGGACATGGCAGTTCACAGACTGCACACAGGCTCTGCGGTGGCAGGCCTGAGACATGATTTTAGGGCTACTCATGTAGGTGGCGCAATCAGTGCTGCAGGCCCACTAGTAGCATCTGTTATCACCAGCCCTGGCACACTCAGTGCACTTTAGTAGGGACTTCTTGGTGACAAAAATATGCCAATCATGGATAACCAATCATAACAACAATTTACACAGGAAGCACTTGCACTTTGACACTGAACAACAGTGTCAAAGTGCCCAAAGCATCTAAACCAGCAAAAACGAAATCCAGCACAGCATCAGAAATACAGGAGGTAGAGGCAAAAAGATACGGGGTAACCACGCCAAAGATGGCAGGTCTAACAGTTATGTCTTGATATGTTATACAATTAGTTATATAAATTGGTATGCATTACATTAGGACTTGGAAATTTGTGAAAGGAAAGGTATTAAGGAAGAAGGGTGGATTGTTTAATACAATGCTACAGTATAATATGATAAAGATGGGTGCAATATATACGCAGAGCCCCCAGGCAATCTAGTTATGCACAATGCTTTTCCATGGCGCTACCAGATGTCCGAGCCGCCATGGAAGTCCCGAATGGGACTTTTGAGCCCAGCCAGGGCTCCAGAAGGTTAGGTGCATCAGGGCTCAGGAGCTCTGACCCGGCCCGCCGGGCGCTTCCACTCTGGGCTCCGTCCGCCAGTCTGCTGGAAGGTCAAGGGCCCAGGACAGTGGCTCCTTTGGGCCCGAAGAGTCTTCTTCCACTTCACCTCATGATAAGGTGCCTGCGGGCCCCGTGCCTGAAGCCCAACTGGGACTCCTTGCCCCTGGCGCGCAGATCTCTCCAAAGGCAAGCGGAAGCCCTTTGGTGTAAGGCATAGTATGACCAGATGGCCTGCCAACTGGTCGCACCGAGGCCCCTTAGCCATCTGATCGTAGGCAATGCTTTCCAATGGCACTACCAGAAGGCCCATCGACCTGGAAGTCCCAATGAGGACTCATTTGCCTCCCCGATCCCAGCCAGTACTGTAGAAGGTTGAGTACATTTGCGCCTTCGGTCCCCTCTGTCACTCGGTACGCACGGATTACAAGAAAGGGGGTATTTTTCCTTTGGATTACTAGGTAGAGACCCCTTGAAGTCTGGTGATTCTGAGGCAGGTCAAGCAAGGGTCCTGCCTCCCAGCCCCTCCTGATCTGCCTTTTCACCGAGCCTGCCTTCCAGGGAGCAGGAAGGGATAAAGCCGGCATACCAGCGCAAGATGGCCTGCCAGGGGAGGGTTCTGTCAGCGCCATGCACTCAGATTGGTCCTTTTAGGGATGGACTGCTTTGCCAGCCCCAGCTGTTTCATCAAAGAGTTTCCACCTGGCCAGGGTCTGTCCAACTCGAGGCCCATCCCCTACCCAGCACATCAACCCTGACTTGCAAGTACATAGTAAGGCAGACTCTGACACCCAGGCCCACGGGTCACTGATTGATAGGTCACACAGCTGGCATACAAATACATTAACAGGAAACAATAGATCAATCTCACAGATAGGCCCAGCACCACTACAAGGGTCCAGGGAGATTGGCACCAATAAAGCACACATGACCAGAGGGGAATATGCGCTCTCAACACACCATAAAGTCAGATGCCACATGAGTTAGGAACATATAGCCTATCAAGACACAGAACACGCAGTAATCATGCGCTCTCTATGCCGGATATCTGGACTCGTTACCCACTGGCCAAGTTGTCTCCAGGCAAGATTGATACCCACCCGTGATCTCCATTAGTCAATTAATTTAGGACTCCAAAGGCAGCAGCTTACATTCCATACATGGATCACCGGAAAATCTACGATGAACTGTATAAAAAGAGGCTGCAGACCGTTGTAAATTGAGACAGTCCTCAGACCCCCCCCCCCCCCCCCCCATCTGTAACTGTTCTTCCAGCCACTCGATTTAATTAAACAAACTCTTCCTGTTTTACTAAACGCCTCTTGTAAAACAATTAAGACTATCTTTTGGGACCTTTCTCACTCAAGACACCCAGTAGCATTTAACAAAGCTCTTTTTCAGGTGGTGTGTCAGTGACACTAGATAGTTTATCAGCCAAGCTTCTCAGAATGGATCTCATTTTGGACACTTTCAAAAGGACAGGATAACATGCCCCCACTTGTCGACATCCCTTAAGGCAGTGATCATTATTGAGCATCAAAAGTATGCAGTTGGGATCTAGTGTAGTAGTGCAGGATTTTCAGTTGCAGTAAATGAATCCCAGCCTTTGTGGCCACCTCTGCATGATGTTGCTTGGCTTCCTCCCAGTCTATGGTGTCAGGGCACCCATGTCTAGGAAGCATTTACCTCACAGCCTGTCTGATGGGGACATGTTATTGAGTAATGTTTTAGAAATTAATAGCCCTTTCTGAATATCTCTGACAGTCTATTTTATAAGGGTGAGCCCTCAGAGACCTCCATATCCCCGTGAATATGAACAACTACTGCATATCAGAATATAACTAATCTGAATACTTCTGATTCTACTAGCCCAAAGTACTCCTGGATTTAAGATATTATGGCCCTACGCCTTTATACATTTACCATGATTGTAAAGCCATTCAAATCACTCTCACAGAAACGAGACAAAAATTTCAGCTCTGGTAGTTATCCTCTATCCTTAATGGTGTGTAGCCCATTAATAATTTTCCCCAGCCTAGTAGTTTTGTAGTGTCCCTCCAGATCCGAACCACAATACCCATATGTTCAGGCATTTGTGTGACCTTTTTTACTTATATCACTTGCAGGTACCAAAGTCCACCAAATGTGAGGCTGTCTAGGGGAGAGTTCCTATAGAGGCGAAAAGGCCCACTCATACACCACCAACAGCTCTGAAGAGGAGTCATATCTGAATGCATCTGCCAGCATAATTCTACTATCATTCACACCTCTATAGAGCATCATCAAGGATATTCTGGGAGTACCCCTGTACCTTAAGAGTATAAAGCGTCTCATTGGCCTCCTTGAACAGAATGTTTGGAACCACCAGTAGGGAGGGTTTTGTAGAACCTAGGTCAGTTTGAGGAACATTATCATCTTATACAAGGTTGCCCTATAAAACAGCAGTGATTGGGAGAGCTAGCACCATTATTTCATATGTTCTAAATTTGGCCAGGTTCATATACTAGGAGTTAAGAGGGATTTACAGGACTAGGTCGCCCGCCACTCATTCAATCAAAAATCACAAGAACCTAGTCCAAAAGGCAATAATTTTTATAAATCTATGGGCATATATGGATTTGTCAAAGATCATTCCAATCACACCCCTGAATGCAGAAATAGGTGTCGTGCTCAAGATAATTGCCAAAAAAATAAAAGTAGCCAATCTCTGATAAGTCTAACACTAGACAACACAGTACAAACATTCACTAGAAAGACAACATTTGAAAAAATGAGTGAATAGCTAGAAGACACCTCACGGGCGCACCACCAATGGGGCCCCTGGTTGGTACTCACCAGGGTGGCCCTGTTCTCATCATCGGTGTGGGGTTCCGTGATAATTGTAAGTGGTGCTTTCGACTCGCACGAATATGGTCGAGTCCGGTATCTATGAACCGCAAATGGCGAGTTTAGTAAGTGTGCGCAGTATCGCTGTGCTAACCTAAACCGTTCGTCTGTTACGTGGGTATTTCTATCTGTACCCACGGGTTCCATCTTAGATACAGCATCCATTTTTGTCTCTTGCCCTCAAGTAGCCAGCGAACGGACGATGTCCGCTTCGCGACCCTGGGACTCCCAAGATATTTGCGGAAGACACACGTCCTTTGTAAGTGTCTTTATGATGAGGGGGGTGCTACTGTAAAGCAGATGGCGCCGCTCGAGGCTCATCTTGCCGTATCGGCTTATTGTCTCAGCCGTGCATCTCATTAGGCACGTCCCTTTGATGCCTGTATCTCGTGTTTCCCGATACCCCCCCTTTTACACCCTTTCCGATTTCCCCACTGTCTCCGTCTTCCTCTACACCTGTTCTTGTTCCTATTTTGATCTGTTTATTACCGATTGAAATGCACTAATGTTGGGAAGATGGGTTTTTACAGTTGGGAACCGCCAAATGTTTCCGCACTTATGTTCCGGGCCTTGTGTGTTTCAAAGTGACCGAAACGACCCCTCTGGGGGATGATTGTGGGAACCGGGTCATAAACTTTTGTGTTCAATGTAACACTATGGGGAAATTGTGTATAAAAGGAGCGATTCACAGAACCAATTTGAAGCAGTCTCCCCAAGTTGCACGTGTGTTGCTTGTCGTGACTTCTGTGTTCACCGCAGTAAATAAACCTTGAATCTTTGACGCCGAAGGAAGTGTCCCGTGTCTCTGTGATTGGTACGCCGGAGCAGGTTACCCACGAAGGTTTCAGGTGTTGTGCCCTGGCACCGCTGGGTTCTAAATAACCCAGTCCTTCAGTTGGCGCCCAAGTGGGGCTGCATCAGTGGTACCGGTCCAAGCCCGACGATCGTGAGGAACTTCGTGTGAAATCTCCGAGGGAAGGTGCACCCCGCTTCATCGATCCTGTTGTCGAAATAAGTGGCCCGAAGACTTTTCCCGCGAAGATTCCCGCCTCCTGACGGCTGCGACGGACTGCTGCCCTGACTGTAGACCTGTTTTGGCGCCTGGCGTAGACCTTGGTAGAGCGAGACGATTGACGGGCCTTCCTGGTGACGCCATCGATCTTTGAGTTAAGTATTTGTGGGTTGCTCCCAGAGTCCTTAGTTGTTTACACTTTAGCGAGTGTTTTTGTTGTTGACGCTGTGAGAGTGTTTTTGTCGATGACACTTTGCTAGCGTATTTTGTTGCGTTGTTTGACGACTGCAGCCGCCAAAAACCGAGGGTTTTGTTCTTTGCTGGGACTTGGTAAATCCCGTAACCCTTGAAGTTTGTGAAACTCGGCTAGTGTGCAAGATGCCTGGTCGCAGTACTTTCTCTAGTTGTTTCAGACCTTGTGGTATGGATTCCCGACTGGAGGACTCATGTCCGATACCTCCGGTTGGAACTCCGACTTATGAACTGTACAGTAAACATGGGCTAGGCCCGATTACTTTTAATGAATACTGGATTAAATATACGAAGAAGGATGGCGACCTTCGTTGGCCACCTCATGGTAGCTTCGAGGCCCCGATCTTAGATAATTTAGAGGTTAAATTGTTTGAGAGGAAGTCGAGGCCGGCCATGTTTGATGCTTTTCGGTTGTGGCGTAAAGAAGCCAAACAGAAAGAAATCAGGCAGACTAAACGAAATCAGCGAGATAATGTTGCTACTATAGTGAAGAAAGCAGAGCAATTTCAGCGCGACAAGGAGGTTAAGGATAAGGAAGTGTTTGATAGACTACAGCGTATGACCGTGGATAAATGTTATCCTGCTTTGCCTACGGAGTCGGAAAAGAAGGAAGAGTCAGTTGAGGATCCTTTAATGTCTTATCTTATGAAGTCGCCACCTCCGTACGTGCAGGGTACCGCAGTTCCTGTGGTTCCTGCCGTACCTATTCTTCCGCCTATTCTTCCTCCGCCTGTTCCTCAGCCTGCGCCTGCTCTTCCAACTGTTCCTGTTCCGTTGCCTACTGCTATCCCTACTGCTCCTCCGCTTCCACATACTCCTGCTCCCGCTACTGCTCCTGTTTTGTTAACTCCGGCTGTTGCTACTGTTTCTACTTCTCCACTTGTTAGTCCTGTGTCCTATACTTCTCCCTCTACTCGTTCTCGTACTACTCCTCTTGCGGCTAGCTTCTTTCATTCGCTCGGACCTGTTCATGGGTCCGCTGGTTCCGATGGTCCTCAGAGACGTAGTCAGCTTCCTGGTAACAGAGAACGCGTTGCGCTATATAATATGGCGATGGGTTGGATGGTAAACCCTCTTAGAAGTCCACCCCGTGTTGTACTTGAAACATTTTGTCAATTCAATATACCAACACAGAGATATGTGTTCGATGAAATGTGTAAGTTCCTTCGCGATCAGATATCGGCCGATGCACCTGACGAGGTACTGACCGCCCTGTCTGATCTTCAGCTTCAGTTCTCGAATGGACTGATAGTGGATAATAACGTTCGACGTGCTGTTGAGCGGTTGCTATCTTTTCGTCCCACTCCCATACCTCAGGCCTTGTTTGTTGAGGATGTTGAAAGACTGCCAGATGAATCTGGACAGTTTCCTATGCGCGAAGTTCCACCGGTTTGGATACCAGCTAATCCTAATGCTGCTCCTCCGACGCTAGCGCATTTCCAGAGAGTATGGATACATCTCCCATGGAAGCGCTCGGAAGTGTTACAGGTGAAGCAGTCTTTGCCCGACCCTCGCAAAAATCCTACAGGGTATTACAAAGAATTATCGCAGCTCGTAGATGCTACGGTAATGAATCTTGCCGATATCGATATGTTGTTCGGCAATGTCGTACCGCAACCGGTATGGGCTAAGATTCGTCACGAAAACCACCCGAATGAATTAGGTGGTGCTTGGGCTGCTATTGTAGCGGCAGATGCCGGACAAACGGCTGCTGCTAAACCCGACCAGCTGATTGTTGATCTTCCTCAAAGAATAATAACGTTAATGAAAACTCTTATGCCAGCTATGAGGGTGAACTGGGACAAATTGTCAGCTTGTAAGCAAAAGAAGGACGAGAGTGTTTCCGACTTCTTCACGAGGTTCGAGGAAGCATTCATTGACCATAGTGGACAGAATATGGGTACCGAAGGTGGTCAGCGGTTGTTTGTGGATAAATTTGTTTCGAACTTACTGCCCGATTTGAGCAATAAATTAAAGAATTCAGAGAGTGCGTGGGCCGTTTCTACTTCAGCTCAGATATTGGCCACAGCACAATATTATGAGAACCGAGAGAAAGAAGAGAACGACCGCACTGACAAAAAGACGAAAGAGCTTAAAACTAAAGTGTTGCTTCAACAAGCGTATCCTCCACGTTCAAACCAGAATGCCTCCCAACAGAATAGATCGCAGTCGCAATCAAATCGATCGCAGCCGCGTAATGATTCCTCCTCCCAAAGATCATCGTTAGGGTACAATCAATGTGCTTATTGTAGACAGGAGGGACACATTAAATTCAATTGCCCTGTTCTGAATGATCGCAATAGTGGTAATTCGTCCAAAGGAGGTCGTGGTGGTTCACATCAGGTATCACGTGGTAGGGGTCGTGGTGCTCAGAATGATCGTTCTGGCACCTCCTCTAATTCTAATAATTGTTTCGATCAACGTGGATCATCGCAAGGACGATCTGCGCAGTACAATGTAGACGATTATTACGTCGATCAGGGAACTGACGACAGTAATTACTAGGACAGCCAAAGACAAGGAGAGGGAGTGGTATCAGTTCCGGTTGATCAGAGAGGGCCTTACGTCGCAGTTGCTACCTCGGGCGTCGTTGAGCCTTTTCTGTTGGACACTGGTGCAGCGAAAAGTTCTATCATGCATTCGAAACTCCCTGGCGCACCTTTGTCTGGCTTAACAAATGTTTCCGTTGGATTCTCTGGCGCCCCCGTTAGCAATCCAGTTTCGCGCCCTTTGCCCCTTACAATTGGGTCACGTGAGCTTCAAGCTCCGTTAATTTTGACTACTGGTTGTGGTGAAAATCTTTTGGGCCTGGATTTGCTTAAACGTTTGTATGCAACTTTGTATTGTTCTCCTGCAGGTGTAAAGCTTACGTTAGGAGAGAGGGTTGTCTCTCCTATGTATTTGTCTCTCGATAAGCTTCCACCGGAATTGAATTCTCTTCCTGCGTCTTTGTGGGCAACAGGTCCCAATGATGTGGGCCTGCTTGACATCTCCCCTTATGTTGTTCAGTTGAAATCTAATGTGCGGTTGCCACGCATTCCCCAGTACCGTATCTCTCTTGATGGTGAACGAGCATTGTTAGCGATCATTTATGATCTGATCGAGAAAGATGTTATTGAAGAGACTCGGGGAAACGTGTGCAACAGCCCTGTACTGCCCATTCTTAAACGTACTGATCCTTCGAAGCCACCCGTTTATCGTTTTGTTATTGATTTACGGGAGGTGAATAAAATTGTGGTTCCTCAATTCCCTGTTGTGCCTGACATCACGGCGCTACTGACTCTGATTCCAGCTTCTGCATCGTGGTTTTCGGTGATTGACTTGAAAAATGCGTTTTTCAGCATCCCGATTGCCGAGGAGAGCAGAGACCTTTTCGGTTTCTCTCTCGGTGGACGTAGCTTCCGGTTTAAGCGCGCTCCTCAGGGCTACTGTGAAAGTCCGTCGATTTACAGTCAAGCCTTGAAGGGTCAACTGGATGCGTTTAGGTTGCCGGTCGGGGCGGCCTTAATCCAATACGTCGATGACTTATTGGTGGCTGCTGATACTCAGGACATTTGCAAAATTGCTACGGTGTCGTTGCTGCAACATCTCTGTGAGTTGAATCATAAGGTGTCCCCTTCTAAACTCCAATATTGTTGTCAAGAAGTAACCTATCTAGGTCACTTATTGTCAAAGGAGGGAAGGAGGTTGACCCCAGAGAGAATTGCTGCGATTGCCCGAATGGCTGTGCCAAAAACCCAAAGAGATGTGCGTGCCTTTTTAGGTATCACGTCGTACTGCAGGCAATGGATTCCTAACTTTTCATTGCTAGCGAAACCATTGGTGGCTCTTACGTGCAAGGATGTTTCAACTCCTTTACCATGGACGGAAGAATGTCAGAAAAGTTTTTCTGAATTACGTGATTCATTGTGTTCGGCTCCTGTGTTAGGGACTCCTTATTACAGTAAACCGTTCACATTATATGTTCACGAAAGGGAAGGTTGTGCTTTGAGTGTCTTAACGCAACCTTTTGGTGGTAAACAGCGTCCATGTGCATATTTTTCCTCGACCTTGGACCCCGTAGCTAGAGCATTGCCGAGTTGTTTGAGAGCAACAGCGGCAGCTGCGGTCTCCATCCGACAATCAGCAGGACTGGTCATGGATAATATGCTTACGGTGATGGTTCCGCATGCAGTTGATACTCTTTTAAATCGTACGAAAACTCAGCACTTGACGAGTGCGAGGTTGTCTGGGTACGAGCTGACGTTGCTGGCAAGTCATATTCAGATAAAACGTTGCAATGTTTTGAACCCGGCAACTTTGTTACCAATTAGCGCAGAGTCAGATGAAGTAACAGAACATGATTGTTACTTGAGGACAGAAGAAGAAACAAAAGGTCGAGTGGACCTTAAAAACACTCCATTGGAAGACCCAGATGGTACACTGTATGTGGATGGGTCATGTTTTAAGTTGCCGAATGGCGATGTGACTACTGCCTATGCTGTTGTAACGTTGAATACTGTTGTTGAGACTGCAAGGTTGAATCAGAATTCTGCCCAAGCTGCAGAGCTGATCGCTCTCACTAGAGCGTGTGTGTTAGCAAAAGGGAGACGTGTGAATGTGTTTACCGATAGCCAATATGCGTTTGGCGTTGCTCATAGCTTCGGACGATTGTGGAGAGAGAGAGGTTTCTTGACGTCGCATGGTACGAAGATTCAGCATGGTCAGCTTGTGAATGACCTTTTGGATGCACTGACGTTGCCCGAACAAGTAGCGATTGTTAAATGTAGTGCGCATCGTAAGGTGACGGATGATGTTGGTCGCGGTAATGCGTTTGCGGATGAGATTGCTAAGGAGACTGCCCGGAACCTTAGCACTCGAATGTATGTGACGAGTTCGGTTAGGTGGCCTACAGAATCGAGCATGTGTGAAGACACTATTGAAAGTGTGAAAGTAATTCAGAATGAGGCCACCGAGACTGAAAAGACGAAGTGGAAAGAAAGCACGGGAAAGTTGGACGTGAATGGTTGTTGGATTGATTCGTCGGATCAGAAAAGATGGTTGTTGCCCGATGCTTATGTGCTGGCCGTTGTGACAATGGCGCATGGGTTAGCACATATTAGCGCGAAAGGTATTTGTAAATTGTTGTCCCCTGTGTGGAAGAATGATGGTATTACGAAATGTGCTGAACGTCTGGTGAAGAATTGTATGGTGTGTATGATGTACAATCCTGGCAAAGGAACCCCAACTCCTCCTGGCAGTTTTGCTCCCCCTTCATGTCCCTTTGAGGTGATCCAATTGGACTTCATCCATATGGAGCGATGCAATAACCTGAAATATGTTTTAGTTGTGGTTTGCGCATTCTCCCGATGGATCGAGGCCTATCCTCTCAAAGACAATACTGCTTTGTCTACTGCGAAAATCCTACTGAAGGAATACTTTCCTCGGTATGGAATGCCTAGAGTCGTGTGGTCAGATAACGGAAGTGAGTTTGTAGGTAGAGTGATGAGGAGTGTGTGTAAGGGCCTTGGAATTAATCAGAAATTCCACAGCGCCAATCATCCCCAGTCAGCTGGTTTGGTTGAAGGGTATAACGGCACCCTTAAATTGAAACTAGCAAAGATTCAGGCTACGACTGGTCTTTCGTGGCCTGACGCTTTACCTTTAGCATTGCTGTCAACTAGGGCGACTGTACACTCCCGAGTAGGGCCTAGCCCCTATGAAATAGTGTTCGGTCGTCCTGCGAATGTCTGGGGGGTTCCTAGGCCAGGTATTTTCTGTGATCGTGAGTATCCAATGCTAATTGATTATCTTCATGACTTGACTGCTAAACTGAGGTTAATTCACCAACAGGTTCACGACGCACTGCCGACGCAGACGGAGGGTCCAGGCCACCAGCTCCAGCCCGGAGATTGGGTGGTGACGCGGAACTTTTCGCGCAAGAACAACTTCGACCCGAGGTTTACTGGACCCTACCAGGTTCTCCTTGCCACGAGGACTGCTGTTCGTCTCGAGGGACGGAAAAACTGGGTGCACGCCACCCACACCAAAAAGGTCCCTATCCCTTTGCCGGCGGACCCGTGGGTGAGGAGAGGCATTGCATCGACTGAAACTGAAGTATTACCGGCGTTTGTACCTTTCAGCGACGCACAGCCTGTTGGAGAATCCTCAGCGCAGCAGAAAGACACTGTTGAACATTTGTCATCAGAAGACTCAAGACCAGAACACTCAACTGATCAGCAGGACGCTGTCTCTTCAACGGATCCTTTGTTTGATGAGCAGACACGCCCTGGGAAAACCCGATACTTTTTGCGATCTAGCATTAAAGACTAATAAAAGATCCTGCTTTTGCTGTATTGACAACTACATTATCCCGTTTTCCGTGATCAGTTTGAACATTCATATTATTGTGATTATTCCTGTGTGTATAAACATTGAGCTTCATTCCTTATACTTTTTGCTTCCACAGCCGAGAGACATTGTTTTTGTATATATACATATTGTGCATTAAAGGCCGTAGGGCCGCGCGCGTACTTCCTTCTGGTTGGTAGGTCTTGACGTTAGGTTAAAGACCGTCGGTTCCTGGGAACTCCTAGGGATTGACTATTGCTACACAGAACGAAGTGCGTCAAGAAACGTTGCGGACGGTCGTAGGGAATGGCATTTTCGAAGCTGATGGACTTGGAAGAAGCTCAAGTTCAAAGATTCAAGCTGCAGCAACTTAGTCGTACGAAATGTTTTATATTTCAAGTATCTATGTTATTCTTGACTGTTTCTGCATTCTTGGCGGGTGGGGTGTATTATATGATCCCTGGTTTTCTGTCTCCTGTGTTACCTACTACTACACCTGATCCTAAACTTACTACTGTTGCTTCTCCCCATTCCTTTCATGTCTTACCCGAACACGAGCAGGCTAGACGTGCAGAATTCCGCAATAATTCCTTTATTCAGCTCCTCCACCAGCATCAGTTAGTGGTTAACACTACTAATTGTTGGGTATGTGGGTTGATGCCACATACTACGGATAAGGGAATTCCGTATCTGGTGTTACCATATAGCTCCCAAGGGTCTGCTCGAGCATTTCAAACAATGTTTCGAAGCGCACTGGGTTTCCACCCCATTCGAGAACCACGTTCCCCCTACTCTGGTCCTACCTCGTATCAAAAACCTTTGTCGATAGCAATAGAGGATTTAGATAGTGATATCTATGATCCCTCGCTTATTCCCGAAGAAGAGATACAAGCTTATAGGGTCCTGAGTAGAGGCGAGTATAGTGTGTTCACGGGTGAAAAGCAGCTTAAAAGCTCCCCTCCGATATGGGTCGTACCCCACATTGGTAATTTTTGTCTAATGGGTCGTGGTCGAAGATCGAAAGCCCGACTTGGAGAGAGTGCTTGCACCGAAAATTATATGCTGCCGATGGTCTCGTCCCCTGTGTTTCTGGCTGCCAAGGGTACATACTTTATTTGCCATGATCGTGCATACGCATGGTTGCCCGCTGACTTCATGGGCTCATGCTTCATTGCAAATTTGTTGCCTCCGACGTTTACCGTAGATGCAGATTATCACAAGACTAGAGTTGTGAGAGGCGTAATTAGCAAAGAGGATACTGCCGGTCAAGAGGCAGGAGACTTTTTCAAGGGTTTCCTCCCGTTTTGGGGACCTATGGTTAATAGTAGGAACCTGAGACAGTTGACTCGAGTGGTAGAATCGACAGCTAATATTACTGCCAGTGCCCTTGGTAATATCACCACAGAACTTCAGGCGGATAGACTTATGACATTACAAAACCGTATGGTTTTAGATGTCATCTTGGCAGATCGAGGTGGGGTATGTAAGGTGATCCATTCGAGCTGCTGCATTTTCATTCCAGATAATGCTCCGACTGTCTATCAAGCCATTTCTAAGTTGCATAAAATCTCTGAATCCATACACGTGGATGTAGGGGATTGGACGCTACTTGGCTGGTTTTGGGGCCTGATGTCGACTTGGGGTTGGAAGATTCTGATGATTGTCGGAGTTGTCGTGGCGTTCCTGTTCACGTGTTGCCTTTGCGTGCAGTGCGGTCCTGCCTTATGTGGCCTCTGTGCTACAACGTGTATGAGACAGCCGCCTGTCACCAATGGAACTCGGTTGGACAGAGCTATGCTACAACAACATCTAGATGGTCTGATGAATATTGAGTATGATTCCGACTAGTGCTTGCCTACATGAGGGCAAAAGGAGCGTCTGGGGTTCCGTGATAATTGTAAGTGGTGCTTTCGACTCGAACGAATATGGTCGAGTCCGGTATCTATGAACCGCAAATGGCGAGTTTAGTAAGTGTGCGCAGTATCGCTGTGCTAACCTAAACCGTTCGTCTGTTACGTGGGTATTTCTATCTGTACCCACGGGTTCCATCTTAGATACAGCATCCATTTTTGTCTCTTGCCCTCAAGTAGCCAGCGAACGGACGATGTCCGCTTCGCGACCCTGGGACTCCCAAGATATTTGCGGAAGACACACGTCCTTTGTAAGTGTCTTTATGATGAAGGGGGTGCTACTGTAAAGCAGATGGCGCCGCTCGAGGCTCATCTTGCCGTATCGGCTTATTGTCTCAGCCGTGCATCTCATTAGGCACGTCCCTTTGATGCCTGTATCTCGTGTTTCCCGATACCCCCCCTTTTACACCCTTTCCGATTTCCCCACTGTCTCCGTCTTCCTCTACACCTGTTCTTGTTCCTATTTTGATCTGTTTATTACCGATTGAAAAGCACTAATGTTGGGAAGATGGGTTTTTACAGTTGGGAACCGCCAAATGTTTCCGCACTTATGTTCCGGGCCTTGTGTGTTTCAAAGTGACCGAAACGACCCCTCTGGGGGATGATTGTGGGAACCGGGTCATAAACTTTTGTGTTCAATGTAACACTATGGGGAAATTGTGTATAAAAGGAGCGATTCACAGAACCAATTTGAAGCAGTCTCCCCAAGTTGCACGTGTGTTGCTTGTCGTGACTTCTGTGTTCCCTGCAGTAAATAAACCTTGAATCTTTGACGCCGAAGGAAGTGTCCCGTGTCTCTGTGATTGGTACGCCGGAGCAGGTTACCCACGAAGGTTTCAGGTGTTGTGCCCTGGCACCGCTGGGTTCTAAATAACCCAGTCCTTCAGGTGTCAACTAGCTTAACGTAAACGTGTCCGACTCCCAAAAGTAAAAAGACAGTGAATGGTGCAGTGTACACAAACTTATATGTGACAAGGACTAACAACGTTCAACATATAACACAACAACTACTGCGCATACAAGATTAAGAACCTTTTTATTTTGTATTCTCTTGTCTGCCAACAGTAAACATATATACATAAAAAGGAGAGAAGCGAATACTACCTATCGATTCGCTTTCAGCTCGCTGCCGACATGTTTCATTGCCTTGGTAAAGATTCAGGCAATTTCTTCAGGGCAAAAGTTATAGAAAAGCCACTGCCAGCAATACTGTGTTTAGCGTGCTGTAAATCAAAAAAGGCATAACTGTATGAGAGACTGCCTGTGATTGCACTGTGTACTGTTACTTTACACCCGTACAAAAAGAAATTTTAATTACCTGGCTTACGGCTTTTGCTTTCATACCGTTACAGCCACGTCTTTAAAAGTCATGGACCCACCCCGATCGGTAAGTGTGGTCTTTCCTCCCTTATATTTTATCTAGTAAAGGAAAAACAAAGTGGAAAGCCCCCCGGGGGCGGACATTAGAGATAGCAATTCTAGCCTCACCGGGTCTTCTATTTCCAAAAGATTCGTCCACAACGCGGCGGTTACCAGTGGAGAAAGCTCGTACGGCGTCTTCTCAACACCGGATCACCGAGCGTTTGGGGTGTGTACTATTTATTTTCCGACTAGGATTGTGATTGGTCCCTGGCGTCACATGGTTTGCGTGTCAGTGGACTACGCGGGAACCGCAATTTTGATTGGTCCCTGACTGGGATTCCCATAAGAACGTGATATGTCAATTTTAATTGGTCCCTGGCATCATATGGTTTGCGCGTCAGTGTACTACGGGAATTCCCGTCAAAATGTAATGTGCTTATGTACACAGAACGCGGTTTTGTTATACGTGGAAATGATTCTTAATTAATATCAGCAATCAGCATCATTGCAATTATTTCACATAATACCGATCGTACTACATTGAATGGGTCGGCCACATTGGAATGGTACTAAATGCTATTTATCTTAGTTCACTTTTTAATTTTTGGAAATCTCTCATTCCACGTTCCAGGGGGACTATGCAAGGACTTTGGGCAGTTTATACACAACGTTTGCAGTGTTACAGTTGCTGAAATGGTTCAGTGACCATATCTTCCCAGATTTTAGTACGACTGTAGTGCTTTTGTTCGTAAGATGGCATACCGAGCAATTCCCACAAGGATAGTGTCCATTTGGTACAGTGGTTTTTCTGGGAAGCACTACAGTCGTACTACTGTAGTGCTTCCCAGAAAAACCACTGTACCAAATGGACACTATCCTTCAGCAACTGTAACACTGCAAACGTTGTGTATAGACTGAGCTGTGAATGTGGGCTTGAATACATTGGATTAACAACGCGCAAGATCAAGCTCCGCATACAAGAACATCTGAGCACCATACGACAGGGCAAACTGACCACTAAGCTGGTGCAGCATTGCCATCGCAATAAACATTTGTTCACCTGGGTGGTGCTGGAAAGAGTGGTAGGCGAGACTCAAACCATGGAAAGACGTCTGTTGGCAAAGGAGGCACGCTGGATATATCAAGAGCGGAGCGAACAACAGGGGTTAAATGAACTGTTGGAATGGAACAAGCTGCACTGAAATACATGTATAGGTGTTCCTTGGCTCAGTGTTCTAAGGTCTGACAATCGGATAACATGACATAATATTGTTTCGGTTTTTTTTCTCAGTTCATTTTCACTAGGGAGGTTGAGTTGCTACAATCCCCCCCCCATAAACTGCCCAAAGTCCTTGCATAGTCCCCCTGGAACGTGGTATGATAATGATAAATATAAGGTTCCTTTTCACTAAGGAGGTTGAGCTGCTACATTCCCCCTCCATTATCTGCTCATAGTTTTTTGGTATAGTTTTTTGGTAAAGTCTTTGCAATCTCCCCGGAACATGGTTTGATAAACATAATACATTTCACTTTGAGGGCATATATATCCATTGAACCCAATTGTTGTATAAATATCGAACCCAGAAGGAGAGATTTCCAAAAATTAAAAAGTGAACTAAGATAAATCGCATTTAGTACCATTCCAATGTGGCCGACCCATTCAATGTAGTACGATCGGTATTATGTGAAATAATTGCAATGATGCTGATTGCTGATATTAATTAAGAATCATTTCCACGTATAACAAAACCGCGTTCTGTGTACATAAGCACATTACATTTTGACGGGAATTCCCGTAGTACACTGACGCGCAAACCATATGATGCCAGGGACCAATTAAAATTGACATATCACGTTCTTATGGGAATCCCAGTCAGGGACCAATCAAAATTGCGGTTCCCGCGTAGTCCACTGACACGCAAACCATGTGACGCCAGGGACCAATCACAATCCTAGTCGGAAAATAAATAGTACACACCCCAAACGCTCAGTGATCCGGTGTTGAGAAGACGCCGTACGAGCTTTCTCCACTGGTAACCGCCGCGTTGTGGACGAATCTTTTGGAAATAGAAGACCCGGTGAGGCTAGAATTGCTATCTCTAATGTCCGCCCCCGGGGGGCTTTCCACTTTGTTTTTCCTTTACTAGATAAAATATAAGGGAGGAAAGACCACACTTACCGATCGGGGGTGGGTCCATGACTTTTAAAAACGTGGCTGTAACGGTATGAAAGCAAAAGCCGTAAGCAAGGTAATTAAAATTTCTTTTTGTACGGGTGTAAAGTAACAGTACACAGTGCAATCACAGGCAGTCTCTCATACAGTTATGCCTTTTTTGATTTACAGCACGCTAAACACAGTATTGCTGGCAGTGGCTTTTCTATAACTTTTGCCCTGAAGAAATTGCCTGAATCTTTACCAAGGCAATGAAACATGTCGGCAGCGAGCTGAAAGCGAATCGATAGGTAGTATTCGCTTCTCTCCTTTTTATGTATATATGTTTACTGTTGGCAGACAAGAGAATACAAAATAAAAAGGTTCTTAATCTTGTATGCGCAGTAGTTGTTGTGTTATATGTTGAACGTTGTTAGTCCTTGTCACATATAAGTTTGTGTGCACTGCACCATTCACTGTCTTTTTACTTTTGGGAGTCGGACACGTTTACGTTAAGCTAGTTGACACCGATGATGAGAACAGGGCCACCCTGGTGAGTACCAACCAGGGGCCCCATTGGTGGTGCGCCCGTGAGGTGTCTTCTAGCTATTCACTCATTTTTTCAAATGTTGTCTTTCTAGTGAATGTTTGTACTGTGTTGTCTAGTGTTAGACTTATCAGAGATTGGCTACTTTTATTTTTTTGGCAATTATCTTGAGCACGACACCTATTTCTGCTTTCAGGGGTGTGATTGGAATGATCTTTGACAAATCCATATATGCCCATAGATTTATAAAAATTATTGCCTTTTGGACTAGGTTCTAAATTTGGCCAGCACAAGGCTCAAGTTGCAGTCCAGAAAGTCTTCGATCACACTAGACATAGACCACTCTGCTCCCTCATATTTGAAACCATCACTAGAAGCTAGAGAATCACCCATCCCGGCTACGCAGTGAAGAGGAAAAGCACTGATTTGTCACAAGTAACATGAAATTCAGAGTATGATCCAAAAATGTCAAATCTAGAGAACATTCTAGGCAGTGATGATGTAAAATACACCAAGTTCAGAAATAAGCTGTCCGCATAAAGGAAGATTATCTTCTACCCAGAGGATTCCAAGCATAGGCCCCTAATTAGTGCATCCTTCCATATCCAGAAGGACGAAGATTCAAACACCCAAATGAACAGCAACGAGGCAAGCAGATTTACTATTAACTGAAAATCTACTTACCTAGATGATACAGTGGTATATAATATAGTGGATGCAATATTTTTGTGATGTGCTTTGATTCAAGATAAATTTGAGAATCTGGTTTGCCTGATCAATTTTATAGGGCCTGTAGACAAAAAGGGCCTAACAAGCTCAGGGTGTCTTCTTCAACTTACTGACCCAAAGCCATAGCACAGGTGATCAGGGTACCAACACTTTAGGGTATGATCCACCAATGACTAACTACGATTTGAAATATTATCACTTGACAGCTGATCATCCCGAACCAAAAGAGCAAGTTTGTACTCAAGAACATCTCGGCCTCTGTTGCAGCTAAGCCAACTGGAGCTAGGATGAATGAGAGTCCCATGACTGATGGGTTATTTGCTGTTCATTACAAACCTCTGGATAGCCCGTATGTGTCAAATTCAAATTTCACAAGTGTTGTTGACTGCCATTTCAAAAGCAATAGGTGTGAGTCAGAGACCTTAATTGCTGCCTACTTTGACACAAACATGGTTTCTTGAAATTGATCATCAGAAGAAAAGGCTTAAACATGAAGAGAAGGAAGAGGAGGGGCCCGTGCCCAATAAAAATCCTATCAGAAGAAATGCAAGCTGTAAAAGTGATGAGAGCATATCAGCTTGTAAGGCGATAGAATCCTGGTTCTCAAAACTCTTGCCATGCAAGCTATAGTCTCTGTTGGCTCACCCTGCTGCTTGGGTACTTTCTACAAGTCTGGAGGAAGAAAGGTCCGGAGCTGCAGTCTGTCGAAAAGGTTAGTAATAATAATAGAAATTCACAGTAGAAATCATGTGTTGCAAATGGTAATATTTGCAGTGATTTATACAAAATTAGGAATGGAATCTGAATGGATCAGGATCATCTGAGGCCCTGTTGCATTAAACTATCTTTACCAAGGGCCACATCATTCTCGGACATTCTACAATGTCTTATTCATAAAATCTGCAAAATGCCTAACACTGTGTTCAAGGGAAATTTTGTTTATGTATGTTTATGTTCAAAGATATGTTCAAACCTCCAATTTCTGTATGGCACTTTCTCGTTCTTTAATTAATTCAAGATCCTCCTCTGTTATTGCTTCTTCTTGAGATTGCATTTGATTCCAGTCTTCATTACTGTAAAAAGAAATACTTTTTCTTTACAAAATCACAATCAAATTTTACCATTACTGAGTCACAAACGTAATATCAAAGTGGAAGTGACAACTAAAAATGCTGCAGGTAAAAACATCACTTGACACTAATGTCTACTATCTGCTGCCACCTGGTTATCATCTTGTTAAGAAGTACATTGGCCTTCACATTACTTTTAAAGCTAAAAGAGTACTAGGTTGGCTAAAAATATATACTACTTGAATTTTCACTGTTTAGACTCATAACCTCCAAGTAAGGACTACTGCCAGCTCACAGGAAAGTGCAGCTCTGTTTATCTGGAAGTTGTTGCTTACGATGAAAACAGATGCTCATATGCGGGATGTTGGATTACTACTCCTTATTTCTGGCATCCAAAAGAATCAGTCAATGTTAAGGAAGCAAATTGAAAGAAAATAAAAAAAAAGAATCTTTCTAATCTTATGTGGCTAAGCAATGATCACCATGCCCTCAGTTGCTCA
The DNA here is from genome assembly GCF_964263255.1 of Lissotriton vulgaris. NCBI lineage: Eukaryota > Metazoa > Chordata > Amphibia > Caudata > Salamandridae > Lissotriton > Lissotriton vulgaris. The sequence continues at coordinate 1,615,435,317 of NC_141687.1, read as the reverse complement.
CTTTTGACTGTTTGCTTTGCACAAAATATATACGACACAAAGGATCCCTCGAACAATTCATTTAGGATGCATCTCTTAGGGAGTCTCTAATTCTTGATTGAATTATAAAGCAACTCTTAATGAGTCCCAGCCTCATCCCACCCAAAAGGGAGAAAAAAAAGGACATTAGTCACTGCCCATAATGGCAAAGAGACTGAAGTGAGGAAAAGGCCAAGGATTTTGAAGCCACTTTTAATACAAGGTGGATTTGTAGAGCATCGTGTCTCACCTGTGAGGGTATCCAGACGCTATATAGGTGAGTGTAGGCATCTGGGGAGGCAAGGCCTGCGTACAGGCAGTCTTGATGGTCCTGCAAGTAGACTAATTGAAAAGGCAGGTCTTCAGCTTCTTGCGGAACTCTAGAAGTGAGGAGGAGGCCCTGATGTGTTGGGGGAGGTTGTTCCAGGATTTGGAGTCTTGGTAGGAGAATGATCGACCTTCCATTTTGCTTCTGTGAATGCTGGGTGTGTGTGCGCGAGTGACAGTGATGCCGAGTAAAGTTGTCTGGAGGGTTGGTGGAAGTGAAGCCAGTGACTGAAATATGAGGGTCCCATGTTGTGTAGTATGAATGCATGTGTGAGAAGTTTGAACTGGCAAAGCTTCTGGATAGGACGCCAGTGGAGCTCGCTGATAAGTGGTGTTGGTTCTACACAGGAGGTTGAGGACTAGTCTGGTAGGAGCGTTTTGGACGGTTTAAAGTCTGCGAAGAAGATGGGCTGGGATGCTGGCATAGAGTGTGCTGTCGTAGACCAATCGGTTATTAAGGACTGCATAATGGTACATCTGGTATCCAGCAGGAGTCACTTGAAGATGTTTTGTAACATGCAGAGGATGTGGAAGCATGAGGAGGTGACTGCAATAACCTGGGACTTCATGGTGAGGTTGGTGTCAAGGATGAGGCCTAGATTCCTAGCGTGGTCGTTTGTGGTGAGTGTGGCTCCAAGTTCCGCATGCAACTAGTGGAGTCCCAAGGTAAGCTCTTATTCTGAACGATAGGCACTACAGTTTTGTCCAAGTTGAACTTGAGGAAGTTTTATTTCATCTAATTGGCCATGCTTGTCATGCATTGGTTGAAGTTTGTCTTGGTGGGGATTGTGCCATCTGACAGGGAAAACTATGAGCTGGTTATCGTCCATGTAGGAGATGCGGTTGATTCAGTGCGACTCATATGTAGTTAGCCTGTGGAGTCATGTACAGATGGTCCCTGTGGAACTCCGCATATGAGGTCCTTGGGTTCGAATGTGAACGGTGTGAGCCTGGCTCTTTGAAGGAGGCTATCCATTTGAGAGCTGGCCCTTGTATTCAGTCTGTGTGTAATCTGGCAATGAGTGTGTGGTGGGAGATGGTGTCAAAGCAGGCATAGGGGTTGAGGAGGAGGAAGGAGGCAGTCTGTCCACCATGGAGAATGGCGAGTATGTCGTCTGTGGAAGTGGTGAGATAGGTTTCGGTTCTATGGTTGTTTTGGAATGTTGATTGCGAGTCATCCAGGAGTTTGTGGCTTTCTATGTGGCCAGACAGCTGTCTGTTGATTATCTTCTCAATTCATTTTTCTGGGAAAGGGAGCAGCAAGATGGGTAGATAGTTGCTAAGTAATTCAGGGTCGGCTGAGTTTTTGTTTTAGGAGGGCGGGACTTCAGCGTGTTTTTAGGTATCTGGGAAGGAGGCTGTTTTGTGGGAGATGTAGATGCTGAAGTGACTACAGCACTGATCATGGCGCTTCTCAGGTTTTAGATATGGCAGGGGTCTGTGGGTGCCCCTTAATAGTGGATTGTCTTCACTATTGCTGCAGTGTCCTCGATGGATAAAGCGTTGTCAGGTGTGAGTCTTTGGTTGGTTACCAGGCTGGAAAGGTCAATGGGGGGTGGCTGGGGCTCGAAGTTGCCATCTATCTTGGTGATTTTTTACATGCAAGAAGTGGAAGAGGATGTTACAGAGTTCTTATGTAGGGGTGCTAGTGTAGGCAGCGGCTGTTGATTTGGTGAATTCCTTGATGATGGCGAAAAGACCCTTGCTGTTATTGGAGCTGGATTTGATTCCTACGGTCAGAGTCTATTTCTTGGACTTAAGAATAAAGTTTCCAAAGAAAGGATAACACTGTGCCCAAACCTTGCTTGTTCCTTGCAAGTGAACTGCATAGACTGTGATGCTGTGAAGCATGGTCCTATCCAACAGGTGCACTGGCAGCTCTCGGAGGAAGAGGTAATGGGTTCCACTTCAATTACACTAAAATATTGCAGTATGTTGTCCATGCACACAAAAAGAATTCCCTGAAAAATAGGTAGGAAGGGTTAAACTGCTAGAAATGAAGCCTTCCATTTTAGAAGGTTTGTGTAATAGTTTGTTTGAGATTAAAATCAGTAGATTGAAGGTGAAACAGGCAGCTACCTAACTGTACCCAGAGGAGCCTATAGTCAGAGTTAAAGGCTGAGGAATGTGGAAAGGACAGACTAGTCACTGAGTCAAATAAGCTATTGGGTGAGGAGGAGAGGTACTTCCATTTTTGGAAGTCTGTGCTGTAAATCAAAGGAGTAAAGTTTTTCAAACTTCGACTTGGGAGAAAATAAGTACCAGCCTGTTCATCTTTGACAAATGCTACAGTCAAGAAGTTTGAAACCCTGGTGCCCTTGTTTTGGAGCTTTTTCACATTTGAAATACATGCGGAAATCAACCGTCAGCCAAGTAAGCCAATGTGTCATTACAGTTTTATTTTTTTCTGTAGCAAAGGCTCTGACCACTTTGCAGTCTACAATTACTCTAATAAACAGGAGTTCTTTGGAGGAACTTATACTGAACTTCACAATATAAAGAGTGATAAATAGTACAGAAAACCAAGAGCCTGTTATCGGGTTAGGTCTATCATTAACGAATCATCAGGATAAAGTTGCTGACACTAAATACACAGATGGATTGATAGCACTTTAGTGAGCACTTTATTCTGAATTTAGGCTCAGTACAATGCATGCACTCCTTCTGTTTTATAGAGCAGCAAGCATCCTTCCAGCACAAACTGTATGTGTCTTCTGAGATGCTGTCTCCCGTATGTAAAAGAAGGCAATTTGGAAATAGAAAGGATATGTGTAGTCCCTGATATTGCAATGCCTGCCAGTTATAAGCAACAGTGACCTTATAGAAAATTCTGGGATCATAAAGATCTAGAATGAGCTGGTTAACTGAATTGTTTATGGCCATGGTAATATTAACATGAGAAAAAATAAAGTACCTGCTCTTTTGGTCTTTCGGGACAAGGTCTACTGCTCCCAAATCACATCTCAAATTTCAAACATCTATGCAAAAGTCTCTGTCAGAAAGGGAGTGTGGCGAGGATGTGTGAAAAGAAAACAGGTGAGAGCTGGTGTCACAAGGAGGAGGTTATGATGTTGATTTTTAAGATGAGGTTTGTAGGGGAGAGGTGACAGCAGTATTGGTGAATTGTCGTAGGGTTTGGTTGATGAAGGTGAAGGGTGGAATTGAGAGAGGTGGTATAGAGGATTAACAGAGAGATCAGTCATAAGAAGAGGTGTGTAGGGAAGACAAACAGTTATAAATGGGTAGGTGTGGTGGTGCAAGTAGCGCTATGATGTGGAACTGTAGTAGATGAGGGAATGTATGAGGGAATGTACTTGCCAAAAGTGTTATACATTTCTTATCTGATAATTCGCCTTTTCCAATTCCGGCAAGAGAAGTGGACAGACAGACAGACAGATAGATAGACCCACCTTTGTACCCCACATAAGTGGACATAGAGCTTTTTGAGAGGAACATAGTGCAGGTTGCTAAATATATAGTTCTCTGCTGCGCTCTGGAGAAAGCCCTAATAAAATACAATTATGATGATCCATGCACATACTTTGTGTAGATTTCTTTTTTTTAAATTCTATGTTAGTTTTTTTTGTAATTTAGTTGTTGCATGTATGTTGAAGTTGTAATTACATTTCATTTTGATAACTTTATTTCGGTCAATGACCATAAAAGTGCACATATAATACAAACCAGCACAAATTGTTAAAACAATAAATAATCATTAGACATTTAAGAAGAGAATTAAACTATGAGTTATCAATAAAAAAGAACAATAAAATTCATAATTACTAACAATTAAGTTAAAAATGTTTGTCTCCTACACCACATGCTAAATAGGTATCGAGATAAAGCAAACACAATGGGGGGATGAGTATCATAAGTCAATATTCTACATGCCTGGGAGAAATGCAGAAATTTGAGATTCTTACAGATTGGAATCAGCCAACAATTTCTAACTGCAGAATAAGCAGGACAAAAGAACAAAACATGTGGTACATTTTCAATGTTGTAGTCACAGGCAGGGCAAACTACAATACTGCTTTTGGTCCATTTGGTTGTAAATGACCTAATGGGTAAAGTGCCATGCCTTAACTGGAGATACAACTTTCTGGCAAGAGGGGGTTCAATTACATCCATGAATTCCTCAATTTTAGAGTCCGATTTAACTAAGAGGAACTCAGACGTTAGCCTGCCCATAGTTGCAGAGCTCAAAAGTGTTTGAAAATTCTGCATACGTATCAGAGCACGGAGTTCTCGTTTTGGTATCCCAGGGCAAAAGGTCTCTGGTTTTTCCCACAAATCCGGGAGACCCAGCCAAAAATTAGGTGGTCTTCCATTTACTTGTTAGATTTTTATATACAGTCATAATAAATAAACCAGTGACGGCAAGCTTTCTGGTCATACTCATGGTTGTGAAAAGAATATACAAAATTGTAACATCAATATGGAAAGAACTTACTTGTCGAAGGAAACCAACTGCTCATCTTTGTGTCTCTGATCTTCCTAAAATAAAGTAAAATATTACTTGCTAATATGAATAACCATTTAACATCACATAAATTAACAGACGCATTTATTGAAATTGATCTATGTTAAAACAAAGTTTAGCAAAATGGGTGCACAACAATTTAATATACTGCATTTGTTTTAATACCAAATGAGGCAATACAAATATTGAATTCAGTTGTTTAATTTGACCAACCTGCATGTTCGTACATAAGTGAAACAGCAATGTACATAACAGTGCTTGGAATGGGTGTCAAACATCTTTTAAGGAATCACTTAATTAACACCTGATGTTCTTCTTTTAGGATGTGTTAATCAACCCAATGTAAAAGCAGAGTATTAAAGCATGTGTATGATGAAAACCCTGGCAGGCTACATCAGTCGTTAAGCATTCTGCCTCAAGTTCACTTTTGCACAAGTCTACTAAGGTTTGTGTGCACATGGATGCTTTGCATGATGCAACATAATTCTTGGCTAATTTCTACCCTTTCCTGTCTGAAAAGAAAATAAAAACACTGCAATTACAAAACATGACCTTTCTTTGCTACAAATACAACAGTCAGGTTATAGAAAAGGATTACAAGAGCAGCAAGACTAAAAGCCTTTTTCAACCAAAAAATCCCTTTGAAAGTAGACAGTTTTCATCTCGATTTCTTCAGGGGCGTATGTACTTAGAGTGGGATCAGTTTAACTAAACCTGACAAACTAAAGCTGTACAGAAGCAGACATTATTTGACTGGATTGCACAAAAACAGACCAGAACCAAGCAGGCAGCATAAGAGGGGACATCCTATCCCAGCCCTATTTATTTTTTAATCGTTATGGCAACTACTCTTACGCAACAGTCAGCAGGGATTCCCAACCTTTAAATGAGCTAAACAAGACCAGGAAGTTATATGCTTTTAGGATAATGTGAGAAGCAGGTCAAATGTGTTAGAGATGATCTCATAGCTAAAATAACTATGTTCACGTAGATTGTCTTTAAAGGGAAGGAATATCAAAACAGATTTGTAGCTGGCCTAAATGTTTTCGAGCAAACACTTTTACATGCAGAAGAGAAACACTCCTCCATGGAAGCCAGAATTTCTGACCTACATAATCAACTAAATGGAAGCTCAATCAAGGCTTATGGAGCAGGCAAATTATTCTAGACATGACAACATAAGATGGGCTAGAAAAGGATAATCCGGTTGACTTTTTGTGAACAACAATATTAAAGTTAACATCAGGAATATGTATGTAATTGTAGTTATGGTGCGTTGTTATACACACTGAGAACTGAGACTTCGGATTTGCTGCCTTTGTGGGCAGGTGCTCTCTCTAGGCTAGGATCAGATTAAATACTGAGGACAATGTAGGTTCCTGAGTGCCCATACTTTTTTGTTGGGAAGTGTCACTGATAGGAATTGAGGAATGTAAGATTATGTTTTTATGGGTTTAACAGTTCTCATAGCATTAGTAGAGTCCTTTCTATTAATGAGTGTGAGACGGTCAGCAGAATTATCCCATTGCAATGAGATTTCAGCTTTGGGCAGCAATTCTGTAAATTCTTCCTCAAACTGCTCTCCACTGAAAATATTTGCATGCTTCACGATGAGGCAAATGTCAATACCAATGCCTGAGCCCATACAGTCATCTTCTAAAAAATCCGGTAGGACCCTAAGCTTTATCCAAGTAATCTGTAATTGGCAAATACTACCCAGTGGTCTCCTCAGTCCTCTGGGGAAGAGAAGCTGCTTCTAGTATAGAATTCAGAATCAATATGAGTCGCCAGATAACTTCGACTCAAGATGGCTGCACGTACGTGAGGTGGTACATAACTTAGAGCAGAGAAGCAACAGAACAATCGCCCATCACGACCCAAAATCATAAACGAAACATGAGAAAAGAACTGTCAATATCCTGCGAACACTCTGATACTGGTTACTGATATTAATGAAGATGACAGCTACAGAACCGACCGCAGGCTGTGCGAGAAGCAGGCAGGTACACATAAAAGGCCTGGGTGGGGAGTATCGGACAAGACTATTTTATACTAGGTTTGACACATGAGAGTGGGGAAGGACAGCGAAAAGAGGCCTAGGATGGAGAAATACAGGGGTAAAACTGGCAACTCAATGTGGGAAGACATGTATGAGACCAAATACAAAAATGAATATGTTACACAGGAAAGAGATTATGAGCAATAATGTGATTCTGTACCAGCTCCTGTCACTATTGGTAATTGAAGTAAAAAGCTAAAAAAAAAAAAAAAAAATCATAGTCACCTGTGGACACCAACAAGCATTTCAATGGGAATAATATTTTCAACCTGGTTTTACTCATGTTCGCGGCTCAAAACTGCCTACAGCGCACACCAAAATCCTTCCCCCGCCTTTGTATTCTGGAAATAGGCACCCCTGTTGCTATAGCCAGGTATCCGAAATCTTTCATATTTGAAGCAAAATACAAACAGATGGCTGCCACGGACTCGGAAGTTGGAGATTCAAAGTTGCTCAATTTCTGTTGACGCTAGCTCTATGGTGACCAAATTCAGGGATAAGGGCAGCGTTAGGTAGTTGCTTGATTCTTCCCCCGTGGTTGGTCAGCTAGAACTATGCAGCTCACTCACACCCCTGTCTCAGTTTTCCAAAAAATGACTTACCCATTTGGTAAAGTCAAGCTGTCTAAGGCAGGAGTCATTTTATTGTCATATTTGAAGAAATAGATCAGGGAGGAATCCTTTTGAGACAGCAGGTGACTGTAAGCTATCATGCCACCCTCAGATGGTTTAGTCTTGTCACAAGGAGCAGTGCCACCAGCTTTATCCGGGAAATCGATTTAAGAAAACCAGAAGTCATGTGAGCTACCTTGGCCCTCCTTTCTCTACTTGTACATATGGGTTTATGTGGGAACAAGTTTACTTCTCTTACTTGGCTTTCTTGTATCTTTGTGTGCCTCCTTGTTGGACTATAAACTTCCCAAGTGAACTATAGGCTCCTGCCGTGCTGCTGTGTGAAAAAACCTACCAGGGTGTTTTGGATCAAGGACAGAATCAAAGTGGCTATTGCTAGCAAAAACAGAAAAAATCTTGGAACGGTAAACAGAGCTAAGGCCAGTTAAATCAGTCAAGCCATTGGCCTATAAATTACTTGCTTCAGGAAAAGTCTTAACCTGCATACTGTGCCTCACTATGGGCAAAATCTTGTGGAAAAATGCCCTCGCAGCAGATTTGGGTCTGCTCATTATCAAAACTAACAAATCACATAGTCCATCTAGCACAAGCCATGCAACATGCTTAGCCCCACACAGGAGTTTATTCTACTTCACCTCCAGGCTGGAATCTTCATTGATCGTGCTCACAGTCTAAGAGGGGCACCTCTGTCGTGACCAGCAGAATACCTGGTAGCACCCAAACTCTTAACCCAACATCTAATTTGACCCTGCATCACACCATTCAGGAATGACAAGCTACAATGATGAGGATCTCCGTACCACCTGCCAATGCTGCAAACAATAGGGAAGGCTCTAGAAGAGGAGACCCTGGAGTGACAACAGCACCCACATACATTATCAAGCTTTCACCGGAGCAGTCTGTGCTGCGCTGTGGCCCCCTATCCCAGGGACACACTGGACAGTTAGTGGCACATTAGTTGTGAGCCAAAACATGATGATGGTAAGGGGAGAGCAGCTTACATGGGGGCTAAACATTAATTCAACCACCGTCTTTCTCCACCTCCACATTAACCAAAAAGAGAAGATTATTTCTCCTTTTGCAGCGGTTAACACACATCTTTTTTCAGGAACAAGTGAAACTGATTGTTATTGTTAGAAATGGGGTTCTAGTTGGCAGAGGTATGCACCCAGTAAAAGTAGGGACCACCACTCTAGTCAGGGTAAGTCAGATACACACCCAAAATTAACCTGCGCTCATCCTCTGGTAGCTTGGTACAGAGGAGGCAGGCTTAACTTAAGAGGCAATGTGTAAAGTATTCATGCAACAATGAATACAGTAAAACAGAGAAACACCACACAAACATACATTTTAGACAAATCGAGTTTAACTGCTTCCATGCTCATGACGGAGCCGCTCCGTCATGAGCCTCGGTTGAGCTGTGCTCATGAAGGAGCGGTTCCGTCATGGCCCGCTCGGCGCGCCTGCACATCCGCGCCTGCGCTGGACGTTCCGCCTCCCCCCCAACCCCCCCCCCAGCGCTGCGGCGGAATTGCCGCCGCAGCGAAGGGGTTAATTTAATGGACAAAACAAGAACAAGATGACAAAAATTCTGAAAGTAGAACCAGATTTATGATTTTTTAAAGAATATCTTGACATATTGCATCTAGAGTCATAAAACATCAACTCGGGCTATATGGTAGCTCTGGACCAGGTCAATCTGAAGAGTCAAGCAAACAGTAATGGAGTGAGGGTCGGATATAGAAGTCACGCAGGCCAGCTGAAAACATTACCTTTCCAGAAGATGCATCTACGGCAAGAGCAAGATTTGTCAAGCAGTAGGGTAGTTGCATCATAGTTAGGCCTCGCAGATGGGTGCTGCGTTGAACTACTTTGTGATGAAGGCAATGCGTCGTCATCGAGACTCACATTAGGGTCCCACGTAGTCAAACCCCTAACAATGTAGGTTAAGTGTCGTTGTTGGGCCTCACAGCCGGGTCCCGCTCATCGTCGAGCCTCGCTGGGATGTCCTCGAAGCAGCGCTGCGTCGAACATCAAAGAAGAATGCATTGGTTCTGACTAGCGCAAAGCAGGCAATGTGTAGATTAAAAAACAACAGCGACAGAACCCCCTTTCAAGGCCCAGCATTGGATTGGCACCTCTTGGCAGGGCAGGATTCACAGCTGGCAGAGTCCAGCAACTGGAGCAAAGCTGAAGGAAGTCTTTGATGTCCCAGATACTTCAGAACAGGAGGCAAGCCAGCAAGCCCTCTGAGTTGCTTGGCTCTGGGGATGTAGAGATCCAGGTCCAGTCCTTCCAACCACCAGGCAAGGGGCAGCAGGGCAGGCACAGCAGAGCAAGGATCCAGCAGAGTCCAGCAGAGTGTCAGTCCTTCCTGTAATCACAGTAATCCTCCTTCCTAGCAGGGTCTCCTCAGGTCCAGAATGTACAGCGTTGGTGGTGTCAGGGGTCCAGTACATAAACCCAGTTGTGCCCTTGGAGTGAGGGAGACTTCAGAGAGAGGCCTTTGAAGTACACAAGGTCTCTGCCCCTCCTGCCTTGGCTCTAGTTCTTTGTGTTGGGACAAGCACAGCACTGTTCATGTGCAAGTGTTAGCTTCTCCCTTTCATCTAGCTCAAGAAGGCCCATCAGCCTGGTGATGGGCCATCAGGGTGTGAATGTCAGGCTTCAGCTCCCTTTGTGTGCGACTGTCTAGAGAGTATGCACAAAGCCCAGCTGTCACCCATGACAGACGTGTATTCAGAGACAGGCAGAGCCAAAGAATGGTTAAAGTAAGAACATGTCAGCTTTCAGAAATGGTATTTTCAGACTTACAATTTCAAATCGGACTTCACCAAAAAGTCATGAGACACCAAACTCTAAATTTCTATAGGCTACTACTAGAAAATTACACTTATAAGAGGCAATAAGGCAATTTCCGATGTTAACCTATGGGTAAGATAGACCTTGCAGTAGTGAAAAACAAATTTAGGATTTTTTCACTGCCTGCACATGTAAAACTTAGAAGTACATGTCCAAGATTTAAACTACACTGCACCCAGCCCCTGGGGCTGTTCAGGGCATACCTTATGGTTGACTTATATGTATTAAAAAGGAACACTTAAGTGGGACCTGGCAAGTGCTACAGGGCCACTAGTAGCATTTAATTTACATGTACAGGCCCTGGACACATGTAATGCACTTTACTAGGGACTTATAAGTAAATTAAATAAGCCAATTGTGGCTAGCAGTTAAAGTGCCCAGAATCCTAAAGCGAGCAAAAATGAATTCAGCAAAACAGGAGGTCAGAAAGCAAAGAAATCAGGGGAATCCATGCCACGTCTGCTGGTTCAACAGTTAAGCATAAACCAGCACAAGGTTTTTCATTTCAAAATTAAGGCAGAAAAAGTTTAAGATTCTTGCTCTGTAATAGGTTTTTAATTACTTATTGCACATTATTTGAGAGACAATCAATGTACACTTAAGGGGAAGAGGGAGAATAACTCACCTCAGAGCCTATACTTGAGGAAAAGGGAGAAGAATGGCTTGCCTGAGTGGCTGCACCACACACTGCCAGCATGAGCGTGATTTTTCTAGGGCAAGAAGGGTTGAGGAGTCAGCTTTGGTGGAGGGAGTACAAATAAGGTTTGGGTACGTCAGTGGAAGTGCTCCATCATTTAAATAATAAATGAATAATTCAAAGAACAAACGCATTCTGATTGGGCCAAGACAAATTACATAGGAGTTAAGTTTTTTTTTAACAAGTCCCTTATGCAAAAGAATGCCAGATTGGTTTCCTAGATGACAATTTTGCAGATGGACTTAGGCATTTTCTGAAGATCCATCATTGATTGCAAGTTATGATCTAGGAGAGCAGCAGTCATTTCATTAGCAGAGAGACCGGACCTAATCCTGGAGTACTGTTTCAACTATTAATTAATCTAACCTCTCAAAGAATCTGTATTTGCAGAGGCACATTCAGAGAAATAATTGATTTTTTGAGTCCGGTGAACCACCTCAATTGATGGAAGGCTTAGTTAAGAGTCTAATCACTGCATGCGGGGATGAGCTTTGTAAGTTGAATAGAAGGCAAGAATTTTGGATGAAACTTGATCTTCGTTTATTTAACTTCTTTTTATTTAATACTATTGAGGCATAAGTCAAGACTGGAAACAGTGGGAGGAGGAGCTTCGCGGGCGACCAAGATGGCCACGTGAGCTCAGAGCTCCGAAGACCCTCCGATCCTCCGCACTGATCCGGCTACCTATCCTGTCCCACGACGGTGGGAATCAACGGCGAAGTCGGTGCTGGAGCGGCGCCTGGTCTCAGACTGAAGATCCGAGCTTCCTGGACCGAATTATGCCGTCGTGAAGTTGGCGGGCACTACCAACGTCATTGACTGGCATTGTTGGGACCGAGAAGTGGCCTGCCTCGGGATACTCCGTGCGGACCTGCCACACTTGTTGGACCAGCTGGCCCGGGAGGTCTCCTTCATAACTTTCCTCTTATCGTACCGGAGGCGCTTTACACTGTGTGTCTCGAATCGAGTGGAGGTGTTACTGTAGGCCTGCCCCTTTCTTGGACTATCCTGTTCTCGCTACTCAACATGGCGGGCAGAGGAGATCCGGACAAAGGGAAACATCCGAGGGTCAGCAGGAAGCCGACCCAGTCCCAATCCACCATCCCGGAACGGTTTTCCCATTCGAAGGGTTCGCCGGGCACGACGGGCCACACTAAAGACTTGCATCGAGATATGTCCCCTGAAGATCCTGAATTCACACTCCGGGACGTGATGGGCGCCATTGCTGGTGTGAAGGCTGAGATGCATAGCCAACACGAGGCGCTGTCCAGCAAAGTGGATACCCTTAAGATCGAACTCAATCTCATTAGAGCCGACCTCGGCAAGACGAACGACAGAGTGAAGCCGCTTGACATCAAAACGTTGAGTTTGACTAACGATATGTCGGATGTACAGACCGAGGTACGGGATCTGAAGGCGGCTAATGGGGCGCTCGCTCGCCGGCTTGACGAGTTTGAGGGACGGGCCCGGCGACAGAACGTCCGCATTACGGGTGTGCCGGAGGGAGCCGAGGATGGGTCAGTGGACTTGTTCGTGGAAGAACTGGTGGTTAAGAACCTGGCACCGGGCGGATTGAGCAAGTTCTTTTCAGTCGAGAGAGCACACAGGCTGCCGGGTGGTCAACCAAAGTCGGGTGCATCCCCTCGCCCCATCATTGCGAGACTTTTCAACTATTGGGACCGAGACGCCATTTTGCAGGCGCCAAGGAGCGGTGGCCCGCTGCGATTTCAGAACGCTGACATCAACTTTTTCCCTGACTTTACGCAGGCTGTCCAGAAACGCCGGCAAAGTTTTATGGGTGTGAAGCGGCGGCTTAGGGAGATGGGGATGCGGTACTCTATGCTTTATCCTGCAAAGCTTCGAATCGAACATGGCAATCGGACAATGTTTTTTGATCTCCCAGATGAGGCAGGGGACTGTCTGGACACTTTGCCTCAACGTCGGACCGACCCGGAGGACCAGTCGGAGGGTGCATCAGGAGGTCCAGGTTCCCAGGAATGAACTCTCTGTCTGTGACTTTCTATCTGGGGGGGTTGCTGCGGTTGGCATCGAACTCGGACATTGATTCTTTTTCTTACTACTTCTAAACTTCTTAAGAAGGAGGGTAACGGGGGGGATAGGATGTCTCCTTTCTCCTCTGGGGGCTTCTTGTAGGTTAGTTTTAGGGGCGACAGGCACACTGCTAGTTGGGGTGGCTTTTAGTCTGATGCAGGGGTGCAGGGTGGGGGGTGGTTGGGGCGTGTGTTTTCTTTCTGTTCTTTTCTTCTTACTTTCTTCATGGCTGGGAATCCATTGTGCTGCGACTATCGGTGGGCTGGCTGCATTCCGGGGGGGGATGCTGGGGTGGGACGTCTTTGATGATGGGGGGTAAGTCTCTGAATGTATTGAGTTGGAACGTCAATGGGTTGGGGGACCGTATTAAACGTGGAGTTGTGATGCAAATGCTTAAACGTTGTGTTCCAGATGTTGTTCTTTTGCAGGAAACTCATCTTGTTGGCAACACTTGTAAGGCTTTGAACAGGAGAGGGTTTAAAATGGTGGCCCACTCCAGGTTCTCTACGGGGTCCCGCGGGGTGGGCATCATGGTGCGCATGTCCCTTCCCCTGGAGGTGGAGTCTACGTTGGTGGATGATAGGGGCCGCTATGTGGCCATGGTGTGCAGGTGGGAGGGGCGCACTCTGGTATTGGTTTCGGTTTATATCCCCCCGGGGCTGCAAGCGGCCACATTCCAAGACCTTAGTGGCGCCATCTTGGGCCTCCCGGAGGGGCTGCTGATTCTGGGTGGGGACTTCAATTCTGTGGGTTCGGGTGACTTGGATCGTTTCCCGTCCAGGGATCTTCGTAGTGCGCAGTCGTGGCTCCCAGATTTCATGGCCACCATGGGCATGGTTGATTGTTGGCGACTCTTGCATCCCGCCCAGCGACAATACACCTTCCTTTCAGGGGCTCATGGTAGTCTCCCCCGTATCGATTATATACTGACCCCCGCGTCCCAGGCGCAATCGGTTTCTAGTGCTCGTCTTATGGCCAGGGTCATTTCAGACCACTCTCCGGTTTGGGTGTCGTTCGACTTTGGCATAATAGCGGCGGCTAGGGTGGCGCCTATCAACCCCTGGTACTTTCGCAACCCCAAGACTCGTGACCTCCTTGCTAAGTCTATTGAACTGTATTTTGCTGAAAATACGGGCTCAGTAACTTCGGCCGTCTCTCTTTGGGAGGCCTTCAAGACTGTCCTTAGGGGAGAGGCCTTCTCCTTGATAGCCGAAGCGTGTAGAAGACGGGATGAGGACTTGGTGCGGCTGGAGTCGGACATTGCTGACCTGAATTCGCAGTTAGCATTGGGACCGACGCCGGAATTGCTCCATGCTCTCGCCCTGAAGCAGTCGGAGTATGGTGCCACTGCTACTGACGCGGCCAAGGCGATGGGCAGGGAACAGCAGGGTAGGATCTACGACGCCGGTGATAAGGCGGGTAAGCTACTTGCCTGGTTGGACAAGAAGGAACTGGCATCCCGGGAGGTACCAGAACTCCTGGGCGATGACGGCCTGGTCGTCACTGACCCTACTGCTATTGCCGCGGCATTTGCTGACTATTTCGAGACGGTCTATACGTCTGTCTCCGCTCTCTCCGAATCGGACTCGGCTTCCTTTTTGGAAGAGATTGAACTCCCTTCTTTGTCGGATGTTGAGCGCGAAGACATGGACCGCGGCATGACGGTAGACGAAGTGGCATTGGCGATAAGGTCGCTGCGCTCTGGGAAAGCTCCGGGCCCCAATGGTATCCCAGTGGAGCTGTACAAACTCAGGGCGGACACCATCGCTGCGCCCCTGAGGAATATGTTCCTGGCGGCTCAAGAGGCCGGCGAGCTCCCGCTTGATCAGCGTTTGGCCACTATTGTGGTCATTCACAAAGAGGGGAAACCTCGAGACTTATGTCGGTCGTACCGTCCTATCTCTCTGTTAAATGCCGAACTTAAAATCCTGGCGAAGCTACTAGCCAATCGGCTTGTGGGTGTGATTGCGGACCTGGTTCACCCGGACCAGTCTGGTTTCATCCCACATCGGAAAACGGCCCTTAATCTTCGCAGGCTTCATGCGGTTATGGCGCGAGCTCACATGCTCACGGAACCGACTGTGCTTGCCTCGCTTGACGCGACAATGGCGTTTGACTCGCTTGAGTGGAACTACCTCTGGGCGGTGCTTGCTAAATTCGGGTTTGGGCCTCACTATATTAGTTGGGTTCGGCTCCTTTACTCTTCCCCGATGGCCAACGTGACGGTGAACGGTCGTTTGTCGGCCTCCTTTGCCTTGCGCAGAGGTACTAGACAGGGTTGTCCGCTGTCACCGCTCCTTTTTGCACTAGCGCTTGAGCCGTTGGCCGCATGGATCCGTATGCATCCTGATATTGTTGGTATTAAATGGTCGCCGGGCTTTGAGGATCGCGTCTCGCTTTATGCGGACGACATACTTCTCTATCTCACCTCTCCCTGCCGGTCTCTTATTATGGCATTTGACGTACTGGGTACCTTTGGTAGATACTCGGGCCTGGTCATCAACTGGTCCAAGTCCTACCTCTATGTGCTGTGTGGGGACACTCCGCGTCTCCCCAGAGGCTGCGCTATACAGGTCGCGCAACAGGGATTCAAGTACTTGGGCATCTATATTTCCATGGATGCCCGTACACGCTATGCTAACAACTTACTCCCCCCTCTGGCGCGCTTGCGGCGAGATGTGGAGGGTTGGAAGAGATTGCCACTGTCCCTGTTGGGCCGCGCGGCATTGTTTAAAATGATGTCCCTACCAAGGTTTCTCTATGCGCTCCAGAACACACAAGACCCAGTGCCGTCCAAGTACTTTGGAGAGGTTGAGAGCCTGCAGCGCACCTTATTTTGGGATGGCAGACCGCGGATCTCTATTGCTAAATTGACTATCCCGTGGTACGACGGGGGCATTGCCTTGCCGGACATACGCCGCTATTATTGGGCGTCTCAGCTGACGGCTATTAACCACGGTTTTTATGGGCCGGCAGTCAACCCGGGATACGCCATGGATCGCTGGCTCATGAATGACGGGATGTACTATAGGGCGCTGTACTCTAGATCTCTGGACCGGAAACTGACTGGACCCACTAAGACGGCGGTGCACTTGTGGAGGGTGGTGACCAAAACTTTGGACTGGCAGGGTAGGCTCACCATGGCTACTCCCCTGTACGATTCTGACCTGCTGGGGAAACTATGGCACTCCAAGGGGTTTGACCGGTGGGACCTCATTGGCATTTCAAAGGTTGCAGACATGTTGTCTAGGGGGGAAATCAAATTGTTCACTGCTCTACAGGCCGAGTTCCAACTGGAAGCCACGGAATACTTTCGATACGCACAGCTACGACACGCACTCACATCTTCTATGCCTGTGGGAGAGAAGGTTCCTGAATCGTCCCCGTTAGAGGACAGGGTGTTGGACGGCCATATGCCTGACAGTGCCATTTCCCTGACCTATAAAAAACGTATTAATGTGCGAATGGACCTACTGGTGAAACTGCGAGACCTCTGGGTGAATGACGGGATTGAGATGGATGATGAGGAATGGCAGTCAGCGGTCTCCTCTCCTAAAGAGGTGGCCATCTCAGCCAGGCTGCGATTGGTCCAGCTGAAGGTGCTCCACAGGATCTATGTCACAGGCCCCAGATGAATTCACATGGGACTCTCCCAGGACGGCCTTTGCAGGAGAGGATGTGGCGCAACGGCCACCTTTATGCACATAATCTGGGAGTGCCGAGTCATTGCTTCCTACTGGGAGCGTGTGCATGCGATCATGAGAGTTGTGACTGGTGTGACCCTGCATGCTGAGGCTCGGCGCTGTCTGCTGCACGTGTGGGGTCCGACTGACTACAATACGGCTCAGACCCGATGGGTCACCCTGGGCAATATGATAGCTAAGAGGGACATCGCCCAGAGATGGGGTGCTCCAACCCCCCCCACTGTTAGTTTGTGGAAAACTCGTAACACTCGACATCGAGAGCCTTTACACCAGTATCCCCCAGGATGATCAGAGTCCTGGGGGAAGCTTTGGACACGGTGGCCTGGAATTACCAGACACCCAAAGAGTTCATTATCGAATGTGCCACACTAGCGTTAAAAGAAAATTTCTTCTCATACAAGGGCCAACTATTCCTGCAATGCACAGGTACCTCTAAGGGTAGTACATTTTCCCCCTGTGTGGCCGGCCTGTATGTCGCCGACTTCGAGGCCAAGCATATCCTACCACCTAACGGCCTCTTTACTCCAGCCATTCAAGTCTGGAAACGTTACATTGATGACGTCTTAATGATCTGGACCGGCAGCGATGATGAACTGGGAGTTTTAATCACATGTATCAACACTTTAGATCCAAATCTTCAGTTCACCCATACAACCAGTAGAACTGAGGCAATCTTTCTGGATGTGACGATCACTGTGTCAAGGACCAGCCTGTCAACTAAGACACATTACAAGCCCACAGCAAAAAACAATTTACTGGCGTTTACGAGTTTCCACCCTCGCCCATTAAAAGAAAACCTACCGTATGGTCAATACCTATGAATTAGACGGAACTGCTCCAACGTGCAAGATTTCAAGGCGCAATCAGTCGACCTAACAGAGAAACTGAAGTCAAGAGGCTTCCCAGTGGCAACTCTGAATAAGGGCTACAAAAGAGCACGCAACCAACCGCGGGAAGCTCTCCTTGAGGATAAGACTGAGATTCCACTTACCTGTGTAACTACATACAGCCCCCTCTCAAACATTATGAAAAAATCCATCAACAAAAATTGGAAAATACTAACTAGTACCAACAGAACCTGGGAAAAACCTCTGTTTTTCTTTAAGAAGGGACGCAGCTTGAAAGATGCTTTGGTCCACACGCGACCCAAGGAAATTGCCCCAGTAACATTAAGATCTGTAACTGATATATGGGGCCTACCAAGAGTGACGGGCCATTTCCCTTGCTCAAACTGTAGCGTTTGCCATCTCACAACGCATACTAAGTCCCTTACACTTGAACCAGGGAAAATTTGGACACAGAGAGATCATACCAATTGTAACTCTCCAAATGCCATATACCTACTCACCTGCCCATGCGATCTTCGCTATGTGGGTATGACAAGAAGGAAAGTTAAACAGAGGATCTGTGAACATCGATCTAACATCAGGTGTAGAAAAGCAATGACAAAAATGAGCAGACATTTCCTTGAGAACAATCACACCACCAACGACATGCGGTGGACTGTGATTGAGCAGTTAAATACTGGCAGTAATATAACCAACCGTCTTTTTGAAAAAGAGCAGAGGTGGTTCTATAGACTCGGGACCCATCTACTCGGACTGAATGATGAAATGCCATGGAATTCTGTACTTAAGTAATTTCATAAAAGTAGCCACTAGTATATCTAAAAACCAGCCCAACTTGAAACGGTACACTGTGATCACTGCCCCTCCATAGTCCTGTCACCTGAATAATCTACTAGGTATCTCATCAACCCAGGTCCCATTGCAGTCTAACACTATGCATAATCTGCAAGGTGTTCTGATACATGACGTTATCACGAAGCCATGCAATCTGCTTGGTGCCCATTAGGCTCGCAATAACATCTGACCTGGACCCCTTTGTTACTATGGGCATTCCTGAAAAATCCCTTGCGTATGTCCAAAAATCTTTTATATATGAACCAACTTATGTATTCATCCGAATGCATGTAATTCCTGCTGGGTCCCTATATCACGAACTAACTAACTGGCGACCCTCCCCCCCCCCCCCACACACACATTAAACCTGATGTCATCACTCGAGTGCACACATCTATTTTAGATTCGGCACCACTATTTAACACTGGGCATCAGGTAGTGTTTTGTCTAAATACGGGCGCTCAGATCTAATAAAGCTACCAGTCTTGAAACGCTCGAGACACGGTCTCCTTGGTTACCTCCCCAGCCTCTCTCTATGACGCGGGCCCATGTGACCCACCTAGTCATGCCACGTTATAGGCCCTGATAGGCTAACATGATTAGGCGCCGCCCCCTATCCACGTGGGCACCGCCCCCAGATGCAACCAGCACCTCGCTGACAAACATTGATAACCTGCTCCGCCGGCCCCGTTCTTGATCGTTGGGGTCCGGTTATAGGGTATCGCAGGTATACTGAGGGTGCCTAGCTTCGAGGGCGTAAGTAAACTATTGGACGTTGGCGCTTCACATCTCGGCGGCATATCACGAAGCTAAGTATCGTTCCTTCGCTTTTCTGATTTGGTGTATGTTTCTCTTCTTTACAAAGGGTGTGCCAATTACGCTACCACCCCCCTCCCGTGACCCATGGTGTACACCTATTACACCATCAAAGTGAGACATTTTTAATTCTACTTTTTAGCGATCGCAAATCTAGACATATTGATCGCTATTAGGAGCATGCGCTTCCTTTTTTAAACAAAAACCCACAACCACCATATTATTTCTTCACTTATAGCACCCTGCACTGCCCAGTGATTAGTGCTTATTAACCCAGGGACAGAGGTGGTGATAAACATATTGTTATAGAGCCACATCTGCCTTTCCACTACGATTGGAGCACAATAGATCTACAAGTGTGATTAAGACCAACCACTGTTTGTCTTGTCCTGTATGTATGTCTATGTCATTTTTTCTTTACAGGTGCAGAAACCTTAATGCGGGTAGCCTCCTAAACCAGGAGTTACTAGGAAGATAATTTCTCTTCCTTTTTTTGCACTTTTTTCACTTTCTTTTTCACTTGCACGTCCCTAGGTAAGGGTGAGCCTTAATGTGTCTATACTGCCAGGGTTTAGTACACTCAGAGTCCTGATGAATGCCTGGTAACTTTACACCATTTCAAAGGCAGAAACATTTTGACTAACGATAAGGAAATAACCATGCAATTAATTGTGGACTACTTTCCTACACATCATTTTTTTAAAATATGTCCTAAGTGATCACATATTAAATCATTTTTGGATACACTAAAGACATTTTCAATCTCCTCACTACCTATTTAGTTTATTTTCTCATAAAATCCTGCTCCGCAGAAGATCTGGCGTCGAAGCACACTAAAGAGGCACTCTGCCTCTTTAGTGGGGCCCAATGATGAAGCATGTCATCACTAGGTGGTGAGTGAGGGCTTTCCAAACCGACCTAAGTGAGGCCGTTTTTTTCAATTCTTTTTGCTCCTTCGTGTGGTCTTGTTACACCTCAATACACTCTTTTTGTTTAAAAGATATAACCGGGGAATAAGAGTGTTGCTTACTTCTCCCTACCTCTCTCTTTGTTGTCATAAGACAACAGGTCCACCATTTTATCGTTGACTGTAGGTCAAGTCTGTGATGGTTTTACTCATGGCTGAGCCTCTGCTTAGCAACGGCACCCAGGGACCGACTTGACACCGAGCCACCTAGGGTAGGGGTGTGGCAGGAACAAGTAAGGCAAAACAATTTAGGGGGTCAGAGAAGGCGGCTAGCAGCCACAGAAAAAGCCTCCTGGTACCAGCGTGCTCCCAACGATGTGCGGTATGCGTGGACTAGTCAGAAGAGGAATGACACAATAGCTTTACCAGATCGAATAAATAAAACCTACTATTCTACACATTCTGGAATCAGGGCTATACATAGATTACAATGAAGTTAAAATTTTCCTTTGGACTAAAATACTTCGTATAACTCCATACAACACATATAATGTCACTCAATGCCACCTGTCATACTTGGGACACCTCCATTAGGAATACAGCAATTCTTATAAAAATGTGTTTTATTTTATTAAAAAATCTAAATTGAGAATCACAATATCAAATCACCACATGAAGTACATAATAAGGTACCACATTGCCCTGCGACAATTAAAAAACAATCAAAATAGATTATTCCTACACATAATATCTCACGATTAGGACAGCAATCAAACACCACATGGAAGGAGCATGAACAAGGCAGTCAAACTATACCTTTACAGGGTTAATTTGAAAAGATTGTAAACCAGGCAAGGAACAATAAACTCTGGCCTCTTTGCTTCTCGTACCAATTCAAATTTAACAACTGTATGCGTCAACGCTTTTCGGTGGAACTAAATCAATAATGCCACCTTCATCAGGATTGACAAGGATATTCCTTCATTTTCACAATTTCAATCAATGTATTTAACATAAAACATATAAAAATATAGAATTAAAAAACAATTTTGTTTGCACAATGTACATATGACAAAAATTTGTTATACACAAGAATATTATATCTACCATAACATTTGGTTGTTTTTTTTTTAAACGGGAAGAAAAAGGACAATTGCTGTTCACATGCCTATATTTCCTATACAGGTGTTCCACTCCACCCACGCATATCACACACCTCTACATATCCCTCCACAAGATGTGGAAAGTCCACAATGTTACGCAAAATATATGTTTATATTCAGACTAATTCAGTAAATCCACCCATTTATATGCAGAGGCTAATACATATTTGGATAGGTCCTTAAGTGGTTCGGTTTTAATATCCAAACTAAATTTGTTTTTTAACTGTTGCAGGGCACTGTGGTACCTTGATATGTTTTTTTTATGTACTTCATGTGATGATTTGATATTGTGATTCTCAATTTTGATTTCATTGTTGACTTTGGTGCTCCGTCTCTTTGGACTTTGAGCCCCTCTCCTTGTTTTCAAGCCATACATAGATTACAACTAATCCCCTTACCAAAGTGATTTGTTGACATGGGCCAAAGTAGCAATTTTGACATTTTCCAAGAGCTGAGCTTGTTGATTTTAATGGAGCATATGGTTCTTGTTTTTTCTCCGCTGTAAAGAATCATGAATTCACCTTTTTCCAAAGGGGATACTACTTTGACAACTTCAACGACTTTTAAAAGTATTCTCCTTAACATCAAAAAAGTAGAATTTACATGTTAAGATCATCCTTTTTCATGCCTAGATTTAAATGAGAATGTCTGCCTTCCTAACATCATGGACCACCTGTGAAGGTTTCTCCGGTTATTCCTGGTACTATCTGTGGATCATAAATATCACCTAAACCCAAACAAACATATAGATGAATTTATTAAAGAACCACAATTTTCCAACCAGATGTATTAAACAAGAACTAGTATTTTTCCAGAAAAAGGGTTCTAGGGATTTCTAGGTTTGTACACATTTTGTAACAAATATGTGCATGCTCGGCAAGTTGGCAAACTTTAATCCTATGAAGTTGACATTTCTGAAGTAAAAATGCAGTAAAACAGCATTGCAATTTCACTCATATTAAAAGGGAACTCACAGAAAGCCGTGAGCCAGCTCGTGCTCTTGCCACGGTCTCCTTTTCCTTTTCAGAAACTTTTCTCTGAATGGTTTGGAAATTGTTCAAGGCTGAAGAAAAATCATTCATTAAACGTTCCTTTTGAAGCTTCTGCTGGCGCTGCAACAAAATAAACAAGACTATTGAATACTATGTCCATTAAGACATGCTAGACTGTTTAATTATCAAGATAAATTAGTTCTTATTAAAAAAGAATGGTATTTTTAACAGAAACACTCCTACTTTTATTAAAGTACTTCACATAGACAGTGCAGAGTATCATAATACAAAAATAATGGCCTTTTAAAAAAAACTAATGTACAACTTTTCAACATATTCTGCTATAACCCCTTACTGAAAAATGATTTACCTTTATTTCTTTATGCCAACCAATCCTAAGGTAAATGGTGTAATTTACTATCAGTATATACTTCTTAGTGCATGAGCATTCAACATCTACCTTACCATCTACCTACTTTTTAGTTTAGTTCTCAATATTACTTCCTTGGTACTATATATGTGAAACATAATGCCTTCCTTTTAAGGTGATATTTAAATAAGTTACCTTTATTATAATATAACAGCAAGCATGCCACAGATTGTCAAAAGGAAAATCAGTTACATCAAATACTATATAAGAGGGATCTCCACTGTTATTCCACAGGGTCGCCTTAATGCAAAGTGAGTGGATATCATGAAAATGAGGGCATTGTGGACACCTATGGTATGGCATGCACTATATAAATTATGAACCAGTGACTCAAAAGGATCAGGCACCATCTTATCATTTTAGAATGTAACCTTAAAACAGACTAGCTAACCCATGTGAGCAGTGCACAAATATACAATGTATACCGGTATCTCAAGACAGTGTTTGGGTACAGAGATTATTAAGGGACCATAGAAAAAGTTACTTACCTTCGGTAATGCCTTCTCTGGTAGAGGCAACATCTAGCCTCAGATTCCTTACCTTAGAATTTCCCCGGGCTTCAGATTGGATCTGGACGATTTTTGTGAGCAGTACCCCTGATTGTTAAGTGGCGCTGATCGCCTCTGTGTGATTTGTCGACCCGAAGTGACATCTGCATCACCTACATAGTGGCCACCCAGTCACACAGACGTCAGTTTCTTTTCATGACTTTCCATGGCAGAAGCGACGAGCCATGAAAAACACTGACCACTGGTGTGGTAAACTAAGGCCCAGTCCCTAGAAATACGTTTGAAGAGCGGAAGGATATTTGGGTCAGTAAAGAATCTGCAGTTAGACAAGTAAGGCTTTATTGAAGGTATTTAATGTGTTCATCTGCTAGAGACTTCGAGACATTGTCTAGCTGCAGATTCCTTACCTTACAGTAGATACCCAAGTGATACCATAGCCGGCAGTGGATCTGCAGACCAATTTCAAACAAGTAAGCCCTCCAGGACCATCCTGACTGTCCAGGCAGTGATGTTTGGTGAAGCTGTGCAGGGAAGCCCATGTTGCTGCCTGGCAGATGGATGTCAAGGACAGCACTTCATGGGCCTATGCAGTGGTTGCAGTTTTAGGCCTGGTGGAATGAGCTCGCAAGCCTTCGGAGGTTTCTTCTTGGCCAAAGCGTAGCAGATTTTAATGCAGAGCACAACACATCTGGAAATGGTCTGCTTATGCACAGCCTGATTTTTCTTCATACCAACAGTCCCCACGAAGAGTTGGTCGTCCACCCAGAACTCTTGTATGCGGTCAAGGTAGAATGACAACGCTCCTTTTGGATTCAGAAGGTGAAGCGCTCCTCTTCCTTTGAGGGATGAGGTGGACCGTAAAAAGTCGGCAGAGTGATGGACTGGACTACATGAAATGGAGTGACCACTTTTGGGGGAAAGGAGGCTGTTGTGAGAAGCCCCAGTTTTTCAGGCTAGACTGAGAAGTAAAGCGGCTTGGATGACAAGTCCTGCAGCTCACTCACTCTTCAGGCAGATGTAATAGTCACAAGGAAAGTGGTTTTAATTGTGAGCAGCCTTAGGGGACAATTATGGAGAGCCTAAAAAGGAGCACACATCAAGAATGTTAATACCAGATTAAGTTCCCACTGAGGCATGATAATTGGTGAAGGAGGTAAAAGATTAACAAGACCTTTCAGATACCTATGTACAATAGAGGATTTGAAAAGGAAGTGTGGGTCAGGCAGCCGCAAAAAGGCAGAACGATAGCCCTAAAGAGTGCCAAGAGCAGAGCCCTGACAGGCAAGGGAAAGAATGAAAAGTATAACTTTAGAAAGGCGGGGAAATCAATGATTTTTACTGCACACCATGCCACAATTTTTTTCCAATGACAGGCGTATACCATCTTGGTGGAGAAAAGCCTGGCTGCTTAGATGATGTTGGAGACTTTGGGTGGAGGTCAAAAGATGTCAACTGGTGCCGTTCACTCTCCATGCAAGAAGGTGGAGAGTGGAAAGGTTTGGGTGGAGGGTGCTGAGTTAGTTGCCACAGGGATGACTTGGGCCTGCATGCTTGATTTTCTTGAGATTTCTGGGTTGGAGTGGTATAGGCTGAAAGGTGTATAGGAGGCCTGCGATCCACTTGAGATGAAAAGCATCTCTGAGCAAGAGCCGCCTAGGAAACTCCAGCACTCAAAATTGCTGACATTGCAAGTTCTCGGCAGAAGCAAACCAATCTAACCAAGGTACTTTTGAAAGTGACATTTGAATCACCTCTGGTTGGAGACGCTATTTGTGATCCGCTAGGTATTGACGGCTGAGTTAGTCTGCTCTGGTGTTCAGAGAGCCCGCCAGGTGTTGAACCATCACAGATATGCCCAGCTGTTCGAGCCATGTCCAGAGGCGCAGGGCACGCCTCACAAAGGGTCCTGCATTGTTTGTTGCAGTATCAGGAGGTGGTATTGTCCGTGAACACCTGCACTAGCCTTCACTTGACGGAGGGTAGAAAAACTTGCAATGTCAGTCAGATCCCACAGAGCTCCAGCAAGATCATGTGGAGTCCGGATTCTGCCAGAGACCAGAGTCCTCTGATCCCTCTGATGCGATTCACAACATGATGTTGTTGAAAACACAGAGGCTAGAACGATTCCCATCAGACCACCCTTATGGTGGAAGTTGCGTCATGTGGGAATTACTGAACATTCCATCATGCAACCGACCATGTAGTGCCGGTGCGGGAGTGGATGTCAGTGGTCTAGCTCTAGTGTTCATCCTAGACTAGTATGAACAAGGTGCAGTGCTCAAATGATAATGAAAATTAAAATAGACTACATAGATTCTAGTGACATTGAAAAAGAAATCTAGGTGTCTAGGATTAAAAACACGCTGAGTAGTAAGACTACCCTGTAGCGCTATGCAGAACGGTCGACATGGAAATTAATCAATAAATGTACTTGATTTATTGATTATCCCATCTCGGGAGTAATGCATCTGTCACTACTATAAGATATGGTAAGAGAAAGAAGAGGGGTCTGCTTCGGACCGAAACACTATTTGTAAGCCAACACTGCAGATCTTTCGCAGTTCCCTCTGAGATCTTGACCAATGCAGAGATGTTCCCCTGAAGCTCTGTCCATTTCAACATCAGGTCCCCACGGGGGAGCCCACATAAGCCATCGGGCATGAGTTACACATAGGATGCAGGAGGCCATGAGTCCAAACAGCCTCAGGATTTGCCTCACCGAAATCTAGGATCGAAGCTAAAACATCAGTATCATAGGCTGAATATCCTGAACTTGCCGCTCGGGGGGGATAAGCCCAAAACTGCACTGTGTCCAGAACACCTCTGATGAAAGGGAATGTCTGAAAGGGAATCCGGTGTGACTTCAGCATGTTGATAGTGATTCCCAGGGAGTGCAGGAGGCTCACCGTAGTCTGCAGGTGTGAGCTAACAGCCTGGAGTGAGCCCGCCTTTAACAGCCAGTCGTCGAGATAGGGAAAGACTGGTACCCCTGAGCTGGGAAGCCCATGTTGCTGCCTGGCAGATGGATGTCAAGGACAGGAACTTCATGGGCCTATGCAGTGGTTGCAGTTTTAGGCCTGGTGGAATGAGCTCGCAAGCCTTCTGAGGTTTCTTCTTGACATAAGCGTAGCAGATTTTAATGCAGAGCACAACACATCTGGAAATGGTCTGCTTCTGCACAGCCTGACCTTTCTTCATACCAACATACCCCATAAAGAGTTGGTCGTCCACCCAGAACTCAAGGTAGAATGACAGCGCTCCTTTTGGATCCAGAAGGTGAAGCGCTCCTCTTCCTTTGAGGGATGAGGCGGACCGTAAAAAGTAGGCAGAGTGATGGACTGGACGATTGTATGACTAAACAACTACTGTCTGAACCACGACTTCCTAAACCACGAATGTTTTACAACGATCATTTCTAAACCACTACATTTTGTATAACGACTTCCTAAACAACGAAACTAAATCCCTTTTATTTGCCATTTTAAACTTCATGCGATTTTTTTTAAACCCTCATGTTCATTTTATGTCGATCTGCGTGCACAATCGAGCACAGTAATTTGAAAGGCTATTCGTATCTTTTAACTTCCCTAACAAGTAACGAGCACAAAGACATTAATCTTAGCATCTCAGAACAAGGTCAAACAATGAAAGTAGACTCGATGACAAACCAAAGGCTGAAATAAATATATTAAGCATGCTTAAAAGTAATTATAAATAATTTTATTTTGTGAATATTTAATAAATCATTTTAAGTAACATTTCTTTTTTTAAATTAAAACCCAACAAAAGAAAGTCTTTTAAACACCGGTCGAAATTGAAAATTCATTAATAAACAAATAAGAGTCACAGATTTTAAAGTTCATCATCTATTTTAAAACAGCTGACAGCAGTAATCACTAAAATGACGGCATAACGATCTTTTAAAAGGAATGAAAAGGACTTTTAAAAACGAAGACATTAATCACATGAATACCCATATATAAACACTGTTTTAAAAATGGATTGCAGTAGATATCGTCATTCATAAAATAATTATAATTTAATGAAGCATATAAAAAACGGAGAACCACCATCAACCAGCGAGTTCAGACGCATCTAAGAAAGAAAGGCTTCACCACAGTGAAAAGTAAACCAACAGTGCCATCTACTGGAATAAAAAGGTAACTATTTTCTATACTATACGTTTTTCAGGTGACGTTGTTCAGTAAGTCGTGGTTCCGACCTCCGTTGTTCAGCCGTTCGTTGTTGAGCAGGATTCGTTATTCGCACCACGTTGCTCAGGTGAGTCGTGGTTGAAACGTCGTGGTTTAGGATGTTTCCCGGACTGGACTACATGAAATGGAGTGACCACTTTCGGGGGAAAGGAGGCTCTTGTGAGAAGCACCAGTTTATCAGGCTAGACTGAGAAGTAAAGCAGCACAGGTGCACTGCAACCCCTGCCGTCACCTTGGTGAACACCTGGGGGCACTAGTAAGGCTAAGAGTGAGCACAGTGAACTGAAAATGCTCTTGTCCTACTGTAAACCGCAGGTAACGCCGGTCGGCAGGCAGGACAGGAATGTGGAAATAAGGGTCCTGCAACTCCAACACTATCATCCAGTCTTCTGGGTCAGTGCAGACAAGACTTGATCCAACATGAGCATTTTGAACTTCTCCATCTTGAGGAAGTAGTTGAGGGCCCGCAGGTCTAGTATAGAACAAAGACCTACGTACTTTTTGTGGATCAGAAAGTAGCAGGTATAGAAACTACAACCCATTTCTGGCATCAACGCCCTTTCTATGGCTCCCTTGACCAGGAGAGTTGTGACTTCCTTGGAAATTATGGAGCTGGATGCTTGTGAGGGAATGTGCGTTAATTATACATTTGAGGGAGCTAGGTCATCTTCATGTATTGACCATTTTTTAATTTCAAGGAACTATAGGCCCACAAGTGTAGTGTACAGCCCAGTCTACTTCGTGATCACCATCCTCTGCTGCTAATATTAAATTCCAGTATATTTCACATAGCAAAAGCATGTGCCCATGCTGTTGAAAAAAAAAACTAAGGGTGAAAATGGGATCTCTATAAAATGGACAGGTGTTGATCCTATGTTTTTTTCAGAAAGGATAGTCCAAAAAACTAATCATCACATATTAACATGTCTAGATAACTCTTCTAGTAGTAGTGACATTGTTAAGGCCTTCTTAAACATCTCAGCTGAAGTCTCTAAAGATCTGAAATGCAAGACTAGGATAAACAGGGAATATTGCCCAAGATGGTTTAATCAGCAGTGCTCTAGACTTAATAGGGATTTAAAGGAAGCATTTAAAGCAATCCCCAGGAATAGGTAAGATATCAGTACCCTACGGAAACGATATAAACAAGCAATACACCAAAGGAAAATGAAAATTAGAGATAATGCATGGGATAGTTTGATTAAAGCAGCTGAGACTAATAATTATATCCTATTTTTGAAAACCATGGATCAGCCATTATTTAAAGATATTCAATCCGCTAAAGTTGATACATTAGTGACGCCCAACGATTCGCTAACTCATTTTGAAGCCATTTTTAATTCCACACAGCAGACTATCAACATTGCTGAGAATAGCAACATTATTTGATTAAACAATATTAAATTAGAAATAATTTCCCATGATGAGATTAAAACCGCCCTTAAGAACAGTGCCAGCGGGAAGGATGCAGGCCTGGATGGGGTCCCAATTCATGTTTTTAAGCATAACATGAGTTTTGGGTACCTATCCTATATACTTTTTTTTAACACAACTATCAATGGGGTGATACCTGCAACCTGGGCTGAGAAAGTGATTGCCCCCTTTTTAAAAAAAGTTGACATAGGCAGCGCCAGCTGCTACCGTCCAATATCCTTTCTCGACTCAACATCTAAAGTAATGGGCAGAATGATGCTTGCCAGATTGGAACGCTGGGTAAAGGAAAAAAATATCTTGTCCGTAGCCCAGTGCGGTTTTAGAAGGGGCAGTGTGTTAACCTTGAGCTGCTTATAGGGAAATACACCCTCGCCAGGGAAGGCTCACTCCACCTTTGTTTTGTTAATTTACCTAGTGCATTTGATTTAGTAAAATATTCTAAGTTCTGGCAGAAGCTCGAAGGGATCGGTGCCCCACAGGACATTATTAGCTTTTTATCGCAAATATATGCTCACTTAACCTCAAAGATACGTTTCAGGGAGAATGGTGAATGCACAAAGCCCTTTAGAATTACTCGTGGGATTAGACAAGGTTGCACCCTTGCCCCCTTTTTATTCTCACTTTATATAAACGGTGTTGACTTGTTATTAGTCTGAGAGCTGATGCTCCTAAAGTTGGCAAGCGCGTTACCCCAGTTTTATTATATGACGAAGATGCTGTCCAAATTTCTAGGACAGCAAATGGCCTGCAAATCCTAATGGCTAGTTTCACAACCTTCATGACTGAAAAACACCTGAAAATTAATGTGAGTAAAACCCTAGTCATAATGTGCGGGAAAAAGAAAACTAGGAATAGAACACACTATATTGATGGAGTACATATAGACAGGACTTTTACATTTTCTTATTTGGGGATATTTTTTAATAAAAAAGATATATGAAGTTCACAGATTAATTTATGTAAATTAAAATACGTGAGATCCGTTGAGGCTATTTTTAAATTTTCACACAAAATTGGTAATAAACCAGTACGGGAAATGTTAAAATGATATGGGTCTAAGTGTATTACTGGGGTTTGATATGGAGAAGCCTTGTGGGGTATGGCAGATACCTCCCTACTATAAACTCTGGAAGATCATTTTTTAAGAAGGTTGTTATAGGTACCAAATTCTACAGCCACTTTCATAGTCCATAGGGAGACAGATACAGCGTACGTAAATGATCTGATTAGTATAGCCGCCTTAACTCTGTGGCATCGAATTTGGTCCAGGGAGGAGAGACATTTCACAAGGGATATAATTCTGGACTGCTTCACCCAGGATCATTGTAAGAAAATATCATGGCTAAACCATATTTGTGTTCTTTTAATTGAATGTAATTTGGCCGTGAATCTTAAGACCCCTGAGAATATTTTAAATTTTAGTAAAGGAGAACTAAAAAAAGAGGCTCCTTAACGTCAGGGCTTCATCAAGGGATGCTGTTTTGAGTACTAAATCGTGTATAAGCTCCTACCTTGAAGGGCCCTTATTATTGGGTATTCAGCTGTATCTTATTTTTATAACTAATATACACCATAGATTTTATTTTCCTAGATTAAGGCTGAATACGCTCCACTTCCAGGTTGCTTTCCAAAAGATGGGTAAGCGGAGCTCTAATTTACAAAAGTGCCCGTGTGATGGCAGATCTTTTCAGACTACTCTCAATTTCCTATTCTTTTGTAATTTTTACAAAGACATTATAAAATCTATTTTACGACCCCTTTTTATTGTTAATAGTCTGTATTCTTTTAAAGCTGCCTTTTATCAGATTTGTAATTTGGAAAAAGTATCATCTTGTAATGCGGTTATTATTTTATATTGATGGCCATTAAACGAAGAAATGATCTAGCTTATCTGGAAAACTTGAATTATGAAACCGAAGAGATTACATTCTGGTAAACTGTATTTTTTAATATATAAAAATTAGGGTATAAATGCCTTTTATGAGTAATTTTTGGAAAAATTGTACATAAATGTATTTGTGAATGATGTATTGTTTTTATATTATAGTATGCTTTTATGTTCATTTTTTATGCACTGAATAAATGCTTGATTTGATGTGACTTCCTTGCGGAGAAGGGACAGATGACTCTCCATGAGCCGGATGTGAGATGGAGGGAGGGTGTTCTCGAAGGAGACGGAGTAGCCCCTTCGCATGATTTGCAAAACCCTCTGAGGTTATAGACTGCCAGTGGGGCAGGTAATTCTGCTGCCAACTGGATGCCCATGCTGGGTTGTGTGGGGGCGGGGGAGGGGAGGAGAGGGGAGCGGACTGACCAGGCTGCCGGATGGTTGACCCAAGAGGTCTGTGTGAACCACGCCCTCGGCCATGCAGAGAGTGGGAAGTATGCACGGCTCAGTGGCTGGGAGCAAATAGGCACGGCTGGAAGCTTCTTTCGTAGCCAGGAAAGCAGACAATGGGGGAATGAGGGTGCCTTGAATCCATAGAAAAGGTCCAATGAACTGGCCGTAGTAAGGCTATCCTTGATAAAGACCTTCTTGAAAAGTTGGACTATGCCGCCCACACGGATAAATGAGTCAGCGACTCCTGCCAGTAAATTACTGATAAGGCACATTCTTCAGCCTTTTTTGTTTTTTTAACACCGAAGAATCCACACATGTAGCCTGATCCATGGAAAACTGAATACCTTATGCTGTAAATAAATTTCTGTCGAGCCGTGATCTGGTTCATACATTTCAGTCTAACCCTGGCCAATTACTAAGATAACTGGCGATGCCAGCATCATTAGCTCTAGCTTCTTTGCACCTGTTAAGAATTGTAATATAAATAAATATGTGTGTTATTTAAAAGATAAATTATATAAACTAAAATCAGTGTTGCAGATTTAAAAAGGTATTATACATACAGAACTCTATGCAAACTAATTTGAAAGTTGGGATACATACAAAATGTACTCTGATTGGGGGTGTTCCTGTGAATTTCAAAACCCCATCACTAACTCAGGCTCCTACCCAACCCAATATTATGTCAATCCCATCAACTGCTTTTGAAACACAGATTGGGTCTAAACCAGGTTTGTCTAGATTGCTAACATACCCCACTGCTCCCTAGTCTGACTCAAAAAGCCTTTAACACCCTCTGCCCAGTCCACTAACAATTAGTTCCGAAATTGTTCATCCCATCGAAATGTATACTATGTGCCCATTAGAGATGTCACCCACTTCAAAAGCCTGCTGAATTCCACCCCCCTCCACATCCTGACCTTTTCCACTGCTTCACCCAGGCACAGAAGTAGAAAACTAGACCCAAACCCAATGCGTCCACACAACCGATTAGACAGAACACCCATCTATGTGACATAGCTATCCAAGCCCTCTTCTTATCATATAACTCTCCCCACCCTGACAACATTGTTAACCAGGGAAAAATCAATCCCAACCCGGTGAACCCTCAGAGCTCCTAAGCTCAACTCGAGAGCGGTCAACAAGCACAACCTCAGCCGAGTTACCTTCACACAGACTGACCTAACACACCTCAAGCCCCACTTGAAATGCACGTCAATCAACTGCAGATCAGCTTCTAGACATGCTGGCGATACTCCTGACAGGATCCTCACACATGAGCTTGACCTAACCAAAAACTGGCTAAATGACTCCTCTGCTCCTATCCTGGACATATTAGTCTCTTCCAACTATGGCACTGCCAGATTGGACAGACCCTTTAGACTAGGTGGTGGCATCGCTTGCATCCACAGCCTTAACCGGTCAGTAAAACATACACTAACCCCTGCTCTATCCACTTGTGAATACCTATGACTCGATATATCTTGCAACAAAAAAAACACTTTGCAAACTACTCACAATCTACCATCCTCTAGGAGACAATCGGGTTTTCATAAAACAGATCATGGAAACCATTGTAACTAACAATGGGCATCAGGGTACTCAAATCTACCTCAGAGACATCGACCTCCACTCGAATGACCTAAACGATCCTGCGGTTAAGCGTTTCAAAACCTTCATTGCAGACCTTAATCAGACTCAATACTGTGAGAGGCCAACACACAACAAAGGATCAACCCTAGATCTTATCATTGTAAAGCCCAATTCAGTTAAACTGGAATATATCCCCCCTGTGATCAGACAGCCCCCCCCACCGCATCACATGCCTCATCACGCAAGCTGTGATTATTAGTACAGCTCAATCTACTAAACCTAGACTCTGGAAAAGGAAGATTAACAACATCAACTGCAATGAACCAATCTATCTCCCACAACATCCTGCCTCCTCCTGGCGACATGGCAGATAACATGATTTCACAAATCACTACACTGGCTCAAAGGAGGATAGCCTTGACTCCATCGCTCCACGTCAGCTTAAAAGAGTATTCACAAAAGACTCCAAACCTTGGTATAATGGTTGCCTTAACATTGAGGTTCAGCTAAACGTAAGCTGCGACTTTCTAACACCGGAGATCATTGAAATATAGATACTACAAAA
This sequence comes from Lissotriton vulgaris, assembly GCF_964263255.1. Classification (NCBI taxonomy): domain Eukaryota; kingdom Metazoa; phylum Chordata; class Amphibia; order Caudata; family Salamandridae; genus Lissotriton; species Lissotriton vulgaris. The sequence goes on along the minus strand of NC_141687.1, from coordinate 1,615,401,837 downwards.
GCATCATGAATACGAAAGCCAATTTCTTCAGAAACCAGTTGGATTAAGCCAGTAACCACCCCAAAACCCTTTAGGAGCTTATAAAAAGTCAATTGAATGGCACACCCTCACCATCCCTTGCTGGATCTAGTCAACTACCAAATGTGAGGAATTTGCCTCCTTCTTTCTTCGGAAGTTGAAATGCATGAAAAAAGACCAGCAGACCCCTCTGGAACAAGCACCTCTCCCACCTCAACCCATTCTCACAGTCTCCCAGTCTACCGATCACCAGTGTCCCTCTGGGCACTTCCCAAAAACAATGCCTCTTGGAACTCTTTCAGAACCTTTGAGGATAGTGACATCCACAAGATTCCAACATCACTACAACCCTCAAACCATTTCAACGACCCTCTACCTCCCAGGAATGAAATCATGCCCTCGATACTCTCACTATGGACCAAGATTGCCAATGCCTACCTCCTTCAAGGCACTATTCCAGACTGCCTTTAATCCGGTCAGGTTTCCCCTATCTGAAAGAAACTTAAAGCAGATCAAACTGATTTAAACAACTTCCAACCTATCTCTAATATTCCCAGCTTGACAAAGCTCCTTGAAAAATGTGTTCACATCCATCTCTGCAACCACATTGAACAATTCCACTATTAGACCTATTCCAATCTGGCTTTCGACCATAACACAGCACTTTATCGGCTAAGACAAACATATTGGACGATGCACTAAAAATGCTAGTTCAGAACCAATCATGTCTCCTAATCCTCCTGGACCCATTATCAGCATTCGACATGGTCAAGCAAGACAACCTACTAGACCTCTTGGACACAAGATGGGAGTATCGGGAACAGTCCTTAACTGGTTCACCTCCTACCTCCATAACAGGACTCAATGAGTTACAGTTAATCACTCACTATCGTAGACCACTCCGGTCACATTAGGTGTCCCTCAGGGCTCCTTACTCTCGTCCACTCTTTTTAACCTATTCATGGAGCTGCTAACGGAAATGCTGAGTTCATCTAACAATCATCATATGTATGCTGATGATACCCAACTAAACTTAAAAGTCTCCAACCCAGAAGACATCAGCGCCCTCAACACAACTCTACTGATAACTTAGAATTGGTTAGCATCCAATCACCTCATACTAAACACTCAAAAAACGGAATTGTTCCTAAATGCCCCACCCAACCAGCCACCTGTCATAGAAGATTGGTTGGAACACGTTAAAGCCCTCAACTACATTCCTCAGGTCATTGACTAAGCGAGATCATCAGGACTAATTCTTGACAAGAAACTCAACATGCAGAAGCACATCAATGCCGACATCAAAGGAGTGAATCCCCAAATGAGCACTCTAAGAAAAGTAAAAACCTTCCCCTCCACCCCCAAATCCCCCTCCCTAGGATTCCAAGCATGCAGTGCAAGCCTTAGTGATTCCTAGGCTGGACTATGGAAGTGCTACCCTCTCTGGACAGCCCAGATATAACTGGCACCACTAAGGTCCTTGCTCCATGCTGCTGCAAGATACATCACTGTCTCAAAAAGAAACAACCACATGACCCCTGAACTGAAATCCCTCAACTGTCGACCACATGAAGCAAGAATTCAGCTACAAATTGCCTGCATGACACAAAGCCCTCCACTTCAAAACACCCAGGTACCTTGCTCAAAAGGTCATACTTTCTGGCAGCTTCAGATCCTCCAGAAGCTCCAACACCCTTCTTTGAAACTACAGAGATTTCGCAAAAAGAAAACTTACAACCGATCCTTCTCTGGGATGGCCCTGAGAATTTGAAACACTTTGCCCCCTGAAGTCAGAATGAAACCCTCAGCTATTTCCTTCAAGAAAGAAGTCAAAGCACTCCTTATGAACAAATTTCTTCACTAGATTCCAGGATACTCTTGTTCCCTCAACCACTCTCTAGACTACTGTCACTGATGACCTTTTGGTACTTATCTTACTCAGTCCAGACTCTACTCTCCCGTTTATTGAAATTGCCTATTTCTATAGTTTTTACTTCGCATTATTTTTGGCTTTTTGTGATAGTTCCCCTCTACCTTGTAAACCTTATATAGCATGCTTTACCTTCCCTGGTTGACACCTATACATTGACACTGACTTTACTGCTATCTCCGTGTTGCTCTTGGTAAATCTGTAAAGCACTCCGATACCTACAAGTGTCAGGTTTGTGCTATAAAAGACTATCTAAGTAAAAATGTCACTCTCTAGAACCATAGTCCTCCTTACCTCTTTAGAACAGTGGCCCAGTGAATGTCACAAACAAGACATCCAGTCCACTTCTCTTGCAATCCCTCCAGGTCTACTACATTCTTATAAATGATCAGCGAGTCTACATACATGTCAACTATTGGCAGCCAGATCCATGATCCATCTAAAACCTCATTCAAAGAGCTTTGATCCACAGTGAGGTCTGCCCTCTCGTGCTCTTGCCTCTGATCATGTCCACATGGATTTTCTGTACCCATATAGTACAATCACTTCAGTATGGCATTTAGAAGATCCTCATTACCGTTGAATGACTTCTACAAATGCATATTATCTAATAAAAAAGATGCAGGAGGCGCCCTAATAAAATTTAGCAATGTTGTGATATTTTAAACTAATTAAAAGGAGATCAAGAGTCACTTCCTTGTGGAATATGATTTGATTCTTCCAGGCATCAATTGTAGATATTAGAAACAATTATTTTGTTTACAAGAAAAGTCCAGGACTCAGATTACTTTTTAAATGGATTCTTTACTTATTCAAGTCAGCAACTGACTGGATATAGTTGCTTATTAATTCACTAGCAGCTCTCATGTACTATATTGCAGCTTCATTACAGCTTCACTAACAATTAACTGTACTCATATCAGTAGTGGAGAAGTGTGGCTCAATGATTAGAGCGGCAGACCCTGATGCAGAGGTCTAGCCCGGGACCAGGGTTCAATTCCCCGCCTCGGTGGGTCTTGGGCTCAAAATTTCACGGACCTGATAATTCTCGCCTCGGTGCCTATTCCAATCATGGAGTCCCACTCTGCAACTCTGGGCAATAGCTTGCTTAATATCCACAACGGCCCCCACAACGCTAAGGATGCCTGGCCTCCACCTTGGGGGTGCCCAGGAGTGGACGCCTCACAGGGAAAGCCAGGATGGGTTCCACAGCGGTATTCGTACAAGCGCCTTGAGACCCTTGCGGGTGAGTAGTGCGCTATACAAGTATCAATTTACATTTAGTAGAGCAGCTCTCTACCTATTAACTGTACCCATATCAGTAGAGCAGCTCTCTCTCCCTAAATTAAGATCTGCATGGCACATGTCACTTCGTAGTCATTAATTCAAGGATGGAGGTTAGCTAGGTGCTGATCACGGGAGTCCAGAGTGTGTGGTTGCTATTTAGAGGTACACTCAAAACTGGTGTGCAGGTACTGCCTTCAAAATTTCTAACTTGATCTTCTCAAGCTCCAAAAGCAAAAGCAAGCATCAAATCGTCTAATTCTGTTTTTTTATTTCAGCTCTTTTCTTTCTATACATTCTGCCTCATTTCTGGTGCTCTGAATTGTCCCTCAACCTGAAGCCACAACATTTTTGCCCCCAACTTTTTGAAAATCTCTTACCCAACTCTAATTATTGCCTTCTATGAGCTAGTGCTTCACTATCTAAGGGCACAGGGTGAACAGCAGAATTCTGGATATGGCTAGCAGGGCAAATGGAATGCAGGGAAGCCAAGAGAAGGGTCCATCTATGACGTGTCTTTCTTCTAGCAGTTTCAGCAATTGTCTCTGGGTGAGCCAGTCTCATTAGCTCATACAATACTTCTGCCTTTTGCAGTCCAGCATCTGGATCAACCTATCTCTACAGAGCATGCTTACCTCCTCTGCAGACAAAGCCTCCCACCTGGCTTCCCCAAAGTTCTGGTTCTCTGCCATCTTGTACGATTTAGTTAACAATAAATGTCTTTAGTAAGCAGTGCTGAGATCCTAGACCTTTATCTGTCACACCTTGCCATCAGTACCTGTAAGTTCTTCAGGAGAGGTGCAACTCTAGGACAATTGGCCATCCCTGTGACATGTATTGCCACTGTGTAGGAAGCTGGCTTTATGTTACGTTGCCAATGTAAGGGCACACCATTCAAACAGTCCAGATGACCCTCAAGTGGTTTACAGGGACTATTATAATAAAGTGCTCTGTTTATGGTAGTGTGGTCGAGCAGCTTAGCCTTATCAGCGGGAAGTGTTAAGCATTTCGAATAAGTGAACTAATTTCAGAGACATCGAATTTAGAAGAAAAACAGTAAAATACTTGAACACATTTTTTTGAGGTTTGAACCGCGAATGCTACAATGTTATCCTATGGGAGGAAAACACGCATAGCAAACAGGTACTTGCAGTCAGATTTAATGTATGCCCTATGGGACTTATGGTGGTAGGAACAAAGGTCCAAAGTACCACCAGTAGTTTTCTCATACCTAACCTGGTGCATCGGTGCTGGTCGGGGGTGATAGCCTTGAGTGCTACACCGATAAAGTTAAGGAGGCCTGAAACAAAGAGGCTGCTAAGGGGACTTGGGGAAAAGTCTGACTGAACCAAAAGAGGGGCTCAGGTCATGGGGACCCCTAGGCCAAGGGGACATAGAAGTTGTGAATAGGGAGCTCGGCTGCAGAGGTGCTTGGCTGGCTGGCAGGTCGAGGCACTCACGGTTGTCGGTCGCTTGTAGCGCAGGGGAAAACAAGACAGCAGGACCACACTGTTCATGGGTCTCGTCAGTTTTGAAGTCCCTCATCACGCAGGAAGGCTTCAAAGGCAGTGGCGTCCGGGCTGGACGAAAAACAAGCCTTAGCTGATGCAAGCACCCTGGTACTCAAGGTATCGGTGTAGGGGGGGATCCTGGAGCGTCTAGCATCTGGAAACGTGGCAGAAAGACGAGGCTGACCTCTTAGAGACACATTAACATCCTCCTGAAGCCCAAAGGCCAACAACACGGTGAACCGGGTAGATGTGGTTGGTGCCTGCAAAAAGAGGGGGATGGCTTCCTTTACCCCAAGGGAGATAATAGCTGGTTGTCGAAGTGCTGGATATCCTCCATTTGTTGGGAAGGATGTACAGCCTCAGGACAAGACAGATATTTTCAAGTGTTAGGGAGCAAGCAGCAAGGCAGAGTTCAGCACCAGTTTCTTTGCAGGTCATTAGTTCTCACAGTGTTGTCTCTTCTTTGTCCTTCTTCAGTTCCCAGGAAGTTTAATTTGTCAGTCTGGGGGGCCCTAAATACTCAATTTAGGGACATGTAGGAGAGTATATAGCAGTAGCCAGTGGGCTACCTAACACTAGGATGACTACACCCCCAATATGACCATTTTCTGTGGCGACTGGGCAGAACCCTGACCCAGAAGTCACTATTTCACTAAAAACCAAGATGGTGAAACACTTCTTTGGTAGCACACCTTGGGGGATGTAACTAGCCTGTGAGTGAATCACACCTCCTAAATATCTAATTTCCCACCTGCTCTGGTGCCAAATGGTTCCCAGGGCAAGGGGTTGTATTCACCAGGTCAGGGGTGAGTCAGAGTTGCATATCAAAGGTGGCAGAGCGTTTGACGCCTCTGGCCTAGATATGCTAAATCACTAGCCATCCTCGCTGGAGGAGGTGAGAACACCTTCCACCAAGCAGGCACTGTTCCGGACCTCTGAGAGCGCGGGCTTGCCTTTGCAGTGGCTGAGAAACTCATCTGTGGCGGCAGGCTGGAGGATACAAGTCAGCCAACACGTTTAGAGACTAGCAAGGTTACAGGGGGCACCTCTAAGGTGCCCTCTGGGAACATATCTTCATAAATCCAATATTGGCATAGGTATTGATTTTAAGACAAGCTGTTTGATACCAAACACCATTAATTTCAGTGCTGCCATTATGTAGCTGAGTAACTCGTAATGACCAGTGCCCAGTACATACCTTTAAAATGGCTTTATGGTCACCTGCAATGTCTAGTAATGGGACTAGTCATCACAGGGACATATCTTCTGTTAATGCAGGTGTACCCTCATATGTACTATAATGCACCCTGCCTCAAAGCTCTAAAAGCCTGCTGCGGCGGTGACTTACATATAGTGTATGCAATGTCGTTTGGTATTGCACATAAGGAGTGGGCAATGTTGTGTTTCGAGAATGGTTTGCACCATTTCACACACCCTGCAAAAGCAGTCCGCATGCAGTTTGAGTATGGGTACCTTTGGGTGGAATAATACATGCTGCAGCTCTTAGGTGTCCTGTTTAGTACCCATGCCCTCGGTACCAAGGGTACCATTTACCATGGTTTTACAGGGGTGCTAAAGTCCTTGCCAATTAGGTTACAATAAATATTTTATCATTTTATGGAAAGAACACTGGCACTGAGGCTTGGTTAGCAGGGACCCAGTACACTTTCAATCAAAAGCATCAGCTCCAATGAGCAAACAAAAAGGGATGACCATGTCAAAAAGTGTCACTTTGCTACATGCTGTCCTTTGAAACACAGGGACCACACACCAGTGGGCCTTTACTTTGGCCCTAAGATACTCCAACAGCTTCTCAGAGGTCGATGACGTGACTAAAGTATCTAAACTCTGCTGGGATGAGATTCAAGGTAGTGAAACAAGGTGGGCAAAGGAAATAAGGAGTAGATCGACCTTTATTAGAACCTACATTCAGTCTGTGGCACAATTAATCCTGGTCCCCCTTCCCAGACACGCAAGTATTGAAAGAGTCTGCAGTGATGGTGATCAAGACTAATGACCTGACCTATCTGAGCAAAAACAGTCTATCAGCTTTTCAATCTCTACTGTAGGCCAGGACATTGTCTTTCCGTATTTGATGCAGTTATCAGACCCTGGCTTACTAAATGAAATCTTAAGGGCTAGAGTTGGATGTAATCCAATCCATTCATCCTGCACATGTTGGGCCAGGGTCCAGGATAACAGCGGTCTCTGTCCCTGCCCCCTGAGTGTAAAATGTCAAGTCAAGTCAAATATACTTTTATTTGATTCATTAAAAATCATTAAAGGATGGACAACCATCATGAAATGCAATGCTTTAAGTATACATTTTAAAAACGCTTTGAGGTCATCATCACAAGAAGAGGTAGCTAATTACATTAAAATAATGACAAATATAACAGTACATTTAGAAAATATGTGCAAATTAATTGGCTACTTGGCTAGAGTCGCTTTTTTCCAGTTCTTTTGCCACGATTTTCCAAAGTTTTATGGCTCTGCAGGACAGGGGAATAGACGACCTTTCAAGACACTTAATGACTGCTGCTATACATGTTCTTATTTGTTCCTTCCTTAGAGCCTCCTGAAGGATAGATTTTTGAGTTTCCAACAAGAAAGGGCAAGTACATAGTACATGTAGTAGTGACTCTTCCCCTTTACCACAGAGGCGGCATACCTTGGCCAGGTTTGTTTCCATTTTGGGGTCAGATCCTTTGAGGGGAAAGATCTCATTCGTAGCAACATCAGATAATACTTTTTCTGGTGGATGAAATGTTCCATCAGGCATTGTTGCAGCTTCAGCCCCTGGTAGGCATGTATCACAGCCCAGGCATGATGTTTTTAAGCAAAAGGTAGTTTTATCTGTTAATAAAGAGGTTCGTTTAATGGCGTTATTGACCACGCTTTTAAATCTGGTGTACGTTGCAGGGGTGAGCCAAGCATCCTCTAGCTGTAGTGCCGACAGGGATTCCTTCAGGGCTGTTATGGTTGAATTAACTAGACTCATTTGTTTTTCGATCTCGACCCAACAATGATGGGCTAGGGTGCTGTCTTCTGCTTCCCTCATCCTCCAGTAATATTTTACGAACGCGCCTTGTCTGGCCATGATCTGATTTGTTAGTCCATACTCTAGGCGGATTTGTGCCTGTGAGGTATGTAGCGGTATTGAAAACAGTTTCTTAAAAAGTGTGGATTGTGCTGTGTTTAGGACTGTGGCATCTTTAATGTTAAGAATTGCCGAGCTGTATGAGATGGAAGGTAGAAATTTAGTGGCAATCACTTTCAGCAGATGGTTGGTGGAGCATCCTATGAGTTTTTTCCTAAGGGTTTTGAAAGCGAATAACAATTGTTTGGCTTTCAAACGGTCTTGGTCCAAGTGTAACTTAAAGTTAAGCTTGCAATCTAGAAAGCCTAGGTATTTATAGCACACAATCCTTGTCAGTGGTTGCTTAACCAATTTCCAGGAAAAAGCGTGCCTTTTCGATGTTTTATTGAATTTGGAGAAACGCATAACTTTTGTTTTTTGGTGGTTAATCAGAGGCTGTTTCATGGTAGTGTAGGCTCCCAATTCTGTAACCAGTTTCTGCAGGCCTACAGGAGTTTGTGCTAGCAAGACAATGTCATCTGCATATTGGAGACACAGTGTTGGTATTTTGCCCAATTTTGGAGGGTCAGCTTGGATTAACCGAATACGCTAATCAAGATCGGAGATGTAAAATGCGCTCTACTGCATAAACTTATGGACTGTGTTTTTTTAATCTTTCGAACTGTATTACATTTTTAAATATGAAACTGTTCAAACTGCTGAGATATCAGAAATGCGTTATTTAGATGTGGCAGTAAGAATTGCTCAGTTTTTACAGTCTGTCAAACAGAGTTTTATTGATGAACTGTAGTAGCGGGGGTGTCGGCGGGTTAGATGGGTTAAATCATCGCGTTTAACTGTTTTATGAGTTTTTTAGAATGTTTTAGGGATAACTTTCTAAATAAACTTGTTTTCTACCGAAACAATCACAGACACCACTGAAAGAACAATGCACAGCCAGGTACCTTCTCTTCAGGCTTTGACTTTCAGGCAGTAGTGAGGTTGAAGAAAAAAAAGCGCAATCTTGCCGAGAAGTGTGGAGTACAGCACTTCACTCGGCTAGCTCATTAATCACAATATACTGTCCAAGTGGAGCTATTTTTTTGTGTGTAAAACAAGACTTTTTTTGCATCAAAATTATGCTTAATAAATTTATAAAGCCTATGGATCATTTGTTACTTTGCTAAGTGTTGCATTTGTTCTAACAGTGACTAGGTACTTAACATGCTGCACACAACTGAAACAGGGATCCAACCAGGGTGTAATTTAAGCTACAGTCAACTTGTAGTGGCTTCGGATTTAGTGGGTGCAGGAATAACAGTTCAGTTATAGTAAGACTTTTCAGAGTTCAGTGAGTGCTGCAGTAGAATGACGAGAGCAGCCTAAGACTGACATGGTCTGTGCTGGAAGCAAGTGTGTTGTTCTTTTCCCTTGCAGTGTCATTCATCAAGACGATAGTCAAGAACATAGTCCTCATGATGCTGTTGTGATCCCACAGAGAATTATTCGTGTCAGCTGGGGAGAAACAATGGTACTGAGGCAGAAGATCATTTTTTCACAAACTCCAGATGTTCACAGGGACTGCTCAGATGGGCTCTTATGTGATAGCACAACTGGCCGTAACACATAAGGGTGTGGTTGCTTTTGGAGATTGTCACAGGTGCACTGATGCATGAGGTGGCACACAGGCCTCCACACCAGAGTGCAGCCACTAAAACTTTGTCAGGAGTCGTTATGGAGGAAGTGGTGTGTGCAGCAACACACAGGGCCATGTAGCACAATAGGGTCGCACTCGCTCATACACTTCATTGGGCTGGGTGGTGTAGGCAGGCTCAGTCCTTCTGAACTCCTCCTGGAGGTATGCTGGATCTCTCCAGGGGACACTAACAAAGTTTCACCCTTACCTACACTGGCATGCACAGCTTTTTTATGTAAAAAGTACAGTGGATAAACTAAAGAGATCAGCTTATATTCCGCACACTTGGATACAAACAAACCTGCAACTCTAATTCAAAGTTGTTTTTGAGGTTTTGGGGGGTGATAATTGAATAAAAGCGAATTTCTTAATCTTGTACAGCATACCCCTTGCATCTAGCCCACATGGGCAGAGTTTCTTAGTTTATGTGGATAAGAACCCAAACGCACTCTGGCCAATTAGGTGATGTTACTCTCGATTCATCATCAATGGGGTAACCCTGTATTCCTCAGAATCTGGGTATCATGTAGTACTAATTCATGTTTAAGTACGGGGGTGGCAGAGAGTCCATGTCTGTAAGGTGGGCAGCCCTTGGCTAAAGTCAATTTTCAAGTGTTGCTCCTCTGCAGCAGCAAGGTCATCCCTTGGAAATGGCTTGGTGAAGTTTCAGTGAGCACAAATGATCCTTTCCTGTTCCATTCACTGAATGTGAATTCAAACGCAGACTCTTGTACTTGGCTTTACAGTAGGAAGGAAATGGGAGAGCAGTGCAGGAAGGAAGGAAGGAAGGAGAGGAGACAACAGCACTGACTAACACTAACCGTTTTGGAGCAATCTTCTACCTCAGACTACATAAAGGAGATCAAAACCATGGGCTGACCACTTTTTATCTATCAAAGAACTCTCATGAACACCGCATACAACAAGGGGAAATCAGGGGAAGGTAATGCCAGACTGTCAAAATTTGCAGTTATAGCCATAATAGAGCTTTCTCAAAGGGTTCAGTTAAGAAGGCCAGAATGCCAAAACTAATAAACAGTTGCTACCAGACTCAAGTACTGCCCAGCCTGGTCAAGGAGCCTGTATACACTCACAATGAAAAGAGTACCTCTCTGGGAGTATCCCATCGTCCAATGGAACCCAATACTCTGAGTGAGCAATGTATCAAAACTAAAGAACAAGACCCTTCACACGTTTCATTTTCAGGAAAACACAAGGGATTTGACAGCACAGATGCAGTTAACATAACATATTGTTACTACAGGATACCCGGCACATAAACATCTGAAAAGAATACAGAGTTCCCTTGCAATGAATGTCATTAAAGGATGAATGACATTACCAGCCCGCGTAACTTTGGGGAGGGGGGCTACTTCTAATTTCATGATGTAAAAGTATCTCATGATGTTTTCTGTATGGACCATCACCACCCTGGATCACAGTATTTGTAGAAGTCTTTAATAACAAGAATATTGTTTTAGGAAACCATATGTACATGAGCACAGACATACCAAAGTTGTGATTTAAGGCACTAACAGAGAGATCCCTCCAATGTGCTCCTCACCCACACTCTTGAAGAGTACGATGGCACACCTGAATGGGTTCCACAAAATAAGGAGCTCATGGCAGTAGGAATTACTTCTGTTTCCACATTTACCAGACCAGTGGCTGTGGGAACAATGACATATTTTCTTTTTTAAATTGTTTCAGAGACATAATCGGCAAAATTTGTTAGGTGAACAATTACACAATTCAACACATGCACGACTGCCGGATCCCACCTCCCAACTGAAAAGATTGAAGACATTCCAACTACAAAACAGTCTTACTTTTTGAAGTCCATTACGACATGTCTTCTGTCTTGAATGAGAAGGGTGCCCTATGATGAAACGTGTCACCACTGGTGGGTGTGGGTCCTCCGTCCTAAATCAGAACTCTGTTGGAATACATCTCATTCCCATGATCTAATCAGGGCCCAGGTTTGCTATACCATTTGGTTTCATACAATATGCAGGTTGTACAATACACGCTCACATTACACACCAAAAAGCATTCTGTACAGATGGTTTTAAATGGCCAAGCTCCATCAAAAAAGTTTCTATTATTAATTACTAACCTGTTCAGAAGAAGAGAGCGGAAGGGGGAGGGATCCGAGCTCCTTTAATAATTTGTTTGTGTCCTTTGCAATCTGATTAGTGGAATGCTGTATCTGTTGACTTTAAAAGAAAATTGTTACCATTAACATCAAGCTATAATAATAAATCTCAGAAGAGCCAGTGCCAGAGTCACAGTTTCAGAATTAAATGAAACAGAATATGTGCCTGTTTATCGAATAACATTTTGATAGGCTGAGGAATAAAGCAACACCATCACTGGAAATCTTTGAAACTACTACACTTCCATGAAGGTTCTGCCACAGCCAACTCATGTCTGGCACTACTTTGTACTCTCTACCTTCTTGCATTTATTGGGTTTTTACAAGAACAATAAGTTAGTGAAGGCAGAACGTGTGCTTCGTTAAATAAGATAATATCAGGCGTGAGAGTGTCTTGCTAATAAAGGATACATTTGAATTCATGATCCAAATTCCAGAGTAATAACCACACTGGACATTATTAATGCTTTGCTCTAACTGGAAGTTTTGCTGATCTCTTTTGAGAATGGAATTACAAACAAGCCATCAAAAACTAACAGTCCCCATCCATAAGACAACCTCAATTGCTATACTTCCACACCGAGTGAACTCATTGGTGTTTAAATGTATTTGTGCTAATGTCAAATCATTAAACTGCAGTAGCCATCTTCTAATTAGACTATATAATGCATTAACCTGAAGCTCTTGCCTCCTCCTGAGGTGGGATAGGCTGTTGACACCCGAGATGCGATTTTGAGAAAGTCCTCAAGTGAAAAAAAGGGAAAAGAGTTTTCCATTACTATACAAACAAATGGCCCTTTCAATTTCACTGCTTCTCATGATCTTCCTGCACCCGCCACTTGAGGTAACTACATTTTTACTCATATGACAACTCTAAACGCTTCCAATAACGGCTATAAATGATGGTATTTCCAAGTTTCGGCAAGTTCCTGTCATTGAAAACTGGCAGGTGGATTAATGTCCTCTTTCAAGAAATTTTTAAAAAGATACATCTTGCAAACTTAACTGAAACGCTGATGAATTGAGATTTCTTCAACGCTGGGCGGACTACGGCTTCTTAATTGTGAGCATACCTCGCCAGGGATAGTTTACTGGATGCAATGCAGTCCAGCACCCATCTCCATCATGTGTTCAAAACTACACTTTCAAACTTGAAGCATATCAGGCTAGGTATTTGATACCATCAACTTATACTCTTTAGTTCATGCTACAGTAGGTAGCAGGGTTTGGCAGTTCCGTCATGAACTGGTCACAATCTTTTCTTTCAAAAATGTAGTCCTACATAAAAAGCAAGACTTTTTTTTTCAAAACAAATTTTATTGATCGATTGCACACAATGTGCAGCTCCCCACATTCAGGAGAAAACTGCAAACAAATCAACAGCAGCAAATGATTGGCAATCTATACATCTTTTGGCTTCCCTCTTCCCCCCCTCCCTGTCCCCAACTTCCCCCTCCCTGTCCCCATCTCCCCCCTCCCTGTCCCCATCTCCCCCCACCCGGATCCCTCCCTAGCCCACTGCACGATACCGTCTCACTCTCAAATAGTTTCATATGTAAAACAGAGTACACAGTTCCTCAATTTCGGCCCCCGTCTACTATCTCCGAGCAATCTTCACATTCTTCCGGTGGTTCTAACCATAGACCCCTATATTCCGACCACCTCTTCCATATTTTGTAGTGTTTCCTAGGGCAGCCCCGGGCTTCAAAAATAGGACGCTCCAACCCCATACAAAAACCCAGTCCCTTTTTCCTCACCACTACCGGCGGTGCCTGTGTATCTTTCCAAGCTTGGGCCACATCTCTCTTAACGACAGTGAGGCCCAACAGCAGCAGATGCCTTTTTTATATGTTACCCCCCACCCCCTCTAGAAAATGTAAAAGACCTAATTGTGGGGTACGCAAAAGTTCCCATCCCAACACCTCAGACAAACAGTCCCACACCCCTTTCCAGAATATAACCAAGACACTACAGCTCCACACAGTGTGAAGTAGGGTGCCCACCTCTTGACCGCACCTCAAACAGTCCAGAGACGCAATCAAACCCACCTGCGACAGCCTTTCCCTAGTGTAATAAGCTCTGTGAAGATATTTGAATTGGATAAGTCGTAAGCGTATTGCAATGGCTGCACCAAGGGGGGCATCAAGGGCTTCCCGCCAATCTTACTCTTCCAGCGTTCCGATATCCCTTTCCCAGGATTCCCTCGAATCGTGTACGGAGGAACAACGTGTAACTAGAGTCTGGTAAATGCGGGATATTTTCTTGTCTTCAAATTCCCCCATAAAAAACTTTGCCTCTAGTGGACTAAATTAAGGTAAGGAGTCAAGTCCTTCCAGGCTAGGTGCAATGACATGGCGGAACTGTAGATATTTGAAGAATTGGGTTCGAGGCATGCTATATTCCTCGCTGAGGTCTTGAAATGATTTAAGGGCCGTGCCAGACATAACATTACCCAGTGTTGAAATTCCTATGCAGTCCCAGCCCCTAAAGCCCTGCAGTGACGCCAGTGCAGGCAGATTGCCATTACGCTATAGGGGGGTCTCTTCCGTTAACGTACCCCACCATCCCATGCGACGCAGCACCTGCCTCCAGACCTGAAAGACTAGCTGGGTAGCCTGCGGCAACCGTCTCTTCAACCGCACCGAGTATAAAATAGTGTGAAGAGTGTCGGATCCCATAGGAAAGCGCTCAAGAGCATAGGCCGGGTCCCCCCTGTCTCCATACCACCATTCGTTCAGGATCAAAAGATGGGAGGCCTGATAGTACGACAGGATATCAGAAGTTGCCAGCCCACCACAGTATGTCGATAAAAAGCAGGTGCGCAGCGCAACCCACACTGCACCCCCCGCCCAAAGAAAGTGCACAAGCACCGAAATTACCTGCCTAAACCAATGAGGTGAAATCGGGTAAGGGTGGTTCTGCAATTGGTATAGCGGACGTGGGAGAGTGACCATCTTAAAGATCGCCGACCGGCCATATATAGTCAGGGGCATACGGGACCACGTCTTTATCTCCGTTCGAACCCGGTCCCAGACCGGCACTATGTTGCGTTCCCAGGAGACCATGGAGGATTCAGACAGGAACACTCCTAAATACTGAAGGCCCCCCACCGCCATCTGCAACGCGGAGGCCCATGGTCCAATTCCCGTGCGGTCTCCCAGCACCCACAAGGTGGATTTACGAGGATTCAAGTAGAGTCCAGATGTTTCACCAAAGATTTGCATTTTCTCTAAAATACGCGGTCCCGACCTATTAACGTTAGTGATGAAAAACAGGACATCATCGGCGTACATCGCGATTCTATCCGAAGGGCCGGCCTCCCATTCAAAGCCTTTCAATTGTGCGTCTATGCGCACCCAGGCCGCCCCGTTGGCGAACAACTACGGCGACAAGGGGCATCCCTGCCGAGTACCTCGCCCTATGGAAGCCGTCAGGTCTGTGTAAAGTAGTTTTAGGTACGACAAGAAACGGGGCCCGAGGTTAAGACGAGACAGGAGAGCAAACAGGTAGACCCAACTCAACAAGTCAAAAGCCCTATCTATATATCTGCCAACAGGAGCGCTGCCTGCTTCCCTGTGCCTCTAATCGCCTCCACTATAACATGAGCACGTCTGATGTTATGTCTCGTTGCCCTATGGGGTATAAACCCAGCCTGATCCGGATGGACCAGCTCTGTTATATAAGGAAGGAGACGATTCGCTAGCGCCTTGGCCAGTATCTTTGCTTTGATATTTAGGAGGGAGATGGGGCGGTAAGACTCATGCCGTTCCGGGGGCCTACCAGGTTTGTGGAACATCACCACCTCTGCATGTCTCCAGTCTGCCGGCAGTCGACATTGCTCTCTAACCGCCTCCAACGCTGCCCTAATGTGCGTTCCCAATTGGAGGTGGTATTTCTTAAAAAATTCACTCTGGAACCCATTCGGCCCAGGTGCCTTTCCGGTATTAAGCTCCCCTAGGGCCGTGCCCAGCTCTTCAGCAGTTAGGGGGAGTTCCAGAGGCTCCCGCACCTCTTCCAATACCGCACGTGGTGGCAGGTCCGCAATAAACTCATCTACCACTGCTGCAGGGAGACACTCCTGCCGAACATATTGTGCTGCATAATATTGTGCAAAACTGTCCGCTATCTCCCTGGGGTCCGTGATCGAGGCCCCGGCCGCATCTGTGATCCCCGGCAGCGTCTGCGTCTGAAGCGTATTTTGGCAGAGCCTATGGAGCATAGTGCCAGATTTATCTCCCCACTGATATATTCTGCTACGCGTCCCCAACCACACCTGCTGAGCCTCGTCCAGTAACAAGGACGCATAGGACTGCTGTGCCAGTAGTAGCTGCCCCACCTCCCGAGCTCCACTACATCGCCCCTCTAGTCTCAATATGTGCTGCGGCCTTCACCAATTCCTCTCTGCGCTTTTTACGGGCTGCTGCACACCAGGCGATGTCCACTCCACGCAGTGTGGGTTTCAGGGCCTTCCAAAGTGTCACAACATCTGCAACCGACCCCACATTATCTTCCCAGTAGTGGGCTATGGCCTCCCCCATGTGTTTTCTATAATCCTCCTGCTGAAGAATTTGAATTTGAATTTGAATGCAGATTTGTAAAGCGCATAGCTACCCTGGGGCGTCCCAGCGCTGTCAATCGACCTGTAGTTCCGGAGGGGGGAAGAAGAGGTGATGTATTATGGGAAGAGCCATGTTTTTAGTTGCCTTCGAAAGACAAGTAGGTTGTGTTCTCTTCGGATGGAGAGTGGAAGGGAGTTCCCCAGCTTTGGAGCATTGTAGGAGAACAATCGCCCCCCAGAGCGGGCCTTTTTTATTCTGGGGACGCTGGCCAGGGAGAGGGAGTCTGATCTGAGTTGTCTGTTAGAATGATGGGGTTTGACGAGGGATCTCAGAATCGGCGGGCCTCTGCCTTGCATTATTTTGTGTGAAATGCAAAGGGTCTTAAAGGTGATCCTTCCCTTAATCGGGAGCCAGTGTAAGCTTTTGAGGGCTGGTTTGGCAGAGCATCTAGATTTGGTCCCGGTCAGGAATTTGGCGGCGGCGTTTTGGGCGCATTGCAGTCTGTTAATGACCGATGCGGGGCCCCTAGATAAGGCTGTTTCCATAGTCCAATCTGGAGTTCACCAGCCCCTGCATGAGCAGTTTCCTGGATTGGAAGGGGATTAAGTGGAGGATTTTCTGCGCTGTTTGAATGAGGCCGAAGCAAGTGCCTGTGGTTTTTCTGGCCTGGACTTTAAAGTTGAGGTCTTGGTCCAACCATATACCAAGGCTTTTGACTTCGGATTTGGGGGTGGGAGGTGATCCCATGCAGAGTGGCCATGAGAGGGATGGAGGGAGTTTGCGTGGGTTTCCCAAGAGAAGGATCTCGGATTTCTCTCCGTTTAATTTCAGGCGTGATTCGCACATCCAATGGAAGATGTTCGAGACAAGTTGACAGGTTGTCCAGGCTTTTACTCGACTGGTTTATGGACACTACCAGTTGGGTATCATCGGCATACATGACTGTTTTTATGCTGAATGGGGTTATAATGTCTTCTAGGGGAGACATGTAGACGTAAAAAAAGTGTGGGGGCTCAGGGAGGAGCCCCGGGGGACCCCACACTGGAGAGGGAGGGCTTTGGACTTAACTGTGCCATCGGACACCTGGAAGGTTCTGCCTTCCAGGAAGGATTTGATCCAGGACAGGGCGGTGCCGGAAACTCCTACCATGCTGAGCCGGTGGATGAGGATGGCATGGTCTACCGTGTCGAAGGCGGCACTCAGATCGAGGAGGATCACTGCCACTGATCCTCCTGCGTCTATGATGGTTCTTGCCTCTTCGACCACGGCTAGTAGTGCGGTGTCTGTTCCCTGTCCCGGTCTAAACCCTGTCTGGGATTGGCGCAGGAGGTTGTTGGATTACAAGAAGAGAGATAGTTGGTGGTTGACAATTCGCTCTGCCACTTTGCTGATGGCTGGGGGGAGAGAGAGGGGTCTGAAATTGGATAGGTCTGTGGGATCAAGGTGGGGTTTTTTGAGAAGTGCCCTGACTGTAGCTTTTTTCAAGTTGGTTGGGACAGTGCCCAGTGTAAAGGAAGCGTTAATAAGGTTGGTGAAGGGAGGGGCAACAGTGGAGGCGACCAGTTTTAGTTTGCTCATAGGAGCTGGATCTGATGGAGCCCCACACTTCACTGATTGTAGAGTGGTCAGGAATAGTTCTGTGGTCACCTGGGAGAATGTTTGGAGGCGTGGGGCCTCCGAACTAGGGGGAGGGGTAGCGGAGAGTTGTGAGGTGTTGGGAGATGGGAGGGATTTGAGGATATTATTAATTTTTGTTGAGAAGAACTCAGCTAGCTGGTTGCATCTGGTGCCCGATGGGTCTCGTGTGGGCAAAGGATCTGGGGTTTTAGTGAGAAGACGTACGATGCGATAGGTTTCTTTGGCAGAGTTAGCTGCAGCTTGTATTTTTTCCTCGAAGAAGGTTACCTGGGTGTTTTTATACAGGTTTTGTAGTGCTTCAAGGCAGACCTATATTCGTTTTTGCTTTCAGTAGCCCAGTCCTTTCTCCACAGGCGCTCGAGCTTTTTGCACCTTTTCCTAAGTTCGCGTAGTTCTTGGGTAAACCAAGGAGATTTAAAAGTTCTCTTTTTACTGGGCAGGGGTTTGACGGGAAGGATGGCATCAAGGGATTGATCGATCCAGCCGCGGAGTTGAACGTCTGCTCTGGAGGGGTCTGGGTGCAGCACAGGTGTGGTAGAGGCTAGTGCTTGGGCCCATGAAGCCGTATCCAGTTTTTGCCACAGGCGGGATGGTGCTTGGGGAGGAGGTCTCTCCGGTGCTTCGGACAAAAGTTGAAGCTTAAAGGGATTAAGAAGTGGTCTGACCAGGGGACGGGGAGGGGATTATTCACTACTAGTCTTGTGAGGTTAGTGAATATGGGGTCCAACAGGTGGCCCTTGGAATGGGTGGGCTGGTTGCATTTCAAGTGAATGTTAAGGGAGGCTAGGTCTTCCCTTAAGGTCATCGGCTGTTTTGTTTGTTGGGTCGTCGAAATGGAGATTTAGACCTCCTAAGACCGTAAAGTTAGGAGACAGGCAAGCAAGAGAGGAGATGGTTTCCACAAGGGAGTTGCAAAAAAGTCGTTGCTGTCCTGGGGGGCGATAGACTAGTATCCCTGAAAGGGTTGTGGATGGGGGTAGGTGGATAGAGAACTGGGCATTTTCACAGTCCTGAATTGGGCTGTCCTTAAAATGGCAGGACAGGTAATCTCGGTAGATGATCGCGATTCCGCCTCCAGTCCCGGAGGGTCTGTCCTGGTGCTTGATTAGGTAGCCAGAGGGGAGTGCTTGAACTATGTCCGGGTCTGAGTTGGAGTTGATCCATGTTTCGGTGAGAAAGAGAATCTCAATCTCGGAGTCTTGCAGAAGCATGATAGAGCCATCCTGAGCCAGCGTGGTTTCGGGGGGAGTCGTGGTGTAAGCCTATATGGACAGTTTGAGCAGCAGGAATGTCCATCCTTTAATGAGATAATGCTGCGACAGGGAGCGGAGGAAGAGTCCCTAAGATTGAACAGGGTTTCCTGGGTATACCTCAGGGGAGAAGATGTGACAGAAGCAGGGGTCCCGGGCTCAGGGCTCGGTCTGGCGCAGACGGGCGCAGACGGGCTTGCCTTAGGCGCTCCCGCTGCCCTTCCGGCAGATGCACATGGTTTATGCAGAAGGAAGGGGGTGGAGTGGAGGGGCGTGGCCTAAAAAAGGGGCATGGCCTCTGTACTCGCCGGTAATGGCGTCAGGAGGTGTGTTCGGTCAGGTTCCGCAGCAGAGCTAGAATCCGCTGCGTGGGCCGATCAGGGGCGAGCAAGTGCCCTGAAGTGCTTTCACAAGCAAGTGAGTTTAAAAACACACAATAAAGGTGACTTTAGATTTTTAAAATGCACAAGTCGCGCTCCCGGCTTCCGCCTCAGGAGATAGGTCGAATCTGAGTGCGGCGCTTGTAGTCAGCGTCTTTTGTACATTGCGGCGGCGGGCGTGGCCTAAAAAAGGGGCATGGCCTCTGTATTCGCCGGTCAGGGTGTGTGTTAGGTCAGGTTCCGCGGCAGCGCTAGAATCCGCTGCGTGGGCCGATCAGGGGCGAGCAAGTGCCCTGAAGTGCTTTCACAAGCAAGTGAGTTTAAAAACACACAATAAAGGTAACTTTAGATTTTTAAAATGCACAAGTCGCGCTCCCGGCTTCCGCCTCAGGAGATAGGTCGAATCTGCCACGTGGAGAGACGCCACCGGAAAGGTTGCTGCCCTTTGTCCAGCCAAATGTCTACTGCAACCGGAGAATGGTCCGAGAGCCCCGTGGTAATATAACTGCAGATTTCACTCTACCGACTGCTGCGCGGGGGACGAAAAAATAGTCCAATCTAGAAAAGGACTTATGAACTGCGGAAAGATATGTATATTCCCGCGCATGGGTATGAAGGTATCGCCAAGCGTCTACCCAGCCCAACCCCCCCCACCATGTCGCCTAGTTTAGTGGGCCCCAACTGCAATACTGCTCCTCTCTTCATATTATCAAGTACTCCCCGCACATTCCAGCTAAGAATTCGCATGGACGCCCTGGGAATCATCGGCCTGGTTCCATCAACTGCCATCTAAGGGGATGCATGTCAAGAGCTTAATAGACGGGCCTAGAGGAAGTACACACACCAAGTGTTGAGACCTCATATTTATCGTGCAGATCAGACCAGGCCCCCCCACTCACCCCTCAACTCCAAACCCCCCCACCCAAAAACACCCAGCCCCCATACCTCAAAAAACGCTGAAGTACCTGTCGCGGCCTGGGCAACCCCTGATCCCAAACGCAGGACCTGAGGCCGTCCACACCAATGGATCCCCAATCAACTACCCATTCACCCAACTCTCCCCCCCGCCCACCAACAGGCCTGAAGCCCAGGGAAGTGGTCCGCCCCTTAACTACCCCCCCACCCAATCCCCCAGTGCCCTATATCCTTACATTCACTTGTCATTTAGTTGTTGCAATCGCCCCTCTCGGCCCTGTGGCCACTCCGGCAAAGTGTCCCTTACACTTACACCCACAGGGGTATATGCACACCAATGTTCCATCTCTCGCCGGGTGAATGTTCAAGGATCTGTGATCGGATGCTCCGGGGCGGCGGCTCCACCGCCCGCGGCGCCCCCCGGAAATGAACGCCTCCTGGATCTGGACCTCCAATTCCCTTTACTCCGCGATCCCCGGGCGGTCTGCGCCTGTGATCCGCTCAAGGAGGAATCGGAGTCATGGCCTGGTGGCGTATGTGCCCTCACCTTCACCGTTTCATCAGTTCAATGAAACACTTCCTCCAGGGTGTCAAAGAAGTGGGCACGAGATATAAACACCACCCGCAGGCGGGCCGGATAAAGCAAGGCATAGGGGAGCTTAAGATCATGGAGAAGCGCCTTGGCCGCAGTAAACGACTGCCGCTGCTGCTGGACAAGCCTGGTATAGTCTGGAAATATCAGGATTCTTTGATTCTCACACATGAGAGAGTCCTTCGCCCTTGCCTCTCGTAGAATAGTATCGCGATCATGTTAATTCAATAGCTTGGCTATCACAGGCCTGGGGCGGGCCCCCACTGGCGGCTTCTGTACCAGAGCCCGATGGGCCGGCTCAATCACGAAGCATCCTGATAGGGATTCAGGAGGGAGCCAACTCTCCAGCCACTGGGTCAGGAAGCGCTCCATGTTGCCCTTCTCGCAGCCCTCCGGGAGCCCCACAAATCTAAGGTTGTTTCAACGGGCCCGTCCTTCCGCATCTTCCACTCTAAGGGCCAGCCCCTTCTGGACGCTCTCCATGTCGGTCACTTAGCACTTAAGGGTCGCCACATCATCTTCCACCCCCGAAATCCTTGTTTCAGCTTCCATGATGCGAGCCACAGCGTTCTGTAGGTCTTGACGCAGTAAAGTGACATCCGCACCCACGCACCTATTTTCGAGTGCAGCATATCCCTTGACTGGGTTATCGCCGCCATCAACGTCGCGTTATCAGGTCCCTGGCTGTGCTGGCCCCCCAATGGCTCCAGCTCCACCACTCGGCCCCGTGTACTTGTCTACGGGCCCCTGCTTCGCAGACCCTCCACCACACCTGCCTCTGGTCATTGTCTTCGGCGGCCAGGGACACACTCCACCAGGATCAGCCACCTGTATACCTGGGTTTCGCCTCCTATATCGCCGGTGAGCACTGTGTATTAGTACCCAGGGCGCCTACCCAGTCCGGTTGCCTTATCGCTCCCCCCAGGTCCTGGAAACTGTGCGCCCGAGCTGCACACTGGCCAGGAATGTCCCTCACTAGGCCTGGCACTGTCGGGCAACTGACCACGGCCACTCTTTCGTGCTCAGAGCATTCACACTACAGCTGCCCACACCAAGGCTGATCTGCCTCCCAATCACCTGCTGGCTTATGCCGGTGCATGGGCTGTCCACTCGGATATTGTGTGGCGCCGGTCGTCAGTGGCGCCACCAGTCACTGGGCCTCTCCACGCATTAGCCGTTGCACCACGGGCCAAAAGGAAAGGTTCGCCGCCACTTGGTGAGCCGAGGGACTCCTCTGAAAGCACTGGCTATTTCAACAACGTGGCCCATGGTCTCGAGTATGCAGGGGACCCACGCCAAAACCAGCCCTCCTCAGGACCTCCGACCACCTCTGTCAAGCCCCACTGCTGATCATGCACACCCCCGTGGCACCCACCGAAAGCCGACCTGCCCCCGATCACCTATTGATGTTGTCCGCCGCCAGGGCGCGCTTCTTCGGATGGCGCCAAACTCCAACTCCCGGCTGTGTCTCGGTCACTAGGCCTCGCTATGGGAAGACTCCAGCCCCACTCGCCCGGATGCGCGCTCCTCCTTCCAGCAGTTTCCCACCGTCAGCCGGGTCACCACAGCAGGGGGCCTCCGATGATCCCAGGAACGTTTCGGCCTTCCAGCACCTTCCTGCGGCACTCCACCGCGCGCTGCCGCCCCCGCATTCTACCGGCAGGGGAGCGCGAAACTTGAGGCCCCGCCTGCACTTGCCCGGACCAGGTCGCAATTAGTTTCTCCGCACCTCACGCCAACTGGGGCCCCCAGAGCTCCGCGAGCAGCACCGGAGCACAGCTGCTCAGTTCAGGGCACAGCGCTGTATTCTAGGGCAGCGGGATCAGGAGAGGAGACAGGATAATAGGCGGATAAGTGGCGGGCTGGACAGAGCTCGTCTAAGCCACGTCCGCCATTACGGCCCGCTAAGCCACGCCCCCAAGACTCTCCTTTTTAATCCTCCTTGAGGTGTTACTGTGGTAATCCCTCAGGTTCTTCTCTTTCCCTGAATTTATTTAATGTTTACAGTCGTTCAATATGAGAATGATATTAACCGTTCACAGAACTCCATGGCTCTTCCCAGAACTCCATGGCTCAAAAGAACACAGAGAGATTTCAAATACATCTTGGCAAAATAGGACAGTTGGCGTTAGTAAAATAGTCATAGAAGTGAAATAATTTTACTCAGCACTCAATGCCAATAAAGTATCAAGTTACACAGACTTCTTCTTAGTTTTTAGGTCCCTCCATCTAACCATCTAATCAACCGTGACATTATGAAACCAGAAGTTAAAATAACACTGAGAGGGGACTACGAGGACCAGGAGAATTATTGTATTTAAAAGTTTTTTGAAATATCGTGTTTGGGACAAGTGCAAATTATTTACCGACAATCAATCTAGAAATGTATTTTTTTTTTTAAAGTGAACGACGACTCATTTTTGTAGGGCATCCGAATCGTACAACAATTTGAGGCCCTGCCATATATTTTCAGTGATAAAATGCATCCTTTCAAGTATGCTGCAGTCACATGTTTCAACATTACACACTGGAGAATGTGTCTGCATACTTGAATCAGCTGTATAAAAGTGAAAACTAACTTCCTACCTGCAGTGTCTCTCATATGTCGAACCCTCCTTCATCAAAGGCCTCACTATCCCAGAATAAAAGATATTAAGATGTTAAGATGTTGCTTCCTAGACCCTTAAAAGCAGTAGCAAAAATAACAAGCATTTACAATGCAATAGGTCTCCCAGCATTAAAGTTTGAGTTTTTGGCATTGTATATGACAATGCGTTGCATCCCAATTTATTTTTAAACTATGAATTGGTGTAGTGGCAGAAGTACAGGCAACCTGACTCTTCGCACGCACCCATTCAGTTGTTGGCCTCTCAGTTGAGTCTGCCAACTAGACAAATAAGCATTGGCAAAGCCACAAGGATGTTAGCCAATCCCATATCTACTGGCTTTGTAAATGCTGATTAAAACAAGGGGGGCTAAAATAAAGGAAATAGTCTCAAGGATAGCAAACCTGTGCTAAAAGGCGATACAGAAAAATCAGTGCTACTTCTTAGAAAGAAGAATAAGAACTAAAAAAATCCTAGGAACATCTGTTGACTGCTAAAAGAATACCAAATGTTGTGGTTAAATTTACAACTTCACTTCAAGTTATAGCAAAAGGCAGATTCTGCATTAGGATTTAAACAGAAAGAGCAAATTTAGTTAGGATGGGTGCTAAAAATAGGGTTTTTGGCACAAAAAAGAAATACAAAATACACTACACAAGCAGCACTCATAAGAAGGCCTGAAAGTCAAGGAGTAGTTGGACTGACAATGTTGTCAGGCTTGCAAAACATGACTTCATGCCCTCGAGTATTTCATTTTAGCTTAATTAAAAGCTCTGCTTTCTGGAGGGCGACTGGCCCGATAAGCTTACACACTCACTTTCTGTTCCATGATGTTACCAGAGTGTATTTCATATTGACGAGAAGCTGAGCATAATGACTGTGGGTGAAAAGTGCAAGCGTGGATAATGTGCACACAAAAACAACAAATGGGAGGAGGGACGGGGAATGAAGTACAAACACAGATGTTAGGTTACTTGATGTTTGCACAGCCACATAGTGCAGTGTGGTAGTTCACCTGTATATAATATAAAAGCAATGAGAATGTAAATAGGCCAGAGTCTATGTATACAATGTAAAGGTAGTCTCGGTTGAGACTGGAGGTGACCCGTCATAATACCGTCTGAGATGGCATCAACGTTTGTTCAGAGCTGCTCAACTGGCTAGTCTTGCTGT
The DNA here is from genome assembly GCF_964263255.1 of Lissotriton vulgaris. Classification (NCBI taxonomy): domain Eukaryota; kingdom Metazoa; phylum Chordata; class Amphibia; order Caudata; family Salamandridae; genus Lissotriton; species Lissotriton vulgaris. Next base: position 1,615,377,051 of record NC_141687.1, on the reverse strand, counting down.
TTCAGAGCACACAGAATTATCAAATTCACACCCTAATACCCCCCTTTCCTATTATCCCCGTCTTGCCATGGACTTACTTTATGCAGGCGTTTGAAGGACCACAGTCCGTGCCCGGAGCCTGCAAGTTGGCAAAACGCAGCGTAAAGAAGTGAGCAGAGTCCACCGAGCAAGCAGAGCAGTACCAGCCGCACATACCTTCGCATCTCCTCGGGGCCGGCAGGTTCGCGGATCCATGGGTGCTGGTGCAGAGGGGAGCGAGTTCACAGGTCCGAGTACACAGGGGGTTCGCAGTTGGAGTTGGTGAGGGGGTGGTGTGGTGCCTGCGCACACTGCCGCCTCGTTAATCATGGTAGGCGGCAGCCCACTTAATTGGATTAGGGCCTGGCCAGCTTCCAGCTGCTCATCAGAATCCCGCTGGCCGAGCTCCCCCTGCATGCGCGGCGCACGGACTCTTACTTCTGCGTGCTCTTCAGCAGGATCCCGCCAAAGCTCCGCCGCCCCCACTGGAAGCTCACCACCAGCGACTCGTTCACGACTTGCTCCAGCAGCACGGAGATCCAGTGCATGTCACACACAGCGCAACAACAAGACGTGCGCGTGCACTGGCGAAAACTAAACCTGTGGTGGGCGGGACTTCCGTCTTGTGAAGCCCGCGCCCACACAGTGCCTGGTAGAGAAGCAGTGGAGACGCGGGGCTCCCATGCCCGAGGGCGAGCCCCGCGGAGGCTGAATAAGTCCGGAATGGCGCCGATGAGGTGAGTGGGGCTTAGTTGTAGGGGGGTAAGGGGGTGTGTGTCTCTGTACGCTTGTGTGTGTGTGTGTGTGAGAGTGTGGGTTTGTGTTACTATCCTTGTGGGGACTTGGGTGTGATAACACACTCACGCTGTGGGGACTTGAGTGCACTGTGGGGACTTGAACCCAAGTCCCCACAAGGCAATGTCTTCTAAATGATAAAAAATGGCTTAAGGAACATCTGTGTCAATTTTTACAACTTTAAAAAAAATTGCCTTGTGGGGACCTGTGTTACATCAAGTGTGTTTATATTTGTGCTCAGCTCTGCCCCCGTAGACCGGTGATGGTACTGCAGTCTTAAACACACTTTGCATTTTAAACACACTTTGCTCACCAGAATCTCATGCTAGCAGCACAAGGGACAGACATTTCAAAGGGAAAGCTGCACAGTCCTGTAATTATTCAAATATTTTCATGAAAATTAACCTTTCTATTTATTAAAATTATTTTTTTATTTGCATGAAGCTATTTTAATTTAGACTTTTTGTGTCTGAAAATAGTTTGTGGTATTATAAATATAGCTAAAAGCAATTAGGGTCAATTTCTAATCCCAAAATACTTCACAATTGCCTTTTGATCTGTAGCTGCAATTAAAGAATGATGGTGCAGTGCACTGAAATAGGATATAAACTGATCTGATCATTTTTTGCAAATAACCTTGCGGCATCAATGCCTGTATCAGGAATTCAGAGATTTTGTGATGCGTTGCCTTTGTTCACATACTAAAATGCACTATGGAATATGTTCTTTTAGATAATGGCTGGAGGTCTGTGAGTGACTGGAGCTATATTGCGCTATGGGCTACGTTCTTGCATACAGTGAACGGAAGCAATGTTATGCCTGCAGCATGGGGAAGTATATTTTTAACAGACAAGGGATGTCTTATATAATTAGTGAATTATTAAAAGATATATTTGAATATCATAATAATATTTATTTTGAGTGATTTAATGAGCAGAACATTATGCAGAGAATATAGCAAGCACCAGGTATTTGTGACATGGGACAGTGTGGGATGCGCAAATTGCCATTGTGCCAAGTTGTTTGATACCTTTGCAGTAGGTCAGAGTTCCCGAGCATCTTTGTTTAGGACTACAGGGTTAAACAGAGTTTTTGAATATCTGCCTTTACAAGTATTATGTTAGAATTGTGACAATTATGGAATTCTTTTGTAGGAACTGATTTGATTACGTGCACTTAAACAAAATTTGACTACATGATGTTGATTGGCTGAGTATGCCACATGTATGTTCTGCCAGACTTAAAAATGCACTGCTTTGTCATGATGACATTCATACAAAGATGCCAAGCCATAGTCCTAGCCACACTTTGCATTTAAATACACTTTGCTCAACAGAAACACATATTAGCAGCATGAAAACAGACTTTTCAAAGTAAAAGCTGCATAGCACTATATTTATCAAAGTATTTTTCATTCAAATGAACCGTTTCTCTATTTAATAAAATAAACCTTTATTGACATGAAGCTTTTGAATTTTGACATTTTGGGTCTATATGTTGTTAGTGGTTTTAGAACATTGCTAAAGGCAATTGTGGTCAGTTATGAAACCCAGAATGCTTCACTGTTGCCATTGTATCCTTATTTGCAAATAAAGAATGATGGTGCCATAGACTGGGTCCAAAGAGAGTCGGCGTTCTGTTAGCTGAATCTCATGGGTAAGCATTGATTCAGCCCTGGTGAGAAAGGCGTCCAAAGTACCCGCTACTCCCTTGCGCTTGTTCATTCCAGAATCAAATGACCGTGAAGTAAATGCCATGGAAGGAACAGATTGAATATAAAAGCGGTAGGGCTTGTTCAATGGGATAACATAACATGAGACTACAGTACCTGGAAAGCTAGAACATGCCCCTTCCAATCTGTAGAATCAGTGTCCGAGGGGTGGCCCAGCCCAGCCTACTCCAGGCGAGAACGGGCCCGCCCTTGGCCAGGGCTTCGCCCCGGTAAGCCCGTGCACGTCCTACGTAGGTGCCTCCTGGCGCAAAGATTGCTGGTGACTGGTCCCGTTGAAGGACAAAGTGCTCAGTGCTCCGCTCCGCTCCACTACAAACAAGGGCTCCCACCCTGCGGGAGCTCGCAACCGCTCTTAAGCGCCACCTGGCGCAGCAGATATGCATAGGGACCTCCTGGTGCAAAGATTGCCGGTGACTGTGGTCCCGTTGAAGGACAAAGTGCTCAGTGCTCCGCTCCGCTCCACTACTAACAAGGGCTCGAATTGGAGCTATAATTATTCTAAAAATTCGGATTGCTCCGTACTCTTCCTCTACAATTCAGGATGGTACATTAAGCGCATTGTCAGGGGACAGGAATATCATTTAGTTACTCAAATTTACAAACCCCATGCATGATCAGATTAATCCTTAAGTGCCCAGGTACTGCCATTACATCTCAGTGATATCCAGCACAATGACAAGGATGCTCAAAATATAGCACTGTGCAATAATGCAGTGGCTGGCCAAGAAGACACAAAATGTGCTGATTGTAGCCATTATGATGCCGGGGACAACCACAATGCCAGGGTTGGCCACCATTTGGGAGGCACCAACTGAATTCTGATTTCCATTTCAGATAATGTGAAGACCTCTTTGGACAGGACCAGAGTTGCTGAATTCTCACTGCTGGTTCGAACTGCTTCTTTTGACAGAGTTCACCACCACTCCCTTATAGTAAGCCCAGACGAACTTAGCCTCTGACTGATTCTCATCCTACCTTTCCATTAAACCCAGCATAATCTTGCTGCTCAATTCACATCACCATATGTCAACATTAATGATGCTGTTGCTAAAATCTCATTCATCACATTATTGCCTTTTAATGCCTACCTGAGACTACTACCTAAATTCCTCAATATCCTCAACCTAATGTGCTAAAAGTGCACTGACCCCATGTAGGTCATCTTAAAGTTGAAACAACAGGGGGACCTGGAAACATCAGGACTAGACCACTGACTTAAGTCAATACCAATACGGAGTATTCACCTTAAACTAAACTGGTCCAAAACAGAGATTCTATCTTAACATGAAGCAATTGGTAGAGCTACTGGTCTACAAGCATTTGAAATCAGGAATTTAGTGCAGCACCACCCATATTGACAAAAGTGAGAAACCTTGGAGTGACTATCAATTGCAGCCTTTCCCATGTTCCCTAAATGAACTAAGTCCCAATAAATGCTTTATACACCATACATACTCTATTATGAAGTTTTCTGCATTCCACATTTACCTCACATGCACCTGGCTTCTATTTCACTCGCCCTTTCTCTTCTTGATGATGCAAAGACACTAGTCCAGGCCTTGTTCCGACTGCTCTGAAGACTGAAATGAATCCATTTACATGACCACATCTACCCTGTCCTCCAGCGCTCTGTTGACTTCCAATTGCCAGATGCTCTGCCTTTAAGACTTAACTTCATTACCTACAGAGCCATCTATACGAAAAGCCACTCAGAAATTAGAGCGACCAGGGGAATCAAAAACACATCATCCAATTGCTCGTAATGCCTCATGCCACAGAGTTTCAGGGGGACTACCCCTGCTTTCAGCAGGCAAAGTCGCTGGGGGGGGGGGAATTCAGGTCTTTGGAGGTATTGCAGAACCCATATTTCCGATGCTGAACGGTAACTTCAATTGTAGATCCCATCGGAATTAATTAGGCTAGTCATAGTGAGTGTTTCATTTTATTTCACTGCCCTTTCTCTCCTTTTGCTTCAGTACATGCCAATGCACAGCAACAGTAAAAAGATAAAAACACAACTATGGTTCTCATGCATGACATTGAAACACTATTCAACTAAGCCACTTGACACCACACTTCCATGAATTAGTATGCTACCCCTCCTAAAATGCACCTTGGTGCCTCATAAGTGAGTAAGTTATATATTATTGTAGTTAATTGGTGCCTCATAAGTGGATTGAAATACTTTATAAATGCAACTGCAACACATTACCAAAAACAGCCAAAACACACTAAGTAGCTAACAAAATTCTTATGCAGCCCAAAAATATGCCATATACTCAACTATCACAGTGCTTCTTTTAATAGCACTCACCTTTTTCAAGTCCCTCAGCACTTCCTCTATTGATTCTGTTGGCTTTCAACAAGGTGAGCATGGAGTGAGGCTTGAAGTGGATCTCCTGTGTGTGGGTCCGCAAGTGTCAGGCACTGCCTCACTTTAATTTGATAGGATTGTCAGAATGGTGTTGGATGGTAGAGGAGGGCGACTGTGGTGAACTGTCATTCATTGATGATTCACCAAAGAGCTGGAAATGCTGGGACAAGCAACCTTCAGGCCAGGCAGCTACTGACTGAGTAACATAGCTACCAGCAATTGTGGGTCACCATTCACCTTTACTGAGGAGGAGCAGGGCCTCCGGCATGATTCCGGGACCTAACATAGCAGAACCCCTCTGGGTGTTTCCCACAGCCTGTGGAAGGAGGCAAAACTGAGGAGGTCCAATGTAGGGAGACCCTTCACCTTAATATGGTGTTAATTCCTAGTGATAAGTGCTAATGGCCCTCGGTGGAAAAGGCAGAACTGAAGACTTGGAGGCAACTCAGGTCCCATAAATGAGAACCTATGGGTATCTATGGGTTACGGTTGCTCTCATCTTTGGAGTCTTTGCCATCCTGAGGGAGGCAGATAGGATGCCAACAGGCACACATAAGAAATCTGCTGATTGGGACAGGCAGCCCTTAAACACTGACACAGCATGGAAGATAGTGATGAGGAAGGAGGCAGTCAAGTCTTGATTGGTGTCCATATACAGGTAGCATAAGACTGTCATGAAGCAAGCTATGACGAAGGTACATCCTCTCACAAGAAGATAAGAGGGAACTTTCCTGTTGCTTATAGTGACAGAGAGTATAGGGCCCATAGGTGACTGGTCATCAACAACTGTGTTAGCCAAGGGTTGGCTGGGGAGAGTGAGGCAGGAGGGTGGGTGCTTAAAAGGTCATGCAAGAGTCCTTTAAGGATTTGACTGGGGTTGACATGTAAATCCTGGGTTTTGCCGAGTAGGACAAAGTTGGGAAAGTACATTTTGTGCATGCTACAAAAGTTACATGAAGAGGTAAGCTTGCAATTAGGGAGGAGTTTGTGTTAGACATTCATGTGGCTAGAATCATTTCCACAAGTACACAATTTGAGATAGAAGAGAGAAGTACTGCAACTTAGATAGTAGAAAGAGCTCAAATCAGCACGGGACTGCTGGATTACGAAATTAGTGTAATCTCTTTTAAACTTTATAAATAAATAAATGTACAAGTGTTTTAATGCCCTCAGAGCCTAATGACACTTTAAATGTAAGAAAATATGTAGGAGCTACGAGTCAAACAGTAAAATATATATTTTTTGTAACTGATTTGTTTTGTTTCGTATCTCTAATGGCCTGCGAGTGAAAAAAAAATTGTCATAGATACTTGCTTTTGCATCTAATGAACATTAGTTTCAGACATAGGAGACAGTGACCCCGGCCTACTCTTTCCTTGAATGGGATACTTTGAGAGTTTAATGTAACAAAAATACATTGGGGCAGATTTACAGGTCCCTTGCGACATTTTTGCGCTGGCGTAGCGTCACTTTTGTGAAGCAGTGGCGGTGTAAAAAATGCGGCCAATTTACAATTTGACGCATCTACGGAGATTTGTCATGATGGAAAGCCCTGCATCACCTCATACCTGCATCAGGTTTAATGTATGCAGGGTGGGCGTTCCCACGCATGAAAGCCTTGTACAAGATTTCACAGCATCACTTCTAGGACGCTACTGCGTCAAAACCTTACACCTGCTAGTGGGAATAGCCCTCAAAATGCTTTGCTGGAGTTGCGTCATGCTTGCGACACGACTCCAGCATTGCGTGAATTTTGACCCAAAAGATGCGTCAGAATTTTTTACACATTTGTCAATCCTTGCGCCATGGTGTGCTGTATTGTAAATACGGCACATCCATGGTGGCGCAAGGGTTTCTCAGGGTTGCACCGGGAAAGTAACGCATCTGTACAGATGTGTCACTTTCTTGTAAATCTGCCCCTGTATTTTTGGTGATTTTACTGCTTTACGTATTTTTGTGTTAAATTTGACTAAGCATTTATTGATTGATTGAGAGTTTAATGGTGTGATCTGCCAACCTGTGCTCATTCCTAGCTAAAATGGGTTAATTTAACCAAATACAGCATCTTTTTGGTATTCTAGAGTGAGAAGCATGTGGATTATGAGCGACCAAGTTATCCATTAGCAGACTTTCCTTGTGTTATATTTCATTTGTTGCATTCTGAGGCTTGTAGTTCAAAATCTGAAAAGCTAAACTACAAGCTAGAAAATATAAAGAGTAAAACGAAAATGCTTGATATTCCAGCTTCTAAGGGCTAATCTTCCAAATCAAAAAGCAAAGCCTTTCTATAAACCTACATCCAGAAACCAGTCCTACAATGCGTAACGGAAAACGTTTATATACAGACATTTTACAGATACAATTCAAATCATGGAAATATCACGACTAAAGCAAAAGCAGTACATATTTTTCAGAAACATCATCTTTTTAATAAAGGAGTATAGATTGTATCATTTAATAAAATAGTTACAGATTTTAAACGCGTGTGCTTTTTCTAGGTGTAGACTGTGTTTATTTTCCTAAAAATGGCTTACTTTCGATTTTTGCAATGGATTTCGAAGTGAGCTTGTAGCGTGCTCAAATGCCACTTCTCCCAGTTCTAAAAACTAAAGCAGCCTCTCGCCGTCGGTCCCTGCAAAAGAATGAACTTCACCTGGGTCCCATCCTGTGCCGCACCCCTCCCCCTCCTGACGATCTGCAGGGGAATGCGTCTTTTGTCAGTCTGAGGCTGAGGAGCAGCAGGTGTGAATGGGTCACTGCCAGGGGCGCTCTACATGACAAAGTGCCTGGGTCTCGACACTCCCAGCTACAGCCGAGCCCCTTCCTCCCTCTCGCCCAAGTTAATGTTTGCAGCTTTATATAGCGTGACCCGAAGGTACACGGGCGCTTTACATTTTTTAGGCAAATGTCTGTAGGTGAATTGCAGACTTCTGGACCAAAGCACAGCCCACCAGCATGACATCAAGGAGGCTTCTACAGTTATGTCACCTTATTTTTGACTTACATTAAAAAACACAAACTTGCTACGGAAGCAGATGTCCTACAAAATTAATGTATCTCATTTCAAAGTGGAGCCGGTTTTTCTAGCAGCAGTGACAATGTCAGTAACTCTGGCTTAAATAAATGAGTGTTTCACGAGTTTATGCACAAATGATGACAGCATGCCAAATGTGTTTTTTTGGAGTGGGGCCTTTTCAGTAATTAAATGTTGCCATCTGTCATAAACTGACCCCTTTACATGAACACTCCACGAGCAGCATTTCTTTTAGTAAAACATATTTCTGTTTACTGGTCTTTCCACGTCAAATATTGTTCTGTCAAAAGTACATCACCTATAATGCACTGAAAAGGATCTGTGCGCTGCCCACTAGGCAACTTCAACCATGGGCAACTGCATCGATGGATGGCTATGGACCTAAACACATGCTGTACGTGTAACTGGACACTGTTTTCAATAAGCTTTCAAATCAAGTTTTGGAATTCTAAAAGGCATAAAAAAAGCAAATGCGATGTATCAACGTGACAGTCATTTAATTTGTGCTGTTCTCAAACTTCTAAAGAATTCTGCACTTTTACAAGTATGGTGTTTAGGATGGCCAACTTTACATTTTACGTTGCAGGACACTTTGTATGTGTAGAGAGACACGGTCTGAGCTGATACATCAGCAAATGTTTACTGGGCAGCACGGATACTATGAGTCACATGGTACTATGGTGCATTTTGAGGTTTTTATTCTAAATCCCCTCCTCTAAATCAGGTCATGTTAAAAAATATAATGCAGTCCGAGACTGAGTTTGCGTGTGATTATAATTCATAGTGTTTTTAACTTCTAATTTCTTGAAAATCTTCTGAAGTAAGCATTGACTACTCGCTCCTGCAACCTTTTAGACAAGTTTAGAAAATGAGCAACTAGTCTCCAAATTTATTGAAATAGTTGCAAGTTTTAAAAAAGTGGTGGTAAATTTCAGTATCTATCATGAATACTTCCCAGTAGTCACCCACTACCACGGGACCTGATCCATTTGGTGTATTCTAATCATGGAACTAGGATTTTTGGCATCTATTTTCAGCTTTACTGTAAGAGATCGCTGGTACCGAGTTTTTGCGATATTGCATAACATGGGTTCATGAGTTAAACGTCAATAAGAATCGGGGGCTTATTTACAAACCATGTGGGCCACTGGAGTGTCATTTATTTTGATGCTCCAGTAGCGCAGAGTGCAAACCAATATATACAAGGTTAGCAATGCTACCCTGCATGGCTTTTAATGGCCTCTTAGATATGGTATAAGGCAGCGCAGGTTGTTGCGTTGCCTCAGCCTGTATCAGGGAGGGGTGCCTTGGGCGTTTTGGTGGCCATTTTGACACATTCCAAAATTTACAACATAGCGTAAATCTGAGAATGCGTCAAACCATATGCCTCCCCAGGGGTGGCATACAGAACAGGCCACATAGAAAGAGCAAAACACTTCCATTGATTGTTTTTGTGCAGGGAGGTATATCTTCTTGCACAAAAATATTAATTCTTACAATGCACAAACCCCTGCATCATGGTGTAAGGGTGCATGCATCGGCACAAGGCAGCCATTTGTGTGCAAGTGCAGTGAAAGAGTACAGGAATGCACCATAACTCCTACATACTGCACATTCATGCCCTTTTCTTTTGATGCAGGCAGCACAGCCACAAGCCTTGCAGCACTGCCTTGCACCAAAAAGTTGTCACTGAGGCCCCTGGTATTTAATGTATGGCATACAGATATGTGAAGCTGTTTATTTAGGATATTATCCCTGGTTACACCATACATTTTATGGTTTGTATGCATTATCTGAATTTTAATAGTTTGAGTTATTTTATTTAGTATATCAGATTTGTTATTTTCATAATGTTATATCCTCGTGTAAATGTATATGAAAATAGATGTTTCTAACAACATAATATCCAGAAAATGCTTGTATCGCACATAATATTGTAAAATGTAAATGTAAATGTAATGGGCTTTTATAGAGCGCTGCTACCACTCCAAGGAGTATCTTGGCGCTTACACAACCCAGGTGGGAGGGTTGGATAGGGAAAGAAGTCCAGTTTCTTAAACACAGCCACTACACTAGAGTTCTACACATTGAGTCAGACATGGAGAAAATCCAGGTTTTCAGTGCCTTCCTAAAAGGGGCTTCTTGGGAGAAAGAACGCAAGGAAAGGGGGAGTTTATTCCAGGCCTTGGTTCCCAGTACAAAGATGGATTTGCCACCCTTTGTAGCCAGTTTAAAACGGGGAATGGTGAGTAAATTCTGACTAGCAGATCTTAGGCAGCGTGCTGGGTAGTATCTTTTAAACCCACTTCGTAAATAGGTCGGGCCACGTTGATGGAAGGCTCTAAAAGTAATCAAGAGAAGTTTAAACAAAATTCTCTTTCCTATTGGTAGCCAGTGTAAGGTATTTAGAGCTGCAGAGGCAGATGATCTACGGGGCAGACGCAGTACGAGGCGGGCAGCCGCGTTTTGGATCATCTGCAATTTGTGGAGCACGATTTTGTTTGCTCCAGCATAGAGTCCATTGCAGTAATCTAGCCTAGAATTTATTAAGGCCACTGCGACTGTTTTCCTCGCCGAAAGGGGAAGGAGGTCAAAGAATTTCCTAAGTGCTTTGATAATTTGAAAGCACATACCTGCCACTGCTACAGCCTGAGGTTTGAAGGATAGGCAGTTGTCAAACTTTATGCCTAGGTTACGGGCGGATGCAATTGTGTTAGGTGGAGCTTCTGCATCCGATGGCCAGCATGCTGAGGGGGAAAAAAGATTATTGATCCCTATAGGTAAAATTTCAGTTTTTCCGGCGTTGCACTTTAGATGGTTGTTATTCATCCACTTAAATGTCGCTGCAAGACAGTTCCTAAGGTCTTCCTCGGCACCTGGTTGTTCCTTATCCAGCACCAAAATCAGTTGGGTGTCGTCAGCGTATGAAATAGAACTGATCTTGAATGACTCGATCAAGTTCATCAGGGGTGTCATATATAGATTGAAAAGGACAGGGCTCAAGCTAGAGCCCTGTGGCACCCCTGAGCTGACGTTTTTAGCCTCAGACTGATATGGGCCAAGCACTGTTATTTGGCGTCTGTTTGTGAGGAAGTTCCTACACCAGGTCAACACCTGTCCTCCCACACCTGCGGCAGCCAACCGGTCCAGTAAGATGTTGTGGGACACGGTATCGAAGGCTGCCGACAGGTCAAGAAGGATAAGGACAGCCTGTTTTCCCCGATCCATTGCTGCTCTTAAAGTTTCAGCAGAATATAGTAAAGCTGATTCGGTAGAATGTTCTGACCGAAAGCCAGACTGATTCGGATGGAGAACGTTATTCTTCTCTAAAAAGTTTGTCAGTTGACTATTGACAAACTTTTCAGTCAGCTTAGATAAGATGGGTAGCAAAGAGATCGGGCGCAGGTTGGACAGGGTAGTAGGATCGGCCAGGGCCTTTTTTTGGAGTGGCTTGACAGCTGCAAGTTTCCAGTCCTCTGGGATACTTGCTGTTGCTAAAGAAGAATTGATGATACTGTTAATCATAGGATTAACTATCTCTATTAGATGGTGCAACACCGGAGGAGGACAGGGGTCAAAAGGGGAACCTGATTTGCTGGCTAAAATAGCTTTGGCAGTTTCCTCCAGGGGGACTGGGCCAAACTCGTCAAAGCGGAGGGGGGAAGTCATCTTCGCTATCTGTTCACCATCCGTTGTGATGGTAGTATCTGATGGGAAGGTATTAGTGATAGTTAGGATTTTATTATCAAAATAATCAGATATCGTGTTACAGAGATCTTTTGATGGAGGGATCTCTTGCGATAGAGCTGAGGGCTTGATAAAATCCTTAACAATCCTAAAGATAGCTTTTTGTTCTTGGCCTGCAGAAGAAATGGCCTGTAGGTAATGGGCTTTTTTTGCGAATTTTAATCCTACATGATACTTCCGTCTAGCTACTATATAGGTGTTACGTGCGGCTGTGTCGTAATTACGACGCCACCTCCGTTCTAGAGTTTTCACTTCGCCTAGCTCAGCCTTAAGGGCTGATGAAAACCACGGGGCATTTTTTTTCTTATTCCTAGGTTTCATGTTCTCATTATTAGCTGGTATGAGCATCTTGCCCGCTCCAGCAATCCAGTCACAAAAGCTTTGATAGTCTGGACAAGTACAATCGGCGAAAGTTGGTAATTCATTTTTAAGATTTTCAACAATATCGGCTCTTCTGGCTAGTGTCTTCCAATTCGGAGTGGGTTTTATATAGGGGTTTTATATAGGGGGTACCTTTTAAGGAGTTAGAAAAGGATTTCCGGGTTTCAGCTATCAGGAAAGGAATTAAAAAATGATCAGTCCATACCTGAGGGCTTGGAGGTTTAACTATCAGGCTGGAAAAATTAGAGCAGATACCATCTAATAGATGTCCTGCTTGATGTGTTGGTTCGCGATTCAACAAAGTGAGTCCCAACACTTCAATTGTGTCTAGGAAGCAACTGACTCCAGGATCAGTTGGTGCCTCGAGATGGAGGTTGAGGTCCCCCAACACCGTGAAATTAGAGAACCTGAGAGTTAAATCACTCAACACGTCGCCAACAGAGTCTAGAAATGTGGAGGGTGGGCATGGGGGGCGATATATAAGGACTCCAGAAAAAACAAGAGAGTCATGAATTGCTAGAGAGAAAGCTAATGCTTCTGACTCTTTTAGCTCCGTCAATGCTTCAATAGTGCATTTGAGATTATTCCGATAGATAATTGCAAGACCCCCTCCTCGTTGTTCCTGCCTATCCAACCGTAGGATATGATAGTCATGTGGTAGGGCTATGGCAAGGGCAGGATTAGACCATGGCTTCAGCCATGTTTCCGTGATGAAAAGACAATCCAGATGGGATTCAGTGATAAGATCAAAGATGTTCTGAGCGTTTTTTACTAAGGAGCGGGCGTTAATTAGCCCACCTCGAAGCAGAATAGAATCGCTGGGTGTCCCTGACGGCAAGTCAGAATTTAAAGTTACTCGACAGTGAGCACAACAAGCCGGGCCATACCAGGTGTGGGGAACTAAAGAGCAATGACAGGGAGCATGCGGACCCCGAAGTGATAGTAAATAATCCCGTGACATACTTGAATCAGGGGGCATCCTGGGGCGATAAGAATGACGATCAGAGTCTCCCGCCTCTCGCGCCTCCTTAGCGCTGACGGGCAGACTATGGCTCAACTCAGGCGAGAGTCAGGCGCTTCCGCTGCGCGTCACCGCTGCGCGGGAGAATGCGAGCTTTAAATACAGCCTCACCTGTTGTCCACGCAGAGCACTAGAGCGCTCTGACCAGTGGCACACTTAATCCACAGCAGTCCCAAGATGGCGGCCGGGCGCCTCGAGCTACACTAACAAAGCACAGTGGGGACACAATTTAAGTGCAGGTATGTGGGCGAACTAGTAGAAATTAAAATACAATTAATACAATTAATGTTAGAGGCTTTGTGCAAAACGATAAATTCTTTTAAAAAAATTACAGCGCTGCGCGCCTAAACACACGCTAGCACCCTGTTAACAACATAAAGTTGAATTTTTCTCTTGAACTTTTGTGGAGTTTTCAAAGCCTGGCATGCAGGTATGTGTTTACCCTATTCATTTGGGGGATGGGGGAATGTCCAACAGTAATGTAAAAGCTCCTTTTAGATATTCTGCTCTGACGTTTTATCATATTGGAGCAGCAGAATATGAAATCTCCGTTAACACATATTTGCTCAGTTGGTCATTTCAAAGAGTTTGCAGGTGGCACAATAATTTGGGTTATGGGGCCTAATGTGTACTTTTGTTATTAACTGACAGCCGACTACTGGGCCACCCTGCACATCAGAAAAGGACTGCTGTCCCAGTGTCCTGTGAACGAGGTGCAATGTTCCCTTGGCAAAAATAATAATCTCTGGCTGTCATTGAAACACTGGGTAGTCTTGAATCAAAAGCTATACCATGGTGAATGTTTTAAAACAAAAAAGGTGTTTTTTTAGAATACTTTAATACACTCATTATGAGTGGCCCAATAAATTCCAGAATGAGAAGTAACTCTTGCTGCATCCACTATTGGAATAATGGGGTTTATGGATAGCACCACACCAAAAACATATTTTTTTAAACTCTTTATTACAGTGCTCATTTCATTTGACATGTCAATCCATTGGTCGCATTGCATCAAACAAATAAGGAGTGTTCAATGCATGGGATAGTCACTTTCGATCATTAACAGAACGCCCAGTGTAAGAACCATTACCCCAGACCACCCCCATTCCCCTGTATCTTCTCCAGGGCCCCCAAATCTTCTTCCACTTTTTCGGGCACCCCCTACTTTTGTAAATGGTTTCCTCTGCCCTCTGACACCAATCCAGGTCCCGCTCCCATTGGTCCAACTGTGGAGGGGCCGACACCCCGCATGCCCTGGCAATGTTCTGCTTTGCAACTCCTACTGCCAGCCAGAGTTCCTCATACCTGGCCCAATCAGTGGGCCCTTTAATCATTCAGAGTAACCATCTGGGCTCCTTCGGAACCGGGGAGCCCACCACCTCTGCCATTATATCAGTGACTTTGGTCCAATAAGGGACAATCTCCGGGCAATCCCACAGTATGTGGTAGAAGGATCCTTCCCCCCCACACCCGCGCGCGCACAAGACATACTCACACCCACCCCAGGAATGCAGTAGGGTGCGAGGGTAGTACACCCGGTGAAGAATTTTGAGCTGTATCAGCCGTAACCTAACACGGATCGCAATCTCCTGGGGACTCTGCAGGGCGTCCTGCCAATTGTCGTCATCCAGGGGGGCCTCGATCTCGCTCCCAGGTCGCCCTTAATGACACTAATGGATCGGGCATGTTATTTATAAACTTCCGGTATATCGTGGATATGGGCTTTTCAAGAATGGGATCCAGGAGTAAACGATCCTCCATGGGGAATACTCCGGAATGGATGCGCCCCCACGAACATGAGAACGCATGGCATGGACAAGGCATAGATAGTGATAACGCTGCGAATCCCGGAGATAATATTCTTTCTGTAGATATTCAAAGGAGAGGGGGGCATCCCCCCTCCACACGTCTCCCAAGTAGTCTATTCCAATGAGCTGCTAGCCCCTAAAGCCCTTCAATTGAGTCACTTCACTCAATTGCTCCCCAATCCGCAGGGGAATCCTACCCGTCAGGGATCCCGTCCACCCCAAGAATCTATTCGCCTTTCCCCAACATTGGACCACCACACCAGTGTGTAAGGGCCAATCCGCACCTGTCCTCTAGGTGTATAACAGAGATTCACCCCAACATTTTTAGTTACAATACCTATGGCAACCCTGATTATGAGTCACGTAGACATGGAATTCCAGCATGGAATTTTACCCCGTTTGATCATGAGTGGGCTGATGTTCCTACATCAAACCCGATTTTAATGGGTGGTAATTCCACAAGAACATGGGGAAAAGCACTTTTTTTACCTCTGCCTTTTTCTATTCCCCCGAAATTTTACATGCACAGCTGGAATCACCAGCACACTTTTTTGGAACATTTTGTGAAGATTCGTTAACCGGCGCAAAAGAAATAGACAAGTCAAAAAACACTAAAAATTATGTTGCCATCCAATAACCCATACGCATCCTAACTCCTAGAAATTCCCTTGCCAATAAAAACACCCACCCTAAACTATAAAAATTCCCTTGCACCCAAAAACCCATACCCACACTAAACCCTTAAATTCCTTTGCCACCCTAACCCGAAACAAATCTCTTACCACCCAAGACCCATACCCACCCTAAATTTAAAGAAATCCCTTGCCACCCAAATACCAATACCCACGGTAAACACTAAAAATTCACATGCCACCCAAAAACCCATACCCACCCTATACCCTAAAAAATACCTTATCACCCAAACACTCATAACCACCAAAAACCTGAAAAACTCAATTTCCACCCAAAATCCATACCCAACCTAAACCCGAAAAATATCTCACCATTCAAAAACACACATCGACCCTAAACCCTGAAAACTCCCTTATCATCTAAAACCGATACTTACCCAAAAAAATAAAATTTCCCTTGAGCCCCAATAAATCAGCACGCACCCTAAACCTTAAAATAGTTTCCTGTACTGCTGCATTAGAGAGGAAGTGTTTTTGAACAGCACAGACTGCAAAACGCTTTGTATTTGTTTAGCTTTTTCACAATCAATCATCAGAGTACTTGTAAAGCGCGCTACTCACCCGTGAGGGTCTCAAGGCGCTGAGGGGAGGGGGGTGCCGCTACTGCTCGAAGAGCCAGGTCTTGAGGAGTCTTCTGAAGGCGAGTAGGTCTTGGGTCTGCCGTAGGTGGGTAGGGAGGGTGTTCCAGGTCTTGGTGGCGAGGTAGGAGAAGGATCTGCCATCGGAGGTCGTTCGTTGGATGCGGGGGACAGCGGTGAGGGCGAGGCTGGCGGAGCGGAGCTGGCGGTGGGGGTGTAGAAGCTGAGTCTGCTATTCAGGTAGGCTGGTCCTGTGTTGTGGAGTGCTTTGTGTGCGTGGGTGAGGAGCTTGAAGGTGATCCTCTTGTCGACGGGGTGCCAGTGTAGGTCTCTCAGGTAGGGGGTGATGTGGCTGCGGAGGGGGATGTTGACGATCAGTCGGGCGGAGGCGTTTTGGATGCGTTGTAGTCATCGTTTTTGTTTGGCTGGGATTCCTGCGTAGAGTGTGTTGCTGTAGTCCAGTCTGCTGCTGACGAGGGCCCACAGTTGAATTTATAGGTAAAATGTCTGAGTTTGTTTACAAATTTGCCATTATGTGCTGGGCGGACTGACATGTTGGGTCAACACCCCAGGCTGCTGTGCTCAACTGGGCGCAGCCGGCGCACATCTCAGGCTCTGGTCAGTAGCTACAGGTCTCTGCTCCTCGATCAGGCTGTGGGCTGCCACCAGGCCCCAGTCCTCTATTGGAGGGGAGTCATCTCAGAATAAGACTCCGGTAAGAATCCTCCACCGCCGCGGAAGTATGGATAGTGCGCGGAACAGGCTTCCGGATGGACTATGGCAGAATTTAATTCGTCCGGCGAGAAGTTCAGGTTCACACATCTACCATTTTGGCCATCTCAGCCACGCCCCTTCAAATATCCCTTTTTTGCAAATGTTCGTGCATGCACAAAGAAAGCCTTGTCACTGCACACATGCCACGGATATTGTCTTTGTCAATACTTGTCTACTTTAAAAAATCAGTATATATAGGTCCTTTTACATAATGGGTGTGGAGAGTGCTAAAGAAACACTGGGGCAACCGAGCACTGTGTCTGTCTCCTACCTTGCTATTGAACCAGATCACTGTTCTAATTAACTTACATCGATATTTCATCACACATACCTTTTGGGCTGCTTAGGGGTGTGAAAGGTTCCCATTACTATTTCAGTTTATGGTGACTTGAAAATAAAGCTGAGAGTGACAGTGATGTAAAGTAAAATTATGCCCTCCCCCCCTCCCCATCCCACAGAATATTAGGGACGCCCCCTAAGTCTTCCAAATTCATTGATACTCTTGACCTTGGTCAGAATAAGCACCCTAAAAAGTTTGATGGGGTCCTAAAAGAGGTGGGAGCTCCCCTGTGATGTAGTGAATGCTGGGACTTGTGTAATGCCTTGTAGAGTGATGTTAATCTACTTGATTTATTCCTCAACAGCTCTTCCTGGTATTAAACGCTATATATATCCACTTACGATTTAAAAGGATCAATACAAAGCTGAAAATGACAAATTACTCAGTTGTAATTAATCTTGTCCAATAGACAAACACGTTATTAATTCAGGGAACCTCACTTGTTAAAAATAACTTATTTTGTCTGATCTGACCTTTCCCTGAATATACACAATCGGAATAAAATACAAACCATTTTTCTTTTGTTTTTTTTGTACTATGACTTATAATAGACGACAGAGTAAAACGGCAAGAGTCGTAAGCATTTTTACCAAGTGCTTAGATTATAATTTTGAAATATGTTGCTTAAATAAACATGTGTGTATTGTTATACTTAAGGGGCCTCATTTATGAGGCCGTGCGTCACTTTTACGCCGACGGTGCGTCACTTTTTGTGACGCACCAGCAGCGTAAAAAATGTGCCTTGTTGCACCATATTTACAAAGTGACGCATCTAGGTAGATGCGTCACTTTGTAAACCCCTGCACCACATTATACCTGCGCCAGGTATAATGTATACAAGGGGGGCGTTTTGATGCAAGAAATGGTCATGGAAGTGAAGCAGTGAAATCTATAAGATTTCACTGCGCCACTTCTAGGACACAAATGCGTCATGGGCTGGCCCCATGTGAAAGGACCCATTGCTGGAGTTGCTTCACTTTTGTGACACGCTCCAGCAATGCGTCACTTTTGCGCCTACAGATACGTCAGAAATACTGACGTATCTGTAACTCCTTGCGCAATGATGCGTCATACTGTAAATATGACGCATCATTATTATTATTATTATTATTATTATTAACGAATTTTGTACCGCGCACGGTTACCCAGAGGCATCCCAGCGCTTATAGAGAATCAGAGCAAGCTGCCTATGTGAAGCAGAACAGATTTAGAATTATTCTGGAAATAGATAAGTTTTCAAATGTTTCCTGAACCTGAGCAGGTTTGGTTCAGAGCGTAGTGAGAGTGGGAGGGATTTCCAGGCGTGTGCAGTATGGATAGAAAAGCTCCTGCCACCTGAACGGGCTCTCCTAATTCTCTTTATCTGAAGGAGGTGTTTATTATCGGAGCGTAAGGCTCTGGTGGGCTTATAGGGCCGAATCATGTCCTTCAGAATAGCAGGTCCTTTTCCCTGAATGCTCTTGTGAGCAATACAGACGGCCTTAAAGGTCACTCTCTCTTTGACCGGGAGCCAATGGAGTGCCTTTAGAGCGGGCCTGGCTGATTGCCTGGCCGGAACGTTCCGCAGCAGCCTGGCTGCCGCGTTCTGCACTTGTTGCAGGATTTTGAACGTTGATTCCGGTGCTCCGAGAAAGAGTGCATTACTGTAGTCCTGGCGTGAGATGATTAGACCTTGGACTAACAGCTTCCGGGAGAGTTCAGGTAAGAGGGGGAGAACCTTACGGGCCGAACGGAGCAGTCCATAACACACGCCAGCGATCTTCTTGGCGTGTGTCCTAAAGGACAGATCAGGCTCCATCCAGACCCCCAGGCTCTTAATCTCCTTCTTTGGGTCAGGCGGAGTGCCCATACAGTTGGGCCAGCTGCTCGGCGAGAGGGCAAAGCTTGAGTGGCCCAAGATCATCAGCTCAGTTTTTGAGCCGTTCAATTTGAGCGATGACCTGGTCATCCAGTCAAACACCTCTCTTAGGCATGAATGGAGCGTTTCAGGCTGTTTCTCCAGCTGTGTCAGACCCACCAATAGCTGAGTGTCATCCGCATAGCTTATGGTCTTAAAGCCAAACGGAGACACCACACCCTCCAGGGGTGCCATATACACGTTAAATAACGTGGGGCTCAGGGATGAGCCCTGAGGCACCCCACAGTGAAGTGGAAGGGGAGGAGATTTTGCGTTGCCTTCCCAAACCTCGAAGGTACGCCCCTCCAGAAAAGAGGCCAGCCATTCCAGGGCCGCTCCTGTGACACCTGTCTCTGCTAGGCGTTGTGTCAACACTCCATGGTTGACAGTATCGAAGGCCGCACTTAGTTCCAGGAGGATCACTGCCACTGACCCCCCTGTATCCAAAGTGCTTCTGGCCTCCTCTACAACTGCTAGCAGAGCCGTGTCGGTTCCATGACCCGGTCGGAATCCCGTCTGGGAGTCTCTCAACCGACCATTCTCCTCGAGAAAGTTGGACAGTTGGCGGTTAACCAGTTTCTCGGCAACCTTACTAATCCCTGGTAGCAAGGAGATGGGCCTGAAATTGGCTAAGTTCTGTGGATCTAAGCCAGGCTTCTTCAGAAGCGCTTTAACGACTGTGCTCTTCCAGTCTGGCGGTACCGTGCCATGAGCGAAGGAGAGATTGACCAAATCGGTCAAAGGCTCTCCTATCGATGGGGCAGCCTGCTTTAAATACCGCATTGGGACTGGGTCTCGAGGCGAGCCACTCTTCAAGCTCCCGAGGACCTTCAGTACTTCGCCTGAGGTTACGGGGCCAAAAGACGTCAATAAATTTTCCGACATGCTTAAGTCCTCATTGGTGTCGCAAGGAGGGTACAATGAAAAGTGACGCATCGCTGTTTTCACGTAGCGATGCATCACTTTTCATAAATGAGGCCCATCGCAGGAGTAAGCACTGGTCCATAACAAAGCTAAGGTCGGAACTGGTAACCTGGCAGTGACTGCTTTAGGGGGAGCCTTTCTCCTGCAAGGGGGTGCACACACACCTAGACAAAGGGTGGCATTAGCAAATCTATAGTGATCGGGCAGACGTCCCATCCCCCAGGGCAGTCCTGCGAATCCTGCTTTCTCCCAAACGAAAGGGTTTAAAATGCAGTGATCACTCAGAATTCTCAATCCTGGGAAGTGAATGGTGGTAACACAGAGGGGTCTCCCAGGTGTGTATTCATTCACAGGGACGTAACCACCAACAAGCCTTTACACTGTTTAGAATTAAAAACTTATTTATAAAAGAGGTACACAGTTAAGTTGAACTCCAACCTTAATCATCTCTGCACTATGTAAACAGTTGAGACCCTTTGCCTCAGTATAGTGTATAGCTGAAAGTGTATAGCTGAAAGGAAGAGCTCGTCAAAGCAGAGAAAGTGTCTTTCGTAATTTCGTTTCCTATTTACTATTTTCTTTTAAATGGACAGAAATATTGGGGTGAAATTATAATAGTTTGCTTGGCAAAATAATTCACCCGACTGCACTTTAAAATAGCAAACTGTGCACATACTGATTCAAAGATGACACTGAGTGTTATCAGTAACCTCGTAACAATACAGCCGTAAATATCAACCTTTAGTTGGAAGAGCATGGTGGCACAGATACATTTCAAGGAAATATCTCCTAAGTGACCCTTATTCTAAAGATCTAGCCAGCATTTCACACTAATTCTATCATTAAGGACTTATTTTATATTTTTTACTACTATTGACTCTGGGTGAGCTGTATTTTGTTCTTTTTTGTATTTCTCAGAATGATAGACAACATACATGATCCATTGCCCTGCAGTGTTTTTATTCTGTGTAACCGCATCATATATCTGAGAATTGCAGCAACAAAGATGCCTACACTGCCTATGTGCCCTGCATGGCTATTTTATCTGAAGTTAAGCCATACTGTCCTAGGAAAAGGCTGGGTCATTATGTTTTGAGTGGGGAATGCATTGCAAGCCTGGAATCCAAGAGCTGTACCTGAAGGGATAGCTTTACTATAATGCATCTGAATTAACCATCTCTGGGATCGTTCATCTGCAACGCGCTAATATCAAGACGTGTATTTGTAAAGCGCACATGCATGCAGATGGCGTCTTGGCGGTGAATAACAAATGTTTATTGTTACCTATTGAATGATATTCACTTTATCAACCTCAGAAGGATAAAAGGCTGAGTAGACCAACTGGGATTTGAACCTGTGAACATGAGGTCAAACACAGGCTCCTACAGTGGGCACATTAGTCCACTAAGCCACCAGACCTAGCAACAATAATGTAAGTAGTTCATTCGTCTGATGCAGCAGAAACATAACTCAAAGAAAGCACAGAGCTGCACGTACACCACCTAAGTTTCTTCATTGATATTATTAAGTGAGCAAAACTAAATTTAAACTCTGAACTGCCACAACTGAAATCCTGTGCCAAATAAGTTCAAAGTACTAATTCTCCTTCAAGAGCCACCTTCTTTGTTCATCTGAAATCAAGGCATTCAAATCTATTGAGTCTAGGGCAAAACAATACTAGTCCCTCCTTGTGAAGGGCTATTCCATATACTTTGCTTAATACGCTACCCAATCAGAGTTGAGTAAGAGCAAGGTTAGTGGACTCTTCTACAGTGACAGATATCATGTGATGTGAGCAAGTGAATGTTAAACAACAAATCTTAAAGTTAACTCTTTCCTGTAACGGTAATATATGCAGGCTTTTAAGCAAGGGGATAATGTAATTGTCATAAGACTTTTTAGCACAGACATTATAGCTTTTCACCTATTGAAAACCCTTCAGCTGGTAAGCTGATGTGTTCCCTATATCTGCATCAAAGTACGTATTATAGTTTGGGACGTGTAGACAAGACAAAAGTGAGTGTTGAGACATTCATAAAGGATGACTGCGTATGGCTTTGTGGATTGGCAGAATATCTGCCTGGTCTTCATTCCTTCAAACTAACCTCCTTGCTCTCTGCCCAAGGGGCTGCAGGCCTAGAGGGAGCACTCTGTGTTTCAGAGACCTTTAATGGATGGGCTAAAGACTCACTGCCCAGAACCTTCTCCTTCCAGGGGCACTGTGGTATGTGATTAGGACAGTCACACAGCAGCAGTTTTCTATGTAATGGTTGTGTAATGTCAAACGTTGTGATTTAATAAGAAAGCAATTAAAACAAAATACTGTCACTGAGCCTCACAGTCTGAGGTATGCTTTGTTGCAAGGGTTAACAGAGTTGGAATGGGCAGACACACTCTGCTTCTCTTAGGTGAGAAAGACACATGCCACTGCATTTCAGTCAGGAACTACAGGACAGGGACAGAAGATAAATGTGCATGTGGAGGGACTGCAGCGGCATAAATAATGCGCCATGTTGCACCATATCTACAGTGATGCGACAGGTATAATGTATGTAGGGTGGATGTTTCCCCACAAAAAGCCTCGTAGAAGTGGCACAGTGAAATCTATCAGATTTCACTGTGCCACTTCTAGGACGGTACTGCGTCACAAGCTTCCTTTTAAGATTTATTTTCTCACAAAAACAGCTAGTGAATGACTATCAAATTATCCTTCTGTATTCCTGAACAAAGGATTCACCAGCTTCTTTTAGGAAGCCTCGTTTTATACCCTACACACACCGAAGTACAACATTTGCACTCAATCCGCAAAAAAAAAAAAAAATTAACATTATGAAAGGTTCCTATTATTAAATTAGGCACATTCTGAGGTTTTTATTACCATAAAAAGACAGCTGTATGTCAGGCAAAGTGACTTTCTCTACTCTTACATTATGAGCATACCAGCTCAATTCAGGAATACAATTTGTAAGACTCTTGTATATGATTTGCCCTTCAATAACGAGACCATCCATGCTGAGAAAGTCATTTGTAGCTGACATGGTCACTTTTGAAAATGTTTAAGCCTTGTGTAAGAATTTCTATTCTACACTCTAAATAAAAGGCTGAACAAATAGATGTTTCAACTTTGTGAAAGTTTCCCAGGTTTCACCTGGGCATATTTTGAGAATGTGTCTTCCTATAAAAATGCGGATGTACCACTGCCAACTTGATTTTTTTCTAGTCTTGCACAAAGGACTGCTATCTCCATTCTGGAAATCCACTTACAGAATGTGTTCTCCCAAACACAGTAAATGTTTATAGTATGTTAAACAAGGTTTATGTGCATATTTATATTGCAACCTGGGTTTTATGGATTCCAGAGTGCTTCCTAATCGCCAGTGGTGCTGGTTTGAGGCAATGCCACATTATGCCTCTAACAATAGAAAAATTCCACTTCTCACATGAAGAATGGACTAGCTTATATAAAAACTAATGTATGTGTGTCTGTCTGTTTGTCCTTTATGCATTACTACACCATTCATCCGATCGCCATGAAACTTTGGGAAGTTGTTGAGTACACTTCCGCGAAGGTTTCTGGAATAACATCTTTTTAAATATCGGCCCCCCAGGCCCCTCATAATCTTTTGAATACTGATGTACGCACCAGACAGAAAAACAACAAATCGTGTATCCACAAGCACTCGAATAAATAAATAGAATTAAAACACCATTCATTCGATCGCCATGAAACTTTGGGAAGTTTTTGAGTACACTCCCGTGAAGCTTTCTGGCATAAATACTTTTTAAATATCGGCCCCCCAGGGCCCTCATAATCTTTTGAATACTGATGTACGCACCAGACGGAAAAACTAAATATTGTGTATCCACAAGCACTCAAATAAATAAATAGAATTAAAACAGCATTCATCCAATCGCCAGGAAACTTTGGGAAATCGTTGAGTACACTCCCGCGAAGGTTTCTGGCATAATTTTTTTTTAAATATCGCCCCCCTAGGGCCCTCATAATCTTTCGAATACTGATGTACACACAAGACGGAAAAACAAAAAATCGTGTATCCACAAGCACTCGAATAAATAAATAGAATTAAAACAGCAGTCATCCAATCGCCAGGAAACTTTGGGAAGTTGTTGAGTACACTCCCCCGAAGGTTTCTGGCATACATTATTTTTAAATATCGGCCCCCCAGGGCCCTCATAATCTTTTGAATACTGATGTACGCACCAGACGGAAAAACAAAAAATCGTGTATCCACAAGCACTCAAATAAATAAATAGAATTAAAACAGCACTTTGAAATGTTTTCCATATTAAAAGGAATACGTTTCAATAAAAATTACACAATATAAATTGAATATTATTATAACGAGTTTCCTTGAATTTCCTTTCTTCGGAGATCGCAGGTACGCACGGCGGGAAAGCTAGTATATATATATATATTAATTGTGAGCCTGGTTAGCTAGAAAGAGCCCAGAGAGCAGGTATAAGGAATACTCTGAGAGATAGAAGAGCTTTGTAAGAAGAGGACCATTTAATTCTTGAATGATAGAAACCAAAATTATAAGGATGTGCCAGTTCTTAATTCAATTTCTCTTTTGTAATAATCCTAAAGTGTCAGAGTGAATCAGTATGGGGACTTTATTGCAATCAGAAATACAGTTTTATCTTCCTAATGGAGACTAGAGTTGATAAATGGGGGCTAGAAAAGAAAATGAGAACTGTGATACTTGGATTTTTAAGGAAGTGTTAACCTTCCTGGATTAACACAGTTTAAATCAGTTAATGCTACATATGAAGTGGGATTCATAGATATGGGATAAGTCCAGTCTATCTCTAGTGGTGGCTTGAGTACCACTAATATCACATCATATCATCTCATGTACATACATAAAGTGCATATTCACCCCTGAGAATATCGTGTTGCTGAATACCATATGTTTTTTTGCTATCCAAGTAAATAATACTTATTTTATAGACCTTGGAAGGAATAAAGGCTGAGTGGGAGCACCAGTATTCAACACATGTGAGAAAGTGGTCAAACACATATCCCTCAAGTGCATTAATTCATTTAATAAGACAACAGACTAATACGATCTGTATGGGTTCTTCAACATACCTACCATTACACACATCACTGTGGAGACTTGAATATGACTATAATCACACATTATCACTGTGGGCACTTAAACATCACTATAATGGCACAATATCTCTGTGAGGACTTGTACACGACTATAATCACACACTATAAATGTGTGCTATCCCTGTGCATCCCATTAATCACACACTATCTATGTGGGAACCTGGGCATGTCTATAAACACACACTATCTCTGTGAGGACCTGGGCATGTCTTTAATCACACACTATCTCTGTGAGGACCTTGGCATGTCTTTAATCATACACTATCTCTGTGGGGACCTGGGCATGTCTGTAATGACACACATTCTCTTTGTCATTCGTGGTAATACTATAGTCACACACCATCTCTGTGGGGACCATGACATCTCTATAATCACACACTATCTCTGTGGGGACCTCACCATCTCTATAGTCACACACTATCTCTGTGGGGACCTCGGAATGTCTATGATCACACACTATCTCTGTGGGGACCTGGGCATGTCTATAATCTTTTACTATCTCTGTGTGGACCTGGGCATGAATCACACACAATTTCTTTGGCAACAGTGGTAATACTATAGTCACACACCATCTCTGTGGGTACTTGAGCATTCCAGTAACTACACACAATCTCTGTTTTGGTTTGAACATCATCAGCTTTACATTCTCTGTATAAGGTTTGCCTTAGTGTGTGGGGTAGATATGATTTTTTGGGTGACAAGGGAATTTTTAGGGTTTAGGGTAGGTATGGGTTTTTGGCTGGCAAGGTATTTTTTAGGTTTTAGCGTGAGTATAGCTTTTTAGGAAAAAAGTGCTTTTTTAAGGCTTACTGTGGGTGTGGATTTTTGGGGGCAAGGGAAATGTTATGGTTTCAGATAGGTATGGGTGTTCAGGGAATTTTTAGCATTTAGGGTGGGTATCGATTTTTAGGTGGTAAGGGATGTTTTAAGGTTTAGGCTGGGTATGGGTTTTTGGGTGGCAAGGGAATTTTTTTTATAGTTTAGAGTGGGTGTAAGATTTTTGGTGCAAAGGATTTTGTAGATTTTACTGGGTGTATGGGTTTTTGGGTCGCAAGGGAATTTTTAAGGTTTAGGTTTGGTGTCAGTTTTTGGGTGCAAAGGGATTTTTTAGGGTTTAGGGTGGGCATGGGTGGCAAGGGAACATATAGAGTTTAGGGCTGATATGGGTTTTTTGGGTGGTAAAACATAATTTATGGTTTAGTGTTTGCATGGGTTTTGGGGGCAAGGGATTTTTGATGGTGGGTATGGGGTTTTGGGTGGCAAGCTACATTTTTGGGTTTAAGGTAGGGGTAGGTTTTTGAGAGGAAAGGGATTTTTAGAGTTTCGGGTAGGTATGGGTTTTATGGGTTTGATGGGAATTTTTAAGGTTTAGGGTGGCTGTGGGTTTATGGGGGCAAGGGAAATGTTATGGTTTAGGATGGGTATGAGTTTTTGGGTGATAATGAATCTTTAGGGTTTAGGGTGGGTATGAGTTTTTGGGAGATAATGAATCTTTAGGGTTGAGGGTGGTTATGGGTTTTTGGGTGCCAAGAGAATATTGAGGGTTTAGGGTGGGCGTGGGATTTTGGTTGGCAAGATATTTTATATGGTTCACGGTGAGTATATGTTTTTAGGAGGTAAGGGCTTTTTTAGTGTTTAGGGTGGGTATGGGTTTTTGGGCTGCAAGGGAATTTTTAGGGTTTAGGATGGGTATGGGCTTTTGGGTGGCAAAGGCATTTTTAGGGTTAGGGTGGGTATGGGTTTTTGGGTTGTAAGGGATTTCTTAGGGTTCAGGGTGGGAATGGGTTTTTTGGGTGGCAAGGGCATTTTTAGGGTTTTGGGCAGGAAAGGGTTTTAGGTGGCAATGGAATTTTGCAGAGTTTAGGGTGGGTATAGATTTTTGGGTGGCAAATTCATTTTTGGGGTTTTGGATGGGTATGGATTTTTGGGTGGTTGGGGATTTTTTAAGGTTTAGAGTGGGTATGGGTTTAGTTGGTAATGAATCATCTAGGGTTTAGTGTTTGTATGGGTTTTTGGGTGGCAAGGGATTTGCTAGTGTTTAGGGTGGGTGTGGGATTTTTGGTGGCAAGGGATTTTCTAGGGCTCAGGGTGGGTGTGTTCTTGTGGGTTCTTGGTTGGTAGGGGATTTTTTAGTTTTTAGGGTGGGTAGGGGTTTTGGGTAGCAAGGGAACCTTTAGACTTTAGTGTGTGTTTTTTATGGGTTGTAATGATTTTTTTTAGGGTTTATAGTTTGTATGGGTTTTTCGGTGGCAAGGGAATTTTTAGGGTTTAGGGTGGTTGTGGGTATATTTGTGTGGTAAGGTTTTTTTAGGGTAGTTATGGGTTTTTAGGTGGCAAGGGAACATTTTGTGTTTAGGGTGAGTATGGGGTTGTTGGGTGGCAAGGGAATTTTTAGGGATTACATTCAGTGTAGGTTTTCGGTTGGTAAGGGATTTATTTAGGGTTTAAGGTGGGTATGGGTTTTTGGGTGGCAATGGAATTTTTAGCATTTAGGATGGGTGTGGGTTTTTGAGTGGTAAGGGAATTTTTAAGGTTAGGGTGGGCATGAGTTTTTGGGTGATAAGGAATTTTTAGAGTGATTATGGGTTTTTTGGTTGTAAGGTTTGCCTTAGGGTAGATATGGGTTTTTGGGTGATATGAGCTGTTTTAAGGTTTAGGGTGGGCTGAATTTTTGGGGGGCAAGGGAAATGTTATGGTTTCTGGTGGGTATGGGTGTTTGGGTGATAGGGGAATTTTTAGCGTTTAGGGTGGGTATGGATTTTTGAGTGGTAAGGCTTTTTTAGGGTTTACGCTTGGCTTGGGTTTTGGGTGGCAAGGGAACATCTTGGGTTTAGGGCTGAAATGTTTTTTTTTTGGTGTTAATGAATAATTTAGGTTTTAGTGTTTGGATGGGTTTTTGGGACTCAAGGGATTTTTTATGGTGGGTATGGGTTTTTGGGTGGCAAGTGAATTATTGGTGGTTAGGGTGGGTGTAGTTTTTGAGTGGTAAGGGATTGTAAGCGTTATGGGTGGGTATGGGTTTTGTGGGTTTGATGGGGATTTTTAGCGTTTAGGATGGGTTTAAGATTTTGGTGGCAAGGGATTTTGTAGGGTTTAAGTTAAGTATGGGTTTTTGTGTCACAAGGGAATTTTTAAGGTTTATTGTGGGTGTGGGATTTTGGGGGCAAGGGACATTTTATGGTTTAGGGTGGGTATGAGTTTTTGGGTGATAATGGATTTTTGGGGTTTAGGGCGGTTATGGGTTTTTGGATTCTAAGTTGTGCCTTAGGGTTGATGATGGGTTTGGGGTTTTTTGGTGCCAAGGGAATATTGGGGGTTTAGGATGGGTATGGGATTTTAGGTGGCAAGGTATATTTTTATGGTTTAGGGTGAGTATAGGTTTTTGGGTAGCAAGGTATATTTTATGGTTTATAGTGAATATAGGTTTTTGCGTGACAAAGGATTTTTAAGGGTTAGGGTGGGTATGAGTTTTTGGATCGTAAGGGATTTCTTAGGGCTTAGGGTGGGTATTGGTTTTTTGCGTGGCAAGGGAATATTAAGGGGCTCATTATGATAACGGGCGGATCGCCACTGACCGTATGGCGGTGGCGATCCACCCGCAAAAAAACACTGCCCGCCTCTAACTTCCCCCGCCACATTACCATGGCTGGGGGGACCTCAGCGAACGGGAATACTGTCCGCCGGTTTTCCACAGGTAGGCAATCTGGTCTGGTAGACACCGTCATCCATATTTGTATGCAGGCTGGGATGTGCCTTTCCGTGGCGGCAACGCCACCACGGAAAGGCAGGCAGTTTTTAACATTGGGGGCCCGTAGCGGGCAGGCATGCTAGTGATAAATCCTGCTTATTGGTGAAAACAGAGTTAGAAAAAACACTTTTAGAAGTGGGTATTTATGTGTGCTTATGAGTTTTTGCGCCTGCCTGATGTGTATTGACCGTTTGGTGTTGACTGACAGAGAAGGGATGTGCATTCACTCTAGTCCCTGGGGTAGTTGAGGTGTGTCCTGCCCTGAGTGGGTGACTCAGTGCTAGGCTGAATAGACCTTTGCTGAATTTAGAGTGGCAGGGGGAGTTTTCCTTGCACCTGAATAGGCCTGGTATTCATTTGGTGTGGTGGGAGGAGTTGCACATGCACCTGAATAGGTCTGTGCCTACCTTCCACAATAATGGCTCCACCCCCTGTGGTGTGTCTGGGGCCAAGGCTTTCAATATGAACGGCAGTGTTGTGCACTTCTAATATGTGGTTGAAGTTCCCTCAGAACAAAGACTGTGGCACTATAAATACAGGGGCTATAACCCCATGAAAATAAAAAGACACTATGTGGGGCACTTACCCAATGACTGCTGTGTGCCAGGAGGAACCGCCGTTTGTGAATAACTTCTTGTGAAACTAACCTGCTGCCTGCTGGGTGGCTGAAGTGACTGCCTCTCTGCTAAGGGACCTTCGTGCTAGCCAGCCTGTGCCCTGTTCTCTGCCCCAGTATCTCCAGGGACGAGGTAGTGCTTGCCTCCCTATTTGCTAATAGCGCGTGATAAGCGTTTTCAATTCTGTTGCCCAAGGAGTTGGCTCAATTTGTGCTAACCCCATACAGGAGCGCTTTTACCCTGCAGCATGGGCAGCACAGCTCCCTCATCTAGGGCCTGAACATTGAGAAGGAGGAGGTGAACGGAACAAAACGCTCTCCATCTCGTATTGCTTGCCTTTGTTTATGTGGGCCAGCAGCCGGGGCTCTGCTACATGGCTGCGAGGCCATGCCCAAGCAGCAAGGAATATCGGCCCGGGAATTCCCTTGGATGTCAGAAGATGTGGCCCAGCCGCACCCGCAAGTGACCAGAGTCTCACGTGTCCATTCAGATGCTTCCACACGCAGCCGATGTGAGACCCTAGGTGGCCGACGTGAGCCCCTGGGTGCGGGCATTGCTAAGGAAGGCAAGAGCCTCCCAGCTGCACCAGGCCGCTTGCAGCGAAACATGAAGAGATCCGTACCCATGCCACACTACGGAGCTGTACCGGAGGCATTTGGCTCCCCTTGGCTTCTGGCCCGTTGTTGTGAATAGTGGGGGCAGGTGGACCCATCACGCTAGATAGTGCGAGCACCCAGGGATAGTGTGCTCGCACCAACAAACAGACATCCCACTGGGCTGATCTCCAGGAGTAAGATCCTTTGGTGTTTCCTTACCCCGCAGATCACCCCTGTACTTCCATCGTTCCCCTGCTTCCATGGAAACCGGTAGTGTTTCCTTGCAGAGAGTGCAGGCCAGTGGCCCTATCACGCTGGTGAGCACAAGCACCCATAGACTGTGTTCTTTCCCCGTCGTGCAGGCAGGAGATCTTTTGGCGTTTTCTTGCCCCGTAGGGCGTCTCTGTCATTCCTGGCATTTTCTCAGTTTCTACGGGAACCAGTGGAGCATTTTCATGTAGAAGGAGGCAGGGGGATGTAGAGGGGATGTAGTTGGATGTTAACAAAGCTGGAAGCAACTATCTTAAAAGATTGACCTGTCAGACTGGTGACACCGGCTCAAGCGGAAACATGTTCAACTAATCGTTATTGTCTTGATTGTACTAACTGTAATGTTAGGCCTTATGTTTTCAGTGTGCTGTTCACTTATAAGTATTTACTAAAGTTGGCAAAAGTGGTGTATGACTTTATGTGATGTCATGACAAAGTGCCTAGTGGCACAGTGATTTATGTGATTGTGGTCTAACTTTTTAAAAATACAAAAGATATTTTTATGTAACCTTGTGTGGAGTCGCTTTTTATGGTGTGCCTAAAAGTGTCACTGTTGTGTTAGTGCGTTGTGCAAACGCTTTAGACATTGCCTCTGGGATAAGCCTGACTGCTCTGCCAGGGGTTGTCTTTGATGTGTTACTATCTTACCCTTACTAGACTGATGGGTTCTGCCCTACCATACCTGCATACCCTAGCCAACCAGAAACACCATGTCAAACAACTAAAAATAAAATGATAATACGGTCCATTATTTATGCTTTAAAGCAGTGAGGCGACGCTCTTCCACCTTAGTGGAGCAGCTGCCACTGTTGAAG
Source organism: Lissotriton vulgaris (assembly GCF_964263255.1). NCBI lineage: Eukaryota > Metazoa > Chordata > Amphibia > Caudata > Salamandridae > Lissotriton > Lissotriton vulgaris. Next base: position 1,615,345,750 of record NC_141687.1, on the reverse strand, counting down.
TGGCTACATTAGTTTGCTAAACCACTAGATTATGACTATCTGTTTAAGTCTTCATAAAACCTATAATCACAGACATCACTGTGGAGACATACTATCTCTGTGGGGACTTGAACAAGTCTATAATCACACACTATCTCAGTGGGGTCATGGATATCGATATAATCAATCAAACACTACCTTTGTGGGGAATTGAACAAGACTGTCATCACACACTATTTCTGCAGGGACTGTGGTAACGCTATAATCACACACCAACTCTGTGAGGACCTGGATATTTCTATAATTACACACTATCACTGTGGGGAGCTTGACATCTCTATAATTATAGACTATCTCTGTGGGGACCTAGCACCCTATAATCACACACTATCTCTGTGGGGACCTGCCATCCCCATAAACACACACTATCTCTGTGGAGACCTGGGCATCAATATGACCAATCAAACGCTATCTTTGAGTAATTGAACATAACTATCATCACACATATCTTTATGGGGATCTGCCATCCCTATAAACACACAGTATTTCTATGGGGACCTGCCATCGCCATAAACAGACACTATCTCTGTGGGGACCTGCCATCCATATAAACACACACTATCTCTGTGGGGACCCGGTTTCCCTGTAGTCACACACTATCTCTGGGAGGACCTGGGCATCCCTATAATCACACACTATCTATGTGGGGACCTGGGCATCCTTATAATCACACACTATCTCTGTGGGGACCTGGACATCACTATAATCGCACAATATATCTGTGGGGACCTGGGCATCAATATAATCAATCAAGCGCTATCTTTTAGTAATTGAACATGAATTTCATCACACATATCTCTATGGGGACCTGGCATATCTATAATTACACTATCTCTGTGGGGACGTGGGTTCAATATACTTTAACTTTGTGGGACTTGAATATGACTGTCATCACTTACTATCTCTTCAGGGACATCAACATGTATATCATAACAGACTGTCTTTAGAGGGACTGGAAGTTACATGTATCAAACACTTTCTCTATAGGTCAATAATCACCATCTTAGTGGGCCTCCCTAATCATGCACTATCGCTTTGGGGACCTAAGATTCAGTATAATCACAACATATCTCAACATCACTTGAACATGACTGTAACTACACACTACCTGAGCAGGCACCTAGGCATCATTATAATCACATACTACCTCTGCAGGAGCCTCGGCATGACTGTTATAACAGCAAGCACCTCAGCATCATTGTTATAACACTCTCTATGTGGGGCCCTGAACATGACTGTAATCACATACTATCTCTGCAGAGATGTAACATAACAATAATCACACACTATCTCTGAGGGGACTTGAACATGAATATAATCACACATTTTGTCAACGGGGTCTTGAGAGTGACTATAAGCGCTATAAGAATTCTGAATGAATGTCAGAATGACTCATCCTACACTTTCTCTACAACACTTGAACAACACTATCATAATACTCTCTATGTGGGACTTTAATATGGTTATAATCACACACTATCTCTGTGGGGGTCCGGGCATTCCTATAGTAACACACTATCTCAGTGGGGACTGGAGCATGACTATTATCACACACTATCTCTGTGGGGACTTGAACATTACTATGACCACATACTATCTCTGTGGGGACTTGAACATTACTATGATCACACACTATCTCTGTGGGGACCTGAACATTACTATGATCACACACTATCTCTGTGGGGACTTGAACATTACTATGATCACACACTATCTCTGTGGAGACTTGAACATTACTATGATCACACACTATCTCTGTGGGGACTTGAACGTGAATATGATCACACTATCTCTGTGGGGACTTGAACATTACTATGATCACACACTATCTCTGTGGGGACTTGAACGTGAATATGATCACACACTATCTCTGTGGGGACTTGAACATGGCTATAATACCACACTATCTCTGTGGAGACGTGGGCATTCCTATAATCACAAACTATCTCTGTGGGACCTGTGCATTACTGTAATAGTGTTATTTCTGCATGAACTGCAGCATGACTATCATCGTACACCAAAACCACAATATCTGTAGGGACTTGGGCATCAATCTAATCATGCAATATCTCTGTGGGGGCTTGAAAATTATCATCATCATACACTTACTCTGTCAGCTCTAGAATATTATTATAATAACATGCCATCTCTTTGGGGACTATTAATGCACAGCCATACGTATATGGTGCCAATTGGTGAGGCTGATGAAAAACAACTAGGTGGTCAGATGGCAACTTGGTTTTAGCATCTGACCCCATTGCAGGATCTTAAGCCTCTAAATTAATTTAACTATGTGTTGTTTTCATATTCCTTAATGTTTGTGTGCACTCAGTAATAGGCTAAACATCCGTGAATCCCTGTCCATGCACTTTATATATATGATCATTTTCTACTGTAAAATGCATTATTAGACAAATCTCTGTTCTAGGTGCACCTAGGACATAGTGACCTATTCAAATTTGACTAAAGTATCATGTTATGTATGTATGGCACTGAAAAATAGCATTTATCTATTAGATAATGAGTGTATTCAATCAGAAATGAGAATTATTGAGTAGGTCCCCACAAGGATGGTAACACATGTCCAAGTCCCCACAATGATGGTTCTGTGCGCGTGACTAAATAACAACATATTTGTAAAATTGAAGCAGGATCCTGTATTATGAATTTTTTCTTAACATTTTTCTGTTATTGGTATATTTTTAAAACATTGGGAAGGGTTAGTCCCCACAAGGCTGGTAAAAACATATAGTCCCCACAAGGATGGTAACACGTGTATGCGTGAGTTTGTGTGCGTGTGCGTGTGCGTGTGCGTGTGTGTGTGTGTCTCTGTCTCTGTCTGTGTGTGTGCGCTCGTGTGTGTCTGCTTACATGGAGCTAAAAGGGAGACAGGAGATGGTCAATGCGCGCGCGACCTGATCCGGTTCCTGAGGCTGCGCGTGCCCATCTCTTGTCTCCCATAGCTTCTTGTAAGCAGAACCGACGACAATAGGCCTCGCAGCGACATCGCTTTGCGATCATCGCAGGTGTGAGACATAAAAGTAACACCATGGCAGTTTGGCAGATTATTACAGTTTGTCTAATTTTGTTTCAATCTCAGAAAATAGATTATTACATACTGTTTGTGTAATTTTGTTTCAATCTCAGAAAATAGGCCAGGTACAGAAGAATTGTGAACACTTCAATGCAAACACCAAAACAAGGACAAGTCATAGACAGGTCTGTGGGGATGTCAGGAAGAGTGGATTCACAAACTTCATGTCAAGTACGTATCAATCCCCACCTCTTTTCTAAAAATGCAAACCTTAAGAAAAAGCACATAGAAAAGGTTTTAGTTTGGCAACCTCAAATGTCAAAGCAACCCAAAAACCAAAAATACTGTACATGGATTATAATAACTACTTTTAAAAGGTTTTCAGGAAACAAACATCAAAGAACTTAAAATAAAATAAAAACTCTGAAAATCCCAAAATGTAAATATTCAAGAAACCAATAGAATTAAATATAGCAATACAATTTAATGGTTAACTATCAAATCCACTTAAAAAAGAAATCCATTCTTCGGCCTAACTAATATCCTTCAGCAAAGCCGTCGCTAGTAAATTATTTTATATAAATGTTTAACGGCAAATAAACTATTGGTTTAATTCTGCATGTGAGGAAAAGGCAGTGGTTAAAAACACCTGGATTAAAGTTAGCAGGGAAACCGGGAATTCTGTTTGCAAGAATGCGCCTTCAAGTATCCAGACAGGCTCCAATCGTATGCTGGTTTTTAGAATCTATGATTTTGGGAGTTGAGGAGGCTGTAAAAACTACTGAGGAGGCTAGTTAAACATTTCGACAATTCCATAACATCAGCAGTTGTCAATAAGAATTACTCAACAAAAAACTCAAAACAATGTTGCAGTACATTTGTACTATGGCAGGGACTATGGATTTAACCCCTTCGCCGCAGGGGTAATTCCCCCACGGCATGGGAGGAGAGGGGGCCGCGGCGCCGAGGTGCTCGTGACGAGCCCAGCTCGTCATGAGGCACAGTGGAGCTGTGCTCATGACGAGCTGAGCTCGTCACGACTCTGACCACTGATCGATTCTCCTGCACAGGCGGGGAATCAATTGCGCGTGGGCAGACCTCGACCGTTAGGACGAGCCCAGCTCGTTATGAGCACAGCTCCACTGTGCCTCATGACGAGCTGGGCTCGTCGTAAGCATCGAAGGGGTTAATGTTTGACACATTGCCTTTGACTCAAAGATGTTCACAATTGTTTCAACGTTACCAGACCTCTCAAAAATAAGAAACAAGTACCCTAACCGAGGTCCAAGTGTAAAGGAATAATAGTGTTTACAGGTACAAAGTTACACGGTATGGGTTTCAGATACTTTGTCAGCCCATCAGGAAGGATATCCTCTATTTGGCTTTGGGAATACCTAAAAAAGCTTCACATAATAAATTCAACTGATCATGTAGCTTATTAGTCACACAATAATTTTATAATGCTTTAGAACTCACGACTACTTGACAAACAAGAAAATGCACCATGTCCAACTGGCTTAGCCATCTTTTAACAGTGAAAGGACAGTGCCAAATACATTTTATACACAAGACCGACACAGATTAAGAATGTATTTTATTGGTAATATTATACTTACAGATTTTCCAGAAGTTGACTGTTGTCTTGCTTTGTACCTAGCTGACTGACCATGTTCCGTATCTGAGCAGCTAGAAAAATAAAAATACGAAAATGTAGTGTGTTACAAAATTATATTTTGCTTTTCTTTTCAAAGAAATTACATTTGAAAGCAAATTAAGTATAGGTAGCCCCAAGGGCATTAATGGGAAGGGAATGCTCCCTACATGATAAACAGACACGTATCCTTGCCCTGATTGCCTCACTGCTAGTAACACTGGTATTATAGCTTTAGATTTGGCCCTAGGATCTCACTAACCTAGTAGTGCATGGATGGCTAGACCTCCAAGTCCAGGACCGGTTCAGTGCCTGGATGGGCACATCAAATGTATCCTTGTAGTAGGTAGCGTAGTGCTGCCGATGACCTGGGGATATCAAAAATTAGCAGTAAAGCACACTGCATTTTTTGATCTCTTGTATGGCTATAACTTTTTCTTGTGAAAGTGCAGCCGACTGCCTACTGGTTTTAGTTCCACTATGATGTGAAGCCCAGAACTTTGCACTGAAATCCTGTGTGCATGTCAGATGCGTATTTGTGCAGTGAGTGTGTGTGTCACATAAATGGTAGTAGGACTCAGAGTGCTGTTTAAGCCTCATGAGTACAGGGGCCAATAGTATTCATTTTGGGTGCTGCTTGTTTAGCTTTCGTAAAATTGTGCAAAAGGAACTACTACATTTCTTCTTCCAGTCCATTAAAATAACTTCACCATCCACTTGTTGTACACGGTTTTCAGCATTCCCTTTTTGTTCTTCTGAATGTACCACAAACAGGAGGATCCACTATAGATGCTAATCGGAAGTGGAACAGAGCCGGAGGCCCCCAAATCCCTGCCAGGGGCCGCCACGCAAATATGTATCCATCCTCAGAGGATTATTATATGAAGGATATATATTGGCGTGGTGGCCCCTGGGGTTTGGTGGCCCTGTGCAGGTGCACAGCTTACACATGTCTAAGGCTGCCCCTGCGTATTCCTAATGAGAGCAAGCGTGTCACTTTCCTGCAACACTGTGGGAGCGTCCAAGTGTACATATATTACTTTGTCTCGAGCAGCTTATGTGCTTGTTTTATACACAGCTTTGGCGCACCATGTGTATGCGCGGTTCGAAGGCAGTGACGCCGCCCATCTGCTAAATGACCTTGCTTATTAACAGCATCTTCGCGCAATGGGAAGGTTCACCAGTTTATCGTTGTATTCTTCACTGAACGCTGCCTTTGATCGGTCGGGTTTCCACTAAAACTGTCCTGGCAGCGAGTGGTACGGGAGAAGCGTTATTCATCACACTAAACGAGATGGCACAGACAGGCAAAGGACTCTGGCCCCCGACACTTCTACTTTCACAACCACAAGCACACACACACACACACACACCACCACGAACACAACACACACTACCACAAGCACACACACAACCACACAATCACATGTACAATCACATGTACAACCACACACACAACCACATATACAACCACGAAAACAACACACACAAACAACCACACACAACCACCCACACACTACCACAAGCACACACACAACCACAAGCACACACACACACACACACACACAACCACAAACACACACACACAACCACAAGCACACACACAACCAGAACCACAACCACACACACACACATCCCCACACACACACACACACATCCCCCCACACACACACACATCCCCACACACACACACACACACACACACACACACACATCCCCACACACACACACACACACACAACCCCACACACAACCAAACTGTCACGAGTTGGATAAAAATACTGCCGCAGGCCACTTTCGTCACACTCCTGCAGGATTCAGCAGAAATCAACCTAGCACCACACGGGGGTGACAACGCGCACCTTTTCCACCGAATAAACAGAATTTACAATTCAGAATTTTATCTCCCTACTTGTTTTAACGCACTATCACCGTGATGCATTTGTGACCCGCCAGTGCCCCTCCCTCTGTTATTTATCACGTACAAGAAACAAACTACAGAAACTGCATCTTTTTCCAGTACAAACTGGGCGTAACGACTTTACCCCATGGGGTGGCTACACACCCCTGCCTCCACTTCCTCACTTCCACCCTCCCAAGTTTCAGAGGCAGCCTGCCACGCTTGCGATGAGTGATGGTGTTCTTGCGCTTCTCTGGTACCAGCTCTGCACTGACAAGCGGGGTTGTCGTCGGCCGAGCGCTTTACATCTCACAATGAGTTTGGTAAGCAACCAAGCGCCATATGAATTCAAGCAAAGTACAAAACACGTGCTCGGGCAATTGGATCTGTGCTGCAGCCTCACTGAAAGCTACCTCACAATCCATTATAAAGGTGACAATGAACACACAGAGAGGACTGTGCATGTACCCTGCACGCTGTGACAAATCTGGTTACACTTCTGGTGTTTGGTCCTATATTTCAGGTTAGTTTGCTACTTAATTGCATCTTTCTTTTGCTTTCTTGCTGAACCGGTGTGCACATGTGCTTGCTTAGGGCAGGTCACGGGAACGCAGGACAGCTCTCCAACAAATGTCCGTCCTACAGAAACTGCATCTTTTTCCAGTACAAACTGGGCGCAACAACTTTACCCCATGGGGTGGCTACACACCCCCGCCTCAACTTCCCCACTTTCACCCTCCCATGTTTCAGAGGCAGCCTACCAGGCTTGCGACAAGTGATGGCGCTCTTGCTCTTTTCTGGTACCAGCTCTGCACTGACAAGCGGGGTTGTCGTCGGCCGAGTGCTTTACGTCTCACAATGAGTTTGCTGGAATTCATATAGCGCTTGGTTGCTCACCAAACTCATTGTGAGACGTAAAGCACTCGGCCGACGACAACCCCGCTTGTCAGTGCAGAGCTGGTACCAGAAAAGAGCAAGAGCGCCATCACTTGTCGCAAGCCTGGTAGGCTGCCTCTGAAACATGGGAGGGTGGAAGTGAGGAAGTTGAGGCGGGGTGTGTAGCCACCCCATGGGGTAAAGTTGTTGCGCCCAGTTTGTACTGGAAAAAGATGCAGTTTCTGTAGGACGGACATTTGTTGGAGAGCTGTCCTGCGTTCCCGTGACCTGCCCTAAGCAAGCACATGTGCACACCGGTTCATCAAGAAAGCAAAAGAAAGATATAATTAAGTAGAAAACGAACCTGAAATATAGGACCAAACACCAGAAGTGTAACAAGATTTGTCACAGCTTGCAGGTTACATGCACAGTCGTCTCCGTGTGTTCATGGTCACCTTTATAATGGATTGTGAGCTAGCTTTCAGTGAGGCAGCAACACAGATCCGATTGCCCAAGCACGTGTTTTGTACTTTGCTGGAATTCATATAGCGCTTGGTTGCTCACCAAAGTACAAAATCGTGCTTGGGCAATCGGATCTGTGTTGCTGCCTCACTGAAAGCTAGCTCACAATCCATTATAAAGGGGACAATGAACACACTGAGAGGACTGTGCATGTAACCTGCACGATGTGACAAATCTTGTTACACTTCCGGTGTTTGGTCCTATATTTCGGGTTTGTTTCGCACTTAATTGCATCTTTCTTTTGCTTTCTTGATGAACGGGTGCGCGCACATGCTTGCTTAGGGCAGGTCACAGGAACGCAGGACGGCTATCCAACAAATGTCCGTCCATCCCCCCCATCACTCACAGTGAATCTGCAAATGACATGCCTCTGCCCTGGAAGAGTGGACTTGGTTCTTATAAAAACAAAACTTTTTGTGTTTTATATCTTGAACCACCAGAACATTTGCCTATTCCGATGTACTTTCAAGCAAAATATGGGCAGCTGAACAGTCACAGTTTACAGCTGTACTATTTGAAACTAACTGTAGACGTGCTCTCCGTCACTCCCTCTTCTAATATTTTGCTCCTCTCTCCCTATTCGACCTTTTTTACTGTCTATTCTGCATTTCTCATCTCTCTCATTACCTCCTTTTCTCCCCCACTATCTTAACTTCTGTCTTTCTGCTCTCAACTCTCGTTTCTTACTTTCACTTTATTCTCTCCTGTCTTCCATCCTCCATCTATGTATAGACCAGTCGCCTGCTTCACCTCTCTGCTATTTTCTTCTCTCTCACGCTCTTTCCTACACCTCTGTTTCGCTACCTCCAAAATAGGACCACTGTATTTTCTTTCTTTAATCTCCTCTTTTATTTAATCGCTCATAACCTTTTCACCTGCCTTTCTCCCTGTTACAACCCTGTCTTTGCTTCTCTGTCCGCCTTTAACATTTTTTTTTCTTTGAATATCTGTGTAACTCTCCAGATTGCCAACCACTAGTTCTTTCTGTCTCACTCCCCACACAACCACACACACAAAACCACAACTACAACCACTCTCACACACACCCACAACACCACTCAACCCCACGCACACACCCACTCTCAACCCCACGCACACACCCACTCTCAACCCCACGCACACACGCACTCTCAACCCCACGCACACACGCACTCTCAACCCCACGCACACACGCACTCTCAACCCCACGCACACACGCACTCTCAACCCCACGCACACACCCACTCTCAACCCCACGCACACACCCACTCTCAACCCCACGCACACACCCACTCTCAACCCCACGCACACACCCACTCTCAACCCCACGCACACACCCACTCTCAACCCCACGCACACACCCACTCTCAACCCCACGCACACACCCACTCTCAACCCCACGCACACACCCACTCTCAACCCCACGCACACACCCACTCTCAACCCCACGCACACACCCACTCTCAACCCCACGCACACACCCACTCTCAACCCCACGCACACACCCACTCTCAACCCCACGCACACACCCACTCTCAACCCCACGCACACACCCACTCTCAACCCCACGCACACACCCACTCTCAACCCCACGCACACACCCACTCTCAACCCCACGCACACACCCACTCTCAACCCCACGCACACACCCACTCTCAACCCCACGCACTCTCAACCCCACGCACTCTCAACCCCACGCACTCTCAACCCCACGCACTCTCAACCCCACGCACTCTCAACCCCACGCACTCTCAACCCCACGCACTCTCAACCCCACGCACTCTCAACCCCACGCACTCTCAACCCCACGCACTCTCAACCCCACGCACTCTCAACCCCACGCACTCTCAACCCCACGCACTCTCAACCCCACGCACTCTCAACCCCACGCACTCTCAACCCCACGCACTCTCAACCCCACGCACTCTCAACCCCACGCACTCTCAACCCCACGCACTCTCAACCCCACGCACTCTCAACCCCACGCACTCTCAGCCCCACGCACTCTCAGCCCCACGCACTCTCAGCCCCACGCACTCTCAGCCCCACGCACTCTCAGCCCCACGCACTCTCAACCCCACGCACTCTCAACCCCACGCACTCTCAACCCCACGCACTCTCAACCCCACGCACTCTCAACCCCACGCACTCTCAACCCCACGCACTCTCAACCCCACGCACTCTCAACCCCACGCACTCTCAACCCCACGCACTCTCAACCCCACGCACTCTCAACCCCACGCACTCTCAACCCCACGCACTCTCAACCCCACGCACTCTCAACCCCACGCACTCTCAACCCCACGCACTCTCAACCCCACGCACTCTCAACCCCACGCACTCTCAACCCCACGCACTCTCAACCCCACGCACTCTCAACCCCACGCACTCTCAACCCCACGCACTCTCAACCCCACGCACTCTCAACCCCACGCACTCTCAACCCCACGCACTCTCAACCACACGCACTCTCAACCCCACGCACTCTCAACCCCACGCACTCTCAACCACACGCACTCTCAACCACACGCACTCTCAACCACACGCACTCTCAACCACACGCACTCTCAACCACACGCACTCTCAACCACACGCACTCTCAACCACACGCACTCTCAACCACACGCACTCTCAACCACACGCACTCTCAACCACACACTCAATCACACACTCAACCACAACGTCAGTGCACACCTTCACCAGGCACAGACACCATCAGTCGTCAGTGCCCGCTTTCAACGGGCACAAACACCACCAGCCGTCAGTGCACGCTTTCACCGGGCACAAACACCACCAGCCGTCAGTGCACGCTTCCACCAGGCACACACCAGACGTCAGTGCACGCTTCCACCAGGCACACACACACACCACCAGCCATCAATGCACGCTTTCACCAGGCACACACACAACATCAGTGCACGCTTTCACAAGGCATCAGTGCACGCTTTCACCAGGCACCCACACCACCAGCCGTCAGTGCACGCTTCCACCAGGCACACACACCACTAGCCGGCAGTGCACACTTCCACCAGGCACCCACACCACCAGTGCACAATTTCTACAGGCACACACACCACCAGCCATCAGTGCACACATCAATTGTTAACGCATCCACAATTAACTATTAGCATTCGCAGTATGGCGCACTTTACTTTTAAAAATAAATACACAGTTTTTGGCCTACAATTTATAGGCTTTTGTTGCAATTGATGTTGCAATATTTACTTGTTTTCATCTTGGATACTGCTTCAGGGACGTTGGTGACAGCCAGGAGCAGAGAACGTATACTTCATTGTGCCCATATTTTGGGTACTCTTGCTTGGAACCAGCCCCACTGCTATCTGCTCTACAAACCCTCACTTTTTATTAAGGGAGTGTGTTTCAAGCAGCCTGAAAAATATTTCTTAAAGCTAACCAAAACAACCTTGATCTGAAGCCTTTTGACAGCAGTTCCACATCCCTTGTCTAGATATGTATCTAAAAATGGGAGCCAAGACACACAAATTAGTTCCAGTACCAAGTTCTTCTCGACCAATGCATGGAGTGCTCCACTGGGTACTCAAAGAACTGATTCCCAACAAGGGATGGTGTCTGAATGAGTCTTCCAGAGGTGTGGTAACATCACCTGAAGGCAACACTTTCTATTGAAAGTGAGAGTTTGACTAAACAACCTAGAAGTGTTCCTGCCTGCTGAGAGTGGGAAGGAGTGTGCCTGCCGTGAAGGAGGATAGACTATCCAGGTAGAGCTTAGCGTTTTTCCAGCAGAAGCTCTCAGAGAAAGACGACAATGCAAAAGTAAAAACCAGTGGCTGAGATTAATTCAAGCATTCCAAACATGACTTTTTTTTGTATACTTTAGTCTGTCATCCTAAGTGGGAAGGGTATGCCTAGACATGGGCCCCATGCACATTGGGTCACTGGAACCAAGTTATAACTGGCTGATGAGCACTAACTAGGGTGAAACCCAGGGGCGGCTGCTCCTCAAGAGCGGGGGATCGTTCCCCCACCTGCTGGTATTAAGGTGTCATACCTCAGCCTAATGCGACATTGAGAGACTGGTGCAAAAGACATGGAGACAAAGGCTGCATTGTCCACATAGTGGAGAGCCCTGATTAGCCTGGAGGCCACAACTGCCAGTGCTGAGAGCCTGCCTGCTGAGACTGCTTCTGTTGACAGGTAGTGGCAGACAGTTACGCTTCATTAAGTCTATCCTGCAGACCTTCTTCTTTTTATGGAAACCCCAGTGGCTGCAATAAAAAAAAGTCATTGCGGTCAGTGTGGAAATGAAATTCATATCTGTAGCACAGTCCAGATGGCCACAAACGACTAGCAGGTAAACAATGGAGCTTAGCCTGTATGTGAGAACACAACTGCTTGCGACTATTTGCTAAAATAACACTAAAATGAGTTGCTTCTGAGCCAGTGATAACATTTAAGACATCTGCACCCGATTCCAGCTGTGATATTGCCGAAGGCGTGCCTAAGGCAAGCCTGTCTGCACCAGTCAGCGTCCCAGAGGTGTCCGGCGCCGGAAACACTGCTGCCTACACACCAGGGAACTACCACCAAAGAGACCATTGATTATATGTTACAGCAGAGACAGCCTATTGGCAATAGGCAAGTGTGCGAGCTGCTGCTCCCACTTCTCTCTTGCTGCGGACACAAATGGCCTTAGTTGTATTGACTGTAAGTGGGCGGCTCACCCACCCCCGATGCAGGATGCATAGTGAAGTCATGGACCTCGGCCAAACCCGAAACCCCAGTCCAGTAATCAGGGACTGCGAACGACCTAAAAGTAATACTCCTGAATACACGCTCCATGAAAAAGCATGAGTTCCAAATCTTTGACCTCATTAATGATTTCAAATCTGAATCCATGTTTTTGACCGAGACATGGCTAAATGAAGGCTCCAACCCCATGCTCGCGAATGCAATCCCACCTGATAATTAGAAAGGATAGACCTGGAGGTCGGGGAGTGGCTATTATTTATAAAAACTCCTTTTCTTGCATATCACTACCCACTATTGAGTTAGAAGAAGCCGAGAGTCTTAGCTTTTTGTTATCAGTATCTGCCCATCAGTCAATTGATGGCATTGTAATTTACCACCCACCAGGGCCGGCTGGCCGGTTCTTGGAGTCTTTAAGCAATGCCATTTCGCCTATTGCTGCAAAATACAAGCAATGCTTGGTACTCTGTGATTTTAGCGTCCACATGGATCAATCTACTGATCCAGAGTTCTTGAAACTATATGAATCCCTATATATCCTCAATTTGACTCCTTATGTTTTTTCCCCTTACACATGAAAAGGGCCATATCCTCGCCCAAATGTTATCAATGGACAGGATTGAAATTAACTCACCTTCTCCCACCATCTGGTCTGACCACTTCCTACTTTCTTTTAGATTATGCAAACAATCAGCACAGTCTTAATACCACTGCAAACCACATGTCACAAGTTTCAGGCCTTTCAATCAGTTGACTTTAGAGGCATTAGCTAGAGCACTTAAGAAACACCCTCTCTCTTTTAGTGGCCACTTAGAGAGCAACGTACACGCTCTAGAATATTGGCTAGAGGTACGTGCAAATGAACTCGTCCCCCCTAAGACCAGAGTGGGAAATGGCTGCACAGCCTCTGCCCCTTGGTTCACTGAGGCTCTCAGGAAAACCAGAAGCACTTGCAAACGTCTTGATAAGAGTCTGGAGGAAGAAAATTAATTCCTCTGATAAAATGGCGTATAAATTGGTTCTAAAAGCCCATTACGCCAAGGTTTGCGAGGAAAAAAGATCTTTCTGTTCTCTAAAATCAAGAAAGCTTGGAACAGTAGCAAGGAACTGTTCAAAATTGTCAAAGATTTCTCCTCCCCCAGTTCCACTAACAGCCTTTTTACCCCTACAAACCAATGGACGAATCTGAATGTGCAAATACTTTTATAAGCAATTACAACCATTCAAGCCTCGCTTGGGGAATTCCCCACTGCTACGGAAGGCAACCCAGACGGGTCCCCTCCTGTTTTTTCCAACGTTGGAGGAACTCTCCTGCAATTCCCCCCCAAAATTATGTCTGACTCCCTGAAGATACTGAAATCAGGCTCCCCCTCAGACCCTGCCCCGCGAAAACACTAGCAACCATTGCAGAGGTGATCAACCCAGCTGTTAACCGGGTTCCAACCCTCTCTTTATCAGAGGGTTTGGTGCCTGACAGCTGGAAACATGGGAAAATCCTAACTCTCTTAAAGAAACCCTCAGCCAACCCTTCGGTAGCTAGCAACTACAGGCAAATTTCGTTGCTGCCTTTCTTCTCCAAGGCTGTCGAGAAATATGTGAATAGGGTCTTTAATTGAGGCCAATAACATACTACATCCTAGCCAGTCAGGGTTCAGAGCCAACCACAGTACGGAAACAGCCCTTCTGGAAGTTTCAGAATCCATTAAAACTACACTTAACAGAGGAGGCAAGGCCGTACTAATATTGTTTGACCTCTCCGCGGCCTTCGATACCGTGCCCCATGCTCTTCTTCTGCGCAGACTTCAGGGCTGTAGCATTGGTAGCACAGTTCTTCGGTGGTTCACTTCTTACCTGGAAAGCCACCAGCAAACTGTCTGGTCGCCCCCTTTTTCGGCCTCTATCTCCCTGCTGAATGTTGGTTGCCCACAGGGATCTATCTTGAGCCCTACCACGTTCAATGTGTTTATGGCACCAATGGCGATTTTGGCAGAACAATACGGCGCAAAAGTATTATCTTACTCAGACGATACGCAGCTATTGTTCCCCTGCGAAAAGGATATGGCCCTGAATAGGACCGAGATAAACGCCTACCTGTCTAAGGTGTTCGCCTGGTTTTAATTAGGACCAATTGTGCAATTCTGAAAAGTCAGAAATTATTTTTTGGGGACACAACCCGGGTGAGGAATGTCGCAATTGGTATCCACAGAATATGTCTCCCCTTGCTAATTTAGCTACCATGGTCAAAAACCTTGGGGTGAAATTGGACGCAGACATGTCCATGAAGTCCCAGGTCCAAGCAGTGGCCGGCACATGCTTTGGCCTACTGAAAATGTTGAGGAATTTCCTTCCACTACTCCCAGTTCCTCATAGGAAAACAGTGGTCCAAGCATTGATCGTTTCCCACCGCGATTATGTGAACGTCCTGTACTTAGGCCTCCCTGACTATCTTACAGGTGATGCAAAACGAAGCAGCAAGAGCCATACTTCTTGAAGCGTGTGTGTCATGAAGCCATGCTTCATGACACACATGACCCCTCATTTGAAGTCCCTACTCTGGCTTCCAGTGCCTAAGAGGACACATTTTAAAGCCCTGATATTGGCCTACAAGGCCATCCACAATATTGGGGCCTCGTACTTGAGATACAGAATATGTTCCATCTAGAAATTTGAGGTCTTCCACCCAGCAGCTTTTGACTGTTCCGAAGTTCTCTCGTTCCCGTCTGGGTGGATGTTCCTTTCAGGCGGTAGCCTCTCAGCTTTGGAACAGCTTGCCGCCATCTTTACGTCAGGCTCAGGATCTTCTCCGCTTTAGGCGTGGCTTAAAAACCTGGCCTTTCTCACAATAAAGCAGCTGATATACGTGTACCGGTATTGTCTGTCACTGGTTTCTTTTTCTCAGCACCGGGACACTCCTGGGAGTAGCTGTGCGCTTTATAAGTGACCAGCAACATAACATACCAAAGAATCTTCGTTTTCCTTAAAATGCTGGAAATTATGTTATTGTGTCTGCTGGTGGACTGTTGAGTTCTGATCTCTGCTCTGCACACTCCCTCTCTGAGAATTCTGTGACTGCTGCCCTCACTACCAGAAAGTTAAGTGTGAAAAAGTGAAAGCTCTTACCATAACTAAAGTTGCACTCCAAAGATCCACATCTTCAAAAAGCTCTTACGGATAAACACAACAAATTGCTTTGTTTGGGCTAGTCACAGAGATGTTTGTG
Organism: Lissotriton vulgaris; assembly: GCF_964263255.1. NCBI lineage: Eukaryota > Metazoa > Chordata > Amphibia > Caudata > Salamandridae > Lissotriton > Lissotriton vulgaris. The sequence goes on along the minus strand of NC_141687.1, from coordinate 1,615,329,801 downwards.
TTGCAGACTCAATTCACAAATAATCCAGGAACTAAAAATAACTGACTGACCAGGGTGAATTTCCATTTCAATTCTTGAAGATGTTGAAGTAAGTGAAAAGAGTCAATGAAGTATTTAGCATGAATATGACAGTTTGCAAAATCTATGTGGAAATGTGTTGAATTCACTACAACCCAAAAATCTATTTCAGATTAGCTGACACATGTACGAGGCTGTAGAATATTCATCATTGTGCATTCCAAACACAAAAATAAATATTAAACCACATTTCTCAACAGTTGCCTACTTCGGCTAGTCCTAATCACCAGGAGATTAACATTAGCAAGTAATTTTAGCAAAGGGTCCGATCCACTAAGGTAAATATACGTGTGTATATTTACTTATTTATAGATCTACTGCTAAATATAACTCCCCACACATTTGCTATTCACCATTTCTAAGCCGAGGTTTATACCTAGGTGTAGACCATGAGTAATCTAAATATTGACCATGGGGCCAAAATATTATGGTATGTGGTGTGACCGAGCATGCTTAGATGACAGCAGGGTAGGGATCAAATTGTGTCGGGGGAGGAGGAAGATGTGTTGGGGGCATAAGATGAATGTAGGGAAAGGGAAATCTGTACATGGTGTGGGCAGTCGTGGAATAATTTTGAGTAAATCATTCCGGATTGTCCTCTGAATTATGCCCCTATTGCCTAGAAGAGTCCTAGATTTGACAATTCTGTGTAACGGTGTATCGGAGTCTCTATCCCTCTACCGCTCACTGTGACAACCCTTCCCAGCTTGTTAACATTTGGCGAATCAAGTGTACAAAGGAAGTAATGATTATTGAATAGGAACGAAATAGAAGCTTAGGGCTCACAATCGCCTTTTGTATTTAGTCTTGTGTCAGTAAACATTAGAGATGCTCAGAAACAGGCTCAGTTAAAATAGCCAATGCTATAAAACATCCTTGGCAAAGACCCCCGCAACAAGGTGTGCATTTTAAAGAGGTGGACAGACACAAACACCCAACCTCCGCCACTAGACATGGGACAGTGGGAAAGCTTTAGACGTGTACTAGGATACTGGAGTTTAATCCAGTATTTACAACTTTCCCAACATATGCTGGTTGTGAACTCTGTACATAAAATCTGGGCAGGTTCCACAGCACAGTGACATTTCTTTGGTAAAAGAAGTCGGAGTCTTACCATTGGAACCACTCACACCTCAGTTGTATAATGAGCATTATGGAAACTATAGAACCAGAATGCATGTTTTTTCCTATTTTTCTGTTGTAACAGACTGTGCACTTCTGGGTAATCACTTTCTGAACATATTTCTTTGCTCCTTTTTTTTTTTTTTAACAGAGCAGGAAAAACTTAATTCCAACAAAAACACTGATGGTAAGTATAAGATAAGAAAAGATAGGTTTGGAAAGGATGGTTTTAACCGTTTGGCAAATCTTCCCAAAATTCTCAATAACCTGCGCAGGTGGGGATTCTATTGAAAGGCAGGAATCGATAAGTGGCATATTATCCTTTACCAATTTCCTAAAAGTATCCAAATTATCGGCCCCCTTCCAGCACAATCTTAAATTAGCTGCCCCGCATTCGGTCTGAAAAACCGGCCGACGGGCTGTACATATTGTTACCTTAATGGGGTTGTGGTCTCCGAAGTCAGAAAGTACAACTTCGGCGGAGGTCAACTGTTTTTCAATTAGGGGGCATACAAAAATATAATCGATTGTAGAGCTGCACCCCCTTCTCCTATAGGTTGGGTGATTAGTCGTATCTGACCCGGCGACCAGATCCATAACATTAGACAGATTAAAAGATTCAGTCAGCCGTTCAAGTTCTCTACCTCTACTAAAGGAGGATTGTGCATAGGGAGCCTTTCCCTTATTTGAGCTTAAATCATTAATTTTTGCATTAAAATCACCACCTACTAATATACCCAGAGCATCTCAATTGATGGCTTGGTTATCCAAGTCAGAAATAAAATCAATAAGATTTATAAAAATTTTGTTTGGAAGCGACTGAAAATCGTTGTTATAAAAATGTATTAAATGAAGATAAATACCTCTATTAAACAGAACAGCCTGATAATCTGAGCTATGAGTTAGAATGGATTTAGAGCTTCCCCCAGCTGCTACATTAATTCCCATGAATAGACCCCCGAAGGTATTCCCCCTCTGACATATACATCTTCGTTAGCCCACGTTTCCTGGAACATGAGGATATCATATTCCCTTATCGAGTTAACCCAGTCGATGTTATCAAGTTTTGAGCGAAGACCTGCCACGTTCCAGCTCAATACACTCAAGCTAGCACCATTGTGACTATTTGCTGGTTCTATCTTCCCTTGGGCACAGTTAAGACCGGTGAGTGTTTCTTTGGCTGGCGTGATTCTTTCGTCTGCGGTGTCTAGCGTTTTTGATGGTCAATCTTGCTGGTCTAGACTGGAGAGGGCTTGGTAATCATTTGACAAGGGCATAACTGAGCTACGGTCTCTATCTGGAGTGAGAGGTGGCTTGTAAAAATAGCCCAAAGGTAGTGAACAGATGTCAGTGGGAGGATTAAATGTTGCATCAGTAACAGATAAAAGGTGACAAACCTGATGGGGCCTTCTAAAATTGAGAACAATACAGTCCCCCTGTATACATTTGTGTGAGGAACCTACCCACCCAACTCTCCTAGCCATAATTATATCTTCACTTCTATTTGGATCAACATTTTTGCGTTTATGAAGCCAGTCTACTGACTTTCATTGCAAATCAGACCAGGACTCCCTCTGTCCCTCTTGGAGTACTGGGACACCACTTAGGACCAGCACGTATGGTGCAGAGGCCGGTGGAAGATGTAAGACATCCGGATTATTATTGGCGCTAGACTTACTAAGTTCCCTATTCACTTTGTTACTTCCATCAGTAGGCCTTATACTCTGCTTAGGGGACCTGCTTTGATTAGTGCCTCCCTTATGACTATTTGCAATGACATTCCCTGCTGGCAACCTACCATTTCTGTTGCTATTAGTGGCGCTTTTTCCAGGGGATGAAGGGGCTCACCCAACCTCACGCGCATAGCCCGGCAAAACTTGGGATAACATCATAGAATCGGCTGCACGTGTAGAGTGCGAGTCCACGTCACAAGATATGCCAGACAACATGGGTTGCAGAGCAATAATGCCTTCCCCCACCCTATTTATATTTACAGCTGCATCATTAATTTTAGACATATCCTTCCATAGAACATTGAGTTTTTTTCCAAAAATCTCCATTAAGTCATCTAATCTCGATTCAAAGCCTTCCATTAAGGTGTCCAGAATTTCAATGCCCATTTCAGTTGTATTAATACCATTGCCAAGGGGGACTTCAGTCTGAGTAGAGATGGTGTTTGACGTCCTACCCTAGTTGTTCCTTTCTTGGTCCTCTCTTCGTTACTGCTCGGGGCATCTATATTGGGATCAATTAAATTGCGCCTGGATTCTGCATGGTTGGGCTTTACTGCGTTTTTCTTTCCTCCAGGTACTAAAATGGTGGGTGTCCGCCGTCTAGTTGCCTTGCCTCGTGTGTTACAAGCTGGTGCAAGTGAGTCCTGGATTATTGGAGGAGTGGTGGGTAAGGTGTTTATTACTTCTATGTCCGGACTCAAAGGCACGGAGTAGGTCTCAAATTATCTAAAAAAGCGGATCCTTTGTGCCCCTAATTGACAAGCATGGTTGGGGCAGGGTGAGGTCTAGGGATAATCGTCTCTCGGTTGCCTTGATCTCATGGATGAGCACCGAAACGGCCCTTAAGATAAAGTCATCCAGTGCACCGGTTAACCCCTTCCGTTTACTCATTTTGGAAGTAAAGCGCTAGACAGACTTTATAAAATAGCGGTAAGACCCCAATGTTTTCAAATGAAATCGAGTTACCTTGCTTTCAGGAGTTCGTTAGTCCTTTAGGTGAAACACCAAGGGGGGGGGCCCAGCCCGGCCTCTTCCGGCCCCTGACGGCCACAGACGGCCCGCCCTTTGCCCGGGCTTAGCCCGGCAACCGCCCGCGCGCGTCCCGCGGTGCGTGGGTCTGGCGCTGCTTTAATCGTTCCTCCAGTCGCGCTCTGCGCGTCAGCCACGCTACGGAGCAGAGGACTCTGGGGGATGTAGTTTCCCAGTTCTTCGTGAGCCCCGAAAGCCGTTCCCCTCACGGCTGGAAAGAAGGCTCCTGCTGCGCTGGCCGTTGCCCTCACGGCGATGGCGATTGACCCCAAACTGTCACCTGAGTCTCCAGGCACGTCCCGCGGTGCGTGGGTCTGACGCTGCTTTAATCGCGCCTCCAGTCGCGCTCTGCCGCGTGAGCCACACGACGGAGCAGAGGACTCTGGGTGATGTAGTTTCCCGGTTCTTCGTGAGCCCTGAAAGCCGTTCCCCTCACGGCTGGAAAGAAGGCTCCTGCTGCGCTGGCCGTTGCCCTCACGGCGATGGCGATTTAACCCCAAACTGTGGCCCGAGTCTCCAGGCGCGTCCCCTTAGAACAGAAAGAATGGAAAGGATCCAGGCTGATCAAGCCACCGTCAGGAACTCGTTTGAGGCTATATATTACATACGCTTCAATCCTCCCTTAAAAGAGGAGAGAAGTGCTATGTTTCGCTCTTATGAAATTCATTGAGAGGCAGGAGTGAGATGCTAGTTTGGCCATTTTCATCATTTAAAAGACATTTTATTTCACTATATATGAAGCAGAACAAAAGCATTTTGTAAACACATACAGCCAAACGTAAACACAGACAGCCAAACATGCCACCACAGTGACAAACATATTGCAAAGTAAGAAACTGGCTGAGTGCGCCTTATTCAAAATAGAGGTAGGAAAAATTGGCACTCCGAACTAACATTGTGTCCAGCAGTCTCACCCATTTCCCTCCAATCACTGAACATGTGCAAAGCCATGGTAGTTCATCTGACCCCACCACCCCATATAACTTGGCAAACTTGCATGGGCTGCCATGACTGGGGTGCATGATCTTTTTCAGTCACCATGCCGCAATCCATTTTAAAACATCACATACCAAAGTCCAAGACCGTCTGTCTACCCCATAAATGTGATACGTCTGTCTCTCAGTAACTATCAACCCAACTCAACAAAAATAGTTGAGGGTATCCAGCTTGGTCATCATTTCACACTAATCCAAAATAATCCTTTTAGCAGACATGGGGAAAGAGGATTCTTTAAATCGGATACATGCTTAACAATTAATTCCCAAAAAGCAGTAATCAAAGGACATTGCCACCAGATTTACAGAAAAATCCCCTCCACGGTCCTCAGGGCATTAACTAAATGGGTTCCTCCTTAAAGTCTTTACGTTGAATGTGAGTGTATATATTCTTATTTTTTCCAAAGGGTTTGACCAAGCTGAATGTCAGGTAGGTTACGATCTAGGCCTTCTAGAGAATAGGAACTGGGAGGAGGTTATGAGTAGGTCTTTTTTAATCCAGTTCAGACGACATCACATTACTACACACAGTCTTCCAAGCTTGAAAAGCAGCCCTGGCAGGCGATGAAAAGGACTCCTGCAGGGTATCTGTAACCTCTAATAGCTTGGCAATCTACCATTAGTGTGCATTCTTCTCTGGGGACAAATGACCATTCATCATTCAACTAGGAGGCCCAGTAGTAATTCTGCAGAACCAGGATGGAACATTTTCCATCAAACACACTCCTATACAGTGGTATAATGAGCCAAGACCCACAAGGGTAACTTCTGGAGTGTGTAAGAAAATCTGGACACAGTGACCATCTTAAATAATGCTGTGCATCCAAGCAAGGAGAGAGGGAATTTCCTTCAATGCCTTATCCTCCTATGTAAAGCGAGAAAAGGTCCTACCAAGATTTTCTCTCAAAAGGGATATGCAAATGATCAGAATGTTAAGCAGAACAAAACAGATGGCCCAACTCAGCTCAACAGTAACCAAATAGGGTTGGAGGGCTTGTATCTCTTCCCCATAGTCCTGGTGGAGGCGTGTAGTTCCAGCATGCTCCAGCAGATCGTATAGGAACAAGGGGTGTCCCATCACAGCTCAGATTAAAAGGCACCCCCAACTATCACAGCCAGTGAACTATGCCAGAGGTGATGTCTCAGTTAATAAGGCTGCAGAACGGGTTCAACACAGGCTGCAGATCTATGCCCCAGGGACAAGCCCAAGTTCTTCAAAAGGAGGCCAGATCCCTCCATAAGCATAGCGGCTAAAAGCTAGCCAGGGGGTCATTCACTCACCGCTCTCCTATGGGTGGCCCGGACCCTCTAGTCTGTCCAGTGGATGGTAAATCCAGTCTCTTCCCTGACCAAGGCCCAACACGCATCACAAGCCTGGCTCCCCTCACCCATAGGGGTGGGGCTCTTCCAACAGGTGCAGGCCTCACACCGCCTGCACCGGGAAAAGCAGGCCCCAGGTCAGGGGCCTTATGCCAGCCTCCCCGCTGCAGGCATAGTTTTCCTTGGGGGAAAGTGAGTTCCCAGCCACTCCCTCACCCATCACCGTCCCAATGCCCAAGCACCATCTTGGGCTGCAAATCGGCCCACCTCCAGATGCGTACAAGGCAGCACCGATCTTGCCGTTGCAGCTCCGGTATTGTGTGGTGGGCCCAGCAGCACACTGTTTCTGCACTCAGGCTGTGTCACCAGCGGCACGTGACGTCTGGAACCCCCTGCTCTGGGCTCTGGTTCAAAGCCAGTCAGGCCACTTCTAGTCCCCCCCAAATGCTCTCGCCCCTCCACGCTGCAGAGCACAGCTGGCCACCGCCTCCTCCATAGAATCCAGCAGCACCAAGGCCCCAAGTAATGGGCGAACCATGATGGGTCAGCATCCCTGGGGCGATCCCCAATTCAGCCGCCATCTCAGCTCTCTGAATGCTGCAGGATTACAATTGGGCCGGCTCGGAGCGAAGTGCTTACGCGTTTGCCATCTTTTGTGGTCAAGCCATGCCCCCTTATCTTAAAGAGCTTCAGCAGACCGATTATTTTCTCAGTATAGTTTGCGAAAGATCAAAGAGGAGAAGGAAAAATAGAGAAGTGATAGTTCTTGATAATATGCCAGTAAGTTGTTTTAGTGGGTGTACATTATAGAAATTGCTTGCAATGGTACGAAGAAAAGGATTTACAACTATCTACCTCTCTTGATAGGAAGTTGGCAGCTTGAGTTGAGATCAAAGGTAGTGTAGGGCTTTCTTTAGCTTTCTTCATTCTATAAGAACCAGGTTGAGGGAGGGACACATAACACGGGCGATGATTTCCCTTGGGACTAAGTTCCAGAAGGCTTTGTGCACAAATCATATGATTCAGAATTGCATTCCAAATTGTATCCTTGCCTCAAATAGCAGTTAGTAGGGGGTTTCAGTGCTTAGTTTATTTGCTCACAATTTTTAGACATGAGGCAAAGCAGTGCTGTGTGAATCCGAAGATTATTTTCTTGGGAGTACACTGTAAATAATATTACAATAACTCGCAGTGCAATCACCAATTACCGTGTCAGCTCTATATAGTTGGCTGTCTGCCAGAATTATACGATCTTTCTAAGAATGTAGAGTTGTAAATTAGCATTATTAACCAATGCATTATTTAGGGTTTAAAGACCGGTTTCATAAAAAAAAACAAAAAAAACGATTTTCTTCACTTTATAGACCAAGGTCAAGTATTATAACATAAGAATGTGGTAGGCAGGGAGAACTCATTCCTTTCCTCCTTACAAAAACTACATACAAGATTTGACATGGTCCTAGTTGGGGAGCATAGAACATTTGCTGAGCTTCTTGTTTGAACAATTTATACCAGTTCAATATTGCTGGAACCTCTAAGAAATAGGGCCCTTGCTCTATGATTGCCCCATAGGATCTACAACATGGCTGCCCCAAGCGAAACAGCATTCAGGCTGACATTTAGGGGCCCGATTTAAAACGACTGCAGAGAGAATTTAGGTTCAGCTGGTAAAGACGGGAGAGAGAAACAACATTTTAACAGGGTTAACAGTGGACTGTGTGGTGTACTATTTTGCCAGTTATGGTTATGCTGCATTTAGTACCGTATTAAGGAGGTTGAGGCTTCAAATCAATCAGCTGGAACATGACTGACATAAAATACAGCTGCATAGTTAGAGTTGCTTCAAAGAAGGAGTTGTTTTGATCACATGCATACATTGCAATAAACCCGATTAAGGAAGGAAACTCACGTTTTTAAGACAAAAATGGCTCTATTTTGGCTGTCTCCCTGCTGAAACGTATAACTAATAAAAGCTGAAACATCAAGGGTCGAGATTACAGAAAAGACGTGAATAGAAATCATCAATGTCAGGACCCAGATTCAATTCAACGACACTGTTACAGAATATATTGAAACATTCTACACAGTATCTCTACTATGGCACATACAACAAGTAAATGACTTCTTGGAGAAGGTGAGGCGAACATTGCTAATTTTTTGTTATAAGCATAAACCATTTTTTTCTATACCCTTACTGACGGATTTGATGTTGCACTCTAGTTGCATTTGTAGTGATTATGAACGACACAATTGGCAGGATTTGGAAAAAATCAATACTCCACGAAAAATTAATAAAGGCTCTAAATAATCAAACATTGGGCTTAAAAAATTGGGGCATTAAAAAAAAAATAGAAAAAACCCATCAGAAATACATACAAATCAGAATAAAAAACAATTGGGAAGAGATTTGGGGGTAAGGTATAATTAAATGTAGAAAAATACTTTTAAAAAGGCAATATTCACACCAATAAACAATCATTGGCAGAGCCAGAAGGAATAGCTTGTAAGTAAATATGCAAGCCAAACCTTGTCGATCTGGATATGCTTGTGTAGATTGCCTCTCAAGTCTTGACGATTGTTTCGTGCTTTGCACCTACAAAGGACATGAGCTTTACAAAAAACAGAAAATAAAAAAATCTCAGCTAACTGAACCATTCACATTCTCTACAAGTTTTTAAAAACTGCAATCATCTTTTTCCTCGTGCAATGAGACAGTCATTTATGCCATGACTAGAGGTCCCTCGTATCAGACAATAGTCCTTGTTGTAGCATGTTGCAGTAGGAGCACAAAGAAAGATTATACTTGCATGTGGGCTGCAGTGCGTTGTAATTCTGCCCTCCAGCTAACTCACATTATTATTTTGTTGGACAGCATAGTTCCAGCCCCTACTGACATTGACTGAATGAATGAGTACAGATTTGTATAGCGCTGGCTACCCGGGGGCACCCAGCGCTTTAGACCCAGCTCAGACAAATCATTCAGCAGAACTGTAAATGATTAGGCTCAAGCCGCAGGTAATCGGGCAGCGGATTCCAACTTTTTGCTGCCTGTACTGCAAAACGTCGGCCCCCTGATCCCTACACTGAGTGCTAAACAAAGACAAGACTTTCATTCATGACCAACCTCCACCTTTTCTCAACAGTTGCAGTGTAGTACACTGTTAACACCTTAGCTGCGGCCGTTATTTCGCGGCTGTGCGGCAGTTCCGCGAAGTGGGCCGGGCCGCGTCGGCCGTTGGACGTTCGTAGCACTAGCGAGGTAGTGCTCGCGATGGCCAACGGCCGACGGCAGCAGGATAGGGGTTAAAACTTCAATTGCCACCGCTTTGTCTTTCCTGAAAAGGTGTACTGCATCACTGAATTTCCTTAACACTCTCTATATGACTTCACATAAAGTACTATAAATAAATGTGTGCTTGTGTTCTGTGGTACTATAAAGTAGGTCCAACAAAAATCTAGTTTTAAGCATGTCTTTTGTGCCTCAGAACTGTAACAGAATGGATGACCAGTCTCAGCTATGGTTATCATACAAATTGTGCATTGTATCTTATGTTGGATACCCTCAATATTCTACCACACACCCGAGATATTCTACCACATGTAATGTTTTATTGGCCTCCTTTTTAGGACCTCGTTCATGACACGTGTTAAAGGTGAATGAAATTATTAAACTCTTCATTGCTGCATCTAAGGCTCTCTAGACCAATGCTATGCATGTGGTCAGTGACTATAGCCAAGTAATGCAAAATTATGTGCTGAAGTACTACGATTGGTACTGCTCTCATGGCCGTTAAGCTACCACAACTTACCTCAGGATTGAAGAGACATTAATCCTTATGCAATACTTGGGGTGCATGCACAAATCTCTAAACCGTATAGTTACGTTTGCTCTAGTTGCGATCAACAATTTTGCACTTGCCTCAGAAGCATAGGCACAGACTATGCAGAAAAATTACTTCCTGGGCCAAGATTGTGACTTCTTGTTTCTTAAAAAACATTGTATGCCCTTCGATGCTGCATTTGGCCTTCAACTACATAAAAAAGGGGTGTTCTGGCTGAAGCAGTGTTGTGTAAAACCATGGCCCAAATTCCAATCCCACTGAACCAGCAGTGCGTAAACAGCAGAAATACAGACTATTGAGAACCTATGCAGGACTAACACACTAGGGCCAGGCAAGAACTGTGATAAAAACAATTATATACTGATTGTGTTCTATGTGTGGGGATTTGATGGTACTATAGGGGTCAAAATGTTTCATTAATCAAAATATTCCTTTTGTTTCCTTCCCGGTCTCCAACAAAAACACTATGCCTGCGGAGAGATGGCAAAAATGGGAATACCAGGAACATACATCTCTTATTGTACAAGTACTTTCAATTTATGAAATGCGCCCGGAGCACTGGCAGAAGGTAAAGATGTGTCAGCAAGATACTGAATCATAACTGTGTGTTTCCAAAAAACATTTGGTCACAAATCCCAAATGGGGCACTCCTTTTAAGTGATCACAATAAAGGCTTCTTGTTTTAACCTGTTGAATTTTATTCATTCAGAAGGTAAAAATTCATTTTCTTCACTCAATTATTTTTTCATTTCAGTTATTTCAAATACGACATGAAATTATATTCTTTTTAGCATATTCCAACCTCCAATGCATTTCGAGCAGATTGCCTGCTCTTCATCAGGGAGCAGGCAATCTGCAATATGTACAGCTGATGTTTCATCACTCTACACATCAATCCCTCATCAATTAGGTTTGGAAGCCATTGAACACACATTATTAAATAGTAATTTGGAACACACTATGCAAATATTCATCATGGAATTGGTGAATTTTTCGTTGTACCACAGTTACTTCAAATGGAAGGAGGAGTGGTTCCTCCAATTAAGCGGTACTTCCATGGGAAATTGTATGGCCCCTTCGTATGCGAATCTGGTAATGGAAAGATTTGAGGAAGATTACATTTTGTCAAACTTGGAGTGGATGCCTCATATCCTAATGTATCAACGCTACATAGACGACATATTCATGTTGTGGAAAGGTAATAAAGAAAGTGCAAGGTTGGCTATTGAAACATGGAACTCGTTTAATGAGCACCTTCAATTCACCCACACAATTTCTGATACTCAAATTACATTTCTTGATGTCCTGATATCAAAAAAGAGTGATTGTTTGGAAACAGACATTTTTAGGAAATCTACCGACAAGAACAGTATTCTTCATTACTCTAGTCATCATCAATATTCATTGAAGGATAACTTACCCACATCACAAATGTTGAGGATTAAAAGAATTGTATCTGATGAACAAAAAGTTGAACTAAGAATCAAAGAGATGTCTGAAAGATTCATTAAAAGAGGATATCCTTCAACTGTCGTTGCTTAATCATCCCTAAAATGTCAACAAATCACACGGAATGAATCTTTAACCAAAAGCAAGGAAAAGGAAACCACCAGGATGGTGGTAGTCACAAAGTTCACTACGTCTAGTCAGACGTTTAAGAAAATCATCAACAAATATTGGCCAATGCCAACTATGGAACCTGACTTTAAAAACACGTTTACTGAACCCCCTCTATTTGCCTACACTAGAAACAGAAACCTAGGAGAAATCATTAAGAGAAAAGAATCAAGTAAACAGACGTACACAGGCACCATGCCTTGCTTGAACTGTCAAAACTGTCACAACATCATACATGGAAATGTAATTCATCACCCCATGCGGGGTCAGGAAATTAAGTTAAGAGTATCCGCCACTTGTGAAACTACCAATGTTATTTACCTTTTGAAATGTCCTTGCGGAAAAATGTATGTAGGGAAGACTGAACGTAAAATTTGTCTGCGCATAAATGAACATAAATCCAACATTAGGACCAAAAATGCTAAATCCACTGTAGCTACCCACTTCCATGAATTCAAACACAATATTGTGCAATTGAGGTTCCTCATACTGGAAATTGTTGAAAAAACTGAAGGAAAAGATAACAACAAAGAACTATTGCGCAGAGAGAATTACTGGATTTATCACCTACAGGCTCTAAAACCGAATGGTCTAAATAAACGAACTGAATTCGTTTGTTATCTATAAATCTTCTGAATGTTGATTATATTGCTCTTTATCTTCTGACTATGTGATGCCCTACTTTGATTTTCATTTTATTTTATTGTACATACTGGTAGATTTGTAACTCTGCACGTCGATATTCAACCACCTTAAGATGGCCGCCACACTTCTGTTCACGGCCTCGCGTTTGTTTACACTAGTCCATCTCACTATGTTTACCATCCACTTTAACACTCGCGTTTAAAATCTCCATCCGATCGCGACTAACACCACTGAACACGTTGTACCGGTCTTTCATCTGAACCCGTGCATTCATCTTTTTTCAGGTAAGAGGTCCTAAAAATGTCACAATGTTTTTTGAAGCGCTTTCGTGGTTTTTTCGAAGCGCGAGTCGAATATTTCTTACAATGTCAGCGCTACCCATTGTCTGACACGCGATCCCCATTACTTTTTCAGACTAACTTTATTCCTGTCAACCTGATTACGTGAGTAGCTGGCTATTCACAGACTTTGACTTTATCGCAGCACGCTTACACCTGGTTTATAAGGTTTATCTGGTTTATAAGGTTTACACTGAGATCGAATGTGTGTTGACTATCTGTGTTTTGGTAATCGCATTTATGTATTAATGAAATGTATACTTTGGTATTGGACTATAAATTTATTGGTTGCATTGTATCTTTCTAGAATGTACTCCCTGATGAAGAGCAGGCAATCTGCTCGAAATGCATTGGAGGTTGGAATATGCTAAAAAGAATATAATTTCATGTCGTATTTGAAATAACTGAAATGAAAAATAATTGAGTGAAGAAAATGAATTTTTACCTTCTGAATGAATAAAATTCAACAGGTTTAAACAAGAAGCCTTTATTGTGATCACTTAAAAGGAGTGCCCCATTTGGGATTTGTGACCAAATGTTTTTTGGAAACACACAGTTATGATTTAGTTTTACGTTTCACTGGACGGGAAACGTACCCACGGGAGCAACCTTAAACCTATCTGAAAAATTCTCACAAACAACTAAAAATTATATAAAATACTGAAGGTTGTGCACTTGTCCGTTTAGCAAGATACTGAACACATTCTTCTGTTCATCAAATCTCAGGAATGGGAAAAGTTACTTTTTAAGCGATTCAAGGGCACATTGGGTTAATTACCAATTTCATAGCTTGTACTTATTTTGAAGGACATAGGAATATTTATATATTCCACTGAACTCCAAGATATTCTGAAGTCAGTGTACAGGATTCTGATGGGGCCTACAGATACAGATTGAAACCCTAAATGTGCACTACCTAAAGGGTTTTTAGTAACTCGGGAAGTGTGGCGCTTAGCTGTATAGACGCAATTGTTGATCCGGAGATAGTTTAAGTACGGTGCCAAAAATGGAAAGTGGAAAATCCCTTAAACTCCTAAATAAGTGTAAGGATGCCCTACACCAAGTTGAGACGCAAAGACCTGGGCACACGTAAACTGAGGTATAATTCAATATGAAGTAATGTCAATATACAATTTTGAAAAGTTCATTTCATTTTTTTTTAAACAAACTTTGAGTGTTACAGAATAACAACCAGGTGTCCTATCAAGGAAGTTATAACATTTCCATTTTTCCTAATTTTCAGATTGTGCACAAATCTCCATGTAATACAGACGTAATAGCACAGTGCGTACTCAGTACATCATACTGTAGTCAGTGCGAAAATAAAATGATAGACATACATGTGCAAATAAGTCCAATATCTCTGGAAAGAATTACAGTTCACAATTATTATAACAATCCCAAAAACATAAACCATTCCTTCCTCCCTCCTGGTCGGTCCTTTCTTGAATACCTCCCATCCTGTCTTCTCTGTGAGGTGCCGGAGTCTGTCTACCAATGCTGGTGTGCTATAAGATTACTTGTGTGGTGTCTGCGGTACCCGCCACTTTTGGCCCTGACGCGTGACTGGGTACATCATGGGGTGGGATTGAGACATGTGAGTAGGAGGTCTTTCGGCCCTCTAGCATGATGTCCCAGTCCATGGATATGGGGTGTTTCCGCAGTCCTCGTGTCTCCTCCCGCCTAAGAGCCGCACTTTCAGCCCCACCCCAGCTGATCATATCATCTTGCCATACCAATAATGGTGGCATCTGGGCGATTTCCATCTCACAGTGAGTGTCTTTACAGTCAATACAAGAGCCAAATCTAGGAAACGTAGCTGTACCCTCAAGGTGCTAGTTCTTTTGCGCAGTCCCAATAGACACTCTATGGGATTGTCGTGAATTATGAGGTGTGTGATCTCCCCAAGTATACAGAGGAGCATCCCCCAGTAATCCCGAAGGTTAGGGCAAGCCCAAAGCATATGGAGAAAGCCAGCCTCATCAGTTTTGCATTGTGGGCAACAGTGTTGAGACTCCGGAAACATGGGCTGGATCTGCTTTGGGGTTAGGTAGGACCTGTGTAGAGTTCATTTCATAGTTCGTGATTTATTCAAACAAGAGCAAAAGAAAACCAGCCAATACGTGCTTCGTCGCTAATGGAAATAATCCTTGTTTTTATATAGAGACATCTCTCTATACTCGTGTCTGATTTTGTGACCATGTTTGAGACTCAATGGATTACTCGTTTGTATTTGAATGACATTTCGTGTGGACTACATTATTTTGGCAGTATCTATAAAGTTTTTACGGTAAGGTTTAATCTAATTGCAGTGTATCATACAACATTTCTTCTATTCTCTTCCCCTTTTATCTCTATCTACTTGTCAAAACCAACATACCGACTTTTCGACTTATTATACTCTAGCATTTTCTTTTCTATAGTTCTGTAGTCTTAACTACTGCACCCGCTTCCTTTGGCTGCCCATCATTCTTTTCTCAATGAGTTTTTATTCGAGCATTTATCCACTCTACACTTTTATGGCTACTCGCACAATATCTCTTTCACTCTAATATACCTGTTACTTAAATTTTCCTCTTGGTTCTCCTCCTTTTTCGCCCTTATCTTGGGACAAGTGCAACCCATTTACGATAATTTTTGCCCTCGTGCCAATTTCCTTAATTGTTGGCCCTTTATACTATTATATGGAACTTTTTGAAGAATGACGCAACCAGAGCGTAGATACATATTTCAAATGATAACGATTAGACACATTATTGCCTTCTTTCTCACACTGGTTATCCATTTCATAAGAGATTTACCCTTGACCTTTTTTGTCATTGACATAGGTATCAAAGTTTGCACAACGACAGGTCGGCATTCTAGTTTTTGGCTACTCTGAACGTTTAAAACTACTTCCGGGTCAGGTAGCTTTTCCGCACCTGGAGAAGCATTCGGAATAGACCTCACCCGCTGGAGGTAAGAACACCACCTTTACTCATAGATGGAATTGATGGCATTACATCGGCCATGAGTTCATCTCAGCCTAATTTTACAGGCAAACTCGCAACAAGGACTCTCTTCCTTCTTAGAACACTTGCGGCTCTTTGATTTTTGGCCAGATCACCGTATCTATGGTAAGATCCGGTTCCTGAGTGTTAACAATATTACTTGTACTGCTGTATTGTGCAGAGGATAGCAATAATTTTTAGTTTTAGTTTTTTTTCCGCATTTAGATTCTACTACACTTTTTTTGGATGACAGCAAAAGCCTGGCATAATTCAGAGTTGAAATGCTCCTAGCCATGCTCTGTATTTCTCTAGAAATAATAGCAAAGAGTGGCATCCGCATTCCCTGCCCCAAGATGAAAAAGGTGATCAACCTCAAGTTTTAGGGCTTCCCCGAGACAGCGTATATGCCGTTTCTTGCACAACATTTTTTTAAATAACAGGGTCTAGGAGTCTGTCCATTGTTCACATTTGCTGGCTTCAGACACTCTTATTTGTTGGCTGCGGATTAGTCAGAGCGTGCTGGCTCACCTTCTCCCTGTTGGTTTCTCCCTTCCATGGAGCATGGACCAAGAACTGATTGCTTCTTTTTAGTGCCCTCCCACTGCTCGTACTGGGATTGAGATACTTTTTTCATCTTCATCCCATTGTTGTAGTTGTTTGCACCTCCATGGTGTCTCCATGTTGTTGCTTGTCTGTCGGTGCTTCTTCCCCCTTCTGTGTTGCTTACCTGTTTTTCCTTTGACTCATGCCCCCTTCCATGTCATTGCTAGGCCCTTTGTTGCTTGCCCCACCTTTCGTGATCCTTCCCCTACTGATGCTTGCCCTATGACAACTGCACCCTTCCTGACGCTAAAAAAAATAAAAAGAACACTGACAAAGCCAAATAACTCTTGAATAAGTGAGCACTATTTGGGTTCATCAATGTATTTAGCAATGTTGTACAGCAGTGCAGCTGCTGCACAGCATGGGTTGAATTCTTATTTTGTTTGCGTTGCCTCACCAGACCTCGCCACATAATACCCCTTGTCTTTTTACTTTCAGCCATGCTGCACAGCAGCTGCACTGCTGTAGAATATAGCTAAAAGAAAAGATGTATGCAAATCCAACAGATTTCGCATAGGCGAGACCTATTGGCTTTGCCGATGCTTGTTCAAGGGGTTTTCGAGGAGGCAGTATTGCCTGAACTTCTGCAACTGGATTCAAATTGCCTTGTCATGAAAGTAAGAAAGCAGATTTAGGACTACCTGCACAAACCTGCTTTCTTCTTTTTCCTAGAATCTCCAATTTTTGCGAAGGGCTGGACATTTAAATAAAGTAAAAAACAGAAGAGGCAATGCTGTGGGAGAGAGAACGAGAGCATCAAGCACCAGGAGGGAGAGAAACATTAAGCTGTTGGGACGCAGCAAGAAGAATAAAATTGGTGGTTGGGATGATAGAGCACGGAGTACAGACGAATAGTGAAAGTGAGGGAGGTTGGGATGGGAGTTGTGTAGGACTACTTCTTGAACCCACTAATCCAAACCTAAGGGTAAACAACATTGGGTCAATGTATCTCTACATGCAATGCCATGGGCAGCCCGTGCAAGCAATGGTAAACCAAGAAAACACATGAACGAAAGCAAATAGCTGAAAGGACAGGGTGAGGGAGGGTCCTAAATCCCATTCGCTCTCTATGCTGATTATTCTTTTTAACGTATCGATTACAAGCTGTCACTGAGACAGCTGCTAAAAAGTAAATTAATAAAGGTTTAAATGAAATGACTATTTCAATATTAATTAAAAACATTCTTAAGCACATGAAGTCCTTAATAAAACTCCTACAACAATGAATTCTATCTTCAACAATGTTTTTTCATTTAAAAATTAATTTTAGGGCCACTGAAATATGTTGATCTCGAAATAGGAGTTTAATTTGTTAATTCATGTTTAGTAACTGTACAATGTGACACATTACAGATTCAGTCTCTGCTGCACTGGCTTCTATATGTGAAGCTAACAGACACGATTCTGTTCCAACTCATCTATTTCAGACAAATGACTGACTGTGCCCTAGCCTCACCAACATTTCAGTAACTGGCATGACATGACACTCTGCTACACATCTACCGACAATCCAAAAGAAAAGATGCAGCGATTGGCCTCTACTGAAGCTAGATGTCCTCTAAGTGGTAATGAGGCAAGTGGCTAACACTAGTACCTGGCCTAAATAACTATCACAATCCAATGATTGGAAATGGAATAAACTCTGCTTAAGTCATATAGCCGTGATTGCATTAAAACGCAAGGAAAAACACACAAAAGGGGTCACGGCTAGGCCACGTTTGAAGTTCAAATTCTGCACAAAGTCCTACAGTTTAAAGATATACTTTCATAGGAAAAACAATGTATTCACCAACCCCATGCATCCGCCAGAACCAATGTAACATGCACTTTTGTAGTTACCGCCGGGGATGCCTGGTCTCACCCTGGAGATACCCATTAAGGGACCATCTCTCAGGGAAGCCAGGAAGGGTTTCGCAGCGGTCGAAGCGCCTTGGGACCCCTCCGGGTAAGTAGTGCGCTATATAAATGCCTATACATTTACATTTACGTTTTGGAGTGATTTGACAAGCTTTTAAGATGGGTGGTGTCTGGTCCAGGGTGCTCCATATTTACCGATTAATCAGTAAGGCATTCAACTCCAATTACTTTGCAGACTAGGGTAGTTAGGATTTAAATGATATTTTTTTTTAGGTCTGGTATTAGCCAAGATGTTTGTTTTGATTTACATGTAAATAGGCTTACTTAAATGGGCTTTCACTCAACCCTATAACGCCACTGTGTTTTTGTGTCATTTACATTTTTCTTCAGTTCACTACAACATGGGGCAGAGGGTCAGCCTTCTTCAGCAAAGGGTTAACTTAACTGTGAGTGGCAGCATTCTCCCCTTTCACAAGGGAAAAATACATCCACGCACAAAATAGTTTGCTTCTGAGCCAGGGACTAATGTGACATTATGAACTTTGAGACCAACAATTTTTTTTCCCAGTTGACACAGGCCTGACAGTTTCCCTAGTAAGTAAGTAATTAAGTAGTTTTATTAAGAAAGATTAATTAAAACCTTTGCATACTCATAACAATAAAGGTTTCTTGTACATAATTCAATAAATAAAACAATGCTAAAGCCATTATTATACATTATATTAAAATTACGAATTTGGGCGTTACGCTTTTCAACGGGTCTAAGGTGCTTGCGCGTCAAGGAAAACTGAGCTGGCAGGCACTTTCCGAGCTGAACAGCTGTTGTTATACATCCTTTTAAAGTTCACGTTTTTGCGCATACAACCTTCATTGGATCTAGAGTGCCTATGCGTCAGTAAGGTGCTATTGCTAGGCTTCCTGAGTCGGACTTAGAGTACAGCCTGGCTCTGCTATTTTTGTTTAACCAGTGTCCACTTGTGATGTGCGTTTGAGTCTCTTGGTTACTGTGTCGAAAACTTTTGTGAGCCGGCAGTTTAGTTGTGCCTCAGCTGAATTGAAGCAGAACTTCACTACCTGCCTACAAGTCCATTATGCTTGAGTAATGGTCGTAGTAAAGTGTTTCTTACATCCTTTAAGTTGGGGCAAATGCAGATGACGTGGACAAGATGCTAGTTTCCTCTTCCGCATAGGCGACAGGACTGCGGTCTTGGTCTCCTTTCCCATGGTAGAAAGTGTGGGATGATCGGAACGATGCCCTGCCGCAACTTAAGGAATTTTTCTTTTATCATCGTTTAGACACCCATTTTCAGGTAAGGTTGCGGTTTGAGTGCTTCGTAATCGCTAAGAACTGTCCATGAGCCCTTATAGCCAGTGTTCCTTTGTCTTCTAGAACGGATGCCATTTTTGTTACCTTTAATACAGTTTTTTTGAAGGTCTGGTGGTCTGTAGTGGTTCCCCAAAGGTCCTTCAATCACAATAACTTTAGGGAGCCGAACAGATACTCCCTGGCAGGTCATTTTTCGTGGCAAAACAGCTCAATCCAAAGATGCAAGTTTAGGGATCCTGCCTCAGATCTTGTGCCAACTTTTTAGATACGCGCCCCTCCTTCCCACTGATTGTTTTTTGTGTTCAAAAGATGTTGTAGCCGGATGCGGTCCGATTTATCAACGCTAGGTCGTCCGCATATAACAGGTTTGACAACAAAGTTTTTCCTAATTTCGGGGAGTGTGATGTGCTCTTGTCCAATTCCACTGGGAGATCAGCTAAGAAAAGGTTAAAAGAGTAAAGGTGTTAGAACACACCCTTGCTTTAACTCTTTAGAGGTGGCGATTCACTTTGAGAGGTGCGTCCCTGCACCTAGTTTAATCCTGATCCAGGTTTCAGTATGCAGTAGTATCAGCTGGTCTAAAAGGGGTTTTGGAAACCCCCAGCTTTCCAGTTTTTTCCATAGTTTGGCACAGTCTATGTGGTCAAAAGCTGTGGTGTAATCTATAAAACATAGAAATAGGGACAACTTTGCCATGTTAGCCACGTCCATCAACAAGGCTAATGCCATGATGTTAGTGGTGGTTCAGTGTCCACGGTAAAGCCAAGTTGGGTTTATTGGGATAAAGGAGTTTTCTGATGCCCAAGATGTCTGGCAGCTTCCTGAACAGTACTATAAGCAATAGGAGGTGCACCGACACACAACACATGTAGTCCGTTGTTATTTCTTTAATCTCTTCTTTTATTTCAAAATAGTTAATAAAAACAGCCAAAGCGTTTCGTTACCGTAAGATAGTACCTTTTGGAACTTCATTAGGGCTTAAATGTCAAGTTATGAATTTGCAATATGATAAAAAAAATGATGTTCTGATATTAGAGGTGCTCCAAGGTTAATATGGCAATGATTGACACCTTTTAAATTGAATTAATGTCAGAACACCAAATAATAGAACGCAATAGTCCTTATGAAGATTTTTTTCAGAACATGAAAATTAGATGTAGCCACCTTTTGTCAAGATGAAAATAAGCCTTCAGAAAATGGCTCAAACACAATAGTCCATACAGAGAGGACAGTCTCCAACGAATGAAAGTTTAACCACCGTAATAAGTGGCCTTGTCTCCTTCCAAAATTGTGTGACACAGCCACTTATTACGGTGGGACTCTGCTGGAGAGTAACATACTAGAGTAACTATGGAGCACCTAATGCAGGGACTTGTGACATCATTCTTGGAAGGAACAAAGTATGCCAAGTCAGCGTCAGAAAGATCAGCTCACTGCGATAACCACACTGCTGGGTATATTTTCCTATACTTAGGCAATGCAATCGAACGCGGCACACGTCGAAATTCAGAAATTAAGTATAGCTTTTGCAAAAATAATCTTTAAAGCCTTATTAAAATGATAAAAACTGTGTGGGACGCCAGGACGGCAATGTTCCTTCATGTGCAATCTTTTCGTTTTTTGCAGATTTATATAGCGCGAACTCGGATTGGAGCACCAGATACTTCACACAACGACACATTCATTTTTAGTAAGCACGAAGAGATTAGGTCATTTGCCCAGAATCACAGAATGCTACAACGACACATTTATTTTTTGGTAAACGCGGGGAGATATACAGCCAGATTCACCAAGCGAATGCGCTCGCAAAAGGGCTAGATTCTGAGAATCTGGCCCTTTGCGAGCGCAATTTTTGCATATAGGATTCATCATCCCAATTGCAGAAATCGCTAATTGCGAAATTGCTAAATTGCGAGGAATTGCATTTAAGGAATCTATTTGAGATTCCTTAAATGCAATTCATTAACCATTTTTAAATTGCAAATTCGCTATTTTTGGCCGCTATTTACCGCGAAGTCAGACTTCGTGGTAAATAGCGAAAACTTGGAAAAATGCACTTTTGTGCATTTTTCTAAGTCGGATGTTACACACACACCTGTCCTTTGGACAGGTGTGTGTGACCAACATCAGTCTACATTGACATTTCAGGGGTGCTACAGGGTGTCCTTTGGACACCCCTGGCACCAATGAAATCGCATCCTTATTTGCGATTAGCAGATTTCTAATAGCAAATAAGGAATGACTCCCCATTCATTCCTATGGGCCTTTAGGCCCATACGAATGAATGGGGAGTTATTCCTTATTTGCGATTAGCAATTTGCTAATTGCAAATAAGGAGGCTGTAGGAATCGCAATTTATTTAGCGATTTCTACATGAATCCCGATTTGCAAGTCCTTAATAGCGATTCCTTAATAATCGCTATTAAGGACTCACACATTGGGACATTGATGAATCTGGCCGTAAGTGATTTGCCTAGAATCACATAATGTTGAGTGTCCCAGCCGAGACTCGAACCTTGTTTCCAAGCTCCAAAGTCGGCAGCTCTGGTCGCAAGGCCACATCCTCTCCCCATTTTCTTCTGCGCTTACTGAAATGTTATTTTAATGTAAACACTAAAAGCTCAAATGTCAACCACTGGAGAATCCTTGGGTTGGGTATGACACCAGGCACTACTTCTGTATTGAGAATAAGCCCCGGGCCTCACCACTTAATTGAATATGCAGTACCCGGTGTCAAAGATGTGACTTTTCCCTCCCAGCAAGCTGGAATGGGTGTCATGTTAAAGGGTGTGGCCCGACCATCATAAAACAGCATGCTCGGCACGAGAAACAGAACAAGAAACTACTTGTGACGTCTGCAGGTTAGCCATCTGTGGAAGCCGGATCAGAAAAGATCTTGCACTCATGAACACTGAGTGCTGTATTGTTTTACAGAGAGGTTGCACTTCATAGCCATGGCCAGCGGTTCACTGAAAGTATTAATTAGTGCAATTACTAGTGTAAGGCCTGCATGGAGCCCGAAAAACTGTTTCCATCGTCAATACTGAAGGGTCCCATGCCCACAGATCATTGCTGCCGTCACTGGATTTCTTTTGTTTTCAGGAGCCGCTGACCGATTTCTAATGTGCTGACGGCCATTGACAATCCCTGAAGAATAATTCTTTTGTTACCTCTCCTTGCAGAAACTTCCCTCTGCGGATGTAGCTGTAACTAAGCAAAATGCTGTCACTCAGGATGACTAACACACTAGTAACTGAACGGCTGGGTAGTGGGCTGCGTCAGAAGATGAATTACACAGCAATGGCTGAAGACCATTGCTTCACTCTAACTATCCGAACGGTGGGCCGATTCACAATGTGATTGACATTCCAGTAAACAATAGCTGAAGGGGGCTGGCTCAAAGCTCTCCTATATGTATTATTCACACAATACGTATTTTTCTTCCTATAGCTAATGATGTCCTAGCCCAGACATAAAAGGACTAAAAAGGTTCAGTGTTTTCTCTCCGGCTTTCAATTCGCTATTCTGTTCCACTTGCTACATGAAGATCTTACTTAGCAGAAGATGTTATCTCTTTAATCTATTTACTAAGTGGGACTATCTTGAGACTTGCAAGTTATTTGCTGAAAGAATACCTTTAAGTCGTGCAGTAAAGCCACCTTTATTGGAAAGCAGAATCAATACTGTAGGAATTCCACTTTTTCTACATGACTATCTCTGATTTTTTATTTAACCTGATATTGGACCCAATGTTTTTGCTGTCTTTAGAACTCTGTGCATTTTTACCCATTGTCAGGGCAGGCTTTAGCGCTGATGGTGCCTGGTGCGACACTCTTTGTAGACGCCACCACCAATGACCTTATCCACAGAAATCCCTCAATACTATCATCCAGGGGTGTCCCTCATATCGCCATACCCCCCACACATGTATTTAATTTCTTTTATAACCCTACTCATACCAATGTAATGTGTCTTTACATCACATTGCACAGAAACAATGAGTGATACAAGTGCATAAATCAATGTATAGGAATTGTTGCATACGGCAATAGGGACTACAAGGTGTGGGGGCCACATGTCATCCATACTGGTAAGCAGTATATTTACAAGTGTTTGGTCTGAAGAAGCACAAACTCAGGATTTAAAACGTAACACAGTGGTGGGTTACCATTACTAATAAGAATGTCTTTCGACCCATAGAAGCCCATTTTGGCAATGAAAGACTGTGGAACAGAAATAAGGTGCTAAACTGCAGATCTTTGATGCCAGTTCACAGCACACTGCGCCATATTAGAAGGATTGTAAATTATGAACTGAAAGCAAAAGAATGGTCTCTGTGACAAAAGCAGTAACCCACTGAGCTATCTACAAGAAATACGATTCTGCATGTTACCAGCGCTTTGCAGTATCCATATTAACCCTCTCCACTACTTTATGAGGATTCTAAACTGCCACTAGAAAACTCAGATCTCTCCAGCAGGTATATTAGTCACAAACGTATCTTGACATTTTTATTAGCACTTATACTTGTTGGGCAGATAAGGAACTCTGCAGTTGGTTCTTTTAATCCCTTAAAATATTTCATGTTGAGGCACCCTTCCAGTTCAGCGCATGGTGTGGTGGAATTCAACAGTCTAGAGTCAGCCCTGCCCCTGCTAGCCAGTAGTAAAGTGCCTGTGCCCCCCCATCCCCCCAATTTAAATACTTTTGAATTGCAATACTCCTAATTGGTATAATTATCTTGCCTATAAGTGCCTAGTATATGGTACAAAATGTACCCAACGTCCTGGAAGTTACAAGCCACTAGTGGACAGCAGCACCTTTTGTGCCACCCATTACAGTAGCCGGAATCAGTGCAAAATGAGGTACTGTGACCTCTCCAAATAAACACTATTAACAAGTAAAGCCTTGGAGCCCACTAGGTAAGGTGCAGGGCAGTTTGAATTAGGACATGTAGAAAATGAATATTACAAAGCCCCTTCAATGACAATGCCCTAAAAGCTATTTCTACTGTGGCAGGCTTGGCTATCTTATGTAGAAAATCAGAGTACAGATGAAAATACTACTATATTTCTGGAATGGGAGCAGCAAGAAATATAATTAAACACATATTTTTGTTACTTATAAAAAAATACAAATCAATTGTGAAGTCAGATTTCTAATAAGTATATGAGAAAGTTAACTATTAGAAAGTTACCCTTTACCTGCCTGAACTGCCGGCATGTTAAGATTACTGTAAATCTCTGCTAGATCTCAGTTCTAAATAGGTGTGAAAATAGTGTGAAATGCTTCCCAGGAGCAAACAAGAGTTTGCCTCAATGGGCACAGATAAAGTCTCTGAACTCCATGAAAATAAGCAGGGTAGGGACTGAGGGCATCCTTTCTGATATTACAGTGTCAAATCCTGTTTTACAAGTTTGTTGAGCCACATTTAACACTTCAGGCATACTTGAAAGGGAGAGAATAGGATGCACAGATAATGGTTGTGTACCTACTGTTTGGTTTGTCCTACCAGACTTGTCTGTTATGTTATGCAGATTTCTTGAGTGCACTATCACCCAGGACGGTAACCTGATATTGACCAGGTTTGAGTCTAGCCAAACCTGTGGCCTAGTGGGACTACTCGAAAAGCTAGGCTTTTGGTCTCTAGGTTTGTTGTGGGTACTGGATCTGCTTCAAACTGAAGTTTAGTGTTAGATGTTGGAGGACATTAGGATTACAATAGTAGATTGCCCACATACACCCCAGCCCTCAGAGCCCCAGTTCAGTGAGACCGAGGAACTTCACCATATTGGAAATGCCATGACACAAGGCATATTGGGCCTGTTTGCTGCAAGGCAAACACAACTCCAGAAAAATGGTAAGCTCTGGCCTGGGGAACTCTCCCCCTATTGGTTAGCAGATGCCCAGAAGTCAGCCCACCCCTCTAGCGGATTCCAGCCATAAATGTGGCACTTCCAGGTACCCACTTCAGACCACTTTCTGAACTGCAGAAAGCTTAGATGATGACTGGAACTGCTGCCAGTGAACCGAAATACCCTAAAGAACTGGATTTGCTCTCATGCCCGGGACAAAGACTTTGACTCCTAAGGCCAGCTGGCTGACCTGCGTGCCTATAAGGCAATAAGAAGTTGCGAGAGGCCCACTCATGGTAGTACCCAACTGACAAGTGGCAACTGGGCCTGGAATGGAATGGTCCCTGCTGTTGGCCTTTGCCTGATACCCTGTGAGTTGCTAAGTGCCTCCCATGAAATCCTGGGGTCTTTAGAAGAGTATTCCTGTGGTGGATTGGGACTTAAAAGCTCAGGTCAGAAGGTAAAATCTTTGACCAGGATGAACCTGGTTGGTGTACCCGATCCGCACTCCATTGCGGTCAACCTCAAAGTGTGCCCAACATCCCGGTCTACCAAAACGATTTACTAACACTGGTGCTTTGTGCTTTTTGGCGCTATTTCTACTTAAAAATTCAAAACTCCCATCTCCGGTTCCCCTTATTGGATTTGTCATGTTGGTGTCACTTTATTTAATACATTTTATTCTTTTCCAATACATTTTGGGATTGTTACTGTTTTGTGTTTTGACTTTATTACTGCAGAAATACTGTACACATTGTCACTAAGCCTGTCTGCTCTGTGCAGTAGCTACCGGGGGGTTGAGCTCAACTTAATTTAGTGACTTTCATGGTTCACCCTGCTAGACAAGGGTTGTGATTATTCCTTGAAGTGCATAGTCACCCACCCCAAATAGTAATCCTAACTCTTACAGACATCTTTCACTTAAGTCATGTGGAAAAGAACACATGTTTTCTGGCGAAGCCTACATTAACATGCCAATTAAAACACTTTCATGTGACCCAGCACATGACAGCAGAACAAAGCGAAATACAGTTTTCCTTTGCCGCCAACTGAAGACGAAGTTTCATTCATAGGTTTACAAGAAACAGTCACTGCTGCTCACTACCGGGAGTTCAACCACAGTTTTAGTTTTCCTCCATACAGATGAATCAAAAGTTTAAAAGCAGTAGCACAACGCTCAAAACAATGCAAACTGTTTAGGAAGTCAGGTCAAATTTGCTGGCCCTTTCTTTTCAGAATATGTATGAAAAATGCAGAGAGAAGACGAAAACATGGACCAAATCTGTCTGACCGCAGTGATCAGTTACAGGACTAGTAAGTGGCCCTAGTAACCCTTTTCTCACAGACAACAAAAATTCACAATCTTTAAGGAGGTTGAGCAGTTTGAGGAATAATTATCCAGCTCAATTATACAAATATTATAGACCTCAGAAGAGTAGGAAGGTGAAATCAGCCTTATTGCAATTCGAATATGTAATGTAGACAGACCATCCATGAAACATTATGCTTGTGGGAAATTCTATATTCATTTTGTGGGTGTATTCTCCCCAAATGCTTGAGGAGTACCGGAAAGTAGGGGAGAAGGGGTGAATGGGATTTGGACAACCATGGTGAGCCAAGGTGGGAAGAGAAAAAGGCTCAAATGTAGCGCAAAAGCCCAAGTGGAATTGTTCTTCTGCTGTGCTGTTTATGTATTGATGCAGGTAATAGACTTGAATGTCTAATTTTCCAAAGATACGTGGTCAACAGCTATTTACATCTGTAGGTGATCATGAGGCAGGGGGACCAGCTGTACAAACGTTGCAATCACTGTGAGCGCTGGGTGGCAATTCTTTCGGTTTGCAGGACTGTTGTAGACAATGGGCTTCTGGGCCAGGTGATTCTAAACTCACCATGGACTTTCTTATTTATTCTGTTTTTACACCAATTACCATTTAAGTCTCCGTTACCGACCTATTTTTGAGGAGACAAAATAGTGACCACAGTATCCAGTGATGTGTAAGAGCACTGTTTAGCTCTCTTTGAGAAAGGGATACTCTAGCTTGAATTCACCTTGAAGTTTGAGGAGGGTTCAATAAGCTACTAGGAAAGTTGAAAGTCCCAAGTCAGACTCCATTCCACACCTCCTTCTACCTAGGACCCAAAGATGAAAGTTAAAGGTAACAACTAGTGAATTATGTCATTAGTTTTACAACCCAACCAGGTATCAAACAAGGCATTTTGGATCCCTTATTGTTGACGATTCAGAACTGGGGACAAGATTGACAAGGACAAGCTTATTTCTTTACACTGAAAGTCTTTTTCCTAATGGCACAGGTTGGAATTAAAGCCAGGCTTTGCTCCATAACATTAGTGAATAATAGCTATCACGCAGGATAGTCCAGTTGTGACAGATTTGTGGAATTCCCAACAGAACTCCTTTTGAGAAGCGGTGAAGGAGAAGGTTTTGCAAACTGAAAAATATTTACATTGACATTGAAACAGAAAACACTCGAGAGGAGCATGGTCCTTTTCCCACCAGACTGCATGGCCTGAGGGCATGGGGCCAGCATTTTTGGCAGATCACTTGGAAGAGATAGGGTGAGTGCTATAGCACAAGGCTCGAACACACTGCCCATACTCTTGAACAGATGAAAATAAGTGAGTTCAGACCTATCCACAAGTAGCATCAATAACACCTCCAGTCTGCCACAGACTAAAGCAAATGGACCATGGGTTTCTACTGTTGAAGACCTGAAGAGATAACAATGGAAAGTGGGTACAACTTAGGGTAGAGCCTAGAATACTCCAAAAGTGACACCCACCATCACAGAATGAGATATCTCAATAAACATGTTTTACGAGCAAATTGGAGCAACAAAATCGAATAGGTGGTCCCTGGAGTCCACAATATGGATCAATAGTTCGAAACAGCTTGAGTGCTAGCCCTTGTGACTATAAAGTCAAATCAGCCATTTTCAACCTAATGGTATTCCTGAAGACCATGTGAAGCCCCAGGGGCAAGAACAGGAGGGCTTTAATGTGGCCATCAATTGGCTGGCAGTCTGCAAGCTTCAGTGTGCACTTTCTTTTGACTGGATTATTTAGATTTAAGTGATGCACTGCATACCTTGATAATCAGGGGAAGGTGGGATCTCACCCTCTTCCACTCAGTATTTGAACATAGTAAATTAGCCTAACAGCCTCTGTACCAATGAGTAATAAGGATCTGAGGGCTGTTTTATCTCACACTAGGAGCTACAGACAATTGTACAAAATGCCCCGGATATCTTAAACAAGGAGGAGATATACCCAGAGGTATGGGAACTCTGATACAGCAAGGTCACTCCAAGTTTAAATATGCAGACAATGAGGGCTTCTCTATAGGGAAATACAGTGCCATTCCCGGTTGTGCCCTGGCAGAGACTGGTACTTCCAAACTTTAAATCAGGGAGATCTTGAGGCTGGCTTGTGAGATTTGTCTTGCTGGCCACTGAGGCCTGTGAAGCCAGCTTTGAGAAACTGGAAAATTATATGCAAGACAAGAGATGAGGCCTTAAGAACTGCTGTAGCACATTTCATGTATGCTATCTGGCTAACAACTAAAGCGGTCTGGGGCTCCCTTTGTTTCACCTCTAAGAAGTAGGCATATCCTTTCAGCTGGTGAAGTTTTACCTCATCGCTCCCCTGTGCACTCTACCAGTAGTGGAAAGCAGATCATTATGATGCTGGTACTGAGCATCACCAGATACCCTTAGGCTATGGCCATGAGAACAGTCAACACCACACCAGCATTCTCTTGGACATCATTAGAATGAACCACTACCCAAACCCTAATAACACACCAGAGACAAACAGACCTTGGTATATGTACAAGTAAACCCTCAAACGTGTTCTGCATTTGCAGGCAAAACAACTGGGTGAAGATATTTTGCTCTTGCAGGAAACCCATCTCCTGAGCTCTAAGATTCCCTGCCTAACTAGTCATGGTTACACAAAAGTATTCCACTCAAGAGTCACACTGGGTTTAGCAGGTACTGGCATCTTAGTTCACCGCAGGGTGCCTTTCCAACCCAATAGGTTCTGGACCGATGTCTAAGGCCGCTATGTAATAGTGACTCCTAAACTGTATAGGGTTCGTCCCATAATCAGTAAAGCTAGGCCATCTATAATTTAAACCTCAATACAAATGTTAATACTGATATACATTCACCTAATCATTCAAAACCGATGATCACACACCTGATTTGCCATGACCATATCATTACTCATGATTCTTTTTTTATTTGTTTTTTTTCTTTCAAAAAGGTATTTTTTTAAGAAACAAAATCAATTCTTCATCAATTTGATGCAATCAACTTATCAAAAACATTACAATGTACAGGAACATATTGATTACAATATATACAACAATGAACCAAACACAATGACAATACACAACACAGATATCACAATACACAAACATATTACAAAACCATTTGATGCTCAGGTTCTGTCAAAATGAAAACTTATTTTAGAAAATACAACTTTTCGAAAAAACAAATAAATTAAAAAAGAGCTACTAAGGCTCTGCAGTGTTTATGCCCGACAATTAGGGCCTCCTTTCTGGAGTGTATTATCCGCTTATGTGGGGACTGAACCAATGGTCTCCCTTTGGTAGGTGGGACTGGAATGACATCATTGACCCTGGGGTCGATAGATGGCGTGCTCGAAGCGGACAGAATGACCTGCAGGAATCCAAACTGGCCGCCCTCGTAACTATACTGGGCTGGTCTGATGCCTGGAGATCCTATCACCCTGATGAGAGGGGCTACATATATTATTTGCAGATTCGTGGTACTTTCTTCCAAGCTAAACTACCAATTGATTCCCAATACTTATCTCCACAGAGCATCAACTCTCAATATTCATCCGCTGGGATGTCTGATCACTCCCTGTGTTGCTGTAGCTCCATGTGCGCCAAGACGCTCAAGGTTTCGGTGGGGCATGTCGCCATGGCACCTCCAGAACCCATCATATAGAACACTCCTTCAATGTGCAATTGAGGAATACTTTTCACTTAATGCAGCCACAGCCCTCTTCAAGGAAGTATTATGGGAGGCACTTAAAACAACTCTTAGAGGAGTCAACACCAGGTTCTGTGTGGGAGAACGCAGGTGTACATCTCAAGAATGGGTAGACTTAGAAGAGCAAAAAGAAAAATTGGAGGGACAGCGGGGATTGGTGGGGAGGGGGTGGGGGCGGAGATGAGGCAGCCAGATTTCAGTTAAGTCTGATCCAACAGCTAAACCAGCAACACATTTTCAATGAGGAAAACTAGCATGGCAACCCACACAAAGTTGCAACTAATCTAGTCGAACCCTCCATAAACTATGCCGAGCCACTAACGCAATGCCACCAGTGCCAGTGGAGCAGGATTCTCATGAGGAGCTACTGTTGAGTCCCCGGGAGGTTGCCCTGAGCCATGCAGCCTACTATGGCGAATGGTATGCCGAGAATGATCAAATTAGTACGGAATAAGTGCAGGAATTCCTTAGGGATATCCCACCACGATCCTGGGCAGTTACATTCAGTGTGTACAATTTATTCGTATATATAAAAGCAATTAAAAAAACACATTAAAAAAGTACATTTAAGAAAGTGTATAAAACATAGGGAACACAGACAATAAAAAGAGGAACAAATCATATGTATTAGTTCATCCAATCCTTTTCCTAAAGTAAGGGGGGTACAAAGTGAGGTATATTAAGCAACAATCATAATACTCCTCAATTATTGAGTGTTGTACTTCTCCCTTATTATCTCAAGATAATAAGGGAGAAGTACAACACTCAATAATAATTATACACTTTCTTAAATGTACTTTTTTAGGTTTAAAGCATTTTATTGCAGCATTGAGAGAAAAAGGAAACAATACAAACAAAGAACCACAGGTACCCCGCGTTAGATAATGCAAACAGTTCGTTACATATGTGCAGCCCGCTCATACAGTGTGTTGGGCACATCCTGCTCCAGGTCTTCAGGGCGAATACACCTGCGGGTGGGGCAAACTAAAAAGGAAAACAACACCCTCCCAACCAACTACCCTCCTCCCATCCCCCTCCTCCCATCCCCCCCCCCCAGTCCCTCCCCCCAACCCCTGTACTGTGCTAACGATCTGTCCTCCTCTCCCCCGCAGCAGCGTGGCCAACCATCTCTCCTCCCAATTATCATATCAGGCAGTTCAGGTGGACGGGGCCGACCGGGACGTCAGCCGCAGCAATCTGAGGTATCTAGGACAAGTAATTTCCCGGAACTCGGACTGTAACAACGTATGGAATGGCAACCACAGCTCTTCGAATGTGTCTACATCCCCCACCACCACCAGGGACATCTTCTCCATGCCTAGGACATGCCACAATCTATGTAGCCAACCAACAACAGTAGGGGGCGTGGTAGTGCGCCAGTGAATGAGTATGTTCTGAATCGCCGAGCCCAAGGCAATCGCTATCTGCCTACCCTTCTTAGATTTTAGGGGGTACATCAAGCCGTTCGGCAAACCCAGAAGAACATAGGCAGGGAAGCGGGGTAATTCAATCTCAAAGCATCGGTCTATCTCATTCAACACTTCATCCCAGTAGGGATTCAGTAGGGGGCATTCCCATAGTATATGAGTGAGTGTGCCAGTCTGTCCACAGTCTCGCCAACAGGTCCGGGGAATGGTGTGGTTCATTTCATGGAGTTTCTCGGGGGTACGATACCAATAAGTGGATATTTTGGTGAATGTTTGTGAGTCCAGTGTGATAAGCAGAGTGTCGTGCCCGGTAGGAAATGTGGTCCCAATCAGTGTGGCTCAGTGATCTTCCTAACTCCCGTTCCCAGCGTTCCCGTCCGGGATTGTAGATGTGAAAGGGGGGGGGGGGGGGGGGCTGCAAGAACTTGTAGAGATCCGAGATAAGCTTGGCGTCTGAGGAGCGTGTAACTAGCCATCTTTCATAAGGCGTGAGCTTCCGGTCCGCCAAGGTGCGTACCTGCGGCTGGAGCGCCCAGTGACGAGCCTGCATGTATCGCATGCGCTCTGTCTCGGGCAGGGCGAAGTCCCGCCGAAAGTCCTGGAAGGAAACGATACCCTCCGGGCCGTACATATGGAATAGGGCAGAACACCGGGCCGCTCGCCAGAGTTCGAAGGCTCCAGGTTCCATAACAGGGCTAAAGTCCGGGTTCCCGATCAGTGGCGTGAACGGGGAAGGAAAGGTGGTAAGTTCATGTTTGGAAGACACGGAATCCCAAATTTGGAGCGAAACCCGCGTGACGAAAGACGCATTAAGGTTGGGAGGACGATGGACTCTGCGTAGGAAGGGTACTTCCTGCAGTGTCTGCCCGCCACCGCTTGATCCTGAAACAACCAGTGTTTATCAGATTCCCATCGACTCCACTCTACCAGGTAACTTAGTTGTGCGGCATGGAAATATTTGTGCAGGTCCGGTATGCCCAGTCCTCCGGACTCAGGCGCCAGCGTGGATAAGGTACGTTTGAGCCTGGGTTTGCGGCCTTGCCATACAAAGCGTGCGATATCAGACTGGGTCTGTCTGAGCCATCCAGTAGGGGGTTGCAACGGGAGGGCCCGAAAGAGATACAGGACCTGCGGTAGAAGGGTCATTTTCACCGAAGCTATTCTGCCCAATAATGACAGCGTGCCTTTGTCCCAGCGGGCCAGTTCCTCCTTAATTTTCCTGCTTAAGGCCGTGTAGTTGGCTGTGACCATGGCAGGAAGAGAGGGCGCTAAAAGAATTCCCAGGTAGGGTACTTGGTCCTTAGACCAGCTCAGAGGGAAAAGCCTCTGTAAGTCAGCTCTAGTGGTGTCAGACAGCGAGATGTCGAGGGCTGCCGATTTCCCAAAGTTCACCTTAAAACCTGCCACAGCCGTAAAGGTTTCCAGCTCATCAATACAAGCAGGCAGCGACCTCCTAGGATCATCTAGTGTCAAGATCACGTCGTCCGCGTAGAGACTAAGGGTGTGGACAAACTCCCCCATGCGGACGCCCGTCACATCAGGGTTCTAGCGAACCCTCTGAGCGAACGGCTCCATATAAAGGGCAAAGAGTAGTGGTGATAACGGGCACCCTTGCCTGGTGCCCCTCTCGATCGCGAATTTCTGGGAGCTGCAACCGTTCACTCTCACTACTGCGGATGGGAATCTATAGCAGTTGAAGATCAAGTGTCTAAACTTCTCCCCTATGCCCAGTTTACACAACACTTTCTCTAGGTAGGGCCAGTGCACTCTATCGAACGCCTTCTCTGCGTCTATAGAGAGGAGCATACGTTCCCCCGGGATCCGTGAGGCCTTCTCCAGTATGTGGGTCACTCGTTTAGTATTATTAACTGTCTGCCTGCCTGGGACAAACCCGGCCTGGTCTGGGTCAACCATACCCGGTAGGTGGAGTGCTAGACGCGCCGCAAGGATACTGGTGTATATCTTCAAATCCACATTCAGGAGCGAGATCGGGCGGTAGGAGCCGCACTCGGTCCGGTCCTTGCCCGGTTTAGGGATCACTGACACTGTCGCCTGGAGGAACTCCGGAGGGATAGCACCCGGTTCAGAGAACGAGTTAAACAGGCGCGTCAGCAGTGGTGCCAGGTCGTGGCAGAAAGTTTTGTAGAAGAGAGGTATAAAGCCATCGGGTCGCGGGGCTTTCCCGTGTTTAAGTCGGGAAATTGCCGTGACCACCTCCTCAATCCGGATCTCCCGTTCAAGATACTGGGCCTGATCTGGCTTGAGGGAGGGGAGAGTTACCGACTCCAGATAATCAGTCTCGGCTTGCGGTGAAGGGGGGACACCTGCGTAGAGATCGGCGTAATATCCACGAAAGCCCTCCGCAATCTGGTCATCTTCTGTGACCGTCCCTCCGTCAGGAATCGACAGTTCTTTCACCCGGTGCTGCTGATGTTGTATGCGGAGCTTATGCGCAAGGAGTCGGCCACACCGGTCTCCACCAGTGTAGTATTTGTGCTTCAGGCGTAATACCGCGTATTCCGCCCTGTCCATGTCTAGCGCGGACAGGAGCTTCCTGGCGGCTTTAAGTTGCCTCCAGACTCGAGCGGCTCCTGTCCGCTGATGCACCTGTTCCAGCTCCCTCACCTGGCGCGTAAGTTCGTCTTTTTTTAGCTGTCTGTCTCTATTCTCCGCTGAGGAGACTGCAATAAACTCGCCGCGGAGCACCGCCTTCAAGGCGGCCCATTGTGTCGCGCGGGTGGTATCATTAGCGTTGTGGCGCTTGTATTCCTCGATTGACTCGCGGATATGTTTTACTACTGTTTGTCTGTGCTGCAGAGTATCCCTGATATGCCAGACCCCTCGTGAGGGAGACACAGGGGGTAGTTGAAAGGTGTCTTCCACCGGGACATGATCGGAGAGAGACAGGACTCCTATGTCAGCGGTTGAGGCCAGCTCACACATCGGACCCGTCACCAGGAGATGGTCCAGTCGCGCATAGGATTTGTGGGCGTGAGAGTAGTATGAGTAGGCACGGGTCGCAGGGTGGAAGCGGCGCCACATATCATGTAGGTCGAGATCGTCCAGGCGGGACCTAAACGAGCGCAAGAGTTCCCCTGATTGCAGGCGTCTTTGCACTGATCTGTCTAGGGACGCGTCAAAGACCATGTTCAGGTCCCCTCCCATAACAATGTGTCTGTCAGGGGTGGTTGTCACGTCTTCCAGTGCCCTGGTCAAGAACTGTTCCTGATGGTCGTTGGGGCTATATATCGAGCCTATAGTGAACACCAGACCTCCCACCTTGACTCTATAAGCTAGCAGCCTTCCCTTTTGTTCCGCTACCTTTTGTAGTATCTCCCCCTTGAACTTTCTAGACACCATGATCGCCACCCCCGCTGTTTTAGAAGTGCAGGAAGAGAAAAGCTGTGTGGGGAACTTTGGGGAACGCAATCTGTGGCAGTCTTTAGCTAAAAGGTGGGTTTCCTGCAGAAGACAAATGTCTGCCTGCGTGTCTTCAAGGAAGGACAGTACAGCTTTTCGTTTGACCGGATTATTCAGCCCCTTCACATTTAAGGTGACAATCTTAAGGGCCATCAGGGAGGGGAGTCCCAGGAGCGCTCAGCAAGTCGGGCACAGCCCGCAGGGCTAAACTCAAAGGCAACAGAACGCATCCACAGCACGCAGCGAGAGCAAATTACATCATAGCACAGTACAGTCCCTGTATCCCCCCCCCCCCCCCAACTGCAAAAAAACCCTCCCCAGAGCCCAACGCCACCCACCTCCCCCCGTCGCCCAGTGAACTCCCCAAACCGCAAACTTCCCCTGCCAACTCCCTCGCCCACCGCCCTCATCCCCAACCATGCATAGCACTCCATTGTCCCAGTCCGGTCCGTAACGGACAAGGCCGTGGAAAGTCAGTCAAGTGGACGTCCAGCCACAACCTCCAACGCTCCCGCCATCCCCCCTCCCCCGGAACCCCCACACCTGCAATGATGATAAGGCTACTGCGATCTCCCCCCGGAGCATGTTCAAGCCGTCAAGGCTACATCACCAGCCGCCGTGGTTCTGGAAGCCTCCTGTATGGCGCTGGTCATTTCGGCTCGAATTGTAGGCGAGTCCGGTCTCGTGGGCGGCGGTTGGGATCGCCGTCCCCCGGCCAGCAGCCAGCCGTCTCGTGTGCTTCGCCTACGACGAGGCGCTGGAGTGTCTGTGTCCGTCACTGTGATTCCCAGTACTCCGCAGACGTCCTGGAGGGATCGGAGCTGGTACAGAGCCCCATTCCAGCGAAAGAGGAGTCGAAAGGGATGACCCCATGAGTACTGTGTGCCATGTTCCCTCAAAAAATCCGTAGCAATTTTAAAGGCTTTCCGTTTCTGCAACGTTATTGCGGACAAGTCCTGATACAGAGCAACTTGGTGGTCTCGGAAACTCAATGGCTGCTGTCGCCTGGCCTCACGGAGAATCCGCTCCTACAGAGGGAAGTCGGGCAGGAAAGCTAAAATGTCCGGAGGAGGTGCAGAGGTCCTTCGGGATCGACCCACTCTATGTGCCCTGTCAATTCGAATCTGTAAGTCTTCAGATTCTCCCAGGATGTCACGGAACAGGGCCCCCAGGTAGGCGGCCACATCCTCACCTTCCTCACTGGACGGAACGCCTCGGACCCGGATGTTGTTGCGCCTTGATCTGTTTTCAAGGTCCTCGGCATGGGCCTGTAGGTCGATCTGTTG
The DNA here is from genome assembly GCF_964263255.1 of Lissotriton vulgaris. Classification (NCBI taxonomy): domain Eukaryota; kingdom Metazoa; phylum Chordata; class Amphibia; order Caudata; family Salamandridae; genus Lissotriton; species Lissotriton vulgaris. The sequence goes on along the minus strand of NC_141687.1, from coordinate 1,615,293,272 downwards.
ATCGCGTAGTCTCAGGACCTCCTGCTGTAGATGTGTGATTTCCTCATCTCTGGAGTGGCCAGCCGCCTCCACCGTGTTCACTCTCTCCCCCCAGGGAGTCAACCTCCCTTCGAACCTCTCGGACCTTTCCGGCCACCTCCTGTTTTAGGGTTTGAAAGTCCTCCCTCAGAGAACCGAACAGCGACTCCAGAAAAGATCTAGTCACCGGAGGTTCCCCGCCTTCCGCACCCAGAGAGCTGGTCGGGGGGCTCGGGGCCGGCTGGTTCCTGTCTTGTCTCGGGGCGCCTCTGCCCAACATTTCTGGCAAGGTCCGGTCTCCTTTTCTCGACCCTCTTGCATTCGACATCGCGGGGTTGGGGGAGTCACCGAGGCCCACGTGCTATGGCGAGGAAGGGGTCAGGGCCCGTGTAGTAGTCAGTCACAGGGCGGCAACCCCCATCACCCGTGGAATCTCCGGACTCCGGAGCACCGATGTCGAACTGGAGCACTGCTGGGCGCCTCCAAGTGCCCGGAGCGATGGCTGCCTCGCAGGGCCGTTGTGAGCGATCCGCCCCCGCCCAAGGTGGCAATCTGTTTCGTCCCTGAGGATCAGCGCGGTTGTGGCGCAGCCTCGTCTCTTGGGCTGAACGTGTGCTGCTCCTCTTCGGCCTGGGTCGAGGACGAGATCTTCCGTTACAGGGAGAGGCGTCACAGGACGGCTCCCTCTCTGGTCGTCGCTCCACACCACTGCTAGCGACCCCGTCTAGGTCGCGGCTATGGATAGTTCGCTTCTCCCGGGGCTCGCTGTAATTATCCACCGCTACCCAGGCCAGCCAAGGTTCCACGTGGAGAAGGCGGGATGACTCGGGGCCTATTTCAGTTCGGTAGCCGGAGTCCAGGCCCGCTCGATTACGACTGTTCCTAGGTCGGCCAAGTAGATCGTTCTGTGGCAAGGGCCGAGGATGGGTCAGGCCCCATAGGCAGCGAGGGTGTCTCTGGGCGGTTGATAGTCTGGAAGCACCCGGCAGGGGCGCAGGGCGGGGCCAGAGACCGGGCCCAGCGGCGTGGGCCTCGCGGCCTACCTGATCCCCGGGTTTGCGTAGCTGCTTCTGGTCGGCCCCGCCTTTCCGTTCTCCGCTAACTCAGCTCCGCTCCGCAGGGGATGGCCGCGTCTAGACCACGTCGGGATCTCTCCGCCGGAGCACCTGCAAGCTGCTAGTCCTCCTCGTGCTACCTGGCCTCCTCTCTGGATCCCGGAGGTCTGTGGTCGGTGGGCCTCCGGCTTCTCGGCGGTTCTTCAGACGGTTCTCACCGCGGGCTGGCCCCAGCGTGGCACCGCCGCCGTAACAAGGAAATTGGGGGCTGCGGACTGCTCCACACACCCGCGGGGTGCACTGGGCGTGTTTTCCGCTCGATCCGGGGGAGATCAGCGGTGGAAAACGGTGCAGGGTTTCCAGGGGCTCGGGAGCTCACGGCAAGAGCGTCCTCTCAGCCCGCCATCTTGGCCACGCCCCAAATGTACTTTTTTAATGTATTTTTTTAATTGCTTTTATATATACGAATAAATTGTACACAGAGAATGTATTTGTTTTTGCAGAGTTTATGTTACTCACTGTATTGCTCCGAGTGATAAGTCTTTATGTAAGAATAATTGATGTCTATTTGGTATGTATGACTGGTGCTTACATTAAGGTGCCCAAAGGGAAACTCATTTCTTGACAAAAACCCACAATATAGCCCCCAGCTTACCCCGTGTGAGGGAAGAGGTCAAATACTGGTCCCGGCTTCCCCTATCTCTGCTGGGTTGCTCGAGGATATTTAAGGTGGGGCCAATGCCTCAGATTTTTTATCACCTACAAATGTATCCCTTTGCCATTCCCCAGGAATGGTTAAGACAAGTGAATGGAGTCCTGACCCAGTTTCTCTGGAGTGGCAGAGTGGTATGTATCGCCCTCCGAACATGTTTTCAGTCCAACTATAATGACAGCATTGCAGTACCAGACGTACACTACTATTTTGATGCATCTCATTTATTACTTTTTATTACTTATAAATGAATGGTGGTATGCATCGCAGACTAATCCAGCTAATGCGACGGAGCGCTGGGCGATGGGTGATCTGTGGATACAAGACTTTCTATAGGGAAGAAGTTGGGAAGTTCCCTTCCCCTGGCGACTCAAGCAGTGATTCAATTATGGAGGCAATCGCAGACGAGTTGGTGGGGGAAGGTGACCTAGATGACACCACTATGGGGTGGGGTTTTCCTGGGCCGGGCGGTGTCCCCGTCTGGGGTTTGACTGTGGGACGTGACAGGTATATCCACTCTGGGAGATGTAATGCGAGGCATGGTCCTAAAGTTCTTTCAAGAGCTACATTCCAATTTTTAGTTACATTGACATCAATTCTATAAATACTTACAGATGCGCCACGCTCTAACTCCCTCTCTCGGAGATCTCCATGCTATACTAGAGTTCAACGCCTTGGAAGGTAAATTATTGACGAGGGATTTGGGCACACAGGATAAACAGATCAAGGAATCACTAATAACCCATATTGCCACCACACTGCTAGGTCGTTGACAGACATGACTGAGGGATATATCCACATAGTCGACAACTGGACAGAGGCCCTGAAGGCATCACAAGGCGGCGATCCCATCTCGACTTCGGATCATCCAGTTAAAATAGTTGCATAGAGTTTATTTCACTAGACATCACCTATGGTGCATGGGTGCTATTGCCTCAGCGGTATGGCTGTGTTGCGGCGTGAGCGAGGGCACCTTTCTACATACAGTGTGGGATTTCACTGCCCTGACGGGCTTCTGGCGGGGTGTCGTGTCGTGCCTAGAGGAAGTCTTGCCCTGGGAGGTCCCGTTCAATACCAAGACGCTCCTGCTTCATAGTACCAAGGAGATAGGTGGTAACAGATATAAAAGGCACCTGCTATTTCTAGGCCTAACCCTGATGAAAGGGATTTTGCAAGGTTATGGAAGGATGCAACACCACCCTCTGTGGGTACCTGGAAGAAAGGGATGCATCATTGTATGGGGACGGCAGTCGCAGCATATCGGGCAGCATATCGGGCAGGGGGTGCACACAAAAAACAACCAAGATTTGGCAGCAGTGGGCAGACTACAGGGGTCTGGTTCTTGCTCTAGTCCTCACTGTGTAATCCCTACTTAATATAATGCCAAACCATGCGGTCCCCATGAGCTATACCAGGGTTGTAATACAAGTGGTCACGATTGCTATGTGGATCATGGGAGGGGCAATAGGATTGAATGATATTTCCTATAACTGTGTTACTTAGCATGGGCAATGTGTTTAGGATGCTTTATTTGTATCAGAGGGCCATGTTGGTCCGGATATTACAACTGAAAACTCAATCAAATTTGTTGTGAACAAAAAGTATTCTGTATTTGCTGGGAAACTTGGATGCCAGAGGGACAAGTTCCTTCTCCAACTCAGCATTCACGGTGAAAAGTGCCTTACAGCTCATTTGAAGGTAAAGCACCGAGACCAAGCTGTAACCGTAGCCTTCTAGGCCGTCAACATCAATGAATATGTAATTCTATTTGGACAAAAGGACACACACCCTCACTTATACGGACAGAACGGTCAATGTTGTTCTTTACAGTATCACAACAAATATACATTGTGTAAAACATAGTAAGCAAGCCTAACATTTCAAGTAAGATTGTGAGGTTTGATTGGTATTTCGAAAGGATAGTCTAATAATAAATCCTATGTGAAACAGAAAAACACTTTCCAACAAGTCCCAAAATGCAGATTACTGCAGACTATAATATTGTGAGTGACCGAAGGTGTTTCACAGGATGCAACTAAGTAGCTCCAAACATATTTAATATTTCAAACATTATAGTTATCCCTTTTAAAAGTACACTTATAAATGATTGGAAACATGCTATGATTTAAAAATGAGGGGCGTGAAGCTGGTGTAATTGTTGTTGACACAGCGAACAGCGTTTCATCTTTCACCAAGGCAGCTGCACTTTTTTTTATTTTTTTTTCACCCTCTCACTTGGCACTCAGGAGCCAAGGTCCAGAGAAACTTTTCTGTGTGTTATTGCGGTCGGACAAACACCCATAAAGAAGTATTACAGCTCAACACGTTGATTGGTTTAACTTACAGATGTTTGCAGTTCACAGGTCACACAGGGCTGACAAGTTTAGTTGAGGACCAACCCCTCTTAGTGCGTGTGCTGCACCCTAGAAGCACGAGCTGTTAGCAACGAAAGAGATTGTGGTCAGTGCTGGCAGTACTTCTTACTGGCACTGCACCAGCCCGACCCCTTCCCTCATATGAACATTTGCATTCGCTAAGCATATGCAAAGCGAACATTATTAACTGCAGTATTAATAGTTGTACATATTGTACTAAGGTGGTTCCAGAATGCGATCATGTTAGAGCTTCAAGAATGAGAATACCTGTAGCAGGTAAGCTCACAGTACCTAAATAGGCAATGCCTTTAACTTATATACGTTTTGTGTAGCTTCTTTTTTTGAGACAGTGCCTTGTGAGACACAAACGAGTGCTAGAGCCACCTTTAATTCTATTTGGACACTTAGGCATGCATCAAAAGTTAGATGGAATATAGAATGGAATTTACCACAAGTAGAACATATCATTATCACATAACTCTTAATTCCAATCCCATGAAAACTTTTGTTTTTGCCCAGAGATCAGAATTTAACGTTCCACTTTTAAGGAGGGTTTAAGTATACGACTTGATAGCGATCAATTTGTATTGGGCGCCTGGAAATGTATCTCTCTTCAGCTTGGCACAGGATGTTCTATCACATAGTTACCTTAACCGGCATATTGTGTCTTCCTACATTATGAGTATATTTCATCCAGGAACATAAATATCGCCGTTGCTGCAAAATAATTTGCTCTGACATTTTTTGGTAAAAAAACAACAACAACAAAAAAAGCTCTCCATTCTTTCCCCAATATTGGTCTAAATCTTGAGAAAAACAGTATTTTTTTTGCTGTGCATTTTACACGAAAAAATGTTTGAATTATCTTGAAATCAGTATATGTCAATGTCTATTTGTCTGGTTTTACCGACCACATTCGAGATTCTGTGTTTACACTTCTGTTGCTCTGTCACAGCTTAGCTGGTATCAGAGAACAGGCTGAGAACTGTTTCCAATTGTTTTGTTTTATCGTTCAACCACAACTTTAGTGTCTTGCAAGCCTCATGCAATATATATTAAAAATACATACTATAAATGAAGGATATAATTAATATACAACAATATATAGGTCTTTACCAGGTCATGAGAACGTGGTTAATTAATGTAAATGCCTATGCCTCCCTTGCTCAGATGTAATTTAGGATGACTGCATTACAAGACCTCCTTTCCTATTTCCTCCACGATGGCAGATTAGCTTAATGACTACCTGCATAATATGGTTGCACCATGCATATAACTGCTTTAACTAAAGAGATGACAGACTCGGCCTTTCTTTCTAATGTGGCTGAAATATGTACCATTTGGGATGGATAGTCCTCACACTTTTTATAGCACTGCAAAAATGTGCCTCACTATTTGAAACCAGTTATTAGTTTTATAGTGGCCTTCAATTTTAGTGACCAATGTTTTCTACACGCATAGCTGTCAATAGTAAAATCTGTTTTGAGGCATATATTTATTGAATAAGTCATGTTTAATGAAGTGCATTTTAATGGATGTGAAATATTTGGTACAATGCAGCAGGAAAGTAAAAAAATAATGTTCTAGTTGGGCATGGTACCTGGTCTGTGCCGACACAAGGCACTCAAATTGATACAAGTTAGATGTAAGAGTTTTTTGCCTTATTCTAATGTTTTAACAGAAAAAAGATGTCCCACCAGGGTTCTTCCCAAAGAAACTCCCCCCAGCTCTCTCGTCAGTTCTGCTCTAATCTCTTCCTCACAAACTCACAACCGCCCTCCGTTTCCCACTTTCTCTCATATTCCTTCTCCCCTGTCCCATTCTTCTCCAGCCATTCCTTTCTTCCTTTCTCTCACACACATACCCTGCTCCACTATCACGCTCTCTCCCACCATGCATTTTCCCAACCCTTTACAGCAACTCCTTCCCTATTTTTTTTATTTCTTTTTCCATTTGTGCCATATTTTCCAACTCCCCTCCCTTGTAACCTATTTCCCATTGTCTGGTTCTCCAGCGCCATGAGGTAATACGAATGGCAATTGCGCTACGCAAATATGATCATCCGCTGCAAACAAAATAAACATAAAGTAAAAAACAATGTCGTTCCCAACGCCAATAGCTCTAACTTTCACAAATGCGAGACAGATTGCATTGCAAATGCTTGTTTAAACATTATGTTTGTTTACTTTATCCTAGAACAGATTAAGTACTCCTCTGGACATCACATTGCATACCCCGGCAAGCCTATCCCACAGTTTGAAGACCAGTAATGTAAAGTGTTCTTGACTTTAATCACTGAAAGAAAAAAAAAACAGCAGAAACCAAAGATCTATTAGGACAACCATATTTAGAAATGCACCTCAGAAGAGAGGCAGAAGGTTTTATGCTTATTCCCAAAGAGGCAAGGCAAGAAATAAGCTGCATGGACCAGGCACTACAGAGAGGTCAAGGAGCCCTATGGCAGCAAAACTGCACAGGAGGGCAAGTCAGGTTACACAGACGTTATGTCAATATGATGAAAACGCACAGATAACTGAGGTGACCAGCTGGTCTGTGGTGAAGAGAAAAGTCTAGAACCACAGATTCCCGGGCTCTTAAAAAACTGTGAAAAAAGGCCTGAATCTCGGATGAGCACTATGAGAACCAAAATGTAGAGTGGCATACCATGCCACCTTCATTTTAGGCCACTTTTCCCCAAGCAAGCTGAGAGAAAGTATGGTGAATGAGGTGGAAAATGGTAATGCAGACCATTTCACTTTCGTCCTTACACTGTCTCACAAGTATCCCATTGGGAAATACAAGGGGAGGTTTAGGAGATGCTGGAAATACGGGTTAACAGCTTGTTTGGCAGTGGCTGGGAAAGCCAAATAAAGCCAGATTCACAGAACTGAAAGTATCCAATTGATTTTCAACAGAACAAAGGCTTAATTTTAAAATCAGTACTAATGTGACAATTGTTGTATACCCAGAGATGGTGATGTCCTTGATAAACTAGGATACTCTTAGTTCAGGGATATCACAAAGAGGAACTAATAGGTGATGACAACTGGGAGAACTTGAGCAAGATCTGCTATCACCTCAGACCATCCTCTATTTACTGCATACAACTCTCAGTATCAAGCAATGTCTTCAGCATAATGAATGAAGAAGAAATAATTCTTAGCCACTAAAAACAAGCATTTACAATGCAATGGTTTTGCCTTTGTTAAAGTTAGAGCGATTGGCATTGCTCTTGACATTATTTTTATTTATGTTTTTTTTTTAACATAAATAAATGGCATTGTCATTTACAATGCCACTAGCTTTATCTCTTGCAAATGACACACACCAACACCCACAGAGAGCCCCCCAACACACACAACCCCCCCCCACACACACACCCACACAGAGCCCCCCCACACACAGCCACACAAAGCCCCCCACACACACCCACACAGAGCCCCCCCACACACACACCCACACAGAGCCCCCCACACACTGCGAGCCCCACCCCACACACTGTGGGCTCGCTGCGAGCCCCCCGCAGGCAACAGAGGCACGAAAACAGGGTCACAAGCAAGCAACAGGGTCACAAGCAAGCAACAGGGTCCCAAGCAAGCAACAGGGTCACAAGCAGGCAACAGGGGCAGACGGAGGCACAAGCAGGCAACAGGGGCACACAGAGGCACAAGCAGGCAACAAGGGCACACAGAGGCACAAGCAGGCAACAGGGGCACACAGAGGCACAAGCAGGCAACAGGGGCACACAGAGGCACAAGCAGGCAACAGGGGCACACAGAGGCACAAGCAGGCAACAGGGGCACACAGAGGCACAAGCAGGCAACAGGGGCACACAGAGGCACAAGCAGGCAACAGGGGCACACAGAGGCACAAGCAGGCAACAGGGGCACACAGAGGCACAAGCAGGCAACAGGGGCACACAGAGGCACAAGCAGGGGCACACAGAGGCACAAGCAGGCAACAGGGGCACACAGAGGCACAAGCAGGCAACAGGGGCACACAGAGGCACAAGCAGACAACAGGGGCACACAGAGGCACAAGCAGACAACAGGGGCACACAGAGGCACAAGCAGGGGCACACAGAGGCACAAGCAGGCAACAGGGGCACACAGAGGCACAAGCAGGCAACAGGGGCACACAGAGGCACAAGCAGACAACAGGGGCACACAGAGGCACAAGCAGACAACAGGGGCACACAGAGGCACAAGCAGACAACAGGGGCACACAGAGGCACAAGCAGACAACAGGGGCACACAGAGGCACAAGCAGACAACAGGGGCACACAGAGGCACAAGCAGGGGCACACAGATTCATTCGTTGAACATAACCAAACATATGTACTTTTAACAACGCACGTTCACCTTGGTGCTGAACAACACCTCTTTTTTGTTACCCAACTCGTACTCGTGTATCGACCCCAGATGAATGATAGGCTGGGTGGACCCGCCGGGACTTAAACCTGTGACCATGATGTCGGACACAGGCCCCGGCAATGGAAGCAGTAGTCCACTGAGCCACCAGGCGCTGCCTCACAATGGGACGCCTGGAAACAGGTGGCAAGGAACGTATTCCGGTAATGCACCCACTGCGTAGTGTCCAGCTGTTTTCACACCCGCTGGACTCAAAGGCTTTTTGAAATGCTATAAATACATTTTTTAACCTAGTGACTAAAAATCCCACGCTATTTCGAGCAATCAGAATCGTTCAAGAGAGTACTTCAACTGCTTATGTTCATTCGTTCAGTAGCACAATAAATCACTTCTCTAGCTTTGATAATTCCGCAGTAAGGCATTCAAATGACCCAACTAACTACACAGGTGTGATAACCCCTTGCTCCACCTTGAACCTGCGGTGCCGTGACTAAGCCTATTTGCGTGGCCTGTGGAAGTGGTCCTCTATGCCGGGACTTTTAATTTCGGATGATTCCTGACCTTTCATCACACCATGACCAAGGGACATTTTCGAACTCTATATTCTTGAGTTAGAGCACCATTGCTACTAAGGTAGCCCGAGGGGCGGGATAGCCTCTCTGCTCGCTTTAGAAAGAATCTTAACATACATTTTGTACTCTCTTACCGGACCTTGCTCGGTACGCCATGTTCCTTTTGTGCCCTTTCCTTAGGATGCGTTGAGCTGGGTTTCTGTAAACACTACCTCGAAATGTGCTTGCAGGTTCCATTCCCCTATATATGTCGCCACCTCGGTATCTCGGTCCCATCTGTGGGTGCCGGGGATAAGAATGCGGTCCGCGGTATCCGCAGAAAAAACTTGTGGGCAGAGGGGAAGGCCCGTCTAGAGCCCTCCTGCGCCTGCTAGCTGCTCGTGTTCCTCCTATGTAATTTGATTTCTTATTCTTTATTTATACCAATAAGCTCCGCACGCGCTGCATGCAACACTAAGTTATTTATTATGCACGCGAAAAAGTGGCCAGGTCCACGGGTCCAGTTGTTAATAAAAAGGGGGAAGACCCGGTGTGGATCTCGGGTGATTGAAGCCACTCGGCAACACTACTAGCTACGCTCCCTTCCTGCCAAACGGAAATGCAGGCATCTGCTACTTTTTAAAAAAAATTTTTTTTATATAACTTGAGCGCTCTTACGCACAAAAAAAGGTTTGCTAGCACACGTACCTTGAACTTTTTTGGGAGATGCTGACGACGGCCGACGACGGCCTTGGAGCAGGAAGGCGGCCATGAGGAAACAAGCGGGAGGGGGCGGGAAAGGAGAGGCCGGGAGCTGACGAAAGGCGGCCATGAGGAAACAAGCGGGAGGGGGCGGGAAAGGAGAGGCCGGAGCAGGAAGGCGGGCATTAGAGAGAAGCGGGAGGGGGCGGGAAAGGGGGAGGAGAGAGCTGACGAAAGGCGGCCAGGGAGGAGAGAGCTGACGAAAGGCGGCCATGAGGAAACAAGCGGGAGGGGGCGGGAAAGGAAAGGCCGGAGCAGGAAGGCGGGCATTAGAGAGAAGCGGGAGGGGGCGGGAAAGGGGGAGGAGAGAGCTGACGAAAGGCGGCCAGGGAGGAGAGAGCTGACGAAAGGCGGCCATGAGGAAACAAGCGGGAGGGGGCGGGAAAGGAAAGGCCGGAGCAGGAAGGCGGGCATTAGAGAGAAGCGGGAGGGGGCGGGAAAGGGGGAGGAGAGAGCTGACGAAAGGCGGCCACGAGGAAAAACAAGGGAGGTGCCGGCAATGCCGGACCAGACACGGGGGCGTTCCCGGCGTCCCGTGACGTCGGCAAAAGCCAAAGAATGTCGGGAACGCCCCCGTGTCTGGTCCGGCATTGACGGACAGGCCCCTCGTCCAATGGCAAGGCTCCGTTTACGGAGCCAGCCAATCAAGGACGAGGGCCGAACAAAAGCCACACTACTCTTCTCAACAGGATTTCGCCTGCGCGGAAAAGCTGCGCAGAGCGCAGCTTCCGCTAGGCAAAACCTAATGACTTGAGGCCGCATCCCAATCGGTCGTTATTTTTGCCCACCATGCTAAGTTAGATTAGTCCAGCACAAAACGCCAAGTCAGGCCCTCTCTGAGGTTTGGGTCTATTTGGGGCTTTTCATTGGGTGCAACTTGTTTCCAGTAGCACAGTGAGCACCGGACACATGTCCGAGATCAGCCATCATACTTAGGGTGTCACAATGAGGAATGTAAAGGACATGATGGATGAAACGCTTGACGTATATCAGTAATTGCTATTTACTTTGGACGGATCCCAGTCCATCGTTTCTTTTGCCCACTGTGCTATCTTAAATTAAAATCAGCCAAGTTCAAATTAGCCTTGGTTCTGCTCCATTAGGAACATTCCAACCTGAACTGCAAAGGGAAGTAATCTATGTGCATAATAATTGCACCATGGACACCGTTGAGTTACTGAGGTGGTTTGTGCTTGGATGGATCCTTAACTCTAGGTGACCTGGATCAAAGTGCCACTTTTAATCGACACTGTCACTCTTACATTCAGCACATTAAAACTGTTATGATTAGGGCAAAAGGACCAGGGCTGCTTTGCAAACAATAGGACACACATTGTTCAGAAGTCCAAGATTGTTTTTTTCCAACTCTCTCTTTTGAAGTAAGTACACCTCTCCCATCTTGACAGAGACAACATCCTGCTCAACTGTCTCCCCGATACCATTCTAATACCCATGAAAGGTATCATACACACAGCAGCACAGCCCATTGAGGGCTTTGACCACACCACACTTACATAATAATGAGACCTAAACTGGCTCACCCTTCGAGCCAGGATCATCTTCAAGATCAGGGGAATCAGTTATAAAAGATTCACCAATACAACCTCTGTTTATCTGGAAGCCAGCCATTTCGGGGAGACAGCCTCAGACCAGGAGCCGGAATGTCACCAAACTAGAGACAAAACACTGCAAGAATGAAACCAGAAAAGCAAGCCTTCTCTGATCATGCTCTCAGGATCTGGAATAGCATCCCTATCAACATCAACTCTCCTGTACTTCAGAATAAGTTGAGGTCACACCTCTTCAAGGAGTACTACCCCTGATTGGATAGTCTTTTCTTAACCTTCCCCCAATAATTACATCTTCCAGTAAACTGTGCCCCCTGTTGAGTGCTACTATGTCCTTGAGCTAGGTTTGCTCTCTACAAATTGTAACATGTACATACATACAAAAGTGCCAGGTTATGTTATGTTATTTGGGAATCTAAGTAAGCGCATGTTCACCAACAGGTCTCTTGGCGCTGGTGGGTTTGAGTAGAAAAAGAAGTGAAAACAGATAGAGGATCAGCTAATTATAGGCGAGGGAGAACAGCCAGATGTTTAGAGATTTCCTGAACCGCATGTAGTCAGCCTCCAGCCGAATAGAAATAGGCAATAAGTTCCAGAACTTTGGGCCAGATGGGAGAACCGGGTCCCACCAATTTGTTTCCGTTTAATTCTAGGCACCATCAAAAGATTGAGATGTTTCGATCTCAGGTCACGCTGAGGCAGGTGCTTTCTGGTGCATGAGAAAATGAAACTTGGGCCGGTTTCTTGAATGGCTTTGAAAAAGATGCAGCCGATTTTTAACATCACACGCTGCTCCACTGGAAGCCAGCGGAGATCTTTAAGTAGCGGGTAATGTGACATCTCCTATCCTTAAGATGGATGATTCTAGCAGCTTGAATTTGAATCATCTGAAGACGGTGTCTCAGATATAGCGGAATGCCAAGATAGAGGGCATTTCCATAATCTAATTTATGTAAATATTAAAAAGGACCGGCGCCAGGGAGGAGCCCTGCGGGACGCCACAGCTCATTTCAACAGTGTTAGATTTGTGGGGCAAAAGCCACACCGATTGTTTGCAGTTCTCTAGAAAGGACCTAAACCATTCCAGTGCCGAGCCCCCAAGATGCACTGAGACAATATGGTCCAACAAAATGTTGTGGTTCACGGTGTCAAATGCCGCAAACAGGTCAAGGAGGATCAGATCTGTCAACAAAATATTCCCCTTAGGGAATTCAGGGAGGGGCCAGTACAATCGGGCCCCTCCTCAACAACAGGAATACATGAGCACAAGGAGCAAACGATATTGGAGACCGGCCGAATACCTATAATAAATTTGTCGGACAAGATACTTAATGACACAGAAATAGATGTGTTAAGCAAAGGCCTTAGTTTTGTTCCTTGTGCTTATGTAGACCAATTCCAGTTGGAAAAGGACATGCGTTCTTTTTTTTAGAAAGGTTAGGCTGACACTTTTTTTGAGGATAGGGAACTAACGTCTCGGACTTAAACCCAAATCCTCCTTTACCCCCACGTTAGCAATGGTTGGAAAAAATATAGAAGCCTTTGAAACCGCAGTGGAAAGTGGCATCCATAATCTAGTCAGTAAAGCAAAGAAACCTAATGTCTATAATATTAGCATACAGGAAAGATCTGTCCTTAACTCCCTCAAAGATGACAACTCCCTTACTATCAAACCGGCAGATAAGGAAGGAGGTATTGTCCTTTTTAACACTAGTGACTATGATAAGAAAATGTACAAACTACTTGAGGTAAAAGAACACTATATACGCACCAATGGCAGTAGCATCACCAAAGTTTCCAAGAGTTGTTTGGATCTTTTGAATGAAGCTAAAACTAATAATTGGATATGTGACGAGGTATTTAAATTTCTTAATAACAGTGAACCCAGAACCCCAGCTATATATGGGCTACCAAAGGTCCATAAGGACCCAGTGGACCCTCCTATGAGACAGATAGTCAGTAGCATTGACTCCCTTTTGGAACCAATTAGCAAGTATGTAGACCACTTTCTCAGACCCATGGTCTGTGATCTTAAATCTTATGTTAGAGACTCTGCCCACATGATATCTTTGATAGAAGGAAAAAAGTTCTGTAGAGAGACTCAGTGTCTGGTTACCCTAGACATTGAGTCTCTCTATACGAATATCCCCCAGAGGGACACAGTACAGGTCATTGATGGATTATTAGAATTCCAAGACCTGGGCGGTGCTAGTAAAGAGTTCATCGTGAGATGTATTGAACTTATTTTGTTTAACAACATTTTTCTTTTCAAAGAGGACTTGTTTAAGCAGTTGAAGGGTACCAGCATGGGGGCCACATGTGCCCCTAGTCTGGCATGCCTGTACGTAGGAGCTTTTGAGATGAAACACATTTATAATGAGTTAGCGCCTTTTTATGAGAATGTAGCGGGCTGGTACCGCTACATTGATGACATTTTTTTTGTTTGGGAAGGCCCTACTGATTTGCTGGAAGAATTTCTCGGCTGACTGAATCTTGGCGATTTGAACCTAAGATTCACGTCATCATACAGCACATCTAGTGTGGATTTTTTGGATATCACCATCAAAGATGTGGAGGTTATGCTGGAAGTTGAACTCTATACGAAACCTTCAGCCAAAAATACCCTTTTGCACTTTACTAGTTTCCACCCTAAAACTCAAAGAGAGAGTATTCCTTTTAGCCAGTTCTTGAGATTGAGACGGAACTGCTCGAACTTGAACGACTTTTATAAACATTCTGAAACTCTGAAAAAGAAATTTAGAGACAGGGGTTACCCTAAGAAACTCCTATCACACTCACTAAAAAGAGCTAGGTTCTATGATAGAGAGGCACTTGTCAATAACAATAATAAAGAGAAAAAAAGAGAAGGAACCACTCAAAAAGATTGTATTTGTTAGCCAGTTCTCTAATATAAGCAATCAAATCAAAAACGCTGTGAATAAAAACTGGCACATCCTAAACTATGATGAACAAAACAAACTTGAGAGACCGATGTTCGCGTTTAAGAAGAACAAAAACTTACGTGACCTCTTAGTTCATACATATAGAGCAGCACCGCAAATATGTCAGAGAACTTTGGATAATACTTCGGCAGTAGGAAACTATAAATGCGGTAATTGCAATATGTGCCCGCAATGTGTACAAGCTAAAGAGATTAATTTCAATGGAAAGATGCTGAAATCCAAAAGTTTTACGAACTGTAGGAGCAAAAATATTATATATCTTCTGCAATGCCCATGTGGACTGGGCTATGTTGGAGAAACCGGTAGAGAAACAAGAACAAGGTTTCAGGAACATAGATCAGCCATAAAAACCAAATAAATTACCACACCACTAGTGGAACATTTTCTGGAAGCAGGTCATGGCGAGAATGATTTCACATGGTTCATTCTAGAGAAGATATTCATTGGAAAGAGAGGTGGTAATATGCAATTGAAACGTAAATTACGTGAACAGTGGCATTTTTCATTCCTCAACACCGTTAGGAATGGTCTGAATTCAAAAGAGGAATGGGAACGCCTCATTAGACCGGTTTAGGCTTAGAACATATGGTTCTGGTTTAAATTTGGTCGATATGTGGATATATATGCATTAAATAGGACTCAAATCTGTATAGATGCCCATAAGGTAACAAGTATTTAAGGGCACACCTCCTGTATGCACCTATGTAGATGCCTACTAAAAAATATCTTTAGGCAGATATCCTCGTTCCTGCATTCAGACTATATTTGTCGATGGCAGTAGAATGATCTATTTGGTAGGGAATTAGGTGTTCTGTTTTGCCTATGAAGTAACAGTCTATAGGGCTATAGGACCTATATTATATATGGAGATGGATAAATGCATTAATAATTGTTGCATCAATGTTGTATATATGTGAGACAACGTGATAAGACTTGTAAATACGAATGTATTACTAAAAGGTGGTTTCCTGTTATAGAACTGATATGGCAATATTGTTGCATGTGTTCTCTTGAAATAGTTGCTCTACGAGCATAATTTTATGATGAATGACCAGCTTTGATCTGAATACAATGTATATCCGTTGATGCGGGCATGTGTCCGGCGAGAAAATTACAGATATATAAATAATGGTTACTTTCCTCTATAGATTCAATTTAGAACTCCGGATTTATAATGATGTATGATTAATGATGCTAACATATGTTAATGATATCCAACTGCACGATTGTATTGATGTACCAATTTGTTAGTCAATGTAACACTTATGAATATGCAATTGTACATGTATAGGTGGTTATAGACAAATGATGTATTTACATTTTACTCATAACTTTAAAAGTTATAGTTATGGCATTAATATGTAACTATACAGGTATAGGTGGTTATGAATAATGATTTACATTTTCCTCTATACTGCAATAGTATCAACGTACTACCACATCTATGTCCATTCAATGTCATATTTATGGCATGAATATGAGAATGTACGTGTACAGATGGCTATGCATAACCCCATGCCTGTACTTTCTTTACCACACAAGGAGGCAGCGATGCACAAAAATACTGCTCATATGGTGCTTCGTTTTCTACATATGCTGTAAAGGGTGCCACACATACTGTGTAGGGTGCCATAAATACTGTGGTTAAATATCGCCGTAAATAACAAATCGGGCATTAGATAGTCCGTTATTTGTTTTTCGCACAGGTTAGATAGTCGGAAGTTCTGTTTATTCTTAGGCGCCTGCTATCTAAAGCCGCCTTGACAAACAAATCGGACATTGGATAGTCCGTTATCTATTACCTTCGTGGATTTTCGCCCCGGAAGTTATTCCTTCCTCGGATATTGTTTACTTTGATGCGTGCGGTTTTTCACAATATAAACCGCATTTGGATACGCGTCCGTTAATAGCGGAGGTCACACCACGCAGTACCCCACATTGCTATCTACGACCATTGACCAGCAGGTACGTGTGAGTTTGGGAAGAGCGTTATAGATATCTAGCTTGAAGAGAGGCTATAATTACCCTTACGATAATGAACTAATCCCGAGTCTCTTTCTTTTATATCTCTTAGACTGCAGGCGGTCTGACTAGGCAGGAGGTTAACCTTGAAGTATTAGACGCGACTTTTGCCGTCTCATGCGCATTGATGCAGTATATTTTTATACGCATACTACGATATCCAAGGTATCTGACTTTTGCTAATCTGGCCAGTTTTCTATCTTTATGGCTTAAGTGTACAATGGTGTAATCTGGTACATATGTTTTTGTTAGCATTATGCCATCTCCGGTCGTCTTAAGCAATACTATTTTGTTGGAAGCAGACTATAATGATTTCAGTTTCTATGATTCAGCCTGATATAAATTGCACCGCCCTTTTTATGATCTGTTTAAGTTTATTCCCTTGAATTGACTTTATATACTCCTTTAAGTAAGAGAGCCTTGTCTCTAAACGGGATCCAATGGTTAGATCTACGAATACCTGCATTTTATGCTCGGTTATTAATATTAAATCGGAGGGTAAACCATACCGGTGCATTTTATACTCTCCTGCAACCATGAAATAGGGCAACTAGCAACATTCTGTAATTTAGCAGTGTGCACTATAGGATGTTTCTACAGAAATGGTAGAAAAATACTCTTTATATGCTGTCAGATTGTGGTTACATAAACTGAATACCGGTCACTCGTTATAGATATACCCGGGAGGTGGCGGACCAATAGAAGTGGTCGCATTCATAGCAACACTCGCTTGAAAACCATAAAGGTAACTGACCAATATTTATATACTTTTGTGGAAACCTACATTGGTGGACTATTGGCATCTAGTGTTTTCCATTACTATAGGACCTTATGAATAATGGCCTTGCTAGGCGGTGATATCAGACTGCTCTTACCGCTTTATCTCTCTGGTATCAATGTACAGAGTTCTGGTGACCAGCGTGTCACATATGCACTTGGGAACTTTTAAAAGGCATATCTAAAGTTTGAACTATTAAGTATTTGTGATGTAGATCTACAGATGTGTATATGGTTTGTGATATTGTGTTTGTTAAAGGAGCATTAATGTATTGAATGTTGTTATACTGTAACCATACAGTCAAAAGTTTGTATATCTTATTTTGTGTATTTATTATTTTTTTCAGACATTGTGGTTATGTGGGATATTATTATTTTATTTCCTGAGGAAGGTTCTTTGGCTTTGGAAATGTATGTGCCATAAACCGAAACGCGTCGATGCTCTACTTTGGTGGAGAAGCACTGTTACAAGAGATAAGAAACTCCTACAAAACTGTGGAACTTACAAACTTGGAGTAACTTAATCAAATTACTGAAATACTGGTGGTTTTCTTCTCCCCTTTTTAATTGGAACCATTTTCCTTATGCACTGTCCCATATTTTACATAATGAATTTTTTATCTTGATTTTTTACAATGTACTGTTTTTCAATTTGTTTTTAAATTACTCAAATAAAATGTACAAGATTTTCTGTATGACTGATTCATGTTAATCATTTACTGCTCCTTAGTATGTTTATGTTACTGTATGTTTCTGTATGTTTAGCATAAAACTGTGGTTTACTCTTAAGTTCACCCAAAGGGGAATATTTTGTTGACAGATGTCTCTTTTGGTACCCTACTCCTTTGGTTTTTTGGGTCCCTCTCTTATTAGAGACAAGGAGGATCAGAGCCTGAGTGTGATCAAGGTCAGCCTGCCCATTAAGATTGTCCAGGACTAATAGGATCACAGATTCGGTGGAATGCGCAGGGCGGAAACCAGCCTGGTGAGTGTCCAGAAACTTGGATGCTTCTAGAAAAAACTGAGACGGGATGCAACACGAGATTCCAGTAATTTTGCTGGAAACTGGAGCAATGATATAGGTCTGTAATTTTCCAACTTTCCTTGTCTTTTTTTTTTTAAAGTGTGATGACTACCGCTTCCTTAAAGGGTGACGGTACAGTTCCCTGAGACAGGTAGAGATTAAGGAGCTCAAGAAAGTTATCGGGGAAAGCCCAATAAATTGCTTTCTTTATATTAATGGGGCATTCCTCCTTGGGGGAGCCAGATTTAAACTTCGCTACCAATTCCAGAAAGCATTCCCTATCTAGCATGGGAAAGGTGTCGAGAGAGGAAGGATTACGAGGATCCACCCGGTCTTCAATATTATTGATGTAACAAACAATGGAGTATTGAATTGTTTTTATTTTTTCCATGAAGAAAGAGTTCAGATTATTACATAGTTCCTCAGTGGCTTTAACAGGTGGAGCCACGCGGCTCGGATTGGAAAGTTATTTCACAATCCTGAAAATTTCCTTAGAGCTATTATCAGAGTGGAGTACTTTATTAGTGAAGAAAGCTCTTTTGGCCTCCACAATATCTATTTTGTACTCATGTAGTTTTGCTATATATGTTGTTTTGGCCTCTATAGAGTACAATTTCCGCCATTTCCGTTCAGCTTGGCGTACATGAAGTTTTAATGCTTCCAACTCCTCTGTGAACCACTTAGATGCTTCATATTGCCTTAGGCGAGAGTTTTTAGTCTGAAGGGGACATGGATGTTAAATGCCTTCCTTTGCCAGTCAGTGATCTCTCTTTCCCTATTGTCCAACTCTCCTTCAGAGGAAACAAGCTCAAAGGAGAGAGTATCCAGGAATGCTTTCAGATCAACACGATTCCAATTTCTGAAGGTGCTTCTAGAGTGGGATAATTGTTTCAAAAGTGACAGATTATTCAGTTTAAAGCTAATGATATTGGGCCAGATGTAGGTAACTTCAATTTAGTGAGTCCTTAATAGCGATTTTTACCAAATCGCTATTAAGGACTCGCTAAATTGAATGTAAGTAGGAATCACTAAAATATTAGCGATTCTTTAATCTTCCTTAATAACGAATCGGTAATTGAGATTAGTTATTAAGGAATACCTCACCATTCATTCCTATGGGCTAGGAGGCCCATAGGAATGAATGGGAAGATATCCACTATTAGCGATTCGGTATTACAGAATCGCATATAGCGGGAGCTATTTGAAGGGTGCCAGGGTGTTTAAAGGACACCGTGTTGCACACCTGAAATGTGCATGTGTGCACTTGTGGAGCACATACATGCCCTAAAGGAATGGATGTGTGCCACATGGCACATTTAAAAGAGCAAATAAATATTTTTTTAAAGGAAATCGCTACTTACCACCAACTTGAAGTTGGTGGTAATTAGGAATCAGTAAACTAGGTAGGTAAGGAATTGTTATTTGCGATTCCTTAAATGCAAGAGCAAAGTAAGGAATCACTATTTTGCAAGTAGGTTTAAACTCACCTACATTGCACTCAGCCAAATACCGGTCGGTAATGCAGAAATTCTGCAAATTTCTGCGTTACTGCTCGGCTCTTGGCCACCTACATCTGGCCCATAGTGATCTGACCATACGCATGGTTGAATTACCAAATTGTATAAGGTAACATTAGTAGATCACACTTGGTTAAGAGTGTGGCCTCCGGTAGGTGTACAAGAATGAATATGTTGGGTGAGGTTGATGCTGGTGAGGGACTCCGTGAGTTCCTTAGACAAAGTTCCTCCATTTGCTTCATTAGCCCAATAGTTCAGATCACCTGCGACCAAAAGTTTATCATAATCTGTGGTCAAAGACGCAATATGATTTGCTAGGGCTTTGGGGGGTCTATACAACACCACACACAGGAGAGTACCGTTGTGTAGGTCCAATTTAACTACTAAGGAATCAACTGATGGTAGTTCAAAGTGAGGCATAGTAGTAACGGATAGTTATTTTTTAAATAATAGCCACCACTCCACCCCCTCTTTTGCCTGGCAGACTGTCAGTATGAAAAAGCAAATAATTGTGTGGGAGGGCTGTTAGAATCTCAGGGGAATGTTCCTCCGTGAGCCAAGTTTCAGTGAATAGTAGCAAGTCTGAAAAATCAGTAGTCAATATATTAAACATTTCTAGTTGATGCTGGACCATAGAGCTCGTGTTTAGATGCATCACATTGAGGTCCTTAGCTAGCCGTTTATTCAGACCTATATTCGTTGCAATTGTAGACAGGGCTGCCGGGCTAGGGAGCTGTTCACCTATATTTGTAGTGAGAGTGTAAGGTCTAGGTTTAGGATTTAGGAGCTCCAGGTTTTGCAATTTTTTGTACCAGACGAGTTTCTAGCAGTTACACTTTCTTGGGTGCCATATTTTGAAGACTAGCCACTAAGTAATAATATTTGGGCTCCGCCCCCTCCCAGCTGACGTCCAACCCTCCTATTGGGTGAGAAGCAGTGTAGGTAGTGACCTAGTCACAACCACGGTAGCAACAACATTCAATGCAGTAAGTGAGCAATTTAAATTTTAATTTTTTTAAATAAGAACGAACGTGCATGTTAAAAAGCAAAGAATTAGCAAAGTGAGCAGTGTCACAAACAAAATCTGCTCATGTTGGCCTGGATAAGGTCAATTTGCCCGATCCATGAAATGAGTCACAGCCCGGGTGAGATGTAGGCTTTCACAGCCTGGATTGTGACTCAGACACATAAGCAGGTTAGTACCTTCAGGCATTGTCAATCATTACTGGGGTTTATCACTCATTTAGCATGGTTGTAGATGCTGCAACAGCGTTTCCTAAAAGAAAGGTGTGCAGCAAATATAATTGGTGCCTAGCCTATTCAAAGAGTTATGAGGCTTTTTATGAGCGGTATGCCAAGAAATCCCAACACTAGCAGTTACATCAATAAGTCACATTACGGAGATGTGAGAGTAAGAGCCACTCTGCATCAGAGGTTAGAGAATGGGAAACACCAATTACACTGCGTACACGCCAGGCTTTTAAGCTTTTGCCTCTGCTCCAATTGACTGCCCTTAACACCACATCTCACACACGCACTGGGTTCCACAAACAGGTCAACAATTTAACCCTGGAATTTGAAAATAAGAGGAAACTAGGCAATCCTTGTGATAAGTATTAAGGTTATGCTTGTAACTACATGAGCCAAAAACTTTAGTAACCTCAGTTAATAGCCAAGTAAACACTCTTTAAACTTTGAAATTCAGGTGAAGTCAGGTTGAACACTCAATGCCTATTACTGAAGGTTGAGTGTGGAGTAGAATCTTCAGTTCAACAAGCACATGCACCCCACACAATATCAACAATGCCCAGTCAGTGCTGTATTTGACAAAATAATTGAGATGTTATAAATATATATACTTAGCAAGTGATACCTCTCATTATGAGAATTCTTTGGCTACGGCCAGCTCACATTTGTAGGGGCTTGCTTAACAACATTTAAGGGAAGAGTCTGGTTTTGAAAGGCAATGTAACATATGCAGTGTTTAGTCCTAGCTAATACTGAAGAAGGGGTTGGGTAGAACACAAAGCAAAGTTGTTCTGAAGGTGGTGAGAATGATGACCACAGAGCTCTAGCACAGATCTTGAGTGGAGCCACGATCCTTCGCTTAGCAGTTGTTAGAAGGCGTGCTTGAATCCTCTAATGAACTTCTGACCCTCCTACACTTATCTCTTTGGTCCACTATGCTACTCTCTGGCACTACCATTTTCAATTCCCCATGCACTGTAATAGTTTTTAAATGTGAAACTTGAAAATCACTTAAACGGTGGAAATGTCAACTGTTAAACAAAATTTCAGCTCTTAAAGTCTGGGAGCGTTCTCATCCTTTCGGAGTCAGGTAGCATATTATCACGCTATCAAACAACTCACATTATCAAGTTATTTAAACATGAGTAACGTGGAAATCCTGTGTAACGGCAGGTGTCTTTATTTTCTGACTCAGAAATGGGCCAACGAGTCTTTATGTTTTGATTTTCCAAAGTTTAAAACAAGCTCAAAGCTTCAAAAAATATTAATCTTTTATTACAAACCTTATCTGGGGTACTCCTGTCGTATTTTAAACCTGTCCTTTCAGAATGTACAATCCTTTGTCTCTTGAAAAGTTAGAATATCTCAGTCTATCAACTATAGGGTTCTTTAATGATTCAAGTTTGAAACCGTCTGTTATTGCTCCACTGAAGAATCTTTAACTGAAACATTGAAGAGCAAGGACGTTCACGGATGTTGTCGATACTGATTAAGATATTGGGCACAAACGAGGGTGTTGGATAGGCTCATGTGATCTACCAATGCAAAAGATAGTGTGTATTTCTCTTATAATGTTGTAGATTATAAAAAAGTAAAAATGCTACCTTTCTATAAACACATATAATCACTTTTGTGGTCTAAGTTCTCTTTTGATAACATGGCTCTCGTAGTAGGCACGAGGGGTAATTTGAGATAATTGGAAGGAAGAAAAACACCCTAATGCGAATAGCTGAATCAAAGACTAAAGTCCCCATGCAACTTTATAAAAGATTTACTCTAGAGAAAGGCTACTAAAGTAATTAACGATTTTTTTTAATCGTCATTTATTGAACTAAATAGTCTAATTAAGCACTCTTTTCGTACTTTCTCTTCCTCATTGTGTTGCTAACAAATACAATGTATACCTTTTCAAATTGATACAAGACACTACAAAAGATGCTGCTGCTTTTTTTTTTTTACTATTACGTGGTTACAAATAAAAATATTTTTCTACATCGATTTCTAAACAATTAAACTGTAACATATTCATAATAATTCAATAAAAACAAATCTTCAGCGCGTTCACAATATTTTTTACTTCACCTACTTGACAGTTAGAAAAAAATAACAACGTTTCCTTTTGGATGTCCTTAAAAGAGGCAGTCGAAATATTTTGCTCTCTTCCAAGTTCTTTTTTGGGACCAATTAAAATGCACTACTTGAATTATCAATGTTTGCCTAAACATTATTGAAGAAGGTGGCTAATGTGCCGCGAACAAGCTCATAGCTTTCACGAAATACACTGAATCGGGTATACAAATTGTGAAACAATGTTAGCTATTCATGTCACGTGCAAGTACATTTTTTCTTTGAAGGGTGGGTGACCTCAGAATAAAAGGACTAGAAGACCTCTAGTATTTTAGTGCAATCATACTCACTGTTGCCACTGATCCTCTGTACATTGCCGCTACATATCTGGACGATGCTGGTAAAATCCCGGGACGGGGAGCGCTGCGGGTCCAAGTGCCCGTACATGGCGGCGGTAGTGTGTCTGCTTTTTCTCGCTGCTGTGGAGGCTTCTCAGGCGCTACCTCCTTCGATCCAATACGGCGATTTGACTTGCCCCGGTACTGCTGCCAAGCCCTCTCCACTGCTCCGGCCTGGACCCTGGCTTTAGGTCCGCTATAGTCAGGTCTCTGAACCAGCCCCAGCTGTCAGCTGCGTACCCAAACACCAATACCACGCATGCGCAACACGCAAAGCAAGGCACGCCTTACGGCGTACTCGATCCTTACGTGCTACGTCACAAGGGCTGGTTGGAAATAGAAGACGGAGGAGATGAAACAGTCGGCGTGTTTTTACTGTATCAAATCCCTCACGTTTATTTTAAATACTCTGGCGCTGTTTTTTTTTTACATTTTATATATCGTTTTTTGGGGTTTCCCAGTGTAACATAATAACCAATTTTCTATGATCTGATGTTAGAGGTGTGAGAGCAAATCACTAAATCTCCCCATGCCTACCAAAACAAGCACTTGCAATTCAATCTCCCTCGCGTTTCTGAAAGTTGGAGTATTGGCATTGAAAATTACAATTTTTTACTTTTTTATTGCAGTGGAGTGATCATATTTGGATAGACTTTCTTCAGTTTTTTTAAGCATTGTTTTATCACTTCTTCAAACTTTAAGTTTGGAGGGGTGGCAATCCTTTTATTACTGTGTAAAAACCTGTTGAAATATGGTGCGTCCTTGCATAATTTGGCTTTGAATATTCCTCTAAAGCAAAGATGTGGGTTCCTAATTATTGTAGCGTTGCAGTTTTGGGACGGTTCGTGGTCCCAGTAGGGCGCAGGGGCTAGCGCAGGGTCAGAAGCGCTCTGCATACATGAGGCCACACTGCTGGTATGCTTGGAAGTGACCTGCCACGAGCGCCTGTCACCCATTTATTACTTCCCCGCAGGCCACGCCTGGCCTGCGGATGTCATGGGTCTATGGGTGCGTGAACAACTAGACCACCAACTATTACATCCCTATCCAACTCAGTTCTTTTCACTAAACAGTTGTTAGAACAAAATCACAACAGTCCACAAATGTCTCTCAGTCCATTATATGAACACACAATACTTGCGTGAGCCTCAGCTGGCGGGTCCCGGGCCTCATCAGCATGCATAGTCCCTCAACGGCTGACTCTGGTGGGGGTTCGGCCTCAAACTGTACCTTTGGGTGCCAGTAGGCCCTCCCGCACTGTTCCGACCTGGGCTCTCGGAGTCAGCTCCTTGTGGCGGGGAATGGCTTACTTCAGGGACCTCACCGGTTTGGCCACTCGCTGATTTCCCTGTTTCTTTTTCGGGGATCGCCGTGATCATGGGGCTTGCGTGGTTGTTTAAGGTCTCCCTGCGTTGTTCTGGCGGGACCTCTGAACCACGAGGTGTTTCGGGATACTTCTTCTGCCCCTTTTCGGGCAGTTACCATGCTGCCACGGTTCGCCGTGATGGTCCATGTGCCTGGTTCGTAGTGTGTTTGGAACTTTCCTGCTTGGCGTCGGCTCCGCAGGATAACTGTCGTTCCCTGGTTGAGCCTCCTTGGGGTGGCGCGGTGTCGGGCACTTGCTTCCTGGTTTTGTCGCACTCTCCGCCTTTGTACTTCTTCGACATCCAGTGGAGGGGAAGACCACCCTGGGCAGGTGGAGAGTAGGTCACGGCGTGGGCCGTGGAGCATGAGTGCCCATGGGCTCCGTTGAGTTGTACAGTGAAGGGTACTTCGGTATTCTCTCAAGAACTCATGTAGTCTTTGCTCCGGATCCACTTGGTCCACGACCGCTATGCGGAACATCTTGTTCAGAGTGTGCATAAAGCGCTCAACGTCCCCGTTGGCCTGGGGCCATTGCGGTGTGATGCGACGATGCAATATGCCTCGTTGTTGGAGGAAAGTGGCAAACTCGGCTCCTTGTAACGGGGGACCATTGTCACTGCGTACCTCTTGAGGGAAGCCAAACATGGCAAATACCTTTTCCAACACTGGCCCAACATGGTTGAATGCTGTCGACAGGATAAGTTCTACCACAGGAAATTTAGAGTAGGCGTCGATGATGACGAGTGTGTGTTTTCCCCAGGGAAACTCCCAAAATCCACGCTTATTTTGGACCACGGGACGGTGCAGGACTGGTTAAATAAATACTTGCTATAGAATTTGGTAATTGTTT
This sequence comes from Lissotriton vulgaris, assembly GCF_964263255.1. Taxonomy (NCBI): domain Eukaryota; kingdom Metazoa; phylum Chordata; class Amphibia; order Caudata; family Salamandridae; genus Lissotriton; species Lissotriton vulgaris. The sequence goes on along the minus strand of NC_141687.1, from coordinate 1,615,267,630 downwards.
CTCGTTTTTTCAACCCTTGAAGAGCCTGCATCAGCCAACTTTTTGAGTGGAGTGCTCACGTCGAAAGGAAAGCCTGACGAAGACGACTGGAAGTTTGCATTGATTGGGAACTTTCAAATTAAAAGTAAGTACAATTTGGTGAGGCCATATATTGATGGTCGAACATTTCTGAGGCTATATTTTTCCTTTCCATGTTTTTACACCTAGTGCAAGTACTCTTGCATTAGGAAAGCATCCTCAAATTTTCTCCCGCCAAGGGCAGGAGTAACTGAGTTATCAGGGTGAAAATAGGGAAGGACACAGCTCCATAAATTCCTGAATGCCAAGGAAAGCGTATTCCTGTACAAAAGACAAATATTTTTCCTTGTGGACAGAAAGAAACGCAACAGCAAATTCTCTTTATAGTCACATATGGACACATGGAAAAAGCACAGCTGCTACATTTCTGTGCATCAAAAGAATTACGCATCTGAGAACTTTTGCATATCTACAACTCGTAAAACCAACTCTGGGGGGCAGAGTTTTTGTCAAACAGGTAAATCATAAAACTGACTAACACGTAGCACTGCAAAAGGTTAACAATACTGTCCGTTTTATGAAATAGAACCAATCTTGTTGTTTTAATCTTACCGGCCTATTGAGGTATAGTTTTTAGTGCTTAGATGCTGATAACTTGACTAGTTTAGCGCTTTGAAAATAAAAGCGAGAAGGAAGATCTGCAACAGTGCTCCCCGTCACCTGATGCTAACAAGAGCTTGTGCTGGGTCCAATAAACGCTGTGCGCACACAGCACTAGGAGCCACCATGCCTGATGACGGAATTGTAAATGCAGTCAAGCCAATAAATAGTCAGTGGGTTTACTTTATGCATTTCTCTTTTCTTTCATGTGTGTAGCTTATCTAAGACAACATTCTTTTATAAACACATTTGTGTACACCATGTGCATGTTGCAAAAGCCGGCTTTATTGAGGGTGAATCATTCTCCATCGCTCCTCTAGCAGACTGGCTCCCTAGTCACACATGGACTGTGAGGCAGCTCGTTACACCCACGGAGGGGTAACGATGTACCCAGAGGCAGGCTGCACTTAGTGTCATTATCAGGGCTAAAGTCCTAGAAAAAGAAGTGGGGGGACGCTGTCACCGGAAGTGATGTAACGACAGGAAGTGGTGTCACGAAAGGTTGCTTGCAACATCGGGCTCCTTACCGCCCCTCGCTCACCCCTTAGATGCAGCATAATGGGTACAAGGACGAGGCGAGCGTGCCCATGTGACAAATGCAAGGTTCCTGTGCCCCGGTTCAGCTGGAACTGCACACTTTAATGCAGAAATAAATCACACAGAACTTTCTATCACTTCTCGGGCTCTACCTTCGCGGCAAAGTATGGCTGGCTAGAGCTGCCATGGCTTTTAAATGAAATCCGGAAGACTGGCATGTAAAGCGCGGCCTAATTTTTAGCTAATACCACTGTGGCTTCGGCGTTCGCATCTGGCCTGCGCGCTCCCGCTGAGCCTGATTATAACAGGGCTATGCGTTTTCGCAGGCAAGAAGCAGGACCACCGCCTCTGACAGACTAAACAGGGGCCTGTTCCAAACACAACAGCACATACATCACAGCCATCCGAGGGGTCAGCGCAGGCGGGGATTCTCCCAAGGCAGGGAAACAGAAATGTGTCAACAGTGCTAACCGCAGAGAGGCCAAAGAGTGTGGTCCAGCTGTTTGGCAGGGGGGATGGCGTCCCCCCGGTAAAATAAGTGGGGGGACGCCGTCCACCCGTGTGGTACCCCGACTCGAGCCCTGGTCATTATACGGATGAGAAGGGAGAGGGAGACTGGATACTGCTGACAGCGAGTGAACTTTCTATCTATCCCTCCCTGTATGCCCATCCTTTAAGCTGACATCCATGACTATTCCACCTCTATATCCTTTATTTATGTACCCACCCCCATGTGCCGTGCAATATAATGAAGACACAAAGGTAATGAAGAGCAGAGTCACAAGTTTAATTGTCCTCATACAATTCCCAATCGCCAGTGACAGTTAAACTGTCAAAGAGCCAGGGCGCCATAGAAAACAAAGGAAGATTCCAAGAATGGAAAAGAGGGGAAGAGGGTGATACCAAAGAAAAGCAAAATTGAAAACAGGTAAGAATTAACACAATATAATATGCACTAAAGATATAATGACATTATAATACCATGCTACAGACTCCATAGTACAGACACCATTGTACAGTCCGTCTACCATGAGCAGGACCTCTGCTTTACGGGGTTCTCTGCCGCCTTCACCGTTTCCCTCCCTGATCCCTCCCCCGTTAAATCTCAGCATCGATGCCCTCATTATTGCCCCCCTTTCTGTTTGTGACATCTGAACACCGACACAGCTCTTGAGGTAATCCTGAAGTGATTCCAGCCAGCCACTGCGTACAGTAGCACGCGTGCATCTGCGGCTTCAAGGGAAAGCTGGGCTTCCATGTGCACAACCGAAACAAGCCTTGGAAGCAGCAAGGCATCCTCTCAAGCTGGAATCATTTTTACCTGCAAACACACAAGGGGACGCATTGGCACAAAGCGTACACCCTGACAAATAGAACACTACAAGACAGCAGGCTTAAGCTCTCTCCACGGTGCTTCATGGCACCTGTGCTTTAGCTTAGAATGTTGAAAGCTAAATTGTGGGTGCCGCGATTGTAACAAAAGTAAATAAATAGAAAAAAATGGCAGCTACAAGCTTTTATTTCTATTTGTTTACTTTTGTTACAATGCCGGCACAAGCTCGTAGGCTTTGAACATCTTAAGCTAAAGCGCTGGTATTGCTTGAAAAGTGAACAAATAGAAAAAAATAATTTGCACTTTTTTTTCTCTTTGTTTACTTTTAAAGCAATCGCAGTACCTGCACTGTAGCTTACGATGCTTACAGCTAAAATGCGGGTGCCGCCATTGAAAAAAAATAAACAGAAGACGAAAGGGATGCGGCTGCATTTGGCCAGCATATATCAAAAGAAAAGCACGCCTGCCAAGGCATGCAACACTGGATAAATTATTAAAAAAAAGAAAAGTGTTGAGGGAGAGCACGTCATGCATATGTTGCAATCAGGACAAACCTATTTAAAAAATAGTGTTTGGAGGCTGTAATTAAAGCCTACTGAGTAACGTTATAGGGTGTGTCCTCATGGGGGGTTACGAGATGAGACAAGGCGGTACTAAGGAGGGACTACTGAGCCTATTGACCAATGAAAAGCCACCATTTACAGAGGACAGGTACAGGAGCCAATTAAAAAGATGGGTAGAAAGTGGGCAGAGTTTCATGCTCTTATCTTGATTACTGCAAAAACCACAGTTGATGGACAGAATACAGAACAATGTCATACATTCACCCCAGTACAGAGATCTGGGCCTAAATCCATCTTTTTTTGCACTACACACAACCCCAGTTCAGACATGCCCATATGCAAATCAGCCTTGACCCTGTGCCTCATGGGAACAGTCCAGCCCGAACTGCCAAGCCATGTCTTTCCTGGACCGGAATCAAGCATCCTAGGACCGGTTTCTGGCTATCAGCCGTCTTCAGCCAGGATAGCTTGACTCCAGTGGTGTGGAGAGCATGGAACTCATGTCTGAGCATACCCATCCCACTCGGGCTAATTACAGCATGTCCCATAGAGACAGCACAAGCACTGCCTAGGCGAGACCTAAAAATTAATGTGTCCTTGTGTAATGTAACTGGTGCTCATGTAAAGCGCTCCAATACCTTCAGGTCGAGTTATCTCTATATAAAACTGCTGAAACAAACACCTAAATCAGAGAATTTCAATGGGATGATTAGGGGTCAGGACATAGTTGTAATAACTTGTTTAGTGCAAGAGGAACTCCTATGGTTTGAAACCACGTGATGACATTTGACTACCATGATTTTAATTGACTTTTGGTGTTTTATTTTACACTAGCCAGAATGTATGACATTTTTCCCTGCATGTGCTTTTTTCCTTGAAGATGTCTTTTGTATCTCTTGTAGCTTTCAAAGTGGGAGCACACACAGAGTAGAACAACTTGCCAAGAACAGAATGTGTGGGATGTGCAATTGAGAGCATCTGAAAGAGAGAGAGAGAGAGAGAGAGAGAGAGAGAGAGAGAGAGAGATAGATGTGGAATGTACTTCTTGGTCTCGAAGTCCAGTGTTATGAGCAGTGGTGCTCAAATGTGCATTATGTTTTACATTGGGAGATGAAATGTGGAGTGCTAGAGGCAGTGGTGCACAAATGTGCATTGTGTTGCACATTGGGAAGTATTATGAAGTTCTTACTATTGGCTTTGACATGCCCTTATGTCATTTTGAATCCAGACTCTGACTTGCTAGAGATTTTTGCGTGCACAGACAGGTCCCTTGAATACTCAAGTTGTTTAGGTTATTCACATTCAAGGTTGCTTTGCTTTCTGTGCTTTTCCAGGTTGTTGAATGTACTGCCTGAGACTTTCGTAAGCTATGTTAAGATAAAGGCTGGAACACATGCGAATGCAAAAGGAACATGAGAACTCCTTCGACTTCGAAATGCTTGCATGGAAGGTGGCCAATTCCAGTAAGTTTCTTTGTTGACTTAGAGACCAGGATATATATATATATATGCGGAAGCACAACGCCAGTTGAACAACGCAAATTGTTACGTACTAAGCAACGGCGTTCAGTACAAACAGGCGAAGGAGAGCATCAAAAAAATGCTGTTAGGCTACAAAAGAGACAGCCTAATTACCTCCACTGAATGCACATTTTTACTGAAAGAACATCCAGTTATTCCGCATTTGTATTTAATCCCGAAGGTGCACAAGAAACAGAACCCAACCCCCGGGAGACCTATTATCTCCGCAATCAACAGCATGGGGGAAAATGTTTCTAGATACATAGATTTCTATCTACAAGAACATGTCCAGGGGTTACCCAGTTACATCAAGGACACTGGTGACTTTTTATCCAAATTGGAGGCCATACCATGGCAAAAGGACTGGTGTATAATAACCCTGGACATTGAATCTTTGTATACGTCCATCGAACACCATACAGGAATTGAAGGTATCAAACACTTCCTGGGACGTAAGTCATGTACCTACTACAGCCACAACAAAATGATTTTTGATTTAGTATTATGGTGTCTACATAATAACTTTTTTCTGTTTGGAAAGGACATATGGAGACAAGTACGAGGGGTGGCCATGGGTTCCTGCTTCTCTCCCAGCTACGCATGCTTGCACGTGGGGCTGTGGGAGGAGCAGGAGCTTCCAGGCATTGCAGGTTTTGAGCATGTCAAATATTGGATGCGTTTCATTGACGACATTTTTTGTGTGTGAGAGGGTGATACCAGCAGTGCTCAGATTTTTGTAAATTCCCTTAACAAGAATAGGTTCAACTTGTTTTTCACTTCGAACATCAGTGAAAGCACTGCTGAATTTCTTGATGTATCTATCAATATCATCAATGACCAAATTATTACTGCCCTTCACAGAAAATCCACTGCAGGCAATAGTATCCTTCACGCCAGCAGTGGCCACCCCAAACATGTCATAATGAGCATCCCGCTGGGGGAATTGCTACGCCTTAAGCGAATTTGTAATACACAGGCGAAATTTGATGAAGGGGCGTCTTCAATGCTTGCGAGACTAGAAGCAAGAGGTTACAGCAAATCATGTCTTGCTATTGCATTGAGGAAAAGTGGGGAAAGAACTAGAGAATCTCTGTTATTGCCCAAACCCCTTGAGAGCGATACAACCCCCAACCATAGCAGACTCATAACAACTTACAGCCAGCAGCACCGCAAAATCAAATCCATTGTCAATAAGCATTGGGCAGTCCTTAAGACTGATGCAGTATTACGAAACTTAACTCCCGAATAACCTATTATTACATTCAGGCGCGCATTTAGCATGCGCAGTAAACTATCGCGATCCAGCCCAGAAGTACCTAGAATGGATCAGTGGTTTGGGAGAAAGGGCTTTCATAAATGTTCCTCCTGTCGGGCATGCAAGTTCGGACAAAATACCACTCACTACCGCACTCCGTTCACTGACATTGATTTTTCCATCCAAGGCAATTACAACTGCCGCACGGAGTTTGCGGTATATGTCCTAACTTGCACATGCGGTCTACGTTATGTGGGCAGCACCGGCGCACAGGTGCATGTGAGGATACTGCAGCACCTCAGAGCCATTGTTAACCACGACGGAGCATATCCAGTGGCGCGTCATTTTAACATCAGACACAATAGGGATTTGTCATGTCTCACCTACTTTGTCATTGACGCCGTGGCCCCCCTTAAACGGGGAGGTGATCGAGATAAATTATTGCGCCGGTTGGAAACCCAATACATAATCAAACTCGACAGCAAACAACCAAATGGGTTGAATGCAACGGAGGATTTGCATAATTTCCTTTAGGGACATTCAATTTTCAATGTTTTCTCTACACAATAATGTACATAGTGGGCAGAACGTGAGCACAAGTGTATATAGTGTGTAAATATATGAAATTCTTGTTAAACAGCACCTATTATTAGGTATCCTGCAGTCCGAGCTTTGTACAGACCTGGTTGTTTTTGTCTTTTTGTCAGTTTAGTTTTTTAAACAAACACACGGATTCTTTTTTTTTGGTGATCTTTTCAACACTGGTTATTGATTTTAGCACTTTTGAACACAATTTCTTTTAGGGGCCACACAACCCTTTGAAGCAGATAGTTCCCATATAATCATGATTTTTGAAACACATATAATGTATAGATGTACATATACTGTGGCATATATGGGAAACAATGATCGTGTTTTATGTATATTTGTATTATACACTCAGGTGCTGTTTTTGGTGTTTTAAGTCAGCATGTGTAATTGTTACAAACAACAGAGTACAGTGTAACACTGTGATGTATATTAAGCAGTATATATTGCCATGTCACATTTTGTTTTGTGGTTGCATATATTTCATTTTTGAGTCATGCATATCACTAGGCTCAGTTTATTCGTGACATAAGGGTTTCTTTTCGCATTCATGCGGTCATTTTCAAACCCGTGTTTAATACACAACAACTTACAAAAATTGTTTGTAAATAATCAATATTGCAAACCAATGCGATTGATAACGAACATTTATATGGACAAATGTGCCTTAGCAAACTGCTTTAATGAACAATCACGCATTCATGCGGTTATTTTTAACATCCAGCCTCTAGATCATGGTATATGCAGATATTGATACAGAGTAACTCATGTAAATATGTAAATAGACAAACGCATGTATTCTTTACTCTGTATGGCAACTTTGTTACAACTTTAATGTGGCTACCATGCACTGTGCCTTTAATCAAGGCGAGGTTGTTTTAAATGTCTTAATATGAGAATGGGACCCCCTCTATTTTTACTGTAATGGTCGGGGAAAGAGAGGAAAAGCAAAGTATTAACAAACAATATATATTCCCCCTTGACCTCTATAATTTTAATGGAATAAAGCCAACAATTTAGTTTTTGTATTTTAACACATAAGGGCAAAAATCATGAAAAGAGTTTTTTTTGGAACTTTATACTTTTATTATTTTTTTCCTTTTAGTTATATTTCTTAGTACAAAAGTTTTTTCATTTATCAATATATCGCATCAGTTTATATGATTTTCAAAAAACACATAGTATAAAACACATCATATTATATTACCATCAGTAAAAGGCTATTTCATGCAGGGAAAACAATATACAAAACAATAAACATTCTCACAAGTACATACACCCCTTTCTTCTCATACATACTGCATTCATTCTTAATTCTGCGTCTGAGGGATCGCAGATGAAATTGCAGATTAATACGCAAGGTCGACGCGTTTCGGCAGTGTAGAACCACCTTCCTCAGGACCTGTATTGCAGAATATTCATGTATTCACAAACAATATTTTATAACCCCTGCATGGTTGAGTATCTGTAACGATAAATGACATACATTTGTTTCATATCTTTTTACATTACTTTCATCAATTACGTTGCCCTATGTGTAGTCAAGAACACACTATTCATTAACATATGTTATTCTTATTTTACTTGATTCTCTTGAGGTTGCACATTGACCAAGACAGGCATTGGCATCTCTACGGCTCTCATAGCAGACACAAAACCCTAACCTTAACAATTTTTATAGAGTTCTGTATCTGTGAACATGATTAAAATTTCAGGACACATTGTATACTTTTTGTTAGAGAATACTTGTTGGTTAGAAGGTGTCTCACATATACATAATTTATGCTAAATAGCAGGAAAAGGGTGTTATCACTTTGGGCATAAGTAGATCAACAAGCTTAAGACCAGTCATGGGTTTAGTGGTTCACTGCACTGAACAAATTTAAATTACATGTTGACCTTCATGCCTTCTTTCTGAAGGTAAGGTTAAAAAAATTCTTTCAGGGAAGAGATGTAAGTGATGAAGAAGAAAATCTCTCTAAGTGCAAACCCCCTTCCATTTTCTCGCCCACACTGGACATGGTTGGCCCAGAAGTCCAGATTTTTGAAAGACAGGTCCCAGCAGACGTAAACAGATTGTTAACTAAACCGGAGAAGTTTAAATACAATCTTTCGAAACAAGAAAACTTAGCACTAAAGGATCTTGGAAACAACGCTAACTTGGTAATAAAACCTTGTGATAAGGGAGGTGGCATTTTAGTATTTGACAAAATGGACTACAACAACAGAATGAGAGATATGTTATCAAACATAGAACATTATAGACCAGCAACCGCCAGAGAACTGCTTAGATTAAGTGGGTTTATTGATGAAATGACACAAGCAGCGTTCACCAATGGATATATTTGTGAGAAGGAATTGCAATTCCTGAACAAAACCTGTCCTATTACACCAACTATGTACGGTCTTCCAAAGACTCACAAAAATGAAACCAACCCACCCCTACGTCCTATTATATCGACTATTGGATCCAACACCGAACCATTATCAAAATATGTAGACACCTTTTTGTGCCCTCTAACTCAGAAATATGAATCCTTTGTGAAAGATACAGGGGATATGATAAATAAAATCGAGGGCTTAGCATTTGATCCCAACATAGACATCCTCGTAACGCTTGACATTGAGGCGTTGTACACCAACATCCCTCAATGTCGGGCGTTACAGGCAGTGTCTGAGTTGTTGCAGAGATACCCCCAGAACAGACCAGATGAATTTATCATTCAATGCTTAGAAATTGTGCTCTTGAACAATTATTTTGAATTTGAGGGAACCCTCTTCAAGCAAATAAAGGGTACAAGTATGGGTGCTTCTTGTGCGCCTTCGGTGGCAAACACTTACATGGGTGAGTGGGAGATAAAAAATATTTTTAATCCAAATGCCCCTTTTTTCGAGAACGTCTCCGTATGGAGACGTTTTATCAATGACATTTTTTTTGTATGGCATGGGGAACTCACACAATTGGAAGAGTTCATTCTCTGGCTAAATGCCAGCGATACAAACCTCAAATTTACCTCTAATTACAGCTATGAAAAAGTTGAATATTTGGACATCACGATTGAAGGGAAGGATGGAGCACTGAAGGTAAGCCTCTTTCGCAAACCAACGGCAAAGAATACCATTCTTCAATTTGCAAGTTTTCACCCACATTGCCAGAAGGACTCTATCCCATTTGGGGAGTTCCTTCGCATTCGGCGAAACTGCACCTCTCTTTTAGACTATGATTATCACAGCAAACATCTAAGTGAAAGATTATTAGAAAGAGGCTATCCCCATCGTCTAGTTCGCCAAGCCTTTAAGAGGGCGAGATTCTACGATCGGGACACCCTCTTGAAAAACAAGAGAAATAAGAGCCAAGACAAAATTGTATGTGTTGTAAATCACTCCACACTCAACTATAAAATCAAAAACATAATCAACAAAAATTGGCGAATATTGGAGGTTGAAGGTGAAATAAACCTAGAAAAACCACTGGTGACATATCGACGCAACCAGAATCTGAGAGACCGACTGGTCCATACCAGAAGTAAAATGGTCTCAGTAGAGAAACAAACTACCCTGACAAGTGGAGATACGATTCGAGGCAACCACAGATGTGGTAATTGTCATGCGTGTGATGCCGCAATCACTGGCAACAGTCTATCTCACAACGACAAAATGATCACTTTGAGATCATTTACAAATTGTCGCAGTAAAAACATCATCTATTATATTGTATGCCCCTGTGGTTTGCCATACATAGGCGAGACGGGACGTGAATTCAGGCTAAGATTTAGCGAGCACAAATCATCAGTGCGAACAAACAAATTGACATCACCTCTGACTCAACATTGTAGAGACCATAACCACAATGAGTCAGAACTGAAGTGGTGTATACTTGAAAAAATTCAATGCAGGAAAGGGGAATCACCAGAAATAACCAGGAAAAAACGGGAATGTTTTTGGATTTTTTACCTTGATAGTGTTAAAAGGGGCCTAAATGAGAACATTTCTTGGTATGTAACTCAATAAACTTCCTCAGTAATCAGGCATATACTGAAATCACAATTTGTATTACATTGAGAAAGTAGTGACAGAATATCTTTCATACAGCTCGTAAACAATGAAACTATAACAACACGCAAATGAGGCAACCACAACACCATTTAGTAATGTCCGCCGCGTTTTTCATTATCACGTGATTGCACCTCAGGCGCCCCCAATGACGTAGCTCATGCGACCATGAGTGAGGTAAACACCCCGCTTGACACCATTGCGTATTGGACACCAGGGCTCTGACCATGTGACCATTTCCATGGCGCGAAAACTACGTGTATTTAAAACCGAAGAAATAACAACTTGTTAGGCTACCCGATTAGCGCGAGTGCGGGGTCGCTCTGAAGAAGATTTTCGTCTTGACGGGGAAAGAAACAGAAGTAAGTGCAGCGCAGCTCATAACTGGGTAAACGCGAGAGCAGTTTAAAATCCAAATGGGAACATGACATAATGTACTTGAAGAGGGTTTCTTTTTATCTATTTTCAGATCAGCCAATTCATATATCCCTGGGACGTAATTTCGAACAGACTCAGTGCTGTATCAAGTCGCGCTTATTTACCGCCGTCGTCAGACGTTTTACGTGAGAGATTTACAATACGTACAACAAGGTTAGTTTAGAAAACTCGACATATCCAATCACAATTTTAGAACTTGTGCAATGTAAAACGCTAGTAAGACGGGGTCTATATGTTTCTTTGTCTCTAAACCTCTGCAGATATCCAGCGGTCCTAAACTACAAATATACAACGATCGCTTCTCTTTTAAAACCACTGATTGAGTTGCTAGATACTCTAAGTTTCAGGCATCTTGGACAGAAGGTCAGTAATAAAGAGGCAACATTAATAAATAACTGAAATATTTCCTTTCCATACTAAGCATCACTAAGACAGTTTCTGTTTTCTTTTCTTGGGTTTCTGCAGATATACATCAGCTTGTTATAAATGAACATAACGACCCTCTGTACCATCAATTAGCAGAAATAGTTTATACCTGACAAATATTGGTAAGCAATTAGTATATAAATACTTGATAAACTCCTCTATTACAATGTAACACCTCAGGAAAGTAACAGATTCTGTCTTATTCTGATACAGGTAGCAATATAAAAACAAACCCTGAAGTCAATGACTGAAGGTTGATAGGAATCCTTTTCAGAATAGAAGGTAAACCACCCACTAAACCTATGACTGGTCTTAAGCTTGTTGATCTACTTATGCCCAAAGTGATAACACCCTTTTCCTGCTATTTAGCATAAATTATGTATTTGTGAGACACCTTCTAACCAACAAGTATTCTCTAACAAAAAGTATACAATGTGTCCTGAAATTTTAATCATGTTCACAGATACAGAACTCTATAAAAATTGTTAAGGTTAGGGTTTTGTGTCTGCTATGAGAGCCGTAGAGATGCCAATGCCTGTCTTGGTCAATGTGCAACCTCAAGAGAATCAAGTAAAATAAGAATAACATATGTTAATGAATAGTGTGTTCTTGACTACACATAGGGCAACGTAATTGATGAAAGTAATGTAAAAAGATATGAAACAAATGTATGTCATTTATCGTTACAGATACTCAACCATGCAGGGGTTATAAAATATTGTTTGTGAATACATGAATATTCTGCAATACAGGTCCTGAGGAAGGTGGTTCTACACTGCCGAAACGCGTCGACCTTGCGTATTAATCTGCAATTTCATCTGCGATCTCTCAGACGCAGAATTAAGAATGAATGCAGTATGTATGAGAAGAAAGGGGTGTATGTACTTGTGAGAATGTTTATTGTTTTGTATATTGTTTTCCCTGCATGAAATAGCCTTTTACTGATGGTAATATAATATGATGTGTTTTATACTATGTGTTTTTTGAAAATCATATAAACTGATGCGATATATTGATAAATGAAAAAACTTTTGTACTAAGAAATATAACTAAAAGGAAAAAAATAATAAAAGTATAAAGTTCCAAAAAAAACTCTTTTCATGATTTTTGCCCTTATGTGTTAAAATACAAAAACTAAATTGTTGGCTTTATTCCATTAAAATTATAGAGGTCAAGGGGGAATATATATTGTTTGTTTTAAATGTCTTACCATGTGACTCACGTTTGGAGGTGGGACCCGGAAGGGTGTGTCTTCACTGCAAAGCATATAAAAAAAAGTTTCCACCTTGTGCAATGTGGTGTGTGAACAAGACTACATCGTTAGTCGAAACGTTGCATTTTTTGGAAGGCACAAGAACTGAATAAACATCTTGCCTGGAAAACGTGGGGTCTGTCTCTTCTCTCGCCGCTGTGCAGTGGAGGTTTGAAGATTTATGCTGATATATATATATATATATATATATATATATATATATATATATATATATATATATATATATATATATATATATATATATATATATATATATATATATATATATATATATATATATTCACTGAAAAAACCATAGGTTTCAGCCACGTTATAGTTAGGAATTAGCATTTAAAAAACCTTGGAAATTCACTGAAAAAACCATAGGTTTCACCCATGTTATAGTTAGCTGGACATTTCTCTCATACAAAACCATTGAAATTCCTCCGTTATAGTTAGTTCAGCTAACTATAACTCGCGCGCCCACAATGCACTACTGATGATGTCACATATTACATCACTCATGACATGGTCAGTGACATCTCTCATGACGTCACTGATGACATCTCAAATGACATCAGTGATGACATCACTGATGACATCATCCAGTGAATGTGTGTCTTTCTGAAAAATAAATATTTTTAATATATGTATATCTAAAGGTCGATGGAAGAATAAATGGGTAAATAAGTGTCTAAATGATTGTTTTTTTGTAAAATTGATTGTATAACTGACTTATTAAGTGTAGCTTACTGAATACATGTATTAGCGAGTAATGTTTAAATATATAAATATCTGTATCAGTGTCTTACTTTGTGTATAAGTGGCTGCATGGGTTGGTGAGTAGCTATATGAAGGTCTATATAGGCTATTAGTTGATTTTTAAGTATCAGTATGACTGTCTGTATGGTTTGGTGGGGGGGTATTACTTAGCGCATAGATGCATGAATGACTGACTCACTGTTTGTATGTGTTTTAAAGACAGCATGTGTGCAGGACTGTATGGGTAGATGAGTGTGTGTATGGGGTTATTAGTGAGTGAATGACTGTCTCAATAGTATATTTATGAGTAACTACATATGTTCTAAACTAGTATATGTGAATATTGATGTATATACATGAGTATATGTGAGAGTGAGAGTTTGGAAGAGTTCTTGTATAAATAAGTATCTGTTTCTATAAGTAATTGTTTAAGAGAGTTAGTATGTGTATATTTCTGTACAAATAAGTGTAGTAGTGTATATATAACTATATATGCAAGCAAATGGATCTTTGAAAGTTTATTTGCATGTGTGAGTATGTGTGTGAGTAACTCTATGGATGAGTGTCAGTGTGTAACAGAATGTATAGGTGTATGAGAACATATGATGAGTGAGTACATGTATGAGTGACTATATAGAACTGTTAGGGAATGAGTGGATATGTATGTAGATTTAGGAATTACTGAATAGGTTGTTGTAACTGATATTGGTATCTCTATTTTTGAAAATTTTAGTTTCTATTTTTGAATGTCTGTATCAAGGATTATATTACGATGACAGGAGGTCTGCCACTCTTTCACAACGATGATGTCATCAGTGATGTCATTTGAGATGTCATCAGTGATGTCATGAGTGATGTCACTGACCATGTCATGAGTGATGTAATATATTGACATCATCAGTAGTGCATTGCGGGCACACAAGTTATAGTTAGCTGAACTAACTATAACAGAGGAATTTCATTGGTTTTGTATGAGAGAAATGTCCATCTAACTATAACATGGGTGAAACCTATGGTTTTTTTCATTGAATTTATAAGGTTTTTTAAATGCTAATTCCTAACTATAACGTGGCTGAAACTTATGGTTTTTTCAGTGAATTTCTATGTTTTTTTAAATGCTTATTCCTAACTATAACGTGCCTGCAACCTATGGTTTTTTCAGTGAATTTCTAAGGTTTTTTAAATGCTAATTGCTAACTATAACGTGCCGGAAACCTATGGTTTTTTCAGTGAATTCTAAGGTTTTTTAAATGCTAATTCCTAACTATAACGTGCCTAAAACCTATGTTTTTTTCAGTGAATTTCTAAGGTTTTGTAAATGATAATTTTAAAATGTACTAATTACTATATTTCTTTCTTTTATTAGTAATTTCCTACATTTTTATTAGAAATACTTATATTTATTTTATTTTTAAAGTTACATTTCATATTTTTAATGTAAAATAATAACAAAAGTAAATTCAAAAAGAATACACAGCTAGTGAAACTGCCTGGGTGAATTTTTAAGTGTTTGTTAGAGGCAGATTTACAACACCCTTGTTCCTCTTTTACACCGTCGTTGCATCACTTTTCTGATGAAGCGGTGGTGCAAAAGATGCGCCATGGTATTGTTTTATTTCTATCTAGGACCCTAATTCGATATTCCCGATTCATGCCCATATGTGGTTTTAATAAATAGTACCCTTATAGAGGCATAAGAATCAGATCCATATTTAGTAATAGCCCATGCAGTCCAAAGCACGGCAAGGCTACTCCCATAGACTCCTAGAAAGCACAACGCATTCTTTAAACAAACCAAGCCTCCAGCAGCCCGGGAATCCCCCTCCTGCTTTTGTTTTGATTTGCACAAGAACTCCTAGAGTCCAGCAAGAACTGTTAGTTCTTAATGACGTCTTATGTCCAACCTTACGTCAAACCCGACACCTTTCAGGTATAAATATACCAACGTTGCCTTAAGCAAACACTCGGTGGTGGGGAGCAGAGCGACGTTCTACTTGTCCGAGAGCCCAGCTGTTACCAGAGCAGAAGGAAGCTGCCCCTCCCTTTTTGACGCACTGGAGAAGCTGCCTTTTCTCACGTCGAGAAATCCAGCTCCGGTGTTCCGGAGTTACCCTCGCGGGTTGCTGGGAGATTGAGTCCTGAGAAGCGAGATACAAGACCTCCTTCATTCTATAACCAAGGTACGGAGCTGATTAAAACCTTAGAGAGAATTCTTGATTGTGATCCTTGACAAAAACCTACCTTTAACTTAAAACTGCTACTTACTTACTCCTTCCCACGTATTAGGCTTAGGTCAGGTACACTGGGGTAGGCGTATCTTAGAAGCACCAGTTGAGTTCGTTTAGTCAATGTTTTAATGTATGTATATATTTTATATATTTTAAAGTATCATATGGCTAAGAAACCATGTCAATACTTTTACAGTATTATTTCATAATACTACTTTTACTGTACACACTTTACTTTATGATAAGTATTGCAATTGTGGCAATTCATTTCTCTTGCATTAGAAAGAAAACTGCTCAATAAAATAACACCTTTTATTGAAAACGTCCGTCTCTCTATTTTTCTGCACTCTGGTGAAACTAAGCATGCACGATTGACTGAGTGAAATAGCCGTCTATTGTTTTCACACAACTCTAGAGATACACTCTTTATTCTGAGGGAGCAAAGTTGTCATGTTTATGCGGTTGTCAGAAACTAATCCCTTCTTGTCTAAATCAGGACGGTTAACCCTTTCCTGAACATTCGAGAAAGCTTCTAGTGACCTCTGAGCTAGCTGGCAAAACCAATTAAGACTAACATAGTCAGTAGAGACCTAGATGACCTCAGTCCTACGTCTACACTGCTGTTTATGTTATTCCAATGCGCAGAGCCTATTGGGAATATAGGAACTACACTACATGGCGCCCAACGTTTGGTAAGGCGATAATCTAACGCAAGACACTTGAGTATCTCAGTCGTGCTTTTCACACAGACCCCTTTTTCCCGTAAAAACTCCAATAGACGTCTGGAGTGGTGGAAAGGTTAATATCCGCCGGAACTTAGTAGGATGAGAATCCTATGTATTAGTTTTTGGTATAGTCAACGTTGAAGGATACAGTGTTCCAAAATATTGTGCACCTAATCTTTGTTTCCTTGAATCTTGATCTGCAACAAAACTTTCTGTCAGTAAAATGGGAGAAAGTGAAGACCAAAGAGAGAAAGAAGCATTAACAGCTCGACTCTTAGCGGAAGACTCAAGTCTTCTAGAAAATGATCTGAATGCTATAATCGTTCCGGTCAATATAAAAAGAACTATAACTCTTAAACTTATAGAGAATGGACAATCACCAAGAGGTGGTACAGTCATATTTGTGATAGAGGCACATGAGTTTCGGCAGACAGAGGTATTCTATTCATGGATACATTTTCCAGCAGCACACGCTGTGACAAAAGACTTCCACTATTACAAAATAGAGGAACCTCCGGATATATACACTCCTTTCGAGGATGTTGAAATCCCACTAACATACCAAGAGCACCTGCTCTGGTTTAAAGGCGCCCTAAAACATCAAAATCACATCACCAGGCATGGTCCACTAGGTAGACCAGGAGCCACGTGGCCGGTTCTAGCCAGCTATACACCGCACCCAGACATTGAAAAAATGTCAAGCGAAGAACTCCTAGTTAAACTAAAAGAATTAACAAAAACATACAGAGAATTAGTTCAATTGGCAAGGGACGATATAAAGCACCTACCAGAAATTGAAGGAGGCAGATATAACAGACCAACCATTTGAGCTTGCTAAAATCATAGAAAAATCCTATGAAGAATTAGGAAGAGATAGTTTGGGTGGTAAACCGGTAAAACCCCAACTAATTGAAAATCCTGAAAAACCTATATTAAAAATAATCTAAATACTTCAAAAAAGAGCTGGGATGGTAATAAACAATCCACTCCCAGAGAAAAACAATTCCAGTCCAGAGGAAGGTCTCCCCAACGGAGGAATAAGTCACCGGTTGGAAGAGACAAATCTCCCCAAAGGGAACCCTCGGAAAAAAGATATAACCTTAGAGATAGGGATAAAACAAGAAAACCTGACAGATATCAAGACATTGATACACGTCCCTCTCGATCCTTCTCACTCAATCTTTCTCAATCTTCCTCACAGAAATCGGAAAGAAGAGGACGGTCAGAACACAAGGAAGAGCATGTCAAGTCCAAAGCCAAAGAACCTGCTCATCAAAGTAAGAAAACACAATTTCCCAGAAAGAAGGTAGCAAGTATTAAAATTAAACATGCCGAGGATTCTGAGGACACAACTGAAAAACGGAGAGTGGGCCCAGACAATGCTAGACAGCGCAGCAGAAGTGACCATAGCTTGCAAGATCCTGATGAATCTTCTGGAGACAGTGGACACGAATGAATACATTCAGGTGGAAACTGCAGACACATGAGTTAGTGTGCCCCATAAACTATATGAAATAACATTGCGTATAGAGGGAGATAAAACTAGGAAAATTAAAGGTCTCTTTTGGGAAAATCTTTCTAAAGGCTATGACATCCTGTTAGCTGAAAAAGACTGGCCACCAGATTTTGTCAGGGAATGCCCTCATGGCGAAGAAATGATTATGCCTGCCTTCTCAAATCATATCCCAATTCATAAAAAATACACATTTGCAAGAAAATGGGCGGTGGGCCAAGCCCCTGCATTATACAAAAATCATGTAGGATGGGATGAGGATTCTCCTCACCACAAAATCCAGGTAAAAAATCAACCGACTGCACAAAGACAGTACCCAGTTAAACAAGAAGCTAAAAAGCAAGTCAGGGAGATCTTAGATCAACTTGAATACCAAGGGGTGATTGAAACATGCACCTCACAAATGAACAATCCTTTGTTTCCTGTCTCCAAGCCAGACGATTCATATCGTCTAGTTTTGGACTACAGACATTTAAACTCCTGCTGTAAAACATTTGCAGTACAAAATTCACACAGTGCAGCACTAATGAACAATATTGTGCGCAAAAAATATAAAACGACATTAGACATTTCAAATGGATTCTTCTGTCAAAACATAGCACCTGAAAGCAGGTACTTGACCGCTTTCTCAATAATGGGGTTGCAAAAAAAATTTTGCTGACTCCCACAGGGATTCAAGAATAGCCCAGGATTATTCTCAGCAAGGGTAACAGAATTACTACAAATATATGATGATGAAGCATTATCATATGTCGATGACATCTATCTGACAGACGATGGCCTGGAGACTCACTTAAAAAGAGTGAACACCATAATTCTTGGGTTTGCATCAGAGGGTTACAAATTCAACTTTAAAAAGTCAAGAATTTCCCATCTAACAGTCATATTTTTCGGATATGAATTATCAAGTGAAGGCAAAAGCCTGGCAGACAACTTCTTAGAGAAGTGTGCAGTACTCCAAGCACCAAAAACGCGGAGAAATTTACAATCAATGCCAGGCTTCCTGAATTTCGGAAGAACATACATTCTAAATTATGCAAAGAGGGTTAAACCTCTCTATGAATTAATAAAACCTGATTTTAAACCCATACATTGGACTCAAAAACACACAGAAATTTTGAGATTATTACAGACAGACATGTTAACTAAAACAAAATTGCAAACTCGCGACAACGTACGCAACCTTGTAATCCGAGTTATTCCAGGAAAATGCGGATTCACATTAAGCATGGGCGGAAAATCCGTTACGCTCGCGGATTTTGCGGATTTTCGGTAAATTCGCAATCCGCGAGATTCGCGAATTTCCCGCAAAATCCGCAAATTCGCACGCAGCGGATTTTTTTTCTTTGCGGTGTAAGTTCGCAATTGCGAACATGTAGGTGCGGCGGGCAGCAACAATCTCGCACTCGCGAAATTACAACAATTGCAATTCCGCACATGAAATCTACTAGCAAGCAGCATAGACCTTCTGAAAATGATTATTTTTATCAGAATAACTCCTCAGGTTGACATTTGCCTGCACTTTTTTAGATTTGAGGCCTTTTGATTTTCTTTGGATAACCTTTGGATTAGAAATCAACTTTCTCATATAAGCTTGGTGGGGCATTAAAGTTGCTGTAATGCTGCTCTGCAGAAAAACGAGTTTTGCAAAAGTGAAAGCAGGTTCAAAAGTTCAAACTCATCATTAGTAACCGTTCCCTGTAGTGCTTCCTGACAAGGGCCCCTCCAAAGTTCAGTTGCTAGTTGCAACAATTGTTCAGTTGCTAGTTGCAACAATTGTATGACCCTGCTCTGACCCTCACAGCAGGCTCATAGAATAGCTACAAGTAGGCCACAAAGGTCCTGGAAAAAGAAATTGCACTGTAACAGAAAGCAAATTACAGATAAGGATGCAGGTGCCAGACTGGAATTTTAAAACAGTGACACATTAATAAATCAACCCCAAATTAATTCATGTCAGTTGAAGCAGGCAGGTGTGCTTGCTTTTTCCCCCCATAATCTACAGTGATGATGAACCAGAGGGTGGCATAAGGCATTGATGTACCAGAGGGTGGCATGGGTAAAACAGAGGGTGGCAGGGGTGAAACAGAGGGTGCTGGGAACCTATGATGATGAACTAGACGTAGAAACAACATAATCGTGACCGTTGCGAGCCGACATGTAAGCTCGCGATTGCGAACTGTTACAAAACCCTCGCGAACTGTCAGAAATCCTTGCGAACTGGCAGAAATCCTTGGGAACACAAAAAAAAAAAATTCGCAAATTCGCGAGAATTCGCGGATTTTGCGGATTGCGAGTTCGCAAATTCGCAAAATTCGCGAACACCAGATTCGCAAAATTCGCCCATGCTTAATTCACATACCTGACCTCCAATGAGGGAGAAACGGTACCAATAGCTTACAATATGGCCGAGATACCCGCCACCCCCTCTCAACACAATCCCCAAGAATTGGGAAACCGGAAACAGTTTTTGAACTTTTGGAAGGCGGGAAGGGAGTAAACCCTTCCCGGCCGTATTTATTAAAATATGAAACAAAATTAAAACACTAAAATAACAGTTTCATATTATGTACAATTTCATTTCCACATTACGATGTTTGGCTAACCTTAACAGATCTCTAATACAGAGGTTCTCCTAGCCGAACTAACATCCTACAAAACATTTGACTTGAAATTGTACATCCTAACGTTAAGGGCCAACGGCAAGGTCGTAACCGGTGTCAGATCCCTAACCCAGACATACCCCCCTCACTTGTGAGAGGAGCGACCGCACCGAGGCGTACCTCAAGTGCATCTACCAATTTCCCTTTGTACTTGACGGGGGCCCCAATAGACTCGACGCCATTTAACGGTCGTTCGAGGACTCGTGTGAGGTGTCTAAAAGGTAGCGTAAACCCCCTCCCGCACCCCACACAACTTACCCATCTGCCGTCGCAGATGTCCTGGCCCCGGGAAATTCTCCAGGAGGGGCCGTAGCCCCTCCTATCCAGGAAGGGGCCTTGACCACCTTTCCTTTCCTTCCGGCGGCCTCTCTTTAGACAGGACCGCCTCCCCGTTGAGGGGCCAATTGGCCACCTCCCCCACGCGCTCCCATCCGTAATGGGTGACGCCCCCTCATAGGGATCTTCCAATTACTGCTCACCGATCATGACCTTACCGCCCGACCAAAATAAATACGACAATTCTATCTAATTTACTAAACAATACAACGAACATGACTTATTACAAGCATGAATACTGATCGACATTAGTGCAACATTACTTTATTTGCAAAACAAACTGAAATTAACCAATCTTTATTGCATATTCAAAATTTCACGACGATCATTACAACCTGCAAGAAACAGAGTTACCAGATCAAATCTTTACTCAACACAACTAGCTGTCCTCAGGGGCTGGTGGGTGGGTCAAAATTGGCTCTTCGTTCCGTCTCGAGCTCACGTGCAGCGGGGAGGTGCAGCTTCAGAGCACAGGAACAAGAGGATGCTTTCTTGGCTTCTGCTCCTTTTATCCGTCTTCAGGGTGGGCGTAAACCCGCCCCCGCCTGCCTCCGAGGGCGTGGCCGGCCGCGTTGGTGTCTAGGCCAGCCCACTCTAGGGCGGGAAAAAGGCGCGCCCCGGCTACGCCGCTTCGGGCATACCAGCCGAGACACGCCTCCCGCCCAAGATGGCTTCCCGGGGGGATCGTGGTACTCCACCATACGTTCGGGGGGACCGAATGGTCGCCCCTTTCCATATGGCCGAGATACCCGCCACCCCCTCTCAACACAATCCCCAAGAATTGGGAAACCGGAAACAGTTCTTGAACTTTTGGAAGGCGGGAAGGGAGTAAACCCTTCCCGGACGTATTTATTAAAATATGAAACAAAATTAAAACACTAAAATAACAGTTTCATATTATGTACAATTTCATTTCCACATTACGATGTTTGGCTAACCTTAACAGATCTCTAATACAGAGGTTCTCCTAGCCGAACTAACATCCTACAAAACATTTGACTTGAAATTGTACATCCTAACGTTAAGGGCCAACGGCAAGGTCGTAACCGGTGTCAGATCCCTAACCCAGACATACCCCCCTCACTTGTGAGAGGAGCGACCGCACCGAGGCGTACCTCAAGTGCATCTACCAATTTCCCTTTGTACTTGACGGGGGCCCCAATAGACTCGACGCCATTTAACGGTCGTTCGAGGACTCGTGTGAGGTGTCTAAAAGGTAGCGTAAACCCCCTCCCGCACCCCACACAACTTACCCATCTGCCGTCGCAGATGTCCTGGCCCCGGGAAATTCTCCAGGAGGTGCCGTAGCCCCTCCTATCCAGGAAGGGGCCTTGACCACCTTTCCTTTCCTTCCGGCGGCCTCTCCTTAGACAGGACCGCCTCCCCGTTGAGGGGCCAATTGGCCACCTCCCCCACGCGCTCCCATCCGTAATGGGTGACGCCCCCTCATAGGGATCTTCCAATTACTGCTCACCGATCATGACCTTACCGCCACAGGCCGGATAGTTGACCGGCTATCCGGACCCCCCACAAAACACTCCTACCTAAAGGTCATGCTGCAAACCCTTCAACCAGGCTAAGAAGTCTCCTATGAATAACTCGTTCCCCACCCGGGACAAATGAACACCGTCCCCCAAATACATACTGTCCCCTTTAATACAACCATGCGAAACAGAATGCAGTGTACTTGAACGAAACAATCTACTCATTTTATTATTAATTTTCCTTACTGAATGATTCAGCGCAGAAACAGAAATAGCCCCCCGCCACACTTTCCGTGGGATCATATGGGACCATGCAATTGTGCACCCTGGAACTCTTCTTGCCAACCAACTTACCGTGGAAAGCATCGCCTCAAGAAGAAGTCGTCTACCAGTCGTCACCAAATCATTGCCCCCAAGATGTACTATGATTACAGACGGCGGTGACCTTGTCCGCCCTAACAAACCCTCGAAAAATGCTTGAAACTGGGCAATACAGAGACCGCCCTTTCCGTAGAAGGACATACTGTACCCGTATTTCCCAGCCACGTGAATCATGTCACCTGCTTTGAATACGTCCGCGGCACGCCTCACGTATGAGTGGCCCACGACCCACACCTCCTTTTTCACAGCCGGTAATGTCTGACCGCTGGCCCCCCGGTGTCGGGTCGACTGAACAGTCCGCCCCGCCTCGTAGGCTTGCGCAACTGAAAACCAAACAAAAACAAGAAGCGTGAGTACATCGTTACAGCTTCACAACATGTGCAACCGTACATACCTCTTATAACAGTTCGAGGACCAACGCCCCACACGTTTTATTTGATCAACATTCAGACCCCTGGCTGTAGCTTCCGTAGCAGCCCCTATCCGAAAGGAATGGGTCCCAAAATCGCCAGGGTTCAAGCCCGCGGCAGAAATCGACATCGCAAGCACCCGCTGAAACTGAAACCTCGTCAGTGGGGTGGCGTCAGCGTGTCTTAACAATGTCCCCCCCCATGCTGCCACCCTCTGCGCTAAATATGCTTCTACGCACCCAACAGGGCACATGGCAGACCCGGGGATTCTCTGGATGATTACACAGTCCCCGATTGCATCCTGATCGGATTTGGACTTTACAAAAGAGACCGTCATTGTCTCCGCTCTGACCTGAATGTGTTCCCGGCACAGTCCCCCCATCGTATCCTGCTTGTTCTTTGCCACTAATTCGCTTACCCGCATAGCCCCATGGAATGCTAATGCAAATGCGGCTCGGAACAACACTGCTTCGTACTGGGATGAACATGTTACCGGTAGCACAGAACATAACAAGGCCAACCTATCCAAACCTATCGGGTGCCTATCGTCTACTTTGCGACCCTCAAGGCGTTGCCACCCACGTAGCGCCTTCTGCACAACGAAAGACGCTGTCGGGTCCTGGATCCCATGAGCCCTTGCCATGAAGGAAATGGCGGCCCGATGCCTCTGGGCCGTAGCCACTGACTTGCCTGCGCGACGTAAAGAGAGCAGGAATCTTACTACAGACTCTTCCAGACCCCAAAGCTCCCTCCCGGCAGTACCCAAAAAGGCCCAATAGGAACGGAACGCCCCTTCATATGCCTTCCTCGTCCTGGGTGCTAAACTCTCTCCCACGAGGTCTTGTAGTTCGGGGCACCGAGAGACCAGAGAGCTTCGGGAAAGGGTGCCGCCACCGGGTCCGCTGTGGGCAGAAAACCCCAGAAGGCCTGCATACGGAAACGAGAGAGCGCATCAGCCGCTTGGTTCATCACCCCCGGCACGTGCCGCGCCCTAAACAGTACATTTAGTTGCATGCACAATAACACAATTTCCTTGAGTAGTCTCAGAATCAATTTGCAACGTGCTGCCTGACTATTGATACATTCAACCACGGTCATGTTATCAGACCAGAAAACCACAGAGTGACCCCTAAACCCTTCTGGCCATGTTTTCAAGGCCACCAGAATAGGGAACAGTTCGAGAAAAGCAATGTTACTCGTCAACCCGCACTCGTGCCACCATGACGGCCATTTTTGCGCCGACCATTGTGTACCCAATATGGCGCCAAAACCCACACTCCCCGCCGAGTCTGTCCATAGTCCCAACTCCTCGGAAGACACTGCCGGTTTATTCCAGACAATTCGACCATTGAAATCCGCCAGGAATGCAATCCAAATGCGCATGTCCTGACGAACCTCTGCCGAGAGTCTCGTACGATGATGTCCTTCCTTCAAGCCGACCATGGACTGTGCAATCGAGCGGGAAAAGGGGCGCGCCATCGGCATCACTCTTAGAGCAAAATTCAACTGACCCACCACCTGTTGCAATTGATGCAAGTTCACTTTCGTTGAACGAATACATGTCTCAAGGGATAACCTGAATTTTAACACCTTTTCTTTAGGTAAACGAAAACAAACTTCCACTGAGTCGAGCTCGATCCCCAGAAACTCGATCAAGGTCGAGGGACCGACAGTCTTACCTGGCGCTAATGGCACACCAAATTGATTCATTAGGACACAAAATTCATGTAAGGCCTGTCCACACTCAGAATCCCCGGCTGCCCCCAGAAACAGAAAGTCATCGAGATAGTGCATAACATGTTGAAAACCTGTCTTCCTCGTGAATACCCACTGCAGAAAACAACTGAATTTCTCGAAATAGGCACATGAAATCGAGCATCCCATTGGCATACATTTATCCATGTAATAGCGACCCTGAAACTGGAAACCAAGGAGACGCTGATCGTCTGGGTGTACCGGGAGCAACCGGAACGCTGACTCGATGTCCGATTTGGCCATCAGCGTCCCGGGCCCCAGGCGATTCAACATGGCGACGGCCTCATCGAAAGATGCGTACCGCACCGAACATACTTCCGGATCTATCGCATCATTTACGGAAAGACCATGTGGGGCTGACAAATTGTGTATCAGCCGAAACTCCCCCGGGTCCTTCTTGGGAACCACCCCTAGAGGAGAACACACAAAATTAGCAACTGGCGGAAAATCGAATGGACCGGCGACACGACCTCGAGTCACCTCTTTCCTAATCTTTACCTGAACCACCGCCGTGTGCTGCAAGACCGACATTTGATTCTTACAGTCCGGTACCCCCTGAAAATCCCCCACTGGGATGCGGAAACCATATGAAAACCCGTTCCGCAACACCCCAGCGGAAGCATAATCTGGGTATTCGCTGAGCCAAGGAATCATTGCCATGGTATCAATCGGGGTGGGTAAAGGCGCCCCTCGGACTATATTAGACCTGTTTGGCGCCTCCCTTACCACCGTTATCACCCATTTTGGCTCTGCACATGGACTCAGGATGGGATGGCTGCCCGCATCCCTCACACTCATGTCTGAATTTGCATGACCCCTGGGGCCTGGTGCATTTGCCCCTGTTAAAATTCCAACATATCCCCCTTTTACCTGTGCTGCCACTCGGCTTCGTGTGGGACTCGTTACCTGAACTTGTCCGAAAGGGCGTCCCAGAGTTCTGGCGGGAGGATTCCCCCCCGTTACTCCCTACTAATGGCACCTTCAACATCCCTGAACTCTCCATTTTTTGCCAAGACACAGAGTCGTAACAGTCCCAGGACAACAACGGGTTATGTTCCTTAGCTTTTCTAAACAGATTATCATAGCAGAACCACTGATTGCCCCCATATGCCACAGAATACTCCATAATACATGACTGATAGATGGGTAACTCGGTCAACAACTCAGGTCTGCGTTCCCCCATGATGGAAGTAAAAATTCCCCACGCTCTGCCCCAAGTACCGATGGTCTCATCAACCTTAAAGGCGGCCATTTTAGCGCGCCAAACACTCGGATGCATGAGCTCCTTTTGACTCTTTACATGCTCGATCTCGTAATGGTCGGTAAGCAATGAAAACATGTTTACATATTTGTCCGCCCAAATCAACTCCTTGACTTCTAGTGGGACGTGCTGGGCAATCTTCTCCTTACGAGAAGGTGCGGAGTCCCCCCCTGCAATCGGCAATGGCCGCTTACCTGAAGTAGACCCCACGCTTGTCGCCGAACTTGGGCCTGCTGTACTTCCAACCACTGGGACCTGCGGGAGAACAGGAGATGGAGCTTTCGCAGCCTCCCTCGATTCCCGCAGTTGTCTCATCACTGCCCGGGCGTCGTCAGCCGTGGCGCCCTCGCTATCGTTCCCCAACCACGCTGCCAATTGTGCCGCCAACTCGGGGGCATATCCTCCCTGTTCGCAGGGGTGACCACTACAGGGATTGGGTTCCCCTCCTTTGGCGCCGGGGTTGGCTCCTCTCGTGGCGCTTCGGGAACCGGGGTCTCCCCCCCAAGTGCTCCCCTTCTAGGCCTCTTGCTCTTTCCCCCGGGAATTGGTCCCGGTAAAGGCCGTTTCGGTCCTCCCTCCCCGTCCTTGGCCTCAACCTTTCTCTTCAGATCGGCTATCTCCTTCATGAGCATACGGAGCATCTCATCGGTACCGACCCGCTTTCCGACCTTCTTGGGCATTTTTTGACAGGATATCTGTAAGACAAAAAGAGGGATTACAACGCTCAAAATTGGCTCTTCGTTCCGTCTCGAGCTCACGTGCAGCGGGGAGGTGCAGCTTCAGAGCACAGGAACAAGAGGATGCTTTCTTGGCTTCTGCTCCTTTTATCCGTCTTCAGGGTGGGCGTAAACCCGCCCCCGCCTGCCTCCGAGGGCGTGGCCGGCCGCGTTGGTGTCTAGGCCAGCCCACTCTAGGGCGGGAAAAAGGCGCGCCCCGGCTACGCCGCTTCGGGCATACCAGCCGAGACACGCCTCCCGCCCAAGATGGCTTCCCGGGGGGATCGTGGTACTCCACCATACGTTCGGGGGGACCGAATGGTCGCCCCTTTCCATATGGCCGAGATACCCGCCACCCCCTCTCAACACAATCCCCAAGAATTGGGAAACCGGAAACAGTTCTTGAACTTTTGGAAGGCGGGAAGGGAGTAAACCCTTCCCGGACGTATTTATTAAAATATGAAACAAAATTAAAACACTAAAATAACAGTTTCATATTATGTACAATTTCATTTCCACATTACGATGTTTGGCTAACCTTAACAGATCTCTAATACAGAGGTTCTCCTAGCCGAACTAACATCCTACAAAACATTTGACTTGAAATTGTACATCCTAACGTTAAGGGCCAACGGCAAGGTCGTAACCGGTGTCAGATCCCTAACCCAGACATACCCCCCTCACTTGTGAGAGGAGCGACCGCACCGAGGCGTACCTCAAGTGCATCTACCAATTTCCCTTTGTACTTGACGGGGGCCCCAATAGACTCGACGCCATTTAACGGTCGTTCGAGGACTCGTGTGAGGTGTCTAAAAGGTAGCGTAAACCCCCTCCCGCACCCCACACAACTTACCCATCTGCCGTCGCAGATGTCCTGGCCCCGGGAAATTCTCCAGGAGGTGCCGTAGCCCCTCCTATCCAGGAAGGGGCCTTGACCACCTTTCCTTTCCTTCCGGCGGCCTCTCCTTAGACAGGACCGCCTCCCCGTTGAGGGGCCAATTGGCCACCTCCCCCACGCGCTCCCATCCGTAATGGGTGACGCCCCCTCATAGGGATCTTCCAATTACTGCTCACCGATCATGACCTTACCGCCACAGGCCGGATAGTTGACCGGCTATCCGGACCCCCCACAAAACACTCCTACCTAAAGGTCATGCTGCAAACCCTTCAACCAGGCTAAGAAGTCTCCTATGAATAACTCGTTCCCCACCCGGGACAAATGAACACCGTCCCCCAAATACATACTGTCCCCTTTAATACAACCATGCGAAACAGAATGCAGTGTACTTGAACGAAACAATCTACTCATTTTATTATTAATTTTCCTTACTGAATGATTCAGCGCAGAAACAGAAATAGCCCCCCGCCACACTTTCCGTGGGATCATATGGGACCATGCAATTGTGCACCCTGGAACTCTTCTTGCCAACCAACTTACCGTGGAAAGCATCGCCTCAAGAAGAAGTCGTCTACCAGTCGTCACCAAATCATTGCCCCCAAGATGTACTATGATTACAGACGGCGGTGACCTTGTCCGCCCTAACAAACCCTCGAAAAATGCTTGAAACTGGGCAATACAGAGACCGCCCTTTCCGTAGAAGGACATACTGTACCCGTATTTCCCAGCCACGTGAATCATGTCACCTGCTTTGAATACGTCCGCGGCACGCCTCACGTATGAGTGGCCCACGACCCACACCTCCTTTTTCACAGCCGGTAATGTCTGACCGCTGGCCCCCCGGTGTCGGGTCGACTGAACAGTCCGCCCCGCCTCGTAGGCTTGCGCAACTGAAAACCAAACAAAAACAAGAAGCGTGAGTACATCGTTACAGCTTCACAACATGTGCAACCGTACATACCTCTTATAACAGTTCGAGGACCAACGCCCCACACGTTTTATTTGATCAACATTCAGACCCCTGGCTGTAGCTTCCGTAGCAGCCCCTATCCGAAAGGAATGGGTCCCAAAATCGCCAGGGTTCAAGCCCGCGGCAGAAATCGACATCGCAAGCACCCGCTGAAACTGAAACCTCGTCAGTGGGGTGGCGTCAGCGTGTCTTAACAATGTCCCCCCCCATGCTGCCACCCTCTGCGCTAAATATGCTTCTACGCACCCAACAGGGCACATGGCAGACCCGGGGATTCTCTGGATGATTACACAGTCCCCGATTGCATCCTGATCGGATTTGGACTTTACAAAAGAGACCGTCATTGTCTCCGCTCTGACCTGAATGTGTTCCCGGCACAGTCCCCCCATCGTATCCTGCTTGTTCTTTGCCACTAATTCGCTTACCCGCATAGCCCCATGGAATGCTAATGCAAATGCGGCTCGGAACAACACTGCTTCGTACTGGGATGAACATGTTACCGGTAGCACAGAACATAACAAGGCCAACCTATCCAAACCTATCGGGTGCCTATCGTCTACTTTGCGACCCTCAAGGCGTTGCCACCCACGTAGCGCCTTCTGCACAACGAAAGACGCTGTCGGGTCCTGGATCCCATGAGCCCTTGCCATGAAGGAAATGGCGGCCCGATGCCTCTGGGCCGTAGCCACTGACTTGCCTGCGCGACGTAAAGAGAGCAGGAATCTTACTACAGACTCTTCCAGACCCCAAAGCTCCCTCCCGGCAGTACCCAAAAAGGCCCAATAGGAACGGAACGCCCCTTCATATGCCTTCCTCGTCCTGGGTGCTAAACTCTCTCCCACGAGGTCTTGTAGTTCGGGGCACCGAGAGACCAGAGAGCTTCGGGAAAGGGTGCCGCCACCGGGTCCGCTGTGGGCAGAAAACCCCAGAAGGCCTGCATACGGAAACGAGAGAGCGCATCAGCCGCTTGGTTCATCACCCCCGGCACGTGCCGCGCCCTAAACAGTACATTTAGTTGCATGCACAATAACACAATTTCCTTGAGTAGTCTCAGAATCAATTTGCAACGTGCTGCCTGACTATTGATACATTCAACCACGGTCATGTTATCAGACCAGAAAACCACAGAGTGACCCCTAAACCCTTCTGGCCATGTTTTCAAGGCCACCAGAATAGGGAACAGTTCGAGAAAAGCAATGTTACTCGTCAACCCGCACTCGTGCCACCATGACGGCCATTTTTGCGCCGACCATTGTGTACCCAATATGGCGCCAAAACCCACACTCCCCGCCGAGTCTGTCCATAGTCCCAACTCCTCGGAAGACACTGCCGGTTTATTCCAGACAATTCGACCATTGAAATCCGCCAGGAATGCAATCCAAATGCGCATGTCCTGACGAACCTCTGCCGAGAGTCTCGTACGATGATGTCCTTCCTTCAAGCCGACCATGGACTGTGCAATCGAGCGGGAAAAGGGGCGCGCCATCGGCATCACTCTTAGAGCAAAATTCAACTGACCCACCACCTGTTGCAATTGATGCAAGTTCACTTTCGTTGAACGAATACATGTCTCAAGGGATAACCTGAATTTTAACACCTTTTCTTTAGGTAAACGAAAACAACCTTCCACTGAGTCGAGCTCGATCCCCAGAAACTCGATCAAGGTCGAGGGACCGACAGTCTTACCTGGCGCTAATGGCACACCAAATTGATTCATTAGGACACAAAATTCATGTAAGGCCTGTCCACACTCAGAATCCCCGGCTGCCCCCAGAAACAGAAAGTCATCGAGATAGTGCATAACATGTTGAAAACCTGTCTTCCTCGTGAATACCCACTGCAGAAAACAACTGAATTTCTCGAAATAGGCACATGAAATCGAGCATCCCATTGGCATACATTTATCCATGTAATAGCGACCCTGAAACTGGAAACCAAGGAGACGCTGATCGTCTGGGTGTACCGGGAGCAACCGGAACGCTGACTCGATGTCCGATTTGGCCATCAGCGTCCCGGGCCCCAGGCGATTCAACATGGCGACGGCCTCATCGAAAGATGCGTACCGCACCGAACATACTTCCGGATCTATCGCATCATTTACGGAAAGACCATGTGGGGCTGACAAATTGTGTATCAGCCGAAACTCCCCCGGGTCCTTCTTGGGAACCACCCCTAGAGGAGAACACACAAAATTAGCAACTGGCGGAAAATCGAATGGACCGGCGACACGACCTCGAGTCACCTCTTTCCTAATCTTTACCTGAACCACCGCCGTGTGCTGCAAGACCGACATTTGATTCTTACAGTCCGGTACCCCCTGAAAATCCCCCACTGGGATGCGGAAACCATATGAAAACCCGTTCCGCAACACCCCAGCGGAAGCATAATCTGGGTATTCGCTGAGCCAAGGAATCATTGCCATGGTATCAATCGGGGTGGGTAAAGGCGCCCCTCGGACTATATTAGACCTGTTTGGCGCCTCCCTTACCACCGTTATCACCCATTTTGGCTCTGCACATGGACTCAGGATGGGATGGCTGCCCGCATCCCTCACACTCATGTCTGAATTTGCATGACCCCTGGGGCCTGGTGCATTTGCCCCTGTTAAAATTCCAACATATCCCCCTTTTACCTGTGCTGCCACTCGGCTTCGTGTGGGACTCGTTACCTGAACTTGTCCGAAAGGGCGTCCCAGAGTTCTGGCGGGAGGATTCCCCCCCGTTACTCCCTACTAATGGCACCTTCAACATCCCTGAACTCTCCATTTTTTGCCAAGACACAGAGTCGTAACAGTCCCAGGACAACAACGGGTTATGTTCCTTAGCTTTTCTAAACAGATTATCATAGCAGAACCACTGATTGCCCCCATATGCCACAGAATACTCCATAATACATGACTGATAGATGGGTAACTCGGTCAACAACTCAGGTCTGCGTTCCCCCATGATGGAAGTAAAAATTCCCCACGCTCTGCCCCAAGTACCGATGGTCTCATCAACCTTAAAGGCGGCCATTTTAGCGCGCCAAACACTCGGATGCATGAGCTCCTTTTGACTCTTTACATGCTCGATCTCGTAATGGTCGGTAAGCAATGAAAACATGTTTACATATTTGTCCGCCCAAATCAACTCCTTGACTTCTAGTGGGACGTGCTGGGCAATCTTCTCCTTACGAGAAGGTGCGGAGTCCCCCCCTGCAATCGGCAATGGCCGCTTACCTGAAGTAGACCCCACGCTTGTCGCCGAACTTGGGCCTGCTGTACTTCCAACCACTGGGACCTGCGGGAGAACAGGAGATGGAGCTTTCGCAGCCTCCCTCGATTCCCGCAGTTGTCTCATCACTGCCCGGGCGTCGTCAGCCGTGGCGCCCTCGCTATCGTTCCCCAACCACGCTGCCAATTGTGCCGCCAACTCGGGGGCATATCCTCCCTGTTCGCAGGGGTGACCACTACAGGGATTGGGTTCCCCTCCTTTGGCGCCGGGGTTGGCTCCTCTCGTGGCGCTTCGGGAACCGGGGTCTCCCCCCCAAGTGCTCCCCTTCTAGGCCTCTTGCTCTTTCCCCCGGGAATTGGTCCCGGTAAAGGCCGTTTCGGTCCTCCCTCCCCGTCCTTGGCCTCAACCTTTCTCTTCAGATCGGCTATCTCCTTCATGAGCATACGGAGCATCTCATCGGTACCGACCCGCTTTCCGACCTTCTTGGGCATTTTTTGACAGGATATCTGTAAGACAAAAAGAGGGATTACAACGCTCAAAATTGGCTCTTCGTTCCGTCTCGAGCTCACGTGCAGCGGGGAGGTGCAGCTTCAGAGCACAGGAACAAGAGGATGCTTTCTTGGCTTCTGCTCCTTTTATCCGTCTTCAGGGTGGGCGTAAACCCGCCCCCGCCTGCCTCCGAGGGCGTGGCCGGCCGCGTTGGTGTCTAGGCCAGCCCACTCTAGGGCGGGAAAAAGGCGCGCCCCAGCTACGCCGCTTCGGGCATACCAGCCGAGACACGCCTCCCGCCCAAGATGGCTTCCCGGGGGGATCGTGGTACTCCACCATACGTTCGGGGGGACCGAATGGTCGCCCCTTTCCAATCACGCTTGTACACACAAGCTGAAATGAAATTCAGCTCTACAGAAAAAATTCTGACAGCGGTTCAAACTGCTGTAGCAAAGTAAAGAGCCCTGGCACAAGGAAAACAAATAATAATCGTTACACCAGTACCTGCCCTAGAAGCAGTAACAAGGGCGAGCATTCCGAATGCTAAAGCTCTACATCCAAGATGGATACAGTGGGTTAATTCTCTTGCTGCAACAGACGTAGTATACCAATTTGATCCTAATTGAAAAAGACAAGAATTTCTCCAATATGAATATGAATGTCCTCTGCAGACCGAAATCCTGCCTCTAGAACATTACGGCTATATAATATACACAGACGGATCAGCACAACCCGCAGTCGCGGGCAAACAAGCATATAGTGCTGCGTGCGTGATCGTTAAAGGTCATTGGCACGAAGGGAAATTTAGACCACTGGTCACTAAAACCCAATCTCTAGGAGATTGTACAGCTCAGCGAGCTGAACTTCTGGCATTTAAGATGGCGCTTGAAAATACCGATCACGAATTCCCCACACTAATAGTGTGTGATTCATATTACTGCGTCCAATCTTATAATGAATACTTGCAGAACTGGGTTCAAAACGGCTTCAGAGATGCAAAAGGTGGCACAATCAAGCATAAAACGCTTTGGGAACAAGTAGTTCTTTTACAGAAAGAACTACAAAAGCCTCACGTGATACATACACCGAGTCATCAACGTGATGGCGTTCACTTTGCGGGGAATTCATTGGCTGATGAAGCCGCGAAGGCAGCTGTGCAAACGGGTTCCGTAGCTGCTATCAACCGGTCAAAAACAAAAATAGACAGCGATATAATGCAAGCTGTCAGTGCTACAGTAAACAAGCATTTGCAATGCAATAGGTCCCGTATTAGGAAAGTTTGAGCTATTGGTATTGTAAATGACAATTTTTTTATTTAGGTTTTGTTTTTGAAAATAGCGAAATTAATAGCTTTGTCATTTACCATGCCAATAGTTATAACTTTCGCAAATGTGACACCTATAACATTTGTAATGCAATATGTGATGTATTTACGTGACTTACATGTATTGATATTACAAATAACAATGGTTTTTAATTTTTTTAAATAATTAATACTTAAATAAAAGTTATTGTAATTTATAATGGCAATAGCTTAAACTTTTGTAAATAACATTTGTGACGATTATGTTCAGTGTATTTTATTGTGATGAAAATCCAAGAACATATGTCAAATATTAACATCTTTTTGTAATAAAGCTTGAAACATTGAGATAACATATTTGAGCCAGTTGTTGTTGAATGGCTGCACAGATTGATGCTGTGGTGGAGCTGAGTGATGCTGTATGCTATGCTATGTTTTGTTTTGCTATCCTATGTTTTGTTTTGTTATGCTATGCTATGCTGTTTTGTCATGCTATGCTATGTTTTGTTATGCTATGCTATGCTATGTTTTGCTATGCTATGCTATGTTTTGTTATGCTATGCTATGCTTTGTTATGCTATGCTATGTTTTGTTATGCTATGCTATGTTTTGCTATCCTATGCTTTAAATTGTTATGCTATGCAATGCTGTGTTTTGTTATGCTATGCTATGTTTTGTTATGATATGCTATGTTTTGCTATGCTATGCTATGTTTTGTTATCTTTTTCTATGCTATGCTTTTGTTTTGTTTTGCTATGCTATGTTTTGTTGTGTTTGGTATGCAATGTTTTGCTATGCTATTATATGTTTTGTTGTGTTTTGTTAAGCTATGCTATGTTTTGTTGTGTTTTGCTATGTTTTGTTATGCTATGTTTTGTTATGTAATGCTATGTTTTGTTTTGTTATCCTATGCTTTGTTTTGTTGTGCTATGCTTAGTTTTGCTATCCTATGCTATGTTTTGTTATGCTATGCTATGTTTTGTTATGCTATGCTATGTTTTGTTGTGTTTTGTTATGCTATGCTATGTTTTGTTATGCTTTGCTAAGCTTTGTTTTGTTATGCTATGCTATGTTGTGTTTTGTTATGCTATGCTATGTTTTGTTGTGTTTTGTTATGCAATCCTATGTTTTGCAATGCTTTGCAATGCTATGTTTTATGTATGCTACATTTTGTTGTGTTTTGTTATGCTATGCTATGTTTTGTTGTGTTTTGCTGTTTTGTTATGCTATGTTTTGTTATGCTATGTTGTGTTTTGTTCTGCTATGTTTTGTTGTGTTTTGTTATGCTATGCTATGTTTTGTTATACTATGCTATATTTTGTTTTGCTATGCTTTGTTATGTTATGCTATGTTTTGTTTGTTATGCTATGTTTTGTTGTGTTTTGTTATGCTATGCTATGCTTTGTTGTGTTTTGCTATGCTATGTTTTGTTTTGTTATGCTATGTTTTGTTTTGCTAGCCTATGCTTTGTTTTGTTATGCTATGCTATGTTTTGCTATCCTATACTTTTCTTTTGTTATGCTATGCTATGCTGTGTTTTGTTATGCTGTGCTATGTTTTGTTATGATATGCTTGTGAGGTTGTGAGTGTGTTTGAGGGGGAGTAGGGTGAGGGGGTGTGAGGGTGAGGGGGTGTAAGGGTGTGTAAGGGTGAGGGTGTGTAAGGGTGAGGGTGTGTGAGGGTGAGGGTGTGTGTGGGTGAGGGTGTGTGAGTGAGGGTGTGTGAGGGTGTGTGAGGGTGAGGGAGTGTGAGGGTGTGTGAGGATGAGGGAGTGAGGGTGTGTAAGGGGGAGGGGGTGAGGGTTTGTGAGAGTGAGAGTGAGGGGTGTGAGGGTGAGGGGGTGTGAGGGTGAGAGGGTGCGGGGTGTGAGGGTGAGTGAGGGTGTGTGAGAGTGAGGGTGAGGGGGTGTGAGGGTGAGGGGGTGTGAGGGTGAGGATGAGGGGGTGTGAGGGTGAGCGAGAGTGAGGTGGTGTGAGGGTGAGGAGGTGTGTGAGGGTGAGGGGGGTGAGGGTGAGGGGCTGTGAGGGTGAGGGTGTGTGGGGGTGTGAGGGGGTGAGGGTGAGTGAGGATGAGAGGGTGAGTGATGGTGAGAGGGTGTTGAGGGTGAGGGGGTGAGGGTATGAGGATGAGGGTGTGAGGGTGAGTGAGGGGGTGTGAGGGTGAGTGAGGGGGTGTGAGGGTGAGCGAGGGGGTGTGAGGGTGAGTGAGGGGGTGTGAGGGTGAGGAGGTGTGTGAGGATGAGGGGGTGCGAGGGTGTGAGGGTGAGTGTTACTATGCTAGATGGGGGCCTTTGTGCATGTTACCTGCAAACATAGAAAGTCCTCCTGGGTATAAATGGGAGCCAGCCACGTACAGTGAATGAATGAGTGAATTAATAAATACATGTTTTTGTTTCAATTAATACAAATTGTTATGAAAGCCGTACACAATGTATCCTGTGGGGAATGTTATTAGTTCATAGTTAAAACACCAAAATGTCATTTTATTTGGATGATATCGAAATACTATGATTTAACTAGAAATAATAAAACCATTAAGAATTGATATATGGCCACAATCTTTAACTTTTCGACAGCCTTTAGACCAGTAGTGGGTCTTTGCTTATGATTCCATGAATTTGTCGTGCAAATGTTGCTAACCGTGCCAGTTCCGTCGGGGTCTCCAAATAGAGTGTTGTATCATTTTTTAGAATCACAATGCACCCTTTGGCCAGGCCTGCTCCACAATACAGAAAATTCTTGATAAAGGCCTAGATTAGGACACAGCCGATGAGTCTTTACGTGTTCCATGTTTCAGATGCGGGCTTCCAAAAACAAAAAAATATATAATTCGTAATCGTGCACGTTGCT
The DNA here is from genome assembly GCF_964263255.1 of Lissotriton vulgaris. Lineage (NCBI taxonomy): Eukaryota > Metazoa > Chordata > Amphibia > Caudata > Salamandridae > Lissotriton > Lissotriton vulgaris. Next base: position 1,615,231,032 of record NC_141687.1, on the reverse strand, counting down.
TAATTTATGCTAATTATGTTTTCTTGTAATTTCTCGATAAGTCATGTAATTACTCATCTTTGGTTGGACACTTTCGAAGTACGCAATTGTAACAAAACCATATGTCAACCTGGCACTCAACTTTGCTAAATATAAGGTGGACAGCCTGAGAGGGAGCTTTAGTTTAGTTGGCGCTTAAACACTTTATATATTTATGGCCTTTTTCAAAGCACCAGAAGTGTGATCCCTCCCCTCCACCTCCCACTCCACCCACCCGCAGAGTCAACACGCTACGCACTAAATAGCAGACTCTAATGCACTGCATTTCTTGCTACAAAAAAACATCGCTCTGAAGCTACTTTTCGGTTTTCTGTTCCATGCACTACAAAATCCTAATTAAGAAATAAACACAGATAAGAACTTTTCAAAGCTTAGAAAGTGGTAATTTAAAAACTGGGATGCAATCTTTAATGTTTCATTAAACAAAATTGATATAATCTGCAGTTTATAAATGGCAAAAAAGTGCACCTTGTACTGAAAACGGAATGCCCGTTGACATCTAAGTTCAAAATAGACGCATGCAACCCATTCAGAAAATGTATCGTAGGAGATAAATCATGCCGAAAAAAATCAAGCCCAGCGAAGGAAGAGCTTCTAGTGATAAATAAAGCAGGGTATTTAATAAAGAAACATTTAAGTAGCATGCAAAGCGTTTGAAATAGACTCGCTCGTAACTGTTACAAAAAATAAAGCGAGTCAGCTTTGTTGTCAATCTCTATTTCTGGCGTGGCTCATCGAGACTGAGGCAGCTGTCCAGTGGCATTGTTGACATTCCAGCCTAGTGAGGTAATCATGGGCCCGGCCGGCTGGGCAGATTCGCAGTCGTCAGATCCTTCTGCACGGTTGGCTGTGAGAGGAGACACCTCAGCGCGCCAAACAAGAGCCTGGGCAGGGAAAGCAGATATGCAAATGAAATGAGATGCTCCCGAGGCAGCGATGCAGACGAAAACTTCACATTAGAAGAGGAGACGAGGCTTAAGGACATCAACGTACTTACACTGGTTCAATGTGGCACTTTTCAATAACAGGGTCAAAGTAATTTACAAACACCACGACGCGAGACAGAGGAGTGATGTGACGCCAACAGACTAATGAGACACAACGCTCAGTTTTGGCTAAAACAAAGTACAACACTGCCCGTCGAGCCTACTAAGTAATTTTAAACAGGGAGTAAAGGACAACGGAATTTCAAAGGTTAGAAGTTAAAGCTCCTTCCATACATTTAAATAAATGACAGAATCATGGGTACTGTTAAATCAAAGGCGCCGTTTTATAGGTGCAACCCCTTCCGAAAAGAGTCACAAGGGATCTGCTTTGTGCGTGCAATTAAGTGATGCTCTTGGCATTGCAGGGGGTGGGGCAGCCGAACCCGAACCCTTTGAAGTAGCCAGGCTGGGAAAAAAAATCAATTAGGATGGCCTGCGGCCGTGAATGAGTGATGGCGGGGGGCGGGGCAGCTAAAGCCTTTAATGTGGCAAATGCTGCTGGCAGGGGGAAGCCTGTAGGGAAATGCAAGCTCGTGCATGAAGGAGCTTGTGGTCACGTGATTTTTTACGTGAACTGTTGAGAATCCTCATCATAAAAAAGTGGATGGATAGGAAAAGGTCTCTCTACGAGACCTAAAAATGATAAAAAACACTCCCGAAAGGCTTTCCAGTAAAATATTCATACATGACAGATGCAAATAATGTTCCATTTGCTCGAATCCCTGGAGTGGGGGATAGGGCAAGTCCAAACATGGAACACAGATTAGGACTTATTTTAGCGGCACACGAAGGGCTAGCTTCCGCACATGCTGGTATTTCCGCCAGAACAGCATTATTAAAACAGAGATATTGGTGGCCAGGCATGAGAAAACAAACTAAGAACTATGTTCTAGAATGTGAAATATGCCAAAGAATGAAAGTATTAACGGTAAAACGACCAGCGCAGACGCCCCTTCTAATCTCAGATAAACCATTAGCATGTGTTTACCTGGACCACTGCGGTCCCTTACAAAGGGATGGCAACTATAAATATATCATGGTCGCAGTGGATTCCTGCACGAGATTCCTTTGGATGTGGCCCCAGCGCTCGGCTGACGCCAGAACTGTTATAAAAGATTTGCGAGTCTTTATCGGCACATACGCAATTGGCATGCTACATTCTGACCAGGGTCCTGCATTTAGCTCTTGAGCTTACCAAGAGGCAATGACCAGCATGGGCATTGCATTGCTGTACTCTTCTCCCTTCCATCCTGAGCGAAATGCGGTAGTAGAAAGAAAAAACCGTGACATAAAGCAATCTATAACGGCGAGGGTATTAGGTTCGGGTGATGGGTGGGTCAAACATTTAATAAGTGTCCAACGTAGTCTTAATAACATGCCAAGAGATTCTCTAAAAGGTTTCAGTCCGTATGAACTTTTGTTTGGAACTAGAATGATTATCCAGGATTTGGATCATCAGACTTCAGTGGTAGAAGAAAAATCTTTTGATATCAAAGATCGTTTGGCTGTTTTACAGGACTTGAATGAAACAAGAAAGAGTCTAAGTAACATAAAGAATAAGCCAACAACCACTGAAGAACCACCTGTCCCAGCAAGACCTGTCTGCATTCCAAAGATTGGGGATCTGGTCAGAGAAAAGATCGCGGTGAAGAAGGAATTTGGGCCTTCTTACAGAAAAGCAGTACCTGTCTTAGCTATCAGCGGAACAAGATCAGTAGTACTACCACTACTTGGTGGTAAAAAAGAAAACAGAATAGTTTCAATCGACCTGGTGAAACCACAAACATGTGGCCGATAATAAATACCAGGCCCAGTGGACTCCCAAGAAATAGCAGAAGACCAAACTTTGCTACAATCCAAGAGGTTCAAACTGAGAGACTAATAACATTCAATAAACCAACAGTAAATAAAAAAGGACTATGCAACAAAGCCATGGAACTTGTGCCTCTTGAAACCCAAATTGCAACAATTCGTGAAGGTACACCAATCTACAACGATGTAGCTTCAGAATGTACAAACGTAACAAAAGAAAATGCAAAGATCAATGGAAATCCGGAAGCGATCCCACCAATTGGCAGAACTGCATCTGGCTATTTTATCAACTTTGATGACTTTTCCGATGATCCAAGTGAACATGGAAACAAGCCAGCAACAAAAACTTTCAAAGAGAAAATGACCAAGCTGTTTCACCAACTAAAAGAGACATATCTGATCTCACCATGGATTGAATTTTGGACTGTGTTAGGTGTACTTCTCCTCCTGCTTTGGCTCATCATGGTTTTATGTTTGGGTAGATTCATTGATGGAAAATATAGTACAATGGACACAGCAAGTCAGAACATCAACTTGGTGCTAAAGTCGCACAGATCCTCTCACATCGAGAAAAGAGAACTATCATCAGTGAACATCACAGCCGATCCAATACCTGGGGGTATTGTATGGGACAGAACTAACTATGATATTTATGGCCCGATTGAGCTCTTGAAGTATCTACACCAGTTCAAGATTTCCTTAAGTGATATTGTGAAACCAAGTTCCTTTTCTGATGATTGGGATTTTTTTAAATATTAATAATATGATGTCAGATTTAATAATGTCTGCTAAATTTGCCGAACATGATTATTTACAGGGTTCATCAAATTATGAGGAATTATACTGTTACAATCACTATGGTCATCACTATTTGCATAAATCTGCACAACCTAGAAATGTTTTTACTTATAATCAATGGGAACATTGTCCAACACCACCAAAAGGAAGTTCGAAAACATTTTTTGAGAAATGTCCATACTTCTCAGGGTTTAACAACAGTGATCCAGAAACGTTTTATTTTAAAATGTTAAATAGGACAGGAATGAAAAACATGCTGACAAATACTAAATTGATTTATTCTGAAAAAGTTTATGACAAAATGTCAACATTTGGTTTTGAATTTTGGAAAAACAACATTGAAACAAAAACCATCTGGGGAACAAAAGACTGGCAGGTACAAGGTCTAGAATCATTATTTAGAGCCTACATGATCCCAGAACAAATAATATTCCTGAATGATACCATTCAACAAACTACTTGTCTTGGTTTAGCTAAGATAAAAGACTTGAACAAACCGTCTATTCCGAAGCCCATACCTGATTACAACAGTACTACTGATATGGAAATAGACGTATCCCATATTTTTCACCAAAACAGAACAAATCCTGATTGGAAAAAATGGTTGATCTGGCCATAGACACAAGCAACTGTCAAGATAGATTCCTGAACAAAAGACAGGGGTTCAAAATGACCAGACCAGACCCAAGATATTCCCAGAGACAACATCCAGGGATAGTTACAACATACAGTGTAGGGAAACTATGCCTTGAGTGGCTACAAACAACCACACTGGCAGAAATTAAGCAACACTTGACTTTACTTAAAGAAGGTGCTGACTTGCGAGATTTCATAATGGGACCTCGCAAATAGCGGCCGGTATATACGCTGCATACAACAAAGCTTGGAAAATAATACAAATTGAAACAGCAGAAAAAATATGAGAAATTGATCGTATAAATTTGGAAAAATCACTTTCTGTTGTGGACAATGGGTTAACGATTTTGACTTCCAGAATTTATTCATTGGACAGTATTGTATCATCTGCCTTTGATATAATAGAGCAAGACTTACTAATGTTACAACATGGTCAGTCCCAATTGCGTTCTATTGTACAGCTTGGCTGGACGTTGCAAAACCTACGTTCAGGCTACGTGCCATGGCGTCTAATCAACATAACGTCATTATTTTCTATCTTTAACCTTACTGATAAACAAATCAGTTTGGCACAAAAAGGAGCAGATTATACGATTCTGAGCATTGAAAAACTTGAGAGATTACCATTCACAATGTCAGAGAGACCTGACCTTGAATGGATAATACACGGAACAATTACAATTCCAATAACAACTTTCCAGTTTAAATATTGCCAAGAATATATACCAGCAGGCCAGTATGAAAGATTGGGTAAAGGTTACATCAAATCAACCTGGGATTTACCTTACACACACAAATGTTATAGTGAAAGGAAAAAGGAGGTATTCCTTAGTGGTAATAATTGTAAAAAATCACTAAGCGGTACACTTCTGTGTCATGGTATTAACTTGCATGGAGCCTGCAAAGGATCTTCAAATAACCTTTCATGTCACCTGCAAGGCACTCCTGCAACACAGATAGAACCATTCTTCAGACAACTCTCCAACGGTAGCTACGTTGTAATAACTGAATACAGCTGTTGTGGATTGGTGCCAGGAGAATGTTATCTCGTAACTGTTACTTCCAGAGTCATTTGCTGTATGCAAGTATTGTATCCAAACAGCAATCCAGACATGGAGGCGGCAATATGGCCTTATGTGAATATCTCTTCTATTCGAATTGATACTTTAAGCAGAATCAAGTCTATTTTTTACAGACAACTGTGCCTTTGATATCATCCAAAGAAACGTATGACCTGTAAGTTGCAAGGACAGCTGCAGAGATACATACCCTTTTATCGACAAATTGCCCCGTGCATTTCGTAGAAATATTAAGTCAAATTTTAAACATGTCTGATACCAGTGGCATCGCACATGTATTTAAGACAATTTTTTCGGGACTCTTAACACCATTTGAAACAGTTCTGGGCATCTTCCCGAATTTTGTCCATTCTGTCTTTGGCGGCCTACCTTTTATTTTGGGACTCGTAGCAGGAATTTTATTTTTGCTTCTTCTGCTCCGATATGGCAAGCCAATCCACAGACAAGACTCCAGCAATGATGGAAGAAACGATCCTAGCAATACGATACCAAGTCCGTATCACTAAGGTCCTCGGATTGGCCTGGCTAAGAGATCTGAGTACATCTTGGTTTCTTTCATTCAGACCAATCTGGCAGGATTGCATCTTACCTGTGCTTCGATGTCTGCTATGCAGAGAAGAATGTGTGCTGGAGGTCTGTCTTACACTACCATCAGCAGTACCAATGGATATCGATACTTTGCTAGGTCCGGTAACGACTCATGCAACGTGTTGTCCCCGCGGCTACCTATTCTGATGACGGCATTCGTTGAGACTTCACCACTACGAGTAGGTGGTGGTGAAGTACGAGAGGAAAGCAGCACCAAACAGGTACAACCTTCTGTGAGCATTGCTGATCCAAACATCGATGATAGCAATCACGCAGAGAACTGCACAATTTCAGTATTTTCAAACTTGGTTGAACTTTCACCTGATGTGATAGACCAATTTTTTGCGAGTCTGTCTGATATGATGTTCTCCCCTGAACAACGGGAATAACTTTTTAGAACAACAAGCACACAGCGTTCCCTGAACTCTGAATTTGGCCTTCAGTTCTGTTAAACAAAGCAATTGAAAACATTTGGAACTATTTTTCCTCTGAAAACGAAATTATTTTTCCTTTCAAATCAAAATATTTTTCCATTTTTCCCAGCACATGATACTTTGCTTAAAGTAGAACTATTCTTAGAGAACAGAGCTTCTATTTTTAGAAACATTAGAGACAATATTTTCCCTCAGCCTCTAGCACATGTACAATATAGTATAAGTATGTGATGAAATGGTCTCGACCTTCTCTTCTGTATAAAGAGCCATTTTATGTGTAATTTCATTTATAATTTTCGCAATTCATTCAGCTGATATATATGAACTTAACTGAATGATAACCTTGCTTGAAAACGTACAGTACCAATATTCATTTTCGTGTATAAACCATACACCATTTCAAATGCAATGATGTATTTTGGGGTGGGTTGGAAAACACACATGCATCGTATGTTTACTATTGCTTATTTTTTAGTAATGATGGACATTAATCCGTGGAGTGGGTGTTGTATTTCTATCTAGGACCCTAATTTGATATTCCCGATTCATGCCCGTATGTGGTTTTAATAAATAGTACCCTTATAGAGGCATAAGAATCAGATCCATATTTAGTAATAGCCCATGCAGTCCAAAGCACGGCAAGGCTACTCCCATAGACTCTTAGAAAGCACAACGTATTCTTTAAACAAACTAAGCCTCCAGCAGCCCGGGAATCCCCCTCCTGTTTTTGTTTTGATTTGCACAAGAACTCCTAGAGTCCAGCAAGAACTGTTAGTTCTTAATGACGTCTTATGTCCAAACTTACGTCAAACCTGACAGCTTTCAGGTATAAATATACCAACGTTGCCTTAAGCAAACACACGGTGGTGGGAAGCAGAGCGATGTTCTACTTGTCCGAGAGCCCAGCTGTTACCAGAGCAGAAGGAAGCCGCCCCTCCCTTTTTGATGCGCTGGAGAAGCTGCCTTTTCTCACGTCGACAAATCCAGCTCCGATGTTCCCGAGTTATCCTCGCGGGTTGCTGGGAGATTGAGTCCTGAGAAGCGAGATACCAAACCTCCTTCATTCTATAACCAAGGTACGGAGCTGATTAAAACCTTAGAGAGAATTCTTGATTCTGATCCTTGGCAAAAACCTAACTTTAACTTAAAACTGCTACTTACTTACTCCTTCCCACGTATTAGGCTTAGGTCAGGTACACTGGGGTAGGCGTATCTTAGAAGCACCAGTTGAGTTTGTTTAGTCAATGTTTTTATGTATGTATATATTTAATATATTTTAAAGTATCATATGGCTAAGAAACCATATCAATGCTTTTACAGTATTATTTCATAATACTACTTTTACTGTACGCACATTACTTTATGATAACTATTGCAAATGTGGCAATTCATTTCTCTTGCATGAGAAAGAAGACTGCTCAATAAAATAACACCTTTTATTGAAAATGCCTGTCTCTCTATTTCTGTGCACTGTGGTGAAACTAAGCATGCACGATTGACTGAGTGAAATAACCGTCTATTGTTTTCACACGACTCTAGAGATACACTCTTTATTCTGAGCAAGCAAAGTTGTCATGTTTATGCGGTTGTCAGAAACGAATCCCTTCTTGTCTAAATCAGGACGGTTAATCCTTTCCTGAACATTCGAGAAAGCTTCTAGTGACCTCTCAGCTAGCTGGCAAAACTAATTAAGTCTAACATAGTCAGTAGAGACCTAGATGACCTCAGTCCTACGTCTACACTGTTGTTTATGTTATTCCAATGCGCAGAGCCTATTGGGAATATAGGAACTACACTACAGTATGTGGTATTTAGAATGTGACGTATCTGGAAGGTGCGTCACATTGTAAATCCCTGTACCAGAAGGAGACATTCCTACATGTATGTATGTATGTATGTATGTATGTATAGGCGTTCTTGTATAGCGCTATCACTGTCACCCGACGGGCATCCTGGTGCTTAGACTATGATGACACAGAACAGGATTTTACCAGCTACCACTCTATTTACATTATTCTGGGGAACAGGTGGGTCTTTAACGCTTTTTTAAAGGTGGAAAAATCTTCCAGGCCCCTTACACCTAACGGTAGAGAATTCCACAGCCGCGCTGCGGTAATCCTGAAGGACCGTCCGCCCATCCGGGACCTCAGGAACTTGGGTACTACTACCAAGTGAGCTGAGGCTGACCGGAGTGGTCTTGAGGGAATGTACCATGAAAAGAGATCCTGCAAAGGGGCCGGACCTTGACTGTGTAAAGCTCTAAAAACCAGACATAGAGCCTTAAAGTTCACCCGTTGAGAAATTGGGAGCCAGTGGAGGTCCCTGAGTGCCTTAACAGAAGAATCCGAGCGCCGTCGTGACAGTGCCAGTTTGGCAGCGAAATTCTGTATTCGTTGGAGTTTTCCTAATACAGTAGTTCGGGCCCCCAGCAGCAACGCGTTGCAATAGTCGAGGCGACTTAAGATTATACTCCGCACTACCTCCGGTCTTGCCTGTGCCGGAAGCAAGGGTAGGATCTTTCTCAAGGATCCAAGTAGAGCCATACACGTAGCCACCGTTTTATTTACTGTTGTGTCCAGCTGTAGGTCGGAACTAAACATTACCCCCAGATTCCGAACCGAATCGCAGGCAGACTAGTGCCTTGGAAATCGGGAGGCCAGAAACCCTGTGGTAGGGGTCTGGGGATCCGGTCCATGGAGCAATGTAGTACCTCGGTTTTCGAGCTGTTAAATTGGAGGGATTTATTCCCCAACCATTCTGCCGTAGTACACATGCATCGATGGAAAACCTCCTGTGACACCCCGCCCTTACCTTCAAACGAGAAGATAAGTTGGGTGTCATCGGCGTAGTTGGTGACTGTTATGCCAAACGACTTGATCAAGGGACGGAGGTACAGATTGAAAAGGATAGGCCTGATGGCTGAGCCCTGGGGTACTCCTTGCCCAACCCTCTTGATGTTCGATTGAAAGGGTGGCAGTGCAACTACCTGGTGCCTTTGATCGAGATATGACACTAGCCATTCAAGGGCCAAGCCCGACACCCCAGCCTCTGTCAATCTCCTGATCAGAATTGCATGGTTGGCCGTGTCGAACGCGGCCGACATGTCAAGCAGCACTAGAAAGGCTGCTTGACCCTGGTCGGCACGCGTCCGAAGGTCATCAAGAACAGACTCTGTCCCATGTGCCGGTCGAAACCCAAACTGAGCCACATCAAAACGATCATTTATCTCAAGAAAGTTGGAGAGATGTTTTGTGGCCAGTTTCTCTAAGATTGTGATGGGAAATGGCAAGAGGAAGATGGGCCTAAAGTTGGCTGGGCATGTGGGGTCCAGATTATCCTTTTTAGGCAGTGAAGAGACCACCGCCAGTTTCCAGCAGTCTGGCACCCGTGCTGAGGTGAGAGACTGGCAGCAGATGGAAAATAGTGGGGAAAACAGCTCTTCACGACAGAGTTTCCAGAATTTGGGTGGTAAAGGATCAGAAGGTGATCCAGAAGACACCCCGTCAGCCAAAGAGCAAAAATCCTCAAAGGATGGTAGAGGGAAGTTGCTCAGCTCCCCTGATTCAGTACACTCCTTCCCATTCTCTGGCGAGATGGAGTCGTATGCAGTACCGCCAGTTGAGGGGGAGAGATAGTTTAAGATGTTGGCAATCTTGTCCTCAAAGGCTTGTGCTAGCGAGTCGCAGAGAGCTTGTGAGGCCGGGATGGCATTTTTGGTGCAGCCAGGGTGGGCCAAGTCCTTTACGATCTTAAATAAGGCCTGAGATTTGTTTACGGCTGTCAACAAAGATTCTTCTAAAAATCTGGCTTTGGACAGCTTGATCTGGGTCTTATAGGATGCCAGCGCTTGTCTAAAGAGGACTCTGTGTGATTCCAGGTACTGTTTCCTCCAGGTCCGCTCAGCCTGTTTGCATTGGAGCTTAAGCTGCCAAAGTTCTTCCGAGTACCATGGCATGGCGAGATTAGTCCTATCTTTGATTTTCCGCAGCGGAGCCAAGGAGTCCAGAGAAGTAGAGATTTGCTGAAAGAAAGTCTCATAGCTCTCCTCTACATTCGCTCCCAATACAAAGCCCTCAGGCAGCAGAGAAGGCAGAATGGTTTGTTTGAGAAGTTTGGACCATTGTCTCCCCATTCTAGTGCCTGCTGCACTCTCTTTCTTTAAGAAGGCGCTAGTGAACGAGAGGGAGAACTGGACAAGGGCGTGGTCCGTCCAACACTGAGGCAGGACGTCAAGTATTAAAGTATGACCAGCGTCAGCAAAGAGTAAATCAAGAATATGGCCTTTTGAATGGGTTTTGGAGAGTACTAGTTGTTCTAGCTCAATGTTATGAGAAGCTTGTACCAGTTCTTCGTAGGCCGTCTTGGTCGATCCTTCTGACCATAGATAAAATCCCCCAACCCCATCAACTTTGTGTGGGAATGTGAGAGATCATATACTAAATCTATGAGCTCAGGAACGGCAGATAGCGGGCTAGCCGGGGGTCTATAACATAGTAGACCCGTAAGTAGTACACCTCCAAGGTCCTTGATGGAAAAGCCCAGTGTTTTGCACCCACCAACAGCCTTGACTTGAGCTGAGTGAGGTGTAGAGTCTGTCTAAAGATTATACCAGTTCCACCTCCTCTGCCTCCCACCCTAGGATTATGCATTATTCTGAAGCCCGGGGGACAGGCCGTCCCCAGTTCCACCGAACTAGACGATGTTGTCCACGTCTCTGTCCTGAAGAGAACGTCAAGATGGTAGGACTCGATAAGTAGCGCGATCTTATCACAGTGTTTGATGAGTGAGCGCACATTCAACAGCCCACAGGACAAGGAAGCTGGGTGCTTACTGGAGGAGTTGTACTTTTGGTTACTAGCTGAACCAGGGTTGAATGAAGGGGGGGGGGGCATTCCGGCACAGGAACACCTCCTAAAAGTGGCTGACTGAAATCTACAAGATTTCACTTTTTCACTTTTGGGCTCATGCTGTATCACAACCCTACACTACCTTGAAGCAGGTGTAAGGATTGACACAGCAGTCTGAGAATAGGGCACCCAGAGCATTGCTGGAGATGTGTTGCACTTGCATCATAACTCAAACAATGCACCACCTTTGCAGCACAGATACATCACATATATGTGCCATTTTTGTCCCATGGTATACCACGTTGTAAATACGGCGCATCCATGGTGGTGGTGTCACGAAGCACAATGACTGACATATTCCTGGGGATATGCCAGTTATTGTATATGTGCCCATTAGTGTTTTAATGTAGTGATAGGATTACTACATACAGATGAATGTGTCACTACAAAACTAAAACAACAGTGACAGAGTGTTTGCTGGAAGTGTAACGATACAAACTAGTAAATTGAACGTATAAAACAAAAATTTGCAAGTACATAGAAGATTGCATACATCGTCTATAATGGTTTTGAAGCAGTCTATGCCCTAAGGCCTATTTTAATGCATGAGTACTTAGATAGTGAGTGGATGATTACAAGACTACAAGGAAATAACCTGATTGAATTTATAACAGCCTCAGTTGTACCACAGTATACAGATAAACACATACTGCTGAATGGCTCACTACAGTATTGAAATAGTAGTGTGAGAATGTTTGCTAGAAGTACTAGGATACACATTGAGGAATTGTCAAAGCCCAGCTCACCTGAGTTTCTGTTCAGTTCTGATGGAGGTTGAAGACAGTCCGACCCCACCCTGAAACTGTTTGTTCCAGCACACTAGTTTTAAAACAGTGCACTAACAACCAGAAGCTCAAGGGGAAGTGGATCAAATAAAAAAATACAGACAAACCTGTTCTTGCGTTTCCACTGTAGAAGAGCTGCTAAAATCTGCGCCCCTCTCTGACTTCTGTAGAAACTGGTACCTAATGAAACATAAACAAAGAACAGATAAGTGCAACCTATCCCTAAATGTGTTCCTGACTAAACCTTACTCTTATTAGAAATTCTCTTCTAAAAATACCTCTTGGATCCTGGTCTCAAGCTTCCAGGTTTGGAATGTGTTACTGTTCTGGGATGTGTTTTCTATTACTGTAAAACTTCTGTAAAATCAAACGAACATCATTATCAGAATTACTAACGTCTAACATTCACCTTAATATAACTAAAGCCTAAATTCTTAATAGCAAACTCACTTTTCACACATTTCCAAGACTTTTTTATAAAACAAATACTGTACTTTTACATCAAAATACAGCAGGTAATTTGTGCAAGTCCTTGATTTACTGTTTGCCTTGCTGTCAATGGTTTCCTCTGTTCGATTCTTTAAAAAGTTCCATGTAACACAATGTTTATTTCACAAAGTTCCACAAAGTATTCTTGTTTGAACCACAAAGTTCGTGGGAGATATCTTGTTCCAAATTGTCTTTACATGAATCCAGAAATCGCCGATAAAGTTCTTTCAGGTAATAAAAGGTTTTGCACTTACTTGTTGCTGAAAAGGGATACTGATCATTCTAACCTTGACCTCTTTCTCTTTTGCAGGTAGATTGCAGTGGACAGAAGAGGGGCTGAGGCAAGAAGTAGGCGGAAACCAGAAGAAGGAAGAGCCAGAAGCTGCGCCAGTTGAAGTCAATGAAGGTCTGGAGAGAGCAGGAGTGTCAGCGCCGAAGCATCTGTTCTCAGGTAAGTGGGAGGTAGACGAGCACAAGCACTGGGTGAGGCTCAGGGGCTGCCTTTTATAGACTGGGCTGGGTGTGGTTCGAAGAGCTGGGTGTGGTTTGAAGAACTGGGTGTGGTTCTCACAAGCAGGTTTGCAGAGCTTCAGTTATTATGCTAATGAGTTGAAGTAACACATGGCCTAGGGAGGAGTGTTCTAAATAAGCCTTGGTAAAAGCAAGGTCCAATGGTTTCTAAATAAGCCTTGGTAAAAGCAAGGTCCAATGTGCAAACAAGACTGCAATGTCCAAACTTGTGAATATATTGAGCAACATATACAGAAGTCTTAGGGAGGGGCTGAGATAACAAGAAAGGCTTTCAGTAGTATGTTTAAAGAGAGCTATTACAGAGACCACTAGTGCATTGAGAGGGGACATGCTCTTTGCTGTGCACAAACCCTAACAGTCGCCCCCTCAAAGGCCTTCCTACTGGACGGGGTTTCCCTGGATTATTTAGATAAAACTGTCTAATCAACCGTGGGGCATGTACATTGGACGCTAGTTCCCATGAATTCTCAGTTTCGTCATATCCTTTCCATTCTCCTAAATAAAACAGACATCCATGAATTCTTTTTGCGTCTTTTATGCTTTTCACTTCATGTTCTAGATTTTCCTTAATTGGTATGGGTGGAGGTGGTGGTTCGGGTCGGGTATTTGGGTTATACGGCTTTAGCAAGGACACATGGAATGTAGCATGTACTGGGTATTCTTTTGGTAAGTCCATTTTTACTGTTACCGGGTTTACTATGGCAGTTATACTAAAGGGTCTAATGAAACGTGGTTGCAGCTTTCGGGATCCCTCTATATTTAGATTCTTTGTGGAGAGCCATACTTTGTCACCGATTTTATACATTGGGGCCTCAGATCTGTGAAACCAAAGGACCAATGGGCAGCAGACCAGGTCAAGCACTACGGGTCATTTAGTTCACAAAATAGGATGGTGCAATCTCTTCCGACACCCGCTGCCGTGGGGTGTGCAAAATAATGAAATACAAAAAACAGACAAGGAAGGTGCACTCTAATAAAGTCAATAGAAACAGTAATTTAAAGTGTCTTCTTCTTTATCCAAAAAAGTGTTCATGAGGTATAGGCACAGCCAACGCATTTCGTTCCTCTTGCCTTTTGGGAACTTCGTCAGGGCGAGCTCTTTATACAAGGTGTACTGGAATCAAAAAGATCTGGTGAATCTAAACCGGAAGTGACGATTGGTTCTGTGGACCAAAAGCAATGACACAATTGGAAAAACGCGCCCACAGCGGGTGGCCTTGAATTGATCCGGTTGATATTTTATGGTTCTGGAATATTTGGAAGCTAATGTTAGCCCCAGGACAGATGTAAAATTGGAAATGTTAAATGTGTGTCATCTTCAACAGAATTTCTAATAAAAGTCCTGTAGAGCATATAGCCTTAGGTCCTACGTGAACAACCTCCGAGGTAAAGAAGCAGAACAAGTAGCTCAACCGCCGCCGATCCAATAGTAGTCCGAATGTTTGAAGCAATGAACACGGAGCACCTGTGATAGGGTACCCGCTCCCGAAGTATTAGTACAAATGGCGTCCTGAACCATAAAATATCGACCGGATCAATTCAAGGCCACCTGCTGTGGGCGCGTTTTTCCAATTGTGTCATTGCTTTTGGTCCACCGAACCAACCGTCACTTCCGATTTAGATTCACCGGGCCTTTTTGATTCCAGTACACCTTGTATAAAATACTCGCCCTGACGAAGTTCCCAAAAGGCAAGAGGAACGAAACGCGTTGGCTGTGCCTATACCTCATGATTTGAGTATCTAAAAACTGACTGGATCATTACACTTCTGCAAAAAAAGTTCCTCACAAAATTTATTACAGCTTCAGTTTCACCACGGTACAATGAAAAAGAACATACTGCTGACTGGCTCACTACAATACTAAAACAGCAGTGTCAGAGTGTTTGCAGGAAGTCTAAGGATATAGACTGGGCAATTGAAGGCATAAAACACAAATTTGCAGCTGCATACAAGACTGCATGTATACTCCATACAGATTTTAAGCAATCGACTTTGCATATTTTAAATCAATACAAACCTTTAAAGAATATATAACTGAATCTATAACTGCTTCAATTTTAGTACAATAAATACATTAGTAGATAGTGCTCAAACATTTATTATTTTTCAACAATAAATTTATTCTTGTAACATCTCATAATTTAAAAGACATTCTAATGCAACTTAATCAGATATGTCATTCACATCAATTTCCTCAGT
Organism: Lissotriton vulgaris; assembly: GCF_964263255.1. Classification (NCBI taxonomy): domain Eukaryota; kingdom Metazoa; phylum Chordata; class Amphibia; order Caudata; family Salamandridae; genus Lissotriton; species Lissotriton vulgaris. Next base: position 1,615,215,749 of record NC_141687.1, on the reverse strand, counting down.
AGCAGTTTCTGATTTAATTTGTACTAAAATGTCAACATAATTTAAAACTTCCAGAAAATCTCCATCAAAGCTTTCGTCTTCAAAATCACAATTCATGTCTGCAGCACTAATTTCTCCTTCTTCACTCTCATTGCCTGTGACAGATACGATTAGTTCTTCAATTATACTCAAAGTAATATCCAAAATCTCCTGAATATGAGGCTGTTCACTTTCCATAATTTTTCCTTTATATTCTTGTTCCTTGGATAAAAATATAAACAGTTAATTTTATCACTTTTTGTAATATATAATACAAAACTACAGTTTTCACCTATTTTGGCCTACAGAAAATACTGTATAAATACTATTATCTAATAACATTCTATTAGTAGAGTTTTAGCCCTTTGCAAAATTATACAACTATAATTACATAACATTCATTAACCTAGGCCTCTCAGTTTATTGCCAAATTTTTATGTTATTAATTTCCTCGTGTTCTTCTACTAACTTTTCTTTATGCAGTTGCTCGTTACCTATTCTCTCAATCCTTCAATATCTTATGTTTTTCATTAATGTTCCTTCTTAATTCAAAAGTCTTCCTACTATTCCTAACTCAATGGGTTATTTTCCCTTCAGACCTTCCTTAACACAAATTTTATCGTTTCTTGTTTTAAGTTGAAGAAAATACATTGACTGAGTACATTCAATATTGTCTATAATGTCAGGTAAGTTTACTTACTCACTAACTTGTCAAACAACGTTCTTTAACTCTCACAGAAATATTTCCACTTTCTCTTCAGGAATGTCTAAAGAGCAATTGAAAACAAGTCTGAACTCCGGAACGTATTCAGTGAAGTGCGCACTCATTAGTCAGTGCGCTCCTCACCAAGGATTCCCCACAACTCTGTGGTAAATGACTAGATCGCAACCGCGTCTTTCAGCCGCGGCCCGTGGAGGGACTTGCGATGGGGCGGGAGGGGCAGGGTGATAAACAACGGAATCTGGATGATTGCAGGTAAGTAAACAATTACATTAATAAAACAAATTTTGGCCCATTTTATCAACAAAACGCGGTATCGACAAAAGGCGATACATTATCCCCGCTTTTATCAGCAGGAAAGTGGCGATAAAGCGGCGATAATCTATCTCGTTTTGTTCATAATATGATCCGAAATGCATGCTAATGGCTTCTTGGTGAGGATCACGCGTGGTTATGACTGCGTTGTAATGGCTGTTTCTCCCCAGAACACTGCAGCAACCTGGTCTGGGCGTCGTGGACTCCAGGGCAGTAGGTGGAGGGCCCCTCAGCTCCTCATACAATATGGAAATCTTTGTGGGGTGATTCTTTCCGTGGTTTGAGGGGTATGATTGAGGCCCAAACATTTAATTTTATAGGGGGGGAAGTTTGCATGGGAAAATGTTGCAAGAGGTTTGTAAATGTGGTACACATTGTTTCGTATTATTTTGATTTCTTTTCTAAGTTGTAGTCTATTTAGAGGAAATAGAAGTCATTAGTTTTCAATCCTAGTCTTGAATATCTTACTATACTATTTTAACATTATTTCTGTTGTGGACCGTCATACACCCCCCCCACAAAATAAAAGAAGTATGTACTTTTTTTAAATGAACTTTTATTAAAACAATAACTAAACAAAACTTAATTGCAAACAAGTACAAACATTAGTTTAATAACAAACAATATTATAAGCAAATTGGTAAATGGACTTCATAAGATGTCCGATTGGTAATCTGGAGTTTAGATTTATGTAGATGTGAGTAAATGAGCTGAACCATTACAAGTCAAGGTAACTCTATGGTTTTATGTGTGCACTGTGCCTCATACATTTCACTTGTTATAATGCCGCGTTCAAGTGGTGTCTATATGGAAGTGCCTACTGCGTTACTGACACAAAAGTGGCATAACGGGATCGTAAATATGTCGACCTATTTCTGATTCAATGCTGTGAAGGCTTTGTAGATCTAGGCCTCTGTGCTTACCGTTGTATAAACACTGCGGCCAAAGACTTCAGCCAGTGGAATTCACAATTTCAGTTGGACTGTTCTTCTACATGTGCAAGGGGACAGCAGTAACTATAAGTTTAAGAGAGAAAGAGAAATGATGTCACAGAGAGTGAGAGAGAGAAAGAGAGAGAAAAGAACATTAAAACTGTCTCGCAGAGTCTGGAGTTGAGATTTTTTCTTGAAAAGTGAAACGTAGATTTACGAGCTCCTTGCGTCACTTTACCCATGTTAAAAGTGACTTAAAAGTGGCGTAATAAGGTTGTGGATCGGTTTGTCAGACTGTTGTAAGGTATCTGTTGTCACTGCTCGAGGTGATTATAGATTTTACAGAGAAGCTGCTGTACACTACGCACTCTGGGCCATATTATCAAGCCTGGGCGACAAATCTATCGCCACTTTATCTGCAGGAAAGTGCTGTTAAAGTGGCGATAATGGGTTTGATAATATCCACACACGAAACCAGGAAGTGTTGGAGGCCATCTTGTGCCTTGGTAGCACTAAGTCGCAAGAAAACAGTAAAACAAAGTTGAGAAAGAAGGGAAAGGGGCAGGGTAGAAACAGTCTGATCCATTGTGGTTGCTCAGGTGGTCGTATATAGATGTTTACTCTCTCTTTTTTTTAAAAGAAAAATTGCGCAGTACGCGTACAGAAATCTGTACAATTACGAGCAGGAGCTGAATGCTGATTGGCTGTCAATACTTCAAACCAGGAAGTGTTGGCAGCCATCTTATTTGTCATGACAGCAGAGTCATAAGGAAACAGTGAAACAAAGTTGAGAAATAAGGAAAGGGGTAGGGTAGAAACATTCTGAACATATACTGTTGCTCAGGGGGTGGTAGATTTATTGTACGCGTACCAAGCACATATGGACGACGTACAGCTGGAATGTTGAAAGTCGTCACGTAAGCGTACGTAAGCAAGAAAAATAAAAATAATTTTAGATATTTATGAAGTGTATTTGTTTATGTGTTGTGTGGCTCTAAAAAGAGCCGTTGTGATTATTGGGAGATTTTAGTACCTACAAGTAAGTTCCGATGCAGAGTCTTAAGTTTATGAGGAAGACTCTGTTCCCCTCATCTGTAAAATATACACCATCTCTCCTATAGATGCCATGCATAATGAAATGCAGATTGTTGTTGTAAATGGACCCCATTCGGTAGTCTCGGAGAAAGGCAGAAACAGATTTAGTCACATGTTTCCTAGCTTTTTCAAACTGTGGACAATAGTGGTTGGACCTCTTCCATTTCTGCCTTTGGCATATATTAGAATATACAAAGGAAGTTTTGGGGAACAGTGTCATCAATTGTGCAAATGTGTCCTTCATAAGCATTTCCAGAACTACCCCAGTCAAAGTGCCTAGGTCATTCCCACCACAGTGCACAAATATGAGGTCAGGGTGTTGGAGATGCATAAAGGATTTAACCAATGGCATCAATTGGTGACACTTTAATCCTCCTGTCTAATCCATTTAATGTCCACATTTGGTAAACCTAGGTCCTTGTGAATTCTTTTCTGTTGTGCGTACCTTTGGTTCCAGAAAATATAGCTATGTCCCACAGTCCACACTGTAAGCATTTTGAAGAGAGGTCTGGATGCACTCTGATGGCGTCTGTAAATGAAATGGTAGTTTGAAAAGTAAGATTTTTCTAAAATGGTGGACAACATGCAGTTTAGAAAAAGAAAAGAAATGATTGGTTGTTTGACAACATTTTACAAAAAACTAGGTTGCATATTTCTGTCTTTTAAAAGCCTTATTTTTATTGGTTAAGAAAAAGGGATAGAAAAGAACGTTACATAAAATAAGCTGGTATGTTCTCCAGTCAAGCATACTTGCTCTTTCAATTTGAAACAATGTATGATGAACTTTTCACCTGTGTGCTGAGTTAGGTGTTCCCTGAAGTGTTTCTATGGTAACTGGCAGATTGTGGAATGGGGGAATGGTTGAAAGTTTTGTTACTTGGAAAGGTTTGGAATGTTAAACCAATAGAAATGTGTGTGTTTTTTTTAATCAATGTATACAGGATTTTAATTGGTTATTTATATGTATGTATGTGTACAATGAGAGGGAAAATGCTCCATTTGACGGGTCTGCTGCAAACACGGAACAAGAGAGATTCTGTACAAGAATATCCACGGTGTGAGTGGTATTCTTCTTAATCTACAAATCAATTTGAAAGGTGAGTTGATAAGTTGTATGGGAGTGTGTACGGTGCATCTTTGTACATTAAGGAATTATGGGGCATATCAAGACAGGCGATAATATTATTGCCGCTTTATGGGTAGAAAACTGCTGATAAAGCGGCGATAACGTTACCGCCTATCTTGATAATATGCCCCTATATTCGTCCATTGTTAAAAATTTTATAGTAGTAAATGTGTTTTGCTATAATGCATGCTGTTATGTTTTTTTGTTTAATATAATTTTGTGCGTCTCTGTACATGAAAGAATTATGGGCCATATTATCAAGAAAGGGCGATACATTATCGCCGCTTTTATCGGCAGGAAACTGCCGGTAAAGCGACGATAATGGTCTCAATAATATATCCTTGTGAATTCTCATAGAAGCCCAGGTTATGGTCTTAACCTGGGCTTCTATGGGAATTCACAAGGATATATTATCTAAACCATTATCGCGGCTTTAGTGGCAGTTTCCTGCCGGTAAAAGCGGCGATATTGTATTTCCCTTTACTGATAATATGGCGCTGACGGGCATATTATTAAGGACCGGTGTTAAAATTATCAACGTTTTATGGGCAGGAAACTGCTGATAAAGCGGCGAAAATGGGCTTGGTAATAAGAGGCATATTACCAACAAGTAGCGATGTTTATCGCTAAATAGGCTTAGAGAAGATTTTTTTATCGTTGCCTTTCGCTGGATATGTTAGCGGAGAAAACATGCTATTAGCAACGTTTTTCTCCATTGTGCTAAAAAATATCCAGCGATAGCGGCGAAATGCGTGAATATCGCTGAGAATACAGCGATACTCACGCATTAGCGACTAAATGCTCTTAGCCATGTTATCCACCTCCCATTGGATAACATGGCTTAGAACTGGTCTGGGCAAGTGTTAGTATTTGGAGATATTAGCGCTTAGCGCGAATATTTCCAATGCTATGCCTGCCTTGCTAATAGGCGATAGCGACATTAGCGACTGCTTTCAGTCGCTAACTAGTTGGGTACCCCCACTTTGCATGTCATTAGAGATGAATATCGCTGACATGCAAAGCGGGCCCCAAACCGCTCGCTATCGCCTAAAAGCTGTCACTAACATCAGTTAGCGACAGCTTGCTAATAGGATGATAGAATTATCGCCGCTTAGTGGCCGAAAACCGCCGCTAAATTGGCGATAATTGCCTATCGCCCCCCTTGGTAATATACCCTTAGGTTCTTGTAAATTGCTATAGGAGCTCAGGTTCTAGTATTAACCTGGGCTGGTATGGGAATTCTCAAGAGCATATTATCAAGCTCATTAACGTTGCTTTATCAGCATTTTCCTGCCGATAAAAGCAGCGATAATCTATCGCCTTTTGTTGATAATATGTCCCGAAATTCATTTTATCAATTTAATTGTTTACTCACCTGCAATGATCTACATTCCGTTGTTTATCACTCCTCACCCTGCCCCTGCCCCGCCTGCCACATCACAACTCCCTCCACGGGCCGTGGCTGTTTCTTTATTCCGTTATATTGCAGTGTCTATTTATACTCTCTTTTTTTATTATATTTTCCTTGTTTCATACTCCTTGTTCTTTATAGTCCGAGGTTTGTCCTCATAATCCTCCCTTCTTGTAAGCAATATAATAGAATATTTGATATATATTTTTTGTAATGTTATATATTTTTTTTATTATAGGTTGTGTTTATCGATACTGAAAATACTGTATGATGCCAACGAAGTTCCAAAAACGCAAGCAACGTAAGAAAAGTGTGTATTTGAAGAGAAGTCATCAAGAAGAAGTACATGAAGAGACATGTCTTAACAAAGAGAAAGAAAGTCCTGCTAAGAGCAGGAGCTCTTTTTTGAGGAAAATATTAAAGACTAAGGGCTCCATTAGGATGACGGGCGGACTTTGTCCGCCCGCCACCCTATCGGTATTCTGGACCGCCCGCCATAAGGGCGGTGGTCCCGTTGGGGGAATTAGGATGTGCCCGCCACAGTGGTGGGCACATCCTTAATTTTTAGCATTGTGGCGGGCGGTGCACTCTGCACCGCCCGCCACAATGCTAAAAAGGCATTTTTGCATTTGCATATACAAAGCGGCAGGCACCGCACGGTGCCTACCGCTTTGTATATGCAAATGAAGGGGGTACCATAGCTACCCCCCCTGTGTACCCCCACCTCGGCCTTCACGATGGGGGCCCGCAGGGACCCCCAATAGCAATGACCGCCTGCCTTTCCATGGCGGGATCACCGCAGCGGAAAGGCACCTATACACACGCATGCAAATATGGCTGGCGTGTCTGATAGACTCCGCCACCGAATGAACCCTTTTCCGCCCCGGCCGCGAGGCGACCGGGGCGGTAAAGTGGCAGGCGGTGTTTGCCTCCGCTGCGGTCCCCCCGCCATTGTAATGTGGCGTGGGGAAAAGGGTGGCGGGTGGGCATTTCTGTCGGGCGGATCGCCACCGCCACCATGGCGGCGGCGATCCGCCCGACATCATAATGGAGCCCTAGGAGTAGTGTTCAGAAACAGAAAAATGTTTTTAGTGTATCAGCCACGAAAAAAAAATACTAATAAAGAAAAGAATAATGGAAAATCAAGTGCAGACAAAACTGTGTATAATAAACGGAGAAAAAATCAATTTATAGAAATTAGGAAACAAATGTTTTATAATAGATTTGTAACAAATTTAATTAAAGAAATTAAGGTATGAAAGAAAAAAACTGTATTTTATAAGAAGAAGAAAACTATAGAAAATGTAGTTGAGAAAGCTTTGGAATTGAAAAGAAAATTGTTTATTTTCGTAATCAATAGAGTTAGATCACTAGATAAGCGAATCCATTTAATGAAGTCCAAAAGTAAGTGGAAAAGATTAATTAAAAGAAGTAATTTTTGTGAAGTTTTTTTGGGTGAATGGAAACATAGTTCAAGTTCTGAGCCTTTTTTTAATGAAGAAAGTTATCTTCAGAGTAATGATTTGTTGCATGCAGTTGACACCAGTGGTCGTGCTTATGAGGTTAGAAATGGTTGTCCTATTGAGAAAGAGAAAATTATTTCTAGAAACGCAGAAGAGGTGTTAGCTGGTAAAGTTTTAGGGAGACGTCCTAAAGCTCCAATGTACACTTGGAATTGTAGTAGTATTTGCAGCGTGCGGCAAGAATCTATAGATTTTTTATGCAATTTCCTATGTAATTATTGTGTTAAACAAAAGTGTTAAACAAAAGATTAAGAAGTTGCAAGGACTAGACCCTTGCAGCGTGAGAGAAAATACTGGTTTGCAAGGTCATTCTCTGGCTTGTCTTTCTAAAAAAGTATGTCGAAGTGTGTTCCACCATTTCAGGGCATTAGCAGTTCATCATACTCAGATGAGGAAATTAGGCAGAACATTGTATTACGCGAAAAGTCCAGCACTAATGTTAAAAAAGTTGAACAGTGCTCTTTTGCATGGATCTGTATCAGATGTAACAAATGTTTGCGATGAAATTCAGATTAGTTACTTTGGTCCTCAGGAAGACAGTGGAGAAAGTGAGAGATTAATAGAAGAAAATGTGGAAGAGAATGTAGGACAGTGCAGTGTAGAAAATTTTGAGCAAGAAATTATACAGTTTAAGGTGATTTCAGGTGAAAGGCCAAATTTTTCTTGTATCTGTTGTCGACGAATTCATTATAAAAATCATACCAGGACTTTTGATCTATATTTAAAAAGTGAAAAAGAAAATAATAATGAGAGGAAGGATTTTGCAACTTATTTGTTGGTAGAGAATTGTTTTGATTTGGGTGCTGATCAGCGTATTTGTAAATATTGTTATAACAAATTAGATGAGAACAAAATGCCTGTGCATAATAATCTTGAGTTGGTAAATATTCCTTCGGAACTGATGGATTTAAATACCTATGAGTCTATTCTTATTCAATGTGTGCATTCATTTCAGGCTATTGTTCGTATGGAGCCTAAGACAGGAAAATTGCCTCCTTCTGATTTACAGAAAGGATTAAAGGGAAGAGTTGTATATTTGCCTCTAGATTTAAAGAAAAATATTGAAACTATTGGTGTAGAAAATGTAGAGGATGAACCTTTAGTTATTCTTGTTAATGGCATTCCTACTAAGAGTAAGAAAATCTGGCAAGAATTAGTGGATGTTAGGAAAGTGAAAAAGGCAACGTTGTATCGGGTAAAAAATAATCAATATTACAAAAATGTGTATGTGGGAGATGAAGAATTAACTATACAAGAAGATAGTGACTTGCCATCTGGACAAATTGAAAAAGTGGATGAGTCCAGAACTGAAGAAATCTACGAACATTATAGTGTTCATTCATTGCATGCCGAAGAAATGATGGGGAATGCTATAGAGTTATTTCAAATGAAAGAAGCAAAAGGAAGTCCCATTAGTGTATGCGAAAAAAGCTTGGAGGCTCGTTGTTTCCCACAGTTGTTTCCTACAGTAAAAGGAGGATGATATGATGAACGACCTATGCAGATTCCTGCATCTGAATACCGGACATCAAGATTATATGCAGAAGATCCAAGATTTCGACAATGTATTCTGTATTTGTTTCATCTTTTGTTTGAGAGTGATTTGTCTGGACTTTCTTATGCAATAAACCATATATTGAAAACAGGTATATATCCGCAAAATGTTTCGGCAAAGGAATGTATGGATAAAGTACAGCAGAAAGATAATGTTTTGGAATCTCAGCTGATTAATCTGATGGCATGTCAGCGTGGTACTAATGAGTACTGGTACCGTCGTCACGGAGAACTCAAATGTATGCTAAGGAACTTAGGAACTCCTCCCATTGGATAACATGGCTTAGAACTGGCTTGGGCAAGTGTTAGTATTTGGAGATATTAGCGCTTAGCGCGAATATTTCCAATGCTATGCCTGCCTTGCTAATAGGCGATAGCGACATTAGCGACTGCTTTCAGTCGCTAACTAGTTGGGTACCCCCACTTTGCATGTCATTAGAGATGAATATCGCTGACATGCAAAGCGGGCCCCAAACCGCTCGCTATCGCCTAAAAGCTGTCGCTAACATCAGTTAGCGACAGCTTGCTAATAGGATGATAGAATTATCGCCGCTTAGTGGCCGAAAACCGCCGCTAAATTGGCGATAATTGCCTATCGCCCCCTTGGTAATATGCCCTTAGGTTCTTGTAAATTGCTATAGGAGCTCAGGTTCTAGTATTAACCTGGGCTGGTATGGGAATTCTCAAGAGCATATTATCAAGCTCATTAACGTTGCTTTATCAGCATTTTCCTGCCGATAAAAGCAGCGATAATCTATCGCCTTTTGTTGATAATATGTCCCGAAATTCATTTTATCAATTTAATTGTTTACTCACCTGCAATGATCTACATTCCGTTGTTTATCACTCCTCACCCTGCCCCTGCCCCGCCTGCCCCATCACAACTCCCTCCACGGGCCGTGGCTGTTTCTTTATTCCGTTATATTGCAGTGTCTATTTATACTCTCTTTTTTTATTATATTTTCCTTGTTTCATACTCCTTGTTCTTTATAGTCCAAGGTTTGTCCTCATAATCCTCCCTTCTTGTAAGCAATATAATAGAATATTTGATATATATTTTTTGTAATGTTATATATTTTTTTTATTATAGGTTGTGTTTATCGATACTGAAAATACTGTATGATGCCAACGAAGTTCCAAAAACGCAAGCAACGTAAGAAAAGTGTGTATTTGAAGAGAAGTCATCAAGAAGAAGTACATGAAGAGACATGTCTTAACAAAGAGAAAGAAAGTCCTGCTAAGAGCAGGAGCTCTTTTTTGAGGAAAATATTAAAGACTAAGGGCTCCATTAGGATGACGGGCGGACTTTGTCCGCCCGCCACCCTATCGGTATTCTGGACCGCCCGCCATAAGGGCGGGGGTCCCGTTGGGGGAATTAGGATGTGCCCGCCACAGTGGTGGGCACATCCTTAATTTTTAGCATTGTGGCGGGCGGTGCACTCTGCACCGCCCGCCACAATGCTAAAAAGGCATTTTTGCATTTGCATATACAAAGCGGCAGGCACCGCGCGGTGCCTACCGCTTTGTATATGCAAATGAAGGGGGTACCATAGGTACCCCCCCTGTGTACCCCCACCTCGGCCTTCACGATGGGGGCCCGCAGGGACCCCCAATAGCAATGACCGCCTGCCTTTCCATGGCGGGATCACCGCAGCGGAAAGGCACCTATACACACGCATGCAAATATGGCTGGCGTGTCTGATAGACACCGCCACCGAATGAACCCTTTTCCGCCCCGGCCGCAAGGCGACCGGGGCGGTAAAGTGGCAGGCGGTGTTTGCCTCCGCTGCGGTCCCCCCCGCCATTGTAATGTGGCGTGGGGAAAAGGGTGGCGGGCGGGCATTTCTGTCGGGCGGATCGCCACCGCCACCCTATCGGTATTCTGGACTGCCCGCCGTATTTGTAAATATTGTTATAACAAATTAGATGAGAACAAAATGCCTGTGCATAATAATCTTGAGTTGGTAAATATTCCTTCGGAACTGATGGATTTAAATACCTATGAGTCTATTCTTATTCAATGTGTGCATTCATTTCAGGCTATTGTTCGTATGGAGCCTAAGACAGGAAAATTGCCTCCTTCTGATTTACAGAAAGGATTAAAGGGAAGAGTTGTATATTTGCCTCTAGATTTAAAGAAAAATATTGAAACTATTGGTGTAGAAAATGTAGAGGATGAACCTTTAGTTATTCTTGTTAATGGCATTCCTACTAAGAGTAAGAAAATCTGGCAAGAATTAGTGGATGTTAGGAAAGTGAAAAAGGCAACGTTGTATCGGGTAAAAAATAATCAATATTACAAAAATGTGTATGTGGGAGATGAAGAATTAACTGTACAAGAAGATAGTGACTTGCCATCTGGACAAATTGAAAAAGTGGATGAGTCCAGAACTGAAGAAATCTACGAACATTACAGTGTTCATTCATTGCATGCCGAAGAAATGATGGGGAATGCTATAGAGTTATTTCAAATGAAAGAAGCAAAAGGAAGTCCCATTAGTGTATGCGAAAAAAGCTTGGAGGCTCGTTGTTTCCCACAGTTGTTTCCTACAGTAAAAGGAGGATGATATGATGAACGACCTATGCAGATTCCTGCATCTGAATACCGGACATCAAGATTATATGCAGAAGATCCAAGATTTTGACAATGTATTCTGTATTTGTTTCATCTTTTGTTTGAGAGTGATTTGTCTGGACTTTCTTATGCAATAAACCATATATTGAAAACAGGTATATATCCGCAAAATGTTTCGGCAAAGGAATGTATGGATAAAGTACAGCAGAAAGATAATGTTTTGGAATCTCAGCTGATTAATCTGATGGCATGTCAGCGTGGTACTAATGAGTACTGGTACCGTCGTCACGGAGAACTCAAATGTATGCTAAGGAACTTTGGAACTCCTACATGGTTCCTTACTCTAAGCTGTGCTGAATATGCTTGGGATGATTTACTTCAATTTCTTCGAGAGGCAAATCCAAATATACTAAATATTGAATACAAGACACCTGGAGAACTGTGCTCTTTGGATCCTGTTAATGTATGCAGGTATTTCAATCATAGATTCGAAGCTATGATGTCTTTTATCACCAATATAAAAAATCCTCTTCTTGGAGAGGTTCAGGATTTCTTTGGGAGAAAGGAGTATCAAGCAAGAGGTGCTCCTCACATACATATGCTATTATGGATCAAATATGCTCCCAAATTTGGAACAGACTCAGATGATACTGTGCTGTCTTTTATTGAAAAATATGCTACATGTGAAGTACCCAAAAGTACACAAGATAAGGAGTTATGACAACAAGTCTTACGATTCCAAAGCCATCATTGTGGGAAATACTGTCGTCGAAAGTACAAATCTAAGGACAAATTCTACAGCAAATGCTGTTTTGCATTTCCTGGACCTGTAGTATCGAAAGGAAGAGTGAACAGTTTTATGTCATCTTTGCGACATACTATCACAAGAAAGTCTCCTAAAAGTACCTACAACTTATGAAGAAATGAAGAGTCAAAATACATAAATGACTACAACCCAGTCATTTTGTCCATGTGGAATGCTAATATGGATATTCAATATTTTGTAGACAATTACATTGCTGTTGCTCGATATGTGACATCGTACATAACAAAGTCAGAAAAGAAGGAATTGAAGGAAATGTGGGAAGAGATTTCCCATGTGAAGAGTCTAAGTAAGAAATTATACAGTTACAGTTTGAAGATGTAATCTCATCGAGAAATTGGAGTGTATGAATTCTCGGATCGCTTATCATCTGCAAGTCTGTGCTCTAAATCTAGAAGAATCATTTGGGTGAGTCTAGGTCTTGCTGCAACACGAAACCGAGTTCTTAAATCTGTACAAGAAATTGAATATTTAGCTGAAAAAGAGCCAGAAAGTACATATATTGTGAAAACAAATATGTTGGATACATATTATCCAAATAGAAGTCATCATCTTGAGAACGTTTGTCTCAATGAAGTGCTGCAAAACTATATTTTTTAACGGAATATTACCGAAAACATCAATATTGGTATATATGCCGTGATTGTTTCCGAAGGATGTCTGGTGAAACAAAGAAAAGGACATTTGATTAATCACCGTAAACTGAGTTGCGAAACACCTGACAAAAGGGAATTTTACTTTTTAGCTCTTTTGCAACTTTTCAAGCCAGAGGCGTTCAGAATTGGAATTACTTGGAGATTTTGAGAGGTATGAAGATTCCTTCAATGCAACTAAAGATACTATAGAATGTCCGGTTTTTGCTAATTATGTGAAAATGTTGAATGACGAAATAGAGCAAGAAGCTACAATTGCAGCTGAGATTGCTAGAGACAGTTCTCAAGACAGTCAAACTTCTGCTCCATTGAGTCAGAACCCATTAGGAGAACCAATTGTTCTAAATGAAGCAGCAACTGCTATGGAAGAGGTTGAAACAGCAATGTATCAACGTCAAGAAGATGTAACAAACTTAAGAAACTAGGAAGAACAACTAAGTCTTGAGCAGAAAGAAATACATGAGCAAGTGAGAGAACAGATTGACCATGGATTACTTCATGAGAAGAAAGAATGCTCTTGCTCATCATTTGAACCTATCCGTATGTATGTGAGTAGACAAGCTGGAACAGGAAAACGTTTTTTAATTAAAGTAATCACAAGTTTTCTACAGAAAAGAACTAAGATGCATTTGTCTTGTGTTTTCACTGCTCCAACTGGATTAGCAGCTCACAATATTAAAGTAATTACTTTACATTGTTTATTAATGCTACCAGTAGAGCATGACAACAAATTAGAATCCCACAAGCTATCTGGAGAAGCTTCTTGTGAAGCTTCAAGAGTGTTGAGGAAAGTGAAGCTTCTCATTATTGATGAGGTAAGCATGGTCTCAAACTTAATGCTTGCCTTTGTGCATTTAAGAATGCAGCAAATTCTTAAAACAGAGTATGACATATTATTTGGAGGAAAACATGTCATAGTTTTTGGAGATCTTCTACAACTTACTCCTGTAAAAGGACAGCCAGTGTTTAAAACACTGGTGCAGATTAATCTTAAATCCTGACCCCTGGGAAAACCTGTGTAACTCTGCGAAGAGGGCTCGCACGGACGTTATCGGGTCCGCAAGGGACAACAAGACATCATCAGCATAAAGGCTGATGGTGTGGGTATCCCCCCCAAATTTGATACCATTTATTAGGGGGTGGTGGCGAATTGTGAGCGCAAGGGGCTCCATGTAGAGTGCAAAGAGGAGAGGGGACAGGGGGCAGCCCTGTCTAGTGCCTATCTGGATCGCGAATCAGGAGGATGTGTGACCATTGACGCGAACTGTCGCCATAGGCGATCTATAGCAATTTAGAATGTGAGTGCGGGTTTCCTCCCCAAGACCAGCCGCGACCAGTACCATCTCCAAGTAGGGCCAATGCACCCTGTCAAAGATCTTTTTGGCATCTATAGCCAGGAGCATGTATTCGCCCTGTGTGCGGGTTCCCTTCTCTATGAGATGTAGTGTGCGCTTAGTGTTATCACTAGTCTGTCGTTGGGGAATGAATCCAGCATGGTCAGGTTCGATCAGTTGCGTCATATATGGCGCTAAAGGAGTCACCAAGATACTGGTGTATAATTTAATGTCTATATTAAGCAATGAGATGGGTCTATATGCACCACAGTCCATGGCGTCTTTACCAGGCTTGGGGATCACGACCACAGCTGCTTCCAGCATCTCCCCCCGGAACGGCTCAGGTGAGCTCAAAGGAATTAAACAATCGCGTCATAGTGGGAGCCAACTGACTGCAAAAGGGTTCATAGAAGGCCGCCGTGTAGCCGTCGGGGCCAAGTGATTTACCAACTTTAAGGCGGGATATTGCTGATATGACCTCCTCCACCTGTATGTCCCTATCTAGATAGTCTGCCTGCACTGGGGAGAGGGAGGGCATGCCGGACCCAGCCAAGTAGTCTGCGCTGCACTAGAGATCAAGCGGTTCCCCAGTGTAGAGAGCTGCATAGAAATCTCTAAAGACTTCGGCTATAGACGCGTCTTCTGTGACTGACGTGCCTTCAGGGGTGCGTAAGGACTGAACCCCCTGTCTCTGCCTGGTCTCTCTGAGTTTATTGGCTAGGAGGCGGCTGCACCTACCCCCACCCGTATAATAAGAGTGTAGCAACCTGAGGGCTGCATATTCTGCCTTGTCTTGGTCTAAGGCCGCTAACTGTTTCCTTTCAGTGCAAAGTTGGCGCCAAGCCCTGGAGGGCCCCATCCTCTGATGTAGCTGCTCAAGCTCTGAAACCCTCTGGGTGCGTTCAGTCCTCTTTCGTTCCCAATCTCGATTTTGGGGCGAGGAGATCGTGATACATTCTCCCCGAAGTACGGCCTTCAAGGTTACCCATTGTGTGGCTATGGAGGTGTCAAGGTTAGTGTTCAGCGAGTGGAAGTCCGCGATAGCCTTTTGAATTTGAGCGAGAACCTGAGGTAGCTGCAACAGTGTGTCGCGTAATCGCCAGTGTCTAAGAGGGTGTGGTAGGCATGGGAATTGAAGGTCAACCAGACCGGAGAGTGATCCGACAGAGAAGCCATCAGTATGTCAAATTTAGACCCAGGAGATAGTCCAGGCGAGCATAGGCTTTGTGTGCCCCTGAGTAGAAGGTGTAGCTGCGAGTGCGGGTGTGTGAGTGGCGCCAGAGGTCGGATAGTCCCAGTTCCCGGAGTAACACTTGGCCCGAGGGCGGGGGCACCCCGACCCGGTTTGTCCTTTGACAGGAGCGATCCATATCATTATCAAAGACTACATTAAGGTCCCCTCTCAGGAGTAAGTGCCTATCCGTCGCAGCAGCCACTTCCCATAGCGCTGTAAGAAGAAATTTTGTCTGTCCTCATTAGGCGCATAGATAGAGCCCACTACAAAGGTCATGTTACCTAGTGAAAATTGGTATGTCAGCGGCGACCCCTTATCTTTGCTTGTTTCTGAAGAACCCTCCCCGAAAAGGTCCGGGAAACTAGAATGGCCACCCCTGCAGATTTCGTAGTGGTGGAGGAAAACAGTTGTATGGGGAATGCCCTGGCCCTCAACCTGTGATGGTCCTTGGAAAGGAGGTGTGTTTCCTGGAACAAACAAATGTCGGCCCCAGAATTCTCAAGGTAGTGTAGTATGGCCCTGCATTTAATTGGGTTGTTCAGGCCTCGCATGTTAAGGGTGAGAATTTTGAGAGAGCTAAACGCCATCACAAGTCTGGGGTCAGTGTTGCTTGCGGTATGTGGTGCCGAACTTGTCGTGCAATGCCTGAGCTAGCAGTACGAGGGAGCGCGAACAAAAGCCAGAGGTCCGAATGGGAGTAGAGCATCAGTGGTACCCAAGGTATGTGGACGAGGGGACCCAAACCCAGTAAGGCCGTATCAAGGGGGGAGGAAGGGTGCAGTGGAGAAATAACAAAGGAAGGTGGACGAGGGAGCCCCAACCCAAAAAGAAAAACCACAAACCCCATAAACAAATCCAAAAACACAACCGGACGAAAGAAGTCCAGTCGAAACAGGGCACCAGTGTTCTCATAATAATGTCCGCCTTCCCGGGGTGTCTGGGAAGTCGTCATATCGGGGTTCAAAGTGTGGACAAGAATGACGATCCGGAACCCCCTATCGCCCACCACAATTCAGTGAGCCACCATCTAGAAATAAAAGAGGGCACGAGAAGCGTGGTCACCCCACTTTAACACTCGTCCTGGCCAATGCATCAGCAGGGGAGGAGAGGGCCTCCTGTTGCCCCTTCGCTATGTCCTGTTTGTTCGGTTTTCGAAATCGGTGTCTCCGCCAGGGCTGCTGCCCCCTCGAGGGCGAGGTCTCCGGGTCTCCTGTCGCTTGTCTTCCTCTTGAGGCACCGCCAGGCCCAACAGTTGACATGTATCTGTAAGATAGCGCATATGGTGCAACCTGTCGTTAAACCGGAAGATGAGGCGAAATGGACGCCCCCATGAGTACGTGATGATCTGCTGTCTGGGGTATTCCGTCACAGGGCAAAACTGCCTCCTGCGTTGAAGTGTGAGCAAAGCAAGGTCCTGGTAAAGCACTGGAGAGTGGCCCTGGTAGGAAATAGGGTGCATAGCTCGCGCCTTAGCCAGAATCGCTTCTTTAGTCTTGAAGTCCTGCAGGTAGACAAGGATGTCGGCCAGGGGAGCATTAGGCGAGCGGGGTGGGCCTACCCGGTGCGCCCTATCCAGGACAACAGAAGTATCCGCTGGGGTCCCCAGGAAGTGGCGGAACAATCCTTCCGTGAATGCGAAGAGGTCCTTAGTGTCATCTGACGGCTTCATCCCCGTATCCTAATGTTGTGTCTTCGTGACCTGTTTTCTAAGTCCTCCAGGTGGGTCTGCATATCGATGTGCTGCTCTTGTAAGCAGAGTACCTCTTGTTGCAACATACTCAGCTCCGATGACGCGTTGTCACTCCTGCCATCCAGGGTGGCCACTCGCCCCCCCCCCATGCTATCCACGTCCCTGCGAATTTCCCGCATCTCAGCAGTCAGGTCCGTCTTCACAGATTGTATGTCGGACCGGAGGGTGTTTAAAAGTGACTCCAAGGGGCGTGGCCAAGATGGCGTCGGAGTAGGACGCTTCTCCGAGCCTCTCCGGCGCCGATCCAACGTAGCTTCTAATAGCACGGTGCTGGGGGAGCTGACTGGCTCCAAAAGGGTGGCGGAGGTCACCGTAGCATAGCGGAGTGGTCCGGTGCCGTCGGCGGAGTGGAGCGGCATTTGTAGCGGCCTCAGGAGCAGCTGCGCTTTGAGGCCTAGAAGCCCCGACCTCGCGTAGATCGCGGCGCCCGCTGTTGAGGAGGAAGGACCCGCCTGTGAGAAGTTGGCCTGGTATATAATGCTCACTAATTCTTAGTGATCACTTTGTACCATGTCAAGCAACCCTTATGATGATGGTTGTAATTCAACCTTGTAGACCAGTTATCCTAGTGGTAACGTGGACAAAGCAGTCTTAGGCTAAACTCTGAAAGGCATGTGAAGCCAGCTGTTATACCATACACAACCCCCTTGAATACCAAATGAAAGGGACACCACACAGATATATATTGAAAATATATATTGATTTATTAACTATAAAATCCCCTGGACTCTTTATGAGCACAGAAGCACAAGCGTTAATTCACAAGACAGTTTAAAATACACAAAAGTTGCACAATATGGATGAGCCCTAGGGGCCACCTAAACCATATACTAAGAAAGTGGTATAAGAGATACCAATAGGAAAGGGAACAGGCCTAGGGCCTTGGGAATCGCTGGAGCTATTCGAGACTAGCAGTGACTAAGTCGGGAAAGGCCCGTGGGACTCGGGTGCAGTGTTTAAAGTGCACGCACTTTCCAATGCAAAGTCTATGGTGCGTTGAGTTACCTCACCCACAGGAAGCGGGTGCACAGGGTCGAAGTAGTGTCGGGTTTCGTCACGCTGGTCGATGGTGCTTGGAGCTGAAGATGCTGCAGGCGGCTCGATGTGAAGAGTTCCGGTGGATCCAAGGGTGGATCTGAAGATGTGAAGACCGGAAAGCAGAGGGGACAGTGTTCAAAGTCACTAGCCAGTGACTACCGTGGAACCAGATTGGAACCAGGCGATGTCGGGTGCAAACAGGCGTTGTAGGGTAGCTTCTTTCTGCAGCCACGTGGATACCCGGGGTCGAGGACATCCAGGAGTCGGTCACGAGCTGTCCCACGCAGGCTTCTCGCTGTTGGCGGTGTCGGCAACTTGATCGGAGCAAACAGGCCTTGGCGAAGGCAAGCCAGGCAGAAGTTGAAAGATGCTTAACACTCGGACCAGCAAGGTCAGAGCGGGTGCTCCTTTTTACAGGAGCTTGGGTAGGTCTGGAGCAACCAGACTTGCTGTGTAAATTGTCGGTTTCGTCGCCAAGATGGCCGCTGACCACGTGGCTAGGGGCCGGGATGGCGCGTCGAGTGGCACAATGCAAAAGGGCCCCACGCAGATCGTGGAGATGCTGGAGGGCTGATCTTCGGTGCAAGGGCTGATTGGTGGTGGGGGTTCTCAGTCCCCAAAGCACAACGTCGAGGATACCTCAGAAGCTGCGCAGTCAGCTTTTCGAGTGTCTTCCAAGAGGTCCGGTCCCACGTCACTCGGTGCCTCCACGGGTCCCTTCTTTGCAGGGACTGTGGATCGGGCTCTGAGAGGTATGGGAGTCTGGTTCTTGTCGGGCTCTGGGCTCGGGCTCCGGCGGGAGGCGGCGGCAAAGCAGACATCGAGTTGCTGGTTGGTACCTGTGTTCACAGGGTGGCCACTCCTAGGCCACAAGGGAGATTCTCTTCAGTCTTCTGTGCAGCAGAATGTCGAAGTCCAGTCTTCTTCTTCGTGTAAAGTTGATTCAGGATGATCTGCTGTGCAATGGCACTGCTCCCACTCTTATTCCCAATCTGAGGGGTGGATCACCTACTAGGTCCCTCCTCTGGGAGGAACCAGGAAGGGGGGCGGTTACACACCCTTTCCTTTGTCCAGTTCCGCGCCAAGCCTGGGTCTGGAAAGTCCCAGGACTGGTTTGGACTGGCCTATGCACGGGGACACCTTGTGTGCCCCGGGCATGTCTGATTCTATTCAGCCCTGTCCTACCCAATACACAAAACCCTGTCTGGGGTGGTGCTCGCACCTCCCAAGGCAGGAAACCCTTTGTCCAGGCCACCATCTGCCGAGTTTCGGTCAGCAGCAGGAGGCCAGACTCGTGTCTGTGGTGGCAGCATCCATTTTGTGATGCTGAGGCTCTGGTTAACTTTAACCGGGGTTTAAGGCTACACACATGTCGTGTCCCTCTAGAAGGGTGGAATGCTATCCCCGTCGCCAGAACTGGCGAGGGGATAGTATTCCAATTCGTATGACACCTTACTCAGCATGTTTTGATAAAGCCAAACCAAAGATAGCATTTAACCGCGAGGATTATAATGCACTTAAGAGTATATGGTATGGCAATATCCCGGAACAGCTTAGGGAGTGGTTCCCGACAGCTGCAGACAGGCTCAGCTCATGCTAGAGCACCATCTCACAGATTTCCAAGCACTCTGCCTCCAGGATTGATGAGGCCTTCCATAGGAGTGGCTGATAGGAACATATGTGTCCAGTTTAGGGTTAGGCACAGGCATACTGTACCTAAGTAAGAGGTGATTACACCAACTTACCCCAGCTGAGTGATCAGCCAGTTGTGTCAAATATGGAGGCCAGGCCAGGGGTGGCACAATACATGCTGCAGCCCCTGGTAGGCCTTGGATACACCTATGCCCTGGGCACCTAGGGTGCACTGATACAGGGGCTCATAAGGTGAACCAGTCCCAATTCGTAATGCACCTACAGTGCATGGGCAGTAATTTAGAGAGAGAACAGCAGGCTGTGGGTCTGATTAGCAGGCCCACAGCCACATTAAGTCAGAAACCAGTGAAGCAAAAAGCAAAAATTTGGGGTGACCATAGGATAGCAGACCCTACTCTCCTACATAACCCCCCCCAAACGCAGGGACATTAGACTAACCTTGACCAGTTGTGTCTTCATGTTCTAAGTGGAAGTACCTGGAGAGACCATCTGCGTTGCCATGGTCAGTCCCTGGGCGGTGCTCCACTGTAAAGTCCATCCCCTGTAGGGAAATGGACCACCTGAGTAGTTTGGGGTTTTCACCCTTCATCTGATTAAGCCATAAGAGGGGCTTATGGTCGGTCTGAATCTTGAAGTGAGTACCAAACAAGTATGGCCTCAACTTCTTCAGGGCCCACACCACAGCAAAGGCCTCCCTCTCTATAGCTGACCAACGTTTCTCTCTGGGGGTCAGCCTTCTGCTAATGAAAGCAATGGGCTGGTCCTGGCCATCTACATTAAGCTGTGAAAGCACTGCTCCCACTCCCAACTCAGAAGCATCTGTTTGGACAATGAACTCTCTTGAGTAGTCAGGACTCTTCAGGATAGGTGCAGAGCACATGGCCTTCTTCAGGTCATCAAATGCCTTTTGACAGATTTCTGTCCACTGAACCTTTTTGGGCATCTTCTTGGATGTCAGATCATTAAGAGGAGTCACAATGGACCCATAGTTCTTAACAAACTTCCTGTAGTACCCAGTCAGGCCCAAGAAAGCTCTGACCTGAGTCTGGGTGGTTGGAGGGGACCAGTCCTTGAAGGTCTGGATCTTACTCTCCAGTGGTTGAACTTGGCCTCCGCCTACAAGGTGGCCCAGGTATACAACCTTACTCTGCCCTATCTGGCACTTGGTTGCCTTGATAGTGAGGCCTGCCTTCTGCAGAGCCTCAAGCACTTCCTTCAGGTGGACCAGGTGATCCTCCCAGGTGGAGCTAAAGACAGCAATATCATCCAGATAAGCTGCACAAAAGTCATCCAACCCAGTAAGGACTTGATTCACCAACCTTTGGAAGGTGGCAGGTGCATTTTTCAAACCAAAGGGCATCACCACAAACTGATAATGCCCACTAGGGGTCGAAAATGCTGTTTTGGCTTTAGACTCCTCAGCTAACCTGATTTGCCAGTAGCCAGCTGTCAAGTCAAATGTGCTCAAATATTTGGCAGAAGCCAACTTGTCAATGAGCTCATCTGCCCTTGGAATAGGGTGTGCATCTGTCCTGGTGACAGCATTGAGTCCTCTGTAATCCACACAGAACCTCATCTCTCTCTTGCCATCTTTGGTGTGAGGTTTGGGGACCAGAACCACTGGGCTAGCCCAGGGGCTCTCTGAAGGCTCAATAACACCTAATTCCAGCATCTTTTGCACCTCAGTCTTTATACAGTCCCTGACGTGGTCAGGTTGCCTGTAAATCTTGCTCTTTACAGGAAGACTGTCACCAATGTCCACCACATGGGTACACCAGTTAGTCTGACTGGGGGTCAAGGAGAACATATGTCTGTATGCCTGCAGAACTTGTCTGCAGTCATGTTGCTGATGCTCAGTGAGGCTGCCAGCTAAGGCCACACCATCAACTGAACCATCCTCAGGGTTCTGAGTGAGCAGGTCTGGGAGAGGGTCACTCTCTTCCTCCTGTCCCTCATCTGTAGCCATGAGCAAGCCCATGTCTGCCCTGCTGACATATGCCTTCAATCTGTTTACATGGAGCACCCTGTGGGGGCTCCTGGGAGTTCATAGGTCCATCAAGTAGGTAACCTCTCCCTTCTTCTCCAGAATTGCATGGGGTCCAGACCATTTGTCTTGGAGTACTGCTGGGGCCACTGGCTCCAGCACCCATACCTTCTGTCCAGGCTGAAATTCAACAAGGACAGCCTTTTGGTCATGCCAAGCTTTCTGTAATTCTTGGCTAGCCTCAAGGTTTTTGGATGCCTTTTCCATGTACTCTGCCATCCTGGAGCGGAGACCAAGTACATAGTCCACTATGTCTTGCTTAGGCTTTTTGAGAGGTAACTCCCATCCTTCCTTCACTAGACACAGGGGTCCTCTTACAGGATGCCCAAACAACAATTCAAAGGGGCTGAAACCAACCCCCTTTTGAGGGACCTCTCTGTAAGCGAACAAAAGGCAGGGCAGCAGGATGTCCCATCTTCGCCTGAGCTTTTCAGGTAATCCTTTAATCATGCCCTTTAGGGTCTTGTTAAATCTCTCAACAAGCCCATTGCATTGTGGGTGATAAGGAGTGGTGAACTTGTAGTTAACACCACATTCCTTCCACATAGCTGTCAAATATCCTGACATGAAGTTGGCACCTCTATCAGATATTACCTCCTTAGGAAACCCCACTTTGGAGAAAACTCCAAGTAAGGCCCTGGCCACAACAGGAGCTGTTGTGGTCCTAAGTGGAATTGCCTCTGGGTACCTGGTGGCATGATCCACTACCACCAGTATGAATCTGTGCCCAGATGCTGTAGGGGGATCCATTGGACCAACAATATCAATCCCCACTCTTTCAAAGGGAACCCCCACCACAGGTAGTGGTATCAGTGGGGCCTTTGTTGTTCCACCTGCTTTACCACTGGCTTGGCAGGTTTCACAGGAGCGACAAAACTCCTTGGTGTCTTCAGACATGTGAGGCCAGTGAAAGTGAGGGACAAGCCTGTCCCAGGTCTTGTTCTGGCCTAAGTGTCCTGCTAGAGGAATATCATGGGCTAAGGTGAGAAGGAAACCCCTAAATTGCAGAGGTATAACCAACCTCCTGGTTGCACCAGGCTTGGGGTCTCTACCCTCTGTGTAAAGGAGTCCTTCATCCCAATAAACTTTATGGGCACCTTCAGCATTCCCAGCAGCCTCAGCAGCAGCCTGCTGTCTGAGGGGTTCAAGAGAAGGACAGGTTAACTGGGCCTGCCCCAAGTCTGCCCTAGAAGGTTCCCCTGTCCCCAGAAACTCAACCTGATCAGGTTTAAGTTCTTCAGAGACAGTTCCTTCAGGGGTCTCAAGATCAGTTTCCTGTGAAGCCTGATCCTCACTTGCAGGCAGTTGGGAAGGCGCAGCCTTAACCCTCCTGTTCTTCTTCTTGGAAGGTGCTTGGTCCATTGTTCCAGGATCCAAGACCTGAGGTTCAGAGAGGCACTTTTTGGCCTGTGACCTGGTCACAGCAAGGACATGTGATGATATCCCTAACATCTCTGCATGAGTCCTGTACTCAACTTCTGACCATAGAGAGTTCTCCAGGTCATTGCCCAACAAACATTCTACTGGGAGATCAGCACTAACCACAACTCTTTTTAGGCCAGTTACCCCTCCCCAGGAAAAGTTAACAAGTGCCACACTATGTGTAGTAGTGACATTGCTGGCATTGGTCACCAGGTAATCATCACCTGGCATGTATTGTCCAGGGTCCACAAAGTTAGGTGTCACCATAGTGACACTGGCACATGTGTCCCTGTAAGCTTGAGCCACTTTATTGTTGATCAAAGGCGTCTGTCTGTATTTGCCCAGATTACTGGGACTTATGTCAGGGGTCAACTCTATGTCCCCTTCACAAATCAGAACAGCCTGTGTAAGGGTTCTGACTAGGTCAGAATCTCCTTCAGTTCCCAAAGTGATACCCACTAATCCCTTGGTTTGAGGACCAGCACTGCTAGCTGTACTAGTGGGAGCAGGTGCCTTAGGGGCTGCAGTGCTGGGGGCTCCACCCTTTTTACACTCACTTGTCCAGTGAGAGGTGTTCTTACAAGTTTTACACCAGGGTTTCTTCTGACCTTCTTTCTTCTTTTTCTTGGAAGTTTGGGACCCACCCTCTGTCTCAGTTTGGGGCCCTGTTGAAGACTTCTGGTCTTTAGATTTCTGCTCCCCACCCTTCTGGTCTGTTTTCTTCTGGTCACCACCCTGGTTCTGGTTCTTTTGCTTAACTCTGGTTCTTACCCATTTATCTGCCCTCTTTCCCAATTCTTGGGGAGAGGTCAAATCTGAGTCAACCAAATGTTGATGCAACTGCTGATTCTGACAATTATTTAAAATTTGTTCTCTCATCAGCAAATTGTACAATCCTTCATAGTCTGTAACCTTGCTTCCCAGCAACCATCCCTCCAGAGCCTTAGTGGCACACTCAACAAATTCAGACCAGTCCTGAGTCTGTGTATTCTGGGTATCTCTGAACATTAACCTGTACTGTTCAGTGGTTAAGCCTAACCCATCAATCAGAACACTCTTCAGGACCAGGTAGTTTCTAGAATCCCCATCACTAACTGTGAGGAGTCTGTCTCGGCCTCTACCTTCAAAGGAGAGCCACAAGATTGCTGCCCACTGCTCCTGAGGGATCTGCTGTACTCTGCAGGCTCTCTCCATTGCAGTAATCCATTTATGGAGGTCATCCCCAGCTTTGTAGGGGGGCACAATCTTACTCAGGTTTCTGTTATCAAAAGACCTGTCTTTATCCTTGTGGATATTGCTGCCACCAGTGGGTTCTATTACCCCACTCTCTCTAGGCTGTCTTGCTCTAGCAAGTTTCTCTTGGGCCAGGGCAATTTCTAACTCTTGTCTCTGGACTCTCAATTCAGCCTCTCTAATTTGAGATTCTCTCAATTTGGTCTCATGTTCCCTTCTCTGAGGGCTAGTCATCTCCCTTCTGGAGTGACCATGAGAGCCTCTAGAGACATGGGAGGTATTGGATTCACCTGAGTGATTCCTCCTCCTCCTATGCCCCTCGTTAAGTCCATTTGGGTGGCTGGGCAAGGTCAGCCTTGCTTCAGTCCCAAACACACTTAAGTTAGCCTGGTTCAGTCTACTGACCAGCACCTGACTATTTCTGTCATCATCTGACTCACTGCTTTCCACCTCCTCCTCTTCCTCTTCCTCTTCCTCCTCATCTACTTGAGGAGCTCCAGTGGTGGAGGCTTCCTCATCTACCAGGATAATAGGGGCAGGGGTGTCTACAGTGTCATCCTCTGAAGGATGGCCTCCTTCAGCATTCCCTGTGGGGTTTGCCTTAGAGGGCTTTAGAGTCTCAGACTGGTCTAAGAGCTCTCTTAGGTGGTCTGTAGTAGGGGATGGCCCTGTCTTCAGACCCCTTAAGACACAAAGCTGTCTTAATTCCTTAAAGGAAAAAATAGCAAATTTGGATGGTGCCCTTGGAGGGTCACTCTCAACAGAGACATTCCCAGTGGAACCCTCTGCTCCAGACATTGCTCTAGTGTGGGTGGATGTGTTGCAATCTACCTACACTGGTGTTTACCTACTAAACCTATCTAGTAGTTGTAGCTAGGGTGTGCTACTCCCTTTGCTCTACAACAACTAAAATCAGTAGAACTTAAGTATACTAGTCTTGTTTTATATGTACCTAGCAGGTACCTGTATGATCTTTCAGATGATAATCTCAAAGATTGTAATGGTAAAACAACAGCAAGCTCAGATCCCAATCCGCTGCTCACCAATGTGAGAAGTTGGCCTGGTATATAATGCTCACTAATTCTTAGTGATCACTTTGTACCATGCCAAGCAACCCTTATGATGATGGTTGTAATTCAACCTTGTAGACCAGTTATCCTAGTGGTAACGTGGACAAAGCAGTCTTAGGCTAAACTCTGAAAGGCATGTGAAGCCAGCTGTTATACCATACACAACCCCCTTGAATACCAAATGAAAGGGACACCACACAGATATATATTGAAAATATATATTGATTTATTAACTATAAAATCCCCTGGACTCTTTATGAGCACAGAAGCACAAGCGTTAAATCACAAGACAGTTTAAAATACACAAAAGTTGCACAATATGGATGAGCCCTAGGGGCCACCTAAACCATATACTAAGAAAGTGGTATAAGAGATACCAATAGGAAAGGGAACAGGCCTAGGGCCTTGGGAATCGCTGGAGCTATTCGAGACTAGCAGTGACTAAGTCGGGAAAGGCCCGCGGGACTCGGGTGCAGTGTTCAAAGTGCACGCACTTTCCAATGCAAAGTCTATGGTGCGTAAAAAGTACAAAGTTAGAAAGTTAGGAACCTTCCGAGTGACCTACGGAGTTGAAACTTAAGACACAGGCCCTTGAGATGTGTACCAGTGCAGGAGCACCGGCGGAGCTGAGTTACCTCACCCACAGGAAGCGGGTGCACAGGGTCGAAGTAGTGTCGTGTTTCGTCACGCTGGTCGATGGTGCTTGGAGCTGAAGATGCTGCAGGCGGCTCGATGTGAAGAGTTCCGGTGGATCCAAGGGTGGATCTGAAGATATGAAGACCGGAAAGCAGAGGGGACAGTGTTCAAAGTCACTAGCCAGTGACTACCGTGGAACCAGATTGGAACCAGGCGATGTCGGGTGCAAACAGGCGTTGTCGGGTAGCTTCTTTCTGCAGCCACGTGGATACCCGGGGTCGAGGACGTCCAGGAGTCGGTCACGAGCTGTCCCACGCAGGCTTCTCGCTGTTGGCGGTGTCAGCAACTTGATCGGAGCAAACAGGCCTTGGCAAAGGCAAGCCAGGCAGAAGTTGAAAGATGCTTAACACTCGGACCAGCAAGGTCAGAGCGGGTGCTCCTTTTTACAGGAGCTTGGGTAGGTCTGGAGCAACCAGACCTGCTGTGTAAATCGTCGGTTTCGTCGCCAAGATGGCCGCTGACCACGTGGCTAGTGGCCAGGATGGCGCGTCGAGTGGCATAATGCAAAAGGGCCCCACGCAGATCGTGGAGATGCTGGAGGGCTGATCTTCGGTGCAAGGGCTGCTCGGTGGTGGGGGTTCTCAGTCCCCAAAGCACAACGTCGAGGATACCTCAGAAGCTGCGCAGTCAGCTTTTCGAGTGTCTTCCAAGAGGTCCGGTCCCACGTCACTCGGTGCCTCCACGGGTCCCTTCTTTGCAGGGACTGTGGATCGGGCTCTGAGAGGTCTGGGAGTCTGGTTCTTGTCGGGCTCTGGGCTCGGGCTCCGGCGGGAGGCGGCGGCAAAGCAGACGTCGAGTTGCTGGTAGGTACCTGTGTTCACAGGGTGGCCACTCCTAGGCCACAAGGGAGATTCTCTTCAGTCTTCTTTGCAGCAGAATGTCGAAGTCCAGTCTTCTTCTTCGTGTAAAGTTGATTCAGGATGATCTGCTGTGCAATGGCATTGCTCCCACTCTTATTCCCAATCTGAGGGGTGGATCACCTACTAGGTCCCTCCTCTGGGAGGAACCAGGAAGGGGGGCGGTTACACCCCCTTTCCTTTGTCCAGTTCCGCGCCAAGCCTGGGTCTGGAAAGTCCCAGGACCGGTTTGGACTGGCCTATGCACGGGGACACCTTGTGTGACCCGGGCATGTCTGATTCTAATCAGCCCTGTCCTACCCAATACACAAAACCCTGTCTGGGGTGGTGCTCGCATCTCCCAAGGCAGGAAACCCTTTGTCCAGGCCACCATCTGCCGAGTTTCGGTCAGCAGCAGGAGGCCAGACTCGTGTCTGTGGTGGCAGCATCCATTTTGTGATGCTGAGGCTCTGGTTAACTTTAACCGGGGTTTAAGGCTACACACATGTCGTGTCCCTCTAGAAGGGTGGAATGCTATCCCCGTCACCAGAACTGGCGAGGGGATAGTATTCCAATTCGTATGACACCTTACTCGACATGTTTTGATAAAGCCAAACCAAAGATAGCATTTAACCGCGAGGATTATAATGCACTTAAGAGTATATGGTATGGCAATATCCCGGAACAGCTTAGGGAGTGGTTCCCGACAGCTGCAGACAGGCTCAGCTCATGCTAGAGCACCATCTCACATATTTCCAAGCACTCTGCCTCCAGGATTGATGAGGCCTTCCATAGGAGTGGCTGATAGGAACATATGTGTCCAGTTTAGGGTTAGGCACAGGCATACTGTACCTAAGTAAGAGGTGATTACACCAACTTACCCCAGCTGAGTGATCAGCCAGTTGTGTCAAATATGGAGGCCAGGCCAGAAGTGGCACAATACATGCTGCAGCCCCTGGTAGGCCTTGGATACACCTATGCCCTGGGCACCTAGGGTGCACTGATACAGGGGCTCATAAGGTGAACCAGTCCCAATTCGTAATGCACCTAAAGTGCATGGGCAGTAATTTAGAGAGAGAACAGCAGGCTGTGGGTCTGATTAGCAGGCCCACAGCCACATTAAGTCAGAAACCAGTGAAGCAAAAAGCAAAAATTTGGGGTGACCATAGGATAGCAGACCCTACTCTCCTACACCGCCTACGATCCCCCCTGCGCCGGCCGAAAGAGGAGGAGCGCACCTTACTGGTGAGGAGGCAGATCTGGTCGCCGGTGAGCTCCGGGGGAGATCGGTGGTACTGGCCTGAGGAGTGGAAAGGGACCCAGAGGCGACGGAGCACAGAAACACCGCAGTGTCCGCCCGAGGGGACGGCCGGAGGCGCCTGGGTGCTAGCGGAGGCTGCGCACGCCGATGGCCGCTGGGGTGAGTCGGACCGACTCGTGGGCCCCGCACTGGACACAGGAGGAGACATGTGGAGCCGGCGCCGGCAGAGAGGGCCCGGTGGGTGGACTGAGCCGAGCACTGATTGCCCGCATCGTGGACGCGCCTGAGTGATAGCTGCGGTAACCTTGACCGCCCGGCCTGACCTGCAGATCAGCGTGGTGCTACCTGCGCCGGCCATTGGGAAGCATAAAAGCACGTGGAGGCTGGACGCCGGTACTACCATGTGGGCTGCGTGAGCGGGCCGGAAACGCCTCGAAGTACAGATTGCGGCCTGGAGGGTGCGACGAAGGGACACTGAGAACGCGGACCCCGACTCTGGGTCGGAGGTGGAGTAAGCTGCTGTCGCTGGAGCCCTGCATCGACTATCCTAGGAGCGCACCCCGGCAGAGAACGTCGCGGGGCCATTTTGTCAGGCTTCTCCTGGTGTGACTGGTTGGCTATCGCCTGCGCCTGGGTTGACGGAGGCTGCATTGCCTTTCCACGCTCTACCTTCCTGGGCACGGATATCGGAGGATGGGTGCTCTTTGACCCCTGGATGTGGAATACTTGCTAAAGATCTGCCACCTGGAGCTTTGGCGAACGGGGAAGCTTTGAGGGCTTCCTGGATAGAGAGGAGGGGATCGTTTGGACTGATCAGTGGGGAAAGTTGCCCCACCTGCGGACCCAGTGATCCCATAGCACCCTCCCTTGAGTGTTTGAGGAGGGAGGATCATCCGGGCTGAGTGCTGCCCGCCACGATGTCCAATACGCTACGCAAGGGGCGTCCAGGGAAGGATGGAGCATCTAAGTCCTCACAGCAACCTGCATCCCCAGGGGCCAGTGGCTCGTCGAAGCAGTCGGACGATGAGGCCCCTGTAACCAAGGCTTTTATGTCTGAGCTTTTGCCTCCATCAAGGAAGATATTTCTGAGCTCCGTGCGCAACTGGCGTCCGATCTCCGGGAAGTACGGAGAGATGTGGATGGAATTGGCGAGAGGGTGGCGACCCTAGAGGACCATGATTTGAGTGTGGCCAATGATGTACAACTGCTGCAGCAAGATATCATCCGTCTCACAGAACAGAACTTGGATTTGCAGACCCACGCGGAGGACTTGGAAAACCGGTCCCGAAGGAACAACATCCGCATTCGAGCAGTGCCGTGGGATGGTGAGGCGGGTGACCTGCGTGGCTACGTTCAGGAGTTGTTTTTGCAGATTTTGGACGAGGAGGATGTGCGGGAAATTAGGATGGACAGAGTACATTGAGTGGGGTTGCCCAGGCGAGGAGGGTGCCCCCCCTGACATCCTCGTCTGCGTACATGATTTCCAAGTGAAGGAGCGCATCCTCCGTAAAGCCAGGGCCATCACATCACTGCAATTCAGGGACCACCGCCCTCAGCTTTATCAGGACTTAGCAGCCTCTACGCTACAGAAGAGAAGGGAGTTTCGTCCAGTGACTTCCTTCCTGCGGGAACGCAACATCGCCTACTCCTGGGGTCACCCCTTCAGGATCATCTTCCGATGGCAGAATCGGCTGGCACAGGTTCGCTCTCTCCAGGTGGTGAAGGACCTCTTGGGTTTGAACGACGTCACGCCTTCTCAGGGAGCGAGCACATCCCCTTCTCGAAGGCGCCGTCGCTAATCCTCCTGGCACAGAGTAGGCGCATCCCCGGACCGGCGGCGACCGGATCGCAATACCAGCTTGCAGGAAAGGGGTAACGCGGTGGCTTCGGTGGCTTCGGCAACTTTGGCAGATTCCCAACAAAGCTCCGGAGCGGCATGACACCTGAACTAAAGGCGGATCGGCTCTGGAGGGGCGTCGGCCCTTTGGTCTGGGGGTATGGATGTACTTTTGGAGGAGACACCGCGGACCGTGGCCGTGGGGGTCACCAAGTTGGTCCCCCTACCCCACTTCCAGTCTGGCAGGTCCTTCACGAACTTTGGACTACTGGAACTGATGAGTATTATCTTCAACTTTAATGTTTTGAGTTTTTTCTTCCTTTGTAGGGGGGGTCGGGTGTTGGGGGGTTTGGGGTGAAGGGTGTGGGGGGGTTCCGTGGTGGTGATGAGGGGGGTCTGTTGAATGATGGGATGATGTTGTGTGTGAATGCTCTGGGCGGGTGCGGTCTGGGAGGAATTGCTGTCAAGACAGTTACAGGCTGGTGGAGGGCTGGGGGATACATTGGGGGAGACATGGTTGGCCCACTGATGTTACCTCCGATTGGAGGGCTCCCGAGTACGGGGGTGGGAATTCATGAGATGGCTGCTGAGAGTCCTGGGGTTCTATTGTATTATGCCGATTAGCATAGGGACTTGGAACGTCAAGGGTATGAACTCACCGCAAAAG
Source organism: Lissotriton vulgaris (assembly GCF_964263255.1). Taxonomy (NCBI): domain Eukaryota; kingdom Metazoa; phylum Chordata; class Amphibia; order Caudata; family Salamandridae; genus Lissotriton; species Lissotriton vulgaris. The sequence goes on along the minus strand of NC_141687.1, from coordinate 1,615,184,928 downwards.
AGGCAGAAGGTATGGAAGTATGTGGTTGATCACCAGCTGGACATTGTGGGGTTACAAGAAACTCATTTGGCACGGAAGGATGAGTTGCGCCTGCGGCATAGGGCATATCCCATTATATATAGGTCCTCTGCTGCCACGAAACATAGAGAGGTGGCCCTCATTTTCCGCGCTGCACTCCATTTCCAACCTGTAGAGGTGCGCAATGATAAGGATGGCCGATGGTTGATGGTGAAGGGGCTCATTCAGGGGCGGCTGTGCACCTTTGTGGTAGTATATCTCCCCAACTCTGGTCAGAATAAATATTTACAAAGCTTGTTACAAAAAATTGGGGATTTTGCGGAGGGGAACCTGTTTCTATTGGGGGACTTTAATTTGGTGTGGGATAAGGAGATGGACAGCTCGGGGGGTCACAGGGCAGACACGGGAGAGTTCACTGCTTCAACGCAGCTGGTTGTGGGGGAGCTGGGGTTGATTGATGGGTGGCGATTTTTTCATCCTACCTCAAAGGACTACACGTTTTTCTACCATGTACACCACTCCTACTCCTGTTTAGATCACATATTCCTCGGCCAATCACTGCGCGGGGATGTCGTGGATGCCACCATTCTTCCAATATCCGTTTCGGATCACAGCTTGCTGGTGATTAGCCTCCGTTGGTCGTCGTCCGGTGCGGGACAGCGGAAGTGGTACTTCCCGGCGTCGGTGATCAGGGACGATACCTCCAATAAAGTGTTGCGGCTTGCCATTAAGGAATTCTTTGAGATTAATCCCCCATCGGATACCTCGTTCTCGAACACGTGGGACGCCTTTAAGGCCTCAATCAGGGGCACGTGTCTAGGTCTCAATTCGCAACTCAACAGACTGCAGCGGAAGGACCGCGAGGCCCTAGAGGCTGAGGTGGTCGACCTCGAACGGGCCCACAAGCTCAACCCCTCGAGAGTGACCCTCCGACCATTGACGGCAGTGAGGGGGAAGTTGAGGGCCCACTACACCAACAGGGCCGAACTCACACTCTTGAGACTGGGGCGACAATCCTATTCCTGCGGGAACAAGGTGGGCAGGCATCTGGCGCGTCAACTACGCGATAGGAGGGAACGAGAATATATAGGAGGCATTAGAGATGCAGCGGGTGTACTGCAGCATCGGGACGAAACGAAGGCGGACATTTTTGGCCGCTACTATGCACGGGGGATAGTCTTGAAGCGGAAGCCCAAAAGGAGTATTTGCGACGCCTGCCCCTACCCCAGATATCTAAAGAGTGGAATGAGTTGCTGGAGGCGCCAATCTCTAGGGAGGAGGGCCTTGAAGCCATTAAAAATTTGAAATTACACAAGGCACCGGGGCCGGATTATTATACCGCTGTTTTTTATAAATCGTACGCTGCCGAGATATGTGACTTCCTAGTGTCTCTTTTTAATGATATGGCAATGTCCGGGTCTTCTGCGGGGTCTCTGGCGGAGGCGGTGATCACGGTCCTGCCGAAGCCGGGGAGGGACCTCGCGCACTGTGCATCTTTCCGCCCCATAGCATTACTCAATATTGACGCTAAATTTTATTCAGCAATCCTGGCACGCCGATTACAGGATTTGATGCCTGCGATCATACACCCTGATCAATCCGGTTTTATCAAAGGGCGCCAGACCCACGATAACACTTGCAGAGTGGTTCACTTAATTGAAAAGGCGGACAGGTTCCGCATCCCAGCAGTGCTTGTGGGACTGGACGCGGAAAAGGCCTTTGACCGGGTGGACTGGGGCTTCCTGTTTAACACACTATCGGCCTTTGGATTCTCGGAAAATTTTATCACCATGGTGAGGGCAAATTTTTGCAGTCCCAGATCGAGAGTGGTGGTGAATGGCCAGATGTCTGCATTTTTCCCGCACTCGAGGGGCACCAAACAGGGCTGCCCCCTCTCCCCCTTGCTGTTCGCGCTCAGCATTGAACCCTTAGCGATGGCGGTGAGAGAACATGAGGGGGTGCGAGGCTTAACGTTCACAGGAGAGCAACATAAGATCACACTCTTCGCGGACGACATCTTGTTTTCTGTAGCGGTCCCGGAACATTCATTGCCCTGCGTTAGGGAGCTCCTGCTAGAATATGAAGAAGTGGCGGGCTTCAAGGTGAACTATAGCAAATCATACATTCTGAATTTGACCCTCTTGCAGACGGAAGTGGAACACGTACGGACGTTGACACCTCTAGCCTGGGCCACTGGTTCAATTGTTTACCTGGGAGTCCACTTGACTCCGACGGTGGGCAAATTGTTCTCAGCCAACTTCCCGCCCCTTCTGGCAAAAACCCGAGCTGAGTTGGAGAGATGGAAACCTAAATTCCTGTCATGGTTGGGCAGGATACATGCAATTAAGATGGTTCTTCTTCCTAAATATCTGTATTTATTCCAGGCTTTACCCATTCCGCTAGACAGCAATTACTTTCGGCAACTCAAGACACAGATACTGCGATTTATTTGGCAGGGAGGCCGAGCTCGCCTATCCTTTGCAGTTCTGCGCCGGCCTAGATTGGAGGGCGGAGTGGGGCTTCCGGATCTGCAACTTTACTACAAGGCGGCCCAATTGAGGGTTCTGGTGGAATGGTCGCAGCAACTATCAGAAAAACATTGGCTGCACATGGACCGGAGTGTGGCTGGCCGGTCGATATGGGACCTGGCCTGGAAGCCGAAGAGGGACCGTCCCTTGAACGCCTATATCAGTACCCCCACGGGTACCACATTGAAGGTCTGGGATACCTTGGCCGCGGATGAGCGGTGGATAACATTCCCTTCTCCGTTTACACCCTTACATTTCAATCCGACCTTTCCACCAGCGCTTAGAGAGGGGGCTTTTGACGCATGGAGGGAGGGTGGATGTAGGGCGCTGACCCACCTGTTCCATGGACCAGACCCCCTTACTTTTGCTAACTGTGTGCGGGACTATCAGGTACCGCAATCCGATCGGCATCAGCACGTACAGTTGTTGCACTGAGCCACATCCCCGGGGATACTGGAGGCAGCCACGAGACCCCCCACGCCGTTCGAAGCTTTTTTGCTGTGGACGTCTGCCATGAAGGGCGTTATCTCCTTCCTCTATCAATTGTTGCTTAAATCTGAAATGTCGCCTAGGCCACGCTATATGGAACAGTGGGAGGAGATGGTGGGAAGAGATGTCACCGATAATGAATGGTCGGCGCTTTGTTGGGATATGACCCAATTTAATCACTCGCTCCATCTGAGGGAAGCACATCTAAAGACTCTCACGCAATGGTACCTATGCCCAACCAGGCTCCACCGCTTATACCCAGCGACTTCTGATAAATGCTGAAGGGGATGTGGGCTCCTAGGGGACTTCCGCCATATCTGGTGGGACTGCCCAGTGATCCGGCCCTATTGGGAGGAAATCCTCTCCCATATCAAGGATATCCTCCAATACTCTATAGAGGATTCTATAGCCTCTGTACTGTTGAGCCTGCGAGATCCTGGCCTTGAACATCAAACGCGAGCTGACAAAAAGATTTTGTGGCTTTGCCTGGGGGCGGCCAAACTCACGTTGGCGGCGGCATGGAAACGGAAGGAGGCACCAGCAATCTCTCTGTGGCGTGCTCGACTTGAGCTTGGAGAGAATGGCGGACATCTTCCTCTGTAATTATAAGAACTTTACGCTCATATGGGGACCCTTGGTTGCCTTTCTATCTAAGGGCTTACCATCGGCTGTGTGCCCAGCATCTTTGAGATCCCTACATCTCTTCCAAGTTTAGTGCGGCCTTATGAATGAATGTGGTATATGTGAGTCACCGCCATGGGGGGGAAGGCGGGAGGGGGGGATTGGGAGTTATATTTTCTTTTTCTTTATTTTTCTCCTGAGCTACTGAGGTGCACAATGATGTCAGTAAGTACATCTGACTTGGCTATGCAGGATCGTGGGCCTGATTGCTTTTGAACTTAATTTGTTTACACTGTATAGCACCGGTGGTTGGTTGCCTGAGCTAGTGCTTTACTACTCCTTGATTGTATCCAGTGCTGTCGGACTAGACTTGACTCTGCGGCGTGACAACGCCATCATCTTGCTTTGAATTGCTCCCCCTGCGTGGGGAAATGTGCGGCACCTCAGTGCTCTTTCCTGTGTTTCCTTTTGTTCTATGCAAAATAAAAATTTAAAAAAAAAAAAAGTGACTCCAAAATCGATTTTGTGATTGGAGTATCTCCGGTTACTGGTGGAGCCTGCGGAGTCGCCATCTGGGCTGAGGGAGTTGGAGGAGCGGGAGAGGTAGAGGTTTTCTCGAAAAGCTCTTTCAGGGATTTTTGCTTCCTCGTCCTGGCCGAGGACATAATCACCAGGGCTCCAATGTAGTGTCAGGGGCGAGGAAGTAGCTGCACCCACCTCACCTCGCATTGATGCGTACTCAGGTCCGCACTCAGCCCATGACTAGGGGGGGGGGCGTCTCGTTGCACACGGTACCTAAAGGATTAGTAACTCGGAGGAACAGTAGTTCAGGGCACCGAATTTTGCCCCTCAGAGCCCGCCTCACAACACAGATGGATGGATGGGTAGGAGCGTCAAAATTGGCTCGCTTCCCACTGAGCCCGCTGAGTAACTGCTGCTAGGAGCGCCCTAGTTCTTAGAGATGGGCTCCTTGAAGTGCTACGCCACCAACGGCCCACTCAGGACAGCTACCCCATGTATGCTCACCTCTAGTGAGAAACACTCCTCAGCAACGCCAAAGTCCACAATGTAGTGCTCCCCTTCTGTCCTCGGGTGCTCCAGGGGACGAAGGTAGTCAGGGTGAGGAATAAGCTAGGTCCCAGACCTTATGTGGTGTCTTCACTGCCCCCCCTAGTTGCTAGGGCCCCCAGTAGCAGCACAAAGCCAGTCCCAAGTCTGCTGCGTAGGCTCGCAGTTCTAAGGATGGGCACCCATACGCTCTTCACACTTTCCAGGCCATTCCGTCCGTGCTCGGGGCCCTGGCCCCCCTGCTGCGCTCCACTTCCTGGGGCCGGATCTCTAGCACCCCTCGGGGGCCAGGCAACTACCCCTCTTCACCGCTCCTCACCTTGCAGCCAGCGCGTTCAACACACAGCGGGGGCCGCCATTTTCTTTCCTTTCACCTCTGCGGTGGCCGCTCCGATTCCGGCCGCAGGGAGCCAGCCATGCCACCGCCCTGGCATCGAGCGGGGTCTCGCTTGCGGGCCCTGCCACCAAAAAGGTCACTCCTCTCTCGGCGTCTCCCCAGCTCGCCACCGCTACAGCAACAGATGGCTGCAGGTACGTCCCGGGGTGAAGCAGACGGCGGGTCCAGTCCCATCGCAGACCGCACCCCCAGGCTCCGCAAGGTCTGGGCAAACTCCACCGATCCCCACCGATCGTGACTATGACCGGGGGGGGAGGGGCTGGGGCCTTCCTGATATGCCACGGCCCGGGTCTTCTTCGTCGACACCCTCGTGTCTGGAAGAGGCTGCTGCAGGAGATGCTTGCCTCGGCAGGCCGCGACACAGGCCGCCCCTGAGTTGAGGCCTCCCCGACCCAACAAGGTCTTCCTATTCCGACCTCTCTATTGGGCTTTTGCGGGATCCAGCTGTGCGGGCAGATCGGGGGCACTCTCCGCCACCGGAATCTGGGGCCGTCGGCTCTCGTGGTGCTAACAGCCGCTGTAGATGGTGGGCGATGGCAGGAGCTCCGCAAGTTGCTGCCTACCACGCCGCCATCTTGGCCACGCCCCTGTTACAGAGCGCTTTACATGAGCACCAGTTGTGTTACATAAGGACGCATTCATTTTTGTTAGGCACTGGAAGATTAAGTGATTTGCCCAGAACCACAGGCTGTTGAGCATCGTTGCTAAGACTCAAACCCAGTACCCCAGATTTAAGGTCGACCAACCTAGCCACTAGGCTGCATCCTCATTGTAGGAAATATATAAAATGAACTCACTGTAGAGAACATGAAACATGAATATATAGCGCAATATCAAGCCCAAGCAGAAACCACACACGTGTTTGTCGTTAAAAGCCAGTTTATGATCAAACACTGCACTGTCATGAGCAAGACGAAAGGTTGACTTAAGGATGTTGTGGAATAGGAAACTTTAAAGGATTTCCAGTTAAAGCCCAACTCATACTTAATAGATTTGAAAGCAATTACAACATCAGCACACAGGTGCCTCCAAACAGATTGTGACCTGATTAGACAATAGATTCATATAATCAAATTAGCCCAGAGCGCACAGGCGCTTGATTAAACAATTGGTTTAGGAAATAACTAAGTTCTGAGCACACAGGCTGCCAGCACACACTTCACTTAGATTGCATCTACCATAATGCACACACACATTCACAGGCAGAAGAAAGCTTGGTCGTTAACTTTTGTTGGAAGTATAATGAAGAATGTGTAATGAATTAGTTTAGGAATTCAGGGTAATTTGTTCACATGTCTTTGAGTGTTTTGCCATCTTAAATCTGCAACTTGCAACTCAACTATTATTTACTATGTGTAATAAAGCATTATTTTTGTGTGTACAAAGAGGCCTGTCTGTGAACAGCCATTGGAGAAAAACTGAAGAGACAGCATGAGCAGGGCTGAGGTGTAGACTGGGTTGTATGCTTAAGGTTTTTCTCCCTGTCACAACAGTTAGTAAATACCGTCTTTGCATTGCCAATTTGAGCCCATGGGCCCCATTAGTATGGCGGGCGGATTTTGTCCGCCCGCCATAGCCTCGGGAACTTCGACCGCCCACTGAGGGTGCAGGGGTGCAGCACTCCTGATTAGCATGCGTCCACCACACTGGCGGGCGCATAGAGCATCTGCAAAATTGAGGCGGGCGGTGCAGAGAGCACCGCCTGCCGCAATGCCACAGAGGCAGGTTGTGCGTTTCAATGGACAACGTGACAGGCACCGCGTTGTGCCTGCCAGGTTGTTCATTGAAATACAGGGGGGTACCATCGGTACTCCCTATGTGCACCCCCCACCCCCGACCGGGCGGAAAAGCGGCGGACGGTCTTTCTGCCGCCGCGAGCCCCCTAGCCATTGTAATTTGGTGGGGATCTTTTCTGCAAGGATGGCGGGCGGATTGCCCCCGCCGGGCTGGCCGTGACTACCATTGGTCCGGCGGGGGCGATCCGCCAGCCATCCTAATGGTGCCCCTTGTGTTTATTCTGGTTTTGGGAGTTTCTGGACACCCCGCAACAATTGACGAGCCAGATAGGAAATACCTTTTTGCCCTCAACTGACTGCTGGCACTGCAAGACCCCCTTCCCCCCACTGCAGAAAGACCATCATGCCCTTTTTTGATGAGGTAAGCAGGTGCCGTGTTTAAGCTGAAGTTCTGCCTGTGAGCAGGGGTTGAGGCAGATCCGGGGACTGACATCTTTTTAAGGTGAGGACAGAGTGGATCATGATTCTTGTTTATGTATTAGAGTGTTCGTCTTGGCAATACTAAACACGGATATAATGTAAATTTGATGTAGATATAAGATTTAAGGTTATAAGAGATACAAGGGTACCGCATGCAATGTATTTTGTATTGGTGGATTGTGTATATGTGTTGCACAGTCAGGAAAGCGCCTACATAACTAGACACCTTTCCATAATTCTCTATCATCATTGGGGTTCTTCTGACCTCTGCCTCTGACACAGTCACTGTGCCCATTTGTAGACGCTGCAGACACTGTGGAACGCCTGACCGCGTGCCCCCCTGCCGACTGACTGACTGACTGTTGGCGCTGAGCCAGGCTGTGGCATGCAGAAGGCGAAGAGGAGCGAAAGAGTGGAGGCATCAGTTGTTTGTTTCCGACAGAGCGGAGCACGCGGGGGAACATTGTTGTGGAGTTGGGCGGAATTCCCATTGCATTGAAAGTGAGAGGGGCCAGTGGTTGGCCAGAGAGGGTAACTGTGTCGGCCCCCTTGGGGTGCCGTGAGGAGCACGGCAGGACACGCTCCCAGCCAGTAAATATCTGGCTAGTAAGCCTTTAGCCACACCAGAAAACCAGAGAGAGCTAAAATGGGACTTATAAAGTCAGAAGGGAAACTTATGTGCTCGGTAAAATAAATTTGATACAGGACTAATAAATGGTACCAGGGAAAGGCAAACCATGTAAGGGGCAGAACAATTGCCTAAAATTGTTCAACACTACTGTAGGGGGAGACAGGAACATGGTGGAGAAGGATGGAAACTGTGGAGAAGAAACAAACAAGATAAAGTGCGGACCCCCAAAGAAGCACCTCCTACAAAAAAAGACCCTGCAAAGTAAGTCAGGGGGAGCATCGGTCACTAAATCGATCAAGGACTTCTTAAGGAAACATTTTAAAAGAAAACAGTTACTGTCTGAATCTCAGTTGGGTGGAGAATGGCAATTGAGTCAGGGGAGAATGTTAGCTATCGCTGGGAATAGAGTTACCCTTCTTAAACTACAATAAATATTTAGCCAAAATGAATTATACCCAGAACCATGACTATCCTCATCACCTCGGCTCTTCCTATCCTTGGAGGGCAGAGGTTTACAAGCAGAAGGGAAGGGTATAGGGACAGAAAGTGAGCAATGTAGCTGGGCAAACACTAACTCCACAGGAGAGGAGCAGAAGGAAAGAAGGGAAATGCCTCCTAAAGGAGACAAAGAATCAGCGCAAAACTCTATTCTAAATCTTGAGATCTCGGCAAAGCCTTCAGCCTATATGTTGGATATAATGTTGATACTACAAAAAATGTTGCAGGGTTTGCTGGAGGTCTCAGTGTTGAATAATGATATCTTAAAAGCCTAAAAAGATCAGTAACAAATTATAGTGGGGGAACTGAAGCAGATTAAGGATCATATGCCATCAATATTAAGGCCTGAAGAAGGAGCAAAACCATCTACCCAAACTCCAGTTTATCAGGAGGTAGAGGAAGAGCCCCGGTCGACTGTTTTACAAAACGTAATTATATCTAGACACCCAATTCTTATTAAAAAAAACAGGGAGAATCGACTAGAATCTACAGGCATTTAGTAATTGCCCCAAAGACTACTATAATGAAGAAGATTCAGGAAGGAAAGCTAATGAGATTTAGTGATAGTAATAAGTTGGGTGGGCAAAGAGAAAAGGGTGATCCTATGGATTGAACATGGAGAAGAGGGGGAATGGAACTGATGGCCTGCAGAAAGAGGGGAGAGTGTAGTATGAGACCCCCAGCAATAGAAAGCAGAAACGTGAGCAATTTATGGTTGTACTTTGAACCTTCTCAGTATGGAAAGAGAGATAAGACGGCGAGAAAGTTACAACTGTTAAATCGGTCCCAGCTACTTTTCTCCTTCTCTAAATGTTCAAGCTTGAAGGAAATAGGGACAAATGACCTTAAACAAGGGGATTCAAGGAAAATAATAATGGGAATGAAGTTACAAAAGTACTACTGTATTATAGTATGGTTAAGTTGGCACTAATGAAAGCAGAACAGGAGGTGTTAAAAGAAGGGATTGGGCTAGTACCGGAAGCAGAAATGCCCACACATAGCAAACATGAAAATCAGAGACACAGGTAGAAGGAAGATCTAGAAATCACTGTGGCACAAACCGATATGGCTAGACAGATACTTGGAAATAGATATAAGGCCCTTGCTTCACCAGGATATTAAGAGGATGGGTGGTTAAGTGAAATAGATTAGGACATAGGGACGTCACACAGCCTTGGGGTATTAACATGGAACATCAATGGTTACTGGAAAATGACAAAATTAGAACGCTTCAAGCGATATATTGGCTTGTGTAAGATTGTTTGCAAGAAATGTGGCTGTGTGACAAAACCCCTAGGATTGATGGGTTTGTCCAGATAAGTAGATCGGCTAAGAAGAGCAAACAGGGATTCCCGGCAGGTGGACAAATAATCCTGGTATGTACCAAAATAGCAAAAAAAAGTGACACAGTTTATAGTCAAATGTAGCTGGCTGGTGGCCTGAAGGTGTATCTTTTAGACCCAAATCTTAAATATGATTGTATGACTATAGTAAATATGCAGGGATGTGGGGGTAAGGAATAATGGGGTGAATTGGGAAAATTCAAGGAAGATATAGAGGGCCTGAGTGAACCACACACTTGAGAGCTGTTCATTCTGTTGGGGGATTGGAAATATAAATTGGACCCACGATTCATGGAGTATAGAGCTATTGATCGCGTATAAAATAAATGATACCAGTTTTTGATAAGTTGATCTGGCAGCACAAGATATGATCCTAGGAAAATATTTGGGGGCAAAGGGCGTAGTCTGTTTGAATTGAAGGATAGATGCTGATGCAAGTAGAAATATCAGGGGGGAACAGCAACCTTGCCCTGTAGACTAAGAGTCACTTGCATCAAGCTTCTTTCCGGTCGCAAACGGGCCGATTCTCAGAATTGGCCCGTTTGCGACCCGTAAAAAGCCATTTCCGATGGATCAAACCTAAATGCATTCACAAAATACGTAATCGCAATTTTTGCGATAACGATTGAGGGTGCTATGAAAATATAAATAGACAGGTCGTTCAATGAGTAAGGGTTGAAATAAAAGGGAATGAAGATGGTGATAATAGGAACCACATATTATGGTTTAAAGGAAATGATTGGTTTAATAAGAAATTTAGGAATTTAAAAGCACAAATAAGAAAAGGGGAGAGAAGCCTTATGCTAAGGTATGACACTGCAAGTTATAGCAGCCTCCAGATGGTATAGAAAACATATAAAAGGTTAAATAGGGATCAAAAAAGAATTCACAAAGAGAAATTCTGAGGGAAACTTCTGGAAGCAATAGAAACAAAAAATATTTTTAAAAAAAATCTGAAAACTAGTTCAGGAAAGCTAAAATACAGGGGGCTATGAATTTTGTGGTGACAGAAGGGGCCTGGGGGCAATTTTCTGAGTGAAACATATGGGAGAAGGGGGTAACCCATAGGGAAGAGTGTTCCTCTTTGGGATGATTTAAATGAGGATGTAAGATCCCCGTTCAGAACAAGTAAGGTCAGACGAATTATAGCAGATCTAACTTTGACTAGGGCAGCTGGACCGGATAATCTCCCAGCAGTAATTATAAAGACCCAGCCAGATTAGAGGGCTGAATTCTTTTGTCAAATGTTCAAGGGTATACTTGACACAGGACAGATACCAGAAAGATGGAGTGGGGCGATTGTTAGACCCATCTATAAGAGGGGAGATATAAAAGCTCTTAATAATTTTAGCTTAATAAACTTGCTGGATGTTTAAGAAAAAGTCTTAGCAAAAATTGTATTGGGAAGGTTAAAAGACTGGCCAGAAGTAAATCATATTGTGCTCTCTACCATTGATCATTGCTTCTGTCTCTGGTCCATCGTGCGGAAGTCGTTGGAGATGAGAGGCAGCTTGTACTGGTGTTTCATCGACTTCTGGGCAGATTTTGATTTGGTGGACCCAAAACATCAACGGGAGGCACTGACACTTTGGGATATCCCAAAGAGTCGCCTCACTATAATTCCGAAGCTACACAGCTATAACTGGGTACAGGTTATTATGGATACTGAGGGAACCTTGACACAGAACATATTAATTGAAAATGGATTAAGACAGGAGTGCGTCTTGGCTCCCCTACTCTTTTCTTTATTTATAGCAGACTTGCCATCAGCTCTGGGGGCGAAGGGGGGGCTAATGGTGTCAGCCCCAAAGTAGATGGAAAATATGTTGCGTGTCTTTTGTAATGCAGATTACCTTGCAATTTTTTATCAGACACCGATAGGCCTGCAAATAAAGCTGGACCCGTTCATGGAATATTGCAACTGAATTGCAACTGTAAAAAACTTGTAGTGAATATGGAAAAAACTAAAGCTCTGTGCTTTGTGCTTTGGTAATAAAATAACAAAGTTTAAATGGCTCCTAGGCCCCACCAAGCTGGATATAGTAAAGAAATACAAGTATTTAGGGGTCTGGTTTGAGAAGTCCCAAAAATGAGGTAGCTATCTGGAATCACTGAGAGTACGGCTCACACCTCAGTCAGTGGCCTGAAGAAATTCAATAAGGATTACGGTGAGATGCCAGATAGGCCTGTTTTGAAAGCCTTTGAGGCCATGATTCCACTGCAATTCCCATATGGAAGCAAGTTGTTATATTTAAGCGGAAAAAGCGTATTGGAAGTCAAGGAAGGTAAATGCCTAAATAATTTCTCTCTGTGGTGCAAAAATGAAATACAGCAAAGTGAATTAAAATGGGTTAATGGAGTTAGGAAAACGTTGGTAAAAGTTTGTAGGGATATGGAAATTAAGTTCTGCCCAGAAGATTTACATATTGATATTACAAAGAGTGAGCTTAGGGTAATAGGCAAGGAATTATCCTGAAAGTATCACAAGCAGTACCTCAGGGGAAAACAATCAGATCATTTTATGTCTAGTTCATGGTAAAAGGAAGTAAGATCCCTTTATGTGAATGTATTACCCCGTTGCAGTTTAAGAAGAGAAGAGTTATGGATAAGAGTCGGAATTAACCCCAGCCTTATTAATGAAAAGGCAAAAATAACCATGATTGATCATGAGGAGAATTGCACATGTGGTTTAAGTACTAAATGCGATATATTGCACATTTTAATGGATTGTTTTAAAGTACTGGTTCCACGGAAAATGTTTTTATGCCCAATCCTTTGTAAATATTGAATTAGAAACTGGGTACAAGCTATGGAGCTTTTAACATAAATGAGATTCTTGGATATAGCCTGCACCATGAGGGAGCTTTATGATTGCTACTAAAAAAGTTTGTATGTGAATATAGAACATAAAGTTTAGGTAATTTAAAATGATTGTATTAATAGTGTGTGACGGTATGATGAAGACATGAAGATGGGGTATATTTTAACGTATCTTGATTTTTTTAGGTATTCATACAATTAATTAATCTTTAGACATTTTAATTGGTTGTTTTAAGTAATTTAATTATAAAAATGTAAATGGCTCTATATGATATGTGTTTAATGACCAAGTAGTCTAAATATACATCACCTTGACTGACTACATAACTAGTTAACCTGTGATTCCCAGCAACGAGTTGGAAGTGGCCTATGTGGGTGATTTTAAGTTGGAAAGTGCCAATATGTATTCCATTTGCTTTATGATTGCTACTAAAAAAGTTTTTATGTGAATATAGAACATAAAGTTTAGGTAATTTAAAATGATTGTATTAATAGTGTGTGACGGTATGATGAAGACATGAAGATGGGGTATATTTTAACGTATCTTGATTTTGATAGGTATTCATGCAATGAATTAATCTTTAGACATTTTAATTGGTTGTTTTAAGTAATTTAATTATAAAAATGTAAATGGCTCTATATGATATGTGTTTAATGACCAAGTAGTCTAAATATACATCACCTTGACTGACTACATAACTAGTTAACTTGTGATTCCCAGCAACGAGTTGGAAGTGGCCTATGTGGGTGATTTTAAGTTGGAAAGTGCCAATATGTATTCCATTTGACCCCAAGGGACAGTCAAAAGACTGGTGTTGCTATACTTTACCCCCAGTAAAAATCTAAAGACTCAAAATCCCAATCCTTCTGTGGTTCTTAAAACGTATGGTTTGAGAGGAATCTCTGGGGAGGGGAGTAAGATGGACAGGGGTTGCTAGTTGTAATTACCTGAAAGTAGAGTAGAAATGTGATTATCTCCCTAGAATGGATCTTTATTTTGTATTTTTCGTGTGACTGAAGGTGACTGTGTGCATATTTGAATGAAAAGTGGCCACAGAATGATGTTTAATATACAGTGCATGAAACGTGGTGAAACAAAGTGTAGAAGTTGAATGTATATCATAACACAATGTTAGAAAAATAGGCACATTTTCCCACAGTAAGATCCGTGCAAGTGTACTTTAAAAAGTAAGTAATCTTTTTTTTTGTTTTGTAAAACATTAAGTAATATTTCATCAGGCAGGAAAAGAGGCAAATATTAATCTACTAAATACGCCTAATCATGGAGATCCCCCATAGAGCATATGCAGTAGGAATTTCCCAGTGACAAAAAGAAATTACAAAAGTATAGCCTGGAGAGGTTTAAAGCCATCCAAAAGCATACGTATCCTTGGCCAACATAAGGGATCCCTGAAATTGGAACCCCTCCACACTCCCCCACAGCCACCCCCAAAGATACCCCTCAACCTCCAAAGCTATATAAGGCAAGTACTCCTACGTATTAAACTAGGGTAGGGGAACCACAATTTTCAGGGCAATTAGTAGCGCAGTTCGTGCTACATCTAGATTCAGCCTCTTCCCAGCAGGATAAGAGTGAAGATCAGGGTTGAAAAAATTGTGATGGCCAATCACATATATCATCAGCAACGCTGCAGTTGCTACAGAAAGGGGATACCACATGAAGGGTAATTAGAAAACAAGTGTCCACCCCACCGCTAGGGACGTGTGGGTATGCAGGGTGGAGTGACTATGTGCATAGAGCTGAAAGTATGACACAACAGCTAACATCTCAAGCAAGGGAACAGGAGCATAGAAGAACTGAAGATAGTTCACCCCTTAGCAGAAGGAGAAGGGGGTGTAATAGCCTCACCAGTGAGTGTACAGGACTAGCTATCACGCAATGAGAGTTGGAGAGAGACAAGTGATGTGAGGAGAGAAAGGTACGACGAGGACTTTACAGAACAAACTCAGCAGAGTTTTGAGAAATTAGAAGACAGAATGGAGACTGCTTCAACGACTGACACAAGGGAAAGAGAGCAAGATGTGCTCCCTAGAATTAGGAAGTTTGAGCAACAGAGCTTGAGCGATTACAATTTCAAAGCATCCATGGCCAGCCAGACCCCAGAATAGGATCCAAGGAGGTTAGAGGACGAGTTATATTCCACAACATACCTGCATAGCAAATAAGTGCCCTGTTAAATTCACGCAGTGAAGACCTCACTCCCTGTGAGCTCGTCGCTGTGGGAGAAAATTGCGGGGACAGTGTTGTACCATTTGTAGATAATGTAGAGGATTGAACTGAGCTGATTGCTCCAAAACATGAGTCCATGGCCACAAGAAGGGTCCTTTGACCCACATAACATGGAGCATGCTGAAGATTGCATTCTGTAAGGTGAGGATGATCCACATTGGGACTACCCTTACATGAGGAAATGTCTGCGTATATGGCATAAACAACACCATCCCAGGCATGCCACCACATACATAAGGGACCTGGGGCACCACAGTATGTTCATTAGCCACAGATGGACAAAGAAAACCTCAGGAAATAGTTGCCACTTCTTACAAAGGGAGCTGGGAAATGAATCAGGGTATTTGA
This sequence comes from Lissotriton vulgaris, assembly GCF_964263255.1. Lineage (NCBI taxonomy): Eukaryota > Metazoa > Chordata > Amphibia > Caudata > Salamandridae > Lissotriton > Lissotriton vulgaris. Next base: position 1,615,169,700 of record NC_141687.1, on the reverse strand, counting down.
AAAACAAACTGCAGGTACTGCCATCGCAATAGGTGATATAGAAAGCCTACTTATTTCCCTAATAGAGGACGAAACTGACACAGTATTTCAAAAGGCTGGAGTTATAAATGTGACCCTGTGATGGGTCTCCATTTAATTTGGTCAGATCTGTAGTGTGTGATCAGCTGAGGAAAATGTACCCCAATAGGCCAGACATCGGATCCCTCATGACTCAGTCTATGCAACCAAATGGGGACCCCACACAATATATCAATAAGATGAAAGAAAAGTGGACCCAGGAAGTAGGTCAGGGCTGGGAGGTGACAAGAGGTAATGCTGTATTATTTTAGGTATGCACCTGTTACAATGCATTCGTTACTCCGCACTACCATTACAACGCGACTTTTATAACGCATACCATTACAACGCATTGCGCTGGGGGGCGCTATAGGATAGGGAATAAGTATAATTTACTATCCAACACCTTCCCTAGGGTCCACGGGGACTGGAGTTAGAATAGTAAATTATACTTACCACTATCCAGCACCCCAAAGCGCTATGCGTTGTAATGGTATGCGTTGTAATGGTCGCGTTGTAATGGTAGGTAGTTGTAACGGTATGCGGAGTAACATGGTACATCCATTATTTTATAATGTAGTCAAGAAAGGGTTACCTTCTGATATGAGAGATAGCTTAGATAACAGAGTGGCACTGAAGCCAATCCCTGGACCAAAATTCAAGCACACATAATTCCTTTCTACAAGAAAAAGAAAAGAGTAAATAGAAAGTAGCAGAGAAAGAAGCAGTCAAGTTGGTGCAGCAGAAACAAGTGAATAAAGGAGCAATGGAAGGTGCTTTCGCAGCAGCATCCACTCAGATGACTGCAATGTTCGTGGGAATGATCCCAGGGGCACCCCAGCGGCTGTACCCACAGCAGCAGCATGATATAGGGGCACAGAAAAGTAGTAGAAGAGGACAGAGAGGAGTAGGAAGAGATAGGATGAGTCCTACAAGAAGAGATCTGACATGCTATTGATGGAGCAAGGATTCGCACGTTAAGCGACTTGCTTGTATCAAGAACCTCAAATGATGTTAATAAAACTAAATCAACATGTACGTGTTACTAATATTCCACATTTTTACACTACACAGGGATGTCCCAGTGACGATTGCCTATCTGTTTACTAAACCTAATACGCTTGCCATGTTAATGGCTGCTGCTAAGCGGGAATTTAGACTGCGCATGCGTCGGTCATACTCATGTGACGTGACATACTCGCAGTTCTGGTGGGAATTTGTTGCTCATGCACAATACAGCTAAAATGACTGCTTTGTGTTCTCACATGCTCCAAGCTTGCATTGCCGCTGTCGCAAAGCTGTCTGTTCTGGTTAAAACTTAAGGCTTTAGTTATTATAAAGTAATGGGAATAATATAGCAACTCATGGTATACAGTGAAATCATTTATTCCATGTATTAAAACTATTCTTTTCCATTTCATGTAACACTTCGAGAACTTGGCCTGTTCTAACGTGATCTTGCTTGAATCTGAGTCTGCGCGAGATCTGCGAGGCTCCAGAGAAATGACCTTTGGACGGAAGCCAGATGGCAACCCAAGCCAAGATGTGCCTGGGAAGACAACTCTAACCTAGTCGAAGAAGCCGAACTGTACTACATTTGTAACAAATTGTATGTGAAATAGTATTCACCATTGTTAGGTGAAAACATATGTCTTGGGAACGCAGAAACTAAGGGGTGGGTACAAAGATTGAATATTAAGCCTGAGAAAGTCTACATTTTAGGTGGTGTGATGACCTAACCTCCACCTTTGTCCAATCAAAATTGGGGATCCTTACACTTGCAACATTGGGAGGTGGTACACTGACCCGAAAAACAGTATAACTAGCGTAGGTTTAGCTAGAGAAATTGTCCGACTTGTCCGAATAGCTGACTTGTCACTGACCCAACGCACTCTATAGGCGACTGAACTCAGAGAGCTGCGAGGTTCGAGAAATCCATTCGGGGTTAATGCAGACTTAAAGTGCTGGCGAAGCACTTTGCTGGGAGGTTCGAGAACCCAATCAGGGTTATTGGCAGATTCCTTGCAGAGAGGGAGTAGCGCAGGCGTTGCAACCGAAGCTGCGGGTGTTGGTCGTACACTTTGGTGAACCCGGTCCTGATCAAAATTCTGGGGTTATCCTGTCTTGACTGTCCATGAGCTGTACCTGCTCGCCTACTGGCACCTAAGTCCTTCAGGGTCCTGTCCCGTCTTTCCAACTGACCCGTGGCCAGGGTTGGTCTTCACTCTATCCTAGGTAAATATAAAGTCTGTGTGGGTGTTCGCTTATCTATATTTGCATTTCTAATTCTCGAATATTTTAAAGCATAATTGCATATGTTCCTTTTTCTCCCCTGTCCCTTTATAAATGAGATTTCATTATTTGTCTATTAGCATGTTCCACTTTTCTACCTACCTTTAGCCAAATGCTAAATCGTTATTTTATAGTTTATGTTCCATTCTTACCCTCCCTATAGAGAATAAGCACATCTGGATAAATCTAGTTGCATAAGTTTCATTTCCTTTTAACTGTTAGTGAATTACGAAAATCTACTTTGATTTAGCATGTTCCCTTTATTTACCCGCCTTTAGTAAAGTTGTGAAAGTCTGTTGATCTAAAATAGCAGGTTCCTTATTTTCTCCTTCCCTTTATTTTTCGATTTCTAAATGATTAATATTCTCTGCCTAATTCATAGCTATACGATATTTCTAAATCTAGTTATAGATAGTCATATCTGTGTTAATCTCTGGCTCATGACATATGATGATGATGATGATTAGATAAAGGTTTTCAAAACTTCCTGAGTCTGTGGTTATTATAAAGAGTGCACATCTTTTTTATTGATATTGTATTGTGATGACTGCCTATCTTTTCAGCTAGCTCCTTGATCCATTGTGATCTTAGGTACCTGTGACGAGGATCGGTAAGTCAGGTACATTGAAAATAAATAGAAAGGAACAGGGTTACTGGTAGTAGAGTGTAAGTTACCCGATTAAATAAGTGTAGTAAATAAATTATGTGCCCAAGTGTGCATATTTGGTAATAAAATAGTCGGGTGACCTGCGCGCTCTCTCAGTACTTTTCTGGTAGCAGAATGATGGTAAGGACTAGTTAAGATAGGTAGGTAGGTTAATTGCTGATAACTGTGTAAAATATAATTGCTGCTAAAATTTTATTGCTGCTAAAAGTATTGATCGTTCAAATGTAAAATTACTTTGAAATGTTATGAAATGTTTTTGAAATGTATTTTTAGTGAAATGATGTTATATTGATCTATGTATTAACACAACTCGTTAGTGATTGTTATATGTTTGTCTGGAATCCCAGGGGGCAGAATAGCGGGTGGTGAGGAGAATCCACCTCGCAGTGAGGTCAGTGGCTCGAGGAAAATTAGTGCATGGTTAGGCAGAACTGGAAGTGCTAATTAGGGTTTTCTGTATGAATAATTGAATGAATGATAGCAACGAGTTCGCTAGCAAAACTTCTATTGTGATATAAATGTAAATGTAATTTATATTTATATAGCGCATTATAACCAACGGTCTCTAAGCGCTTGCTTTGGGAACCCGTCCTGGTTTTTCCCTGTGAGATAACCCGTACTGGGTACCCCCAGTACGAAAGTATGAAAGCCAGGCATCCTGCCGCGGGGGGCCATAGTGGAGATTAAGCAAGCTATTGCCCGGAGTTGCAGTGTGTGAACCTTTGATTCGAGCAGGCACCGAAGCGAGAATTATCGAGTTCGTGGACATTTTTGGGCTCAAGACCCTGCCGCGTCGGGAATTGAACCCTGGTCCTGGGTCTGACCTCTGCTTCTTGGTCTGCCTCCTCTAACCATTGAGCCACACTTCTCCAATCTCTTTTCTCAATCACACTTCTCATAACCTAGTAAGGGTCACACGGAAGGAGTAGTAGGTTCGTCGGAGCTTGAGTGATAGCAAAAGGGTTCGCTAGTGAAACTTTATATATCCCGAAAAGAAGTGGATGAGTCAAAGAAGTAGCAGGTTCTCTAATGCTTGTGTGAAGGATAGGCAGAAGGGATCTATCCGCAGTATATGAAAAGTAGACAGAAGAGGTTTACTTGCAGTGAAACAAATCTTTCTTTTCTAGACACTCGAGTACAGTGGCGAATGTTTTACATTGTAAATTAAATAAAGCACTTGCACTTTAAGAAAAGAAATTGAGTTTCCTTTACCTTGTGAAGGAGGGACTCAGTCGCGGAGCTGCGCTGACGTCACTCTGTGCAGCTCTGGTATTGGTCGAAACAGCGGGCGTGTAGCTGAGATAGCATTGTAAAGGAGGGGTGAGCACAGGAGCGTGAGAACTTGTCTCACGGAAGGGCCGTGCACCCATTGGTCGAAATTATTTGCAACCACCGTGTTGATTGGTTGTCGAAAATTGAAAGACGCGCTAGCATTGGAAGAATATAGTAAACAGAAGTACGTATTTTTACACGATTTAAGTCTTTGTGATGTATATGTGGTTTCCGACTCATCCCGAGACTCAACCTGATCCCAGATATCAAGGTTTTGTGAGAGATCAGTGGAAAGACCGTAGACTAAACGCTATGTACGGAAGCAAGAGAAAAATGACTCTGGTAGACAATACAAGACTTACCGGAAGAGCTCCAACAGACAGTGAAACCAGAAGTGTGGGATTTCACTGGGAAAGATATAGGATTAATGGCAAATGTTGACCCAATTAAAATTTCAATAAAAGAAGATGCAGTTTACCCGAATACTAAACAGTATAAAATGAGTGCAGAAGTGAAAGTAGAGGTTGCTATTGAAATAAAAAGGTTGTTAGAAGCAGACATCATACAGGAGGTATTGAGTAGTCCTTGTTATTCACCCATAATTGGAATAAAGAAACCAAGTGATAAGTACAGGGTAGTACAGGACCTGCGCAAGGTTAATAAAATTGTTGTTCCTTGCTGTCCTATTGTGCCGAACCCTGCAGTGATCTTGTACCAAATACCATGGAATGCTGGATGGTTTACTGTCACGACCTATGCCATGCATTCTTTTCAATCCCATTGCATCCAGACAGCAAATTTATTTTCTCATTTGAATTTGACAGTCATGTTTACGTCTGGAATCGTGTCCCTCAGGGGTTCACGGAGAGTCCTTTGATTTTCAATCAAATTCTGAAAAAATGCCTTGAATCCTTGGTATTGCCTAGAGAATCAGTCCTGGTGCAATACATAGACGACCTCTTGGTGGCGTCTAAAAGCTGGAAAGATGTGTCGTTGACACCATTGCCTTACTGAACCATTTAGGTGAAGAGGGACATAAAGTGTCACCAGACAAACTACAGTTCTGTACATCTTCAGTGAAATATCTGGGGCACCAGATAGAGAAAGGTATCAGGAAAGTTACCACAGAAAGAATTAGGATAATTCGAATCATGCAGCTGCCCAATACCCAGACAGAAATCAGAATGTTTCCTGGAGTTGTAGGATACTGTAGGCAGTGGATTGTGGGATTTGCAGTCCTAGCAAGACCTTGATAAAAATGACAAAGAAAGGAGCAAAAGACCCAGGGGAGTGGGATGATGAAAGCATGACAGCTTTTATGAAATTACGAGAATGTCTGTGTACAGCTCCAGCATTAGGAATGCCTGATTACTCAACAGAATTTGCACTGTTTTGTGACACACAAGACAATTGTGCACTTTCAGTCCTGACCCAAAGACATGGTTTAACCAGATGACCTGTAGCATATTTTTCCTCTACTTTGGATCCAGTGGCTGCTGGATTACCTGGATGTCTGAAAGCAGTAGCTGCAACTTGCATGAGTCTTGAACAAAGTGAGTCTATCATTATGGGACATCCTGTAACTGTGTATGTTCCAGATACAGTTGTAATTTTGTTGAACAGAACCAAAACTCAGTACCTCACAACTAGTCGGCTGACTAAGTATGAGAGAATTCTTGCAGGTGCAGGAAATGTAACCATTGCCCGATGTAATATTTTGAATCCAGCCACTCTCCTACCAAACTCACTCACAGCAGGAGTGAAGGGAGAAGTTGAGCATGACTGCCTAGACCTGACGGAGTTCAGCACAAAACCACGCCCTGACATAAGAGAAGTTTCCCTAACCAATAAAGATTACGAGCTGTTTGTAGATGGCTCATGCATGAGACATGAGGATGGAGGCTTAAGTGCTACTTATGTGGTATGCACTTTAGGAGGACCAGTGATAGCATCCTGTTTGTATGGAGTCATGTCTGCACAAGTAGTCGAAATGGTTGCATTGTCAAAAGCCTGTAAATTTGGCAGGAACATGAAAATAACCATATACACTGATAGCCAGTGTGGTTATGGGGTTGTGCATGACTTTGGCAAATTGTGGCTGCAAAGAGAGTTCCTGACTTCTTCAGGTACTCCTATAAGGAATGGAAATTTTGTGCAAGAATTACTGGAAGCAATCCAGTTACCAAAAGCATTGGCAGTGGTCAAGTGTGCTGCTCAGAAATCTGGTGATGACAAAGTGACAGCAGGTAATCGATATGCTGACCAACTGGCCCAACATTGTGCTAAATATAAAATAGCAATCAATACAAAGATGGGGGTAGGCGGAAACAGCTGCCAACTTATGGTGTTTGAAGAAATAAAAACATGGGAAGAACTAAGAGATTGGCAGAATGCAGCAGAACCAAAGGAAAAGGAAAGGTGGAGAAAATTTGGTTGTCGGAGAAGGAATGAGGATGGTGTCATTGTTTACCTTGATGATATGCCTGTGTTGCAGGACTGCTTGCTTGCTCCTATGGCTAGATTGATACATGGAGATACCCATTTAAGAAGAGATGCAATGATTCGTGTCTTTAGACAGACATGGTTCAATTCGGAATTCAGAAACATAGCAGAGGCACTCTGCCAGAGGTGCTTAGTATGTCAGCAATTCAATCCCGGAAAGAAAACAGTAGTTTTACCAGGTACAATTGGAAAAGGAGAAGGTCCTTTCATAAGATTACAAATTGACTTTATTCAGTTACCCCCCTGTCGAGGAATGAAGTACGTCCTCGTCATTGTCTCCCTGTTTTCAAAATGCGTAGAAGCTTATCCTGCCCGCAGTAACAATAGCATCACTGTAGCCAAATTGTTACTGAGGGAATTGATACCTTGGTACGGTTTTCCAGTCACAATTGAACCAGACAGAGGTAAACATTTACATAGCGAAATAATAAGACAAATCTGTGAAGCATTCAAAATTACCCAAAAACTACATTGTGCACATCGCTCAGAGGAGTGGTTGAACAACTGAATGGCACAATCAAATCAAGATTGGGAAAAATGTGTGAATCTACTCAAATGGAATGGCCAGATGCTTTTCCCCTTGTCTTCATGGGACTTAGAAGTATTCCAGACCGGAAGACAGGCTTGAGTCCCCATGAGATACTGATGGGAAGAGCAATGCGGCAAGCTTGGGTGCCAGGACACAAACTGATAAACATATCTGATGATTTGGTACTGAATACTGCAAGCAACTGGGTGACCAAGAGCGTTCTATCTCTTACCAGATTGGGGAAGACTCCGTCGCGAGACCAGCAACTCCAGCCCATGACTTGAACCCTGGTGATTGGGTTGTAATTAAGAAACATACTCGGAAGAGGTGCCTTGCACCGAAGTGGGGAAAACGAAGACAGGTGATTCTTGTTACCACAACAGCGGTGAAGTGTGCAGGTGTGCCACGGTGGAACCATGCCAGTTATACGAAGAAAGTGACTGAATCAGATGAAACTGAGGCTGAAGGTTGGGCAGCTGAGAGTAAGCATGGGCGGATTTTGCGAATCTGGCGTTCGCGAATTTTGCGAATTTGCGAACTCGCAATCCGCAAAATCGGCGAATTCTCGCGAATTTGCGTTTTTTTTGTGTTCACAAGGATTTCTGCCAGTTCGCAAGGATTTCTGACAGTTCGCGAGGGTTTTGTAACAGTTCGCAATTGCGAACTTACATCTCGGCTCGCAACGGTCACGATTATGTTGTTTCTACGTCTGGTTCATCATCACAGGTTCCCAGCACCCTCTGTTTCACCCCTGCCACCCTCTGTTTCACCCATGCCACCCTCTGGTACATCAATGCCTTATGCAACCCTCTGGTTCATCATCACTGTAGATTATGGGGGGAAAAAGCAAGCACACCTGCCTGCTTCAACTGACATGAATTAAATTGGGGTTGATTTATTAATGTGTCACTGTTTTAAAATTCCAGTCTGGCACCTGCTTCCTTGTCTGTAATTTGCTTTCTGTTGCAGTGCAATTTTTTTTTCCAGGACCTTTGTGGCCTACTTGTAGCTATTCTATGAGCCTGCTGTGAGGGTCAGAGCAGGGTCATACAATTGTTGCAACTAGCAACTGAACTCTGGAGGGGCCCTTGTCAGGAAGCACTACAGGGAACGGTTACTAAAGATGAGTTTGAACTTTTGAACCTGCTTTCACTTTTGCAAAACTCGTTTTTCTGCAGAACAGCATTACAGCAACTGTAATGCCCCACCAAGCTTATATGAGAAAGTTGATTTCTAATCCAAAAGTTATCCAAAGAAAATCAAAAGGCCTCAAATCCCAAAAAGTGCAGGCAAATGTCAACCTGAGGAGTTATTCTGATAAAAATCATCATTTTCAGAAGGTCTATGCTGCTTGCTAGTAGATTTCTTGTGCAGAGTTGCAATTTTTGTAATTTCGCGAGTGCGAGATTGTTGCTGCCCGCCGCACATACATGTTCGCAATTGCGAACTTACACCGCAAAGAAAAAAAATCCGCTGCGTGCGAATTTGCGGATTTTGCGGGAAATTCGCGAATCTCGCGGATTGCGAATTTACCGAAAATCCACAAAATCCGCGAGCGTAACGGATTTTCCGCCCATGCTTAGCTGAGAGGTCTCCAGAAGTTGGTCCTGAAGTAGCTGAAAAGAACAACCGAGCTCCAGTCAAGATGATTGGGTCCCAGTAATCGACCTGACTCTCGATCCAATAAGAACAAGGAATAGAAGAAGATAATCAGATCATCAAAATCCAAATCAAATCTGATGATGAGGAAGACCAGATCGGGACAGAGCAGGTTATCGACACACCTCCAAAACCTCCTGAGCCTGAAAAAGGACAGATAGAAATTAGAGCAGAAGTTCAAGCAGAAGAAAATCAAAAGTTCAAAGTGCTTTAACAGGATCAGATAGAAATAGATAAATGTGTTCAGGAAGAAGAAATTGAAACAAAACAAAGCCAAATCCAGCATATACCTGAAAAAGGCCAGCTTAGTGACCAGGCAGAAGAAACTGACATAAGACCTGGAACTAGTCAGACAGGAAGGGAAGAAGAAGACACTGAAGTGCCACAACTGAACGAGAATAAAAGAGCACTTGAAGAAAGACAAATTACAGTGCTAGTTTAAAGATTCAAGAAAAGAGATAAAGTACCAAGATTTGTCAAAAGACTGAGATGGAGACTAAAAACTATCGACAAAGAACTTGAGCAAGAAAATCAAGACTCCAGTAAACCTGACCAGTCTGGAACAAAGCCTAAGAGAAGAAGTGCCTGAATAAAAAGACTAAACAACAAGTATCAGAGTCCTGAATAGACTTATCTGGTGTTGGAAGACTTTGAAAATCTTGAAATAAGTGACGAAAGTGATGAAGAATTGATTACTGACCAGACTAACGAAGAAGTGAAACCAACCTGAAAGTTGCACTGTGTAAGCAACCTGTGTAAAGTTACAAAGAGGGGTTGAAACTTCTTTTCAGGCAAAATGTCTGATTCCACTGTGAATGGAAGACCAAGACGAAATCGTTGTAAAACATGCTGCAAAGTATGTTTGTGTAGTATAGCATTAGTACTGATATTATGGATAGGACTAACAATAACTATTCCTTACATGATGAGTAAAGATACTTATTTGTACCCTACGAAACCAGTGACGATGACACAGAAGAGATACAAACAGAAGACGCACCACAAAGAGTAGATACACTAGAGAGAGCAGTTAGCCTTAAACAAACTAGAATGGACTTAGATACACCAGATGAGGAAGGACTACATTATCATAGAATCAAGAACAAAACTCATTTAAATGTATTTGCAAACCTTTTAGTACATTACGTAGAAGCAATGGAAATAGAAGACTATTACGTCTGTATGAAGCTACCTACTTCAGTAGCTGAGGGTGTGACCTACCATCACTTGCCACTAACATGTGGAATTTCCTGTAGTATATTAGCTAGTTTATTCTATAGAAGAGGACAGTTACAGTATTATTATTCAAACGTAGATGTGATATTTTCTGAACTTCCTGTGCAAAGAAATCTGAATCCTGTACATACTACTCGAGACGTAGCAAAATACATGGGTGAATATTTTTTAACTATAGGTAAAATAAGTATAGATGACGCACACAGAAATAACTTGACATGTACATTACATGAAAAAGAAAAAAGGTTTCTAAATATGGTAGAGAAAAGAAGAGAGAGTTTCCAAAAGAAAGCAAAGGACAAAAATCAGAAAATTCCCAAGTGGGCTGAAAATATAGAGAGCACCTCAAATGGTGGAGCTAATGCTGGATTGTTGCTGGATTTCGAAAATAAAGGGAAACTTTGTCTTCACAGAGAAAAGACTAGTTATTAAAATAACATATTCATTGGTTCCAGTGAATGCGAACACAATTACAAAAAAATTGGAGGTTGGGGTTTCAAAGATGGGTCAGAGCCTGTGTTTCCTGGAATTTATTATATATGTGGGAACAAGGCTTACTTCAAATTGCCCGACCATTGATACGGAAGTTGTTATTTTGGTATTGTCTTTCCAAAGATATACCATATGGGGAATGTCACTGGAAGCACTGAAAACACTAATGGATTAATGCGTAGTAAAAGAGAAAGTGTAGGAGAAATCATAGGTGATATATTTAGTGCAATGATACCTACAGTGGGAGTGGCTCTGAATACACACAGAATTTGCAAATTGTCTACAGTAGTAGATCGGTTATCAACTGACACTGCTGAAGGTTTCCTGATGGTTAATACCGAAATGGTTGCGATCATATCTATGGTTTTACAAAAGCGACTTGGTCTTGACACTTTATTGGCAAAAGAGGGCGGAGTCTGTAGAATGTTGAAAGCGCAACATTGTTCCACCTATATTCTAGATAAAAGTGTTGGAATTAAGAAATATGTGAGAAACATTACTAATTTGGAAAGAGAGCTCAAACCACTGAAGGTTGATAGAGCCTGGAAGAGACCAACTGATGGTCTCTCCTCTGTAGGTAATTGGTTTTCTAACCTAGGTAAAAGTTTTGTGAGTAAAATACTGATGCCAATAGCGGGAATAGGCTTATTTGTGCTCATCGTGATAATTTGCTGTAAATGTCGAAAACACCAAAAGAAGTATGCTGTGAATAAGAGAGGGGTGAAACGAAATGTTGAAGAACTCGAACTAGAAGAATTGAATAATAAAATATATTCTCATCCTAATAAAGATGCAGAAAAGAAACTGAATAGAAAATTTAAAGAAATTGAAATGGGTTAAATGTGAAAAGTTGCCATCTGGTTCCATTAATAGTGATGATAGTAAATATCATCAAAGAGGGGATTGATGGAGCAAGGATTCGCATGTTAAGCGACTTGCTTGTATCAAGAACCTCAAATAATGTTAATAAAACTAAATCAACATGTTTGTGTTACTAATATTGCACATTGTTACACTACACGGGGGTGTCCCAGTGACGCTTGCCTATGTGTTTACTAACCTAATACGCTTGACATTAAAATGGCTGCTGCTACGCAGGAATTTAGACTGCACATGCGTCGGTCATACCCATGTGACGTGACATACTCGCAGTTCTGGTGGGAATTTGTTTTGTCATGCGCAATATAGCTAAAATGGCTGCTTTGTGTTCTCACATGCTCCAAGCTTGCATTGCCGCTTTCGCAAAGCTGTCTATTCTGCTTAAAACTTAATGCTTTAGTTATTATAAAGTAATGAGAATAATATAGCAACTCATGGTATACAGTGAAATCATTTATTCTATGTATTAAAACTATTCTTTTCCATTTCATGTAACACTTCGAGAACTTGTCCTGTTCTAACGTGATCTTGCTGCGCGAGATCTGCGAGGCTCCAGAGAAATGACCTTTGGACGGAAGCCAGATGGCAACCCAAGCCAAGATGTGCCTGGGAAGACAACTCTAACCTAGTCGAAGAAGCCGAACTGTACTACATTTGTAACAAATTGTATATGAAATAGTATTCACCATTATTAGATGAAACCATATGTCATGGGAACGCAGAAAATAAGGGGTGGGCACAAAGATTGAATATTAAGCCTGAGAAAGTCTAAGTTTTAGGTGGTGTGATGACAAACCTCCTCCTTTGTCCAATCAAAATTGGGGATCCTTACACTTGCAACATTGGGGGGTGGTACACTGACCCGAAAAACAGTATAACTAGCGTAGGTTTAGCTAGAGAAATTGTCCGACTTGTCCGAATAGCTGATCTGTCACTGACCTAACGCACTCTATAGGTGACTGAACTCAGAGAGCTGCGAAGCACTCTGTTAGGAGGTTCGAGAAACCCATTTGGGGTTTATGCAGACTTAAAGTGCTGGCGAAGCACTTTGCTGGGAGGTTCGAGAACCCAATTGGGATTATTGGCAGATTCCTTGCAGAGAGGGAGTAGCGCAGGCGTTGCAACCGAAGCTGCGGGTGTTGGTCGTACCCTTTGGTGAACCCGGTCCTCATCCAAATTCTGGGGTTATCCTGTCTTGACTGTCCATGAGCTGTACCTGCTCGCCTACTGGCACCTAAGTCCTTGAGGGTCCTGTCCCGTCTTTAGAACTGACCCGTGGCCAGGGTTGGTCTTCACTCTATCCTAGGTAAATATAAAGTCTGTGTGGGTGTTCGCTTATCTATATTTGCATTTCTAATTCTCGAATATTTTAAAGCATAATTGCATATGTTCCTTTTTCCCCCCTGTCCCTTTATAAATGAGATTTCATTATTTGTCTATTAGCATGTTCCACTTTTCTACCTACCTTTAGCCAAATGCTAAATCGTTATTTTATAGTTTATGTTCCATTCTTACCCTCCCTATAGAGAATAAGCGCATCTGGATAAATCTAGTTGCATAAGTTTCATTTCCTTTTAACCGGTAGTGAATTACGAAAATCTACTTTGATATAGCATGTTCCCTTTCTTTACCCGCCTTTAGTAAAGTTGTGAAAGTCTGTTGATCTAAAATAGCATGTTCCTTATTTTCTCCTTACCTTTATTTTTCGATTTCTATATGATTAATATTCTCTGCCTTATTCATAGCTATACAATATTTCTAATTCTAGTTATAGATAGTCATATCTGTGTTAATCTCTGGCTCATGACATATGATGATGATGATGATTAGATAAAGGTTTTCAAAACTTCCTGAGTCTGTGGTTATTATAAAGAGTGCAATTCATTTTTTATTGATATTGTATTGTGATGACTGCTTATCTTTTCAGCTAGCTCCTTGATCCATTGTGATCTTAGGTACCTGTGACGAGGATTGGTAATTCAGGTACATTGGAAATAAATAGAAAAGAACAGGGTTACTGGTAGTAGAGTGTAGGTTACCCGATTAAATAAGTGTAGTAAATAAATTATGGGCCCAAGTGTGCATATTTGGTAATAAAATAGTCGGGTGACCTGCGCGAAACTGGCCAAACCTCTGACCATTGACAGAGATTTGGCCATTTATTTAAACACTGCAACATGAGGAGATGAGATTAGCAAAATGGAAGAATTGAAATTTATAGTCAAATATGACAGTGCATATTTATCAACAGGAAGACAAAGTTCCTAGATAAGGGTGCAAAAGTCACCCATGGATCAAGGTGCAGACAGTCACCAACAAGGGTGCAAAAGTCACCCATGTGTCAAGGTGCAAAAAGTCACCAACAAGGGTGCAAAGGTCACCCATGTATCGGGGTGCTAACAGTCACCCATATTTTAAAACAAAGAAAAAAGGTAGACTAAAGTAATCCTAGGTGTAAAAATTTCTTAATGTGAGGGGGAAAAAAATTCTACATCCTCTGTTGCCCTCACACACCCTGGGGGGTGTCATGCTTCAGCGTTTGCTCCTCGTAGGGCCGGCCCTGCAATTCTCTACGGGTCCCCCGAAGGGTCACTTTATCGGAGATCTTTTTTTAGGATTGCCGGATGTTGCATGTGGGTGTGTGAGGATTAGGTAAAAGGAGGGTAAATCAATTTATGTGCACGTGATAGTGTAAAAAACTTACTGATCCTAAAAGGGCCCATTCAGCCTAGGTATCAAAAGTCAAGGCCAACATGTTTTGCGACTCTGTTGCCCGTAAGTCATTGGCGCTTCTTCAGGACCACAATAATAAACAGTGTAGTGCACCTGCTATAATAGGTAAAGATTAAAATGAGAACCCTCTTAACGCAGCCAGGGCGGGTCTGTATACCCTCAAAGTGGTTACAGTTGCTACATGGAAGCCGCTCCTGGGTAACACCTAGGAAAAGGAAAAACATAGTAAAGCACAAGTGCGGATCAATGACATCTTAAGCTTCACAGAATGCCATTTTTATGCACACATCCTTCCAAACAGAAAATTTAGCAGACACACTGGACCAGTCCAACGAGGGGCGGGGGCCGCTGTTCAAAAGAGCCCTAGGCTGGATTGACATTTTTAGTGGTAAAGTACAGCACCTGGACTAAGTTTAGAGATTTGTATAGCGGATGGCAACAATGTAACAATAATGTAACGTACTCAAGTCGGCAGCACTATCTTCATGTGGAGTTAGTAGATATCCATCAGCATGCTTACCAAGGACTCGTTACAAGTGCTCCTCCGATAGTAAAGTCAAAAGGACACCCACGTATGGTCGGGCTTTGGAAACAAGCCAGGACATATAACAGGACATAAACCACAAGGGCCCCATATAGTCAATAGGTAAAGGTTGTTGGCTTTGAACAAGTATCTAGAATGTACTTACAATTTTATATGGGTGCTGCCTCTTGTGCACCTACCCCTGACTCGACCAGAGGCTTGCTGAAAGGAAATACAGGCGGCAAACCGCAGCAATTAAAGGTTCGGGTCAGGAGAACGGCGGTTTAAATAACCGGTGAAACCTCACAGCGTTATAACTCAATGCGCATGTGCAGCATGGCGGCGCCACCAAGCATGTGTATCACTTGGGCATACTAATCCCTCGCTCATGCGCACTCGCTTGATGAAGGTAGAAGGATGTCGTTGCCGGTAATGATGTGCAGTAGCCAGCAACACTAAAAAAAGATACTCCGGTCTGCCACCCTTCACCGTCTCGAGTATCACCGTTATGGCCAATGTCCCAAATTCATTCCTGTGTCACACCGAGTGTAACAGTACCATAACTCAGAGTCAATTAGCCTAAATCCTCAACCCTCCATATCCCGGGTCAAAAGATTACACTACAAGGATAGGGAGTTGGATCCCCTAAATAGAGGGACTAAGGTGTGTGTCCTTACATTTGTAACTACAGGGAAATAGTCAAAAAGGAACATTACTATAAATAATAAGGCTGGGTATACTATGATGTCAAATCCCACAAACCCCAAGGACCAGCCCTGTGTGCCTGCCAGAAAAGGAAAGAATAACAAGGAATGGAATTAGGTCCCACGGCCAATCAGCCGTGCAAATTATATTAAACAAAGAGTGGGGGACCAAGGAGCCATAAAGGTCCAGTGTCCATGCTCCTAATATAAATCTATTTATCAACAGGAGGACAAAGTTCCTAGTTCAGGGTGCAAATGTCACCCAGGGATCAAGGTGCAGACAGTCACCAACAAGGGTGCAAAACTCACCCATGTGTCAAGGTGCGAAAAGTCACCAACAAGGGTGCAAAGGTCACCCATGTTTTGGGGTGCTAACAGTCACCCATATTTTAAAACAAAGAAAATTTTAGAAAGAAGGTAGACTAAAGTAATCCTAGGTGTAAAAATGTCCTAATGTGAGAGGGAAAATAATTCTACATCCTCTGTTGCCCTCACACACCCCGGGGGGTGTCATGCTTCATCATCGGGCGTTTGCTCCTCGTAGGGCCGGCGCTGCAATTCCCTACGGGTCCCCCGAAGGGTCACTTTATCGGAGATCTTTTTTTAGGATTGCCGGATGTTGCATGTGGGTGTGTGGGGATTGGGTAAAAGGAGGGTAAATCAATTTATGTGCACGTGATAGTGTAAAAAATGACTGACCCTAAAAGGGCCCATTCGGCCTAGGTATCAAAAGTCAAGGCCAACATGTTTTGCACCTCTGTTGCCCGTAAGTCATTGGCGATTCTTCAGGACCAAAATAATAAACAGTGTAGTGCACCTGCTATAATAGGTAAAGATTAAAATGAGAACCCTCTTAGCTCAGCCAGGGCGGGTCTGTATACCCTCAAAGTGGTTACAGCTGCTACATGGAAGCCGCTCCTGGGTAACACCTAGGAAAAGGAAAAACATAGTAAACCACAAGTGCGCATCAGTGACATCTTAAGCTTCACAGAATGCAATTTTTATGCACACACCCTTCCAAACAGAAAATTTAAGCAGACACACTGGACCAGTCCAACGCGGGGCGGGGGCCGCTGTTCAAAAGAGCCCTAGGCTGGATTGACATTTTTAGTGGTAAAGTACAGCACCTAGACGAAGCTTAGAGATTTGTATAGCGGATGGCAACAATGTAACAATAATGTAACGTACTCAAGTCGGCAGCACTATCTACATGTGGAGTTAGTAGATAACCATCAGCATGCTTACCAAGGACTCGTTACAAGTGTTCCTCCGATAGGAAAGTCAAAAGGACACCCACGTATGGTCGGGCTATGGAAACAAGCCAGGACATATAACAGGACATAAACCACAAGGGCCCCATATAGTCAATAGGTAAAGGTTGTTGGCTTTGAACAAGTATCTAGAATGTACTTACAATTTTATATGGGTGCTGCCTCTTGTGCACCTACCCCTGACTCGACCAGAGGCTTGCCAAAAGGAAATACAGACGGCAAACCGCAGCAATTAAAGGTTCGGGTCAGGAGAACGGCGGTTTAAATAACCGGTGAAACCTCACAGCATTATAACTCAATGCACATGTGCAGGGTGGCGGGGCCACCATGCATGTGTATTACTTGGGCATAACAATCCCTCGCTCATGCGCACTCGCTTGATGAAGGTAGAAGGATGTCGTTGCCGGTAATGATGTGCAGTAGCCAGCAACACTAAAAAAAATACTCCGGTCTAACACCCTTCACCGTCTCGAGTATCACCGTTATGGCCAATGTCCCAAATTCATTCCTGTGTCACACCGAGTGTAACAGTACCATAACTCAGAGTCAATTAGCCTAAATCCTAAACCCTCCATATCCCGGGTCAAAAGATTACACTACAAGGATAGGGAGTTGGATCCCCTAAATAGAGGGACTAAGGTGTGTGTCCTTACATCTGTAACTACAGGGAAATAGTCAAAAAGGAACATTACTATAAATAATAAGGCTGGGTATTCTGTGATGTCAAATCCCACAAACCCCAAGGACCAGCCCTGTGTGCCTGCCAGAAAAGGAAAGAATAACAAGGAATGGAATTAGGTCCCACGGCCAATCAGCTGTGCAAAATATATTAAACAAAAAGGGGGGGACCAAGGAGCCATAAAGGTCCAGTGTCCATGCTTCTAATATAAATCTATTTATCAACAGGAGGACGAAGTTCCTAGTTCAGGGTGCAAATGTCACCCATGGATCAAGGTGCAGACAGTCACCAACAAGGGTGCAAAAGTCACCCATGTGTCAAGGTGCGAAAAGTCACCAACAAGGTTGCAAAGGTCACCCATGTTTTGGGGTGCTAACAGTCACCCATATTTTAAAACAAAGAAAATTTAAGAAAGAAGGTAGACTAAAGTAATCCTAGGTGTAAAAAATGTCCTAATGTGAGAGGGAAAATAATTCTACATCCTCTGTTGCCCTCACACACCCCGGGGGGTGTCATGCTTCATCATCGGGCGTTTGCTCCTCGTAGGGCCGGCGCTGCAATTCCCTACGGGTCCCCCGAAGGGTCACTTTATCTGAGATCTTTTTTTAGGATTGCCGGATGTTGCATGTGGGTGTGTGGGGATTGGGTAAAAGGAGGGTAAATCAATTTATGTGCATGTGATAGTGTAAATAATGACTGACCCTAAAAGGGCCCATTCGGCCTACGTATCAAAAGCCAAGGCCATCATGTTTTGCGCCTCTGTTGCCCGTAAGTCATTGGCGCTTCTTCAGGACCACAATAATAAACAGTGTAGTGCATGTGCTATAATAGGTAAAGATTAAAATGAGAACCCTCTTAACTCAGCCAGGGCGGGTCTGTATACCCTCAAAGTGGTTACAGCTGCTACATGGAAGCCGCTCCTGGTAACACCTAGGAAAAGGAAAAACATAGTAAACCACAAGTGCGCATCGATGACATCTTAACCTTCACCGAATGGCATTTTTATGCACACATCCTTCCAAACAGAACATTTAAGCAGACACACAGGACCAGTCCAACGAGGGGCGGGGGCCGCTGTTCAAAAGAGCCCTAGGCTGGATTGACATTTTTAGTGGTAAAGTATAGCACCTAGACTAAGCTTAGGGATTTGTATAGCGGATGGCAACAATGTAACAGTAATGTAACGTACTCAAGTCGGCAGCACTATCTACATGTGGAGTTAGTAGATAACCATCAGCATGCTTATGGAGTCAGCGATCAGGTTTTTAAGTGTTCAGGAGTGTGGTGCTCAGCTTCTCACGGTAAGTATTAATGTCTCGTGGTATAGAATTAGGTGCTTCTTGGCGGAGGAAAACCTTAACCTCTGTGAGAGAAGAGGTTCAGAGACCTCTCTCTAATGTAATTGGACACGAATCCAGAGCACACTTCGTATATCAGATTGAATTTCAAACTTTAAGCGGGCAAAATGGTTTAAGTGATGGGATAGATCAAAAACGCATAAGTAAATCAAAACGAATTTTATTGTTCAACAGTGTTCTTTCCTCAGAATCACTGTGTGTATCACTCTAGCCTACACGTGTTTCAACACAGCATGTGGCTGTGAATCTTCAGGGCTGATCTGAATGATCAAGGCGCGTTATCGGGAGACCGGTGATAATTCCGTCCCGGTCCTAATCGGGATGTTTGTGTGTAGTGGCAGAACGGTACCGTGAATAATCGGTTGCCGTTTCCTCCAACAATATGGATCGTGTGTTACAGTTCACACAGCGTCGTTGTTAATCGGGCTGTTAGCCCGTGGATTGAGCCGAAATGCAGCTCCTGTTTCCGAAATGCAGGTTCCCGCATTTCGGAAACAGGAGCTGCATTTCGGCTCAATCCACGGGCTAACAGCCCGATTAACAACGACGCTGTGTGAACTGTAACACACGATCCATATTGTTGGAGGAAACGGCAACCGATTATTCACGGTACCGTTCTGCCACTACACACAAACATCCCGATTAGGACCGGGACGGAATTATCACCGGTCTCCCGATAACGCGCCTTGATCATTCAGATCAGCCCTGAAGATTCACAGCCACATGCTGTGTTGAAACACGTGTAGGCTAGAGTGATACACACAGTGATTCTGAGGAAAGAACACTGTTGAACAATAAAATTCGTTTTGATTTACTTATGCGTTTTTGATCTATCCCATCACTTAAACCATTTTGCCCGCTTAAAGTTTGAAATTCAATCTGATATACGAAGTGTGCTCTGGATTCGTGTCCAACCATCAGCATGCTTACCAAGGACTCGTTACAAGTGCTCCTCCGATAGTAAAGTCAAAAGGACACCCACGTATGGTCGGGCTATGGAAACAAGCCAGGACATATAAAAGGACATAAACCACAAGGGCCCTATATTGTCAATAGGTAAAGGTTGTTGGCTTTGAACAAGTATCTAGAAAGTACTTACAATTTTATATGGGTGCTGCCTCTTGTGCACCTACCCCTGACTCGACCAGAGGCTTGCCGAAAGGAAATACAGACGGCAAACCGCAGCAATTAAAGGTTCGGGTCAGGAGAACGGCGGTTTAAATAACCGGTGAAACCTCACAGCATTATAACTCAATGCACATGTGCAGGGTGGCGGGGCCACCATGCATGTGTATTACTTGGGCATACTAATCCCTCGCTCATGCGCACTCGCTTGATGAAGGTAGAAGGATGTCGTTGCTGGTAATGATGTGCAGTAGCCAGCAACACTAAAAAAAATACTCCGGTCTAACACCCTTCACCGTCTCGAGTATCACCGTTATGGCCAATGTCCCAAACTCATTCCTGTGTCACACCGAGTGTAACAGTACCATAACTCAGAGTCAATTAACCTACATCCTAAACCCTCCATATCCCGGGTCAAAAGATTACACTACAAGGATAGGGAGTTGGATCCCCTAAATAGAGGGACTGAGGTGTGTGTCCTTACATCTGTAACTACAGAGAAATAGTCAAAAAGGAACATTACTATAAATAATAAGGCTGGGTATACAGTGATGTCAAATCCCACAAACCCCAAGGACCAGCCCTGTGTGCCTGCCAGAAAGGGAAAGAATAACAAGGAATGGAATTAGGTCCCACGGCCAATCAGCCATGCAAAATATATTAAACAAAGAGGGGGGGACCAAGAAGCTATAAAGGTCCAGTGTCCATGCTCCTAATATAAATCTATTTATCAACAGGAGGACACAGTTCCTAGTTCATGGTGCAAAAGTCACCCATGGATCAAGGTGCAGACAGTCACCAACAAGGGTGCAAAAGTCACCCATGTGTCAAGGTGCAAAAAGTCACCAACAAGGGTGCAAAGGTCACCCATGTATCGGGGTGCTAACAGTCACCCATATTTTAAAACAAAGAAAAATTAAGAAAGAAGGTAGACTAAAGTAATCCTAGTTGTAAAAATGTCCTAATGTGAGAGGGAAAATAATTCTACATCCTCTGTTGCCCTCACACACCCCGGGGGGTGTCATGCTTCATCATCGGGCGTTTGCTCCTCGTAAGGCCGTCGCTGCAATTCCCTATGGGTCCCCCGAAGGGTCACTTTATCGGAGATCTTTTTTTAGGATTGCCGGATGTTGCATGTGGGTGTGTGGGGATTGGGTAGGCATGAGCGGATTTTGCGGATTGGCAATCCGCGAATTTGCGGATTTGCGAATTTGCGGATTGCGAAAATCCGCAAAATCCGTGAATCCGCGCAGATTTTTTTTTTTATGTTCGCACGGGTTTCTGCAAGTTCGCGAGGGTTTTGTACAATTTCGCAAAATGCGAAATTGTACAAAACACGTGCGAACTTGCAGAAACCCGTGCGAACACAATGTGCTGCCCAGTAGGGTATGTGCCTCTTGTGTGAATGAAAGGTCAGAGAATGATCAGTTCAGCAGATGAAGAGAAAGAAGCTCCTGGTCACAGGAACAGCACGGGTATTGCGCTCGTGAAAGTCAAGGATGCAAAGCCTATCCAGCATCACAGCTGATTTTCCACGGTAGATTTGGGAAGAAGGCACACCTGTCCAGCCTCGACGACGCTCACGATTGTTTTTGGGCTAATGAATGAGTCACTGAATTTGAGCATCAACTAGTTCGAGCGACCATGTGTGTGTTACTATGCAATCGCCCCGAAGGGCGCAGGGGTCCCTTGAGTGAGCTGCAGACCTGTGCCCAGCCATGCAACTATTTTACAATGGCGCCAGCAAGCTGCCAGCGCCGTTGTAAAATAGTTACAAAGTTAGCTTGCACAGGAAGCACTTAGATAAAATAAAGCAGCACCTGCTTCGTTGTATCTAGTGGTTCCTGTGCAAGCTAACTTTGTAACTATTTTACAACGGCGCTGGCAGCTTGCTGGCGCCATTGTAAAATAGTTGCGTGAGTGGGGGTTCAACTTTTGAACCCGTTACGTTGGCGGATTTTTTTTTGTGGATTTTGCGGGAAATCTGCAAAATTCGCAAATTGCGGATTTCCCAAAAATCCGCAAAATCCGCGAGCGTAACGGATTTCCCACTCACACCTAGGATTGGGTAAAAGGAGGGTAAATCAATTTATGTGCACATGATAGTGTAAAAAATGACTGACCCTAAAAGGGCCCATTCGGCCTAGGTATCAGAAGTCAAGGCCAACATGTTTTGCGCCTCTGTTGCCCGTAAGTCATTGGCGCTTCTTCAGGACCACAATAATAAACAGTGTAGTGCATGTGCTATAATAGGTAAAGATTAAAATGAGAACCCTCTTATCTCAGCCAGGGCGGGTCTGTATACCCTCAAAGTGGTTACAGCTGCTACATGGAAGCCGCTCCTGGTAACACCTAGGAAATGGAAAAACATAGTAAACCACAAGTGCGCATCGATGACATCTTAAGCTTCACAGAATGCCATTTTTTTGCACATATCCTTCCAAACAGAAAATTTAAGCAGACACACTGGACCAGTCCAACGAGGGGCGGGGGCCGCTGTTCAAAAGAGCCCTAGGCTGGATTGACATTTTTAGTGGTAAAGTACAGCACCCAGACTAAGCTTAGGGATTTGTATAGCGGATGGCAACAATGTAACAATAATGTAACGTACTCAAGTCGGCAGCACTATCTTCATGTGGAGTTAGTAGATATCCATCAGCATGCTTACCAAGGACTCGTTACAAGTGCTCCTCCGATAGTAAAGTCAATAGGACACCCACGTATGGTCGGGCTATGGAAACAAGCCAGGACATATAACAGGACATAAACCACAAGGGCCCCATATAGTCAATAGGTAAAGGTTGTTGGCTTTGAACAAGTATCTAGAATGTACTTACAATTTTGTATGGGTGTTGCCTCTTGTGCACCTACCACTGACTCGACCAGAGGCTTGCCGAAAGGAAATACAGACGGCAAACCGCAGCAATTAAAGGTTCGGGTCAGGAGAACGGCGGTTTAAATAACCGGCGAAACCTCACAGCGTTATAACTCAATGCGCATGTGCAGCATGGCGGCGCCACCACGCATGTGTATCACCTGGGAATACTAATCCCTCACTCATGCGCACTCGCTTAATGAAGGTAGAAAGATGTTGTTGCCGGTAATGATGTGCAGTAGCCTGCAAAACTAAAAAAACATACTCCGGTCTGACACCCTTCACCGTCTCGAGTATCACCGTTATGGCCAATGTCCCCAATTCCATTCCTGTGTCACACCGATTGTAACAGTACCATAACTCAGAGTCAATTAACCTAAATCCTAAACCCTCCATATCCCGGGTCAAAAGATTACACCACAAGGATAGGGAGTTGGATCCCCTAAATAGAGGGACTAAGGTGTGTGTCCTTACATCTGTAACTACAGGGAAATAGTCAAAAAGGAACATTACTATAAATAATAAGGCTGGGTATACTGTGATGTCAACTCCCTCTAACCCCAAGGACCAGCCCTGTGTGCCTGCCAGAAAAGGAAAGAATAACAAGGAATGGAATTAGGTCCCACGGCCAACCAGCCGTGCAAAATATATTAAACAAAGAGGGGGGGACCAAGGAGCTATAAAGGTCCAGTGTCCATGCTCCTAATATAAATCTATTTATCAACAGGAGGACACAGTTCCTAGTTCATGGTGCAAAAGTCACCCATGGATCAAGGTGCAGACAGTCACCAACAAGGGTGCAAAAGTCACCCATGTGTCAAGCTGCAAAAAGTCACCAACAAGGGTGCAAAGGTCACCCATGTATCGGGGTGCTAACAGTCACCCATATTTTAAAACAAAGAAAATTTAAGAAAGAAGGTAGACTAAAGTAATCCTAGGTGTAAAAATGTCCTAATGTGAGAGGGAAAATAATTCTACATCCTCTGTTGCCCTCACACACCCCGGGGGGTGTCATGCTTCATCATCGGGCGTTTGCTCCTCGTAGGGCCGGCGCTGCAATTCCCTATGGGTCCCCCGAAGGGTCACTTTATCGGAGATCTTTTTTTAGGATTGCCGGATGTTGCATGTGGGTGTGTGGGGATTGGGTAAAAGGAGGGTAAATCAATTTATGTGCACATGATAGTGTAAAAATGACTGACCCTAAAAGGGCCCATTCGGCCTAGGTATCAAAAGTCAAGGCCAACATGTTTCGCGCCTCTGTTGCCCATAAGTCATTAGCGCTTCTTCAGGAACACAATAATAAACAGTGTAGTGCATGTGCTATAATAGGTAAAGATTAAAATGAGAACCCTCTTAACTCAGCCAGGGCGGGTCTGTATACCCTCAAAGTGGTTACAGCTGCTACATGGAAGCCGCTCCTGGTAACACCTAGGAAATGGAAAAACATAGTAAACCACAAGTGCGCATCGATGACATCTTAAGCTTTACAGAATGCCATTTTTATGCACACATCCTTCCAAACAGAAAATTTAAGCAGACACACGGACCAGTCCAACGAGGGGCGGGGGCCGCTGTTCCAAAGAGCCCTAGGCTGGATTGACATTTTTAGTGGTAAAGTACAGCACCCAGACTAAGCTTAGGGATTTGTATAGCGGATGGCAACAATGTAACAATAATGTAACGTACTCAAGTCGGCAGCACTATCTACATGTGGAGTTAGTAGATAACCATCAGCATGCTTACCAAGGACTCGTTACAAGTGCTCCTCCGATAGTAAAGTCAAAAGGACACCCACGTATGGTCGGGCTATGGAAACAAGCCAGGACATATAACAGGACATAAACCACAAGGGCCCCATATAGTCAATAGGTAAAGGTTGTTGGCTTTGAACAAGTATCTAGAATGTACTTACAATTTTATATGGGTGTTGCCTCTTGTGCACCTACCACTGACTCGACCAGAGGCTTGCCGAAAGGAAATACAGACGGCAAACCGCAGCAATTAAAGGTTCGGGTCAGGAGAACGGCGGTTTAAATGACCGGTGAAACCTCACAGCGTTATAACTCAATGCGCATGTGCAGCATGGCGGCGCCACCACGCATGTGTATCACTTGGGCATACTAATCCCTCGCTCATGCGCACTCGCTTGATGAAGGTAGAAGGATGTCGTTGCCGGTAATGATGTGCAGTAGCCTGCAAAACTAAAAAAACATACTCCGGTCTGACACCCTTCACCGTCTCGAGTATCACCGTTATGGCCAATGTCCCCTATTCCATTCCTGTGTCACACCGAGTGTAACAGTACCATAACTCAGAGTCAATTAACCTAAATCCTAAACCCTCCATATCCCGGGTCAAAAGATTACACTACAAGGATAGGGAGTTGGATCCCCTAAATAGAGGGACTGAGGTGTGTGTCCTTACATCTGTAACTACAGGGAAATAGTCAAAAAGGAACATTACTATAAATAATAAGGCTGGGTATACTGTGATGTCAACTCCCACTAACCCCAAGGACCAGCCCTGTGTGCCTGCCAGAAAAGGAAAGAATAACAAGGAATGGAATTAGGTCCCACGGCCAATCAGCTGTGCAAAATATATTAAACAAAGAGGGGGGGACCAAGGAGCTATAAAGGTCCAGTGTCCATGCTCCTAATATAAATCTATTTATCAACAGGAGGACAAAGCTCCTAGATCAGGGTGCAAAAGTCACCCATGGATCAAGGTGCGGACAGTCACCAACAAGGGTGCAAAAGTCACCCATGTGTCAAGGTGCAAAAAGTTACCATCAAGGGTGTAAAGGTCACCCATGTATCGGGGTGCTAACAGTCACCCATATTTTAAAACAAAGAAAAATTAAGAAAGAAGGTAGACTAAAGTAATCCTAGGTGTAAAAATGTCCTAATGTGAGAAGGAAAATAATTCTACATCCTCTGTTGCCCTCACACACCCCGGGTGGTGTCATGCTTCATCAACGGGCGTTTGCTCCTCGTAGGGCCGGCGCTGCAATTCCCTACGGGTCCCCCGAAGGGTCACTTTATCGGAGATCTTTTTTTAGGATTGCCGCATGTCGCATGTGGGTGTGTGGGGATTGGGTAAAAGGAGGGTAAATCAATTTATGTGCATGTGATAGTGTAAAAAAAAACTGACCCTAAAAGGGCCCATTCGACCTAGGTATCAAAAGTCAAGGCCAACATGTTTGGCGCCTCTGTTGCCCGTAAACAGTGTAGTGCACGTGCTATAATAGGTAAAGATTAAAATGAGAACCCTCTTAACTCAGCTACGGCGGGTCTGTATACCCTCAAAGTGGTTACAGCTGCTACATGGAAGCCGCTCCTGGGTAACACCTAGGAAAAGGAAAAACATAGTAAACCACAAGTGCGCATCGATGACATCTTAAGCTTCACTGAATGCCATTTTTATGCATACATCCTACCAAACAGAAAATTTGAGCAGACACATGGGACCAGTCCAACGAGGGGCGGGGGCCGCTGTTCAAAAGAGCCCTAGGCTGGATTGACATTTTTAGTGGTAAAGTACAGCACCTAGACTAAGCTTAGGGATTTGTATAGCGGATGGCAACAATGTAACAATAATGTAACGTACTCAAGTCGGCAGCACTATCTACATGTGGAGTTAGTAGATAACCATCAGAATGCTTACCAAGGACTCGTTACAAGTGCTCCTCCGATAGTAAAGTCAAAAAGACACCCACGTATGGTCGGGCTATGGAAACAAGCCAGGACATATAACAGGACATAAACCACAAGGGCCCCATACAGTCAATAGGTAAAGGTTGTTGGCTTTGAACAAGTATCTAGAATGTTTTTACAATTTTATATGGGTGCTGCCTCTTGTGCACCTACCCCTGACTCGACCAGAGGCTTGCCGAAAGGAAATACAGGCTGCAAACCGCAGCAATTAAAGGTTCGGGTCAGGAGAACGGCGGTTTAAATAACCTGTGAAACCTCACAGCGTTATAACTCAATGCGCATGTGCAGCATGGCGGCAGAATGCTCCCAACTCTATGCACTCAAAAAAATATGTATGTCATTGGCTTTGGGGGCCATACATCTGTGACATTTCGGCTCAGGGGGTGGGGCACATTTTGCTATTTTAGCTTGGGTATAATAGATATGATTGGTCACAAAAAAAAATATTTTTCTTTAAGCTATCTGATTTTGTGAATTTATAAAGAAGTTTTAAGGAGGGTTATTAAAGCTCCCCTATTACAGATTCAAAGGGAGATTGACTCCACACCGAAGCCTGAGATGGAATACCGTTATCATCTGCTTCAACCAGTTTCCTGTACTAGGTCGATACCTCTTTCTTCAGCAGATGATCTGATGTGAAGAGAAGCTCTGTGTCCCAATCTCCCCTTATACTCCCACTCTCTGCCTCGAACCAGGATTTCAATTGTAAAAGCTTGAATTTGGATATGCCAGGGCCTATCTTAACTCTCAGTATTTCCCATGGATGGACACCATTTACATCCCCCAAATCTGACCAAATAGAAACTCCAGCTTCCTTAATAGGGGCGGTCAATCCATCTTTAAGGCAGAGAGGAGTCCCCGCGCGTCCTTTGTCCCCCCATACAAAACTCCCAATTTTGCCCTGTAATTTCGAAATGTCCTGTTGAGGGAACCTCAGGGGAACAGCGTTAAAGATGTATATCAACTTGAGGAGGATAGTCATTTTAACTAAATTTACCTTACCTTTCAGATTCAAGGGGGAAATCTTATCCAGCTCGCTAACTATGGTGATGCCAGGATATTTAAACTCTGTACTGATCCGCCCCGTTCATTGTGTCACATTCCAGCACATTACCTCCGTCTTGGAGGAGTTGACTAAATATCCAGAAATTGAGCCAAACTCCCCCAAGAGGGTCTTGACCCTTGGCATTGTTATTGCTGGGTCGCTGGTATAAAGAATAATGTCATCAGCATAGGGTGCTATTTTTAATGAATACTGCTGAGATTTGAAGGGCAGGATCCGATCATCTAGCCTTATAGCCTGGGTCAACGGCTGAGTAAAGATCAAACAGCAGGGGTGAGATGGGACACCCCTGCCTAGTTACCCTCTGGATCTCAAAGCTGGAAGTGAGCGACCCATTTATCAGGATTGTTGCGGAGGCTCCCTAGTAGCATTGTCTAAGGATATTAATGAACACAGGGCCTAAGCCCATTGCTTCCAGAACCTCCCAAAGATAGCACCAACAGACCCTATCGAACGCCTTGGCGGCATCTAGAGTGATTACCGCCAAGCGTTCTGATCTTGCTGTGGCCAGGTCTATGTTGCCAATGAGAAGCTGTGTCTGTTCCTGGATGAAGCGTCCATTAATAAACCCCTTTTGATCAGAGGTAACTAGTCCAGGAGCCAATTTAGCCAATCTCCCTGCTAATATACCCATAAAGATTTTATAGTCGGAGTTTAGAAGGGAGATTGGCCTATAAGAGTCAGCTCTCAGAGGATCCTTCCCAGGTTTAGGTATCAATACAATGGTTGCCTCTCTCTATGAGCTGGGAATTTGCCATGATGGACTATAAATTGATTGAAATAAGGTTCCCAGTATTGGCGCTACCTCATCGTCCAGAAGTTTGTATACCTCGTTTGGGAGGGCATCCAGACCAGATGCTTTCTTATTTTTAGATAGCCTTATTTGAGTTCTTACCACCTCCAACGAAATCGGGGAGTCCAGAAGGTCTGTACCCTCCCGCGTTAAGAAAGTTAGAGATTTAGTACTAAGCCATGTCTGTATTTGATGTTTTGAGGGGTTCAAGTCCTCGTTATAGAGATCTGTAAAGAGGGAGAGAAGGCAGTTCTTTATGACCTCTATGTCTATGGATTTATCCCCACTGCTGTTTATAACGAACTCGCTGATGTTATTTTTAGTACGGTCAGTTCTAGCTTTCCATGCTAGCAAGGCGCCAGCCTTCCCACCATATTCATAGTTCTCCATATTCTTATCTAACCATTGGGCCTTACATTTCTCATCTAACTTCCCTCTGAAGTCTAGCCTAGTTGTCTCAAGGTCTTCCTGCACTTTACCGACCCTTTCAGGTGGACCACCAACTGTCAAGAGGAGTTTGGCTTCTAACTTCTTAATTTTATCTTCTCTCCATTTTAACTCACGGTCTTCAGCTTTGTTTTTAAAGGATATAAGGCCATGTAGCCTACCCCTGAGATTGGCCTTAAAGGCGTCCCAGACAACCTCCATGGCGGTTGAGCCGATATTGATCTAAAAAACTCTAAAGAGGAAGCTTTAATGGCCAAGATGATTTCGGGGTCTGGTAACATTCTCCTATTGAGTGTCCATCTCGTCTGGATGGAATTGGTTGTTCTCTTGCATGAAAATGAGACAGGTGCGTGGTCCGAGAGGTGGCTTGGGAGAATAGAAAAAACTGAGGTTTTAGACAGAAGTTCTCTACTCACGAGTATGTAGTTGATCCTAGAGAAATGATTATATCTTTTACTGTAAAACGTGAACCCAGCCACCTCTCCCATCATGCCCCTCCAGGCATCTACCAAATATAAGTTGTGCATCAAGTTTTTCATTGCACGCTGGATACGTGGTGCCCCTATATACTGGCCCTGATTTGACCTGTCCTTAAGGGGGTCTAGTAGGAAATTAAATCCCCCCCATGATTATTGGGGGGTTCTCCAAAATTAACTTTGAATAAAGTTTAGAGATATATGATGGATCATCCACATTCGGGCCGTAAAAGGAAGCACAGACTAGGTTCATGCCCTCTAGGTCCAAGTGTGCTATGACCCACCTCCCAGTTGGGTCTGTCTGAAATGATTTTATGGAACACGCTGACCCCAGTTTTATCAAGATTGCAACTCCAAGAGTATTTATTGTTTGGCTAGAGGAACAAAAACTCTCGACCCAAGGAGTATTAGAAAACAATTTTCTGGATTCCTCAGCGGTTAAGTGCGTTTCTTGTAAGATGCATATCTGTGCCTCAGAAAGTTCTAAATACTTCATTATCAATCTCTGTCTCCTTTGGCATCTTAGTCCGTTGAAATTCCAGGAGACAAAGCTATTCTTACTGTGCTGAGTTATAACTCCTTCCATTTACTCAAAAATCTTTGACCTCGAGCCACCGGCCCATGAACTAAACTCCTAAGGTGAGATGAGTATTTTTTTATTTTATCCCTATGCTCCCCACCCAGTGCCCCCAACCTTCCCACCCACCCTCCTGTGCCCCTTCACTCCCATGAGGAACCCTCCCTTCCAAATAGGCAAATCCTATTTAGTCGCACCCACCTCAATTAAATAGAAAAAATAATAAATGTATGAACGATCTTAACTGCCGTGGTGTAAAGCTATTTATGCTATCATCGTACTCCCATAGTACCACCTTCTCATAATTAATTCCTGGGTTTTTCACTTCTGATTTTTGCCATAAACTCATCTACCTCTTCGGTTGTACGGAACTGATGCATTTGATTATAAAACATAGCTCGTAACTGAGCTGGAAACTTCAGCTGGGCCTTAACTCCTAAGCTTTTTAGCTCTTCCAATCTACTCCCGAGTTCCTATTGCCTGGTAGCTGTTGTATGGGATATGTCCGTTCTTATCTGAAAGGAATTTGGCTCTTGCCCTGTAAGTGAAAAGGAGACTGAGCCCTCCTTACGACCTGCAGACAATATTTGTTCTTTAACAAAACAGGGGACGCTTTGCTGAGACTGCTCTGAGAGGACGCTGGGCTGCGAGGCTTTGTGTTTTAATCCGCCACTTCTCGCGGAACCCGCTGCCCGGGCGCTGCTTCGCTGGATTGCCAGCTCAACTACCTAGACTCCTGTGTGATTACTCCTGGGGTTTGCCGAGGGTAAGGCAGGGCTGTGAGCAGAGTGCTAGCGCCGGCCAGGGACTACCTGTCCCAGAAGCACCGGCGGCCGGATCAACTGCACCTGGGCTGCTCTCCCCGCCTGCCCCTCCCCATCTGGTTTAAAACCTGTGCAGTTCATGCTTCGTTGGGACGCTTTGCTGAGACTGCTCTGAGAGGACGCTGGGCTGCGAGGCTTTGTGTTTTAATCCGCCACTTCTCGCGGAACCCGCTGCGCGGGTCCCGCTTCGCTGGATTGCCAGCTCAACTACCTGGACTCCTGTGTGATTGCTCCTGGGGTTTGTCGAGGGTAAGGCAGGGCTGCGAGCAGAGTGCTAGCGCCGGCCAGGGACTACCTGTCCCAGAAGCACCGGCGGCCGGATCAACTGCACCTGGGCTGCTCTCCCCGCCTGCCCCTCCCCATCTGGTTTAAAACCTGTGCAGTTCATGCTTCATTGGGACGCTTTGCTGAGACTGCTCTGAGAGGACGTTGGGCTGCGAGGCTTTGTGTTTTAATCCGCCACTTCTCGCGGAACCCGCTGCGCGGGTCCCGCTTCGCTGGATTGCCAGCTCAACTACCTGGACTCCTGTGTGATTGCTCCTGGGGTTTGCCGAGGGTAAGGCAGGGCTGCGAGCAGGGCTGCGAGCAGAGTGCTAGCGCCGGCCAGGGACTACCTGTCCCAGAAGCACCGGCGGCCGGATCAACTGCACCAGGGCTGCTCTCCCCGCCTGCCCCTCCCCTTTACCCATAGTCCTATAAATTCCTTAGAGTAACCCCGCTGCGCGGGAGCCAGCGGGAGCGACCGGGAGAAGCCCGGGACAAGGGCGGGACAGTCTGCGACAGTTCGCGACTGGCAGAGACTGGACTGGGCCAAGAACGCTGTCAAAAATACTTGTGAGTTAGGGCCATATGTATCATACTATCGTTTTGCGAATTCCAAATAGCGAATGGTAAGGGATCGCTATTTGGAAATCGCAAAACGGTATGTATGAAAATATTCGCTATTTTTTAGCGATTTCCAATAATTCCTTATTTGCGAATTCGCAAGTTGCGAATTCGCAAATAAGGAATACATCCCATTCATTTCTAAGGGCCTCTTGGCCCATAGAAATGAAAGGCAAAATTGCGATTAGCAATTTACTAATCGCAAATTTTGCGAATTTTCCAGGGTGCAGGGTGTCTCAAGAACACCCTGCTGCACCCCTGAAAATGAGATGTGTGCGCATATGGCGCACATACATGCCCAAAGGGCATGTATGAGCGTCACATGGCACCTTTTGTTTTTAAAAAAAATGCTTTTTTAAAAGATTTCGCAATTTACCACCAACTACAAGTTGGTGGTAATTTGCGACATCTTATTCCAAAATCGCAATTTTTAAATATTTCATACATATCATTTAGGAAATCGCATTTTGCGATTTCCTAAATGCTTGTGCAATGTTAAGGAATCGCAACATTTGCGATTCCTTAACATTTGCGATGCAATAATTTCATACATCGCATTTCACGTTTTTCTTGTCGCAAACGCTGCGCAGCGTTTGCGACAAGAAAAACGCTTCATACATATGGCCCTTAATCCGTTATTAACGGTAGTTCATGACATCTCAGTAATTACTGAAGGATATAAGGGGAGGTTTCATACACTTTTGATAGTAGCAGCTCCTGGAACATAGGCTTGTTGCACATCTTGGGTCATTGTGTGTATCTATAGTTGTTACCAGTATGTCTAAACAAAAACAAGGTACACTACCTGCAAACACAATAGATAATTACTTATTTCAAGTGGTCACCAAGATTAATAACGATAGAAGGTCATCTCTGGGACTGAGCCCAACCCCTAGCACCAATCCAATCGAGCTATCTCGAACTAACCTCATTGATTCAGAAAATATTAGTGAAACATTGGTGCTCTCCCAAAACATGACTGAGAGCCCCGCTGATAATGTGACCCCACCTACCGCTTCTAGTAATACTGATGAGGTTGTTCAAGCTGGTGTTGACCCGGACCTACAAATTGTGGAGGATAACACCCTAAGTCCGGTACCTGTCCCTGCGCCCAGGGTGACCAAAGGGCCCACTAAGGGCCAACCCAGGCGTGGTGGACTTCGTTCTAGTAAGAATAGACCCGCAACTCCACCTCGGAAAAATAGTGCAGAGGACACAGGGGGTGAGGACGAAGGCACTATGCTATGGGATGAAGCCAATATTAAGAAACTATTGGGAATGTTTGATCAAAAAATGAGGGGCATAATAAAGCCACTCTTATCTAAGATTGACCATCTTACAGATAAGGTTAATAAGCTTGAGGGCCTCTTGTTGAATACTAATGAATGCTTGGGGGAACTGCCAAACAAGGTAATAGATAAAATAGAGCAAACAAATCATAGGGAAGATGGAACTAGAGGAAATGGGGATACTCTGGTCCTGACTCAACCACTCATCCCTACCCCTTGCTTGGCAACGAACAGCAACCTCCCTACAGACCCATTAATTAGTACCGAGACTAACGAAGATCCTCTTGCGGAATCTGGACCAATGGAACTAGTTGTTGAAGCTTCCCCATTGATCCTTGTCCTAGCTAATGTACCAACTTTGAAGTACGGACAGATAGAGTCTCCCCAATCACTCTTATTAAAGCCCTATACTGGCTAACTAACAATATGCATATCTCCAACTGGAGCAAACAAAAACTGTCAGAGGAACTACTAACTGCCAGAAGGGTAAAATGGATAGGTAATAGCCCAAAAAGATTTGCAGGCGACTGTGTTGTATTTAATTTTAGAGGACCGGAAGTGTTGCCTGAAATCCTACCCAATCTTCTGCCCCCACAACGTAGAACAGCGGAAATTATCCCTCTTACTCTTGACTTCTTCTATAGTAGGAGAGGTTTTATTGCTAGATCCAGTGTCCTGAGGACCAAATGGACCAAAGTGTCACATAGAAGGGGTGGGGGCGGGAAGGGGGGCGGGGTTGGAGGTGCCCGAAGATGTGACTGGGGTATAAACCTCGAAAACAGATTAACCACTCTATCAAACTTAAACGAGTGCGATTGACTCACTCACCAACACAATATGTTAGGAGACCCCAACTCTGTGAAAACAGATAATGGTAACATTAGTAAGGAGGGTCGTTTAGCTCTGATACAGTTAGACAATAGTAAGCTAACATCTGATAGTAGGAAAAGTGTGGGGAGATTATTAAATCGGGAAGGGCATAGTAAATCAGCCCGGGGTAACGACAGTGATCCAACAATTGTATTGCACCTGGATGAAGCACGGGTTGGCCCTTAAAATCGCCAGCCACAAATACCTCATCACAGAATCCAACTGTAAGCGATCTCCCAAGATCTGTCCAAACAGGGTCTACAGGAGATAATCAATCACTGTCCTTCATTTCCTGGAATATTGCAGGGATAGCGAGCAAAGTTACATCACCTGATTGGTGTGCCTTCACTGACCTGTATGATATTATATTACTCCAAGAAACATGGTCACTAAGTCCTGTGCACCGGGTGGGGTACCTCAATTTTTTCATCCCTGCAGTGGCAAATGGTAAAGGTAGACCTTCAGGTGGTATGCTGATCTGGATTCGTCAATCATTGAATTGTACGATTAAACAAAAAATGCTTCCTACTGGGGATATTCTGTCAGTCATCATTAGATGGAACAATGGTGAAGGCCTAGCCCTTTTTAATATATACGCTAGGAGGGTTAAATGGGGAAAGACCTCAGAAGTAATAAAGGTCCTTGAACAGGAGTTGGAATCCCTGCCCATAGAACAGTTTATCATCATTGGGGGGGATCTAAACACTACTTTCGAACCCCTGGGACAGGAGGAGGATAAATTTCTCGCTGAGGAAGAGGACAGTAAATGGGGCATCCCCCAGCTTGAGATTGCTGCAGTCAAAAGATGGAGTACGGTGGCTATTCAAGTGAAGAGCCTCTGTCTAGCCAGAGGGCTCAGAGCCGCAAATGGTCGCACACTCTCTGATCGTGCTGGAAACAACACGTTTGATAATCGGCGGGCATGCAGTAGAATTGATTATTTCCTGATAGATATCAGGGCTTGGAATAAACTGATAGACATGTCCGTAGTGAAAGGAATGGAAAGCGATCATAATCCGCTGTGCATGGTCTTCAAGCCCTACATAGAGGAAAGAGGGGGAAGTCCAGAAGATGAAAGGGTGACCCTGGATCTAGTAAGTTCAAATAATCAGCGCCATCTAAAATGGGGAAATCTAGTAGAGGATGAGGGGAAACTAGACAAACTTAAGAAAGTAGTAGGAGAGGAAGTAAACCGCCTAAACTCACTCTCATGTAACACCAACTTCCGAGACATTGTGATGGACGCCCACAACAAACTTTTTCTTACACTTCAAACATTCTTTTTAAAATCAGCAAGTAGTAACAAGGGTAAAAAACACCAAAGTTGTCAGGGGTGGTATGACAAAAGCTGTAGACAGGCACGGCACAAACTTAGTAGAGCACTCAAATTGGGGAATGCTGCTGCTGTAAAAGAAGCTAGGGACGTCTACAGATATACACAAAAGCAAGCAAAGAAGCGGTGGGACGAGGAATTATGGTGCGAGCTTAAACTTGCATGTGCGGCCAAAGACTCAAAGGTATTTTGGTCAAAGGTAAAGTGGGGTAGGGGAGGGTCGGCTGCCTCTCCCCAAAACCATGTTGCCGTCGATGATTGGTTAGAATTTTTTAAACCACAATATGCTCGTAATCAATCGCTAGCTTGTGAAGCTCTGCCACCAACTGTTTATTTCAAGTACAATGTATTTAATGATGAGGATGTAAGTCTTGCCCTTGACTGTGCAACGGGGGGAAGAGCGCCTGGCATGGATGGTATACCGGCAGATGTTTACTTAAATGATAGAAATGCATGGTGTAAATACTTTTCTTGGCTTGCCAATGCTTTGGCAATGGGTGGTGAAGTTCCCCTGTCCTGGAAAGGAGCGGAAATTATACCTATTTTAAAAAAAGGGGATAAATCCCTTGCCTGTAACTATAGACCTATCAGTCTTATAGACTCTGCCCAGAAACTGATGGGCCGTATGGTTCAGAACAAGCTTCAAGTATGGATTGATGAAAATAATATCCTGTCTCCATACCAAGCAGGGTTCCGCCCTTTGACAAGCTCTATAGGCTAGGTTTTTTACTTTATTGCTTTGTATTGGAGGAATGTCACCCTAAAAAATGGTCCTTTGTATGCTGTCTTTGTGGACCTAAAGTCAGCTTTTGACTTGGTCCCTAGGGACAAGCTTTGGAAAGTCTTAGCCGACGCAGGGATTAGCCAGGAACTCCTCACACTCATTATTCGATTGCATGAAAACAACTATGCCAAAATTAGATGGGGGTGGCAGGGAGAAGTAACTGAGCCCTTCCCGGTAGAGCGCAGGGTGAGGCAAGGTTGCGTACTAGCGCCCACACTGTTCTCGATATACATAAATGGCATAGTAGACTTTCTGAGAATGTCCCCCTCAGATGCCCCAACAATAGCTGGCTCGCTTGTTCCCGTCCTTATGTTTGCGAACGACACGCTTATTTTATCACGCACACCAAGCGGTCTCCAAAAGGCGGTAAATGCATTTGGGGAGTTCTGTGACTTGCGAGGTTTAGAATTAAACACTAGCAAGACAAAGTTTATGTGCATGAACTGCCGGACACTATTTAAGGGTACAATTACCTATAAAGGCACACCCCTTGAGCAAGTAGTTGCTTTTACCTACCTTGGAATAACTATTCAGGGGAACATGAAATGGAAGACTCACACTGATACTGCAGTACTAAAGTTTAGTCAAATAGTAGGAGCATTACTATTAAAACACTGAGCTTCTCTAACTAAACCGGTAAATTGTGTGCTTGAGATCAATCAAATGAAAGCAATAAGTGCCAGTTTATACGGTTCAGAGTTATGGGGATTTAGTAACCTAGTAAACCTGACTACAGCAGAAAATAAGTTTCTTAGGGGTTTGGTAGGGGTGCCGCAAAGTACGCCTACTATTCCCTTAAAACTGGATCTTGGTAGGAAAAATATTGCGGACCTAGCAAGGTTGCGTCCACTGTTATATTGGAGGCGGTTAATGGTGACCCCGGAGATAGCCCACTATGCCACAGCGTTGACAGATGTGGATTCATTTGACCAGTTTCATAAAATAGCCTGGTTGAAAGAACTACGAGGGTTATTGACAGAGTTAAAACTAGACCACCTGTGGGGTAACCAAGATGTGTCTTGTTTTCCCTCAAAGACCGAGCTAAAACAGATGTATTGGGAGATGGTGAAATTTAGAACTTTTGCCAAAGATACTAGCTGTTCGATGTCGAGACGTTTATTGGACTTAAAAATGTCTCCTCTGTGTGAAGCATATTGGGACTTGATTGAGAAGCCCCATGACAGAAAACTACTTTCAGTTTAGAGTTGGATCTCTCCCAGTTAACGTGTTTAAAAAGAAATGGTCTCCATCCTGGGATGAGCATTGTTACCACTGCAAAGATAAAGTTGAGCATGTCTCCCATATATTGTTTTGTTGTCCTTTATATGCAAAGCCACGGCATAAATGGATAAGACCTGTCTGCCTCAATATGGGGACACGTAACCAAGCGACGGCACTTAGAATTCTGGAGACTGATTGTTCTCCATTGTTCGTAATTGCTGTTGCAAAGTTCTTGTCCTGGGCTTGGGTGATCCGAACACGCACTTTACTAGGAAAAATGCTGTGATGTATTGTATTGATGACTACTTTTAATAGAGGTTTTATTTGTGAGTAAAGATCAATGTTGACCTTAATAATGTTCAAAAGCATATTGTATTCGACTTATAAATGTTTAATTCTTGTTTTAATTCTTTTGTATGTAGATTAGTATTTATTGTATAGTGATAGGGTGCAAATGCTTTTATGACTGATGTCGAATAAAGCTTTGAAATTTGAATTTTGTTCTTTAACAGCACAGGAGAGAAAATTAACCAAAACCTTCCTGGGCTTATGTTGGCCAGGCTTCTTCCTAAATGGGTCTCGATAGGCCCTCTGAATCTCCTGTACTAGATTTATATCCGGAGAACTCTTGAGGACTGTCCCCTGTAAAAACAAAATATTAAATGACTTTAGGTCTGTCCCTTCAAGAGTCTCAGGGATATTCAGAAGTCTCAGATTATTTTTCCGGGAGTGATTCTCCAACCTTTCTAGATCGTCTCTCAACGCCCTATTCTGAGCTTTCAGCTTTGCCATATCTGTTGTTGCGGAGCTTATTGCCTTCGTAATAACTGTAATCTCTGCCTCAATTTGGTCTGTTCTTGCTACCACCTCCTCCAATTTCTGGGCCAGCACCTCACAAGAGGATTTAATTGCCGCTTGGTTTGCTTTGGGGACAGAGAATCTGCTTGCCAGTTCAGCTTGATTCGTTTCTGAGATCTTAAAACCTGTTATCATCTCCCCTTCATTGCGATCAGGATATCGGATAAAGAATGCGTCGCCTCTCCATTGTTTCCGGTGATTCCGAGTTTTTCTAACTCAACTTCCCCAGATTCGGGTTCAGGCTCGGATTCGGTGGTTAAACCGCGAGAAGAGGCCCCCCCAGAAGTTAATGTCCCATTCACCTTTCCTTGTATGCCATAGGGGTCCAAGGGGGAGGGGGAGGGTTATGCTGAATATGCAGATCCTGAACTCCCAAGGCCTCGAATCTGTTAGACAACAAAACTTCTGGGTGAGGTTGAGGTTCAGGCAAGATCAGAGATAAATTTACGTGAGATTGTTTAGCCTCCCTCTGCTTACATTGCTGGAACGAGGTCAGCGCGGGGGGGGGGAAAGCCCTGGTCACCATCTGGTGTCTTAGTTTTAGATTTAGAAATCCCTCATTCCTGCTCTCCTTGAATGTTCATTTCGGCCGCATTACACAGGCTTGCAGTGGAGGTCATTACTTCTGATATGTTTTTAGAGAGGGGGTTATTTTGGTCCTTAAAACAATCCCCTTCTTTTCCCCTGCCTTTCCCTCTACTTTTTGGAACCTCCCTAGTTTTAGTTTCCACTTCTCTCGTGGCGTTCCGCTTCCTCCGCTGACCCCTGATATTGGTCACAAGAATAGGGGGGATTTTTTGGGGGTCACTATGGGCTGGATTATATCTGAATTCTGTACTGAATGGGTTGCTCTTGCTCTGAGAGTGTAGCGATTTATTTTAGGAGGAGATATAGACCATTTAACCTCCTCGGCCACCCTTTGTTCTTCGAGCTCCCCTCTCCTCTTCTCCGTACAGTGGGAGGAAAAATTGCAGAGGAAGAAACGAGCCTGCCAATGCCCATATGTCAGGACGGTCGCGTCTACAGGGCCCCCACCGCTGAAAAAAACGATACCCACAGTCGCCGCTGGAAGGCTCAGCCGCTCAAAATTAGACACACTGTCCTCTGGTGCCACTTGCCTCGAGGGTAAGAAAACAATAAACCTGCCTATCTTATACTGAGAAACTATTTCTTAGAGAACAACCGTTGTTGAAGCATACATGAAAAAATAGCATGAACACTTGCTTTTAGAATTGCAACGTTTACTTTAATTCTTTTCTGAAGACTATTATGATTTTTAGTCTTTTTTGTCTTTTTAGTGCATGAGAATACAAAAAACATGAAAAATATTATACATTTATATACAAGCAAAAAACAAACGTTGGTATGTACATAGTTCAGACAAAATCACACTCAACACATTCTTGGCCATCCAATCATACAAAAACCACATTCATACTGGTCCCAGTGTCATGAAAACAATTGTGTAAAATGAAAAACAATCCCGTTTGCTAGTTTTTACACATAAATCAAACTTTTTCAAAATTTTTGGAAAAAGAAGAAAAGTAATCTTTCAATCAATTGGTACATTCCATATAGAAAAAATGATACATTCCATATAGAAAAAATGACAAGGGACCGGGTCAGGTCGACGCGTTTCGAACCCTGTAATTCTGGGGGTTCTCTTCAGGACCACAGTTTAACTATAAAGAAAGAGGAAAACAATCGTCACTAACCAAAACCTGCGAGATCAACGTCTCAACCAATGTACAGTTTCCCTCAGCCTACCTCGACAAGTGGGACAAGGCTCCACAGAAAGCGAGAGGAGACAGATGTATTCCCAGTGAAGAGGGAGCGAAAGGTGCTGCAAGAGAAATAAGGTATACTCAATCTCACTGTGCGTTTCAGACATAACTGTGCCTAGGCTGGTTATTGCCAAAGTGGGTCTGCGCGCTTACCTTGAAGCAGCGCGTGTATGCTCAAAGAGATGCTTCCCAGTCGGGTTGCGCACGGTCCGGGGGGTCGGATCCGGCGTCACTAAGGCTGGGGAATGAAGGGAGAACGTGGGTTACCGTCACGCAAGGGCGATCGCGTGGCCAATTGCTGGATGTCGGCGCTCACTGGCGCCTTGGTGTAAAGCTTACCGTGATTTGTGCTCTGTATCTAGAAATCCACAGTACTCGCTCCTCACCCTGCAGTCAATGGCGGGTTACTGAAGCTTCACAGCAGTGTAGCTTATGGGTGTGGCTTCGCCCCGAGGGGTGTTGGGAAATGTAGTGCTGTTGTACCAAAAAGAATTCTGGGAGATGAAGTCCTCTTGTCAAATTCAAGAGTGGGTTTTATAAATTTCAGAAATTTCATTTAATCCATTGACTGCTGTATCATATTTCATGATCAGCAAAGCTTCTCTTTGGTTCAGTCTTGTTTCCAAATCTCCACCTCTTGGGTCATTTTCAATTTTGGACAAAACAGTCCACTTGAAATTATTTTTGTCATGTTTCTTACTCAACCAATGATGGACTAAGGGCGCATTGTCCACTTCTCTGCGTAACCTGGATTTATGCTGAGTAATGCGTTGCCTGACCTCTTGGGTGGTTTTCCCAATATATACCTTGGGACAGGGGCAGACAATCGCATATACAACATTCCTTGTTTTACAGTTTGTAAAAACTTCATGCTTCCAGTGGATGTTGTTGAACGAGAACAATGTCTCTTCTATGGTATCATGACAACAGATGCAAGTTCCACATTTATGGTGTCCTTTAATCTGTGGAAAGCCAAATAGACTTCTTAGGGTCGGGGGTTGTTCAATGGGCAGTGCTGCCCTCACAATATGGTTGGCCACGCTCTTCTCTTTTTTGAAGGCAAACAGGGGCGGGTTCCTGAAGTCCTCATGCAAATCTTTCACTAGATGCCAATTTACATTTATCAACTTCTTGAGTTGATTTGCAGCAGGGCAAAAGGTTGACACACACACCACTCGATTTTGCTCCGCTCTAGCTTTCTTGTGCATTAATGTCTCACGTGGCGTCCACCATGCTCTTTTAAGAGACATTTTGAGTAGTTTCCTCGGATATCCTCTATGGAGAAGCCTCTCCATAAGTAAATTTGCATGCGCAAAATATTCCTCTTTGCATGAACAATTCCTTCGAATCCTAAGGAATTGTCCAAATGGCAAATTTTGTCTCAGACTTCGCGGGTGGTTGCTTGTGAATAACAGGGCTTTATTTCTATCTGTTGATTTTCTGAATTAAGTTGTTTCCAGGCTTCCATTGCGAGGGACAACTTGTACGTCCAGAAATGTGATGGATTGGTTAGAAGACGTACAATTAAATTTTATATCACTTGTGCGTCCATTCAGCCATTCAACAAACATATTGAGAGTTTCAAGGTTCCCAGTCCAAATGAGGAAGACATCATCTATATATCGCATGTAATGCGAAATCTGATGACTGAAGGGATTGTCATTATGAATGAATTTTTGCTCGTAGAGACCCATGAACATGACCGCTAATTCCGGGGCAAATGGACACCCCATAGCTACTCCCTTAACCTGAAGGAAGTGTTCGGAATTGAAAGTAAAAAAATTATTTTTCAGTGCGAAGGATGCCAGCTGAAGGATAAATTCTGAAGGGACCTGACACGGTCTGGCACGTGTATCCAAGAAAAATGAAAGTGTCTCAAGAGCTTGATCTTGAGGGATCTGAGTGTATAGCGAAACGACGTCTAACGTCACTAGAAGCTGGGTGCTTTGTTCGAACGATATTGTACTGATTCTTTGGAGGAAAGCCGTGGTATCTTGAAGATGTGCTGGGATCTCTTCAATAAAGGGTTTTAAGAAGAAGTCAATATACTTAGCGACTGGTTCTAATAAGGATTCGCACCCAGAAACTATAGGGCGTCCTGGTGGATTTACTTCGTCCTTATGAATCTTTGGTAGTAAATAAAAAACTGGAGTTCGTGGATTCTTATTCTGTAAAAATGCCAGTTCTTTAGGTCCAATGAACCCTAGATCGAATCCTTTCTGAATCGCTAGAAACAATTCACTTTGAATTTCAACTGTGGGGTTTTTTGTAATGCGTCTGTAACATGAATTGTCATTGAGTTGGCGGTAGACTTCCGTTTTGTATTTATTAATGTCCCAGATAACCACCGCTCCCCCCTTATCTGCTTGCTTGACTACTATCGTTTTGTCATTTTTTACGGTTGTTAAGGCATCCTTTTCAGCTTTTGCAAGATTAAATTTGACGAAGTTCCTCTTCTTTTCAAGGGCTGATATTCCTGATAGGACCGTTCGTTCAAAAGTAATAATCTCCTTGGGAATTTTTGAACCAGCTGGGCAGAAAGTAGATTTCTTTCGTAGTCCCGTTACTTCGGGTTGATGTTCCTCGCATATGTCCGAAAAAAATGTTTTTAGTCTTATTTTGCGACAGAATTCGAGTGTTTCTAACTTCATCTTAATGAAGTCTGTGGGTCTCGACGGGACAAATCCAAGGCCCTTTGTCAAGATAGATGTTTCAGCTTCAGTCAGGGTTCTGTCAGATAAGTTAAAAATAGATGGGAGATCTAACTCTTGTAGAACCGGGATCGTGTCCTCATTTCCCATGGCTGAACGGGTCGTGAGCGACCTCTGGTCTTCTGTGGGCCTTGTCCTAAAAAAGGAGCCTGATTCTGTTGTTGTCGTTGTCCCTGATCTTGTTGGTTGCCTTGCCTGTTTTGATAGGATCTGTTTGAATTATTTGAATCACTTCCGGAAGATGATGTGTCTGAGAATGAGACAAATTTACGTCGCGAACGACCTTGATTGTCCTGGAGGAACCTCCGTGAATCAGGGTTCGAATAGAAGTCTTTCCTTAGGTATGGGTAAACGGATTCCAGAGAGAAATTTTTCTTATCCAGCTCAAATTTATTGTTTTTTTGGGCAACCGTGAAGTCCTTAAATTCACCGATTTCTTTTTCCACCTTTTCCAGGAGTCCTTTGGAATCATTTATTAGTTGATTGTCTTGAATTTCCTTTTCAAGCACTGCAATTTCTTCAAGTTCTTTTACCGAAATCCTGTGTGCTGTCTCAATCGTAAGGACCATCAGGTCCCTACTACACTTTGTTTCAACACCACTGAATCCTTTCTTGTATTCAGGGTCGTCCGTGAACACGACGGGGATGTTGCGAATTTGAAGTCCTGCGGGGATCGTGCCTGATTTTAAATGCTGGAGCAAAAAATGTCCGTGAAGATCCGTTCTAATTTGTTTTTTTCGTAGACGTATAAGTTTTTCCGATTCGTTTAGGGTGTTTGCCGCGATGCTAAGGGTTGCTGATGCAAAGGGAGGCGGATCTCTGATCAGATTTTGAATATGTTCCTCTGTGTAAGCTACCGTGTCCTGTTCAGCCATACCACAACTGAACACACGTGCAAAGAGAAAGTAGAATTAGAAACAGTGTGTACCCAATGAATAAGGTAAAAGAAAAAAGTTAAAGAATACTAAAGCCCACAGCACCAACAATAAATGCAATAGTGACCAATCAATGGTGGACCAGGATTAGTCCTGTGGCAGCTCCTTCTCTGCCCACCAGAACCTCGCGAGCGTGCGCCCGCTAAACAGTTTGAATAACAAAAGAGGGTCTTGACTCAAAACTCAGCAAGGCTGAGTCAACAATAAACTAAGAAAACAATAAACTTGCCTATACTGAGAAACTATTTCTTAGAGAACAACCGTTGTTGAAGCATACATGAAAAAATAGCATGAACACTTGCTTTTAGAATTGCAACGTTTACTTTAATTCTTTTCTGAAGACTATTATGATTTTTAGTCTTTTTTGTCTTTTTAGTGCATGAGAATACAAAAAACATGAAAAATATTATACATTTATATACAAGCAAAAAACAAACGTTGGTATGTACATAGTTCAGACAAAATCACACTCAACACATTCTTGGCCATCCAATCATACAAAAACCACATTCATACTGGTCCCAGTGTCATGAAAACAATTGTGTAAAATGAAAAACAATCCCGTTTGCTAGTTTTTACACATAAATCAAACTTTTTCAAAATCTTTGGAAAAAGAAGAAAAGTAATCTTTCAATCAATTGGTACATTCCATATAGAAAAAATGATACATTCCATATAGAAAAAATGACAAGGGACCGGGTCAGGTCGACGCGTTTCGAACCCTGTAATTCTGGGGGTTCTCTTCAGGACCACAGTTTAACTATAAAGAAAGAGGAAAACAATCGTCACTAACCAAAACCTGCAAGATCAACGTCTCAACCAATGTACAGTTTCCCTCAGCCTACCTCGACAAGTGGGACAAGGCTCCACAGAAAGCGAGAGGAGACAGATGTATTCCCAGTGAAGAGGGAGCGAAAGGTGCTGCAAGAGAAATAAGGTATACTCAATCTCACTGTGCGTTTCAGACATAACTGTGCCTAGGCTGGTTATTGCCAAAGTGGGTCTGCGCGCTTACCTTGAAGCAGCGCGTGTATGCTCAAAGAGATGCTTCCCAGTCGGGTTGCGCACGGTCCGGGGGGTC
Source organism: Lissotriton vulgaris (assembly GCF_964263255.1). Lineage (NCBI taxonomy): Eukaryota > Metazoa > Chordata > Amphibia > Caudata > Salamandridae > Lissotriton > Lissotriton vulgaris. Next base: position 1,615,125,203 of record NC_141687.1, on the reverse strand, counting down.
GGATCCGGCGTCACTAAGGCTGGGGAATGAAGGGAGAACGTGGGGGGGCCTCGAGGGGGCATTACATAGCCTTGACAGCCTCGGCAGCCCTACAGAGGCCGACTCGGCGCACCCGGAGCTACCTGCTCCTGCAGCAAACTGAAACCAGAAGCAGGCGGCATTCCGGCGCTTCAGTAACCGCACTGCCTTTTCCCACCTCCAGTCACTGAACTCGCCACGCTCGTCGCGCTCATTGGGCAGAGAAATGTCAAAAACCTCCGCAACCACCCGCATACTCTCTGGAAGAAAGCGTCAGAGGAGGAGACTGGTCAAAAACTCATCAGGGGGTATTCAGAAATCCAACACCTCGGTCCTCGAATGTCATTCCATCCGCATTGAGGTGAGTGCGACCGCGATAATTTAGCTGGTGGCCGCCATGTTCCTCGTCCTGCCAGCATCATGACACTAATGGTAGATTCCTCTACCAGACACTAAATCAAGGCATGACCCGATGATTTGGAGCCATTCACTACAGCAGTATGTACTACCATAGCAGAAACACCATAGTTACTGGAAAAGGAGGTTCAATTGCCCAAAGAGTTCCTTTTTCGACAATAAGGGCAAGGCTCTGAGATATTGAATATCGAGTTGATTTTGCAAATAGAAGCCTTGTAAATAACACCAAATGATGGTGCTCTGATAACAATCAACCATAATAATGTTTTGTGTGTGTCATCTTCCTAGTGCCAGGAAAGTTGGTAAGAAAGATACTGGATGACCAACTGTTTGATGATGACCCCAAGAAAACAGTTACGGTTTTGCAAGAGGACATACTATTGAGGACAGTGTTAGAAGTCAGAATGCCCATATTGAGCAGAGCATTTAATTCAGTAAAGGAAGCAGATCTGTCCCAGACACCTTGTGAACAAGTCCTGTCCTATGCCGATGACACTCAGCTAGTGGTCTCCCTGACTCAGGCCCGGTCTCATGCGGCCGTCAACTTTATGTTGTGCCTCCAAGAACTGGCCGAGTGGATGGCAAGCAACTGTCTGAAGTTCAATGGTACTAAGACCGAGGTACTGATAATAGGGAAGGCTCCATCAGTTTGGTCATCGGCATAGTGGCCTCAGACGTTGGGCCTTACCCCGACACTGTGTGAACAAGCAAAAAACCTTGGTGTATGGGTGGATAACAAACTGTCCTTTGACTATCACACCAGGCGGGTGACAGGTGCGTGTTTTGGCATCCTACGAGGTCTTTGGAAGACCCTAGATACTCTCCCCATGGCATCCAGAAAGATCATCGTGCACGCCTTGTTCGTCTTGCGCCTGGACTACTGTTATCTCCTGAATTTGGGCGCAACTGACAAGTGCATACGGAGATTGCAGGTTATCCAGAATGCAGCGGCGAGACTTGCTCTTATGTTACCTAGGAGAGCGTCTGCTGAGAAAGCACTTGCCTCCCTTCACTGGCTTTTTATTAGGGAGAGAGTGAAGTTCAAGGCTATGTGTGTGAACCACCTGATCCTACAGAAAAAGGGTCCTGTGTATTTACACAACCTTCTTACTCCCTATGCTCCTACACGACTGCTTAGATCAAGTGGGAGAGGGATGGTGTACATCCCTAAGATCAGGAGAGCTAGGATGGGTGGCCGCTCGTTTCGATATGTGGCCCCCCGACTGTGGAACACCCTTCCTCAGAACCTCAGACTTGAGGAATCCGAATCCATTTTTCATAAAGGTTTGAAGACCTTTCTATTCCCCATAGGTTAATCTAGGGTGTCATTTGTTTTTTTCTGTTGTGGCTTTGGTGCTTGGCTGCTACCTCAGCGCGGGGACACACTGGATCAGTGTAACCAGGCGCTCTATAAACTCAAATAACATAACATAACATAACATAACATAACATAACATAACATAACATAACATAACATGTTGGTCTCATCCGCACTGCAGCATCGTTCCGGATTACATTGAAGGAAGGTGCCCTCCTTCCCAAAGTGAAGCAATATCCTCTGTTCAAGGAAGCAGATGAGGGCATCAAGCCTACTATATAGGCGTTGTAGAGCATGGAGTGCTTTATCCTAGCGTGCAACACCCCAATTTACCCCACCATTAAAGCTGGGAGTAGTACTTGGCTCATGGTTGAAGACCTGCGCCCTCCGAATAACATAGTCGTACCAGAATTCCCAATTGTGCCCGACCTCTCTATCATCTTGCCGAATATTTCCCAGAATGTCAAGTATTTTTCAGTTATTGATTGAAAGAATACCTTCATTCCTCTTCATCCAGACAGCCACTATCTGACAGCGTTCTCATATTGTGGGCCTCAGAATTTGTACTCACGTTTACCCAAAGGGTATTGCGAGTCACCCAGTGTGTTCAACAGAGCTATAAAGAATGACCAGTCAAATTTCCAATGTGGCAGTACTCTGTTGCAATATGTTGATGACATATTGATTTGTAGTTCCACGGAGCAACACTGCAGAAGAGACACTATATCTCTTCTAACCACTCTCACATAGAGAGGATACAAAGTAGAGAGGGAGAAAATTCAGTACTGTCAGGAAGAAGTACAATACTTCGGACAATTGCTGTCAGCATCTGGTAGGCGTATAACACCTGGAAGGGCAGCATCCATCCACCAGATGATAGAACCAGAAACTGTCAAAGGAATGCAGAAGTTTCTGGGTCTCTGTAGTTATCTGAGACAGTGGGTCCTTGACTATAGCACACTAATAGCTCCCCTGTTAGCTGCTATCAACAGGCAATAAACAGAGAGGACAGGATAATATGGACACCAGAGATGAAAGAGACTTTTCAAAAGCTGAAAAGTGAAATAACAACTGCTACAGTATTGGAAACCCTTGATTACACCAAGGAGCTTTATTTATTTTGCCATTGCAACGATCAGGTGATGGCAGTTGTCCACATAAAGAAGTATCTGCTAGGGCACAAACCCATTGCACACTTGCTGCTGGACTCTTTAATGAAAGGACACTATCTCTGTGAGCAGGCTCTGGCCACTGCAGGCTTTGCAGTACAAAAGAGTGTCCCCCATAGTTATGGAGGCACCCATGACGCTCTACGCAGAACATGCAGTATTTTTCATAATTCAGAAGGCGAAGACCACTCTGACTATTCAGAGATTGTCTGGGTATGAGCTGATACTGTCAATGCTATTTTTGAAGTTTGTGAAATGTCACACTGTAAATCCTGCAACATTTTTTGCCCATCCAATATTAGACCCTGAGGAGGATGCACATGATTATGCAGCGTATAGTCACAAAAAATGTGGTCAAGTCACAGAGGATCTTATACCAGGTTGCATTGTCTATTTTGTTGACGGGTCTTCTATGATTGATCAGAAAAAAGGAATCAGATACACAGGGACAGCCGTAGTCAAGGCTCAACAGCACAGTTCATCTGATACATTGCAGATTTTAGAACAATTTACATTACCTGCATATTATCCCACCCAAGCAGCAGACCTCATAGAACTAATAGCAGCCCTTAAGTTAGGAGCAGGAGAACTCATTACCATATACTCAGATTCCGCATATGTAACCACCACTGTGCACTCAAGCATCATGAGTTGGAGCAGGAGAGGGTGTCTTAAATCAGATGGTTGCCCTGTGATGCATAGAAACCTCTTAGAGGCTCTAATTGAGGCACTCAAGTTACCACAGGCAGTGGCGTTTGTGAAATGTGCAGTGCACAAAATTGGATAGGATTTTGTGTCCCGGGGTAATGCACTTGCAAATAGAACAATTGATGGACAGAATGCAGAACAATGTCATCCATTCACCCCAGTACAGAGATCTGGGCCTAAATCCATCGTTTTTTTGCTCACCATGCCATTCCAGTTAGGACCATCCATATGCAAATCAGTCTTGACCCTGCGCCCAATGGGAACAGTCCAGCCCGAACTGCCAGGCCGGGGTAATGCACTAGCAGATCAGGCAGCAAAAGATGCGGCTAAGTGCAGACCCCCAAATGTACCATCAGACCACAACCTGCCCCTGTTCTGGTGGTTCAATCTGCCTCACCAACAGAGTCTGTACCCAAGACTTCCAAAGACAAGGACACACTCATTACACTGAGATAGCAAGGTTACAGGCTAAGAGAACTGCAGGAAGCTGCTCCTTTGCACGAAAAGCAGCTATGGGACGGTAGGTCAGGGGGTGACCCAGTGTACAGACAGCCAGATACAGGAAAACCAATGATGCCACAGGCTTTGTTTGTAATAGCCCTAGATCAGATCCATGTGCCAGCCCATACTTCCAGGGATTATTTGGCAACACAAGACCAACAAGAGTGGTTTGTTCCAAATTTGCACGACATGATCACCATGTAGCTGCACAACTGTATCATCTGCCATTAGTTTTCCCTAATCCCACCCTTAAAAGTGATAAGCTCCACCATTCTGCGACCGCAGGGTCCCTTAAAGTCCCTCCATCTGGACTTTGTGGATATGAATGATAGTTATAGTAATTACAGGTACCTCATAGTGGTGGTCTGCACATTTTCCAGATGGATTGAAACAACTATGCATCCACTGTGATGCCAAGTCAGCAGCCACATTCCTATTTGGGAAGTGATTCCACAATGGGGAGTACCAGAAGGAAAGGTCAGACAATGGCGCTAATTTTTCTAATACAATATTTGAGCAAATTACAACACTGCTTGGGATAAAGCACAAATTGCCCTCTGTGTACGACCCCCAAAGAAAGGGTATTATTGAGCGCCTGAATGGTCTGCGGAAAAGCAAGATCAGCAAATTATGTGCTATCTGAAACAAAAAAGGTTTATACTGTCCACCAATAGCACTGTTTTCCCTGAGTAAGACGCCAAGTTCCAAGCATTACTTAACACCCCATCAAATAGTGACAGAAAGATCTATTAATGTCCAAGTCCCTGTCACGAGGGGTAGAATTCAGGGAGAAAGCTAATCAGAAGCACTGAATGATGACATGCATATGTATTTGTGTGAACTGATGAAGTGTGCAAGGTTCCTCTCCAAACAGATAACCAAGGGAAAAAGTAGCTTGCCAATGCTGAGGTCGACCTCCCAGCTGTGCAAGTAGGAGATCAAGTTCTATGCACGTGGATCCGAAAATGGAGGGAGAAACATTTTGAGGGCCCCAACACCGCCACCATTCTCAGACTAACCGCCCTCAAGGTGGACGCCAGGAAGCCCTGGATACACCACTGCAATGTGCATCTCAAACCAGGTTCTCACCATAAACAATGAACAACGCAAAAGGAACAAGAGGGGAGACGTAGTTTGTCTTTGTGAAAGCACCCCCTGCCAACTATGCTTTTGAGACATTTTTGGAAAGGGCAGCATATGCTTCTTTTTTGTCACTTACTTTTATCCTGTTTTCTATTTGCTAGCAAAGTACCCTCTAATTCTGATGTTTTCTATGCCTGGAGAGAACTCTCAAATAACAATGTGACCCATAATGCCCACGCTAGATTGTCAGATAACATGTGGTATCAGCATATGTCAGAAATAGGTTCAGAGACCACAAATGAGTCATGCTTCATCGTGCTCCCTAATTCCTCATGCGACTGGTTCAGATATACTGCACTCTATAAAAGAAGTACCCCCAGACATAGCTCAGTGTTTATTACATCTTTACGTGTGTAGAATTAAGGCCCAAATGCAATTAACACATTTCAAAGTAATACTCTTCCTAGTTAATGTCACCATATATGACGCTTGACCAGAAGTACCATACATTCACATTCTCACAGATAGGCAGGACATCAGGGAAGAAATATCACAAATGAGAAAGAGAGATTGCCCTAACACTGTAGAATGGACACAGATGGTCCTAGATCTAGGATTGCTGGGAGTAACACGCCCACTGAATGTAACAACACTTTTGTAAATCCATTACCCCCAGACTGTGTTCGAAGGCCAGGGTTTAGAATAACAGGGTCAGTCTTTGCTCATGATCAGTGGCATCCCAATTTAATTTTCCTGTAGGGCCACATCTTTATGGAATGGCACTGATGTCAGCCAGGATGCAATAGAGAAATGTACATCTACATGGGATTTAAACATCTTGCATTATACATGGTTAGGTAGCACTGTAAAAACGTTATTGTTGGTAAATTAAAAACCTTACAATATAAAAGCGTGCATCGTGTTCATAAAATTGATACATTTTTTTTTAATTGTTGGGGTAACGTTTTGGTTAAAACTCTACTTGACTTCTTAACTGCTGTTATAAGTGTTGCGGACCAGGTACAAATCAACAATTTGTTAGTAGCCGACAAGGCGTTGGTGTGTCCAATAATGAAGTTTCCCTCGGCTCTAATGGGACAGGATTGGCAGCTCTGTTAACTTCCAACTGGCTTAATGCTTTAGTTACAAATGTTGTTAACCCGATATTCAGCTTTATATTATCCAGGTTGAAGGCTGGCGGCAAGATCAAATTCCAAGTCTTATCCATTCTTCTCGCAATATTAAGCGTCTAGAAGTAAGCATTGTTGGGCATAAGCAGACTATGTGTTCCATCCCCTCGGTGTGGTAACCAGTCAGCCTGTATTGGGTGTGGCTGTCTTTTTGGCGCCATTCTGGAAGATTTTTCAAAAAAGGCCATTCACCCAACTTCAGTGCCAGGAACTTTCTTTTCAGGTAAAGTGCTGTGGTGCTTGATAGATGAAGGGATTCAACTCCTGGGTTAAAGTTAGTGATTACTGCAGAGTTGTGTTTCCTTTTTGACAGCGTTGCCCTGTCTGAGTGAAAGGACCACAACCTGGCACTCTTCTTGATAGCTAGCTTTAATGCAGACTGGGGGGGTTTGTTCCCCAAAAATCATTAATTCCAAGTAATTGTAAGCTGTGCTCCAGGTGGAGCTGATATTTATGGCTGGCATGACTTTTCTGGATTTCTTGCCAGAGTCTGTTTATTTAGAAGAATGTTTCTGGTTCCCTATTTGATTTCTTGACCGTACGTCAGGGAATTAGATGTTTTTGTCTTTATCACTTTTAGTAGTGGGATAAAGCTGGGACCTAATAGTTTTGTTGACAGTTTTGTTGCTGCAGCCTCTAAAGCCAGAGCTTTGGTCTTCAGTTCTTCTTTTTCCTAGCAAATGAACTTCTAGAGTCTAAAAAAATTCCCAAATACTTATAGTGAGATGTTGAGTCAATTTTTACGCTGTTGAAGTGCCACCCTCCGCACGACTTCTTGGGTTTCCCAAAGGTGTTTTTGTTTTTGATAGGTTTAGCTCAAAAAGTTGTTTTTGGTGTAGGGGAGCAGTTCATCAAGTAGCCTCTGTAAGCCCACCTTCGTGTGGCTGAACAGCACCAAGTCGTCGGCGTATAGGAGGTTACTGATTCGTACTCCATCTGATTGAGGGGGATGACAATTGACGACATCAAGGATTGGTGAAAGGTCCGATATGAACAGGTTAAAAAGGAGTGGGGCCAGCACGCAAACTTGTTTTACTCCACTGCTGGTCTCAATCTTCCTGGAAATGTGGGAGCCTTCACCCAGCTTGATTTTTATCCACGTTTTGGAGTGGAGTTGAACTATAGCTATAGCTGGTAGCAAGGATTGAGGAACTCCCCAGCCTTTTAGTTTTTGCCACAATATGTCCCTGGGCTCGTGGTCGAAGGCTGCTTTGAAGTCCACAAAGCAACAGTGCAGTTGAGTTTGTTGGACAGTAGCTTTCTCTATTAGGACAGATAATGTCAGTAGGTTGGCTGTTGTTCTGGATTTAGCCATGAAACCTGTTTGTTTGAATGGGAGGCGTTTTGTTTCGTTGGCCCAGGTCAAGAGATCTTCCAATAGAATACTGGCGTAGTATTTGGACTCCACATCAAGGAAGGCTATCATTCGGTAGTTTCTCTTCCCACTCTTGTAAATGAGATGGATGATTGCACCTCTCCAGGAGTCGGGAACTTCGTAGTTTGATCGACATTCCAAAAACAGGGGGGTCAAATGCTCTGACCAGAATTCGGCTTCTGTTTTGAACAGTGTCTGGGGGAGACCGTTTGGACCTGGCACGCCATCAGCCCTGGCTTTCTTTATAGAGTGCAGGATCCTGTGCTTTATTCCTTCAGATGTCACTGTTAGCTTTTCAGTGAGAGAATTGGTGTTGTTCCTACTTAATTGAACAGGCTCTTCAGGTGTGCTAATGGATAAAGGGATTGGCCGCGGCCGTGTTTGATTCGCGGCCTCTGGTGAAAATGTAATTGCATTATTTATGCTTGGAGAAGTAGGGCAGTTGTCTTTGTAATGGATGATCTTAAAGTGGGAAGATAAGAAGTGAATCCATTCGTCTGCACCGATGTTTGCATTGTCATGGCCATTTCCGCCTCGCTGGCTCCTGTTCACCAGGGACCAGAATCGCTTTGAATTTGATTTCCGGCTTTCACGGAAGAGCTTCAACCAAAATTGATCGGAGGCTTCTCGTTTTTCCCTGCGTATGGCAAACTTGAAGGCTGCTTGAGCTTGCTTATAATCAAAGAATTTTGTTTTGTTGTCTGGGCTTTTCCATGATTGTCGAAGGGCTCGATTTCTGTGAAACTTTAGTTTTTTTGTTGCTGGTGAAATGTGTGATTGAAATATCTGCTGCCCAGTTTTCATCTTTGCGGGCACTGCATGTAACAATTGGTTGGTAAAATTTGCCCAGCTACTACTAGCTGTGGAATCAATGTCTAGTTGTTGATTTAACAGTGCTCTGCTTTTTTCCATCAGAGATGGGGCCATGTTGACTGACCATTTCAATCGTTTTAAATTCTCTGTGTAGGTGCCTCCATGGGTATAGGCTAACTCCTGGTGGCGCTGGGTTTTCGTAAGTATTGTTATTATTTGAGGCCGATGGTCACTATCGCCTTATCGTGCAATGTAGTAATTCTCAATCAGTGGGAGAATTGCTATGCTCCCTAGAGAAAATTCCAAGAAGGAGAAGGTTCGGCCATCAGATCGTGTCCAAGCTGGGGGTTTATCCATGGGGAAACGACCATTCAGGATGGTATAACCAATGTTGGTGAGCTGGGTAACTGCGTTCTCCCCCAATTTAGATGGTCTGTTATCAATGGGAATGGACTGTGAGACTAAGTGTGATGGAACCATTTGCAGAGTGGGCTCAGGATCCTCGATGAGATTACCATAAAGGTTTGTGTTGAAATCACCTCTGATTATGCTTGGTATGCTGCTGTACTGGCTAAGCAAATTACATACGTTATTGGTCAGGCTATCCAATTTGGACTTTTTCTCTGATTTACGTGGGGATATTTAAACGTTAAGAAGAAGTAGCTGGCATTCGGTCTGTCCGCTTCCCATTAATATTCCACTGAGCCAATCTTCCTTAAATTTCAGGTGCTTAATATGCTGAGATAGTTTGGTTTACACATAAATAACTAGACCGCCGCTAAGCCTACCAAACGTGGACTGTTGTATTGCGAACAATGCAAGTTTGAGGTAGCCTTCTGGGTGTATTGTCAACTGCCCAGGTTTCCTGCAGTAGAATGATGTTCTCCTTTAGGAAACTGGCGAAAGTGGTGCGGTTGATGCAATGCGACTACTTCCTTAGATACGATATCCCTTTAAGTCCTATTGGCCGTGAAAGGGGAGGACGGAGTCAGGGCCCACGTGATACTGATTACTCACAGGTTAACGGGATTTGACTATATAATGGTGAAAAGCAACCGAGTTCAGTCAGAGCGCAACTGGAAAGAAAAAGACGTAGCGCCAAAATGTGGCTTTAAAGGTAAAATGTGAGGAGGGTTACGCTTATAACTGAATGGGCCGTTACTTAGTAGAATCCTAGGGGAGGTAGCAGGAGAGAGTAATAGAGCATGCACGTCATTTTTTAACTGTTCTTGTTAAGGGACGTTCTTTGTAAGATGCATTGACTAGATATTTATGATGACGAGCGCCCACTGTCAGGTAGAACTGTTCATCATTCGCATTGAAAAATTTGGGTAGTTTCTGTGTTATAATCATGACAACAACGAGGGTGGGTAATTAAGGAAACACAGATCGTTTGTATGATTTTGCAATAAGTTTAATGCATATATGACATAGTCACTTTTTTCATTTTCATTCTTGTAGTAACCCCTGACGAAGAACCAGATAAGGTTCGAAATGCATTGGGTGGATTGTAAAGTACCTGCTCTATATGGATGCTTTGTGAACACGTGCTGCTTGTAAAAGTCAAAATGACGCCAGGTGGCATTTGAAAATGATAAATAAAACATTCAAGTGGAACTATGCAGTCTCTGTAATGGTCTTAAATACATGGTTTAAGATTTGGATGAAGACGGATGATTAACAATGGTTGACGAGATGTATACTGACAAGATAACAAAGCTCAACTTAATGAAAGGGACAATCCCGATACTCAGCAGTGCGATGGATGGGTGCGGAATGGACCGCACCACTTTCGCCCGTTATGTAAACTTCTGTGAGTTGGGACGGCTCACAGTTCCGACCGCACGCACATAATTGAGGAGTTCTTGTTTAAAAGTCGAAAATCAAACCGAAGGGGAGGTGTGCACTCGTGTACTTTCTAAATTGCTTTGCAACATTGACTGTCCCTTAACGATAGCTGCACCCCATAGATGACTTGATGAAATTATGATGAGAAACAATAAAAATGAAAATACCACTTCAGAGACAGCAGAATATCGCTGGGAAGATCGAGAGCGGACTAGAAAGTGAACTTTATTGACTATGGATTTGACATGGATTTCAGTGTACACGTTTATTGCTTTTCACTAAACTATAAGGTCTTTTTTTAAAGATGAACAAGTCACCAGTTTCAATTCAACTTTATTTCAAATGTTTTATTTCGCCCAAGTGGGTAAATTATACACTGGACTTAACCTGTGTTTGCAAAAAAAAGTCTTTTCGAGATGCTTTAAAAGATGTGTGGATGTTTACGGTGGGTGGAGGGTTGATGCAATGCGACTACTTCCTTAGATACGATATCCCTTTAAGTCCTATTGGCCGTGAAAGGGGAGGACGGATTCAGGGACCACGTGATACTGATTACTCACAGGTTAACAGGATTTGACTATATAACGGTGAAAAGCAACCGAGTTCAGTCAGAGCGCAACTGGAAAGAAAAGGACGTAGCGCCAAAATGTGGCTTTAAAGGTAAAATGTGAGGAGGGTTACGCTTATAACTGAAAGGGCCGTTACTTAGTAGAATCCTACGGGAGGTAGCAGGAGAGAGTAATAGAGCATTCACGTCATTTTTTAACTGTTCTTGTTAAGGGACATTCTTTGTAAGATGCATTGACTAGATATTTATGATGACGAGCGCCCACTGTCAGGTAGAACTGTTCATCATTCGCATTGAAAAATTTGGGTAGTTTCTGTGTTATAATCATGACAACAACGAGGGTGGGTAATTAAGGAAACACAGATCGTTTGTATGATTTTGCAATAAGTTTATCGCATATATGACATAGTCACTTTTTTCATTTTCATTCTTGTAGTAACCCCTGACGAAGAACCAGATAAGGTTCGAAATGCATTGGGTGGATTGTAAAGTACCTGCTCTATATGGATGCTTTGTGAACACGTGCTGCTTGTAAAAGTCAAAATGACGCCAGGTGGCATTTGAAAATAATAAATAAAACATTCAAGTGGAACTATGCAGTCTCTGTTATGGTCTTAAATACATGGTTTAAGATTTGGATGAAGACGGATGATTAACAATGGTTGACGAGATGTATACTGACAAGATAACAAAGCTCAACTTAATGAAAGGGACAATCCCGATACTCAGCAGTGCGATGGATGGGTGCGGAATGGACCGCACCACTTTCACCCGTTATGTAAACTTCTGTGAGTTGGGACGGCTCACAGTTCCGACCGCACGCACATAATTGAGGAGTTCTTGTTTAAAAGTCGAAAATCAACTCGAAGGGGAGGTGTGCACTTGTGTACTTTCTAAATTGCTTTGCAACATTGACTGTCCCTTAACGATAGCTGCACCCCATAGATGACTTGATGAAATTATGATGAGAAACAATGAAAATGAAAATACCACTTCAGAGACAGCAGAATATCGCTGGGAAGATCGAGAGTGGACTAGAAAGTGAACTTTATTGACTATGGATTTGACATGGATTTCAGTGTACACGTTTATTGCTTTTCACTAAACTATAAGGTCTTTTTTTAAAGATGAACAAGTCACCAGTTTCAATTCAACTTTATTTCAAATGTTTTATTTCGCCCAAGTGGGTAAATTATACACTGGACTTAACCTGTGTTTGCAAAAAAAAGTCTTTTCGAGATGCTTTAAAAGATGTGTGGATGTTTACAGTGGGTGGAGGGTTGATGCAATGCGACTACTTCCCTAGATACGATATCCCTTTAAGTCCTATTGGCCGTGAAAGGGGAGGACGGAGTCAGGGCCCACGTGATACTGATTACTCACAGGTTAACGGGATTTGACTATATAACGGTGAAAAGCAACCGAGTTCAGTCAGAGCGCAACTGGAAAGAAAAGGACGTAGCGCCAAAATGTGGCTTTAAAGGTAAAATGTGAGGAGGGTTACGCTTATAACTGAATGGGCCGTTACTTAGTAGAATCCTACGGGAGGTAGCAGGAGAGAGTAATAGAGCATTCACGTCATTTTTTAACTGTTCTTGTTAAGGGACGTTCTTTGTAAGATGCATTGACTAGATATTTATGATGACGAGCGCCCACTGTCAGGTAGAACTGTTCATCATTCGCATTGAAAAATTTGGGTAGTTTCTGTGTAATAATCATGACAACAACGAGGGTGGGTAATTAAGGAAACACAGATCGTTTGTATGATTTTGCAATAAGTTTATCTCATATATGACATAGTCACTTTTTTCATTTTCATTCTTGTAGTAACCCCTGACGAAGAACCAGATAAGGTTCGAAATGCATTGGGTGGATTGTAAAGTACCTGCTCTATATGGATGCTTTGTGAACACGTGCTGCTTGTAAAAGTCAAAATGACGCCAGGTGGCATTTGAAAATAATAAATAAAACATTCAAGTGGAACTATGCAGTCTCTGTAATGGTCTTAAATACATGGTTTAAGATTTGGATGAAGACGGATGATTAACAATGGTTGACGAGATGTATACTGACAAGATAACAAAGCTCAACTTAATGAAAGGGACAATCCCGATACTCAGCAGTGCGATGGATGGGTGCGGAATGGACCGCACCACTTTCACCCGTTATGTAAACTTCTGTGAGTTGGGACGGCTCACAGTTCCGACCGCACGCACATAATTGAGGAGTTCTTGTTTAAAAGTCGAAAATCAACTCGAAGGGGAGGTGTGCACTTGTGTACTTTCTAAATTGCTTTGCAACATTGACTGTCCCTTAACGATAGCTGCACCCCATAGATGACTTGATGAAATTATGATGAGAAACAATGAAAATGAAAATACCACTTCAGAGACAGCAGAATATCGCTGGGAAGATCGAGAGTGGACTAGAAAGTGAACTTTATTGACTATGGATTTGACATGGATTTCAGTGTACACGTTTATTGCTTTTCACTAAACTATAAGGTCTTTTTTTAAAGATGAACAAGTCACCAGTTTCAATTCAACTTTATTTCAAATGTTTTATTTCGCCCAAGTGGGTAAATTATACACTGGACTTAACCTGTGTTTGCAAAAAAAAGTCTTTTCGAGATGCTTTAAAAGATGTGTGGATGTTTACAGTGGGTGGAGGGTTGATGCAATGCGACTACTTCCTTAGATACGATATCCCTTTAAGTCCTATTGGCCGTGAAAGGGGAGGACGGAGTCAGGGCCCACGTGATACTGATTACTCACAGGTTAACGGGATTTGACTATATAACGGTGAAAAGCAACCGAGTTCAGTCAGAGCGCAACTGGAAAGAAAAGGACGTAGCGCCAAAATGTGGCTTTAAAGGTAAAATGTGAGGAGGGTTACGCTTATAACTGAATGGGCCGTTACTTAGTAGAATCCTACGGGAGGTAGCAGGAGAGAGTAATAGAGCATTCACGTCATTTTTTAACTGTTCTTGTTAAGGGACGTTCTTTGTAAGATGCATTGACTAGATATTTATGATGACGAGCGCCCACTGTCAGGTAGAACTGTTCATCATTCGCATTGAAAAATTTGGGTAGTTTCTGTGTAATAATCATGACAACAACGAGGGTGGGTAATTAAGGAAACACAGATCGTTTGTATGATTTTGCAATAAGTTTATCTCATATATGACATAGTCACTTTTTTCATTTTCATTCTTGTAGTAACCCCTGACGAAGAACCAGATAAGGTTCGAAATGCATTGGGTGGATTGTAAAGTACCTGATCTATATGGATGCTTTGTGAACACGGGCTGCTTGTAAAAGTCAAGATGACGCCAGGTGGCATTTGAAAATGATAAATAAAACATTCAAGTGGAACTATGCAGTCTCTGTAGTGGTCTTAAATACATGGTTTAAGATTTGGATGAAGACGGATGATTAACAATGGTTGACGAGATGTATACTGACAAGATAACAAAGCTCAACTTAATGAAAGGGACAATCCCGATACTCAGCAGTGCGACGGATGGGTGCGGAATGGACCGCACCACTTTCGCCCGTTATGTAAACTTCTGTGAGTTGGGACGGCTCACAGTTCCGACTGCACGCACATAATTGAGGAGTTCTTGTTTAAAAGTCGAAAATCAATTCGAAGGGGAGGTGTGCACTCGTGTACGTTCTAAATTGCTTCTCCTTTAGGAAGCCATTAGTAGCTGCTGATTTAATTTTTTGTCCTAGGCAGTTGATGTTTGTGAGAAAGTGGCTCTATATATACTGGACCAGAATAAGGTACAGTGTGTGTATAGAGTCCACAAACCCCAGAGATATAACAGAGGTTAAAGCCAGGTGTGACCCTACTCTCTAAAGTGGTAACTTGGTCGAGCAGTAAGGCAGTACCAGAGGACAGTGTAAAGCATTTGTTGTACACACTCAGTCAGCAAAAGGTTTCACAGACTCAAAGACAGAACTCCAGGCCAATTGTTTTTATATCAAAGATATAGTTGTTTTATTTTTAGAACCAACAGGTATCAAAATATACTGTTCTCAATATGAGAGGTCTCAGATGAGTACTTTGCAGAAAGGCAATAAACTTTGTAAACATAATAGGTACAGGGGTTGCAGTAGGCAACACAATTCTACACGCAATTTAGCTTTGAGCTCAATGGACTTTCCTATATAAACACAGTTGATTACTTTGTAGATTACTTTGGTAGTTCCAGGACTGGATCCTAGATTCAGTCCTGGGGTTTAAGCTGAAAATAATTTAGTAAAAACATTTTATTTATTGCAGTGTTTTTTCAGGAATATGAAGCTATTTTAAATGTTCGCACTTAGAAACTTTTCAACAGAAATCTGGCAATGTTATCCAATGGGAGAAAATTCAGGTTGCAGGTAAAGTACGATCTCGTTACTTTTGTTACCCAGTACTGGGCTCCTAGGTCCAGCACAGGGGTCTCAACTTAAAACAGGTAAGTAATTTTGTTTCATTATTTCGTATGATTTTTAAAGAATATTTCAAGTACAGGTTACTAGTAAACCCGGTAAGGATTACTTTTGCGGTTCATTACTGAGCTACAAGGTACATTACTGGTTTCTCTCCTGATCACAGGTGAGTACTTCGGAATTCGGTTGATTTTATATGAATATTTTAAGTTTCCAAAACTTCACACTTAAATGATTTTTTGAGTCAAGCCAGTGAATGTTATCCAAAGGCAGGTAAGTGAGTTATCGGTTTCCAGGTGAGTACTCGACTGGTGAAGTTAAGGTTCTGGGCATAAACTCAGGGGTAACCCAGGGTCAGGTAGGTACAGTTGGTTCACCCTCAGTGGCACAGGGGCGACTGGGTGCAGAGGTAGTTAGGCCCGATGTTATCCAATGAGGGGCAGGGGGCCTCCGGTTGGTGGCCGCTGGCTAGCAGGCCACGCGGCTGTGGGAGCTGAGCTCCTGGTCACTTGCTCAGGGCAAAGGGGGAAGTAGGATAGGAGGGAGGCTGGGTGCAGGGTGCTTTTGAGCCGTCAGGCGCTCAATGTTATTCAATGGGAAAGGTAAAAGATGAACAAAGGCTGCAGGCTCAGGAACGGAGACTCTTCAGGGGCGACCACCACTTCGAGAGGTAAGTTGGGATCTTGGAGCACAGGTAGGTACCCCAAAGGAAGGCGCAGGGAGCTGCAGGGCGCTGGGTGCAGGGGTGTCTTTTGGTGTCGGGAAAGCTTACCCTCAGCTGGTCGTGGTAGTAGGGGCCCCTGGTTCGTCTTGGTCATCGAGGAGGGTCTTTGGGCACTGGACTTTGGGTCCCAGTCACCGGGGGGACGTCCTTGTGGTCTTGGATCACTCGGGCACGGGCTGGGCTCTGCGGGTGCAGAGTGGGCTGGTCCGGAGCTTTCTGGCTGGCACCAGGGGGGTTGTTGCAGCAGAGCCTCTGCTGATGGGAGTACCAGTTTTTAAGAGGGTCAAGGCAGGTGGGTCCTCTGGGTGTCCAAAGGTTGCTGTCTGCAGGAGTCACCGGGATTTAGGCAGGAGCAGGTTCCAGGATCAACAGGCCGGTAGGGCTGGGGCCAAGTCAGTTGTTGTCGTCCTATTGTTAGCAGCTGCACGGCGGGTCTTCTTCCTCTTAAGCTTCTTTCTTCTTTTCTTATCGGGATCTGAGGAAGGAAGGTCCAGGGAGCCCCTAAATACTGAATTTAGGGGCGTTACAGGTAGGGCAAGGGCAGGGGCCAATAGGTCCCTGTCCTGGGGTGGGTACACCCCCTAGCCTGCTCCTCTCCTGTGGGAGGGGGGCAGGAGCCTAGCTGTGATTGGGCAGGGTTCCCCATCTTCAAGATGGCTGGAGCCCGGGGTCGTGCTTCACCTCATCTCCCCCACCTGAGGGGTGGGGTTGGCACAGGTTGGCACCCCCCTTCCTGACGTAGTTTTTCCCACCAGTCTTCCTGCCAGAGTGGGGGTTAGGACTGGTGGGGGCCAGTTGCTGGGTACAGCAAATGGTCTGGAGAAGCTCACAGAGGCGGCATGCCTTTAAAGCTTCCCCCTGCCCATCCTGGGGGAGGAGACTAGCACCTCGCCCAGGATGAGCATTGTTGCAGGCCCAGGAGAGCTGGGGGCTCTCCACCCAGGGGTCCAGCAACATGTCTGCTGTGTGGCAGCCTCTGCAGCCACTCAGCCCAGACGTGGATTGTAGGTTAGGTTTTCAGGGGGCATCTCTAAGATGCCCTCTGGTGCATTTCACATTAAATTCCACACTGGCATCAGTGCGGGTTTAATGTGCTGAGAAGTTTGGTACCAAACTTGTCAGTCTTCAGTGTAGCCATTACGTTGCTGTGGAGTTCGTAATGACAACCTCCTAGCACCATATACTTGTAATGGCATCACTGCACTTACAGTGCCCAGGAATGGCCCTGGGTACTGTAGGGGGCCTGGGCCCATGCACCTGTGCCCACACCTCTGGCATAGGGCACCCAGCTTGAGGGGTGACTGAAGTATGCCATGGCAGTGGGTTCTGTGGGCATGACACACAGGGATGTGTGCCATGTCGACTCTTTGTCTAGTTCTGTACTTAAACACTCAGCCTGCAAAGGCAGTGTGTGGGTGTCAGGGTATAGGGCCTTTTAGGGGGGCACAAAAGGTGCTGCAGTCCTCATAGGTCTTCTCTGGTCCCCATGCCCTGGGTGCCTAGGGTGCCATTTACTAGGGGCTGACAGGTGGCCAGAGATGCCAATTGGGTTTTAGTTTCAACACCGTTTTAGGGAAGGCACACAGCCCCTTGGTACCTGGTTGGCAGGAACCTAGGCACACTCAGTCAAAGCACATCAGCAGTTCAGAAAAAAGTGGGGGCATACTAATGCAAGAAAGATGGCACTTTCTCACAATGTTCCACGAGCATATTGATATGCCTAGATTGGAAATATTTCAATCATTCTGGTTTCTAGCAAGGGCCCCTGGGAGCCAGGACCAATCTCCTGTTGCCGAGTTTTGCTGACATGGTTTGTACTTCTGTATTCATTTTGGAGAACGGCTTCTTGCTGTTTTTAATACTAGTAGCACTGTAAGTCCACAAACTGTCATGAAACTAACTTCTGCTTCCTTATACTTCAGGAGAAATGGCACCATCCACGTTGGCCGGAAAATTGGGTGTAGAACCACAGTGTAACTTACCTACATGGAGGATGGCACCTCTAGCCTCACAGATTTTTTCTAGCAGTGTGGGGACGTTCTGTATGCCCAGATACAACCAAACTGGAGAGGAGTTTGCTCCATTGCGACTTTGCACACTCCAAATTTGGTTATTCCTGTAATAAACATACCTGCTTTGCATAAACACCCCGTGAGCCGTCCAGCGACATCACAACCGAAGGAAGAGAACTGCAGAGTTTTATGGCACAAGTACCTGGAATGACTTTCCCCAAGAATATCTCCTGTTCAACGATGCTGAATTTATGATTGGGAGCATCTTGCCATTTGTTTAAGCTAAAGCCACGCTCGTTGGCTCCAGATTACAAGGTGGGAGCTCCTCAAAGTAATCAACACTAACAATGATCGCTTCAATGCCATAAAAGAAGAACTACGTGCTTTAAGAATGATGGTGTTGCCACACTGTTATGTACTATACCTTATGACGGCCGTACAAGGAGGGGTGTTGAAGAAAATAGGAACTGCAAATGATGCAGAAAATTTAACTTTTGTTGTGGGCAATACAGACACTACATAATTTATAGGCTAAAATGATAGATGAAGGAAGTGCCCCAGTTAGTTGGTTTAGTGGTTGTTTTGCGACACTGCCATCCTGGATGTCTCGACTGTTGGGGGCTTCCAAAACTGTGGTCTTACTACTAATATATTGTATGATATAAGTAAATATGGCATGTGTTAGAAGAACAGGCATCAAGGTGGGAGGGATGTTTTCAGTTAGGACGCCAACACAAGTGGTACATTCCCAGGGCAACATGTATCACCTGGTTCCAAGGACAGACAAAGATCTAAATGAAGTCGTTGAAATAGCAACTAGTGAGGGGAATGCTGTAGGAAATGTAAAAATAGAACACGCTGTAGAAAACATTAATATATAGCGCAATATCAAGCTCAAGCAGATACCACACAGCTGTTTGTGGGTAAAACTAGTTTAGGCCCAAATCCTGAACTGAAATGAGCAAGGTGAAAAGTTCACTTAAGGATGTAGTGAAATAGGAAACTTAAGAGAGTTTTCATTTAAAGACCGGCACATGCTTAATAGACTTGAAAGCATTTACAACATCAGCACACACTTACACTGGCACGCACCCTATGCCTCCAAACAGATTGTGGCCTGATTAGACAATAGGTCCATATAATCAAATTAACCCAGAACACACAGGTGCTTGATTAAACAATGGGTACAGGGAATGTGACTACGTTCTCTGAGCACACAAAGGTCTTAGGCGCACAATGCTACCAGCACATACGTAAATTGCATCTACAATGAAACACATATGCATTCATAGGCAAAAGAATGTTCGGTCATTAACCTTTGTTGGAAGTATAATGAAGAATGTGTAATGGATTAGTTCAGGAATTCTGGGTTATGAGGTCACATATCTTTGAGTGTTTTGCCATCTTAAATCTGTAACTTTCAAGTCAACTATTATTTACTATGTGTAATAAAGCATTGTGTTAGTCTGTAGAAAAGGGCTGTCGTCCAAGAGCAAGAATTGGAGAAAAACGATGAGACAGCCTAAGCAGGGCTGAGGTATAGTCTGTGTTGTACGCTGAAAGTTTTTCTCCCTGTCACTGCAGTTAGTAAATACTGTCTTAGCATTGCCAAGAAGAGTCTGTGTGTTTATTCCAGTTTGGGGAGTTTATTGACACCCTGCAACAGAAGCTGCTTGCTCCTTCTTAGGGATGCTATGTTATCACCATCCTGGTCCCTCCTCAACCTTTCCACAATCTTCTGCAGACTTTAATTCTCTTTTAGCCCCATCTCATTCAAGCTTTTTGTACACTGGGTGATTTTAACCTTTGGGGGGAGAGCAAACCTACATTGAGCTCTTTGGCCTTATTGGATACCTAGGAAGCCTTAGGTCTACAGAAATTTGCTTCGGGAAGACATATCTATTTGGCATACTTTGGATCTCATTTTTGTGCCAGAGGGACTTTAGTCTTTAGTAGGAATACAGCCCCTTAGGTGGACGAATCATGTACTCTTTACACATTGGGGGGACAGAGGGAGTGTTTCGGGCACCAGAGACCAGTAAGCACACACCTGGGAGAGCCTGGTGCAAGGTAGCACATCATGCCTGTATCAAAGCCACTGAACTACCTATAAACTTCAAAGCCCACCCCGATGATAATTATAGTTCTTATCAACAGTGAGTTACCTGTGCCCTAAAAAAGGTACTGCCCATCAAAAGCGGAGCCGCCCGTAAAATACCACCTGCTCCTTCGTATAGGGGGTCTTTGAGACAAGCTAATTTGTATTGTAAAAAACTTGAAAGAGCATGACACAGGAAATGCTTAGTGCAGGACAAGGACACCTTGAGGCTAGCACTGAAAGTTTATAAAATGAGCATTCTTATAGTGAAAGAAGAGTATTATGTAAGTAAAGGTCATTCTGGAGACTCCAGATGCCACTAGAAAAATCTTTGAGGTAGCACATGGTCTATCTAAGCCAGATTGCACAAAGCGAGCAGTAACATCCTCGCAAACTCTGTGTGGCAAGCTTGCAGAGTTCAATGTTTATTTACGCCCATTTGCTGCACTTATTAGATCTAATCACATAAATTTCATCAACTATGCAGATGATACTTAGGTGATTCTAACTCTGCATCACTCCCTCACTGGTGTGGTGGATAATATTTCACTATTGCTTTATAGACATCTGAGGTGGGTTGAATAATAATGCACTAACTTTTAATAGCGATAAAGCTAAAATCCTCTGCTGCACCACATGGAAGCTACCCCCCCCCCCCCCCACCCCCCCCCCATCTAATTTCTGGCCATTGTCGAATAGTGCGCTGCAGTCAGTGTCTTCATCTGTGCGTCTGTGCGCAGTTTAGGAGTTCAATTAGATAGTGCCCTTTCTATTACTGCACATGTTATGTTATGTTAAAAATAGTTATAAAGCACACATACACCAACTGGTTTCTTGGTGCTGGTTAAAGAACATAGCTTGCAGCTCATAAACTGATTATATATATGCTCGAGTAAACAGCCATGTTTGTAGGAGTTGTCTACATTTGAAGTAACAGGCCGTTGAGTTGATCTGATATTAAATGGAAGGGAGTTCCAGAATCGAGGGGCTAGAAGAGAAAATCTACCACATCCTAGATTTTACTTGGGGAATGACCAGAAGGTCGAGATGTGGGGGCCTCAAATTACGAAGAGGGACATACCTATGAATGCGTGGGGAAATGGACTTTGGGGAGTTGCCATGCAGGGATTTAAAGATGGTACATGTTAATAGAATCTTCTCCACCTACTTTGCGCTTCTGCGCATGCTTCAGAAAATATTGTCTTACCGTCCCATGCCATTTAGGGCCTTGGTGATTCACAGCACCGCTCAGAGAAGGCTGGGTTACCTACTTAAGCGTCTGTCGCTCATTCAAACGGCAGCAGTTAAACGTGCCTTGAACCTGCCCTGATCCTCATCATCGTCTCGGGTCCCTGCAGAGCCTCATAGGCTTATTGTGATAGAGGGAAGTATCTTCCAGTCCTTATGTATTTTTTTTATGGCGATTCACAAGACAGGCCGCCTTTTCTCGCAATGAAATTTCTAACGTTATTCGCCGTCAAGAGTTTTGCCCTCTTCCAAAGCCAATCTATTTTGCGTTCCCAAGTTCAATAAAGTTAGGACTGGGGGACAGGCCTTTTTGGTCAGAGCTGAACAAGTGTGGAACAGCTTCCTGCCATCACTAAGAGCATGTCAGGACCTCTTGTCGTTCAAGAAAGCACTGAAGACCTGCCTCTTCCCTGCTTAGTGGTCTTTTGCTAGTACTCTCATGATCAGGCTCTCTTCTTTAAGTTGCCAGTGCTAGGATACCTTTCAGGTCTCAGCTGTGCTTTGCAAATTATATTGAATACAGTACAATTACAATACCATACAATTTCCCACTTGGGCACATTGGGTCATTCTCACAAACCGTACCATTTGCTTGTGCCTTCGTTTCCCTATCTACCAGCATTTAGAACAATAGTGGAGTCAGATGCGAAATTGGCACATATAAATAGCATGCACAATGGAGCTACTTAAAAAAGTTTGCAATCTGTTCCTTCTTTAACGTTATGTTGGTTCCAACGTCCTCTGTCCTACACCTTTCACAAGCTGTGTTCCAGTGCTTAGAGATCATTAGGTGAACGTTTGGAACTTGATTCTGCTGTTACAGCCAAATGTACATAATTAAAGTGTTGGAACCAATTCACAGTTTTTGCCATGAGTAAATCAGACTTTTGTCTGGAATTAAAGATTGTACATGCGTACATTACATGCGATTCACAATAGAGGGAAACTCTGTATATATGCACTTGAGATTCACATGAGCATCAACATACACAATTGCTAAACATATGAAATGGCGCCTTTGTCATTCAGTATGTGCGCGCATGCATGGTGAAGCATCTGCTTGCATACATCATAACGTGTGTGTGCCTACTGAATGTCACAGGTGTTAATACTGTTATGAACGCTCCATTTCATGACACATTTTTTCTTTTTCAGTTTTTTAAGTGCCGATGGTGCAGAGTATCCACAAAAAGCATTGGCAAAGCCAATGCTTTCCCAAAGGCGTGGTCTGTTGTGTTTGCCTGTGCTTGTTTGTTGGAGCTAATAGGAACGTTTGAATAGCCGGGGAATTCCAGCTGAGCTGTTATGAGCTGTCCAGCATATCCAATAGAACCTAGTGTCATATGGTTACTACGTTTCTATATATTGTGTTAAGTTAGCATGAGCTTATTAAATGTTTAAACGCAATATTTTCTGTCAGCTTTGAGTTTGCACACGACACCTAATTGTTATTGTAGCTTTCAACCTAGACGAAAGATGTGATTTATTTGAGAATAATATGTTATTGCTCTAGTATCAGTCGTGCTTGGTACACTTGGTACAACTGTCTGCACACCGAGAACTGCACACTCTAAGAATAACCTAACACAAGGTTGCTGAAGGCCTGATCCTCGCACCACGTTAGACATAACACAAATAATGTTGCTGCCAACATTGGGCTCTACGCGGGTTTAAGATAGAGTTACAGGGAATGAATCAATACACTTGATGCTTCGCATGCAGAGAGCTGGTAGCTGTTGATGTGATCTGCTCCTACTGAGAATCAGAGGTATGGGCCCGCCCTGCTAGAACCCAAACGAGACCTTCTTAGATATAATACAATATGCTAATTAGGGTGCGCGAAATATAGGTGATACAGAATTCTATAGATTTTTGCATCATAACATGCTATCACCTTTTGCTTACTATGGATTAGTGACTATGCTGCTGACTCTGATTTTTATAATATGTATGTTGATATTATACAAGATACTGCGTTTGAGAATGCTGCATTGAAAAATAAACATTTCAAACTTGCACGTGTGTTCTTTGCCTCCCAGTTTCGGTTTGGAATGATTATATAACGAAAGAGTGTTCATGTGTTCCACGATTCCTGAGGTATTCTAAGTTCATGTTCTGGATTGTCTAAGTCATTGGGAAGTTATTACTACCAATGAGACACTGTAGCTAGCTTGGTAAGGGGATTTCTGAAACAAAGGTGAGTTTTGGGTCACCCTAACTCACCCAGGTTCTAGATCTCTGTGCACAGTTCTGTAGGAGAACGGAAACCCTGCTACATGGCGCCCAACGTTGTTGGCCTTATATCATGACACTCGAGTAGTATATCATTCAAACCTTAACCCCTTCATTCCCGTTTCCGGAAAACGGTGGTGTCGGAAAAACCTACCTATTTTTGAAATAGGTCATTTTCAAGCTTGGTTCTATCTAAAACGGTTTCCTTGAATTACTACCCAGTTGTGCTACAAAGTAATCTTTGTTTTTTCACTTTCCTGTGCTGACATGGCACAAGCCGTGGACATCCCGCAGCATAGTCGCATTGCGGTGCATGACCATTTGCGGGCTTATGATGTTCCTGTGGAAGGCTTGGCTGTCGTTCTGGTGGTGAGTGCGGAACATGCTTACCCGTACGAACTGTTTTATTCGTGGGTGACATTTCCGCCAGTGGACGCTAATTCTGGAGTGTTCCATTCATACACTGCTTCGGCTGTACCGGTTGCGTATGCTCCGTACAGAGCACTGGAGGTTCCTATTGATGCTTGGCAGCATGGAGTTTGGTTTGGTGGCGCCCTACCACACGCTTTAACCGCTTCGAGGTTGGGTCCTTTGTCCATTCCGGGCACACCATGGCCCGCTTTGGCTGGTTTCACTCCTCACCCTCAATGCGCCACTTGTAACGTGGGAGATCTGCGGCGGCTTCATGAAGTCGCAGTGGAAGTGATTAGAGCGCTTGTTCATTACACTAGCCGTAATGTTCAGGACGCGGCCCCTAGGGGTGCGCAGCTTCGTGCAGAACATGCTGGTCTGAAAATCAATCCGGTCATGGTGAATTCCGTGATGGGTAAAAAGCCCCAGGACAAGGATGATTTTCCGTTCTGGCTTGCTGAGAAATTGGGCCAGCTGGAAGCTGTGTTTCCCAACACGAGTCCGGGTGATAAACACCGGATTCTTACACTAAGTTTACCGAAAGATTTGGCACCTGAACTTGTTGACTGTGAGACCTGGGGTAAGACTTTTGCAGCGGTCTATTCGAGGTGCTATGGCACCCCGTCTGTGACCAATCTGGGTGCGGTCCTTAAACGTGTTCAAGACGAACACGGACCGGAGTCGGCGGTTGAATTGGGTGTGCGCCTGTGTGGCAACTTTGATGTAGTTTGCGATCTGATCCTCGTGAATGTCAAGGGGGATGCAGTGAACTTTCAGGTTGCTAACGCATTGGCGTTGGTTCCCGAGGCCGAGAGACCCCGACGGTTGGCAAGGATAATTGTGGCTGCTTATAAAACGGTTGGCCGCAATGCAATGGGGATTAAGGCTTTTCCTGATAAAGAGAAAAAGCAGCCCCAGGGTCAGACATCGGAAACTAGTGGTCAACAAAAGTCCAAGAAACAAAATTGGCCTAAAAAGCAGAATCAGGGTAAGCAACAACAACAACAAACACAGGTTTCTGCTCCTGCGTCTCCGTTGCCTGCGCAGTCGGATCGTGTTTATGATTTGCGCGACCGCGCGATGATTAAATCGCCTGAGAGGTTTCAGGCTTCTGACCAACGCTCTCCTCGTTCCTTTCAGGACTCATCGGCTCCGTCAACCGGTGGTGGAGGGGGCGGCAGGGGCCGGGGTGGCCAGCAAGGACGTGGTCAGCCCCGCCCGCGTAACAGTGGAGAGCAGCAGGAAGGCTCTACGCCCAAGAGACCACAGTTTGCCACGAAGAAAGTCGCCGCCCTGACAGCGCATCGTTATGCCCCAGATAGTGAGAACGCGGCTTCGGAATCTGACGTGGGCTCTGACCTTGCTGGACAGCGCGGCAGAGATTACCATAGTGAGAGAGGCCCTCCGTCCACTGTTGAAGGTGACAGCGACTGATACTTATGTTGTGATTGAAACTGCTGATACGCATGTTGCTCCCCCTGAACGTCTTTTTGAAATTGTCCTGTTAATTGAAGGTGACATGCAGCGAACTGTAAAAGGGGTATTTTAGGAAAATCTCTCATCTACGTATGACATTTTGCTTTCGGAGGCTGACTGGCCCCCACCTTTTGTTCTCGCAGCTCCGCGAGGGGAGGAGGTAATCCTACCCAGTTTCGCGCACACTGTGCCGAGAGTGGAAGCGCTGCATTTTGCAGAAGAGTGGGCTCTGGCGCTTGCGCCGGCTGTGTACCGCAATCAGTGTGGCTGGGATAAATTGTCACCAAGCCACGAGATTCCTTTACGGTCTCAGCCGCAGCCTCAACCTCAATATCCCATACCGCGTGAAGCCAAAGCTTCAGTCGCGGCTATCCTTGAACAATTGGAATATCAAGGTGTAATTGAAACGTGTGTGTCACCGATGAATAACCCCCTTTTTACTGTAAACAAGCCGGACGGCTCATATCGTTTGGTTTTGGATTATAGGCATTTGAACTCGCATTGCCGTAACTGCGCAGTACAGAATACTCATGGCTCTGCGTTAGTGAATATTCTTGAGCGTAAACGGTTCAAAACCACGCTTGACATTTCCAATGGTTTTTATGCCCATAGATTGGACGGTCTAAGTTCCCAATGGACCAGTTTTACATGCGGCGATGTGCAAAAAATGTTTCGGCGTCTCCCAATGGGCTATAAGAACAGTCCTGGAGTATTCTCCGCCCGCATTGTCTCTCTTCTGGAGGGCATCGACCCAGTTGCTTGTTTGTATGTGGATGACATTTATCTCACAGACGACGATCTTTGGGAGCATCTGTGTCGAGTAAATAGCATAATTTGTAACTTTGCTGACATAGGTTACAAGTTTAACTTTGCAAAGTCGCACATTGCAGAGTACACAGTGTTGTTTCTAGGTTACGAGCTTAACAACGAAGGGAAGGGTTTAGCACCCCACTTCCTGGAGAAGTGCGCACAATTGCGCTCTCCGACAACACTGAAAAAATTACAATCTCTACTGGGCTTTTTAAATTTCGGAAGGACTTACATTCCGGAATATGCCCAGCTTATCAAGCCTTTGTATGCTTTGATACAACCATCTTTTTCCAAATCATGCTGGCTGCCTGAGCATTCGGCCATTCTGCAGTCTTTGCAGGCCGATTTGCTCGCTTCTGAATACTTACAGACTCGTGATAACCAGACCAACCTGGTGATAAGAATTATCCCTGGGGCGGTGGGTTTCACGTACCTGACTTTTAATGAGGGAGATACAGTACCTATTGCTTACAAGTCACACTTGTACACTTCGGCTGAACTGCGCTTTTCTACTGTGGAAAAAGTTTTAACGGCTGTGCAGATGGCGATTCTTAAGGAACGTGCCCTGTCACAAGGAAAACGCATGTTGGTTGTTACCCCGTGTCCTGCCTTAGAGGCGGTTACGAAAGCCAGTGTACCTAATTCCAAAGCTTTGCACCCTCGGTGGATTCAATGGGCTGCGTCCTTGACGTCCCAGGCTGTCACGTTTATTTTTGAAGCCACTTTACAGTTGCAGGAGTATTTACAGTATGAATTTGTTCATCCTGCTCCATTAGCAATGCGGCCGTTGGAGGATTTCCATTGCATCATTTACACTGATGGTTCGGCGCAGGTTGCGCATGGCTCTAAACATGCCTACGTTTCCGCTTGCGCCATTGTGGTCGGTGCCATGGTGAACGATGAGTTCAAGTCCAGTGTCGTGCACACGCAGACGCTTGGGGACTGCACCGCACAATTAGCAGAGCTTCGTGCTCTGATGATTGCATTGGAGTACGCAGATCCTGGTGTGACGACTTTAATCGTAAGTGATTCTTACTACTGTGTCCAGTCTTACAATGAGAACTTGTTCTTTTGGATTCAGAATGAATTTCGTGACTCCAAAGGTAGCACAATAAAACATAAAATGATCTGGGTCCGAGTGGCGGAACTTAAAGAGAAGCTGCCACTCGTGTTTGTGATTCATACTCTCGGTCATCAGCGCGTGGGGGTCCACGCTGTTGGCAATTCGCTTGCTGATGAAGCAGCGAATTCAGCGGTATCAAAATACTTAGTTGCAGCAGTCACGAGGTCCAAAAGCAAAATAGATGATGACATCTTGGCAGCTGTTGCTGCAACAGAGAAGGGAAGTAAATATCCTGCGGGGTTCCCTTCTAAATACACATACCACTTAAGTCCCAATAAGGTTCCTTATGTGAAAATCCCTGATGTTGGCGAACGTCTGGTTCCCAACTCGGATCGCAGGGCTACTTTGATTACAGCGGCTCATGAAGGTGTGGCGTCTGCGCATGCGGGCGTCTCAGCCACTGTAACTCAGCTACAACAAAGGTTCTGGTGGCGGGGACTGTACAAACAGACGCGCGATTATGTCCTTCAATGTGACATTTGCCAGCAGATTAAACCTTCAACTGCTGCGCGTCCGCCTCAGACACAGTTGTACATCTCGAATAAACCGCTTGGATGCGTTTATTTGGATCACTGCGGTCCATTTTCTTCTGATTCTGCATACAAGTACATCTTAGTAGCAGTTGATTCATGCACACGCTTTGTGTGGGTATGGCCACATCGGAGCGCTGATTCACGTACTGTCATTAAGGATTTGCGAGTCTTTGTGGGAATTTTTGCCTGTGGTACCTTCCATTCGGATCAGGGTCCGGCTTTCGCCTCTAAGGCGTATAAGGATGCTTTGGTTTTGATGGGGGTCCAAGTCAAGTTTTCGAGTCCCTACAAGCCCGAGGGCAATAGTGTAGTTGAACGAATGAACTGCGACTTAAAGCAATCTTTGACAGCTCGAGTTATAGGCACTGGCAGAAACTGGTTAGCCCACCTCATGGGCGTGCAGCGTGCGCTTAATAATCTCCCTAGAAGGTCCCTGGGTGGGCGGACCCCGTACGAAATGCTCTTTGGTATCAAGATGTATGTCCCTGACCTCGATGGGCTAGACTGCAAGGCCCAGGCCACGGCCTTTGACGTAGATGAACATTGCAATGTTTTACAGAATCTACAAAAGACCAGAGACAGTCTTGCAAAGGAACATTTGCCCTCCACATCGGATGATGCGCTGCAGATCCCGGTAGTTGGCTGGCTACCCCAAGTTGGAGAACTGGTTCGAGAGAAGATCGATAACAAGAAAGAGTTTGGTCCCTCATATCGTGCACCGGTTCGAGTTCTTGGAGTGAAGGGCACAAGAACAGTCATTTTACCACCACTTCCAGGTCGTAAGGAAAACAGATTTATTTCTATTGACAATGTCAAGACACACAGGGTGGCCGATTCTTCATAGCATGACACCGGCTGTATCCTGTCCTTCCATGGTGAGGCACTCTGTGCTGGCTATTACATCTGGTGCAGAACAGGAGGTGTCCCTCGAGATGCCTGCCATATCCAGTCCTTTATTAAATACTATTCCTGATACTAACATTGATGAGCTGAACTACACCTATCCGGCTGATTTATCAATGCCTGATTTACAAACTCGTTTGGCTGACCAGTCCAGATTCTTTTTTGACTCTGTTTCGGAACTTTCAAAGAAACCCACAACTATTGCAAAATATGCCACGTTGTTTAAAAAACATTTTTTTAATCCCCCCTTGGACATACATTTGGTTGATCTTATTTTCATTTTACCTTTTTATGTCAATTGGTTTTGTGTTTTATTTTTTCCGCCTGATCGATGGTCACTACGTTAAAGAAAGAACAGGAATTCGGTACCTTAATGGAACATTGGCCCCTCTTTCCTCTTCACATTCAGCGCACAGACTGAAACGAAACTTAAATACAGTCAACATTACAGCTTGGCCTGTCCTTGATGGGATTGTGTGGGATGCGGTTAGGTTTCAGATACATGGGCCCACTGAAGTGATTAATGTTCCAAATGTGCTTAGAGTAAACATGGGAGATGTGATTAAACAAAATATACGTTCTGATGATTGGGATATTCAGGCCGTAGAAGCATTATTCTCTGACTTGAAATACTATGCAGCCTTCGATGCTGAGGATCTGTATTTAGATTCTATTAATTATGGTGATTTGTTTTGTTTTCAACATTATGGTAATCATTTTTTGCATAAGACAAATTCAAGGAGGGTTGCTGTAAATTATACACAATGGGAACATTGCCCTGCTCCATTAGGTGGCAGCTCCAATACGTTTCTGAAAAAATACACTTATTTCACAGACTTTAATCAATCGAATCCTGAGTCGTTTTATTTTAAAATGACACAAAAGTCCATGTCCAAAGTTAGACTTACCGATACAAAATTGCTGTATTCGAAGTCCTTTCTAGACAGGTTGGCTGTAGATGGCTACGAGTTTTGGAAAGGAACAATTGACCTTAAATCGGTTTGGGGTACCAAAGATTGGCAGGTACAAGGCACTGAGGCTTTGCACCGTGCATGTCTCATCCCGAATCACATGTTGTTTTTAAATTCATCCATTTTCCAAACAACATGCTTTGGATTGGTACTTCTAAAAAATTAAATACACCGACCATCCCAGATTTAGAGGAATATTCAGGTTGGGGTAATTTTACTGATTTGTCCATTCATGAGTTGCAAGCTCTTTTGCACAATTCATCCTTTAACGTTTCCAGTTTGGACTCCAAGGGTTGGCTGATGTGGCATAGGAGTGCTGATTCTTGCCAACGTCGTTTTCTGGGTTTGGCTGAAGGGTTCACACATGTCAGACCTGATCCCCGTTTTGAAACTGATTATACTGTCACAACTTATTCTGTGGGAAAGCTGTGTCAGAATTGGTTGCAACATTCCACATTAGCTGCAGTTAAACTACATCTGTCTCAATTAAATGATAATGTGGATTTGAACGATTTTATAAAAGGCCCAGCTAAAGGTAGATCTAAAAGGTGGCTTTATGCTATTTACAATGAAATTTGGAAAGTTTCTCAAATTGAGGCGGCTAAGCGCCTGAGAGCTATTGATCAAGCAAATTTAGAAAAAGTACTTGCAGTTGTCGATAACAGTATTAACACGCTTTCTTCCCGAATTTACACGTTGAACAATATTGTGTCTTCTGTTGTTGACATTATACATGATGAAGTGTCCGTGTTATATCATGGTCAAAATCAATTGCGTTCGGTAATGCAGTTTGCTTGGACACTACAGACTCTAAAATCTGGTCGAGTGCCATGAAGTTGTATGAACGTCTCATCACTATTTGCCCCATTTAATTTGACTGAAAAACAGCGCATGCTTTCAATGAGAGATGCAACATTTTCTATGTTACACATTGAAAAATTAGAATCCTTGCCCTTTTCTGTGGCTGAGGTGACTGCTGCTACATGGCTTATACATGGTATTATTACCTTACCTTTTGCTCTGTATAAATTTACAAATTGTATGAAATATATAGCTATAGGGCGATATGAACCATTAGGCAGTGCTTTCCTCCATGAGACATGGTCTTTACCATACACTTACAGATGCCTAAAAGAGGGGAATGAAGTGAATCTGAATGGTGAAGAATGTACACAGTCGCCTGACCGCTCACTAATATGCAGACACATCCAGTTGCATGGTTCTTGTAATCAGGACAAGCCTAATTTGGCCTGTGTTTTGAAGGGGACACCGGTTCCTGCAATAGTTCCCACGTTCAATTTATTGTCCAACGGTAGTTATTTACTTTTGAATAACAAACTGTGTTGTGGGTTACAGGTCGGTATCGCTTATGTGGCAACCGTTTCAGAGAGGGTGGTTTGTTGCAAGAATGGAAAGGGGCGACCACTCGGTCCCCCCGAACGTATGGTGGAGTACCCCGATCTCCCCGGGAAACCATTTTTGGGCGGGAGGCGTGTCCCGGCTGGTATGCCCGAAGCGGCGTAGCTGGGGCGCGCCTTTTCCCGCCCAAGAGAGGGTTGTCTTAGACACCGACACCGCCAGCCACGCCCGGGAGGCGGATTGGAGGAGGGTCTACGCCCGCCCGAAGAAGGATAAAAGGAGCGACAAGCCAAGGAAGCATCCTCTTGTTCCTGTGCTCTGAAGCTGCACCTCCTCGTTGCACGTGAGCTCGAGACGGAACGAAGAGCCAATTTTGAAATTTGTAATTTCTCTTTTTTCTCTTTTAGCGCTAGAGGCTTTGTCCAGGACCTTTCATCTATCGTGAGGAAAATGCCGGGCAAAAGGGTCGGAAAGAAGGTTAGCACCGAGCAAATGCTCCGTATGCTGGTGAAAGACATGGCGGAGATGAAGAGGAAAATGGCGGCCAGGGACGGTACGGGACTGCCTAAAAGAATCATCGGGCCAGCATTGCCAGGGGTGGTCCCTGCCGGCAGAGGAAAGAGGGCCAGGAACAGGGCAAATGGAGACGAGGTTCCAGTTCCGGAGGCTCCCCCGGCGAGCCCTCCCAGACCGGTGGAGGCTCCCGTGCCGATTCCTGATGCAGGGCAGCCGATCCCTGTCGTAGTTACCCCTGTGAACGAAGGGGATATGCCACCGGAGTTGGCCGCCCAGCTGGCGGCATGGTTGGGCAGAAACAACGAGGGTTCTGTTGCTCCGGGGGACACGGCCGAGGAGGCCAAACTAATAATGAGGCAGTTGCGGCAATCCCGAGATGCCGCAAAAGCACCTTGTCCTTTTGTTTCCCCGCAGGCTCCCGTGGGTCAACCAGGATCGGGCGTGGGTACGGCGGGGTCTACAGTTACGACGGCAGGTTCAGGTAAGCAGCCATTGCCGATGATGGGGGAAGGATCGATACCTTCAAGGAGGGAAAAAATTGTTCAGCATATCCCGATCGAGGTGAAAGAGAGGATATGGGCAGACAAATATGTGAACATGTTTTCCTTGTTGACCGATCACTACGAGATTGAGCATGTAAAAAATCAAAAAGAGTTTCTACATCCTAGTGTATGGCGAGCCAGGATGGCCGGTTTCAGAGTCGATGAATCGATAGGCAATTGGGGCAGAGCGTTCGGAATGTTCATTGCAATTATGGGGGAACGTAGGCCCGAATTGTTGGGGGAATTAGCCGTGTACCAGACACGTATCATGGAATTTTATGAAACTTATGGAGGGAATCAATGGTTTTCTTATGATAATATATTTCGTAAATCCAAGGAGCACGATTCATCCCTGACGTGGGATTGTTTTGACTCCATTTCATGGCAAAAAATGGAAAAGCCAGGCGTGGGGAAGTCACCATCGTTGGGGGGTGATGTGGTTGAGTATTCCCGCCATTCGTCGGGGGCGCCCTTTCGGGCAGGTTCAAGTAATGACCGGAACTCAAGGAATAGTGGCAGCTCAGGCAAAAAAGGGGTCTGCTGGGGCTTTAACAGAGGAAAATGTACTAGGCCACAGGGTTCTTGTAAGTTCAGGCACATAATGTTCGGGGTGTGGGCAGTCCTCCCACCCTGAGAATATGTGCAGGGCCAAGGCGAGTGATACGGGGAGTAGAGGAAGCACCAAACAGGTCTGAAATAGTCCAAGGGGCGCCTTTACCTACCCCGGTTGATATCATGGCAATGATCCCTTGGCTAAACGAATACCCAGATCATATCTCCGCTGGGGTGTTGCGAGATGGTTTCTCATATGGTTTCCGCATCCCGGCGGGGGATTTTCAGGGTGAAGCACAATGTAAGAATCAACTATCGGTGCAGCAGAATGCGGCGGTGGTACAAGCAAAGATTGGTAAAGAGGTGGCCCGAGGTCGGGTTGCTGGACCATATGACAACCCGCCAGTTGCTAATTTTGTTTGTTCACCCCTGGGTGTAGTCCCCAAAAAAGATCCGGGGGAATTCAGGTTGATACATAATTTGTCAGCTCCAAGGGGTCTTTCGGTGAACGATGCGATTGACCCGGGAGATTGTTCGGTGCGGTACGCATCTTTCGATGAGGCCGTCGCCATTTTGAATCGCCTAGGGCCTGGAGCGCTGATGGCTAAATCAAATATCGAGTCAGCGTTCCGGTTGCTCCCGGTACACCCAGATGATCAGCGTCTCCTTGGTTTCATGTTTCAGGGTCGCTATTACATGGATAAATGTATGCCAATGGGTTGCTCCATCTCTTGTGCGTATTTTGAGAGATTCAGTTGTTTTTTGCAATGGGCTTTCACAAGAACGACAGGGTTTACACATGTGATGCATTATCTTGATGATTTTCTATTCCTGGGGGCAGCCGGGGACATAGAGTGTGCACAAGCTTTGAATGAATTTTGTGATCTCATGAGATGCTTTGGCGTGCCATTTGGCACCCGGTAAGACAGTGGGGCCGTCTACTTCGCTCGAGTTTCTTGGAATAGAGCTCGATTCCGAAGAGGGGTGCTTCCGCTTGCCTAAGGAAAAGGTGACGAAATTTAAGGCATCGCTTGAAACATGTATTAGCGAGACGAAAGTAAGATTGCATCAGTTGCAGCGGGTTGTGGGTCAACTAAATTTTGCCCTGAGAGTAATGCCAATGGCGCGCCCATATTCCCGCTCTATTGCTCAGGCCATGGTTGGCCTTAAGGAAGGCCACCACCGCACAAGGCTCTCGGCAGAGGTTCGCCAGGACATGCGCATATGGTTGGCATTCCTGGCGGATTTCAACGGTCGAGTTGTGTGGAGCAAACCCGCGGTTTCCTCTGAGGAGCTGGGGTTGTGGACGGACTCGGCAGGGAGTGTTGGATTTGGCGCAATTTTTGGTAATCATTGGTCAGCACAAACCTGGCCGGCATGGTGGCACGAGAATGGGCTCACAGGTAACATTGGGTTTCTAGAGCTGTTCCCTATTCTGGTGGCCCTGACAACATGGCCTGAGGGGTTTCGTGACCGCTCTGTGGTGTTCTGGTCGGATAATATGACCGTTGTTGAGTGTATCAATAGTCAAGCTGCCCGCTGCAGATGGATCTTGAGATTGCTGCAGGAAATTGTTCTGCTGTGTATGAGGCTAAACGTCCACTTTAGGGCAAGACATGTGCCAGGGGTGTTAAATCAGGCAGCTGACGCGCTTTCTCGTTCCCGTATGCAGGCCTTCTGGGGTTTCCTACCCTCAGCGGACCCGGTGGCGGCACCATTTCCCGAAGCTCTCTGGTCTCTCGGGCCCCGGACTACAAGACCTCGTGGGAGAGAGTTTAGCGCCCAGGACAAGGAAGGCATACGAAGGGGCGTTCCGTTCCTATTGGTCCTTTTTGGGTTCTGCTGGGGGGGAGCTTTGGGGCCAAGAGGAGTATGTCCTGAAGTTTCTGTTATCCTTACATCAGGCAGGCAAATCAGTAGCCACGGCACAGAGGCACCGGGCCGCCATTTCTTTCATGGCACGGGCTCATGGTATCCAGGACCCCACAGCGTCTTTTGTGGTACAGAAGGCGCTGCTAGGATGGCAACGCCTTGAGGGTCGCAGAGTAGACGACAGGCACCCGATAGGTCTGGAAAGGTTGGGCCTGTTAATGTCCGTACTCCCTGCAACATGTTCGTCTCAATCAGAGACAGTACTATTTCGAGCCGCTTTTTCATTAGCATTTCATGGGGCTATGCGGGTAAGCGAGCTGGTAGCACGGAACAAGCAGG
The DNA here is from genome assembly GCF_964263255.1 of Lissotriton vulgaris. Lineage (NCBI taxonomy): Eukaryota > Metazoa > Chordata > Amphibia > Caudata > Salamandridae > Lissotriton > Lissotriton vulgaris. Next base: position 1,615,090,035 of record NC_141687.1, on the reverse strand, counting down.
ATACGGGGGGGGGGCTGTGCCGAGAGCACATCCAAATTAGGGGGGAAACAATGGTAGTCTCGTTTGCCAGGTCCAAGACCGATCAGGGAGCGATCGGGGACTGTGTAGTAGTCCAGCGGATTCCCGGATCTCCCATTTGCCCGGTGGCATGCGTTGAGGAATATTTGGCGCAGAGGGCGGCAGCATGGGGGGGAAGCTTACTGAGGCACGCCGACGCCACCCCACTGACGAGGTTTCAGTTCCAACGGGTGCTTGCGATGGCAATTGCAGCCGCAGGCTTGAACCCGTGCAAGTTTGGGACCCATTCCTTCCGGATAGGGGCTGCTACTGAGGCCACAGCCAGGGGTCTGAGTGTCGAAAAAGTAAAACAGTTGGGGCGTTGGTCCTCGAATTGTTATAAACGGTACGTGCGGTTGCACATGTTGTGAAGCTAATGTCATGCACTCACGCTTCTTGTTTTTGTTTGGTTTACAGTTTCGCAAGCTTACGAGGGGGGGCAGACTGTGCAGTTGACCCGACACCTGGGGACCAGCGGTCAAAGAACACCGGCTGATAAAAGAGTGGTGTGGGTCGTGGGACACTCATACGTGAGGCGTGCCGCAGACGTATTCAAAGCAGGTGACATGATTCACATGGCTGGGGAATACGGGTACAGGGTGACCTTCTACGGAAGGGGCGGGCTCTGTATTGACCAGTTTCAGAATTTTATGGAGGGTTTGTTAGGGCGGACGAGGTCACCGCCATCTATAATCATAGTGCATCTTGGGGGCAATGATTTGGTGACCATTGGTCGACGAGTACTTCTCGAGGTGATACTATCCACTGTAAGTTGGTTGGCGAGAAGGGTCCCGGGGTGCACAATTGCATGGTCCCACATGATCCCACGGAAGGTGTGGCGGGGGGCTAATTCTGTGTCTGCTTTAAATCATTCTGTGAAGAAAGTGAATAACAAACTTGGTAGATTGTTTCGTACAAATACATTGCATTCTATTCCGCATGGATGTATCAGGGGGGATCAGATATATCTAGAGGACGGGGTTCATTTGTCCCGGGTGGGGAATGCTTTACTCATAGGAGACTTCATAGCTTGGTTGAGGAATTTGTAGCCATGACCTTTAAGTAGGAGTTTTGTGGGGGTCCGGATAGCCGGTCAACTATCCGGGCCTGTGGCAGTAAGGTCATGATCGGTGAGCAGTAATTGGAAGATCCCTAGAGGTTTGGGCGTCACCCATTATGGATGGGAGCGCCCGGGGGGAGGCGGCCATTGGCCCCTCAAACGGGAGGCGGTCCCCTCTAAGGATGGGGACGCCGAAAGGGAAGGCGGCCATAGGCCCCTCCCTGGGGAGGAGGGGCTACGGACCCCTCCTCGGAATTTCCCGGGGCCCGGACATCTGCGACGGCAGATGTGGTAAGTTGTGTGGGGTGGGAGGGGGGTCTACGCTACCTTCTAGACACCGCACACGAGTCCTCGGACGACCACTAAGATGGCGTCGAGTTAACAGGGGGCCCCCGCTAAGACAAGGGAAATTGGAAGTAGGCACAGAGGTACAGTCCGCTGTGCGACCGCCCCTCACAAGTGAGGGGGGAATTGGTATTGGGGATCTGACACCGGTTACGACCTTGCCGTTGGCCCGTAACGTTAGGATGTACAATTTCAATGTTCAGAAATGCATTTGCAGGATGTTTAGTATCGGCTAGGAGAACCTTTGTATTAGAGATGTGTTAAGGTCAGCCAAGAACATCGTAATGTGTAAATGAAATTGTACATGATATGAAACTGTTATTTTAATGTTTTAATTTTGTTTCATATTTTAATAAATACGGCCGGGAGGGTAACTCCCTCCCGCCTTCCAAAAGTTCAGAACCGTTTCCGTCTTCCCATCCTTGGGGATTTTTGTGTTGAGAGGGGGTGGCGGGTATCTCAGCCATATGGAAAGGGGCGACCATTCGGTCCCCCCGAACGTATGGTGGAGTACCCCGATCTCCCCGGGAAACCATTTTTGGGCGGGAGGCGTGTCCCGGCTGGTATGCCCGAAGCGGCGTAGCTGGGGCGCGCCTTTTCCCGCCCAAGAGAGGGTTGTCTTAGACACCGACACCGCCAGCCACGCCCGGGAGGTGGATTGGAGGAGGGTCTACGCCCGCCCGAAGAAGGATAAAAGGAGCGACAAGCCAAGGAAGCATCCTCTTGTTCCTGTGCTCTGAAGCTGCACCTCCTCGTTGCACGTGAGCTCGAGACGGAACGAAGAGCCAATTTTGACCCACCCACCAGCCCCTGTTGACAGCGATTCGTTTCGAATAAAGTTGAATGACGTGATATGGTTTCTCTTACAGGTTGTTTTTGAATAAAGTTGGTAATGTGGTATGTAATAAAGTGATAATTTTCGTTTCAACATGTTTTCTCAGCAGAAATGGTTGCAATTGAATTAAACAGTGATGCTCAGTAGAGTTTATACTTTGAATTGCTTAAATGTGATTTTTTCCTTTTCGTTAGCCTAGATTAAATTGTCGTATTTATTTTTGGTCGGGCGGTAAGGTCATGATCGGTGAGCAGTAATTGGAAGATCCCTAGAGGTTTGGGCGTCACCCATTATGGATGGGAGCGCCCGGGGGGAGGCGGCCATTGGCCCCTCAAACGGGAGGCGGACCCCTCTAAGGATGGGGACGCCGAAAGGGAAGGCGGCCATAGGCCCCTCCCTGGGGAGGAGGGGCTACGGACCCCTCCTCGGAATTTCCCGGGGCCCGGACATCTGCGACGGCAGATGTGGTAAGTTTTGTGGGGTGGGAGGGGGGTCTACGCTACCTTCTAGACACCTCACACGAGTCCTCGGACGACCACTAAGATGGCGTCGAGTTAACAGGGGGCCCCCGCTAAGACAAGGGAAATTGGAAGTAGGCACAGAGGTACAGTCCGCTGTGCGACCGCCCCTCACAAGTGAGGGGGGAATTGGTATTGGGGATCTGACACCGGTTACGACCTTGCCGTTGGCCCGTAACGTTAGGATGTACAATTTCAATGTTCAGAAATGCATTTGCAGGATGTTTAGTATCGGCTAGGAGAACCTTTGTATTAGAGATGTGTTAAGGTCAGCCAAGAACATCGTAATGTGTAAATGAAATTGTACATGATATGAAACTGTTATTTTAATGTTTTAATTTTGTTTCATATTTTAATAAATACGGCCGGGAGGGTAACTCCCTCCCGCCTTCCAAAAGTTCAGAACCGTTTCCGTCTTCCCATCCTTGGGGATTTTTGTGTTGAGAGGGGGTGGCGGGTATCTCAGCCATATGTGTTATATCCACCCACGCATGGGAATTCAGATGTTTCAATTTGGCCACGAATACCAACCTTGAAAGCCGAGTTCAATGGTTTGAGCCGTATAAGAGCCCTATTGTCTCAGAAGCAAGTGGCCCTGAGCTCTGCCCGCGAAACTTATGTCCTTCACATAGCTAACACACGCACAGAGGTGCAGGCACTTTTAAATACTGATTTGCTGTTTCATTTCTCCGAGCTGGTTCTTCAAATCTTCAATGCCTCCTCGACAACAGGCCTAGCACATTTTTTTAAATTGGTTAGCAGTGGTCTCGTGACTACATTTGAAAAGTATTTGGTATTATCCCTGCGTTCTTTCATTCTATATTCGCAAGCCTGTTTGGCGGATTTCCTGTTTTGCTAGCTTTGGCTGCAGGCGTTCTGGTGATATTTTGCTTTCTAAAACATGGATGCCCATCCTGCGCAAGGAAACGCTCAGCCCCTACTGATGCAGTTTCGCAACCGGATGCTTGATTACTATGGCTCCTTACCGCTTGCAACTTTAAGCACGGCTTTTGGATTATCGTTCAGATTTTCCTATTTCACATGTGTCCAGCCCGTGTTTCATTGCCTGAGCTGTGATTTCGACTGGGCCATTGATTTGTGTCTCTGCTTACCGACTTCTCCTGACGTCAATTTTGATCAGCTGATGAGCCCCGTAGTTGCTCACGAGTTGGTTTGTTCTGGCGAAAGGGTTATGGCTGTGGCAGCGATGCATGGACTAATGGGTCAGTGGGACATATTCGCAGCGGCGCATGACTTTCTGGCACATAGCGTTCTCGAGAACCCACTGAGTTGTCCTCTGATGTTGCTAGAGGAATCGGTGCTGGAGGAGCACGTATGTTCTTTCCCATTGCTTAATTGGATGGCTTAACTGTTTTCGGATGATGACAGTGATTTCATGTTGGAAGCTGTAGCTACCTATTTTGCATATTCATTCAACCCATGAGTGACTTTGAAGACTTTCATTATTATGGCACGTGACTTTTTAGTAATGCTGAATGGTGCCTTTTTTAATACGAACATTCGACTTTCATATGTTCTGGGCCTATGAACTGGGAGTAGGCCTTAAGTTCGACTTTTATATTTTGTGTGGCCACTATAGGCATTCATACATATTTTTGTTTTTAAATTTTATATACATTTACATACATTTAGCTTGGCTCAATATCATTGAACTCTGCTTTCATGTTTTACCTCTCATATGGTATTAGCTTATGTTTTATCTTTTTTAACCGTCCTCGGATCATTGGGGGGGTGTCATATGGTTACTACGTTTCTATATATTGTGTTAAGTTAGCATGAGCTTATTAAATGTTTAAACGCAATATTTTCTGTCAGCTTGAGTTTGCACACGACACCTAATTGTTATTGTAGCTTTGAACCTAGACGAAAGATGTGATTTATTTGAGAATAATATGTTATTGCTCTAGTATCAGTCGTGCTTGGTACACTTGGTACAACTGTCTGCACACCGAGAACTGCACACTCTAAGAATAACCTAACACAAGGTTGCTGAAGGCCTGATCCTCGCACCACGTTAGACATAACACAAATAATGTTGCTGCCAACATTGGGCTCTACGCTGGTTTAAGATAGAGTTACAGGGAATGAATCAATTCACTTGATGCTTCGCATGCAGAGAGCTGGTAGCTGTTGATGTGATCTGCTCCTACTGAGAATCAGAGGTATGGGCCCGCCCTTATAGAACCCAAACGAGACCTTCTTAGATATAATACAATATGCTAATTAGGGTGCGCGAAATATAGGTGATACAGAATTCTATAGATTTTTGCATCATAATATGCTATCACTTTTTGCTTACTATGGATTAGTGACTATGCTGCTGACTCTGATTTTTATAATATGTATGTTGATATTATACAAGATACTGCGTTTGAGAATGCTGCATTGAAAAATAAACATTTCAAACTTGCACGTGTGTTCTTTGCCTCCCAGTTTCGGTTTGGAATGATTATATAACGAAAGAGTGTTCACGTGTTCCACGATTCCTGAGGTATTCTAAGTTCATGTTCTGGATTGTCTAAGTCATTGGGAAGTTATTACTACCGATGAGACACTGTAGCTAGCTTGGTAAGGGGATTTCTGAAACAAAGGTGAGTTTTGGGTCACCCTAACTCACCCAGGTTCTAGATCTCTGTGCACAGTTCTGTAGGAGAACGAAAACCCTGCTACACTAGGTTCAAATAAACGTCGGGGCCTGTCAACTATATCCGCTAGAACAATAGGCAGATGACACAGTCATTTTAGGCAGAACTCGTATTGGCCTGCAGGATAAATTAGGTGTCCTGCATATGCACTGCAAGAACAACACAATGACAGTAAATAAAACAAAGACAAAAGTTTTAGCATGTGGCAGAAAGATCAAGAAACCAGGGTGTTGGTTAATTTATGGTCAAGCGATTGCCGGATTACCGATCTACAGATACCTTCGGGTTTGGTTCAACTGAAAGGTCGGGCATCATGGTCAACTAGCATTGCTAAAGCCGAAAGTTGGTACTTTAAAATACTTCTTGTATTGTGAAATTTGTATAACACCTTATACCCATGTGTGGGGCGCCGAAATGCTTACCTGCATGGATAAGCTACACAATGTAGGCCAGGGTGTGTTGTTGTAAGAGTGTTAGTTAGAGTGATGTCTTTTTTTTTAGCCTATGTGGGAAGTGTTTTTATGTTGTGCCTGATGACCACCGAGGTGCAGTTTTGGTTGCATGGGACACGGCGCTTGATGGTGTGATGGAGGAGTGAATGTGTGAGATAGACGTATTTTCATTCATAATATTATGTGATGATGGCAGCTCTACAGATTCCCTTATTATGTTTTTAGTATCCTCTGCGGATTTTTGCAGGAGGACGTCCATTCTGAGCATCGTGTAAGCTATTTACTCACCTATTAGGCAACTTAGCAGAGCTAGTTCTAGATGTAGCAAGGGTCACATTTTTGCCTACTTCGCCTGTGATGCAGAGGTATATGTAGGGAAACATACAAGTTGGCTGGACACCAAACAGAGTTGTGCCTTTATGATTTCTTATTCAGGTTGTCTAACTCCACCTCATGAAAGGAAATTAGATTGCAGTTTAACCTAATAAAGCAAACATTGGAAATGGAAGGTTTTTCTTACATTTATTGTATTAGTTTTCTTGAGATATACAAAAAAGTATGAAACAGACATGCATAATTCATATGATGCAATATTAACATTACACTAGTTGATCGAAAATAGATATGAAGAAATACATAAAAATTAACCCATTGAAATACAATTTAATACCAGCCCCATATTTTATCATAATAAGTTTCACCACTGATATGATTCACATATATTTTTCCCATCCAATAGATTTTAATGTTTTTTTAAATCAAAGTTCGAATTTTGAGGTTCTTCAGCCTTCCAGTAAGTGTTTCACAGATCTATTGATTGGTGTTGCTAAGAACAACCAAGGACGAGCCCCTTTAGGTGTAGTGTCCAAATTCCTAGTACAATCTAATACAATTGAAATATAATCTGTTTTTTTAAAATATTTTAAGATTATGTTTGTAGGTTTTTTGTTTTATGTTCTCAATCTGGTGTCTGCTGCTTGTTTCATGCAGGCGGTCGTCCACTCTGAGCTCTCTGTAAGCTGTTTGCTCACTTCTCAGGCCTATTGGCAAAGCCAATCCTAGATGTAGCAAGGGTAACATTTTTGCCTACTTTAGCCTATGGTGCAGAGACATATCTAGGGAAGCTCTCCAGTGGGTTTGGCACTGAACAGTGTAGCTTGTTCAGAATCTTGTTTAGGTTACCTACCTCCACCTTACAAGAGCACATTAGATTAGAGTTGAACCTAACCTAGCAAACACTGTACATGGAAACTTGTTTTGTTGTACCTTGCTCCAAATTAGAATTTCAGAGAGTGGCACACTAAAATCTCTGCTTTGGTTGGAGTTGTTTGTTTTGAGATCCCCCACACTTCTGTGGTTTACATTCTTCTGCCAAGGACCATCACCATTGAATATGCAGCAGCTATGGGAGATTGGATAGGTACATTGAATATTAAAATTACATTGATAAAAATATCTGAAAGACAAATCAAAAAGACTAAACCTATCTGGATTTGCTCAAAGAAATAATACAGTGATCACACCTATACCTGCAAAAAGCTACAGCGGGATCTGTTACACCCAGTTTTTATCTCTTGTAAAATTAAGGGGCATATTTACAAGCCCCTATCACCACAGGTAAGTCACTATTTTTGACGTTCCTGTGGCGATAGGGGCTTTTCCTTTTTTGCAAGGCAGTGTTAAGACACTTAACGTGGCTTAACTCTGCCATGTAAATAAGGCACCCTTTCAAGCTATACGTAGCATGAAAGGGTTAGGCAATGGATGTTGTGATGGGCGTTCCGTCGCAACACCCATTGATTTTGAAGCTGCCCCATATTTACAAGGGTGGTGTACATATGGGGCAGCGCCAAAATTAAGACTAAAAAAGCCTGTTCTTAACATGGCACAACAAATGCTTTATTTCTCCTTGTTTTTAGGTCTCGCCTCTCAATGCACATGCGCATTGAGCAGAGCGAGACTATAGCGACTTAAACAGACTTTACCCAACTGGGCGATTTGGTGCTGTGTCCGTGCGCTTTTAGGTCAATGCGCAAGCGCATTGACCTAAAATGCGCGTGCACATCATCAAATCGCCATCTGTTCCCTCAGTCGCACTCCTCTCACACCTTTGAAGTGAAGCTTTGCTTCACTTCAAAGGCCCCTGCTGCTTCACACCCTCATTGCCGCTCTCCCCGCTCCGCCCCCTCCCCTGCCCGCCGTGTCGCATTTCTCCTCCCCCCACCCCACAGCAATGCCCTCCGTCTTTGTTTTTTCATTCCACTTATTGCCCTGACTACCACACTTGCCACTGTGGACTCAAATTGACCCTCGAAGTACAGCACAGACGATGCCTTTTAGTCCCATTGGCTTATTTACATGCTGTAGATGGAGGAGAAACGTGCTAAATAATAGTAGTTGTCATATACAAGCATGTCCTAGTAAAGCTATTTGTATGTTGAAAACTAAGGGGCGCCTTAATCGGTAAGGAAGACAGGAGGGCTGCAAACACATACAGCAGAGAGAGGGCCTCAAATCTGCAGGAGCGCACCCCCGGAAGCTTTGCTGCCATAACTTAGTCGAGCATTCATTGCACGCTCATTTCAGCAACGCTACCCTTGTGCTGTGCTGCGCTGCAAACAGAGTGGTTTACGGGGGGTTTCCAATGCTCCCCGCACCACTCACAAATAATTGTAATACTAACCAAATTATATAAATAACGCATTCTATTTAAAAATCAACGGATATCTTAAAAAAAGGACAAGGTATCTCGCTCTCCTCCCGCTTCCCTTCATACACATATGCCACCCCTTGCCCGGATCTATCCCCACCCGCTGTCCTTCTCCATCCTCCGTCTGCCCCTGGGATTCCTCACCAGGATTCTGCCTATTCCACCACCACCGCTCCTTCAGCAGCATTTCAGCGGCATCCGTTACCAGGGCAACAATCAGGTTGAAGGGCCGTGTGCACTGTGGTTGTGCCGACATGTTACAACTTTAGACTAATACCCGCAGGGAAAGGCGCAGCCATATTGAAGGGTAGCCGACAGTCAAGTCTTAGTTGTACATGAAAGGGCAGAAGTATGAAAGCTCGAGTAAGTACAACCCAGGCTTAAACTTATATTGAAAAACTTCAATAGCGAGTGTCTTCATATTTTTAAGTGTGTATATTTATTTTCCATTTCATAATGTTTGATTCTATTCCTTTTTTAACTGCACAGCGTTTTTAATATTTGCGAACAGAAGTGTTTTGGTTGTTACTACTTTTATCAGAAGGCTATACTTTTGTCTTTAAAGATGGCTACTTCGCTGATGTCTGACTTTACTTTCTGCTTTATGCAAATGTGCCATTATGCATTGAGCATTTTTGTATTGCCATTGTGCAAGCGCATACAAATGTATTTTATTTTATTTTTATTTTATTCATCACACACCCTCAAATCCTCTCACCCTCACATCCTCTCACCCTCACAAACCCTCACCCTCACCCACCGTCACACCCTCAACCACCCTCACACCCCCTCACCCTCACACCCTCACTCATTCTCACCCCCTCATCCTCGCACACCCTCACTCACCCTCACATCCTCACCCCCCTCACAACCCTCTCACCCTCACTCAGCCTCACACCCTCACCCTCACACCCCCTCACTCACCCTCACACACTCACACACCCACTCACCCTCACACCCCCCTCACACCACTCAGTGCTACAACACATATGTGTGTGTAGGTGCAAATGCAATGTTCTTGCATTTTCGTCACAATAAAATACACTGAGCATAATCTTCACAAAAGTTATTTACAAACATTTAAGCTATTGCCATTATAAATTACAATAACTTTTATTTAAGTATTATTTACAAAATTAAAAGCCATTGTTATTTGTAATATCAATACATCTAAGTCACGTAAATACAACACACATTGCATTACAAATGCTATAGGTGTCACATTTGTGAAAGTTAAAACTATTGACATTGTAACTGTCAAAGCTATTAATTTTGCTATTTTCAAAACCAACACATAAATAAAACAAGCATTGGAAATGCAATAGGTCTCGCATTAGGAAAGTTTGAGCTATTGGTCTTATAAATGATTTTTTTTATTTATGTGTTGTTTTTGAAAATAGCTCAATTAATAGCTTTGTCATTTACAATGCCAATAGTTTTAACTTTCACAAATGTGACACCTATAGCATTTGTAATGCAACATGTTTTGTATTTACGTGACTTAGATGTATTGGTATTACAAATAACAATGGATTTTAATTTTTAAAATAATGAATACTTAAATAATTAATTTAATTTGTAATGTCAATAGCTTTAAGTTTTGTAAATAACTTTTGTGAAGATTATGTTCAGTGTTTTTTATAGTGACGAAAATCCAAGAACAAAAGTGAAATATTAACATCTTTTTGTGATTTGTAATAAAGCTTGAAAGCTTGAAAAAAGCTTGAAACATTGAAAGAACATATTTGAACCAGTGATGCTGTGGTGGTGCTGAGTGATGCTGTGGTTGCGCTGAGTGATGCTGCGGTTGCGCTGAGTGATGCTGTTGTTACGCTGAGTGAAGCTGTGGTTGCGCTGAGTGATGCTGTGTTTGCGCTGAGTGATGCTGGGGTGGTGTTGAGTGATGCTGTGGTGGTGCTGAGTGATGCTGCGGTGGAGCTGAGTGTTAATGTGGTGGTGCTGAGTGATAATGTGTTGGTGCTGAGTGATGCTGGGGTGGCGCTGAGCGATGCTGGGGTGGCGCTGAGTGATGATGTGGTGATGCTGAGTGGTGCTGTAGTGGTGCTGACTGTTGCTGGGGTGGTGCTGAGTGATGCTGTGGTGTTGCTGAGTGATGCTGTGGTGGTGCTGTGGTGGTGGAGAGTGGTGCTGTGGTGGTTCAGTGTGGTGCTGTGGCGGTTCTGTGGTGGCACTGAGTGGTGCTGTGGTGGTACTGAGTGATGCTGTGATGCTGCGGAGGGATGCTGTGGTGGTGTTGAGTGGTGCTGTGGTGGTGCTGAGTGGTGCTGTGGTGGTGCTGAGTGATGCTGTGGTGGTGCTGAGTGGGAGATGGAGAGAGGGAGAAAAAGTAGAGCAGGGAGAGGGAGAGGGTAAAGAGAGGGAGATAGGAGAGAGAGGGGGAGAGAGGAGAGAGAGAGGGGGAGAGAGGAGAGAGAGACGGAGATGGGGAGAGAGGAGAGGGAAGAGAGGGAGAGAGGGAGAGGGAAGTGAGGGAAAGGGAGAGAGGGAGAGAGGGAGGGTAAGAAGAGAGGGGGAGGACGAGAGCGAAGGATGGAGGGGAGAGAGAGGGGAGGGAGAGAGAGAGGAGAGCAGGCAGAGGGGGAGATGGGGAGAGGGAGAAAAAGGAGAGCAGGGGGAAGGTAAAGAGAGGGAGAGAGAGGAGGAGAGAGAGTGAGAGGGTGAGAGAGGAGAGAGGGAGAGGGAGAGAGGAAGACGGAGAGAGGGAGAGTGAGAGAGTGAGGGGAGGGAGAGAGAGGGAGGACGAGAGGGAAGGAGGGAGAGGAGAGGGATTGGAGTGAGAGAGAGAGAGGGAGAGAGAGAGAGAGAGAGAGAGAGAGGAGAGCAGGGAGAGGGATAATGGAGGAGAAAGTGAGAACCATGTTATCGACTCCAGCACCATGAAATTCCAGGAAGGCACGTTTGGTTTAGGAGCTTGATGCATAATTAAACAAAAATCACAGACGCATTACTCCACTTTAAGCCTGCAGGAAAGAGAAGATGACACCGGTGTATGTGTGTTCCTCTATAAGGTGCACATCTTGAAGGTGGCTTATCTCTTGTGTACAGCATCACAGCTAGCCCGCTATAATGTTAAAACACTATTGCGTTGGATGGTGATCATTACTAGATCATGGCTAAGTCCATTTGGTGAAGTGCGAAGTTGCACTAGCATTAGTACAAGGCTGGATTATTAAATGTGCTCAGGTAGTAGAACGTGGCCGTAACGGAAAAGGGTTGCCAATAACGCTATAAGGAGCTGGTGAAAAAAGAAAGAAATGAGCACTACAAAACATAACATAGACAAATCTGCACTACCAAACATAAGATAGCGCTAAGTTTAACTTAGCTTAACATCTGCGTTCCGCCACCGCCATTCTGTGCAAGCGTCTCATTGGGGCACATTATAAGACCGGAGCTGGAAAAAAACAAGAAATAAGCATTACAAAACATAACATAACGCTAAAAACAACTTACCGTGCCATTGCTGCGCTCCGAAACCATCATCCTGTGCAAGCATTTCATTGAGGCACATTATAAGACCAGAGCTGGGGAAAAAAGAAAGAAATGAGCATTACAAAACATAATATAGACAAATCTGCACTACCAAACATAACATAGCGCTAAGTACAACTTACCTTGACATCGCTGCGCTCCACCACCGCCATTCTGTGCAAGCGTCTCATTGGGGCACATTATAAGACCGGAGCTGGAAAAAACCAAAAGAAATAAGCATTACAAAACATAACAGAACGCTAAAAACAACTTACCTTGCCATCGCTGCGCTCCGACACCATCATCCTGTGCAAGCATCTCATTGGGGCACATTATAAGACCGGAGCTGGGGAAAAAGAAAGATATGAGCATTACAAAACAAAACGTAGACAAATCTGCACTACCAAACATAACATAGCGCTAAGTACAACTTACCTTGACATCGCTGCGCTCCACCACCGCCATTCTGTGCAAGCGTCTCATTGGGGCGCATTATAAGACGGGAGCTGGGAAAAAACAAAAGAAATAAGCATTACAAAACATAACATAACACTAAAGTTCAAGTTCAAGTTCAAGAATTTATATAGCGCACTACTCACCCAGAGGGTCTCAAGGCGCTTGGGGAGGTAATTCATTATTTATCGAATAGCCAGGTTTTAAGTTCTTTTCTGAAGGAGGTGTGGTTCTGTGTAAGGCGGAGGTGAGTGGGGAGTGAGTTCCAGGTCTTGGCCGCCAAGTAGGAGAAGGATCTACCTCCCATGGTGGATCTTTGGATACGCCGAACTGCGGCGAGGGCTTGATTGGAGGATCTTAGTTGGCGGGAGGGTGCATAGAAGGACAGTCGAGTGTTGAGGCATTCGGGTCCTAGTTTGTAGAGGGCCTTATGTGCGTGGGTGAGGAGACGGAACGTTATTCTCTTGTTGACGGGGAGCCAGTGGAGGTCTTTCAGGTGGCCGGTAATGTGATCTTGGCGAGGGATGTCCAAAATGAGTCTCGCTGATGCGTTTTGGATGCGTTGGAGTTTTTTCTGTAATTTGGCTGTGATTCCGGCGTAGAGGGTGTTTCCGTAGTCTAGTCGACTCGTGACCAGTGCGTGGGTGACAGTCTTTCTTGTCTCGGAGGGGATCCAACGGAAGATTTTTTTGAGCATACGAAGTACGTTGAAGCAGGAGGATGAGACAGCGTTGACTTGTCTGGTCATCGAGAGTGAGGAGTCTAGGATGAAGCCAAGTTTACGTGCGTGGTCTGTGGGTATGGGTGCTGTGCCAAGAGCCGAAGGCCACCATGAGTTGTCCCAGGCAGAGGGGGATGATCCTAGGATGAGCACCTCCATTTTGTCTGAGTTAAATTTTAGGCGGCTGTTTTTCATCCATTCGGCTACTTCTTTCATGCCTTCGTGAAGATTGGTTTTGGCGGTGTTAGGGTCTTTGGTGAGGGAAAGGATCAGCTGGGTGTTGTCAGCGTAGGAGATGATGTTAAGGTTGTGTTGACGTGCGATGGATGCGAGTGGACTCATGTAAACGTTGAAGAGGGTGGGACTGAGTGATGATCCTTGTGGTACACCACAGATGACTTCGGTGGCCTCTGATTTGAATGGGGGAAGTTGGACTCTCTGAGTTCTCCCAGTTAGGAATGAGATGATCCAGTCCAAGGCTTTCCCTTGTATGCCGATGTTGCTGAGGCGTTGTATGAGGGTGCTGTGACAGACTGTGTCGAAGGCGGAGGAGAGGTCGAGTAGAATGAGGGCCGCTGTTTCTCCATTGTCCAGTAGTGTTCGGATGTCGTCTGTAGCTGCGATGAGGGCGGTCTCGGTGCTGTGTTTGGCTCAAAAGCCGGACTGTGAGGGATCGAGGGAGTTGTTGGATTCAAGGAAGGCAGCGAGCTGGCTATTGACGGCTTTCTCAATGACTTTGGCAGGGAATGGGAGGAGGGATATGGGGCGGTAGTTTTTAAGTTCAGAGGGGTCTGCTGTGGGTTTTTTCAGGAGGGCGCTGACTTTGGCGTGTTTCCAGCTTTCTGGGAAGGTGGCAGAGTTGAAGGAGCAGTTGATGACATCACGGAGATGGGGTGCGATGATGGAGTCTGCTTTGTTGAAGATGTGGTGGGGACAGGGGTCGGTTGGCGAGCCAGAGTGGATGGAGTTCATTAGGCGGATGGTGTCTTCAATGGTGATTGGGTTCCAGGCGCTGAGGTTGTTAGAGGGCGGTTTAGGTTCGGAGGGGGGTGGAGAGGATTGTTCGTTGGAAATGTTCTCGAAGCTGTTATGTATGTCGGCAATTTTGTTGTAGAAGAAGGAGGATAACGAATCGCAGAGGTCTTGGGAGGGACTGATGTCGTTTGAGGCTGCAGTGGGGTTGGTGAATTCTTTGACGATGTTGAATAGTTCCTTGCTGTTATGGGCGTTGTTGTCGAGTCGATCCTTGAATGCTGATTTCTTGGTGGATCGAATCAGTTGGTGGTGTTTGCGGGAGGCTGCCTTGAAGGTGGTCATGTTGTCGGTGGTTGGGTTTTTTCTCCATGTTTTCTCGAGAGTACGGCATAGCTTCTTGGATTTCTTAAGGTCATCGTTGAACCAGGGGGCCTTTTTGCTGTCTTGTTTGTTGTGATGGTTTTTCAAGGGTGCTAATTCATCAGCGCTGTGAGTGATCCATTGTTTGAGTTTGGTGGCAGCTTGGTTTGGGTCCGATGAGAGGGCGGGTGGGTTTTGGTTGAGCGATGTGAGGAGTTGGTCGGTGGTGATTTTGTTCCAGTTTCTTCGAGGAATAGGTTGTGGGTGGTTGTGGATCGAGGTGGTTTTGTAGCTGACGTGAACACAACTGTGGTCCGTCCAATGGAGAGCTGTGGTGCGATCGAAGGAAATGGATTTGCTGGAGGTGAAGAATGGGTCGAGTGTATGTCCGGCTACATGGGTGGGGGTGTCAACAAATTGTTTGAGTCCGAGATTGGCCAGGTTGTCAAGAAGGGTGGTGGTGTTGCTGTCGTTTTTCTTTTCCAGGTGGAAGATGAGGTCTCCTAGTAGAATGTAGTTCTTGGAGGCGAGGGCATGTGGGCTGATGAAGTCAGTGATGTCTTCGCTGAATTGTTTACGGGTTCCTGGGGGCCTGTAGATGAGGGTGCCTCTAAGTGTGGTCCTAGGGTCGGTGTGGATCTGGAAGTGGAGGTGTTCGGCGGTTGTAAGTTTATCGTCGAAGCAGGTCGTGATTTTGATGGTGTTCTTGTGGACGATGGCGATGCCTCCTCCTGTTTGAATGGTGCGGTCTTTTTGGGTGATCTTGTAAGTGTCCGGGATGGCTATGGCGATGTCGGGTGTTGATGATGCGTTCATCCAGGTTTCTGTAAGGAAGGCGACGTCCGGTGAAGCAGTGTCGAGTAGGTCCCAGAGTTCAGTTGCGGGTCTGTGGACCGAGCGGGTGTTCAGCAGGATGCACTTCAGGTGGTTAGAGTCGGAACTGTGTTTGGGGGTAGTGGATATGGTATGGATCTTGATGCTGGTAAATTTGCAGGAGTGGCAGGCGAAAGGACCGTGGGTACGTCCTGGGGCAGCTTCGAAGCATTGTAGTGTGCGTTCGGGGTTAAGGGCTAGGAGGGTCGAGGCGTCATACGTTAAGCGGGAGGAGTGGGGGTTGCGGGGGCTAGGGGTCTGGCGCTGGGCGCAGTCCAGGCGCGGATGGGCGCAGACGGGCTTACCTTTGGCGCACCTTCGGCGCGCAAGGGGCGCAATCGCTGCGCGTGAACGCTACGCGCGAGAGCCTCTGTCATATATGGATGGGGGAGGGGGAGGGGCTAGGGAGGGTCAGCTGGGAGGTGGGGGCAGGGTGGAGATCAGGGCAGGGAGGCACAAACAATAACAAACAAAATGGCGGCAATCCGATAATGAAACAGGACTAGGGCCCGATCGGCAGTACCTCGAAAACAAATGGCAAAGGAAATCTGCAGGCAGCACAACAGCACAAGTCAGAGAGTTGCAGTCTAGTGCTACGTTCAAATGTGCCTCCGCTATTGTTATTTATTAATAGGCAGGCGGGGCAATCTCTCGCTATCAAATTAAATGATTAATTATGTAGACAATCAATTTAGATGCAGCAGTTTAGCAGCATAAACAACTTACCTTGCCATCGCTGCGCTCCGACACCATCATCCTGTGCAAGCATCTCATTGGGGCACATTATAAGACCGGAGCTGGGGAATAAAGAAAGAAATGAGCATTACAAAACATAACATAGACAAATCTGCACTACCAAACATAACATAGCGCTAAGTACAACTAACCTTGACATCGCTGTGCTCCGCCACCGCCATTCTGTGCAAGCGTCTCATTGGGGCACATTATAAGACCGGAGCTGGAAAAAAACAAAAGAAATAAGCATTACAAAACATAACATAACGCTAAAAACAACTTACCTTGCCATCACTGCGCTCCGACACCATCATCCTGTGCAAGCATCTCATTGGGGCACATTATAAGACCGGAGCTGGGGAAAAAAGAAAGAAATGAGCATTACAAAACATAACATGGACAAATCTGCACTACCAAACATAACATAGCGCTAAGTACAACTTACCTTGACATCGCTGCGCTCCGCCACCGCCATTCTGTGCAAGCATCTCATTGGGGCACATTATGAGACCGGAGCTGGAAAAAAGAAAGAAATCAGCATTACAAAACATAACATAACGCTAAAAACAACTTACCTTGCCATCGCTGCGCTCCGACACCATCATCCTGTGCAAACATCTCATTGGGGCACATTATAAGACCGGAGCTGGGGAAAAAAGAAAGAAATGAGCATTACAAAACATAACGTAGACAAATCTGCACTACCAAACATAACATAGCGCTAAGTACAACTTACATTGACATCGATGCGCTCCGCCACCGCCATTCTGTGCAAGCGTCTCATTGGGGCACATTATAAGACTGGAGCTGGGGAAAAATAAAAGAAATAAGCATTACAAAACATAACATAACGCTAAAAACAACTTACCTTGCCATCGCTGCGCTCCGACACCATCATCCTGTGCAAGCACCTCATTGGGGCACATTATAAGACCGGAGCTGAGGGAAAAAAGAAAGAAATGAGCATTACAAAACATAACATAGACAAATCTGCACTACCAAACATAACATAGCGCTAAGTACAACTTACCTTGACATCGCTGCACTCCGCCACCGCCATTCTGTGCAAGCTTCTCATTGGGGCACATTATGAGACCTGAGCTGGAAAAAAGAAAGAAATCAGCATTACAAAACATAACATAACGCTAAAATCAACTTACCTTGCCATCGCTGCGCTCCGACACCATCATCCTGTGCAAGCATCTCATTGGGGCACATTATAAGACCGGAGCTGGGGAAAAAAGAAAGAAATGAGCATTACAAAACATAACGTAGACAAATTTGCACTACCAAACATAACATAGCGCTAAGTACAACTTACCTTGACATCGCTGCGCTCCGCCACCGCCATTCTGTGCAAGCGTCTCATTGGGGCCCATTATAAGACCGGAGCTGGAAAAAAACAAAAGAAATAAGCATTACAAAACATAACATAACGCTAAAAACAACTTACCTTGCCATCGCTGTGCTCCGACACCATCATCCTGTGCAAGCATCTCATTGGGGCACATTATAAGACCGGAGCTGGGGAAAAAAGAAAGAAATGAGCATTACAAAACATAACGTAGACAAATCTGCACTACCAAACATAATATAGCGCTAAGTACAACTTACCTTGACATCGCGGCGCTCTGCCACCGCCATTCTGTGCAAGTGTCTCATTGGGGCCCATTATAAGACCGGAGCTGGAAAAAACTAAAGAAATAAGCATTACAAAACATAACATAACGCTAAAAACTACTTACCTTGCCATCGCTGCGCTCCGACACCATCATCCTGTGCAAGCATCTCATAGGGGCACATTATAAGACCGGAGCTGGGAAAAAAAGAAAGAAATGATCATTACAAAACATAATGTAGACAAATCTGCACTTCCAAACATAACATAGCGCTAAGTACAACTTACCTTGACATCGCTGCGCTCCACTACCGCCAATCTGTGCAAGCCTCTCATAGGGGCACATTATAAGACCGGAGCTGGAGAAAAACAAAAGAAATAAGCATTACAAAACATAACATAACGCTAAAAACAACTTACCTTGCCATCGCTGCGCTCCGACACCATCATCCTGTGAAAGCATCTCAGTGGGGCACATTATAAGACCGGAGCTGGGGAAAAAAGAAAGAAATGAGCATTACAAATCATAACATGGACAAATCTGCACTACCAAACATAACATAGCGCTAAGTACAACTTACCTTGACATCGCTGCGCTCCGCCAGCGCCATTCTGTGCAAGCGTCTCATTGGGGCACATTATGAGACCGGAGCTGGAAAAAAGAAAGAAATCAGCATTAAAAAACATAACATAACGCTAAAAACAACTTAGCTTGCCATCGCTGCGCTCCTACACCATCATCCTGTGCAAGCATCTCATTGGGGCACATTATAAGACCGGAGCTGGGGAAAAAAAGAAAGAAATGAGCATTACAAAACATAACGTAGACAAATCTGCACTACCAAACATAACATAGCGCTAAGTACAACTTACCTTGACATCGATGCGCTCCGCCACCGCCATTCTGTGCAAGCGTCTCATTGGGGCACATTATAAGACTGGAGCTGGGGAAAAACAAAAGAAATAAGCATTACAAAACATAACATAACGCTAAAAACAACTTACCTTGCCATCGCTGTGCTCCGACACCATCATCCTGTGCAAGCATCTCATTGGGGCACATTATAAGACCGGAGCTGGGGGGAAAAAAGAAAGAAATGAGCATTACAAAACATAACGTAGACAAATCTGCACTACCAAACATAACATAGCGCTAAGTACAACTTACCTTGACATCGCTGCGCTCCGCCACCGCCATTCTGTGCAAGCGTCTCATTGAGGCACATTATAAGACCGGAGCTGGGAAAAAACATAAGAAATAAGCATTACAAAACATAACATAACGCTAAAAACAACTTACCTTGCCATCGCTACGCTCCGACACCATCATCCTGTGCAAGCATCTCATTGGGGCACATTATAAGACCGGAGCTGGGCAAAAAAGAAAGAAATGAGCATTACAAAACATAACGTAGACAAATCTGCACTACTAAACATAACATAGCGCTAAGTACAACTTACCTTGACATCGCTCCGCTCCGCCACCGCTCCGACACCATCATCCTCTGCAAGCATCTCATTGGGGCACATTATAAGACCGGAGCTAGGGAAAAAAGAAAGAAATGAGCATTACAAAACATAATATGGACAAATCTGCACTACCAAAAATAACATAGCGCTAAGTACAACTTACCTTGACATCGCTGCGCTCCGCCACCGCCATTCTGTGCAAGCGTCTCATTGGGGCACATTATAAGACCGGAGCTGGGGAAAAAAGAAAGAAATGAGCATTACAAAACATAACGTAGACAAATTTGCACTACCAAACATAACATAGCGCTAAGTACAACTTACCTTGACATCGCTGCGCTCCGCCACCGCCATTCTGTGCAAGCGTCTCATTGGGGCACATTATGAGACCTGAGCTGGAAAAAAGAAAGAAATCAGCATTACAAAACATAACATAACGCTAAAATCAACTTACCTTGCCATCGCTGCGCTCCGACACCATCATCCTGTGCAAGCATCTCATTGGGGCACATTATAAGACCGGAGCTGGGGAAAAAAGAAAGAAATGAGCATTACAAAACATAACGTAGACAAATCTGCACTACCAAACATAACATAGCGCTAAGTACAACTTACCTTGACATCGCTGCGCTCTGCCTTCGCCATTCTGTGCAAGTGTCTCATTGGGGCCCATTATAAGACCGGAGTTGGAAAAATCTAAAGAAATAAGCATTACAAAACATAACATAACGCTAAAAACTACTTACCTTGCCATCGCTGCGCTCCGACACCATCATCCTGTGCAAGCATCTCATAGGGGCACATTATAAGACCGGAGCTGGGAAAAAAAGAAAGAAATGATCATTACAAAACATAACGTAGACAAATCTGCACTACCAAACATAACATAGCGCTAAGTACAACTTACCTTGACATCGCTGCGCTCCACCACCGCCATTCTGTGCAAGCCTCTCATTGGAGCACATTATAAGACCGGAGCTGGAGAAAAACAAAAGAAATAAGCATTACAAAACATAACATAACGCTAAAAACAACTTACCTTGTCATCGCTGTGCTCCGACACCATCATCCTGTGCAAGCATCTCATTGGGGCACATTATAAGACCGGAGCTGGGAAAAAAGAAAAAAATGAGCATTACAAAACATAACGTAGACAAATCTGCACTACCAAACATAACATAGCGCTAAGTACAACTTACCTTGACATCGCTGCGCTCCGCCACCGCCATTCTGTGCAAGCGTCTCATTGGGGCCCATTATAAGACCAGAGCTGGAAAAATCAAGAGAAATAAGCATTACAAAACATAACATAACGCTAAAAACAACTTACCTAGCCATCGCTGCGCTCCGACACCATCATCCTGTGCAAGCATCTCAGTGGGGCACATTATAAGACCGGAGCTGGGCAAAAAAGAAAGAAATGAGCATTACAAAACATAACGTAGACAAATCTGCACTTCCAAACATAATATAGCGCTAAGTACAACTTACCTTGACATCGCTGCGCTCCGCCACCGCTCCGACACCATCATCCTGTGCAAGCATCTCATTGGGGCACATTATGAGACCGGAGCTGGGGAAAAAAGAAAGAAATGAGCATTACAAAACATAACATGGACAAATCTGCACTACCAAACATAACATAGCGCTAAGTTCAACTTACCTTGACATCGCTGGGCTCCGCCACCGCCATTCTGTGCAAGCGTCTCATTGGGGCACATTATGAGACCGGAGCTGGAAAAAAGAAAGAAATCAGCATTACAAAACATAACATAACGCTAAAAACAACTTACCTTGCCATCGCTGCGCTCCGACACCATCATCCTGTGCAAGCATCTCATTGGGGCACATTATAAGACCGGAGCTGGGGAAAAAAGAAAGAAATGAGCATTACAAAACATAACATAGACAAATCTGCACTACCAAACATAACATAGCGCTAAGTACAACTTACCTTGACATCGCTGCGCTCCGCCACCGCCATTCTGTGCAAGCGTCTCATTGGGGCACATTATGAGACCTGAGCTGGAAAAAAGAAAGAAATCAGCATTACAAAACATAACATAACGCTAAAATCAACTTACCTTGCCATCGCTGCGCTCCGACACCATCATCCTGTGCAAGCATCTCATTGGGGCACATTATAAGACCGGAGCTGGGGAAAAAAGAAAGAAATGAGCATTACAAAACATAACGTAGACAAATCTGCACTACCAAACATAACATAGCGCTAAGTACAACTTACCTTGACATCGCTGCGCTCTGCCTTCGCCATTCTGTGCAAGTGTCTCATTGGGGCCCATTATAAGACCGGAGTTGGAAAAATCTAAAGAAATAAGCATTACAAAACATAACATAACGCTAAAAACTACTTACCTTGCCATCGCTGCGCTCCGACACCATCATCCTGTGCAAGCATCTCATAGGGGCACATTATAAGACCGGAGCTGGGAAAAAAAGAAAGAAATGATCATTACAAAACATAACGTAGACAAATCTGCACTACCAAACATAACATAGCGCTAAGTACAACTTACCTTGACATCGCTGCGCTCCACCACCGCCATTCTGTGCAAGCCTCTCATTGGGGCACATTATAAGACCGGAGCTGGAGAAAAACAAAAGAAATAAGCATTACAAAACATAACATAACGCTAAAAACAACTTACCTTGTCATCGCTGTGCTCCGACACCATCATCCTGTGCAAGCATCTCATTGGGGCACATTATAAGACCGGAGCTGGGAAAAAAGAAAAAAATGAGCATTACAAAACATAACGTAGACAAATCTGCACTACCAAACATAACATAGCGCTAAGTACAACTTACCTTGACATCGCTGCGCTCCGCCACCGCCATTCTGTGCAAGCGTCTCATTGGGGCCCATTATAAGACCAGAGCTGGAAAAATCAAGAGAAATAAGCATTACAAAACATAACATAACGCTAAAAACAACTTACCTAGCCATCGCTGCGCTCCGACACCATCATCCTGTGCAAGCATCTCAGTGGGGCACATTATAAGACCGGAGCTGGGCAAAAAAGAAAGAAATGAGCATTACAAAACATAACGTAGACAAATCTGCACTTCCAAACATAATATAGCGCTAAGTACAACTTACCTTGACATCGCTGCGCTCCGCCACCGCTCCGACACCATCATCCTGTGCAAGCATCTCATTGGGGCACATTATGAGACCGGAGCTGGGGAAAAAAGAAAGAAATGAGCATTACAAAACATAACATGGACAAATCTGCACTACTAAACATAACATAGCGCTAAGTTCAACTTACCTTGACATCGCTGGGCTCCGCCACCGCCATTCTGTGCAAGCGTCTCATTGGGGCACATTATGAGACCGGAGCTGGAAAAAAGAAAGAAATCAGCATTACAAAACATAACATAACGCTAAAAACAAATTACCTTGCCATCCCTGCGCTCCGACACCATCATCCTGTGCAAGCATCTCATTGGGGCACATTATAAGACCGGAGCTGGGGAAAAAAGAAAGAAATGAGCATTACAAAACATAACGTAGACAAATCTGCACTACCAAACATAACATAGCGCTAAGTACAACTTACCTTGACATCGCTGCGCTCCGCCACCGCCATTCTGTGCAAGCGTCTCATTGGGGCATATTATGAGACCGGAGCTGGAAAAAAGAAAGAAATCAGCATTACAAAACATAACATAATGCTAAAAACAACTTACCTTGCCATCGCTGCGCTCCGACACCATCATCCTGTGCAAGCATCTCATTGGGGCACAATATAAGATGGGGAAAAAAGAAAGAAATGAGCATTACAAATCATAACGTAGACAAATCTGCACTACCAAACATAACATAGCGCTAAGTACAACTTACCTTGACATCGCTGCGCTCCGCCACCGCCATTCTGTGCAAGCATCTCATTGGGGCACATTATAAGACCGGAGCTGGGGAAAAACAAAAGAAATAAGCATTACAAAACATAACATAACGCTAAAAACAACTTACCTTGCCATCGCTGTGCTCCGACACCATCATCCTGTGCAAGCATCTCATTGGGGCACATTATAAGACCGGAGCTGGGGAAAAAAGAAAGAAATGAGCATTACAAAACATAACGTAGACAAATCTGCACTACCAAACATAACATAGCGCTAAGTACAACTTACCTTGACATCGCTGCGCTCCGCCACCGCCAATCTGTGTAAGCGTCTCATTGGGGCACATTATAAGACCGGAGCTGGGAAAAAAACATAAGAAATAAGCATTACAAAACATAACATAACTCTAAAAACAACTTACCTTGCCATCGCTGCACTCCGACACCATCATCCTGTGTAAGCATCTCATTGGGGCACATTATAAGACCGGAGCTTGGCAAAAAAGAAGGAAATGAGCATTACAAAACATAACGTAGACAAATCTGCACTACCAAACATAACATAGCGCTAAGTACAACTTACCTTGACATCGCTGAGCTCCGCCACCGCTCCGCCACCGCTCCGCCACCATCATCCTGTGCAAGCATCTCATTGGGGCACATTATAAGACCAGAGCTGGGGAAAAAAGAAAGAAATGAGCATTACAAAACATAACATAACGCTAAAAACAACTTACCTTGCCATCGCTGCGCTCCGACACCATCATCCTGTGCAAGCATCTCATTAGGGCACATTATAAGACCAGAGCTGGGCAAAAAAGAAAGAAATGAGCATTACAAAACATAACGTAGACAAATCTGCACTACCAAACATAACATAGCGCTAAGTACAACTTACCTTGACATCGCTGCGCTCCGCCACCGCTCCGCCACCGCCATTCTGTGCAAGCGTCTCATTGGGGCCCTTTATAAGACCGGAGCTGGAAAAAAACAAAAGAAATAAGCATTACAAAACATAACATAACGCTAAAAACAACTTACCTTGCCATTGCTGTGCTCCGACACCATCATCCTGTGCAAGCATCTCATTGGGGCACATTATAAGACCGGAGCTGGGGAAAAAAGAGAGAAATGAGCATTACAAAACATAACGTAGACAAATCTGCACTACCAAACATAACATAGCGCTAAGTACAACTTACCTTGACATCGCTGCACTCCGCCACCGCCATTCTGTGCAAGCGTCTCATTGGGGCACATTATGAGACCGGAGCTGGAAAAAAGAAAGAAATCAGCATTACAAAACATAACATAACGCTAAAAACAACTTACCTTGCCATCGCTGCGCTCCGACACCATCATCCTGTGCAAGCATCTCATTGGGGCACATTATAAGACCGGAGCTGGGGAAAAAAGAAAGAAATGAGCATTACAAAACATAACGTAGACAAATCTGCACTACCAAACATAACATAGCGCTAAGTACAACTTACCTTGACATCGCTGCGCTCCGCCACCGCCATTCTGTGCAAGCGTCTCATTGGGGCACATTATAAGACCGGAGCTGGGGAAAAAAGAAAGAAATGAGCATTATAAAACATAACGTAGACAAATTTGCACTACCAAACATAACATAGCGCTAAGTACAACTTACCTTGACATTGCGGCGCTCCGCCACCACAATTCTGTGCAAGCGTCTCATTGGGGCCCATTATAAGACCGGAGCTGGAAAAATCAAGAGAAATAAGCATTACAAAACATAACATAACGCTAAAAACAACTTACCTAGCCATCGCTGCGCTCCGACACCATCATCCTGGGCAAGCATCTCAGTGGGGCACATTATAAGACTGGAGCTGGGCAAAAAAGAAAGAAATGAGCATTACAAAACATAACGTAGGCAAATCTGCACTTCCAAACATAACATAGCGCTAAGTACAACTTACCTTGACATCGCTGCGCTCCGCCACCGCTCCGACACCATCATCCTGTGCAAGCATCTCATTGGGGCACATTATAAGACCGGAGCTGGGGAAAAATGAAAGAAATGAGCATTACAAAACATAACATGGACAAATATGCACTACCAAACATAACATAGCGCTAAGTGCAACTTACCTTGACATCGCTGGGCTGAGCCACCGCCATTCTGCGCAAGCGTGACATTGGGGCACATTATGAGACCGGAGCTGGAAAAAAGAAAGAAATCAGCATTAAAAAACATAACATAACGCTAAAAACAACTTACCTTGCCATCGCTGCGCTCCGACACCATCATCCTGTGCAAGCATCTCATTGGGGCACAATATAAGATGGGGAAAAAAGAAAGAAATGAGCATTACAAAACATAACGTAGACAAATCTGCACTACCAAACATAACATAGCGCTAAGTACAACTTACCTTGACATCGCTGCGCTCCGCCACCGCCATTCTGTGCAAGCGTCTCATTGGGGCACATTATAAGACCAGAGCTGGGGAAAAACAAAAGAAATAAGCATTACAAAACATAACATAACGCTAAAAACAACTTACCTTGCCATCGCTGTGCTCCGACACCATCATCCTGTGCAAGCATCTCATTGGGGCACATTATAAGACCGGAGCTGGGGAAAAAAAGAAAGAAATGAGCATTACAAAACATAACGTAGACAAATCTGCACTACCAAACATAACATAGCGCTAAGTACAACTTACCTTGACATCGCTGCGCTCCGCCACCGCCAATCTGTGTAAGCGTCTCATTGGGGCACATTATAAGACCGGAGCTGGGAAAAAAACATAAGAAATAAGCATTACAAAACATAACATAACGCTAAAAACAACTTACCTTGCCATCGCTGCACTCCGACACCATCATCCTGTGTAAGCATCTCATTGGGGCACATTATAAGACCGGAGCTTGGCAAAAAAGAAAGAAATGAGCATTACAAAACATAACGTAGACAAATCTGCACTACCAAACATAACATAGCGCTAAGTACAACTTACCTTGACATCGCTGAGCTCCGCCACCGCTCCGCCACCATCATCCTGTGCAAGCATCTCATTGGGGCACATTATAAGACCAGAGCTGGGGAAAAAAGAAAGAAATGAGCATTACAAAACATAACATAACGCTAAAAACAACTTACCTTGCCATCGCTGCGCTCCGACACCATCATCCTGTGCAAGCATCTCATTGGGGCACATTATAAGACCAGAGCTGGGCAAAAAAGAAAGAAATGAGCATTACAAAACATAACGTAGACAAATCTGCACTACCAAACATAACCTAGCGCTAAGTACAACTTACCTTGACATCGCTGCGCTCCGCCACCGCCATTCTGTGCAAGCGTCTCATTGGGGCCCTTTATAAGACCGGAGCTGGAAAAAAACAAAAGAAATAAGCATTACAAAACATAACATAACGCTAAAAACAACTTACGTTGCCATCGCTGCGCTCCGACACCATCATCCTGTGCAAGCATCTCATTGGGGCACATTATAAGACCGGAGCTGGAAAAAAACAAAAGAAATAAGCATTACAAAACATAACATAACGCTAAAAACAACTTACCTTGCCATCGCTGCGCTCCGACACCATTATCCTGTGCAAGCATCTCATTGGGGCATATTATAAGACCGGAGCTGGGGAAAAAAGAAAGAAATGAGCATTACAAAACATAACGCAGACAAATCTGCACTACCAAACATAACATAGCGCTAAGTACAACTTACCTTGACATCGCTGCGCTCCTCCACCGCCATTCTGTGCAAGCGTCTCATTGGGGCCCATTATAAGACCGGAGCTGGAAAAAACAAAAGAAATAAGCATTACAAAACATAACATAACGCTAAAAACAACTTACCTTGCCATCGCTGCGCTCCGACACCATCATCCTGTGCAAGCATCTCATTGGGGCACATTATAAGACCGGAGCTGGAAAAAAACAAAAGAAATAAGCATTACAAAACATAACATAACGCTAAAAACAACTTACCTTGCCATCGCTGCGCTCCGACTAAGCATGGGCGGAAAATCCGTTACGCTCGCGGATTTTGCGGATTTTCGGGAAATCCGCAATCCGCGAGATTTGCGAATTTCCCGCAAAATCCGCAAATCCGCGAGCAGCGGATTTTGCTTGCGCTGCTCGCACTGTTCGCGTGAGTTCGCGCCCCGCGAATAAGTGCAAAATTGCAGAAATACGATCTTAGCAAAACTGAAAGTAACTACTTACCAGGTTCAAAAGTTCAGGCACATCATTAGTAGCCATTTCCTGTAGTGCTTCCTGAGGGGCCCCTCCAGAGTTCAGTTGCCAGTTGAAACTATTATGTGACCCTGCTCTGAACCTCAGGATAGTTACACATATGCCACAAAGGTCCTGAATTACAGCTAAGGGAGACAAGCAGGAGCCAGGCTGGAAGTTAAAATCCATTAATCAGCCCCTAATTCATTATTGTCAGTTGGGGCAGGGCAGGTGTTGTAACTAATTTTGCAACAATGAAAGCACTTAGCAAGTGCAAAAGATCACTAATCAGGGCGCACTAAGGAAGCAGGTGCCAGCTAAAAAAATATTCTGTGACACATTAATCAGCCCCAAATTAATTCAGGTCACTTGAGGCAGGGAAGGTGTGCTTTGCTTTGCCGAAAATAATGTACACTGGACAACCAGAGGGTGTGGTGATGAAACAGAGGGTGGCATGGGTGGGCCAGAGGGTGGCATGAGTAGTCAGAGAGTGGCAGTGGTGACAGAGAGTGGCAGTGATGAAGAAGAGCGTCCCAAACAGGCTGGACACGTAGAAACAACAAGTTCGCAAAACTTGCGACCCGACAGGTAAGTTCGCAAATTGCGAAATTGTAAAAACCCTCGCGAACTGGCAGAAACACGGGCGAACACAAAAAAAAAAAATCCGCTAATTCGCGGGAATTCGCGGATTTTGCGGATTGCGAATCCGCAAATCCGCAAAATTCACGGATTGCCAATCCGCAAAATCCGCTCATGCTTAGCTCCGACACCATCATCCTGTGCAAGCATCTCATTGGGGCACATTATAAGACCGGAGCTGGGGAAAAAAGAGAGAAATGAGCATTACAAAACATAACGTAGACAAATCTGCACTACCAAACATAACATAGCGCTAAGTACAACTTACCTTGACATCGCTGCACTCCGCCACCGCCATTCTGTGCAAGCGTCTCATTGGGGCACATTATGAGACCGGAGCTGGAAAAAAGAAAGAAATCAGCATTACAAAACATAATATAACGCTAAAAACAACTTACCTTGCCATCGCTGCGCTCCGACACCATCATCCTGTGCAAGCATCTCATTGGGGCACATTATAAGACCGGAGCTGGGGAAAAAAGAAAGAAATGAGCATTACAAAACATAACGTAGACAAATCTGCACTACCAAACATAACATAGCGCTAAGTACAACTTACCTTGACATCGCTGCGCTCCGCCACCGCCATTCTGTGCAAGCGTCTCATTGGGGCACATTATAAGACCGGAGCTGGGGAAAAACAAAAGAAATAAGCATTACAAAACATAACATAACGCTAAAAACAACTTACCTTGCCATTGCTGTGCTCCGACACCATCATCCTGTGCAAGCATCTCATTGGGGCACATTATAAGACCGGAGCTGGGGAAAAAAGAGAGAAATGAGCATTACAAAACATAACGTAGACAAATCTGCACTACCAAACATAACATAGCGCTAAGTACAACTTACCTTGACATCGCTGCACTCCGCCACCGCCATTCTGTGCAAGCGTCTCATTGGGGCACATTATGAGACCGGAGCTGGAAAAAAGAAAGAAATCAGCATTACAAAACATAACATAACGCTAAAAACAACTTACCTTGCCATCGCTGCGCTCCGACACCATCATCCTGTGCAAGCATCTCATTGGGGCACATTATAAGACCGGAGCTGGGGAAAAAAGAAAGAAATGAGCATTACAAAACATAACGTAGACAAATCAGCACTACCAAACATAACATAGCGCTAAGTACAACTTACCTTGACATCGCTGCGCTCCGCCACCGCCATTCTGTGCAAGCGTCTCATTGGGGCACATTATAAGACCGGAGCTGGGGAAAAAAGAAAGAAATTAGCATTATAAAACATAACGTAGACAAATTTGCACTACCAAACATAACATAGCGCTAAGTACAACTTACCTTGACATTGCGGCGCTCCGCCACCACAATTCTGTGCAAGCGTCTCATTGGGGCCCATTATAAGACCGGAGCTGGAAAAATCAAGAGAAATAAGCATTACAAAACATAACATAACGCTAAAAACAACTTACCTAGCCATCGCTGCGCTCCGACACCATCATCCTGGGCAAGCATCTCAGTGGGGCACATTATAAGACTGGAGCTGGGCAAAAAAGAAAGAAATGAGCATTACAAAACATAACGTAGGCAAATCTGCACTTCCAAACATAACATAGCGCTAAGTACAACTTACCTTGACATCGCTGCGCTCCGCCACCGCTCCGACACCATCATCCTGTGCAAGCATCTCATTGGGGCACATTATAAGACCGGAGCTGGGGAAAAATGAAAGAAATGAGCATTACAAAACATAACATGGACAAATCTGCACTACCAAACATAACATAGCGCTAAGTGCAACTTACCTTGACATCGCTGGGCTGAGCCACCGCCATTCTGCGCAAGCGTGACATTGGGGCACATTATGAGACCGGAGCTGGAAAAAAGAAAGAAATCAGCATTAAAAAACATAACATAACGCTAAAAACAACTTACCTTGCCATCGCTGCGCTCCGACACCATCATCCTGTGCAAGCATCTCATTGGGGCACAATATAAGATGGGGAAAAAAGAAAGAAATGAGCATTACAAAACATAACGTAGACAAATCTGCACTACCAAACATAACATAGCGCTAAGTACAACTTACCTTGACATCGCTGCGCTCCGCCACCGCCATTCTGTGCAAGCGTCTCATTGGGGCACATTATAAGACCAGAGCTGGGGAAAAACAAAAGAAATAAGCATTACAAAACATAACATAACGCTAAAAACAACTTACCTTGCCATCGCTGTGCTCCGACACCATCATCCTGTGCAAGCATCTCATTGGGGCACATTATAAGACCGGAGCTGGGGAAAAAAAGAAAGAAATGAGCATTACAAAACATAACGTAGACAAATCTGCACTACCAAACATAACATAGCGCTAAGTACAACTTACCTTGACATCGCTGCGCTCCGCCACCGCCAATCTGTGTAAGCGTCTCATTGGGGCACATTATAAGACCGGAGCTGGGAAAAAAACATAAGAAATAAGCATTACAAAACATAACATAACGCTAAAAACAACTTACCTTGCCATCGCTGCACTCCGACACCATCATCCTGTGTAAGCATCTCATTAGGGCACATTATAAGACTGGAGCTTGGCAAAAAAGAAAGAAATGAGCATTACAAAACATAACGTAGACAAATCTGCACTACCAAACATAACATAGCGCTAAGTACAACTTACCTTGACATCGCTGAGCTCCGCCACCGCTCCGCCACCATCATCCTGTGCAAGCATCTCATTGGGGCACATTATAAGACCAGAGCTGGGGAAAAAAGAAAGAAATGAGCATTACAAAACATAACATAACGCTAAAAACAACTTACCTTGCCATCGCTGCGCTCCGACACCATCATCCTGTGCAAGCATCTCATTGGGGCACATTATAAGACCAGAGCTGGGCAAAAAAGAAAGAAATGAGCATTACAAAACATAACGTAGACAAATCTGCACTACCAAACATAACCTAGCGCTAAGTACAACTTACCTTGACATCGCTGCGCTCCGCCACCGCCATTCTGTGCAAGCGTCTCATTGGGGCCCTTTATAAGACCGGAGCTGGAAAAAAACAAAAGAAATAAGCATTACAAAACATAACATAACGCTAAAAACAACTTACGTTGCCATCGCTGCGCTCCGACACCATCATCCTGTGCAAGCATCTCATTGGGGCACATTATAAGACCGGAGCTGGAAAAAAACAAAAGAAATAAGCATTACAAAACATAACATAACGCTAAAAACAACTTACCTTGCCATCGCTGCGCTCCGACACCATTATCCTGTGCAAGCATCTCATTGGGGCATATTATAAGACCGGAGCTGGGGAAAAAAGAAAGAAATGAGCATTACAAAACATAACGCAGACAAATCTGCACTACCAAACATAACATAGCGCTAAGTACAACTTACCTTGACATCGCTGCGCTCCTCCACCGCCATTCTGTGCAAGCGTCTCATTGGGGCCCATTATAAGACCGGAGCTGGAAAAAACAAAAGAAATAAGCATTACAAAACATAACATAACGCTAAAAACAACTTACCTTGCCATCGCTGCGCTCCGACACCATCATCCTGTGCAAGCATCTCATTGGGGCACATTATAAGACCAGAGCTGGGGAAAAAAGAGAGAAATGAGCATTACAAAACATAACGTAGACAAATCTGCACTACCAAACATAACATAGCGCTAAGTACAACTTACCTTGACATCGCTGCACTCCACCACCGCCATTCTGTGCAAGCGTCTCATTGGGGCACATTATGAGACCGGAGCTGGAAAAAAGAAAGAAATCAGCATTACAAAACATAACGCTAAAAACAACTTACCTTGCCATCGATGCGCTCCGACACCATCATCCTGTGCAAGCATCTCATGGGGCACATAATAAGACCGGAGCTGGGGAAAAAATAAAGAAATAAGCATTACAAAACATAACGTAGACAAATCTGCACTACCAAACATAACATAGCGCTAAGTACAACTTACCTTGACATCGATGCGTTCCGCCACCGCCATTCTGTGCAAGCGTCTCATTGGGGCACATTATAAGACCGGAGCTGGGGAAAAACAAAAGAAATAAGCATTACAAAACATAACTTAACGCTAAAAACAACTTACCTTGCCATCGCTGCGCGCCGACACCATCATCCTGTGCAAGCATCTTATTGGGGCACATTATAAGACCGGAGCTGGGGGAAAAAAGAAAGAAATGAGCATTACAAAACATAACGTAGACAAATCTGCACTACCAAACATAACATAGCGCGAAGTACAACTTACCTTGACATCGCTGCGCTCCACCACCGCCATTCTGTGCAAGAGTCTCATTGGGGTACATTATAAGACCGGAGCTGGGAAAAAACATAAGAAATAAGCATTACAAAACATAACATAACGCTAAAAACAACTTACCTTGCCATCGCTGCGCTCCGACACCATCATCCTGTGCAAGCATCTCATTGGGGCACATTATAAGACCGGAGCTGGGGAAAAAAGAAAGAAATGAGCATTACAAAACATAACGTAGACAAATCTGCACTACCAAACATAACATAGCGCTAAGTACAACTTACCTTGACATCGCTGCGCTCCGCCACCGCTCCAACACCATCATCCTGTGCAAGCATCTCATTGGGGCACATTATAAGACCGGAGCTAGGGAAAAAAGAAAGAAATGAGCATTACAAAACATAACATGGACAAATCTGCACTACCAAACATAACATAGCGCTAAGTACAACTTACCTTGACATCGCTGCGCTCCGCCACCGCCATTCTGTGCAAGCGTCTCATTGGGGCACATTATGAGACCGGAGCTGGAAAAAAGAAAGAAATCCGCATTACAAAACATAACATAACGCTAAAAACAACTTACCTTGCCATCGCTGCGCTCCGACACCATCATCCTGTGCAAGCATCTCATTGGGGCACATTATAAGACCGGAGCTGGGGAAAAAAGAAAGAAATGAGCATTACAAAACATAACGTAGACAAATCTGCACTACCAAACATAACATAGCGCTAAGTACAACTTACCTTGACATCGCTGCGCTCCGCCACCGCCATTCTGTGCAAGCGTCTCATTGGGGCCCATTATAAGACCGGAGCTGGAAAAAAACAAAAGAAATAAGCATTACAAAACATAACATAACGCTAAAAACAACTTACCTTGCCATCGCTGTGCTCCGACACCATTATCCTGTGCAAGCATCTCATTGGGGCACATTATAAGACCGGAGCTGGGGAAAAAAGAAAGAAATGAGCATTACAAAACATAACGTAGACAAATCTGCACTACCAAATATAACATAGCGCTAAGTACAACTTACCTTGACATCGCTGCGCTCTGCCACCGCCATTCTGTGCAAGCGTCTCATTGGGGCCCATTATAAGACAAGAGCTGGAAAAAACTAAAGAAATAAGCATTACAAAACATAACATAACGCTAAAAACTACTTACCTTGCCATCGCTGCGCTCCGACACCATCATCCTGTGTAAGCATCTCATTGGAGCACATTATAAGACCGGAGCTGGGAAAAAAAGAAAGAAATGAGCATTACAAAACATAACGTAGACAAATCTGCACTACCAAACATAACATAGCGCTAAGTACAACTTACCTTGACATCGCTGCGCTCCACCACCGCCATTCTGTGCAAGCGTCTCATTGGGGAACATTATAAGACCGGAGCTGGGAAAAAACTAAAGAAATAAGCATTACAAAACATAATATAACGCTAAAAACAACTTACCTTGCCATCGCTGCGCTCCGACACCATCATCCTGTGCAAGCATCTCATTGGGGCACAATATAAGACCGGAGCTGGGGAAAAAAGAAAGAAATGAGCATTACAAAACATAACATAGACAAATCTGCACTACCAAACATAACATAGCGCTAAGTACAACTTACCTTGACATCGCTGCGCTCCGCCACCGCCATTCTGTGCAAGCGTCTCATTGGGGCACATTATAAGACCGGAGCTGGGGAAAAACAAAAGAAATAAGCATTACAAAACATAACATAACGCTAAAAACAACTTACCTTGCCATCGCTGTGCTCCGACACCATCATGCTGTGCAAGCATCTCATTGGGGCACATTATAAGACCGGAGCTGGGGAAAAAAGAAAGAAATGATCATTATAAAACATAACGTAGACAAATCTGCACTACCAAACATAACATAGCGCTAAGTACAACTTACCTTGACATCGCTGCGCTCCGCCACCGCCATTCTGTGCAAGCGTCTCATTGGGGCCCATTATAAGACCGGAGCTGGAAAAAAACAAAAGAAATAAGTATTACAAAACATAACATAACGCTAAAAACAACTTACGTTGCCATCGCTGCGCTCCGACACCATCATCCTGTGCAAGCATCTCATTGGGGCACATTATAAGACCGGAGCTGGAAAAAAACAAAAGAAATAAGCATTACAAAACATAACATAACGCTAAAAACAACTTACCTTGCCATCGCTGCGCTCCGACACCATCATCCTGTGCAAGCATCTCATTGGGGCATATTATAAGACCGGAGCTGGGGAAAAAAGGAAGAAATGAGCATTACAAAACATAACGCAGACAAATCTGCACTACCAAACATAACATAGCGCTAAGTACAACTTACCTTGACATCGCTGCGCCACCGCCATTCTGTGCAAGCGTCTCATTGGGGCCCATTATAAGACCGGAGCTGGAATAAAACAAAAGAAATAAGCATTACAAAACATAACATAACACTAAAAACAACTTACTTTGCCATCGCTGCGCTCCGACACCATCATCCTGTGCAAGCATCTCATTGGGGCACATTATAAGACCGGAGATGGGGAAAAAAGAGAGAAATGAGCATTACAAAACATAACGTAGACAAATCTGCACTACCAAACATAACATAGCGCTAAGTACAACTTACCTTGACATCGCTGCACTCCGCCACCACCATTCTGTGCAAGCGTCTCATTGGGGCACATTATAAGACCGGAGCTGGAAAAAAACAAAAGAAATAAGCATTACAAAACATAACATATTGCTAAAAACAACATACCTTGCCATCGCTGCGCACCGACACCATCATCCTGTGCAAGCATCTCATTGGGGCACATTATAAGACCGGAGCTGGGGAAAAAAGAAAGAAATAAGCATTACAAAACATAACGTAGACAAATCTGCATTACCAAACATAACATAGCGCTAAGTAATACTTACCTTGACATTGATGCGCTCCGCAACCTCCATTCTGTGCAAGCGTCTCATTGGGGCACATTATAAGTCCGGAGCTGGGGAAAAACAAAAGAAATAAGCATTACAAAACATAACATAACGCTAAAAACAACTTACCTTGCCATCGCTGCGCTCCGACACCATCATCCTGTGCAAGCATCTCATTGGGCCACATTATAAGACCGGAGCTGGGGGAAAAAAGAAAGAAATGAGCATTACAAAATATAACGTAGACAAATCTGCACTACCAAACATAACATAGCGCAAAGTACAACTTACCTTGACATCGCTGTAGGAGAGTAGGGTCTGCTATCCTATGGTCACCCCAAATTTTTGCTTTTTGCTTCACTGGTTTATGACTTAATGTGGCTGAGGGCCTGGTAATCAGATCCTCAGCCTGCTGTTCTCTCTCTAAATTACTGCCAATGCACTTTAGGTGCATTACGAATTGGAACTGGTTCACCTTATTGGCCCCTGTAACAGTGTACCCTAGGTACCCAGGGCATAGGTGTTTCCAAGGCCTACCAGGGGCTGCAGCATGTATTGTGCCACCCCTGGCCTGGCCTCCATATTTGACACAACTGGCTGATCACTCAGCTGGGGTAAGTTGGTGTAATCACCTCTTACTTAGATATAGTATCCCTATATCTACCCTTAAACTGTACACATATGTTCCTATCAGCCACTCCTATGGAAGGCCTCATCAATCCTGGAGGCAGAGTGCTTGGAAATATGTGAGATGGTGCTCTAGCATGAGCTGAGCCTGTCTGCAGCTGTCGGGAACCACTCCCTAAGCTGTTCCGGGATATTGCCATACAATATACTCTTAAGTGCATTATAATCCTCGCGGTTAAATGCTATCTTTGGTTTGGCTTTATCAAAACATGTCGAGTAAGGTGTCATACGAATTGGAATACTATCCCCTCGACAGTTCTGTCGACGGGGAAAGCATTCCACCCTTCTAGAGGGACACGACATGTGTGTAGCCTTAACCCCTGTTAAAGTTAACCAGAGCCTCAGCATCACAAAATGGATGCTGCCACCACAGACACGAGTCTGGCCTCCTGCTGCTGACCGAAACTCGGCAGATGGTGGCCTGGACAAAGGGTTTCCTGCCTTGGGAGGTGCGAGCACCACCCCAGACAGGG
This sequence comes from Lissotriton vulgaris, assembly GCF_964263255.1. NCBI lineage: Eukaryota > Metazoa > Chordata > Amphibia > Caudata > Salamandridae > Lissotriton > Lissotriton vulgaris. The sequence continues at coordinate 1,615,053,620 of NC_141687.1, read as the reverse complement.
TTTTGTGTATTGGGTAGGACAGGGCTGAATAGAATCAGACATGCCCGGGGCACACAAGGTGTCCCCGTGCATAGGCCAGTCCAAACCGGTCCTGGGACTTTCCAGACCCAGGCCTGGCGAGGAGCTGGACAAAGGAAAGGTGGTGTAACCGCTCCCCTTCCTGGTTCCTCCCAGAGGAGATACCTAGTAAGTGATCCACCCCTCAGATTGGGAATAAGAGTGGGAGCAGTGCCATTGCACAGCAGATCATCCTGAAATCAACTTTAAACAAGAAGAAGACTGGACTTCGACATTCTGCTGCTCAGAAGACTGAAGAGAATCTCCCTTGTGGCCTAGGAGTGGCCACCCCGTGAACACAGGCACCAACCAGCAACTCAACGTCTGCTTTGCCGCCGCCTCCCGCCAGAGCCGGAGCCCAGAGCCTGACAAGACCCAGACTCCCAGACCTCGCTGAGCCCGATCCACAGTCCCTGCAAAGAAGGGACCCGTGGAGGCACCGAGTGACGTGGGACCGGACATCTTGGCAGACACTCAAAAAGCTGACTGCGCAGCATCTGAGGCATCCTCAATGTTGTGCTTTGGGGACTGAGAACCCCTACCACCGAGCAGCCCTTGCACCACAGATCAGCCCCCCAGCATCTCCACGATCTGCGTGGGGCCCTTTTGCATTGTGCCACTCGTTGCGCCATCCCGGCCACTAGCCACGTGGTCAGCGGCCAACTTGGCAACGAAACCGACAAACTACAGAGCGGGTCTGGTTGCTCCAGATTTGCCCAAGCTCCTGTGAAAAGGAGCACTCACTCTGACCTTGCTGGTCCGAGTGTTTAGCCTTTTTCGATTCCTGCGTGGCTTGCATTAGCCAAGGCCTGTTTGCTCCGATCAGGTCGCCGACACCGCCAACAGCGAGAAGCCTGCGTGGGACAGCTCGTGATTGACTCCTTGACGTCCTCGACCCCCGGTGTCCACGTGGCTGCAGAGAGAAGCTACACCTCAACGCCTGTTTGCACCCGACATCGCCTGGTTCCAATCTGGTTCCACGGTAGTCACTGGCTAGTGACTTTGAACATTGTCCCCTCTGCTTTCAGGTCTTCACAACTTCAGATCCACCCTTGGATCCACCGGAACTCTTCACATCGAGCCGCCTGCAGCATCTTCAGCTCCAAGCACCATCGACCAGCGTGACGAAACCCGACACTACTTCGACCCTGTGCACCCGCTTCCTGTGGGTGAGGTAACTCAGCTCCGCCGGTGTTCCTACACTGGTACACATCTCAAGGGCCTGTGTCTTAAGTTTCAGCATTCTAGGTCACTCGGAAGGTTCCGAACTATCTAACTTTGTACTTTTTACGCACAATAGACTTTACATTGGAAAGTGCGTGCACTTTAGACACTGCACCCGAGTCCCGCGGGCCTTTCCCGACTTAGTCACTGCTAGTCTCGAATAGCTCCAGCGATTCCCAAGGCCCTAGGCCTGTTCCCTTTCCGATTGGTACCTCTTATACCACTTTCTTAGTATATGGTTTAGGTGGCCCCTAGGGCTCATCCATATTGTGCAACTTTTGTGTATTTTAAACTGTCTTGTGATTTAACGCTTGTGCTTCTGTGCTCATAAAGAGTCCAGGGGATTTTATAGTTAATAAATCAATATATATTTTCAATATATATCTGTGTGGTGTCCTTTCATTTGGTATTCAAGGGGGTTGTGTATGGTAATACAGCTGGCTTCACATGCCTTTCAGAGTTTAGCCTAAGACTGCTTTGTCCACGTTACCACTAGGATAACTGGTCTACAAGGTTGAATTACAACCAATCATCATAAGGGTTGCTTGGCATGGTACAAAGTGATCACTAGAATTAGTGAGCATTATATACCAGGCCAACTTCTCACATTGGTGAGCAGCGGATTGGGATCTGAGCTTGCTGTTGTTTTACCATTACAATCTTTGAGATTATCATTTGAAAGATCATACAGGTACCTGCTGTGAGAAGTTGGCCTGGTATATAATGCTCACTAATTCTTAGTGATCACTTTGTACCATGCCAAACAACCCTTATGATGATGGTTGTAATTCAACCTTGTAGACCAGTTATCCTAGTGGTAACGTGGACAAAGCAGTCTTAGGCTAAACTCTGAAAGGCATGTGAAGCCAGCTGTTATACCATACACAACCCCCTTGAATACCAAATGAAAGGGACACCACACAGATATATATTGAAAATATATATTGATTTCTTAACTATAAAATCCCCTGGACTCTTTATGAGCACAGAAGCACAAGCGTTAAATCACAAGACAGTTTAAAATACACAAAAGTTGCACAATATGGATGAGCCCTAGGGGCCACCTAAACCATATACTAAGAAAGTGGTATAAGAGATACCAATAGGAAAGTGAAGAGGTCTAGGGCCTGGGGAATCGCTGGAGCTATTTGAGACTAGCAGTGACTAAGTCGGGAGAGGCCCACGGGACTCGGGTGCAGTGTTCAAAGTGCACGCACTTTCCAATACAAAGTCTATGGTGCGGAAAAAAATACAAAGTTAGAAAGTTAGGAACCTTCCGAGTGACCTACGGAGCTGAAACTTAAAACACAGGCCCTTGGGATGTGTACCAGTGCAGGAGCACCGGCGGAGCTGAGTTACCTCACCCACAGGAAGCGGGTGCACAGGGTCGAAGTAGTGTCGGGTTTCGTCACGCTGGTCGATGGTGCTTGGAGCTGAAGATGCTGCAGGCGGCTCGATGTGAAGAGTTCCGGTGGATCCAAGGGTGGATCTGAAGATGTGAAGACCTGAAAGCAGAGGGGACAGTGTTCAAAGTCACTAGCCAGTGACTACCGTGGAACCAGATTGGAACCAGGCGATGTCGGGTGCAAACAGGCGTTGTTGAGTAGCTTCTTTCTGCAGCCACGTGGATACCCGGGGTCAAGGACGTCCAGGAGTCGGTCACGAGCTGTCCCAGGCAGGCTTCTCGCTGTTGGCGGTGTCGGCACCTTGATCGGAGCAAACAGGCCTTGGCAAAGGCAAGCCAGGCAGAAGTTGAAAGATGCTTAACACTCGGACCAGCAAGGTCAGAGCGGGTGCTCCTTTTCACAGGAGCTTGGGTAGGTCTGGAGCAACTAGACCTGCTGTGTAAATCTTCGGGTTCGTCGCCAAGATGGCCGCTGACCACGTGGCTAGTGGCCGGGATGGCGCGTCGAGTGGCACAATGCAAAAGGGCCCCACGCAGATCGTGGAGATGCTGGAGGGCTGATCCTAGGTGCAGGGGCTGCTCGGTGGTGGGGGTTCTCAGTCCCCAAAGCACAACGTCGAGGATGCCTCAGAAGCTGCGCAGTCAGCTTTTTGAGTGTCTTCCAAGAGGTCCGGTCCCACGTCACTCGGTGCCTCCACGGGTCCCTTCTTTGCAGGGACTGTGGATCGGGCTCTGAGAGGTCTGGGAGTCTGGTTCTTGTCGGGCTCTGGGCTCGGGCTCCGGCGGGAGGCGGCGGCAAAGCAGACGTCGAGTCGCTGGTTGGTACCTGTGTTCACAGGGTGGCCACTCCTAGGCCACAAGGGAGATTCTCTTCAGTCTTCTGTGCAGCAGAATGTCGAAGTCCAGTCTTCTTCTTCGTGTAAAGTTGATTCAGGATGATCTGCTGTGCAATGGCACTGTTCCCACTCTTATTCCCAATCTGAGGGGTGGATCACCTACTAGGTCCCTCCTCTGGGAGGAACCAGGAAGGGGGGCGGTTACACCCCCTTTCCTTTGTCCAGTTCCGCGCCAGGCCTGGGTCTGGAAAGTCCCAGGACCGGTTTGGACTGGCCTATGCACGGGGACACCTTGTGTGCCCCGGGCATGTCTGATTCTATCCAGCCCTGTCCTACCCAATACACAAAATCCTGTCTGGGGTGGTGCTCGCACCTCCCAAGGCAGGAAACCCTTTGTTCAGGCCACCATCTGCCGAGTTTCGGTCAGCAGCAGGAGGCCAGACTCGTGTCTGTGGTGGCAGCATCCATTTTGTGATGCTGAGGCTCTGTTTAACTTTAACCGGGGTTAAGGCTACACACATGTCGTGTCCCTCTAGAAGGGTGGAATGCTATCCCCGTCGCCAGAATTGGCGAGGGGATAGTATTCCAATTCGTATGACACCTTACTCGACATGTTTTGATAAAGCCAAACCAAAGATAGCATTTAACCGCGAGGATTATAATGCACTTAAGAGTATATGGTATGGCAATATCCCAGAACAGCTTAGGGAGTTGTTCCCGACAGCTGCAGACAGGCTCAGCTCATGCTAGAGCACCATCTCACATATTTCCAAGCACTCTGCCTCCAGGATTGATGAGGCCTTCCATAGGAGTGGCTGATAGGAACATATGTGTCCAGTTTAGGGTTAGGCACAGACATACTGTACCTAAGTAAGAGGTGGTTACACCGACTTACCCCAGCTGAGTGATCAGCCAGTTGTGTCAAATATGGAGGCCAGGCCAGGGGTGGCACAATACATGCTGCAGCCCCTGGTAGGCCTTGGATACACCTATGCCCTGGGCACCTAGGGTGCACTAATACAGGGGCTCATAAGGTGAACCAGTTCCAATTCGTAATGCACCTAAAGTGCATTGGCAGTAATTTAGAGAGAGAACAGCAGGCTGTGGGTCTGATTAGCAGGCCCACAGCCACATTAAGTCAGAAACCAGTGAAGCAAAAAGCAAAAATTTGGGGTGACCATAGGATAGCAGACCCTACTCTCCTACATAACCCCCCCCCCCAAACGCAGGGACATTAGACTAACCTTGACCAGTTGTGTCTTCATGTTCTAAGTGGAAGTACCTGGAGAGACCATCTGCGTTGCCATGGTCAGTCCCTGGGCGGTGCTCCACTGTAAAGTCCATCCCCTGTAGGGAAATAGACCACCTGAGTAGTGTGGGGTTTTCACCCTTCATCTGATTAAGCCATAAGAGGGGCTTATGGTCGGTCTGAATCTTGAAGTGAGTACCAAACAAGTATGGCCTCAACTTCTTCAGGGCCCACACCACAGCAAAGGCCTCCCTCTCTATAGCTGACCAACGTTTCTCTCTGGGGGTCAGCCTTCTGCTAATGAAAGCAATGGGCTGGTCCTGGCCATCTACATTAAGCTGTGAAAGCACTGCTCCCACTCCCAACTCAGAAGCATCTGTTTGGACAATGAACTCTCTTGAGTAGTCAGGACTCTTCAGGATAGGTGCAGAGCACATGGCCTTCTTCAGGTCATCAAATGCCTTTTGACAGATTTCTGTCCACTGAACCTTTTTGGGCATCTTCTTGGATGTCAGATCATTAAGAGGAGTCACAATGGACCCATAGTTCTTAACAAACTTCCTGTAGTACCCAGTCAGGCCCAAGAAAGCTCTGACCTGAGTCTGGGTGGTTGGAGGGGACCAGTCCTTGATGGTCTGGATCTTACTCTCCAGTGGTTGAACTTGGCCTCCACCTACAAGGTGGCCCAGGTATACAACCTTGCTCTGCCCTATCTGGCACTTTGTTGCCTTGATAGTGAGGCCTGCCTTCTGCAGAGCCTCAAGCACTTCCTTCAGGTGGACCAGGTGATCCTCCCAGGTGGAGCTAAAGACAGCAATATCGTCCAGATAAGCTGCACAAAAGTCATCCAACCCAGTGAGGACTTGATTCACCAACCTTTGGAAGGTGGCAGGTGCATTTTTCAAACCAAAGGGCATCACCACAAACTGATAATGCCCACTAGGGGTAGAAAATGCTGTCTTGGCTTTAGACTCCTCAGCTAACCTGATTTGCCAGTAGCCAGCTGTCAAGTCAAATGTGCTCAAATATTTGGCAGAAGCCAACTTGTCAATGAGCTCATCTGCCCTTGGAATAGGGTGTGCATCTGTCCTGGTGACAGCATTGAGTCCTCTGTAATCCACACAGAACCTCATCTCTCTCTTGCCATCTTTGGTGTGAGGTTTGGGGACCAGAACCACTGGGCTAGCCCAGGGGCTCTCTGAAGGCTCAATGACACCTAATGCCAGCATCTTTTGCACCTCAGTCTTTATACAGTCCCTGACGTGGTCAGGTTGCCTGTAAATCTTGCTCTTTACAGGAAGACTGTCACCAGTGTCCACCACATGTGTACACAAGTTAGTCTGACTGGGTGTCAAGGAGAACATATGCCTGTATGCCTGTAGAACTTGTCTGCAGTCATGTTGCTGATGTTCAGTGAGGCTGCCACCTAAGGCCACACCATCAACTGAGCCATCCTCAGGGTTCTGAGTGAGCAGGTCTGGGAGAGGGTCACTCTCTTCCTCCTGTCCCTCATCTGTAGCCATGAGCAAGCCCATGTCTGCCCTGCTGACATATGCCTTCAATCTGTTCACATGGAGCACCCTGTGGGGGCTCCTGGGAGTTCCTAGGCCCACCAAGTAGGTAACCTCTCCCTTCTTCTCCAGAATTGTATGGGGTCCAGACCACTTGTCTTGGAGTGCTGCTGGGGCCACTGGCTCCAACACCCATACCTTCTGTCCAGGCTGAAATTCAACAAGGACAGCCTTTTGGTCATGCCAAGCTTTCTGTAATTCTTGGCTAGCCTCAAGGTTTTTGGATGCCTTTTCCATGTACTCTGCCATCCTGGAGCGGAGACCAAGTACATAGTCCACTATGTCTTGCTTAGGCTTTTTGAGAGGTAACTCCCATCCTTCCTTCACTAGACACAGGGGTCCTCTTACAGGGTGCCCAAACAACAATTCAAAGGGGCTGAAGCCAACCCCCTTTTGAGGGACCTCTCTGTAAGCGAACAAAAGGCAGGGCAGTAGGATGTCCCATCTTCGCCTGAGCTTTTCAGGTAATCCTTTAATCATGCCCTTTAGGGTCTTGTTAAATCTCTCAACAAGCCCATTGCATTGTGGGTGATAAGGAGTGGTGAACTTGTAGTTGACACCACATTCCTTCCACATAGCTGTCAAATATCCAGACATGAAGTTGGCATCTCTATCTGATATTACCTCCTTAGGAAACCCCACTCTGGAGAAAACTCCAAGTAAGGCCCTGGCCACAACAGGAGCTGTTGTGGTCCTAAGTGGAATTGCCTCTGGGTACCTGGTGGCATGATCCACTACCACCAGTATGAATCTGTGCCCAGATGCTGTAGGGGGATCCATTGGACCAACAATATCAATCCCCACTCTTTCAAAGGGAACCCCCACCACAGGTAGTGGTATCAGGGGGGCCTTTGTTGTTCCACCTGCTTTACCACTGGCTTGGCAGGTTTCACAGGAGCGACAAAACTCCTTGGTGTCTTCAGACATGTGAGGCCAGTGAAAGTGAGGGACAAGCCTGTCCCAGGTCTTGTTCTGGCCTAGGTGTCCTGCTAAAGGAATATCATGGGCCAAGGTGAGTAGGAAGCCCCTAAATTGCAGAGGTATAACCAACCTCCTGGTAGCACCAGGCTTTGGGTCTCTAGCCTCTGAATAAAGGAGTCCATCGTCCCAATATACTTTATGGGCACCTTGAGCATTCCCAGCAGCCTCAGCAGCAGCCTGCTGTCTGAGGGGTTCAAGAGAAGGACAGGTTAACTGAGCCTGCCCCAAGTATGCCCTAGAAGGTCCCCCTGTCCCCAGAAACTCAACCTGATCAGGTTCAAGTTCTTCAGAGACAGTTCCTTCAGGGGTCTCAAGATCAGTTTCCTGTGAAGCCTGATCCTCACTTGTAGGCAGTTGGGAAGGCGCAGCCTTAACCCTCCTGTTCTTCTTCTTGGAAGGTGCTTGGTCCATTGTTCCAGGATCCAAGACCTGAGGTTCAGAGAGGCACTTTTTGGCCTGTGACCTGGTCACAGCAAGGACATGTGATGATATCCCTAACATCTCTGCATGAGTCCTGTACTCAACTTCTGACCATAGAGAGTTCTCCAGGTCATTGCCCAACAAACATTCTACTGGGAGATCAGCACTAACCACAACTTTCTTTAGGCCAGTTACCCCTCCCCAGGAAAAGTTAACAAGTGCCACACTATGTGTAGTAGTGACATTGCTGGCATTGGTCACCAGGTAATCATCGCCTGGCATGTATTGTCCAGGGTCCACAAAGTTAGGTGTCACCATAGTGACACTGGCACATGTGTCCCTGTAAGCTTGAGCCACTTGTTGTTGATCAAAGGTGTCTGTCTGTATTTGCCCAGGTTACTGGGACTTATGTCAGGGGTCAAATCTATGTCCCCTTCACAAACCAGACCAGCCTGTGTAAGGGTTCTGACTAGGTCAGAATCTCCTTCAGTTCCCAAAGTGATACCCACTAATCCCTTGGCTTGAGGACCAGCACTGCTAACTGTACTAGTGGGTGCAGGTGCCTTAGGGGCTGCAGTGCTTTGGGCTCCACCCTTTTTACACTCACTTGTCCAGTGAGAGGTGTTCTTACAAGTTTTACACCAGGGTTTCTTCTGACCTTCTTTCTTCTTCTTCTTGGAAGTTTGGGACCCACCCTCTGTCTCAGTTTGGGGCCCTGTTGAAGACTTCTGGTCTTTAGCTTTCTGCTCCCCACCCTTCTGGTCTGTTTTCTTCTGGTCACCACCCTGGTTCTGGTTCTGGCTCTTTTGCTTAACTCTGGTTCTTACCCATTTATCTGCCCTCTTTCCCAATTCTTGGGGAGAGGTCAAATCTGAGTCAACCAAATGTTGATGCAACTGCTGGTTCTGACAATTATTTAAAATTTGTTCTCTCATCAGCAAATTATACAATCCTTCATAGTCTGTAACCTTGCTTCCTAGCAACCATCCCTCCAGAGCCTTAGTGGCACACTCAACAAATTCAGACCAGTCCTGAGTCTGTGTCTTCTGGGTATCTCTGAACATTAACCTGTACTGTTCAGTGGTTAAGCCTAACCCATCAATCAGAGCACTTTTCAGGACCAGGTAGTTTCTAGAATCCCCATCACTAACTGTGAGGAGTCTGTCTCGGCCTCTACCTTCAAAGGAGAGCCACAAGATTGCTGCCCACTGCTCCTGAGGGATCTGCTGTACTCTGCAGGCTCTCTCCATTGCAGTAATCCATTTATGGATATCATCCCCAGCTTTGTAGGGGGGCACAATCTTACTCAGGTTTCTGTTATCAAAAGACCTGTCTTTATCCTTGTGGATATTGCTGCCACCAGTGGGTTCTATTACCCCACTCTCTCTAGGCTGTCTTGCTCTAGCAAGTTTCTCTTGGGCCAGGGCAATCTCTAACTCTTGTCTCTGGACTCTCAATTCAGCCTCTCTAATTTGAGATTCTCTCAATTTGGTCTCATGTTCCCTTCTCTGAGGGCTAGTCATCCTTCTTCTGGAGTGACCATGAGAACCTCTAGAAGCATGGGAGTTGTCAGAGTCACCTGAGTGAGTCCTTCTCCTCCTAGGCCCCTGGTTAAGTCCACCTGGGGGTCTGAATGGGTTGTTACCTGATTCATTCCCAAGTAAGCTTAAGTTAGCCTGGTTCAGTCTACTGACCAGCACCTGACTATTTCTGTCATCATCTGACACACTGCTTTCCACCTCCTCCTCTTCCTCTTCCTCCTCATCTACCTGAGGAGCTCCAGTGGTGGAGGCTTCCTCATCTACCAGGATGATAGGGGCAGGGGTGTCTACAGTGTCATCCTCTGAAGGATGGCCTCCTTCAGCATTCCCTGTGGGGTTTGCTTTAGAGGGCTTTAGAGTCTCAGACTGGTCTAAGAGCTCTCTTAGGTGGTCTGTAGTAGGGGAAGGCCCTGTCTTCAGACCCCTTAAGACACAAAGCTGTCTTAATTCCTTAAAGGAAAAAATAGCAAATTTGGATGGTGCCCTTGGAGGGTCACTCTCAACAGGAGTAAGTCCACTGGACCCCTCTGCTCCAGACATTGCTCTAGTGTGGGTGGATGTGTTGCAATCTACCTACACTGGTGTTTACCTACTAAACCTATCTAGTAGTTGTAGCTAGGGTGTGCTACTCCCTTTGCTCTACAACAACTAAGTTCAGTAGAACTTAAGTATACTAGTCTTGTTTTATATGTACCTAGCAGGTACCTGTATGATCTTTCAAATGATAATCTCAAAGATTGTAATGGTAAAACAACAGCAAGCTCAGATCCCAATCCGCTGCTCACCAATGTGAGAAGTTGGCCTGGTATATAATGCTCACTAGTTCTAGTGATCACTTTGTACCATGCCAAACAACCCTTATGATGATGGTTGTAATTCAACCTTGTAGACCAGTTATCCTAGTGGTAACGTGGACAAAGCAGTCTTAGGCTAAACTCTGAAAGGCATGTGAAGCCAGCTGTTATACCATACACAACCCCCTTGAATACCAAATGAAAGGGACACCACACAGATATATATTGAAAATATATATTGATTTATTAACTATAAAATCCCCTGGACTCTTTATGAGCACAGAAGCACAAGCGTTAAATCACAAGACAGTTTAAAATACTCAAAAGTTGCACAATATGGATGAGCCCTAGGGGCCACCTAAACCATATACTAAGAAAGTGGTATAAGAGATACCAATAGGAAAGTGAAGAGGCCTAGGGCCTGGGGAATCGCTGGAGCTATTCGAGACTAGCAGTGACTAAGTCGGGAGAGGCCCACGGGACTCGGGTGCAGTGTTCAAAGTGCACGCACTTTCCAATACAAAGTCTATGGTGCGTAAAAAGTACAAAGTTAGAAAGTTAGGAACCTTCCGAGTGACCTACGGAGCTGAAACTTAAAACACAGGCCCTTGGGATGTGTACCAGTGCAGGAGCACCGGCGGAGCTGAGTTACCTCACCCACAGGAAGCGGGTGCACAGGGTCGAAGTAGTGTCGGGTTTCGTCACGCTGGTCGATGGTGCTTGGAGCTGAAGATGCTGCAGGCGGCTCGATGTGAAGAGTTCCGGTGGATCCAAGGGTGGATCTGAAGATGTGAAGACCTGAAAGCAGAGGGGACAGTGTTCAAAGTCACTAGCCAGTGACTACCGTGGAACCAGATTGGAACCAGGCGATGTCGGGTGCAAACAGGCGTTGTCGGGTAGCTTCTTTCTGCAGCCACGTGGATACCCGGGGTCGAGGACGTCTAGGAGTCGGTCACGAGCTGTCCCACGCAAGCTTCTCGCTGTTGGCGGTGTCGGCACCTTGATCAGAGCAAACAGGCCTTGGCAAAGGCAAGCCAGGCAGAAGTTGAAAGATGCTTAACACTCGGACCAGCAAGGTCAGAGCGGGTGCTCCTTTTCACAGGAGCTTGGGTAGGTCTGGAGCAACCAGACCTGCTGTGTAAATCTTCGGGTTCGTCGCCAAGATGGCCGCTGACCACGTGGCTAGTGGCCGGGATGGCGCGTCGAGTGGCACAATGCAAAAGGGCCCCACGCAGATCGTGGAGATGCTGGAGGGCTGATCTTCGGTGCAGGGGCTGCTCGGTGGTGAGGGTTCTCAGTCCCCAAAGCACAACGTCGAGGATGCCTCAGAAGCTGCGCAGTCAGCTTTTCGAGTGTCTTCCAAGAGGTCCGGTCCCACGTCACTCGGGGTCTCCACGGGTCCCTTCTTTGCAGGGACTGTGAATCGGGCTCTGAGGGGTCTGGGAGTCTGGTTCCTGTCGGGCTCTGGGCTCGGGCTCCGGCGGGAGGCGGCGGCAAAGCAGACGTCGAGTCGCTGGTTGGTACCTGTGTTCACAGGGTGGCCACTCCTAGGCCACAAGGGAGATTCTCTTCAGTCTTCTGTGCAGCAGAATGTCGAAGTCCAGTCTTCTTCTTCGTGTAAAGTTGATTCAGGATGATCTGCTGTGCAATGGCACTGCTCCCACTCTTATTCCCAATCTGAGGGGTGGATCACCTACTAGGTCCCTCCTCTGGGAGGAACCAGGAAGGGGGGCGGTTACACCCCCTTTCCTTTGTCCAGTTCCGTGCCAGGCCTGGGTCTGGAAAGTCCCAGGACCGGTTTGGACTGGCCTATGCACGGGGACACCTTGTGTGCCCCGGGCATGTCTGATTCTATCCAGCCCTGTCCTACCCAATACACAAAATCCTGTCTGGGGTGGTGCTCGCACCTCCCAAGGCAGGAAACCCTTTGTCCAGGCCACCATCTGCCGAGTTTCGGTCAGCAGCAGGAGGCCAGACTTGTGTCTGTGGTGGCAGCGTCCATTTTGTGATGCTGAGGCTCTGTTTAACTTTAACCGGGGTTAAGGCTACACACATGTCGTGTCCCTCTAGAAGGGTGGAATGCTATCCCCGTCGCCAGAATTGGCGAGGGGATAGTATTCCAATTCGTATGACACCTTACTCGACATGTTTTGATAAAGCCAAACCAAAGATAGCATTTAACCGCGAGGATTATAATGCACTTAAGAGTATATGGTATGGCAATATCCCGGAACAGCTTAGGGAGTTGTTCCCGACAGCTGCAGACAGGCTCAGCTCATGCTAGAGCACCATCTCACATATTTCCAAGCACTCTGCCTCCAGGATTGATGAGGCCTTCCATAGGAGTGGCTGATAGGAACATATGTGTCCAGTTTAGGGTTAGGCACAGACATACTGTACCTAAGTAAGAGGTGGTTACACCGACTTACCCCAGCTGAGTGATCAGCCAGTTGTGTCAAATATGGAGGCCAGGCCAGGGGTGGCACAATACATGCTGCAGCCCCTGGTAGGCCTTGGATACACCTATGCCCTGGGCACCTAGGGTGCACTAATACAGGGGCTCATAAGGTGAACCAGTTCCAATTCGTAATGCACCTAAAGTGCATTGGCAGTAATTTAGAGAGAGAATAGCAGGCTGTGGGTCTGATTAGCAGGCCCACAGCCACATTAAGTCAGAAACCAGTGAAGCAAAAAGCAAAAATTTGGGGTGACCATAGGATAGCAGACCCTACTCTCCTACACCTGCTAGGTACATATAAAACAAGACTAGTATACTTAAGTTCTACTGAACTTATTTGTTGTAGAGCAAAGTGAGTAGCACACCCTGACTACAACTACTAGATAGGTTTAGTAGGTAAACACCAGTGTAGGTAGATTGCAACACATCCACCCACACTAGAGCAATGTCTGGAGCAGAGGGTTCCACTGAGAACATCCCTGTTGAGAGTGACCCTCCAAGGGCACCATCCAAATTTGCTATTTTTTCCTTTAAGGAATTAAGACAGCTTTGTGTCTTAAGGGGTCTGAGGACAGGGCCTTCCCCTACCACAGACCACCTTAGAGAGATCTTGGACCAGTCTGAGACTCTAAAGACCTCTAAGGCAGACCCCACAGGGAATGCTGAAGGAGGCCATCCTTCAGAGGATGACACTGTAGACACCCCTGTCCCTATCATCCTAGTAGATGAGGAAGCCCCCATCACTGGAGCTCCTCAGGTAGATGAGGAGGAAGAGGAAGAGGAAGAAGAGATAGAAGGGGGGAGCAGTGAGTCAGATGATGACAGAAATAGTCAGGTGCTGGTCAGTAGACTGAACCAGGCTAACTTAAGCCTATTTGGGACTGAATCTGGTAACAACCCATTCAGACCCCCAGGTGGACTTAACCAGAAGCCTAGGAGGAGAAGGACTCACTCAGGTGACTCTAACAACTCCCATGCTTCTAGAGGTTCTCATGGTCACTCCAGAAGGGAGATGACTAGCCCTCAGAGAAGGGAACATGAGGCCAAAATGAGAGAGGCTGAATTGAGGATCCAGAGACAAGAGTTAGAGGTTGCCCTGGCCCAAGAGAAACTTGCTAGAGCAAGACAGCCTAGAGAGAGTGGGGTAATAGAACCCACTGGTGGCAGCAATATCCACAAGGATAAAGACAGGTCTTTTGATAACAGAAACCTGAGTAAGATTGTGCCCCCTACAAAGCTGGGGATGATATCCATAAATGGATAACTGCAATGGAGAGAGCCTGCAGAGTACAGCAGATCCCTCAGGAGCAGTGGGCAGCAATCTTGTGGCTCTCCTTTGAAGGTAGAGGCCGAGACAGACTCCTCACAGTTAGTGATGGGGATTCTAGAAACTACCTGGTCCTGAAGAGTGCTCTGATTGATGGGTTAGGCTTAACCACTGAACAGTACAGGTTAATGTTCAGAGATACCCAGAAGACACAGATTCAGGACTGGTCTGAATTTGTTGAGTGTGCTACTAAGGCTCCGGAGGGATGGTTGCTGGGAAGCAAGGTTACAGACTATGAAGGATTGTATAATTTGCTGATGAGAGAACACATTTTAAATAATTGTCAGAACCAGCAGTTGCATCAACATTTGGTTGACTCAGATTTGACCTCTCCCCAAGAATTGGGAAAGAGGGCAGATAAATGGGTAAGAACCAGAGTTAAGCAAAAGAACCAGAACCAGAACCAGGGTGGTGACCAGAAGAAAACAGACCAGAAGGGTGGGGAGCAGAAAGCTAAAGACCAGAAGTCTTCAACAGGGCCCCAAAATGATACAGAGGGGGGGTCCTAAACTTCCAAGAAGAAGAAGAAAGAAGGTCAGAAGAAACCCTGGTGTAAAACTTGTAAAAACACCTCTCATTGGACAAGTGAGTGTAAAAAGGGTGGAGCCCCCAGCACTGCAGCCCCTAAGGCAACTGCACCCACTAGTACAGCTAGCAGTGCTGGTCCACAAACCAAGGGGGTAGTGGGTATCACCTTGGGAACTGAAGGAGATTCTGACCTAGTCAGAACCCTTACACAGGCTGTTCTGATTTGTGAAGGGGACATAGATTTGACCCCTGACATAAGCCCCAGTAACCTGGGCAAATACAGACAGACACCTTTGATTAATAACAAAGTGGCTCAAGCGTACAGGGACACATGTGCCAGTGTCACTATGGTGACACCTAACTTTGTGGACCCTGGACAATACATGCCAGGTGATAATTACCTGGTGACCAATGCCAGCAATGTCACTACTACACATAGTGTGGCACTTGTTAACTTTTCCTGGGGAGGGGTAACTGGCCTAAAAAGAGTTGTGGTTAGTGCTGATCTCCCAGTTGAATGTTTGTTGGGCAATGACCTGGAGATCTCTCTATGGTCAGAAGTTGAGTACAGGACTCATGCAGAGATGTTAGGGATATCATCACATGTCCTTGCTGTGACCAGGTCACAGGCCAAAAAGTGCCTCTCTGAACCTCAGGTCTTGGATCCTGGAACAATGGACCAAGCACCTTCCAAGAAGAAGAACAGGAGGGTTAAGGCTGTGCCTTCCCAACTGCCTGCAAGTGAGGATAAAGCTTCACAGGAAGCTGGTCTTGAGACCCCTGAAGGAACTGTCTCTGAAGAACTTGAACCTGATCAGGTTGAGTTTCTGGGGACAGGGGGACCTTCTAGGGCATACTTGGGGCAGGCTCAGTTAACCTGTCTGTAGGAGAGTAGGGTCTGCTATCCTATGGTCACCCCAAATTTTTGCTTTTTGCTTCACTGGTTTCTGACTTAATGTGGCTGTGGGCCTGCTAATCAGACCCACAGCCTGCTGTTCTCTCTCTAAATTACTGCCAATGCACTCTAGGTGCATTACGAATTGGAACTGGTTCACCTTATGAGCCCCTGTAATAGTGCACCCTAGGTGCCCAGGGCATAGGTGTATCCAAGACCTACCAGGGGCTGCAGCACGTATTGTGCCACCCCTGGCCTGGCCTCCATATTTGACACAACTGGCTGATCACTCAGCTGGGGTAAGTCGGTGTAACCACCTCTTACTTAGGTACAGTATGTCTGTGCCTAACCCTAAACTGGACACATATGTTCCTATCAGCCACTCCTATGGAAGGCCTCATCGATCCTGGAGGCAGAGTGCTTGGAAATATGTGAGATGGTGCTCTAGCATGAGCTGAGCCTGTCTGCAGCTGTCGGGAACAACTCCCTAAGCTGTTCCGGGATATTGCCATACCATATACTCTTAAGTGCATTATAATCCTCGCGGTTAAATGCTATCTTTGGTTTGGCTTTATCAAAACATGTCGAGTAAGGTGTCATACGAATTGGAATACTATCCCCTCGCCAATTCTGGCGACGGGGATAGCATTCCACCCGTCTAGAGGGATACGACATGTGTGTAACCCTAACCCCGGTTAAAGTTAAACAGAGCCTCAGCTTCACAAAATGGACGCTGCCACCACAGACACAAGTCTGGCCTCCTGCTGCTGACCGAAACTCGGCAGATGGTGGCCTGGACAAAGGGTTTCCTGCCTTGGGAGGTGCGAGCACCACCCCAGACAGGATTTTGTGTATTGGGTAGGACAGGGCTGAATAGAATCAGACATGCCCGGGGCACACAAGGTGTCCCCGTGCATAGGCCAGCCCAAACCGGTTCTGGGGCCTTCCAGCCCCAGTCCTGGCGCGGAGCTGGACAAAGGAAAGGGGGTGTAACCGCCCCCCTTCCTGGTTCCTCCCAGAGGAGGGACCTAGTAGGTGATCCACCCCCTAGATTGGAATAAGAAGGGGAGCAGTGCCATTGCACAGCAGATCATCCCGAAATCAACTTAAAACTAAGAAGAAGACTGGACTTCGACATTCTGCTGCACAGAAGACTGAAGAAGAATCTCCCTTGTGGCCAAGGAGTGACCACCCTGTGAACACAGGCACCAACCAGCAACTCGACGTCTGCTTTGCCGCCGCCTCCCGCCGGAGCCCGAGCCCAGAGCCCGACAAGAACCAGATTCCCAGACCTCTCAGAGCCCGATCCACAGTCCCTGCAAAGAAGGGACCCGTGGAGGCACCGAGTGACGTGGGACCGGACCTCTTGGAAGACACTCGTAAAGCTGACTGCGCAGCTTCTGAGGCATCCTCGACGTTGTGCTTTGGGGACTGAGAACCCCCACCACCGAGCAGCCCTTGCACCGAAGATCAGCCCCCCAGCATCTCCACGATCTGCGTGGGGCCCTTTTGCACTGTGCCACTCGACGCGCCATCCCGGCCACTAGCCACGCGGCCAGCGGCCATCTTGGCGACGAACCCGAAGATTTAAACAGCAGGTCTGGTTGCTCCAGACCTACCCAAGCTCCTGTGAAAAGGAGCACCCGCTCTGACCTTGCTGGTCCGAGTGAACAGCATCTTTCAACTTCTGCGTGGCTTGCATTTGCCAAGGCCTGTTTGCTCCGATCAGGTCGCCGACACCGCCAACAGCGAGAAGCCTACGTGGGACAGCTCGTGACCGACTCCTGGACGTCCTCGACCCCGGGTATCCACGTGGCTGCAGAAAGAAGCTACCCGACAACGCCTGTTTGCACCCGACATCGCCTGGTTCCAATCTGGTTCCACGGTAGTCACTGGCTAGTGACTTTGAACACTGTCCCCTCTGCTTTCAGGTCTTCAACTCTTCAGATCCACCCTTGGATCCACCGGAACTCTTCTCATCGAGCCGCCTGCAGCATCTTCAGCTCCAAGCACCATCGACCAGCGTGACGAAACCCGACACATCCTCGACCCTGTGCACCCGCTTCCTGTGGGTGAGGTAACTCAGCTCCGCCGGTGCTCCTGCACTGGTACACATCCCAAGGGCCTGTGTTTTAAGTTTCAGCTCCGTAGGTCACTCGGAAGGTTCCTAACTTTCTAACTTTGTGCTTTTTACGCACCATAGACTTTGTATTGTAAAGTGCGTGCACTTTGAACACTGCACCCGAGTCCCGTGGGCCTTTCCCGACCTAGTTAACTCCAGTCTCGAATAGCTCCAGCGATTCCCAAGGCCCTAGGCCTCTTCACTTTCCTCCTGGTATCTCTTATACCACTTATTTAGTATATGGTTTAGGTGGCCCCTAGGGCTCATCCATATTGTGCAACTTTTGTGTATTTTAAACTGTCTTGTGATTTAACGCTTGTGCTTCTGTGCTCATAAAGAGTCCAGGGGATTTTATAGTTAATAAATCAATATATATTTTCAATATATATCTGTGTGGTGTCCCTTTCATTTGGTATTCAAGGGGGTTGTGTATGGTATAACAGCTGGCTTCACATGCCTTTCAGAGTTTAGCCTAAGACTGCTTTGTCCACGTTACCACTAGGATAACTGGTCTACAAGGTTGAATTACAACCATCATCATAAGGGTTGCTTGGCATGGTACAAAGTGATCACTAGAACTAGTGAGCATTATATACCAGGCCAACTTCTCACATTGGTGAGCAGCGGATTGGGATCTGAGCTTGCTGTTGTTTTACCATTACAATCTTTGAGATTATCATTTGAAAGATCATACAGGTACCTGCTAGGTACATATAAAACAAGACTAGTATACTTAAGTTCTACTGAACTTAGTTGTTGTAGAGCAAAGGGAGTAGCACACCCTAGCTACAACTACTAGATAGGTTTAGTAGGTAAACACCAGTGTAGGTAGATTGCAACACATCCACCCACACTAGAGCAATGTCTGGAGCAGAGGGTTCCACTGGGAATGTCTCTGTTGAGAGTGACCCTCCAAGGGCACCATCCAAATTTGCTATTTTTCCCTTTAAGGAATTAAGACAGCTTTGTGTCTTAAGGGGTCTGAAGACAGGGCCTTCCCCTACTGCAGACCACCTAAGAGAGCTTTTGGATCAGTCTGAAGCTCTAAAGACCTCTAAAGCAAACCCCACAGGGAATGCTGAAGGAGGCCATCCTTCAGAGGATGACACTGTAGACCCCCCTGCCCCTATCATCCTAGTAGATGAGGATGCCTCCATCACTGGAGCTCCTCAAGTAGATGTAGAGGAAGAGGAAGAAGAAGAGGGGGAGGAGGTGGAAAGCAGTGAGTCAGATGATGACAGAGATAGTCAGGTGCTGGTCAGTAGACTGAACCAGGCTAACTTAAGTCAACTTGGGAATGAATCAGGTAACAACCCATTCAGACCCTCAGGTGGACTTAACCAGGAGCCTAGGAGGAGAAGGATTCACTCAGGTGACTCTGACAACTCCTATGCTTCTAGAGGTTCTCATGGTCACTCCAGAAGGAGGATGACTAGCCCTCAGAGAAGGGAACATGAGACCAAATTGAGAGAATCTCAAATTAGAGAGGCTGAATTGAGAGTCCAGAGACAAGAGTTAGAGATTGCCCTGGCCCAAGAGAAACTTGCTAGAGCAAGACAGCCTAGAGAGAGTGGGGTAATAGAACCCACTGGTGGCAGCAATATCCACAAGGATAAAGACAGGTCTTTTGATAATAGAAACCTGAGTAAGATTGTGCCCCCCTACAAAGCTGGGGATGACATCCATAAATGGATTACTGCAATGGAGAGAGCCTGCAGAGTACAGCAGATCCCTCAGGAGCAGTGGGCAGCAATCTTGTGGCTCTCCTTTGAAGGTAGAGGCCGAGACAGACTCCTCACAGTTAGTGATGGGGATTCTAGAAACTACCTGGTCCTGAAGAGTGCTCTGATTGATGGGTTAGGCTTAACCACTGAACAGTACAGGTTAATGTTCAGAGATACCCAGAAGACACAGACTCAGGACTGGTCTGAATTTGTTGAGTGTGCCACTAAGGCTCTGGAGGGATGGTTGCTGGGAAGCAAGGTTACAGACTATGAAGGATTGTATAATTTGCTGATGAGAGAACAAATTTTAAATAATTGTCAGAACCAGCAGTTGCATCAACATTTGGTTGACTCAGATTTGACCTCTCCCCAAGAATTGGGAAAGAGGGCAGATAAATGGGTAAGAACCAGAGTTAAGCAAAAGAACCAGAACCAGAACCAGGGTGGTGACCAGAAGAAAACAGACCAGAAGGGTGGGGAGCAGAAAACTAAAGACCAGAAGTCTTCAACAGGGCCCCAAACTGAGACAGAGGGTGGGTCCCAAACTTCCAAGAAGAAGAAGAAAGAAGGTCAGAAGAAACCCTGGTGTAAAACTTGTAAGAACACCTCTCACTGGACAAGTGAGTGTAAAAAGGGTGGAGCCCCCAGCACTGCAGCCCCTAAGGCACCTGCACCCACTAGTACAGTTAGCAGTGCTGGTCCTCAAGCCAAGGGTTTAGTGGGAATCACTTTGGGAACTGAAGGAGATTCTGACCTAGTCAGAACTCTTACACAGGCTGTTCTGGTTTGTGAAGGGGACATAGATTTGACCCCTGACATAAGTCCCAGTAACCTGGGCAAATACAGACAGACACCTTTGATTAACAACAAAGTGGCTCAAGCTTACAGGGACACATGTGCCAGTGTCACTATGGTGACACCTAACTTTGTGGACCCTGGACAATACATGCCAGGCGATGATTACCTGGTGACCAATGCCAGCAATGTCACTACTACACATAGTGTGGCACTTGTTAACTTTTCCTGGGGAGGGGTAACTGGCCTAAAGAAAGTTGTGGTTAGTGCTGATCTCCCAGTAGAATGTTTGTTGGGCAATGACCTGGAGAACTCTCTATGGTCAGAAGTTGAGTACAGGACTCATGCAGAGATGTTAGGGATATCATCACATGTCCTTGCTGTGACCAGGTCACAGGCCAAAAAGTGCCTCTCTGAACCTCAGGTCTTGGATCCTGGAACAATGGACCAAGTACCTCCCAAGAAGAAGAACAGGAGGGTTAAGGCTGCGCCTTCCCAACTGCCTACAAGTGAGGATCAGGCTTCACAGGAAACTGATCTTGAGACCCCTGAAGGAACTGTCCCTGAAGAACTTGAACCTGATCAGGTTGAGTTTCTGGGGGCAGGGGGACCTTCTAGGGCAGACTTGGGGCAGGCTCAGTTATCCTGTCCTTCTCTTGAACCCCTCAGACAGCAGGCTGCTGCTGAGGCTGCTGGGAATGCTCAAGGTGCCCATAAAGTATATTGGGACGATGGACTCCTTTATTCAGAGGCTAGAGACCCCAAGCCTGGTGCTACCAGGAGGTTGGTTATACCTCTGCAATTTAGGGGCTTCCTACTCACCTTGGCTCATGATATTCCTTTAGCAGGACACCTAGGCCAGAACAAGACTTGGGACAGGCTTGTCCCTCACTTTCACTGGCCTCACATGTCTGAAGACACCAAGGAGTTTTGTCGCTCCTGTGAAACCTGCCAAGCCAGTGGTAAAGCAGGTGGAACAACAAAGGCCCCCCTGATACCACTACCTGTGGTGGGGGTTCCCTTTGAAAGAGTGGGGATTGATATTGTTGGACCAATGGATCCCCCTACAGCATCTGGGCACAGATTCATACTGGTGGTAGTGGATCATGCCACCAGGTACCCAGAGGCAATTCCCCTTAGGACCACAACAGCTCCTGTTGTGGCCAGGGCCTTACTTGGAGTTTTCTCCAGAGTGGGGTTTCCTAAGGAGGTAATATCAGATAGAGGTACCAACTTCATGTCTGGATATTTGACAGCTATGTGGAAGGAATGTGGTGTCAACTACAAGTTCACCACCCCTTATCACCCACAATGCAATGGGCTTGTTGAGAGATTTAACAAGACCCTAAAGGGCATGATTAAAGGATTACCTGAAAAGCTCAGGCGAAGATGGGACATCCTTCTGCCCTGCCTTTTGTTCGCTTACAGAGAGGTCCCTCAAAAGGGGGTTGGCTTCAGCCCCTTTGAATTGTTGTTTGGGCACCCTGTAAGAGGACCCCTGTGTCTTGTGAAGGAAGGATGGGAGTTACCTCTCAAAAAGCCTAAACAGGACATAGTGGACTATGTACTTGGTCTCCGCTCCAGGATGGCAGAGTACATGGAAAAGGCATCCAAAAACCTTGAGGCTAGCCAAGAATTACAAAAAGCTTGGCATGACCAAAAGGCTGTCCTTGTTGAATTTCAGCCTGGACAGAAGGTATGGGTGTTGGAGCCAGTGGCCCCAGCAGCACTCCAAGACAAGTGGTCTGGACCCCATACAATTCTGGAAAAGAAGGGAGAGGTTACCTACTTGGTGGACCTAGGAACTCCCAGGAGCCCCCACAGGGTGCTCCATGTGAACAGATTGAAGGCATATGTCAGCAGGGCAGACATGGGCTTGCTCATGGCTACAGATGAGGGACAGGAGGAAGAGAGTGACCCTCTCCCAGACCTGCTCACTCAGAACCCTGAGGATGGCTCAGTTGATGGTGTGGCCTTAGGTGGCAGCCTCACTGAACATCAGCAACATGACTGCAGACAAGTTCTACAGGCATACAGGCATATGTTCTCATTGACACCCAGTCAGACTAACTGGTGTACACATGTGGTGGACACTGGTGACAGTCTTCCTGTAAAAAGCAAAATTTACAGGCAACCTGACCACGTCAGGGACTGTATAAAGACTGAGGTGCAAAAGATGCTGGAATTAGGTGTCATTGAGCCTTCAGAGAGCCCCTGGGCTAGCCCAGTGGTTCTGGTCCCCAAACCTCACACCAAAGATGGCAAGAGAGAGATGAGGTTCTGTGTGGATTACAGAGGACTCAATGCTGTCACCAGGACAGATGCACACCCTATTCCAAGGGCAGATGAGCTCATTGACAAGTTGGCTTCTGCCAAATATTTGAGCACATTTGACTTAACAGCTGGCTACTGGCAAATCAGGTTAGCTGAGGAGTCTAAAGCCAAGACAGCATTTTCTACCCCTAGTGGGCATTATCAGTTTGTGGTGATGCCCTTTGGTTTGAAAAATGCACCTGCCACCTTCCAAAGGTTGGTGAACCAAGTCCTCACTGGGTTGGATGACTTTTGTGCAGCTTATCTGGACGATATTGCTGTCTTTAGCTCCACCTGGGAGGATCACCTGATCCACCTGAAGGAAGTGCTTGAGGCTCTGCAGAAGGCAGGCCTCACTATCAAGGCAACAAAGTGCCAGATAGGGCAGAGCAAGGTTGTATACCTGGGCCACCTTGTAGGTGGAGGCCAAGTTCAACCACTGGAGAGTAAGATCCAGACCATCAAGGACTGGTCCCCTCCAACTACCCAGACTCAGGTCAGAGCTTTCTTGGGCCTGACTGGGTACTACAGGAAGTTTGTTAAGAACTATGGGTCCATTGTGACTCCTCTTAATGATCTGACATCCAAGAAGATGCCCAAAAAGGTTCAGTGGACAGAAATCTGTCAAAAGGCATTTGATGACCTGAAGAAGGCCATGTGCTCTGCACCTATCCTGAAGAGTCCTGACTACTCAAGAGAGTTCATTGTCCAAACAGATGCTTCTGAGTTGGGAGTGGGAGCAGTGCTTTCACAGCTTAATGTAGATGGCCAGGACCAGCCCATTGCTTTCATTAGCAGAAGGCTGACCCCCAGAGAGAAACGTTGGTCAGCTATAGAGAGGGAGGCCTTTGCTGTGGTATGGGCCCTGAAGAAGTTGAGACCATACTTATTTGGCACTCACTTCAAGATTCAGACCGACCATAAGCCCCTCCTATGGCTTAATCAGATGAAGGGTGAAAACCCCAAACTACTCAGGTGGTCCATTTCCCTACAGGGGATGGACTTTACAGTGGAGCACCGCCCAGGGACTGACCATGGCAACGCAGATGGTCTCTCCAGGTACTTCCACTTAGAACATGAAGACACAACTGGTCAAGGTTAGTCTAATGTCCCTGCGTTTGGGGGGGGGTTATGTAGGAGAGTAGGGTCTGCTATCCTATGGTCACCCCAAATTTTTGCTTTTTGCTTCACTGGTTTCTGACTTAATGTGGCTGTGGGCCTGCTAATCAGACCCACAGCCTGCTGTTCTCTCTCTAAATTACTGCCAATGCACTCTAGGTGCATTACGAATTGGAACTGCTTCACCTTATGAGCCCCTGTAATAGTGCACCCTAGGTGCCCAGGGCATAGGTGTATCCAAGACCTACCAGGGGCTGCAGCACGTATTGTGCCACCCCTGGCCTGGCCTCCATATTTGACACAACTGGCTGATCACTCAGCTGGGGTAAGTCGGTGTAACCACCTCTTACTTAGGTACAGTATGTCTGTGCCTAACCCTAAACTGGACACATATGTTCCTATCAGCCACTCCTATGGAAGGCCTCATCGATCCTGGAGGCAGAGTGCTTGGAAATATGTGAGATGGTGCTCTAGCATGAGCTGAGCCTGTCTGCAGCTGTCGGGAACAACTCCCTAAGCTGTTCCGGGATATTGCCATACCATATACTCTTAAGTGCATTATAATCCTCGCGGTTAAATGCTATCTTTGGTTTGGCTTTATCAAAACATGTCGAGTAAGGTGTCATACGAATTGGAATACTATCCCCTCGCCAATTCTGGCGACGGGGATAGCATTCCACCCGTCTAGAGGGATACGACATGTGTGTAACCCTAACCCCGGTTAAAGTTAAACAGAGCCTCAGCTTCACAAAATGGACGCTGCCACCACAGACACAAGTCTGGCCTCCTGCTGCTGACCGAAACTCGGCAGATGGTGGCCTGGACAAAGGGTTTCCTGCCTTGGGAGGTGCGAGCACCACCCCAGACAGGATTTTGTGTATTGGGTAGGACAGGGCTGAATAGAATCAGACATGCCCGGGGCACACAAGGTGTCCCCGTGCATAGGCCAGCCCAAACCGGTTCTGGGGCCTTCCAGCCCCAGTCCTGGCGCGGAGCTGGACAAAGGAAAGGGGGTGTAACCGCCCCCCTTCCTGGTTCCTCCCAGAGGAGGGACCTAGTAGGTGATCCACCCCCTAGATTGGAATAAGAAGGGGAGCAGTGCCATTGCACAGCAGATCATCCCGAAATCAACTTAAAACTAAGAAGAAGACTGGACTTCGACATTCTGCTGCACAGAAGACTGAAGAAGAATCTCCCTTGTGGCCAAGGAGTGACCACCCTGTGAACACAGGCACCAACCAGCAACTCGACGTCTGCTTTGCCGCCGCCTCCCGCCGGAGCCCGAGCCCAGAGCCCGACAAGAACCAGATTCCCAGACCTCTCAGAGCCCGATCCACAGTCCCTGCAAAGAAGGGACCCGTGGAGGCACCGAGTGACGTGGGACCGGACCTCTTGGAAGACACTCGTAAAGCTGACTGCGCAGCTTCTGAGGCATCCTCGACGTTGTGCTTTGGGGACTGAGAACCCCCACCACCGAGCAGCCCTTGCACCGAAGATCAGCCCCCCAGCATCTCCACGATCTGCGTGGGGCCCTTTTGCACTGTGCCACTCGACGCGCCATCCCGGCCACTAGCCACGCGGCCAGCGGCCATCTTGGCGACGAACCCGAAGATTTAAACAGCAGGTCTGGTTGCTCCAGACCTACCCAAGCTCCTGTGAAAAGGAGCACCCGCTCTGACCTTGCTGGTCCGAGTGAACAGCATCTTTCAACTTCTGCGTGGCTTGCATTTGCCAAGGCCTGTTTGCTCCGATCAGGTCGCCGACACCGCCAACAGCGAGAAGCCTACGTGGGACAGCTCGTGACCGACTCCTGGACGTCCTCGACCCCGGGTATCCACGTGGCTGCAGAAAGAAGCTACCCGACAACGCCTGTTTGCACCCGACATCGCCTGGTTCCAATCTGGTTCCACGGTAGTCACTGGCTAGTGACTTTGAACACTGTCCCCTCTGCTTTCAGGTCTTCAACTCTTCAGATCCACCCTTGGATCCACCGGAACTCTTCTCATCGAGCCGCCTGCAGCATCTTCAGCTCCAAGCACCATCGACCAGCGTGACGAAACCCGACACATCCTCGACCCTGTGCACCCGCTTCCTGTGGGTGAGGTAACTCAGCTCCGCCGGTGCTCCTGCACTGGTACACATCCCAAGGGCCTGTGTTTTAAGTTTCAGCTCCGTAGGTCACTCGGAAGGTTCCTAACTTTCTAACTTTGTGCTTTTTACGCACCATAGACTTTGTATTGTAAAGTGCGTGCACTTTGAACACTGCACCCGAGTCCCGTGGGCCTTTCCCGACCTAGTTAACTCCAGTCTCGAATAGCTCCAGCGATTCCCAAGGCCCTAGGCCTCTTCACTTTCCTCCTGGTATCTCTTATACCACTTATTTAGTATATGGTTTAGGTGGCCCCTAGGGCTCATCCATATTGTGCAACTTTTGTGTATTTTAAACTGTCTTGTGATTTAACGCTTGTGCTTCTGTGCTCATAAAGAGTCCAGGGGATTTTATAGTTAATAAATCAATATATATTTTCAATATATATCTGTGTGGTGTCCCTTTCATTTGGTATTCAAGGGGGTTGTGTATGGTATAACAGCTGGCTTCACATGCCTTTCAGAGTTTAGCCTAAGACTGCTTTGTCCACGTTACCACTAGGATAACTGGTCTACAAGGTTGAATTACAACCATCATCATAAGGGTTGCTTGGCATGGTACAAAGTGATCACTAGAACTAGTGAGCATTATATACCAGGCCAACTTCTCACACTGTCCATCTCTTGAACCCCTCAGACAGCAGGCTGCTGCTGAGGCTGCTGGGAATGCTCAAGGTGCCCATAAAGTCTATTGGGATGAAGGACTCCTTTACACAGAGGGTAGAGACCCCAAGCCTGGTGCAACCAGGAGGTTGGTTATACCTCTGCAATTTAGGGGTTTCCTTCTCACCTTAGCCCATGATATTCCTCTAGCAGGACACTTAGGCCAGAATAAGACCTGGGACAGGCTTGTCTCACTTTCACTGGCCCCACATGTCTGAAGACACCAAGGAGTTTTGTCGCTCCTGTGAAACCTGCCAAGCCAGTGGTAAAGCAGGTGGAACAACAAAGGCCCCCCTGATACCACTACCTGTGGTGGGGGTTCCCTTTGAAAGAGTGGGGATTGATATTGTAGGTCCAATGGATCCCCCTACAGCATCTGGGCACAGATTCATACTGGTGGTAGTGGATCATGCCACCAGGTACCCAGAGGCAATTCCACTTAGGACCACAACAGCTCCTGTTGTGGCCAGGGCCTTACTTGGAGTTTTCTCCAGAGTGGGGTTTCCTAAGGAGGTAATATCTGATAGAGATGCCAACTACATGTCAGGATATTTGACAGCTATGTGGAAGGAATGTGGTGTCAACTACAAGTTCACCACTCCTTATCATCCACAATGTAATGGGCTTGTTGAGAGATTTAACAAGACCCTAAAGGGCATGATTAAAGGATTACCTGAAAAGCTCAGGGGAAGATGGGACATCCTACTGCCCTGCCTTTTGTTTGCTTACAGAGAGGTCCCTCAAAAGGGGGTTGGCTTCAGCCCCTTTGAATTGTTGTTTGGGCACCCTGTAAGAGGACCCCTGTGTCTAGTGAAGGAAGGATGGGAGTTACCTCTCAAAAAGCCTAAGCAAGACATAGTGGACTATGTACTTGGTCTCCGCTCCAGGATGGCAGAGTACATGGAAAAGGCATCCAAAAACCTTGAGGCTAGCCAAGAATTACAGAAAGCTTGGCATGACCAAAAGGCTGTCCTTGTTGAGTTTCAGCCTGGACAGAAGGTATGGGTGTTGGAGTCAGTGGCCCCAGCAGCACTCCAAGACAAATGGTCTGGACCCCATACAATTCTGGAGAAGAAGGGAGAGGTTACCTACTTGGTGGACCTAGGAACTCCCAGGAGCCCCACAGGGTGCTCCATGTCAACAGATTGAAGGCATATGTCAACAGGGAAGACATGGGCTTGCTCATGGCTACAGATGAGGGACAGGAGGAAGAGAGTGACCCTCTTCCAGACCTGCTCACTCAGAACCCTGAGATTGGCTCAGTTGATGGGGTGGCCTTAGGTGGCAGCCTCACTGAACATCAGCAACATGACTGCAGACAAGTTCTACAGGCACACAGGCATATGTTCTCATTGACACCCAGTCAGACTAACTGGTGTACCCATGTGGTGGACACTGGTGACAGTCTTCCTGTAAAGAGCAAATTTTACAGGCAACCTGACCACGTCAGGGACTGTATAAAGACTGAGGTGCAAAAGATGCTGGAATTAGGTGTTATTGAGCCTTCAGAGAGCCCCTGGGCTAGCCCAGTGGTTCTGGTCCCCAAACCTCCCACCAAAGATGGCAAGAGAGAGATGAGGTTCTGTGTGGATTACAGAGGACTCAATGCTGTCACCAGGACAGATGCACACCCTATTCCAAGAGCAGATGAGCTCATTGACAAGTTGGCTTCTGCCAAATATTTGAGCACATTTGACTTGACAGCTGGCTACTGGCAAATCAGGTTAGCTGAGGAGTCTAAAGCCAAGACAGCATTTTCTACCCCTAGTGGGCACTATCAATTTGTGGTGATGCCCTTTGGTTTGAAAAATGCACCTGCCACCTTCCAAAGGTTGGTGAATCAAGTCCTCACTGGGTTGGATGACTTTTGTGCAGCTTATTTAGATGATATTGCTGTCTTTAGCTCCACCTGGGAGGATCACCTGGTCCATCTGAAGGAAGTGCTTGAGGCTCTGAAAAAGGCAGGCCTCACTATCAAGGCAACAAAGTGCCAGATAGGGCAGAGCAAGGTTGTATACCTGGGCCACCTTGTAGGTGGAGGCCAAGTTCAACCACTGGAGAGTAAGATCCAGACCATAAAGGACTGGTCTCCTCCAACTACCCAGACTCAGGTCGGAGCTTTCTTGGGCCTGACTGGGTACTACAGGAAGTTTGTTAAGAACTATGGGTCCATTGTGACTCCTCTTAATGATCTGACATCTAAGAAGATGCCCAAAAAGGTTCAGTGGACAGAAAACTGTCAAAAGGCATTTGATGACCTGAAGAAGGCCATGTGCTCTGCACCTATCCTGAAGAGTCCTGACTACTCAAGAGAGTTCATTGTCCAAACAGATGCTTCTGAGTTGGGAGTGGGAGCAGTGCTTTCACAGCTTAATGTAGATGGCCAGGACCAGCCCATTGCTTTTATTAGCAGAAGGCTGACCCCCAGAGAGAAACGTTGGTCAGCTATTGAGAGGGAGGCCTTTGCTGTGGTGTGGGCCCTGAAGAAGTTGAGACCATACTTATTTGGCACTCACTTCAAGATTCAGACCGACCATAAGCCCCTCTTATGGCTTAATCAGATGAAGGGTGAAAACCCCAAACTACTCAGGTGGTCCATTTCCCTACAGGGGATGGACTTTACAGTGGAGCACCGCCCAGGGACTGACCATGGCAACGCAGATGGTCTCTACAGGTACTTCCACTTAGAACATGAAGACACAACTGGTCAAGGTTAGTCTAATGTCCCTGCGTTTGGGGGGGGGGGTTGTGTAGGAGAGTAGGGTCTGCTATCCTATGGTCACCCCAAATTTTTGCTTTTTGCTTCACTGGTTTATGACTTAATGTGGCTATGGGCCTGCTAATCAGACCCACAGCCTGCTGTTCTCTCTCTAAATTACTGCCAATGCACTTTAGGTGCATTACAAATTGGAACTGGTTCACCTTATTGGCCCCTGTAACAGTGTACCCTAGGTACCCAGGGCATAGGTGTTTCCAAGGCCTACCAGAGGCTGCAGCATGTATTGTGCCACCCTGGCCTGGCCTCCATATTTGACACAACTGGCTGATCACTCAGCTGGGGTAAGTTGGTGTAATCACCTCTTACTTAGATATAGTATCCCTATATCTACCCTTAAACTGGACACATATGTTCCTATCAGCCACTCCTATGGAAGGCCTCATCAATCCTGGAGGCAGAGTGCTTGGAAATATGTGAGATGGTGCTCTAGCATGAGCTGAGCCTGTCTGCAGCTGTCGGGAACCACTCCCTAAGCTGTTCCGGGATATTGCCATACCATATACTCTTAAGTGCATTATAATCCTCGCGGTTAAATGCTATCTTTGGTTTGGCTTTATCAAAACATGTCGAGTAAGGTGTCATACGAATTGGAATACTATCCCCTCGACAGTTCTGTTGACGGGGATAGCATTCCACCCTTCTAGAGGGACACGACATGTGTGTAACCTTAACCCCGGTTAAAGTTAACCAGAGCCTCAGCATCACAAAATGGATGCTGCCACCACAGACACGAGTCTGGCCTCCTGCTGCTGACCGAAACTCGGCAGATGGTGGCCTGGACAAAGGGTTTCCTGCCTTGGGAGGTGCGAGCACCCCCCCAGACAGGGTTTTGTGTATTGGGTAGGACAGGGCTGAATAGAATCAGACATGCCCGGGGCACACAAGGTGTCCCCGTGCATAGGCCAGTCCAAACCGGTCGTGGGACTTTCCAGACCCAGGCCTGGAGAGGAGCTGGACAAAGGAAAGGGGGTGTAACCGCCCCCCTTCCTGGTTCCTCCCAGAGGAGGGACCTAGTAGGTGATCCACCCCTCAGATTGGGAATAAGAATGGGAGCAGTGCCATTGCACAGCAGATCATCCTGAAATCAACTTTAAACAAGAAGAAGACTGGACTTCGACATTCTGCTGCTCAGAAGACTGAAGAGAATCTCCCTTGTGGCCTAGGAGTGGCCACCCTGTGAACATCGAGGTCGAGATCGAGGTTTCAAAGTGTCTACACCTCCTTTTGTCTCTGCTTCATGTCCTATTCTTCAGGGTATTCCCCAAGGTTCGGCTCTCAGCCCCACTTTATTTAATTTATATGTTCAGCCTCTGGCGGAGGTAGCCCACAGTTTTGGTCTTTCCTTAGTGTCATACGCCGATGACACGCAGCTGGCGGTGGCACTAAACGGTGACTCTAACATGGACGCCCCCACCTTCCAGTCAGCGTTAAAAGCTGTTTCTGGCTGGATGGCGAACAACCGACTTCAACTTAATGCCTCTAAGACCGAGGTCATTATTTTTGGTAAGGAAAGTGGCCTTTGGGGAGATCAATGGTGGCCTACTGATCTTGGCCCTGTTCCTACCCCTGTGAGTGAAGTCAGAAACCTCGGGGTGTGGTTTGATGACAAGCTTTCATTCACCTCCCATACCAAACGTGTGGCTGGCGCATGTTTAGGTACTTTGCAATGTCTGAGACCCATCTTTAAATTTTTTGATGCTGAGACAAGACAGATTATGGTCCAGGCTCTGGTTCTTACCAGACTGGACTATGCCAACTCTCTGTTCTTGGGTTTAAATCAGGCCGAACTGTCTCGCCTTCAGAGGGTCCAGAATGCGGCCGCTAGGATGCTTGTCGGCCTCCCGAAATTTGTCTCAGCTCGCCAAACTATCCGGAATCTCCATTGGCTTCCGATTGAGCAAAGAGTTAAGTTTAAAGCCCTCTGCTTAACTTTTAAAATTCTTAAATTAGCCTCCCCTCCTATTCTTTCACAGACTATTCTGCACTATGTTCCTGCTAGAGCTCTTCGCTCTACTGGATTGAACCTCGCCACAGTGCCCCGTTTTAAACGGGCTAGAATGGGTGGTCGCTCGTTCTCAGTGCTGGCGGCTGCCCTCTGGAACTCTCTTCCAGCTCCACTCCGTTCAATCCCAGACCTGTTTCTTTTTAGGAAGACCTTGAAGACCTTCCTCTTTTCCACAGTTTAGTCTGTCTTCTTGCCTCTGCCTTCTCATACGTGTTGTGTTATTCAGATCTCCAAGCGCCGGGACGCCTCTTAGCTGCGGCATCCGTGCGCTATATAAAAAATTAATAACATAACATAACATAACACAGGCACCAACCAGCAACTCGACGTCTGCTTTGCCGCCATCTCCCGCCAGAGCCCGAGCCCAGAGCCTGACAAGACCCAGACTCCCAGACCTCTCAGAGCCCGATCCACAGTCCCTGCAAAGAAGGGACCCGTGGAGGCACCGAGTGACGTGGGACCGGACATCTTGGAAGACACTTGAAAAGCTGACTGCACAGCATCTGAGGCATCCTCGACGTTGTGCTTTGGGGACTGAGAACCCCCACCATCGAGCAGCCCTTGCACCGAAGATCAGCCCCCCAGCATCTCCACGATCTGCGTGGGGCCCTTTTGCATTGTGCCACTCGACGCGCCATCCTGGCCACTAGCCACGTGGTCAGCGGCCATTTTGGCAACGAAACCGACAAACTACACAGCGGGTCTGGTTGCTCAAGACTTGCCAAAGCGCCTGTAAAAAGGAGCACTCACTCTGACCTTGCTGGTCCGAGTGTTAAGCCTTTTTCGATTCCTGCGTGGCTTGCATTAGCCAAGGCCTGTTTGCTCCGATCAGGTCGCCGACACCGCCAACAGCGAGAAGCCTGCGTGGGACAGCTCGTGACTGAATCCTATATGTCCTCAACCCCCGGTGTCCACGTGGGTGCAGAGAGAAGCTACACCTCAACGCCTGTTTGTACCCGACATCGCCTGGTTCCAATCTGGTTCCACGGTAGTCACTGGCTAGTGACTTTGAACATTGTCCCCTCTGCTTTCAGGTCTTCACAACTTCAGATCCACCCTTGGATCCACCGGAACTCTTCACATCGAGCCGCCTGCAGCATCTTCAGCTCCAAGCACCATCGACCAGCGTGACGAAACCCGACACTTCTTCGACCCTGTGCACCCGCTTCCTGTGGGTGAGGTAGCTCAGCTCCGTCGGTGTTCCTACACTGGTACACATCTCAAGGGCCTGTGTCTTAAGTTTCAGCGTTCTAGGTCACTCGGAAGGTTCCGAACTATCTAACTTTGTACTTTTTACGCACCATATGCTTTACATTGGAAAACGCGTGCACTTTAGACACTGCACCCGAGTCCCGCGGGCCTTTCCCGACTTAGTCACTGCTAGTCTCGAATAGCTCCAGTGATTCCCAAGGCCCTAGGCCTGTTCCCTTTCCGATTGGTATCTCTTATACCACTTTCTTAGTATATGGTTTAGGTGGCCCCTAGGGCTCATCCATATTGTGCAACTTTTGTGTAATTTAAACTGTCTTGTGATTTAACGCTTGTGCTTCTGTGCTCATAAAGAGTCCAGGGAATTTTATAGTTAATAAATCAATATATATTTTCAATATATATCTGTGTGGTGTCCCTTTCATTTGGTATTCAAGGGGGTTGTGTATGGTAATACAGCTGGCTTCACATGTCTTTCAGAGTTTAGCCTAAGACTGCTTTGTCCACGTTACCACTAGGATAACTGGTCTACAAGGTTGAATTACAACCAATCATCATAAGGGTTGCTCGGCATGGTACAAAGTGATCACTAGAATTAGTGAGCATTATATACCAGGCCAACTTCTCACAATCGCTGCGCTCCGCCACCGTTATTCTGTGCAAGCGTCTCATTGGGGCACATTATAAGACCGGAGCTGGGAAAAAACATAAGAAATATGCATTACAAAACATAACATAACGCTAAAAACAACTTACCTTGCCATCGCTGCGCTCCGACACCATCATCCTGTGCAAGCATCTCATTGGGGCACATTATAAGACCGGAGCTGGGCAAAAAAGAAAGAAAAGGAGCATTACAAAACATAACGTAGACAAATCTGCACTACCAAACATAACAAACATAGCGCTAAGTACAACTTACCTTGACATCGCTGCGCTCCGCCACCGCTCCGACACCATCATCCTGTGCAAGCATCTCATTGGGGCACATTATAAGACCGGAGCTGGGGAAAAAAGAAAGAAATGAGCTTTACAAAACATAACATGGACAAATCTGCACTACCAAACATAACATAGCGCTAAGTACAACTTACCTTGACATCGCTGCGCTTCGCCACCGCCATTCTGTGCAAGCGTCTCATTGGGGCACATTATGAGACCGGAGCTGGAAAAAAGAAAGAAATCAGCATTTACAAAACATAACATAACGCTAAAAACAACTTACCTTGCCATCGCTGCGCTCCGACACCATCATCCTGTGCAAGCATCTCATTGAGGCACATTATAAGACCGGAGCTGGGGAAAAAAGAAAGAAATGAGCATTACAAAACATAACGTAGACAAATCTGCACTACCAAACATAACATAGCGCTAAGTACAACTTACCTTGACATCGCTGCGCTCCGCCACCGCCATTCTGTGCTAGCGTCTCATTGGGGCCCATTATAAGACCGGAGCTGGAAAAAAACAAAAGAAATAAGCATTACAAAACATAACATAACGCTAAAAACTACTTACCTTGCCACCCGTGCGCTCCGACACCATCATCCTGTGCAAGCATCTCATTGGGGCACATTATAAGACCGGAGCTGGGAAAAAAAGAAAGAAATGAGCATTACAAAACATAACGTAGACAAATCTGCACTACCAAACATAACATAGCGCTAAGTACAACTTACCTTGACATCGCTGCGCTCCACCACCGCCATTCTGTGCAAGCGTCTCATTGGGGCACATTATAAGACCGGAGCTGGGAAAAAACAAAAGAAATAAGCATTACAAAACATAATATAATGCTAAAAACAACTTACCTTGCCATTGCTGCGCTCCGACACCATCATCCTGTGCAAGCATCTCATTGGGGCACATTATAAGTAACCCTGGGCAGGCAGCTACGCTCCGTGCACGGAGTGTGCGTAGTGCTGGTTCCTACGCATTTTGCGTAGCATGCGTATCTGCCAGCACTACGCACGCTCCGCAGACGGTGCGTAGCTGGCCGCCACCCGCCTCCCTCCCGCCCTCTCTAAATCCCCCCCTTAAAGTGTAAAGTGTTATAAAAGTAAGTTTAAATCACGTACCTGGTCCGCGGCGCGTCCCGGGGCTCCCTCTTCTGTTTTGCTGCACGTCGTGAATCCCAATGCGCATGCGCGGCCGCCCGCGCATGCACATTTCTCGTGACAAATGCGCATGCGCGGGCTGCCGCACATGCGCATTGGGATTCACGACGTGCAGCAAAACAGAAGAGGAAGCCCCGGGACGCGCCGCGGACCAGGTACGTGATTTAAACGTACTTTTATAACACTTTACACTTTAAGGGGGGGGTTTAGAGAGGGCGGGAGGGAGGCGGGTGGTGCATAGTGGGGCTACGCGGAGTGTGCGGGTGGGCGTAGCTTTGTCCCCACTTCGCATAGCTCCGCGTAGCCCCACTACGTGAACTACGCCCAGGGTTAATTATAAGACCGGAGCTGGGGAAAAAAGAAAGAAATGAGCATTACAAAACATAACATAGACAAATCTGCACTACCAAACATACCATAGCGCTAAGTACAACTTAACTTGACATCGCTGCGCTCCGCCACCGCCATTCTGTGCAAGCGTCTCATTGGGGCACATTATAAGACCGGAGCTGGGGAAAAACAAAAGAAATAAGCATTACAAAACATAACATAACACTAAAAACAACTTACCTTGCCATCGCTGTGCTCCAACACCATCATCCTGTGCAAGCATCTCATTGGGGCACATTATAAGACCGGAGCTGGGGAAAAAAGAAAGAAATGAGCATTACAAAACATAACGTAGACAAATCTGCACTACCAAACATAACATAGCGCTAATTACAACTTACCTTGACATCGCTGCGCTCCGCCACCGCCATTTTGTGTAAGCGTCTCATTGGGGCCCATTATAAGACCGGAGCTGGAAAAATCAAAAGAAATAAGCATTACAAAACATAACATAACGCTAAAAACAACTTACCTTGCCATCGCTGCGCTCCGACACCATCATCCTGTGCAAGCATCTTTGGGGCACATTATAAGACCGGAGCTGGGGAAAAAAGAAAGAAAAGACCATTACAAAACAGAACGTAGACAAATCTGCACTATCAAACATAACATAGCGCTAAGTACAACTTACCTTGACATCGCTGCGCTCTGCCACCGCCATTCTGTGCAAGCATCTCATTGGGGCCCATTATAAGACCGGAGCTGGAAAAAAACAAAAGAAATAAGCATTACAAAACATAACATAACGCTAAAAACAACTTACCTTGCCATCGCTGCGCTCCAACACCATCATCCTGTGCAAGCTTCTCATTGGGGCACATTATAAGACCGGAGCTGGGAAAAAAAGAAAGAAATGAGCATTACAAAACATAACGTAGACAAATCTGCACTACCAAACATAACATAGCGCTAAGTACAACTTACCTTGACATCGCTGCGCTCCACCACCGCCATTCTGTGCAAGCGTCTCATTGGGGCACATTATAAGACCAGAGCTGGGAAAAAACAAAAGAAATAAGCATTACAGAACATAATATAACGCTAAAAACAACTTACCTTGCCATTGCTGCGCTCCGACACCATCATCCTGTGCAAGCATCTCATTGGGGCACATTATAAGACCGGAGCTGGGGAAAAAAGAAAGAAATGAGCATTACAAAACATAACATAGACAAATCTGCACTACCAAACATAACATAGCGCTAAGTACAACTTACCTTGACATCGCTGCGCTCCGCCACCGCCATTCTGTGCAAGCGTCTCATTGGGGCACATTATAAGACCGGAGCTGGGGAAAAACAAAAGAAATAAGCATTACAAAACATAACATAACGCTAAAAACAACTTACCTTGCCATCGCTGCGCTCCGACACCATCATCCTGTGCAAGCATCTCATTGGGGCACATTATAAGACCGGAGCTGGGGAAAAAAGAAAGAAATGAGCATTACAAAACATAACGTAGACAAATCTGCACTACCAAACATAACATAGCGCTAAGTACAACTTACCTTGACATCGCTGCGCTCCGCCACCGCCATTCTGTGCAAGCGTCTCATTGGGGCACATTATAAGACCGGAGCTGGGAAAAAACAAAAGAAATAAGCATTACAAAACATAACAAAACGCTAAAAACAATTTACCTTGCCATCGCTGCACTCCGACACCATCATCCTGTGCAAGCATCTCATTGGGGCACATTATAAGACCGGAGCTGGGGAAAAAAGAAAGAAATGAGCATTACAAAACATAACGTAGACAAATCTGCACTACCAAACATAACATAGCGCCAAGTACAACTTACCTTGACATCGCTGCGCTCCGCCACCGCCATTCTGTGCAAGCGTCTCATTGGGGCACATTATGAGACCGGAGCTGGAAAAAAGAAAGAAATCAGCATTGAAAAACAAAACATAACGCTAAAAACAACTTACCTTGCCATCGCTGCGCTCCGACACCATCATCCTGTGCAAGCATCTCATTGGGGCACCTTATAAGACCGGAGCTGGGGAAAAAAGAAAGAAATGAGCATTACAAAACATAACGTAGACAAATCTGCACTACCAAACATAACATAGCGCTAAGTACAACTTACCGTGACATGGATGCGCGCCGCCACCGCCATTCTGTGCAAGCGTCTCATTGGGGCACATTATAAGACCGGAGCTGGGGAAAAACAAAAGAAATACGCATTACAAAACATAACATAACGCTAAAAACAACTTACCTTGCCATCGCTGTGCTCCGACACCATCATCCTGTGCAAGCATCTCATTGGGGCACATTATAAGACCGGAGCTGGGGGAAAAAAGAAAGAAATGAGCATTACAAAACATAACGTAGACAAATCTGCACTACCAAACATAACATAGCGCTAAGTACAACTTACCTTGACATCGCTGCGCTCCGCCACCGCCAATCTGTGCAAGTGTCTCATTGGGGCACATTATAAGACCGGAGCTGGGAAAAAAACATAAGAAATAAGCATTACAAAACATAACATAACGCTAAAAACAACTTACCTTGCCATCGCTGCGCTCCGACACCATCATCCTGTGCAAGCATCTCATTGGGGCACATTATAAGACCGGAGCTGGGCAAAAAAGAAAGAAATGAGCATTACAAAACATAACGTAGACAAATCTGCACTACCAAACATAACATAGCGCTAAGTACAACTTACCTTGACATCGCTGCGCTCCGCCACCGCTCCGCCACCATCATCCTGTGCAAGCATCTCATGGGGCACATTAAAAGACCGGAGCTGAGGAAAAAAGAAAAAAATGAGCATTACAAAACATAACATGGACAAATCTGCACTACCAAACATAACATAGCGCTAAGTACAACTTACCTTGACATCGCTGCGCTCCGCCACCGCCATTCTGTGCAAGCGTCTCATTGGGGCCCATTATAAGACCGGAGCTGGAAAAAACAAAAGAAATAAGCATTACAAAACATAACATAACGCTAAAAACAACTTACGTTGCCATCGCTGCGCTCCGACACCATCATCCTGTGCAAGCATCTCATTGGGGCACATTATAAGACCGGAGCTGGAAAAAAACAAAAGAAATAAGCATTACAAAACATAACATGACGCTAAAAACAACTTACCTTGCCATCGCTGCGCTCCGACACCATCATCCTGTGCAAGCATCTCATTGGGGCATAATATAAGACCGAAGCTGGGGAAAAAAGAAAGAAATGAGCATTACAAAACTTAACGCAGACAAATCTGCACTACCAAACATAACATAGCGCTAAGTACAACTTACCTTGACATCGCTGCGCTCCGCCACCGCCAATCTGTGCAAGCGTCTCATTGGGGCCCATTATAAGACCGGAGCTGGAAAAAAACAAAAGAAATAAGCATTACAAAACATAACATAACGCTAAAAACAACATACCTTGCCATCGCGGCCCTCCGACACCATCATCCTGTGCAAGCATCTCATTGGGGCACATTATAAGACCGGAGCAGGGGAAAAAAGGAAGAAATGAGCATTACAAAACATAACATGGACAAATCTGCACTACCAAACATAACATAGCGCTAAGTACAACTTACCTTGACATCGCTGCGCTCCGCCACCGCCATTCTGTGCAAGCGTCTCATTGGGGCATATTATGAGACCGGAGCTGGAAAAAAGAAAGAAATCAGCATTACAAAACATAACATAACGCTAAAAGCAACTTACCTTGCCATCGCTGCGCTCCGACACCATCATCCTGTGCAAGCATCTCATTGGGGCACATTATAAGACCGGAGCTGGGGAAAAAAGAAAAAAATAAGCATTACAAAACATAACGTAGACAAATCTGCACTACCAAACATAACATAGCGCTAAGTAATACTTACCTTGACATCGATGCGCTCCGCCACCGCCATTCTGTGCAAGCGTCTCATTGGGGCACATTATAAGACCGGAGCTGGGGAAAAACAAAAGAAATAAGCATTACAAAACATAACATAACGCTAAAAACTACTTACCTTGCCATCGCTGCGCTCCGACACCATCATCCTGTGCAAGCATCTCATTGGGGCACATTATAAGACCGGAGCTGGGAAAAAAAGAAAGAAATCAGCATTACAAAACATAACGTAGACAAATCTGCACTACCAAACATAACATAGCGCTAAGTACAACTTACCTTGACATCGCTGAGCTCCACCACCGCCATTCTGTGCAAGCGTCTCATTGGGGCACATTATAAGACCGGAGCTGGGAAAAAACAAAAGAAATAAGCATTACAAAACATAATATAATGCTAAAAACAACTTACCTTGCCATTGCTGCGCTCCGACACCATCATCCTGTGCAAGCATCTCATTGGGGCACATTATAAGTAACCCTGGGCAGGCAGCTACGCTCCGTGCACGGAGTGTGCGTAGTGCTGGTTCCTACGCATTTTGCGTAGCATGCGTATCTGCCAGCACTACGCACGCTCCGCAGACGGTGCGTAGCTGGCCGCCACCCGCCTCCCTCCCGCCCTCTCTAAATCCCCCCCTTAAAGTGTAAAGTGTTATAAAAGTAAGTTTAAATCACGTACCTGGTCCGCGGCGCGTCCCGGGGCTCCCTCTTCTGTTTTGCTGCACGTCGTGAATCCCAATGCGCATGCGCGGCCGCCCGCGCATGCACATTTCTCGTGACAAATGCGCATGCGCGGGCTGCCGCGCATGCGCATTGGGATACACGACGTGCAGCAAAACAGAAGAGGGAGCTCCGGGACGCGCCGCGGACCAGGTACGTGATTTAAACTTACTTTTATAACACTTTACACTTTAAGGGGGGGATTTAGAGAGGGCGGGAGGGAGGCGGGTGGCGCATAGTGGGGCTACGCGGAGTGTGCGGGTGGGCGTAGCTTTGTCCCGCTTCGCGTAGCTCCGCGTAACCCCACTACGTGAACTACGCCCAGGGTTAATTATAAGACCGGAGCTGGGGAAAAAAGAAAGAAATGAGCATTACAAAACATAACATAGACAAATCTGCACTACCAAACATAACATAGCGCTAAGTACAACTTACCTTGACATCGCTGCGCTCCGCCACCGCCATTCTGTGCAAGCGTCTCATTGGGGCACATTATAAGACCGGAGCTGGGGAAAAACAAAAGAAATAAGCATTACAAAACATAACATAACACTAAAAACAACTTACCTTGCCATCGCTGTGCTCCAACACCATTATCCTGTGCAAGCATCTCATTGGGGCACATTATAAGACCGGAGCTGGGGAAAAAAGAATGAAATGAGCATTACAAAACATAACGTAGACAAATCTGCACTACCAAACATAACATAGTGCTAATTACAACTTACCTTGATATCGCTGCGCTCCGCCACCGCCATTCTGTGCAAGCGTCTCATTGGGGCCCATTATAAGACCGGAGCTGGAAAAATCAAAAGAAATAAGCATTACAAAACATAACATAACGCTAAAAACAACTTACCTTGCCATCACTGCGCTCCGACACCATCATCCTGTGCAAGCATCTCATTGGGGCACATTATAAGGCCGGAGCTGGGGAAAAAAGAAAGAAATGAGCATTACAAAACAGAACGTAGACAAATCTGCACTATCAAACATAACATAGCGCTAAGTACAACTTACCTTGACATGGCTGCACTCTGCCACCGCCATTCTGTGCAAGCGTCTCATTGGGGCCCATTATAAGACCGGTGCTGGAAAAAAACAAAAGAAATAAGCATTACAAAACATAACATAACGCTAAAAACAACTTACCTTGCCATCGCTGCGCTCCAACACCATCATCCTGTGCAAGCTTCTCATTGGGGCACATTATAAGACCGGAGCTGGGAAAAAAAGGAAGAAATGAGCATTACAAAACATAACGTAGACAAATCTGCACTACCAAACATAACATAGCGCTAAGTACAACTTATCCTGACATCGCTGCGCTCCACCACCGCCATTCTGTGCAAGCGTCTCATTGGGGCACATTATAAGACCAGAGCTGGGAAAAAACAAAAGAAATAAGCATTACAGAACATAATATAACGCTAAAAACAACTTACCTTGCCATTGCTGCGCTCCAACACCATCATCCTGTGCAAGCATCTCATAGGTGCACATTATAAGACCGGAGCTGGGGAAAAAAGAAAGAAATGAGCATTACAAAACATAACATAGACAAATCTGAACTACCAAACATAACATAGCGCTAAGTACAACTTACCTTGACATCGCTGCGCTCCGCCACCGCCATTCTGTGCAAGCGTCTCATTGGGGCACATTATAAGACCGGAGCTGGGGAAAAACAAAAGAAATAAGCATTACAAAACGTAACATAACGCTAAAAACAACTTACCTTGCCATCGCTTCGCTCCAACACCATCATCCTGTGCAAGCATCTCATTGGGGCACATTATAAGACCGGAGCTGGAGAAAAAAGAAAGAAATGAGCATTACAAAACATAACGTAGACAAATCTGCACTACCAAACATAACATAGCGCTAAGTACAACTTACCTTGACATCGCTGCGCTCCGCCACCGCCATTCTGTGCAAGCGTCTCATTGGGGCACATTAAAAGACCGGAGCTGGGAAAAAACAAAAGAAATAAGCATTACAAAACATAACATAACGCTAAAAACAATTTACCGTGCCATCGCTGCACTCCGACACCATCATCCTGTGCAAGCGTCTCATTGGGGCACATTATGAGACCGGAGCTGGAAAAAAGAAAGAAATCAGCATTAAAAAACATAACATAACGCTAAAAACAACTTACCTTGCATTGCTGTGCTCCGACACCATCATCCTGTGCAAGCATCTCATTGGGGCACATTATAAGACCGGAGCTGGGGGAAAAAAGAAAGAAATGAGCATTACAAAACATAACGTAGACAAATTTGCACTACCAAACATAACATATCGCTAAGTACAACTTACCTTGACATCGCTGCGCTCCGCCACCGCCAATCTGTGCAAGCGTCTCATTGGGGCACATTATAAGACAGGAGCTGGGAAAAAAACATAAGAAATAAGCATTACAAAACAGAACATAACGCTAAAAACAACTTACCTTGCCATCGCTGCGCTCCGACACCATCATCCTGTGCAAGCATCTCATTGGGGCACATTATAAGGCCGGAGCTGGGCAAAAAAGAAAGAAATGAGAATTATAAAACATAACGTAGACAAATCTGCACTACCAAACATAACATAGCGCTAAGTACAACTTACCTTGACATCGCTGCGCTCCGCCACCGCTCCGCCACCATCATCCTGTGCAAGCATCTCATTGGGGCACATTATAAGACCGGAGCTGGGGAAAAAAGAAAAAAATGAGCATTACAAAACATAACATGGACAAATCTGCACTACCAAACATAACATAGCGCTAAGTACAACTTACCTTGACATCGCTGCGCTCCGCCACCGCCATTCTGTGCAAGCGTCTCATTGGGGCTCATTATAAGACCGGAGCTGGAAAAAACAAAAGAAATAAGCATTACAAAACATAACATAACGCTAAAAACAACTTACCTTGCCATTGCTGCGCTCCGACACCATCATCCTGTGCAAGCATCTCATTGGGGCATATTATAAGACCGGAGCTGGGGAAAAAAGAAAGAAATGAGCATTACAAAACTTAACGCAGACAAATCTGCACTACCAAACATAACATAGCGCTAAGTACAACTTACCTTGACATCGCTGCGCTCCGCCACCGCCATTCTGTGCAAGCGTCTCATTGGGGCCCATTACAAGACCGGAGCTGGATAAAAACAAAAGAAATAAGCATTACAAAACATAACATAACGCTAAAAACAACATACCTTGCCATCGCTGCGCTCCGACACCATCATTCTGTGCAAGCATCTCATTGGGGCACATTATAAGACCGGAGCTGGGGAAAAAAGAAAGAAATGAGCATTACAAAACATAACATGAACAAATCTGCACTACCAAACATAACATAGCGCTAAGTACAACTTACCTTGACATCGCTGCGCTCCACCACCGCCATTCTGTGCAAGCGTCTCATTGGGGCACATTATGAGAACGGAGCTGGAAAAAAGAAAGAAATCAGCATTAAAAAACATAACGTAGACAAATCTGCACTACCAAACATAACATAGCGCTAAGTACAACTTACCTTGACATCGATGCGCTCCGCCACCGCCATTCTGTGCAAGCGTTTCATTGGGGCACATTATAAGACCGGAGCTGGGGAAAAACAAAAGAAATAAGCATTACAAAACATAACATAACGCTAAAAACAACATACCTTGCCATCGCTGTGCTCCGACACCATCATCCTGTGCAAGCATCTCATTGGGGCACATTATAAGACCGGAGCTGGGGGAAAAAAGAAAGAAATGAGCATTACAAAACATAACGTAGACAAATCTGCACTACCAAACATAACATAGCGCTAAGTACAACTTACCTTGACATCGCTGCGCTCCGCCACCGCCAATCTGTGCAAGCGTCTCATTGGGGCACATTATAAGACCGGAGCTGGGAAAAAAAACATAAGAAATAAGCATTACAAAACATAACATAACGCTAAAAACAACTTACCTTGCCATCGCTGCGCTCCGACATCATCATCCTGTGCAAGCATCTCATTGGGGCACATTATAGGACCGGAGCTGGGCAAAAAAGAAAGAAATGAGAATTACAAAACATAACGTAGACAAATCTGCACTACCAAACATAACATAGCGCTAAGTACAACTTACCTTGACATCGCTGCGCTCCACCACCGCTCCGCCACCATCATCCTGTGCAAGCATCTCATTGGGGCACATTATAAGACCGGAGCTGGGGAAAAAAGAAAGAAATGAGCATTACAAAACATAACATAACGCTAAAAACAACTTACCTTGCCATCGCTGCTCTCCGACACCATCATCCTGTGCAAGCATCTCATTGGGGCACATTATAAGACCGGAGCTGGGGAAAAAAGAAAGAAATAAGCATTACAAAACATAACGTAGACAAATCTGCACTACCAAACATAACATAGCGCTAAGTAATACTTACCTTGACATCGATGCGCTCCGCCACCGTCATTCTGTGCAAGCGTCTCATTGGGGCACATTATAAGACCGGAGCTGGGGAAAAACAAAAGAAATAAGCATTACAAAACATAACATAACGCTAAAAACAACTTACCTTGCCATAGCTGCCCTCCGACACCATCATCCTGTGCAAGCATCTCATTGGGGCACATTATAAGACCGGAGCTGGGGGAAAAAAGAAAGAAATGAGCATTACAAAACATAACATAGACAAATCTGCACTACCAAACATAACATAGCGCGAAGTACAACTTACCTTGACATCGCTGCGCTCCGCCACCGCCATTCTGTGCAAGCGTCTCATTGGGGCACATTATAAGACCGGAGCTGGAAAAAAGAAAGAAATCAGAATTACAAAACATAACATAACGCTAAAAACAACTTACCTTGCCATGGCTGCGCTCCGACACCATCATCCTGTGCAAGCATCTCATTGGGGCACATTATAAGACCGGAGCTGGGGAAAAAAGAAAGAAATGAGCATTACAAAAAATAACGTAGACAAATCTGCACTACCAAACATAACATAGCGCTAAGTACAACTTACCTTGACATCGCTGCCCTCCGCCACCGCCATTCTGTGCAAGCGTCTCATTGGGGCCCATTATAAGACCGGAGCTGGAAAAAAAACAAAAGAAATAAGCATTACAAAACATAACATAACGCTAAAAACAACTTACCTTGCAATCGCTGTGCTCCGACACCATCATCCTGTG
The DNA here is from genome assembly GCF_964263255.1 of Lissotriton vulgaris. Classification (NCBI taxonomy): domain Eukaryota; kingdom Metazoa; phylum Chordata; class Amphibia; order Caudata; family Salamandridae; genus Lissotriton; species Lissotriton vulgaris. Next base: position 1,615,009,177 of record NC_141687.1, on the reverse strand, counting down.
CAAGCATCTCATTGGGGCACATTATAAGACCGGAGCTGGGAAAAAAAGAAAGAAATGAGCATTACAAAACATAACGTAGACAAATCTGCACTACCAAACATAACATAGCGCTATGTACAACTTACCTTGACATCGCTGTGCTCCGCCACCGCCATTCTGTGCGAAAGTCTCATTGGGGCACATTATAAGACGGGAGCTGGGAAAAAACAAAAGAAATAAGCATTACAAAACATAATATAACGCTAAAAACAACTTACCTTGCCATCGCTGCGCTCCGACACCATCATCCTGTGCAAGCATCTCATTGGGGCACATTATAAGGCCGGTGTCTGGGAAAAAAGAAAGAAATGAGCATTACAAAAGATAACGTAGACAAATATGCACTATCAAACATAACATAGCGCTACGTACAACTTACCTTGACATCGCTGCGCTCTGCCACCGCCATTCTGTGCAAGAGTCTCATCAGGGCCCATTATAAGACCGGAGCTGGAAAAAAACAAAAGATATAAGCATTACAAAACATAACATAACGCTAAAAACAACTTACCTTGCCATCGCTGCGCTCCAACACCATCATCCTGTGCAAGCATCTCATTGGGGCACATTATAAGACCGGAGCTGGGAAAAAAAGAAAGAAATGAGCATTACAAAACATAACGTAGACAAATCTGCACTACCAAACATAACATAGCGCTAAGTACAACTTACCTTGACATCGCTGCGCTCCACCACCGCCATTCTGTGCAAGCGTCTCATTGGGGCACATTATAAGACCGGAGCTGGGAAAAAACTGAAGAAATAAGCATTACAGAACATAATATAACGCTAAAAACAACTTACCTTGCCATTGCTGCGCTCCGACACCATCATCCTGTGCAAGCATCTCATTGGGGCACATTATAAGACCGGAGCTGGGGAAAAAAGAAAGAAATAAGCATTACAAAACATAACGTAGACAAATCTGCACTACCAAACATAACATAGCGCTAAGTAATACCTACCTTGACATCGATGCGCTCCGCCACCGTCATTCTGTGCAAGCGTCTCATTGGGGCACATTATAAGACCGGAGCTGGGAAAAAACAAAAGAAATAAGCATTACAAAACATAATATAACGCTAAAAACAACTTACCTTGCCATCGCTGCGCTCCGACACCATCATCCTGTGCAAGCATCTCATTGGGGCACCTTATAAGACCGGAGCTGGGGAAAAAAGAAAGAAATGAGTATTACAAAACATAACATAGACAAATCTGCACTACCAAACATAACATAGCGCTAAGTACAACTTACCTTGACATCGCTGCGCTCCACCACCGCTCCGCCACCATCATCCTGTGCAAGCATCTCATTGGGGCACATTATAAGACCGGAGCTGGGGAAAAAAGAAAGAAATGAGCATTACAAAACATAACATAACGCTAAAAACAACTTACCTTGCCATCGCTGCGCTCCGACACCATCATCCTGTGCAAGCATCTCATTTGGGCACATTATAAGACCGGAGCTGGGGAAAAAAGAAAAAAATGAGCATTACAAAACATAACATGGACAAATCTGCACTACCAAACATAACATAGCGCTAAGTACAACTTACCTTGACATCGCTGCGCTCCGCCACCGCCATTCTGTGCAAGCGTCTCATTGGGGCACATTATAAGACCAGAGATGGAAAAAAACAAAAGAAATAAGCATTACAAAACATAACATAACGCTAAAAACAAATTACGTTGCCATCGCTGCGCTCCGACACCATCATCCTGTGCAAGCATCTCATTGGGGCACATTATAAGACCGGAGCTGGTAAAAAACAAAAGAAATAAGCATTACAAAACATAACATAACGCTAAAAAAAACTTACCTTGCCATCGCTGCGCTCCGACACCATCATCCTGTGCAAGCATCTCATTGGGGCATATTATAAGACCGGAGCTGGGGAAAAAAGAAAGAAATGAGCATTACAAAACATAACGCAGACAAATCTGCACTACCAAACATAACATAGCGCTAAGTACAACTTACCTTGACATCGCTGCGCTCCGCCACCGCCATTCTGTGCAAGCGTCTCATTGGGGCACATTATGAGACTGGAGCTGGAAAAAAGAAAGAAATCAGCATTACAAAACATAACATAACGCTAAAAACAACTTACCTTGCCATCGCTGCGCTCCGACACCATCATCCTGTGCAAGCATCTCATTGGGGCACATTATAAGACCGGAGCTGGGGAAAAAAGAAAGAAATAAGCATTACAAAACATAACGTAGACAAATCTGCACTACCAAACATAACATAGCGCTAAGTAATACTTACCTTGACATCGATGCGCTCCGCCACCGTCATTCTGTGCAAGCGTCTCATTGGGGCACATTATAAGACCGGAGCTGGGGAAAAACAAAAGAAATAAGCATTACAAAACATAACATAACGCTAAAAACAACTTACCTTGCCATAGCTGCCCTCCGACACCATCATCCTGTGCAAGCATCTCATTGGGGCACATTATAAGACCGGAGCTGGGGGAAAAAAGAAAGAAATGAGCATTACAAAACATAACGTAGACAAATCTGCACTACCAAACATAACATAGCGCGAAGTACAACTTACCTTGACATCGCTGCGCTCCGCCACCGCCATTCTGTGCAAGCGTCTCATTGGGGCACATTATAAGACCGGAACTTGGAAAAAACATAAGAAATAACCATTACAAAACATAACATAACGCTGAAAACAACTTACCTTGCCATCGCTGCGCTCCGACACCATCATCCTGTGCAAGCATCTCATTGGGGCACGGCCACCAGCTGCTGCGTGTGTTTCCCTCTGCCTGCCTTCTGCCTCGCCGCCGGCCTCGCTGACGCCGTGGTCGCTCCCCTCTGGTTTTTACCAGTTGTTTTGCCCTAAATTTGTGCTTGTTTATTTTTGCCGCCTGCTCGTGTATTTAGCTGTTTTTATTTGTTTTGCCCGTAATTTGTGCCTGCATTTCCTTCTGCCGTAACTTCGTTTTTCCTTCTGTTTTCCTTCGTTTTGCCCTCCATTTGTGCATGTTAATTTAATTGTATCCTCTGTGCCGTGTCCAGTTTCCTTCCTGATTGCCCGCCTACCTCGCCGCCCTCCGCTCCCGCTTCCCGCCACCGCCATTGGCCCCGCCCCTTTTCTCTTCTGTTCCCTCCCCGCTCCCGCCTCCCAGCTGCTCCGCCCACCCGCGCACTTCGCCTTAAATGGCGACCGTGCGAACGCGCAGCGGGCGCGCCGATTGTGCGCCGAAGGCGCGCCAAAGGTAAGCCCGTCTGCGCCCGTCCGCGACCGGATCGCGACCAGCGCCAGGACCCCTGGCCCCCGAAGACCCCGGCCGACCCGCCTGACGTACTCCGCCGCCACCCTCATCGCACTCAACACCGGCCGACTCCCAGAATGCCATCAAGCCACTCCACGGCGCACCCACGGACCCTTCAGCTGCCACGCCTGCAAGTTCACCTGCATCCGGACCTGCCTCGCACCAGCACCCGCCAAGTCGAACGCCAGCAGCACCCACCTCAAGTGCATCCTGCTCAACACCCGCTCCGTCCACAGACACGCCATCGAACTCTGGAACCTTCTAGACGCCACAGCCCCTGACGTCGCCTTCCTCACGGAGACCTGGATGAACGCCTCTTCAGCTCCCGACATCGCCATCGCTATCCCAGGGGGCTACAAGATCGTCCGGAGGGACCGCAACGCCAACCAGATGGGAGGAGGCATCGCCATCATCCACAGGAACACCATCCGTCTCACGACCAGCACCGACAACACCCTGAACACCGCCGAACACCTGCATTTCCAGATCCACACCAGCCCGAACACCACCCTCAGAGGCACCCTGATCTACCGACCCCCGGGACCACGCACACAATTCAGCGAGGACATCGCCGACTTCGTCAGCCCGCATGCCCTCCCCTCCGCTGACTACATCCTCCTAGGCGACATCAACTTCCACCTGGAGAACAACAACGACCGCAACACCAGCACCCTGCTCGACAACCTCGCCAATCTTGGACTCAAGCAACTGGTGTCCACCCCCACCCACCTCGCCGGACACACACTGGACGCAGTCTTCTCCTCCAGCCCAGACATCGACTTCAGCCACGCCACAGAGCTTCAATGGACGGACCACAGCTGCGTCCACTTCACCTTCAAGAGAACGACGACCCACTGCCACCAGCAACAGGCCGCCCGCAGAAGCTGGAACAAGATCACAGCAGACCAGCTCGCCACCTCCCTGAGCCAGCACCCTCCTGCCAGCTCAGCGAACCCCAGCCAGGCCGCCGACAACCTCACGAAATGGATCAGCAACTGCGCAGACGAGCTCGCCCCGCTGAGGACCCCGCCCAGCAGACCCGGCAGCAAGAAAGCCCCGTGGTTCACCGACGAACTCAAGAGCTCCAAGAAGAACTGCCGAGCCCTCGAGAAAGTCTGGAGAAGGGAACCTACACCGGACAACAGGACCTCCCTCAAGCTTGCCATCCGGAAGCACCACCAGCTGATCCGCGCCGCCAAGAAAATAGCATTCAAGGACCGGTTGGACAACAACGCACACAACTGCAAGGAGCTCTTCAACATCGTGAAAGAGCTCTCCAACCCCAGCGCAGGGAACAACGACATCACCCCATCGCAAGACCTCTGCAACTCCCTCGCTTCATACTTCCACAACAAGATCGCGGACATACACAACAGCTTCAACAACCAACCAACGCACACCATGACCGAACAACCACCCCCCACCACCACCCTCCACGCCTGGACCCCGACCAGCACCGAAGACACCATAGGCACAATGAACTCCATCCACTCCGGATCACCGACCGACCCCTGCCCTCACCACGTCTTCAACAAGGCCGACGCTGTCATCGCACCCCACCTGCGGGACATCATCAACACCTCCTTCGACACCGCCACCTTCCCTGAGAGCTGGAAACACGCCGAACTCAGCGCTCTCCTCAAGAAACCAATAGCGGACCCCACCGAACTCAAGAATTACCGCCCCATCTCGCTCCTCCCGTTTCCAGCCAAAGTCATCGAGAAGACCGTCAACAAGCAGATGGCCGCCTTCCTCGAGACGAACGGATCCCTCGACCCCTCACAGTCAGGCTTCCGAGCCAATCACAGCACCGAGACCGCCCTCATCGCCGCCACCGATGACATCCGAGCCCTGATGGACAATGGAGAAACAGCGGCCCTCATCCTCCTAGATATCTCCGCCGCATTCGACACTGTCTGCCACCGCACCCTAGTACAGCGCCTCAGCAACGTCGGAATCCAGGACAAGGCGCTGGAATGGATCATCTCCTTCCTCGACGGAAGAACACAGAGAGTCCGCCTACCACCGTACAAGTCAGAGGCCTCCGAAGTCATCTGCGGCGTTCCTCAAGGGTCATCTCTGAGCCCCACCCTCTTCAACGTCTACATGAGCCCCCTCGCGGCCATCGTACGCAAACACAACCTCAGCATAATCTCCTACGCCGACGACACCCAGCTGATCCTCTCCCTGACCAACGACCCCGCCTCCGCCAGAGCCAACCTGCACGATGGGATGAAAGAGGTAGCCGAGTGGATGACGACCAGCCGCCTGAAACTGAACTCTGACAAGACGGAGGTCCTCATCCTGGGCTCTTCACCCTCTGCCTGGGACGACTCCTGGTGGCCTCCCGCCCTGGGCACCGCACCCAAACGGACAGACCATGCACGCAACCTGGGCTTCATCCTGGACTCCTCCCTCTCCATGACCAGGCAAGTCAACAACGTCTCCTCGGCGTGCTTCAACATCCTACGCATGCTACGAAAGATCTTCTGGTGGATCCCCTCCGAGACCAGGAAGACCGTCACCCAGGCCCTCGTCACCAGCCGACTGGACTACGGCAACGCCCTCTACGCCGGTACCACCGCCAAGCTCCAGAAGAGACTCCAGCGGATCCAGAACGCCTCAGCCAGACTCATCCTCGACATCCCACGAACCAGCCACATCACCGGACATCTGAGAGACCTCCACTGGCTCCCCGTCAACAAAAGAATCACCTTCCGCCTCCTCACCCACGCACAAAAAAGCCCTACACGACCAGGGCCCGAGCTACCTCAACAGCCGAATCAACTTCTACGCGCCCAAACGCCACCTCCGATCAGCCAACCACGCCCTCGCCGCCGTCCCCCGCATCCGAAGAGCGACTACGGGAGGAAGGTCCTTCTCCTACCTGGCCGCCAAGACCTGGAACTCCCTCCCGACCGACCTGCGCCTGACCCAAGACCACCTCTCCTTCAGGAAGAAGCTGAAGACCTGGCTGTTCGAGCAGTAGCGGCCCCCCCCCCCTCCCCCAGCGCCTTTAGACCCTACGGGTAGGTAGCGCGCTATATAAGTGTCACTGATTGATTGATTGATTATAAGACCGGAGCTGGGCAAAAAAGAAAGAAATTAGCATTACAAAACATAACGTAGACAAATCTGCACTACCAAACATAACATAGCGCTAAGTACAACTTACCTTGACATCGCTGCGCTCTGCCACCGCCATTCTGTGCAAGCGTCTCATTGGGGCACATTATGAGACCGGAGCTGGAAAAAAGAAAGAAATCAGCATTACAAAACATAACATAACGCTAAAAACAACTTACCTTGCCATGGCTGCGCTCCGACACCATCATCCTGTGCAAGCATCTCATTGGGGCACATTATAAGACCAGAGCTGGGGAAAAAAGAAAGAAATGAGCATTACAAAACATAACGTAGACAAATCTGCACTACCAAACATAACATAGCGCTAAGTACAACTTACCTTGACATCGCTGCGCTCCGCCACCGCCATTCTGTGCAAGCGTCTCATTGGGGCCCATTATAAGACCGGAGCTGGAAAAAAAACAAAAGAAATAAGCATTACAAAACATAACATAACGCTAAAAACAACTTACCTTGCAATCGCTGTGCTCCGACACCATCATCCTGTGCAAGCATCTCATTGGGGCACATTATAAGACAGGAGCTGGGGAAAAAAGAAAGACATGAGCATTACAAAACATAACGTAGACAAATCTGCACTACCAAACATAACATAGCGCTAAGTACAACTTACCTTGACATCGCTGCGCTCTGCCACCGCCATTCTGTGCAAGCGTCTCATTGGGGCCCATTATATGACCGGAGCTGGAAAAAAACTAAAGAAATAAGCATTACAAAACATAACATAACGCTAAAAACTACTTACCTTACCATCGCTGCGCTCCGACACCATCATCCTGTGCAAGCATCTCATTGGGGCACATTATAAGACCGGAGCTGGGAAAAAAAGAAAGAAATGAGCATTACAAAACATAACGTAGACAAATCTGCACTACCAAACATAACATAGCGCTAAGTACAACTTACCTTGACATCGCTGCGCTCCGCCACCGCCATTCTGTGCAAGCGTCTCATTGGGGCACATTATAAGACCGGAGCTGAGAAAAAACAAAAGAAATAAGAATTACAAAACATAATATAATGCTAAAAACAACTTACCTTGCCATCGCTGCGCTCCGACACCATCATCCTGTGCAAGCATCTCATTGGGGCACATTATAAGACCGGAGCTGGGGAAAAAAGAAAGAAATGAGCATTACAAAACATAACATAGACAAATCTGCACTACCGAACATAACATAGCGCTAAGTACAACTTACCTTGACACCGCTGCGCTCCGCCACCGCCATTCTGTGCAAGCGTCTCATTGGGGCACATTATAAGACAGGAGCTCGAGAAAATCAAAAGAAATAAGCATTACAAAACATAACATAACGCTAAAAACAACTTACCTTGCCATCGCTGTGCTCCGCCACCGCCATTCTGTGCAAGCGTCTCATTGGGGCACATTATAAGACCGGAGCTGAGAAAAAACAAAAGAAATAAGAATTACAAAACATAATATAATGCTAAAAACAACTTACCTTGCCATCGCTGCGCTCCGACACCATCATCCTGTGCAAGCATCTCATTGGGGCACATTATAAGACCGGAGCTGGGGAAAAAAGAAAGAAACGAGCATTACAAAACATAACGTAGACAAATCTGCACTACCAAACATAACATAGCGCTACGTAATACCTACCTTGACATCGATGCGCTCCGCCACCGTCATTCTGTGCAAGCGTCTCATTGGGGCACATTATAAGACCGGAGCTGGGAAAAAACAAAAGAAATAAGCATTACAAAACATAATATAACGCTAAAAACAACTTACCTTGCCATCGCTGCGCTCCGACACCATCATCCTGTGCAAGCATCTCATTGGGGCACCTTATAAGACCGGAGCTGGGGAAAAAAGAAAGAAATGAGTATTACAAAACATAACATAGACAAATCTGCACTACCAAACATAACATAGCGCTAAGTACAACTTACCTTGACATCGCTGCGCTCCGCCACCGCCATTCTGTGCAAGCGTCTCATTGGGGCACATTATAAGACCGGAGCTGGGGAAAAACAAAAGAAATAAGCATTACAAAACATAACATAACGCTAAAAACAACTTACCTTGCCATCGCTGTGCTTCGACACCATCATCCTGTGCAAGCATCTCATTGGGGCACATTATAAGACCGGAGCGGGGGAAAAAAGAAAATAAATGAGCATTACAAAACATAACGTAGACAAATCTGCACTACCCAACATAATATAGCGCTAAGTACAACTTACCTTGACATCGCTGCGCTCCGCCACCGCCATTCTGTGCAAGCGTCTCATTGGGGCCCATTAAAAGACCGGAGCTGGAAAAATCAAAAGAAATAAGCATTACAAAACATAACATAACGCTAAAAACAACTTACCTTGCCATCGCTGCGCTCAGACACCATCATCATGTGCAAGCATCTCATTGGGGCACATTATAAGACCGGAGCTGGGGAAAAAAGAAAGAAATGAGCATTACAAAACATAACATGGACAAATCTGCACTACCAAACATAACATAGCGCTAAGTACAACTTACCTTGACATCGCTGCGCTCCACCACCGCCATTCTGTGCAAGCGTCTCATTGGGGCACATTATGAGAACGGAGCTGGAAAAAAGAAAGAAATCAGCATTAAAAAACATAACGTAGACAAATCTGCACTACCAAACATAACATAGCGCTAAGTACAACTTACCTTGACATCGATGCGCTCCGCCACCGCCATTCTGTGCAAGCGTTTCATTGGGGCACATTATAAGACCGGAGCTGGGGAAAAACAAAAGAAATAAGCATTACAAAACATAACATAACGCTAAAAACAACATACCTTGCCTTCGCTGTGCTCCGACACCATCATCCTGTGCAAGCATCTCATTGGGGCACATTATAAGACCGGAGCTGGGGGAAAAAAGAAAGAAATGAGCATTACAAAACATAACGTAGACAAATCTGCACTACCAAACATAACATAGCGCTAAGTTCAACTTACCTTGACATCGCTGTGCTCCGCCACCGCCAATCTGTGCAAGCGTCTCATTGGGGCACATTATAAGACCGGAGCTGGGAAAAAAAACATAAGAAATAAGCATTACAAAACATAACATAACGCTAAAAACAACTTACCTTGCCATCGCTGCGCTCCGACATCATCATCCTGTGCAAGCATCTCATTGGGGCACATTATAAGACCGGAGCTGGGCAAAACAGAAAGAAATGAGCATTACAAAACATAACGTAGACAAATCTGCACTACCAAACATAACATAGCGCTAAGTACAACTCACCTTGACATCGCTGCGCTCCACCACCGCTCCGCCACCATCATCCTGTGCAAGCATCTCATTGGGGCACATTATAAGACCGGAGCTGGGGAAAAAAAGAAAGAAATGAGCATTACAAAACATAACATAACGCTAAAAACAACTTACCTTGCCATCGCTGCGCTCCGACACCATCATCCTGTGCAAGCATCTCATTGGGGCACATTATAAGACCGGAGCTGGGGAAAAAAGAAAAAAATGAGCATTACAAAACATAACATGGACAAATCTGCACTACCAAACATAACATAGCGCTAAGTACAACTTACCTTGACATCGCTGCGCTCCGCCACCGCCATTCTGTGCAAGGGTCTCATTGGGGCACATTATAAGACCAGAGCTGGAAAAAAACAAAAGAAATAAGCATTACAAAACATAACATAACGCTAAAAACAAATTACGTTGCCATCGCTGCGCTCCGACACCATCATCCTGTGCAAGCATCTCATTGGGGCACATTATAAGACCGGAGCTGGTAAAAAACAAAAGAAATAAGCATTACAAAACATAACATAACGCTAAAAACAACTTACCTTGCCATCGCTGCGCTCCGACACCATCATCCTGTGCAAGCATCTCATTGGGGCATATTATAAGACCGGAGCTGGGGAAAAAAGAAAGAAATGAGCATTACAAAACATAACGCAGACAAATCTGCACTACCAAACATAACATAGCGCTAAGTACAACTTACCTTGACATTGCTGCGCTCCGCCACCGCCATTCTGTGCAAGCGTCTCATTGGGGCACATTATGAGACTGGAGCTGGAAAAAAGAAAGAAATCAGCATTACAAAACATAACATAACGCTAAAAACAACTTACCTTGCCATCGCTGCGCTCCGACACCATCATCCTGTGCAAGCATCTCATTGGGGCACATTATAATACCGGAGCTGGGGAAAAAAGAAAGAAATAAGCATTACAAAACATAACGTAGACAAATCTGCCCTACCAAACATAACATAGCGCTAAGTAATACTTACCTTGACATCGATGCGCTCCGCCATCGTCATTCTGTGCAAGCGTCTCATTGGGGCACATTATAAGACCGGAGCTGGGGAAAAACAAAAGAAATAAGCATTACAAAACATAACATAACGCTAAAAACAACTTACCTTGCCATAGCTGCCCTCCGACACCATAATCCTGTGCAAGCATCTCATTGGGGCACATTATAAGACCGGAGCTGGGTGAAAAAAGAAAGAAATGAGCATTATAAAACATAACGCAGACAAATCTGCACTACCAAACATAACATAGCGAAGTACAACTTACCTTGACATCGCTGCGCTCCGCCACCGCCATTCTGTGCAAGCGTCTCATTGGGGCACATTATAAGACCGGAACTTGGAAAAAACATAAGAAATAAGCATTACAAAACATAACATAACGCTGAAAACAACTTACCTTGCCATCGCTGCGCTCCGACACCATCATCCTGTGCAAGCATCTCATTGGGGCACATTATAAGACCGGAGCTGGGCAAAAAAGAAAGAAATTAGCATTACAAAACATAACGTAGACAAATCTGCACTACCAAACATAACATAGCGCTAAGTACAACTTACCTTGACATCGCTGCGCTCTGCCACCGCCATTCTGTGCAAGCGTCTCATTGGGGCACATTATGAGACCGGAGCTGGAAAAAAGAAAGAAATCAGCATTACAAAACATAACATAACGCTAAAAACAACTTACCTTGCCATGGCTGCGCTCCGACACCATCATCCTGTGCAAGCATCTCATTGGGGCACATTATAAGACCAGAGCTGGGGAAAAAAGAAAGAAATGAGCATTACAAAACATAACGTAGACAAATCTGCACTACCAAACATAACATAGCGCTAAGTACAACTTACCTTGACATCGCTGCGCTCCGCCACCGCCATTCTGTGCAAGCGTCTCATTGGGGCCCATTATAAGACCGGAGGTGAAAAAAAACAAAAGAAATAAGCATTACAAAACATAACATAACGCTAAAAACAACTTACCTTGCAATCGCTGTGCTCCGACACCATCATCCTGTGCAAGCATCTCATTGGGGCACATTATAAGACAGGAGCTGGGGAAAAAAGAAAGACTTGAGCATTACAAAACATAACGTAGACAAATCTGCACTACCAAATATAACATAGCGCTAAGTACAACTTACCTTGACATCGCTGCGCTCTGCCACCGCCATTCTGTGCAAGCGTCTCATTGGGGCCCATTATATAACCGGAGCTGGAAAAAAACTAAAGAAATAAGCATTACAAAACATAACATAACGCTAAAAACTACTTACCTTACCATCGCTGCGCTCCGACACCATCATCATGTGCAAGCATCTCATTGGGGCACATTATAAGACCGGAGATGGGAAAAAAAGAAAGAAATGAGCATTACAAAACATAACGTAGACAAATCTGCACTACCAAACATAACATAGCGCTAAGTACAACTTACCTTGACATCGCTGCGCTCCGCCACCGCCATTCTGTGCAAGCGTCTCATTGGGGCACATTATAAGACTGGAGCTGGGAAAAAACAAAAGAAATAAGCATTACAAAACATAACGTAGACAAATCTGCACTACCAAACATAACATAGCGCTAAGTAATACTTACCTTGACATCGATGCGCTCCGCCATCGTCATTCTGTGCAAGCGTCTCATTGGGGCACATTATAAGACCGGAGCTGGGGAAAAACAAAAGAAATAAGCATTACAAAACATAACATAACGCTAAAAACAACTTACCTTGCCATAGCTGCCCTCCGACACCATCATCCTGTGCAAGCATCTCATTGGGGCACATTATAAGACCGGAGCTGGGGGAAAAAAGAAAGAAATGAGCATTACAAAACATAACGCAGACAAATCTGCACTACCAAACATAACATAGCGAAGTACAACTTACCTTGACATCGCTGCGCTCCGCCACCGCCATTCTGTGCAAGCGTCTCATTGGGGCACAATATAAGACCGGAACTTGGAAAAAACATAAGAAATAAGCATTACAAAACATAACATAACGCTGAAAACAACTTACCTTGCCATCGCTGCGCTCCGACACCATCATCCTGTGCAAGCATCTCATTGGGGCACATTATAAGACCGGAGATGGGCAAAAAAGAAAGAAATTAGCATTACAAAACATAACGTAGACAAATCTGCACTACCAAACATAACATAGCGCTAAGTACAACTTACCTTGACATCGCTGCGCTCTGCCACCGCCATTCTGTGCAAGCGTCTCATTGGGGCACATTATGAGACCGGAGCTGGAAAAAAGAAAGAAATCAGCATTACAAAACATAACATAACGCTAAAAACAACTTACCTTGCCATGGCTGCGCTCCGACACCATCATCCTGTGCAAGCATCTCATTGGGGCACATTATAAGACCAGAGCTGGGGAAAAAAAGAAAGAAATGAGCATTACAAAACATAACGTAGACAAATCTGCACTACCAAACATAACATAGCGCTAAGTACAACTTACCTTGACATCGCTGCGCTGCGCCACCGCCATTCTGTGCAAGCGTCTCATTGGGGCCCATTATAAGACCGGAGCTGGAAAAAAAACAAAAGAAATAAGCATTACAAAACATAACATAACGCTAAAAACAACTTACCTTGCAATCGCTGTGCTCCGACACCATCATCCTGTGCAAGCATCTCATTGGGGCACATTATAAGACAGGAGCTGGGGAAAAAAGAAAGACATGAGCATTACAAAACATAACGTAGACAAATCTGCACTACCAAATATAACATAGCGCTAAGTACAACTTACCTTGACATCGCTGCGCTCTGCCACCGCCATTCTGTGCAAGCGTCTCATTGGGGCCCATTATATGACCGGAGCTGGAAAAAAACTAAAGAAATAAGCATTACAAAACATAACATAACGCTAAAAACAACTTACCTTACCATCGCTGCGCTCCGACACCATCATCCTGTGCAAGCATCTCATTGGGGCACATTATAAGACCGGAGCTGGGAAAAAAAGAAAGAAATGAGCATTACAAAACATAACGTAGACAAATCTGCACTACCAAACATAACATAGCGCTAAGTACAACTTACCTTGACATCGCTGCGCTCCGCCACCGCCATTCTGTGCAAGCGTCTCATTGGGGCACATTATAAGACCGGAGCTGGGAAAAAACAAAAGAAATAAGCATTACAAAACATAATATAACGCTAAAAACAACTTACCTTGCCATCGCTGCGCTCCGACACCATCATCCTGTGCAAGCATCTCATTGGGGCACATTATAAGACCGGAGCTGGGGAAAAAAGAAAGAAATGAGCATTACAAAACATAACATAGACAAATCTGCACTACCGAACATAACATAGCGCTAAGTACAACTTACCTTGACACCGCTGCGCTCCGCCACCGCCATTCTGTGCAAGCGTCTCATTGGGGCACATTATAAGACAGGAGCTGGAGAAAAACAAAAGAAATAAGCATTACAAAACATAACATAACGCTAAAAACAACTTACCTTGCCATCGCTGTGCTCCGACACCATCATCCTGTGCAAGCATCTCATTGGGGCACATTATAAGACCGGAGCTGGGGAAAAAAGAAAGAAACGAGCATTACAAAACATAACGTAGACAAACCTGCACTACCAAACATAACATAGCGCTAAGTACAACTTACCTTGACATCGCTGCGCTCCGCCACCGCCATTCTGTGCAAGCATCTCATTGGGGCCCATTATAAGACCGGAGCTGGAAAAATCAAAAGAAATAAGCATTAAAAAACATAACATAATGCTAAAAACAACTTACCTTGCCATCGCTGCGCTCCGACACCATCATCCTGTGCAAGCATCTCATTGGGGCACATTATAAGGCCGGTGCCTGGGAAAAAAAGAAAGAAATGAGCATTACAAAAGATAACGTAGACAAATATGCACTATCAAACATAACATAGCGCTAAGTACAACTTACCTTGACATCGCTGCGCTCTGCCACCGCCATTCTGTGCAAGAGTCTCATCGGGGCCCATTATAAGACCGGAGCTGGAAAAAAACAAAAGAAATAAGCATTACAAAACATAACATAACGCTAGAAACAACTTACCTTGCCATCGCTGCGCTCCAACACCATCATCCTGTGCAAGCATCTCATTGGGGCACATTATAAGACCGGAGCTGGGAAAAAAAGAAAGAAATGAGCATTACAAAACATAACGTAGACAAATCTGCACTACCAAACATAACATAGCGCTAAGTACAACTTACCTTGACATCGCTGCGCTCCACCACCGCCATTCTGTGCAAGCGTCTCATTGGGGCACATTATAAGACCGGAGCTGGGAAAAAACAAAAGAAATAAGCATTACAGAACATAATATAACGCTAAAAACAACTTACCTTGCCATCGCTGCGCTCCGACACCAACATCCTGTGCAAGCATCTCATTGGGGCACATTATAAGACCGGAGCTGGGGAAAAAAGAAAGAAATGAGCATTACAAAACATAACGTAGACAAATCTGCACTACCAAACATAACATAGCGCTAAGTAAAACTTACCTTGACATCGCTGTGCTCCGCCACCGCCATTCTGTGCAAGCGTCTCATTGGGGCACATTATAAGACCGGAGCTGGGAAAAAACAAAAGAAATAAGCATTACAAAACATAACATAACGCTAAAAACAACTTACCTTGCCATCGCTGCGCTCCGACACCATCATCCTGTGCAAGCATCTCATTGGGGCACATTATAAGACCGGAGCTGGGGTGAAAAGAAAGAAATGAGAATTACAAAACATAACGTAGACAAATCTGCACTACCAAACATAACATAGCGCTAAGTACAACTTACCTTGACATCGCTGCGCTCCGCCACCGCCATTCTGCGCAAGCGTCTCATTCGGGCCCATTATAAGACCGGAGCTGGAAAAAAACTAAAGAAATAAGCATTACAAAACAACATAACGCTAAAAACAACTTACCTTGCCATTGCTGCGCTCCGACACCATCATCCTGTGCAAGCATCTCATTGGGGCACATTATAAGACCGGAGCTGGGGAAAAAAGAAGGAAATGAGAATTACAAAACATAACGTAGACAAATCTGCACTACCAAACATAACATAGCGCTAAGTACAACTTACCTTGACATCGCTGCGCTCCGCCACCGCCATTCTGTGCAAGCGTCTCATTGGGGCCCATTATAAGACCGGAGCTGGAAAAAAACAAAAGAAATAAGCATTACAAAACATAACATAACGCTAAAAATAACTTACCTTGCCATTGCTGCGCTCCGACACCATCATCCTGTGCAAGCATCTCATTGGGGCACATTATAAGACCGGAGCTGGGGAAAAAAGAAGGAAATGAGAATTACAAAACATAACGTAGACAAATCTGCACTACCAAACATAACGTAGTGCTAAGTACAACTTACCTTGACATCGCGCTGCGCTCCGCCACCGCCATTCTGTGCAAGCGTCTCATTGGGGCACATTATAAGACCGGAGCTGGAAAAAAACAAAAGAAATAAGCATTACAAAACATAACATAACGCTAAAAACATTTTACCTTGCCATCGCTGCGCTCCGACACCATCATCCTGTGCAAGCATCTCATTGGAGCACATTATAAGACCGGAGCTGGGGAAAAAAGAAAGAAATGAGCATTACAAAAGATAACATGGACAAATCTGCACTACCAAACATAACATAGGGCTAAGTACAACTTACCTTGACATCGCTGCGCTCCGCCACCGCCATTCTGTGCAAGCGTCTCATTGGGGCACATTATAAGACCGGAGCTGGGAAAAAACATATGAAATAAGCATTACAAAACATAACATAATGCTAAAAACAACTTACCTTGCCATCGCTGCGCTCCGACTCCATCATCCTGTGCAAGCATCTCATTGGGGCACATTATGAGACCGGAGCTGGGCAAAAAAGAAAGAAATGAGCATTACAAAACATAACGTAGACAAATCTGCACTACCAAACATAACATAGCGCTAAGTACAACTTACCTTGACATCGCTGCGCTCCGCCACCGCTCCGACACCATCATCCTGTGCAAGCATCTCATTGGGGCACATTATAAGACCGGAGCTGGGGAAAAAAGAAAGAAATGAGCATTACAAAACATAACATGGACAAATCTGCACTACCAAACATAACATAGCGCTAAGTACAACTTACCTTGACATCGCTGCGCTCCGCCACCGCCATTCTGTGCAAGCGTCTCATTGGGGCACATTATGAGACCGGAGCTGGAAAAAAGAAAGAAATCAGCATTACAAAACATAACATAACGCTAAAAACAACTTACCTTACCATCGCTGCGCTCCGACACCATCATCCTGTGCAAGCATCTCATTGGGGCACATTATAAGACCAGAGCTGGGTAAAAAAGAAAGAAATGAGCATTACAAAACATAACGTAGACAAATCTGCACTACCAAACATAACATAGCGCTAAGTACAACTTACCTTGACATCGCTGCGCTCCGCCACCGCCAATCTGTGCAAGCGTCTCATTGGGGCACATTATAAGACCGGAGCTGGGAAAAAAACGTAAGAAATAGGCATTACAAAACATAACATAGCGCTAAAAACAACTTACCTTGCCATCGCTGCGCTCCGACACCATCATCCTGTGCAAGCATCTCATTGGGGCACATTATAAGACCGGAGCTGGGCAAAAAAGAAAGAAATGAGCCAAATCTGCACTACCAAACATAACATAGCGCTAAGTACAACTTACCTTGACATCGCTGCGCTCCGCCACCGCTCCGACACCATCATCCTATGCAAGCATCTCATTGGGGCACATTATAAGACCGGAGCTGGGGAAAAAAGAAAGAAATGAGCATTACAAAACATAACATGGACAAATCTGCACTACCAAACATAACATAGCGCTAAGTACAACTTACCTTGACATCGCTGCGCTCCGCCACCGCCATTCTGTGCAAGCGTCTCATTGGGGCACATTATGAGATCGGAGCTGGAAAAAAGAAAGAAATCAGCATTACAAAACATAACATAACGCTAAAAACAACTTACCTTGCCATCGCTGCGCTCCGACACCATCATCCTGTGCAAGCATCTCATTGGGGCACATTATAAGACCAGAGCTGGGTAAAAAAGAAAGAAATGAGCATTACAAAACATAACGTAGACAAATCTGCACTACCAAATATAACATAGCGCTAAGTACAACTTACCTTGACATCGCTGCGCTCCGCCACCGCCAATCTGTGCAAGCGTCTCATTGGGGCACATTATAAGACCGGAGCTGGGAAAAAAACGTAAGAAATAAGCATTACAAAACATAACATAGCGCTAAAAACAACTTACCTTGCCATAGCTGCGCTCCGACACCATCATCCTGTGCAAGCATCTCATTGGGGCACATTATAAGACCGGAGCTGGGCAAAAAAGAAAGAAATGAGCATTACAAAACATAACGTAGACAAATCTGCACTACCAAACATAACATAGCGCTAAGTACAACTTACCTTGACATCGCTGCGCTCCACCAGCGCCATTCTGTGCAAGCGTCTCATTGGGGCACATTATAAGACCGGAGCTGGGAAAAAACAAAAGAAATAAGCATTACAGAACATAATATAACGCTAAAAACAACTTACCTTGCCATCGCTGCCCTCCGACACCATCATCCTGTGCAAGCATCTCATTGGGGCACATTATAAGACCGGAGCTGGGGAAAAAAGAAAGAAATGAGCATTACAAAACATAACGTAGACAAATCTGCACTACCAAACATAACAAAGCGCTAAGTACAACTTACCTTGACATCGCTGCGCTCCCCCACCGCCATTCTGTGCAAGCGTCTCATTGGGTCACATTATAAGACCGGAGCTGGGAAAAAACAAAAGAAATAAGCATTACAAAACATAACATAACGCTAAAAACAACTTACCTTGCCATCGCTGTGCTCCGACACCATCATCCTGTGCAAGCATCTCATTGGGGCACATTATAAGACCAGAGCTGGGGAGAAAAGAAAGAAATGAGAATTCCAAAACATAACGTAGACAAATCTGCACTACCAAACATAACATAGCGCTAAGTACAACTTACCTTGACATCGCTGCGCTCCGCCACCGCCATTCTGCGCAAGCGTCTCATTCGGGCCCATTATAACACCGGAGCTGGGAAAAAACAAAAGAAATAAGCATTACAAAACATAACATAACGCTAAAAACAACTTACCTTGCCATTGCTGCGCTCCGACACCATCATCCTGTGCAAGCATCTCATTGGGGCACATTATAAGACCGGAGCTGGGGAAAAAAGAAGGAAATGAGCATTACAAAACATAACGTAGACAAATCTGCACTACCAAACATAACATAGCGCTAAGTACAACTTACCTTGACATCGCTGCGCTCCGCCACCGCCATTCTGTGCAAGCGTCTCATTGGGGCCCATTATAAGACCGGAGCTGGAAAAAAACAAAAGAAATAAGCATTACAAAACATAACATAACGCTAAAAACAACTTACCTTGCCATAGCTGCGCTCCGACACCATCATCCTGTGCAAGCATCTCATTGGGGCACATTATAAGACCGGAGCTGGGGAAAAAAGAAAGAAATGAGCATTACAAAACATAACGTAGACAAATCTGCACTACCAAACATAACGTAGCGCTAAGTACAACTTACCTTGACATCGCGCTGCGCTCCGCCACCGCCATTCTGTGCAAGCGTCTCATTGGGGCACATTATAAGACCGGAGCTGGAAAAAAACAAAAGAAATAGGCATTACAAAACATAACATAACGCTAAAAACATTTTACCTTGCCATCGCTGCGCTCCGACACCATCATCCTGTGCAAGCATCTCATTGGGGCACATTATAAGACCGGAGCTGGGGAAAAAAGAAAGAAATGATCATTACAAAAGATAACATGGACAAATCTGCACTACCAAACATAACATAGGGCTTAGTACAACTACCTTGACATCGCTGCGCTCCGCCACCGCCATTCTGTGCAAGCGTCTCATTGGGGCACATTATAAGACTGGAGCTGGGAAAAAACATATGAAATAAGCATTACAAAACATAACATAATGCTAAAAACAACTTACCTTGCCATCGCTGCGCTCCGACACCATCATCCTGTGCAAGCATCTCATTGGGGCACATTACAAGACCGGAGCTGGGCAAAAAAGAAAGAAATGAGCATTACAAAACATAACGTAGACAAATCTGCACTACCAAACATAACATAGCGCTAAGTACAACTTACCTTAACATCGCTGCGCTCCGCCACCGCTCTGCCACCATCATCCAGTGCAAGCATCTCATTGGGGCACATTATAAGACCGGAGCTGGGGAAAAAAGAAAGAAATGAGCATTACAAAACATAATATAACGCTAAAAACAACTTACCTTGCCATGGCTGCGCTCTGACACCATCATCCTGTGCAAGCATCTCATTGGGGCACATTATAAGACCGGAGCTGGGGAAAAAGAAAAAAATGAGCATTACAAAACATAACATGGACAAATCTGCACTACCAAACATAACATAGCGCTAAGTACAACTTACCTTGACATCGCTGCGCTCCGCCACCGCCATTCTGTGCAAGCGTCTCATTGGGGCACATTATAAGACCAGAGCTGGAAAAAAACAAAAGAAATAAGCATTACAAAACATAACATAACGCTAAAAACAAATTACGTTGCCATCGCTGCGCTCCGACACCATCATCCTGTGCAAGCATCTCATTGGGGCACATTATAAGACCGGAGCTGGTAAAAAACAAAAGAAATAAGCATTACAAAACATAACATAACGCTAAAAACAACTTACCTTGCCATCGCTGCGCTCCGACACCATCATCCTGTGCAAGCATCTCATTGGGGCATATTAACAACCGGAGCTGGGGAAAAAGAAAGAAATGAGCATTACAAAACATAACGCAGACAAATCTGCACTACCAAACATAAAATAGCGCTAAGTACAACTTACCTTGACATCGCTGCGCTCCGCCACCGCCATTCTGTGCAAGCGTCTTATTGGGGCACATTATGAGACTGGAGCTGGAAAAAAGAAAGAAATCAGCATTACAAAACATAACATAAGGCTAAAAACAACTTACCTTGCCATCGCTGCGCTCCGACACCATCATCCTGTGCAAGCATCTCATTGGGGCACATTATAAGACCGGAGCTGGGGAAAAAAGAAAGAAATAAGCATTACAAAACATAACATAACGCTAAAAACAACTTACCTTGCCATAGCTGCCCTCTGACACCATCATCCTGTGCAAGCATCTCATTGGGGCACATTACATAACATAGCGCTAAGTAATACTTACCTTGACATCGATGCGCTCCGCCACCGTCATTCTGTGCAAGCGTCTCATTAGGGCACATTATAAGACCGGAGCTGGGGAAAAACAAAAGAAATAAGCATTACAAAACATAACATAATGCTAAAAACAACTTACCTTGCCATAGCTGCCCTCCGACACCATCATCCTGTGCAAGCATCTCATTGGGGCACATTATAAGACCGGAGCTGGGGGAAAAAAGAAAGAAATGAGCATTACAAAACATAACGTAGACAAATCTGCACTACCAAACATAACATAGTGCGAAGTACAACTTACCTTGACATCGCTGCGCTCCGCCACCACCATTCTGTGCAAGCGTCTCATTGGGGCACATTATAAGACCGGAACTTGGAAAAAACATAAGAAATAAGCATTACAAAACATAACATAACGCTGAAAACAACTTACCTTGCCATCGCTGCGCTCCGACACCATCATCCTGTGCAAGCATCTCATTGGGGCACATTATAAGACCGGAGCTGGGCAAAAAAGAAAGAAATGAGCATTACAAAACATAACGTAGACAAATCTGCACTACCAAACATAACATAGCGCTAAGTACAACTTACCTTGACATCGCTGCGCTCCGCCACCGCCATTCAGTGCAAGCGTCTCATTGGGGCCCATTATAAGACCGGAGCTGGAAAAAAAACAAAAGAAATAAGCATTACAAAACATAACATAACGCTAAAAACAACTTACCTTGCAATCGCTGTGCTCCGACACCATCATCCTGTGCAAGCATCTCATTGGGGCACATTATAAGACAGGAGCTGGGGAAAAAAGAAAGAAATGAGCATTACAAAACATAACGTAGACAAATCTGCACTACCAAACATAACATAGCGCTAAGTACAACTTACCTTGACATCGCTGCGCTCCGCCACCACCATTCTGTGCAAGCGTCTCATTGGGGCACATTATAAGACCGGAACTTGGAAAAAACATAAGAAATAAGCATTACAAAACATAACATAACGCTGAAAACAACTTACCTTGCCATCGCTGCGCTCCGACACCATCATCCTGTGCAAGCATCTCATTGGGGCACATTATAAGACCGGAGCTGGGCAAAAAAGAAAGAAATTAGCATTACAAAACATAACGTAGACAAATATGCACTACCAAACATAACATAGCGCTAAGTACAACTTACCTTGACATCGCTGCGCTCTGCCACCGCCATTCTGTGCAAGCGTCTCATTGGGGCACATTATGAGACCGGAGCTGGAAAAAAGAAAGAAATCAGCATTTCAAAACATAACATAACGCTAAAAACAACTTACCTTGCCATGGCTGCGCTCCGACACCATCATCCTGTGCAAGCATCTCATTGGGGCACATTATAAGACCGGAGCTGGGGAAAAAAGAAAGAAATGAGCATTACAAAACATAACGTAGACAAATCTGCACTACCAAACATAACATAGCGCTAAGTACAACTTACCTTGACATCGCTGCGCTCCGCCACCGCCATTCAGTGCAAGCGTCTCATTGGGGCCCATTATAAGACCGGAGCTGGAAAAAAAACAAAAGAAATAAGCATTACAAAACATAACATAACGCTAAAAACAACTTACCTTGCAATCGCTGTGCTCCGACACCATCATCCTGTGCAAGCATCTCATTGGGGCACATTATAAGACAGGAGCTGGGGAAAAAAGAAAGAAATGAGCATTACAAAACATAACGTAGACAAATCTGCACTACCAAACATAACATAGCGCTAAGTACAACTTACCTTGACATCGCTGCGCTCCGCCACCGCCAATCTGTGCAAGCGTCTCATTGGGGCACATTATAAGACCGGAGCTGGGAAAAAAACGTAAGAAATAAGCATTACAAAACATAACATAGCGCTAAAAACAACTTACCTTGCCATCGCTGCGCTCCGACACCATCATCTTGTGCAAGCATCTCATTGGGGCACATTATAAGACCGGAGCTGGGCAAAAAAGAAAGAAATGAGCATTACAAAACATAACGTAGACAAATCTGCACTACCAAACATAACATAGCGCTAAGTGCAACTTACCTTGACATCGCTGCGCTCCGCCACCGCTCCGACACCATCATCCTATGCAAGCATCTCATTGGGGCACATTATAAGACCGGAGCTGGGGAAAAAAGAAAGAAATGAGCATTACAAAACATAACATGGACAAATCTGCACTACCAAACATAACATAGAGCTAAGTACAACTTACCTTGACATCGCTGCGCTCCGCCACCGCCATTCTGTGCAAGCGTCTTATTGGGGCACATTGTGAGACCAGAGCTGGAAAAAAGAAAGAAATCAGCATTACAAAACATAACATAACGCTAAAAACAACTTACCTTGCCATCGCTGCGCTCCGACACCATCATCCTGTGCAAGCATCTCATTGGGGCACATTATAAGACCAGAGCTGGGAAAAAAGAAAGAAATGAGCATTACAAAACATAACGTAGACAAATCTGCACTACCAAATATAACATAGCGCTAAGTACAACTTACCTTGACATCGCTGCGCTCCGCCACCGCCAATCTGTGCAAGCGTCTCATTGGGGCACATTATAAGACCGGAGCTGGGAAAAAAACGTAAGAAATAAGCATTACAAAACATAACATAGTGCTAAAAACAACTTACCTTGCCATCGCTGCGCTCCAACACCATCATCCTGTGCAAGCATCTCATTGGGGCACATTATAAGACCGGAGCTGGGCAAAAAAGAAAGAAATGAGCATTACAAAACATAACGTAGACAAATCTGCACTACCAAACATAACAAAGCGCTAAGTACAACTTACCTTGACATCGCTGCGCTCCCCCACCGCCATTCTGTGCAAGCGTCTCATTGGGGCACATTATAAGACCGGAGCTGGGAAAAAACAAAAGAAATAAGCATTACAAAACATAACATAACGTTAAAAACAACTTACCTTGCCATCGCTGTGCTCCGACACCATCATCCTGTGCAAGCATCTCATTGGGGCACATTATAAGACCAGAGCTGGGGAGAAAAGAAAGAAATGAGAATTCCAAAACATAACGTAGACAAATCTGCACTACCAAACATAACATAGCGCTAAGTACAACTTACCTTGACATCGCTGCGCTCCGCCACCGCCATTCTGCGCAAGCGTCTCATTCGGGCCCATTATAACACCGGAGCTGGGAAAAAACAAAAGAAATAAGCATTACAAAACATAACATAACGCTAAAAACAACTTACCTTGCCATTGCTGCGCTCCGACACCATCATCCTGTGCAAGCATCTCATTGGGGCACATTATAAGACCGGAGCTGGGGAAAAAAGAAGGAAATGAGCATTACAAAACATAACGTAGACAAATCTGCACTACCAAACATAACATAGCGCTAAGTACAACTTACCTTGACATCGCTGCGCTCCGCCACCGCCATTCTGTGCAAGCGTCTCATTGGGGCCCATTATAAGACCGGAGCTGGAAAAAAACAAAAGAAAGAAGCATTACAAAACATAGCATAACGCTAAAAACAACTTACCTTGCCATAGCTGCGCTCCGACACCATCATCCTGTGCAAGCATCTCATTGGGGCACATTATAAGACCGGAGCTGGGGAAAAAAGAAAGAAATGAGCATTACAAAACATAACGTAGACAAATCTGCACTACCAAACATAACGTAGCGCTAAGTACAACTTACCTTGACATCGCGCTGCGCTCCGCCACCGCCATTCTGTGCAAGCGTCTCATTGGGGCACATTATAAGACCGGAGCTGGAAAAAAACAAAAGAAATAGGCATTACAAAACATAACATAACGCTAAAAACATTTTACCTTGCCATCGCTGCGCTCCGACACCATCATCCTGTGCAAGCATCTCATTGGGGCACATTATAAGACCGGAGCTGGGGAAAAAAGAAAGAAATGAGCATTACAAAAGATAACATGGACAAATCTGCACTACCAAACATAACATAGGGCTTAGTACAACTTACCTTGACATCGCTGCGCTCCGCCACCGCCATTCTGTGCAAGCGTCTCATTGGGGCACATTATAAGACTGGAGCTGGGAAAAAACATATGAAATAAGCATTACAAAACATAACATAATGCTAAAAACAACTTACCTTGCCATCGCTGCGCTCCGACACCATCATCCTGTGCAAGCATCTCATTGGGGCACATTACAAGACCGGAGCTGGGCAAAAAAGAAAGAAATGAGCATTACAAAACATAACGTAGACAAATCTGCACTACCAAACATAACATAGCGCTAAGTACAACTTACCTTAACATCGCTGCGCTCCGCCACCGCTCTGACACCATCATCCTGTGCAAGCATCTCATTGGGGCACATTATAAGACCGGAGCTGGGGAAAAAAGAAAGAAATGAGCATTACAAAACATAACATAACGCTAAAAACAACTTACCTTGCCATCGCTGCGCTCTGACACCATCATCCTGTGCAAGCATCTCATTGGGGCACATTATAAGACCGGAGCTGGGGAAAAAGAAAAAAATGAGCATTACAAAACATAACATGGACAAATCTGCACTACCAAACATAACATAGCGCTAAGTACAACTTACCTTGACATCGCTGCGCTCCGCCACCGCCATTCTGTGCAAGCGTCTCATTGGGGCACATTATAAGACCAGAGCTGGAAAAAAACAAAAGAAATAAGCATTACAAAACATAACATAACGCTAAAAACAAATTACGTTGCCATCGCTGCACTCCGACACCATCATCCTGTGCAAGCATCTCATTGGGGCACATTATAAGACCGGAGCTGGTAAAAAACAAAAGAAATAAGCATTACAAAACATAACATAACGCTAAAAACAACTTACCTTGCCATCGCTGCGCTCCGACACCATCATCCTGTGCAAGCATCTCATTGGGGCATATTATAAGACCGGAGCTGGGGAAAAAGAAAGAAATGAGCATTACAAAACATAACGCAGACAAATCTGCACTACCAAACATAACATAGCGCTAAGTACAACTTACCTTGACATCGCTGCGCTCCGCCACCGCCATTCTGTGCAAGCGTCTTATTGGGGCACATTATGAGACTGGAGCTGGAAAAAAGAAAGAAATAAGCATTACAAAACATAACATAACGCTAAAAACAACTAACCTTGCCATCGCTGCGCTCCGACACCATCATCCTGTGCAAGCATCTCATTGGGGCACATTATAAGACCGGAGCTGGGGAAAAAAGAAAGAAATAAGCATTACAAAACATAACATAACGCTAAAAACAACTTACCTTGCCATAGCTGCCCTCTGACACCATCATCCTGTGCAAGCATCTCATTGGGGCACATTATATAACATAGCGCTAAGTAATACTTACCTTGACATCGATGCGCTCCGCCACCGTCATTCTGTGCAAGCGTCTCATTAGGGCACATTATAAGACCGGAGCTGGGGAAAAACAAAAGAAATAAGCATTACAAAACATAACATAACGCTAAAAACAACTTACCTTGCCATAGCTGCCCTCCGACACCATCATCCTGTGCAAGCATCTCATTGGGGCACATTATAAGACCGGAGCTGGGGGAAAAAAGAAAGAAATGAGCATTACAAAACATAACGTAGACAAATCTGCACTACCAAACATAACATAGCGCGAAGTACAACTTACCTTGACATCGCTGCGCTCCGCCACCACCATTCTGTGCAAGCGTCTCATTGGGGCACATTATAAGACCGGAACTTGGAAAAAACCTAAGAAATAAGCATTACAAAACATAACATAACGCTGAAAACAACTTACCTTGCCATCGCTGCGCTCCGACACCATCATCCTGTGCAAGCATCTCATTGGGGCACATTATAAGACCGGAGCTGGGCAAAAAAGAAAGAAATTAGCATTACAAAACATAACGTAGACAAATCTGCACTACCAAACATAACATAGCGCTAAGTACAACTTACCTTGACATCGCTGCGCTCTGCCACCGCCATTCTGTGCAAGCGTCTCATTGGGGCACATTATGAGACCGGAGCTGGAAAAAAGAAAGAAATCAGCATTACAAAACATAACATAACGCTAAAAACAACTTACCTTGCCATGGCTGCGCTCCGACACCATCATCCTGTGCAAGCATCTCATTGGGGCACATTATAAGACCGGAGCTGGGGAAAAAAGAAAGAAATGAGCATTACAAAACATAACGTAGACAAATCTGCACTACCAAACATAACATAGCGCTAAGTACAACTTACCTTGACATCGCTGCGCTCCGCCACCGCCATTCTGTGCAAGCGTCTCATTGGGGCCCATTATAAGACCGGAGCTGGAAAAAAAACAAAAGAAATAAGCATTACAAAACATAACATAACGCTAAAAACAACTTACCTTGCAATCGCTGTGCTCCGACACCATCATCCTGTGCAAGCATCTCATTGGGGCACATTATAAGACAGGAGCTGGGGAAAAAAGAAAGACATGAGCATTACAAAACATAACGTAGACAAATCTGCACTACGAAACATAACATAGCGCTAAGTACAACTTACCTTGACATCGCTGCGCTCTGCCACCGCCATTCTGTGCAAGCGTCTCATTGGGGCCCATTATATGACCGGAGCTGGAAAAAAACTAAAGAAATAAGCATTACAAAACATAACATAACGCTAAAAACTACTTACCTTACCATCGCTGCGCTCCGACACCATCATCCTGTGCAAGCATCTCATTGGGGCACATTATAAGACCGGAGCTGGGAAAAAAGAGAAAGAAATGAGCATTACAAAACATAACGTAGACAAATCTGCACTACCAAACATAACATAGCGCTAAGTACAACTTACCTTGACATCGCTGCGCTCCGCCACCGCCATTCTGTGCAAGCGTCTCATTGGGGCACATTATAAGACCGGAGCTGGGAAAAAACAAAAGAAATAAGCATTACAAAACATAATATAACGCTAAAAACAACTTACCTTGCCAACGCTGCGCTCCGACACCATCATCCTGTGCAAGCATCTCATTGGGGCACATTATAAGACCGGAGCTGGGGAAAAAAGAAAGAAATGAGCATTACAAAACATAACGTAGACAAATCTGCACTACCAAACATAACATAGCGCTAAGTACAACTTACCTTGACATCGCTGCGCTCTGCCACCGCCATTCTGTGCAAGCGTCTCATTGGGGCACATTATGAGACCGGAGCTGGAAAAAAGAAAGAAATCAGCATTACAAAACATAACATAACGCTAAAAACAACTTACCTTGCCATGGCTGCGCTCCGACACCATCATCCTGTGCAAGCATCTCATTGGGGCACATTATAAGACCGGAGCTGGGGAAAAAAGAAAGAAATGAGCATTACAAAACATAACGTAGACAAATCTGCACTACCAAACATAACATAGCGCTAAGTACAACTTACCTTGACATCGCTGCGCTCCGCCACCGCCATTCTGTGCAAGCGTCTCATTGGGGCCCATTATAAGACCGGAGATGGAAAAAAAACAGAAGAAATACACATTACAAAACATAACATAACGCTAAAAACAACTTACCTTGCAATCGCTGTGCTCCGACACCATCATCCTGTGCAAGCATCTCATTGGGGCACATTATAAGACAGGAGCTGGGGAAAAAAGAAAGACATGAGCATTACAAAACATAACGTAGACAAATCTGCACTACGAAACATAACATAGCGCTAAGTACAACTTACCTTGACATCGCTGCGCTTCGCCACCGCAATTCTGTGCACGCGTCTCATTGGAGCCCATTATAAGACCGGAGCTGGAAAAATCAAAAGAAATAAGCATTACAAAACATAACATAATGCTAAAAACATCTTACCTTGCCATCGCTGCGCTCCGACACCATCATCCTGTGCAAGCATCTCATTGGGGCACATTATAAGGCCGGTGCCTGCGAAAAAAGAAAGAAATGAGCATTACAAAAGATAACGTAGACAAATATGCACTATCAAACATAACATAGCGCTAAGTACAACTTACCTTGACATCGCTGCGCTCTGCCACCGCCATTCTGTGCAAGAGTCTTATCGGGGCCCATTATAAGACCGGAGCTGGAAAAAAACAAAAGAAATAAGCATTACAAAACATAACATAACGCTAAAAACAACTTACCTTGCCATCGCTGTGCTCCAACACCATCATCCTGTGCAAGCATCTCATTGGGGCACATTATAAGACCATAGCTGGGAAAAAAAGAAAGAAATGAGCATTACAAAACATAACGTAGACAAATCTGCACTACCAAACATAACATAGCGCTAAGTACAACTTACCTTGACATTGCTGCGCTCCACCACCGCCATTCTGTGCAAGCGTCTCATTGGGGCACATTATAAGACCGGAGCTGGGAAAAAACAAAAGAAATAAGCATTACAGAACATAATATAACGCTAAAAACAACTTACCTTGCCATCGCTGCGCTCCGACACCATCATCCTGTGCAAGCATCTCATTGGGGCACATTATAAGACCGGAGCTGGGGAAAAAAGAAAGAAATGAGCATTACAAAACATAACGTAGACAAATCTGGACTACCAAACATTACATAATAGCGCTAAGTACAACTTACCTTGACATCGCTGCGCTCCGCCACCGCCATTCTGTTCAAGCGTCTCATTGGGGCACATTATAAGACCGGAGCTGGGAAAAAACAAAATAAATAAGCATTACAAAACATAGCATAACGCTAAAAACAACTTACCTTGCCATCGCTGCGCTCCGACACCATCATCCTGTGCAAGCATCTCATTGGGGCACATTATAAGACCGGAGCTGGGGTGAAAAGAAAGAAATGAGAATTACAAAACATAACGTAGACAAATCTGCACTACCAAACATAACATAGCGCTAAGTACAACTTACCTTGACATCGCTGCGCTCCGCCACCGCCATTCTGTGCAAGCGTCTCATTGGGGCCCATTATAAGACCGGAGCTGGAAAAAAAACAAAAGAAATAAGCATTACAAAACATAACATAACGCTAAAAACAACTTACCTTGCAATCGCTGTGCTCCGACACCATCATCCTGTGCAAGCATCTCATTGGGGCACATTATAAGACAGGAGCTGGGGAAAAAAGAAAGACATGAGCATTACAAAACATAACGTAGACAAATCTGCACTACGAAACATAACATAGCGCTAAGTACAACTTACCTTGACATCGCTGCGCTCTGCCACCGCCATTCTGTGCAAGCGTCTCATTGGGGCCCAATATATGACCGGAGCTGGAAAAAAACTAAAGAAATAAGCATTACAAAACATAACATAACGCTAAAAACTACTTACCTTACCATCGCTGCGCTCCGACACCATCATCCTGTGCAAGCATCTCATTGGGGCACATTATAAGACCGGAGCTGGGAAAAAAGAGAAAGAAATGAGCATTACAAAACATAACGTAGACAAATCTGCACTACCAAACATAACATAGCGCTAAGTACAACTTACCTTGACATCGCTGCGCTCCGCCACCGCCATTCTGTGCAAGCGTCTCATTGGGGCACATTATAAGACCGGAGCTGGGAAAAAACAAAAGAAATAAGCATTACAAAACATAATATAACGCTAAAAACAACTTACCTTGCCATCGCTGCGCTCCGACCTCATCATCCTGTGCAAGCATCTCATTGGGGCACATTATAAGACCGGAGCTGGGGAAAAAAGAAAGAAATGAGCATTACAAAACATAACGTAGACAAATCTGCACTACCAAACATAACATAGCGCTAAGTACAACTTACCTTGACATCGCTGCGCTCTGCCACCGCCATTCTGTGCAAGCGTCTCATTGGGGCACATTATGAGACCGGAGCTGGAAAAAAGAAAGAAATCAGCATTACAAAACATAACATAACGCTAAAAACAACTTACCTTGCCATGGCTGCGCTCCGACACCATCATCCTGTGCAAGCATCTCATTGGGGCACATTATAAGACCGGAGCTGGGGAAAAAAGAAAGAAATGAGCATTACAAAACATAACGTAGACAAATCTGCACTACCAAACATAACATAGCGCTAAGTACAACTTACCTTGACATCGCTGCGCTCCGCCACCGCCATTCTGTGCAAGCGTCTCATTGGGGCCCATCATAAGACCGGAGCTGGAAAAAAAACAGAAGAAATACACATTACAAAACATAACATAACGCTAAAAACAACTTACCTTGCAATCGCTGTGCTCCGACACCATCATCCTGTGCAAGCATCTCATTGGGGCACATTATAAGACAGGAGCTGGGG
Organism: Lissotriton vulgaris; assembly: GCF_964263255.1. NCBI lineage: Eukaryota > Metazoa > Chordata > Amphibia > Caudata > Salamandridae > Lissotriton > Lissotriton vulgaris. The sequence continues at coordinate 1,614,977,820 of NC_141687.1, read as the reverse complement.
AAAAAAGAAAGACATGAGCATTACAAAACATAACGTAGACAAATCTGCACTACGAAACATAACATAGCGCTAAGTACAACTTACCTTGACATCGCTGCGCTTCGCCACCGCAATTCTGTGCACGCGTCTCATTGGAGCCCATTATAAGACCGCAGCTGGAAAAATCAAAAGAAATAAGCATTACAAAACATAACATAATGCTAAAAACATCTTACCTTGCCATCGCTGCGCTCCGACACCATCATCCTGTGCAAGCATCTCATTGGGGCACATTATAAGGCCGGTGCCTGCGAAAAAAGAAAGAAATTAGCATTACAAAAGATAACGTAGACAAATATGCACTATCAAACATAACATAGCGCTAAGTACAACTTACCTTGACATCGCTGCGCTCTGCCACCGCCATTCTGTGCAAGAGTCTCATCGGGGCCCATTATAAGACCGGAGCTGGAAAAAAACAAAAGAAATAAGCATTACAAAACATAACATAACGCTAAAAACAACTTACCTTGCCATCGCTGCGCTCCAACACCATCATCCTGTGCAAGCATCTCATTGGGGCACATTATAAGACCGGAGCTGGGAAAAAAAGAAAGAAATGAGCATTACAAAACATAACGTAGACAAATCTGCACTACCAAACATAACATAGCGCTAAGTACAACTTACCTTGACATTGCTGCGCTCCACCACCGCCATTCTGTGCAAGCGTCTCATTGGGGCACATTATAAGACCGGAGCTGGGAAAAAACAAAAGAAATAAGCATTACAGAACATAATATAACGCTAAAAACAACTTACCTTGCCATCGCTGCACTCCGACACCATCATCCTGTGCAAGCATCTCATTGGGGCACATTATAAGACCGGAGCTGGGGAAAAAAGAAAGAAATGAGCATTACAAAACATAACGTAGACAAATCTGCACTACCAAACATTACATAATAGCGCTAAGTACAACTTACCTTGACATCGCTGCGCTCCGCCACCGCCATTCTGTTCAAGCGTCTCATTGGGGCACATTATAAGACTGGAGCTGGGAAAAAACAAAATAAATAAGCATTACAAAACATAGCATAACGCTAAAAACAACTTACCTTGCCATCGCTGCGCTCCGACACCATCATCCTGTGCAAGCATCTCATTGGGGCACATTATAAGACCGGAGCTGGGGTGAAAAAAAAGAAATGAGAATTACAAAACATAACCTAGACAAATCTGCACTACCAAACATAACATAGCGCTAAGTACAACTTACCTTGACATCGCTGCGCTCCGCCACCGCCATTCTGCGCAAGCGTCTCATTCGGGCCCATTATAAGACCAGAGCTGGAAAAAAACTAAAGAAATAAGCATTACAAAACATAACATAACGCTAAAAACAACTTACCTTGCCATTGCTGCGCTCCGACACCATCATCCTGTGCAAGCATCTCATTCGGGCACATTATAAGACCGGAGCTGGGGAAAAAAGAAGGAAATGAGCATTACAAAACATAACGTAGACAAATCTGCACTACCAAACATAACATAGCGCTAAGTACAACTTACCTTGACATCGCTGCGCTCCGCCACCGCCATTCTGTGCAAGCGTCTCATTGGGGCCCATTATAAGACCGGAGCTGGAAAAAAACAAAAGAAATAAGCATTACAAAACATAACATAACGCTAAAAACAACTTATCTTGCCATCGCTGCGCTCCGACACCATCATCCTGTGCAAGCATCTCATTGGGGCACATTATAAGACCGGAGCTGGGGAAAAAAGAAAGAAATGAGCATTACAAAACATAACGTAGACAAATCTGCACTACCAAACATAACGTAGCGCTAAGTACAACTTACCTTGACATTGCGCTGCGCGCGGCCACCGCCATTCTGTGCAAGCGTCTCATTGGGGCACATTATAAGACCGGAGATGGAAAAAAACAAAAGAAATAAGCATTACAAAACATAACATAACGCTAAAAACATTTTACCTTGCCATCGCTGCGCTCCGACACCATCATCCTGTGCAAGCATCTCATTGGAGCACATTATAAGACCGGAGCTGGGGAAAAAAGAAAGAAATGAGCATTACAAAAGATAACATGGACAAATCTGCACTACCAAACATAACATAGGGCTAAGTAAAACTTACCTTGACATCGCTGCGCTCCGCCACCGCCATTCTGTGCAAGCGTCTCATTGGGGCACATTATAAGACCAGAGCTGGGAAAAAACATATGAAATAAGCATTACAAAACATAACATAATGCTAAAAACAACTTACCTTGCCATCGCTGCGCTCCGACACCATCATCCTGTGCAAGCATCTCATTGGGGCACATTATAAGACCGGAGCTGGGCAAAAAAGAAAGAAATGAGCAATACAAAACATAACGTAGACAAATGTGCACTACCAAACATAACATAGCGCTAAGTACAACTTACCTTGACATCGCTGCGCTCCGCCACCGCTCCGACACCATCATCCTGTGCAAGCATCTCATTGGGGCACATTATAAGACCGGAGCTGGGAAAAAAGAGAAAGAAATGAGCATTACAAAACATAACGTAGACAAATCTGCACTACCAAACATAACATAGCGCTAAGTACAACTTACCTTGACATCGCTGCGCTCCGCCACCGCCATTCTGTGCAAGCGTCTCATTGGGGCACATTATAAAACCGGAGCTGGGAAAAAACAAAAGAAATAAGCATTGCAAAACATAATATAACGCTAAAAACAACTTACCTTGCCATCGCTGCGCTCCGACACCATCATCCTGTGCAAGCATCTCATTGGGGCACATTATAAGACCGGAGCTGGGGAAAAAAGAAAGAAATGAGCATTACAAAACATAACGTAGACAAATCTGCACTACCAAACATAACATAGCGCTAAGTACAACTTACCTTGACATCGCTGCGCTCTGCCACCGCCATTCTGTGCAAGCGTCTCATTGGGGCACATTATGAGACCGGAGCTGGAAAAAAGAAAGAAATCAGCATTACAAAACATAACATAACGCTAAAAACAACTTACCTTGCCATGGCTGCGCTCCGACACCATCATCCTGTGCAAGCATCTCATTGGGGCACATTATAAGACCGGAGCTGGGGAAAAAAGAAAGAAATGAGCATTACAAAACATAACGTAGACAAATCTGCACTACCAAACATAACATAGCGCTAAGTACAACTTACCTTGACATCGCTGCGCTCCGCCACCGCCATTCTGTGCAAGCGTCTCATTGGGGCCCATTATAAGACCGGAGCTGGAAAAAAAACAGAAGAAATACACATTACAAAACATAACATAACGCTAAAAACAACTTACCTTGCAATCGCTGTGCTCCGACACCATCATCCTGTGCAAGCATCTCATTGGGGCACATTATAAGACAGGAGCTGGACAAAAAAGAAAGACATGAGCATTACAAAACATAACGTAGACAAGTCTGCACTACCAAACATAACATAGCGCTAAGTACAACTTACCTTGACATCGCTGCGCTTCGCCACCGCAATTCTGTGCACGCGTCTCATTGGAGCCCATTATAAGACCGGAGCTGGAAAAATCAAAAGAAATAAGCATTACAAAACATAACATAATGCTAAAAACATCTTACCTTGCCATCGCTGCGCTCCGACAGCATCATCCTGTGCAAGCATCTCATTGGGGCACATTATAAGGCCGGTGCCTGCGAAAAAAGAAAGAAATGAGCATTACAAAAGATAACGTAGACAAATATGCACTATCAAACATAACATAGCGCTAAGTACAACTTACCTTGACATCGCTGCGCTCTGCCACCGCCATTCTGTGCAAGAGTCTCATCGGGGCCCATTATAAGACCGGAGCTGGAAAAAAACAAAAGAAATAAGCATTACAAAACATAACATAACGCTAAAAACAACTTACCTTGCCATCGCTGCGCTCCAACACCATCATCCTGTGCAAGCATCTCATTGGGGCACATTATAAGACCGGAGCTGGGAAAAAAAATGAGCATTACAAAACATAACGTAGACGAATCTGCACTACCAAACATAACATAGCGCTAAGTACAACTTACCTTGACATTGCTGCGCTCCACCACCGCCATTCTGTGCAAGCGTCTCATTGGGGCACATTATAAGACCGGAGCTGGGAAAAAACAAAAGAAATAAGCATTACAGAACATAATATAACGCTAAAAACAACTTACCTTGCCATCGCTGCGCTCCGACACCATCATCCTGTGCAAGCATCTCATTGGGGCACATTATAAGACCGGAGCTGGGGAAAAAAGAAAGAAATGAGCATTACAAAACATAACGTAGACAAATCTGCACTACCAAACATTACATAATAGCGCTAAGTACAACTTACCTTGACATTGCTGCGCTCCGCCACCACCATTCTGTTCAAGCGTCTCATTGGGGCACATTATAAGACCGGAGCTGGGAAAAAACAAAATAAATAAGCATTACAAAACATAGCATAACGCTAAAAACAACTTACCTTGCCATCGCTGCGCTCCGACACCATCATCCTGTGCAAGCATCTCATTGGGGCACATTATAAGACCGGAGCTGGGGTGAAAAGAAAGAAATGAGAATTACAAAACATAACGTAGACAAATCTGCACTACCAAACATAACATAGCGCTAAGTACAACTTACCTTGACATCGCTGCGCTCCGCCACCGCCATTCTGCGCAAGCATCTCATTCGGGCCCATTATAAGACCGGAGCTGGAAAAAAACTAAAGAAATAAGCATTACAAAACATAACATAACGCTAAAAACAACTTACCTTGCCATTGCTGCGCTCCGACACCATCATCCTGTGCAAGCATCTCATTCGGGCACATTATAAGACCGGAGCTGGGGAAAAAAGAAGGTAATGAGCATTACAAAACATAACGTAGACAAATCTGCACTACCAAACATAACATAGCGCTAAGTACAACTTACCTTGACATCGCTGCGCTCCGCCACCGCCATTCTGTGCAAGCGTCTCATTGGGGCCCATTATAAGACCGGAGCTGGAAAAAAACAAAAGAAATAAGCATTACAAAACATAACATAACGCTAAAAACAACTTATCTTGCCATCGCTGCGCTCCGACACCATCATCCTGTGCAAGCATCTCATTGGGGCACATTATAAGACCGGAGCTGGGGAAAAAAGAAAGAAATGAGCATTACAAAACATAACGTAGACAAATCTGCACTACCAAACATAACGTAGCGCTAAGTACAACTTACCTTGACATCGCGCTGCGCTCTGCCACCGCCATTCTGTGCAAGCGTCTCATTGGGGCACATTATAAGACCGGAGATGGAAAAAAACAAAAGAAATAAGCATTACAAAACATAACATAACGCTAAAAACATTTTACCTTGCCATCGCTGCGCTCCGACACCATCATCCTGTGCAAGCATCTCATTGGAGCACATTATAAGACCGGAGCTGGGGAAAAAAGAAAGAAATGAGCATTACAAAAGATAACATGGACAAATCTGCACTACCAAACATAACATAGGGCTAAGTACAACTTACCTTGACATCGCTGCGCTCCGCCACCGCCATTCTGTGCAAGCGTCTCATTGGGGCACATTATAAGACCGGAGCTGGGAAAAAACATATGAAATAAGCATTACAAAACATAACATAATGCTAAAAACAACTTACCTTGCCATCGCTGCGCTCCGACACCATCATCCTGTGCAAGCATCTCATTGGGGCACATTATAAGACCGGAGCTGGGCAAAAAAGAAAGAAATGAGCATTACAAAACATAACGTAGACAAATGTGCACTACCAAACATAACATAGCGCTAAGTACAACTTACCTTGACATCGCTGCGCTCCGCCACCGCTCCGACACCATCATCCTGTGCAAGCATCTCATTGGGGCAAATTATAAGACCGGAGCTGGGGAAAAAAGAAAGAAATGAGCATTACAAAACATAACATGGACAAATATGCACTACCAAACATAACATAGCGCTAAGTACAACTTACCTTGACATCGCTGCGCTCCGCCACCGCCATTCTGTGCAAGCGTCTCATTGGGGCCCATTATAAGACCGGAGCTGGAAAAAAACAAAAGAAATAAGCATTACAAAACATAACATAACGCTAAAAACAACTTACTTTGCCATCGCTGCGCTCCGACACCATCATCCTGTGCAAGCATCTCATTGGGGCACATTATAAGACCGGAGCTGGGGAAAAAAGAAAGAAATGAGCATTACAAAACATAACGTAGACAAATCTGCACTACCAAACATAACGTAGCGCTAAGTACAACTTACCTTGACATCGCGCTGCGCTCCGCCACCGCCATTCTGTGCAAGCGTCTCATTGGGGCACATTATAAGACCGGAGCTGGAAAAAAACAAAAGAAATAAGCATTACAAAACATAACATAACGCTAAAAACATTTTACCTTGCCATCGCTGCGCTCCAACACCATCATCCTGTGGCAAACATCTCATTGGGGCACATTATAAGACCGGAGCTGGGGAAAAAAGAAAGAAATGAGCATTACAAAAGAAAACATGGACAAATCTGCACTACCAAACATAACATAGGGCTTAGTACAACTTACCTTGACATCGCTGCGCTCCGCCACCGCCATTCTGTCCAAGCGTCTCATTGGGGCACATTATAAGACCGGAGCTGGGAAAAAACATATGAAATAATTATTACAAAACATAACATAATGCTAAAAACAACTTACCTTGCCATCGCTGCGCTCCGACACCATCATCCTGTGCAAGCATCTCATTGGGGCACATTATAAGACTGGAGCTGGGCAAAAAAGAAAGAAATGAGCATTACAAAACATAACGTAGACAAATCTGCACTACTAAACATAACATAGCGATAAGTACAACTTACCTTGACATCGCTGCGCTCCGCCACCGCTCCGACACCATAATCATGTGCAAGCATCTCATTGGGGCACATTATAAGACCGGAGCTGGGGACAAAAGAAAGAAATGAGCATTACAAAACATAACATGGACAAATCTGCACTACCAAACATAACATAGCGCTAAGTACAACTTACCTTGACATCGCTGCGCTCCGCCACCGCCATTCTGTGCAAGCGTCTCATTGGGGCACATTATGAGACCGGAGCTGGAAAAAAGAAAGAAATCAGCATTACAAAACATAACATAACGCTAAAAACAACTTACCTTGCCATCGCTGCGCTCTGACACCATCATCCTGTGCAAGCATCTCATTGGGGCACATTATAAGACCAGAGCTGGGAAAAAAAGAAAGAAATGAGCATTACAAAACATAACGTAGACAAATCTGCACTACCAAACATAACATAGCGCTAAGTAAAACTTACCTTGACATCGCTGGGCTCCGCCACCGCCAATCTGTGCAAGCGTCTCATTGGGGCACATTATAAGATCGGAGCTGGGAAAAAAACGTAAGAAATAAGCATTACAAAACATAACATAGCGCTAAAAACAACTTACCTTGCCATCGCTGCGCTCCGACACCATCATCCTGTGCAAGCATCTCATTGGGGCACATTATAAGACCGGAGCTGGGCAAAAAAGAAAGAAATGAGCATTACAAAACATAAGGTAGACAAATCTGCACTACCGAACATAACATAGCGTAAGTACAACTTACCTTGACATCTCTGCGCTCCGCCACCGCTCCGCCACCATCATTCTGTGCAAGCATCTCATTGGGGCACATTATAAGACCGGAGCTAGGGAAAAAGAAAGAAATGAGCATTACAAAACATAATATAACGCTAAAAACAACTTACCTTGCCATCGCTGCGCTCCAACACCATCATCCTGTGCAAGCATCTTATTGGGGCACATTATAAGACCGGAGCTTTGGAAAAAAGAAAAAAATGAGCATTACAAAACATAATATGGACAAATCCGCACTACCAAACATAACATAGCGCTAAGTACAACTTACCTTGACATCGCTGCGCTCCGCCACCGCCATTCTGTGCAAGCGTCTCATTGGGGCCCATTATAAGACCGGAGCTGGAAAAAAACAAAAGAAATAAGCATTAGAAAACATAAAATAACTCTAAAAACAACTTACCTTGCCATCGCTGTGCTCCAACACCATAATCATGTGCAAGCATCTCATTGGGGCACATTATAAGACCGGAGCTGGGGACAAAAGAAAGAAATGAGCATTACAAAACATAACATGGACAAATCTGCACTACCAAACATAACATAGCGCTAAGTACAACTTACCTTGACATCGCTGCGCTCCGCCACCGCCATTCTGTGTAAGCGTCTCATTGGGGCACATTATGAGACCGGAGCTGGAAAAAAGAAAGAAATCAGCATTACAAAACATAACATAACGCTAAAAACAACTTACCTTGCCATCGCTGCGCTCTGACACCATCATCCTGTGCAAGCATCTCATTGGGGCACATTATAAGACCAGAGCTGGGAAAAAAAGAAAGAAATGAGCATTACAAAACATAACGTAGACAAATCTGCACTACCAAACATAACATAGCGCTAAGTAAAACTTACCTTGACATCGCTGGGCTCCGCCACCGCCAATCTGTGCAAGCGTCTCATTGGGGCACATTATAAGATCGGAGCTGGGAAAAAAACGTAAGAAATAAGCATTACAAAACATAACATAGCGCTAAAAACAACTTACCTTGCCATCGCTGCGCTCCGACACCATCATCCTGTGCAAGCATCTCATTGGGGCACATTATAAGACCGGAGCTGGGCAAAAAAGAAAGAAATGAGCATTACAAAACATAAGGTAGACAAATCTGCACTACCGAACATAACATAGCGTAAGTACAACTTACCTTGACATCTCTGCGCTCCGCCACCGCTCCGCCACCATCATTCTGTGCAAGCATCTCATTGGGGCACATTATAAGACCGGAGCTAGGGAAAAAGAAAGAAATGAGCATTACAAAACATAATATAACGCTAAAAACAACTTACCTTGCCATCGCTGCGCTCCAACACCATCATCCTGTGCAAGCATCTTATTGGGGCACATTATAAGACCGGAGCTTTGGAAAAAAGAAAAAAATGAGCATTACAAAACATAATATGGACAAATCCGCACTACCAAACATAACATAGCGCTAAGTACAACTTACCTTGACATCGCTGCGCTCCGCCACCGCCATTCTGTGCAAGCGTCTCATTGGGGCCCATTATAAGACCGGAGCTGGAAAAAAACAAAAGAAATAAGCATTAGAAAACATAAAATAACTCTAAAAACAACTTACCTTGCCATCGCTGTGCTCCGACACCATCATCCTGTGCAAGCATCTCATTGGGGCACATTATAAGACCGGAGCAGGAAAAAAACAAAAGAAATAAGCATTACAAAACATAACATAACGCTAAAAACAACTTACCTTGCCATCGCTGCGCTCCGACACCATCATCCTGTGCAAGCATCTCATTTGGGCATATTATAAGACACGAGCTGGGGAAAAAAGAAAGAAATGAGCATTACAAAACATACCGTAGACAAATCTGCACTACCAAACATAACATAGCGCTAAGTACAACTTACCTTGACATCGCTGCGCTCCGCCACCACCATTCTGTGCAAGCGTTGTAGGAGAGTAGGGTCTGCTATCCTATGGTCACCCCAAATTTTTGCTTTTTGCTTCACTGGTTTATGACTTAATGTGGCTGTGGGCCTGCTAATCAGACCCACAGCCTGCTGTTCTCTCTCTAAATTACTGCCAATGCACTTTAGGTGCATTACGAATTGGAATTGGTTCACCTTATTGGCCCCTGTAACAGTGTACCCTAGGTACCCAGGGCATAGGTGTTTCCAAGGCCTACCAGGGGCTGCAGCATGTATTGTGCCACCCCTGGCCTGGCCTCCATATTTGACACAACTGGCTGATCACTCAGCTGGGGTAAGTTGGTGTAATCACCCCTTACTTAGGTACAGTATGCCTGTGCCTAACCCTAAACTGGACGCATATGTTCCTATCAGCCACTCCTATGAAAGGCCTCATCAATCCTGGAGGCAGAGTGCTTGGAAATATGTGAGATGGTTCTCTAGCATGAGCTGAGCCTGTCTGCAGCTGTCGGGAACCACTCCCTAAGCTGTTCCGGGATATTGCCATACCATATACTCTTAAGTGCATTATAATCCTCGCGGTTAAATGCTATCTTTCGTTTGGCTTTATCAAAACATGTCGAGTAAGGTGTCATACGAATTGGAATACTATCCCCTCGACAGTTCTGTCGACGGGGATAGCATTCCACCCTTCTAGAGGGACACGACATGTGTGTAGCCTTAACCCTGGTTAAAGTTAACTCGAGCCTCAGCATCACAAAATGGATGCTGCCACCACAGACACGAGTCTGGCCTCCTGCTGCTGACCGAAACTCGGCAGATGGTGGCCTGGACAAAGGGTTTCCTGCCTTGGGAGGTGCGAGCACCACCCCAGACAGGGTTTTGTGTATTGGGTAGGACAGGGATGAATAGAATCAGACATGCCCGGGGCACACAAGGTGTCCCCGTGCATAGGCCAGTCCAAACCGGTCCTGGGACTTTCCAGACCCAGGCCTGGCGAGGAGCTGGACAAAGGAAAGGGGGTGTAACCGCCCCCCTTCCTGGTTCCTCCCAGAGGAGGGACCTAGTAGGTGATCCACCCCTCAGAGTGGGAATAAGATTGGGAGCAGTGCCATTAAACAGCAGATCATCCTGAATCAACTTTAAACAAAGAAGAAGACTGGACTTCGACATTCTGCTGCTCAGAAGACTGAAGAGAATCTCCCTTGTGGCCTAGGAGTGGCCACCCTGTTAACACAGGCACCAACCAGCAACTCGACGTCTGCTTTGCCGCCGCCTCCCGCCGGAGCCCGAGCCCAGAGCCCGACAAGAACCAGACTCCCAGACCTCTCAGAGCCCGATCCAAAGTCCCTGCAAAGAAGGGACCCGTGGAGGCACCGAGTGACGTGGGACTGGACATCTTGGAAGACACTCAAAAAGCTGACTGCGCAGCATCTGAGGCATCCTCGACGTTGTGCTTTGGGGACTGAGAACCCCAACCATCGAGCAGCCCTTGCACCGAAGATCAGCTCCCAGCATCTCCACGATCTGCGTGGGGCCCTTTTGCATTGTGCCACTCGACGCGCCATCCCAGCCACTAGTACGTGGTCAGCGGCCATCTTGGCGACGAAACCGACAGACTACACAGCGGGTCTGGTTGCTCCAGACTCACCCAAGCTCCTGTGAAAAGGAGCACTTGCTCTGACCTTGCTGGTCCGAGTGTTAAGCATCTTTCGATTCCTGCGTGGCTTGCATTAGCCAAGGCCTGTTTGCTCCGATCAGGTTGCCGACACCGCCAACAGCGAGAAGCCTGCGTGGGACAGCTTGTGACGGACTCCTGGATGTCCTCGACCCCCGGTGTCCACGTGGCTGCAGAGAGAAGCTACCCGACAACGCCTGTTTGCACCCGACATCGCCTGGTTCCAATCTGGTTCCACGGTAGTCACTGGCTAGTGACTTTGAACATTGTCCCCTCTGCTTTCAGGTCTTCACAACTTCAGATCCACCCTTGGATCCACCGGAACTCTTCACATCGAGCCGCCTGCAGCATCTTCAGCTCCAAGCACCATCGACCAGCGTGACGAAACCCGACACTACTTCGACCCTGTGTACCCGCTTCCTGTGGGTGAGGTAACTCAGCTCCGCCAGTGTTCCTACACTGGTACACATCTCAAGGGCTTGTGTCTTAAGTTTCAGTGTTCTAGGTCACTCGGAAGGTTCCTTACTATCTAACTTTGTACTTTTTACGCACCATAGACTTTACATTGGAAAGTGCGTGCACTTTGAACACTGCACCGAGTCGCGCGGGCCTTTCCTGACTTAGTCACTGCTAGTCTCGAATAGCTCCAGCGATTCCCAAGGCCCTAGGCCTGTTCCCATTCCGATTGGTATCTCTTATACCACTTTCTTAGTATATGGTTTAGGTGGCCCCTAGGGCTCATCCATATTGCGCAACTTTTGTGTATTTTAAACTGTCTTGTGATTTAATGCTTGTGCTTCTGTGCTCATAAAGAGTCCAGGGGATTTGATAGTTAATAAATCAATATATATTTTTAATATATATCTGTGTGGTGTCCCTTTCATTTGGTATTCAAGGGGGTTGTGTATGGTAATACAGCTGGCTTCACATGCCTTTCAGAGTTTAGCCTAAGACTGCTTTGTCCACGTTACCACTAGGATAACTGGTCTATAAGGTTGACTTACAACCAATCATCATAAGGGTTGCTTGGCATGGTACAAAGTGATCACTAGAATTAGTGAGCATTATATACCAGGCCAACTTCTCACAAGCGTCTCATTGGGGCCCATTATAAGACCGGAGCTGGAAAAAAACAAAAGAAATAAGCATTACAAAAAATAACATAACGCTAAAAACAACTTACCTTGACATCGCTGCGCTCCGCCACCGCCATTCTGTCCAAGCGTCTCATTGGGGCACATTATAAGACCGGAGCTGGGAAAAAAAGAAAGAAATGAGCATTACAAAACATAACGTAGACAAATCTGCACTACCAAACTTAACATAGCGCTAAGTACAACTAACCTTGACATTGCTGCGCTCCACCACCGCCATTCTGTGCAAGCGTCTCATTGGGGCACATTATAAGTCCGGAGCTGGGAAAAAACAAAAGAAATAAGCATTACAAAACATAACATAACGCTAAAAACATTTTACCTTGCCATCGCTGCGCTCCGACATCATCATCCTGTGCAAGCATCTCATTGGGGCACATTATAAGACCGGAGCTGGGGAAAAAAGAAAGAAATGAGAATTACAAAACATAACGTAGACAAATCTGCACTACCAAACATAACATAGCGCTAAGTACAACTTACCTTGACATCGCCGCGCTCCGCCACCGCCATTCTGTGCAAGCGTCTCTTTGGGGCCCATTATAAGACCGGAGCTGGAAAAAAAAAGAAATAAGCATTACAAAACATAACATAACTCAAAAAACAACTTACCTTGCCATCGCTGCGCTCCGACACCATCATCCTGTGCAAGCATCTCATTGGGGCACATTATAAGACAGGAGCTGGGGAAAAAAGAAAGACATGAGCATTACAAAACATAACGTAGACAAATCTGCACTACGAAACATAACATAGCGCTAAGTACAACTTACCTTGACATCGCTGCGCTCTGCCACCGCCATTCTGTGCAAGCGTCTCATTGGGGCCCAATATATGACCGGAGCTGGAAAAAAACTAAAGAAATAAGCATTACAAAACATAACATAACGCTAAAAACTACTTACCTTACCATCGCTGCGCTCCGACACCATCATCCTGTGCAAGCATCTCATTGGGGCACATTATAAGACCGGAGCTGGGAAAAAAGAGAAAGAAATGAGCATTACAAAACATAACGTAGACAAATCTGCACTACCAAACATAACATAGCGCTAAGTACAACTTACCTTGACATCGCTGCGCTCCGCCACCGCCATTCTGTGCAAGCGTCTCATTGGGGCACATTATAAGACCGGAGCTGGGAAAAAACAAAAGAAATAAGCATTACA